>NC_045766.1:5746666-7068333 GCF_008692025.1 Phocoena sinus
AATTTCTCCCTCTGCAGCCTTTATGCTTCTATAGGTTTTGTTCCTGAAAGTACTCCCCAATAAACCTCAGGCATACATGCCTTAATCTAAGAGTCTACGTCTAGGGAGGTCAACTGATGACAGAGTGATTTCTTTTTAAAACAGTATTTACTGGAATTATTTTCTGTGCTTATATCTAATATACACAGACTGATCCAGAACACACACCACCACCAATTTCTACTCTCCAACCCTACTTTCTCGGGGGAAAATGTTCTGAATTTATTATGTTCTTCATTCTATCTTGCTGGCTCAGCCCAATAGGGGAAAGACAAAAGGTCATATTTATACTTATAAATAATTCTTTCTAGTTTCTGTGTCTGGTCTGGGCCAGATGTAAAAAGAGGCCAATGTTCTGCCAAAAATGGAAATCAACTTTTACTCTTTCTTTGTGGTAATTAGGGTATATAGTAGCATATCAACCAGTTTGAAAAAATGCCGACTCCTTGCTTATTTTCTGCCTCAGTAATCCTTATTAAACAGCAATCCTGCTCTACATGAATAATATTTGTTTTATTTGGGGGACCCTATAATTCTTTATCTAAAATTCTTTGTGTACTTGGTCTCATCTACACTTCCTGATAGCTATTTATGAGAATAAGCTTGCTCAAGAGATTATGGGCTACAAAGGAACATTGAGCATCATATTAATATTTCTGTGATGCAAAATAAATACTCCAGGGCCCATTTCTTCAAAGAGTCTCTACCTAGAAGACAGAATCCTAGCAAATATCAGCTTGTGAAATGATTGCCTCAAATTCCTTTCCAAATTGAGCGAGACTGTGCTTATAGAAAGCCTAAGAGGGAAGTGTTGGCTGTTCTCATTGTCATATCATGAACAGGCTTTCAGGATAGATCTGCTAAAACAACAAGGACATATGTACCCATCTCATTTCAGTCTATAAACTATTATATAAGCTAAATATTTATTAATAAAAATACCCAGTGTTAGAAACCAAATATTGAAAAAGAGACACAAATATACTTTTCTTACCAAGTCTCACGGAATTCTCTGTATCTGGGTCTCTAATAATGTAAAAACAAGCAGAATGGCAAACTTACAAAGAATCATTCAGTTATAATTGTCACTCTTTGCAAGCTACATTAGGTCAATTCCAAAGCTCTGTAAGAAGGATGTAGTAACCAAAGGAGAAAATCCAAGTGCAAATGGCACTGGTTTAACAAGAAATGTTTTGTTGTTGCTGTTGTTGTTGGCAGAGATTCTAGAAGCAAAATAGAATCCAGTTTTCCTTAGAAGGACCTTTGGTATGGAAGAACACAACTTCTCTAAAGGCAAAGATTCTGTCAGAGACATACTATGGCTGCAGAAAAAATGAAGAAACAGAACAGAAAGCATCTTTTGTAGAATTCTCTGTCCTTAAGAACCAAAGATCTTATGACCAGTGTGGCCTTACCATGAAGCCCACCAAACACCTCACTGATAGAAATTACAAGAAAATTTGCAACCCCAAGAATAAGCAATTTTAAAATATTATTCAACCACTTTATTCTAAACATTTGGAAATGCTATGCTGCTATTTTTTTCCTTTTTGAAAGAAAAATATTATAAAATATGAACAATACATACTACTCTGAAGAGTATCAGTGAATGCCAAGAAAAGTGCCAAAAGAAATATGGAGTCATAGAATTCTGTATTCCCAGAAGCCTCTTTACCAACAAAAGTAAACAGTGTTGCCTTGCAAGCAGAAGATTTCCATTTTCAAAAAAAACCTCTATGCAAAAACAGATGACTTCCCATATTGTTTATTTCAGAAGCATCAGGGAGTCCCCTTTTGCCCAGACACTGTTTTTTCTTTATTGCTATGATTTCTTAAATTGAAAGAAAAACAGAATTCATTTAAAAATAACTAAAGGGGGAGACGTTCAAGATGGCAGAGGAGTAAAATGTGGAGATCACCTTCCTCCCCACAAACACATCAGAAATACATCTACATGTGGAACAGCTCCTACAGAACACCTACTGAACACTGGCAGAAGACCTCAGACCTCCCAAAAGGCAAGAAACTCCCCATGTACCTGGGTAGGGCAAAAGAAAAAAGAAAAAACAGAGACAAAAGAATAGGGACAGGACCTGCACCTCTGGAAGGGAGCTGTGAAGGAGGAAAAGTTTCCAAAGACTAGCAAGACCCTTCACTGGTGTAGACAGTGGGTGGGCAGGCGGGAAGCTTCAGAGCCATGGAGGAGAGCGCAGCAACAGGGGTGCAGAGGGCAAAGTGGAGAGACTCCCGCACAGAGGATCGGTGCCGACCAGCATGCACCAGCCTGGGAGGCTTGTCTGCTCACCAGCTGGGATGGCTGTGGGCTGGGAGCTGAGGCTTGGGCTTTGGAGGTCGACCCGAGGGAGAGGACTTGGGTTGGCTGTGTGAACACAGCCTGAAGGGGGCTAGTGCACCACAGCTAGCCAGGAGGGAGTCCAGGAAAAAGTCTGCACCTGCTTAAGAGGAAAGAGACCATTGTTTCGGGGTGTGTGAGGAGCGGGGATTCAGAGCACCGCCTAAAGGAGCTCCAGACGTGGGTGCAAGCCACGGCTATCAGCGCAGACCCCAGAGACGGGCATGAAATGCTAAGGCTGCTGCTGCAGCCACCAAGAAGCCGGTGTGATAGCACAGGTCACTATCTACACCTTCCCTCCTGGGAGCCTCTGCAGCCTGCCACTGCCAGGGTCCCGTGATCCAGGGACAACTTCCCCAGGAGAACACACGGCACGCCTCAGGCTGCTGCAACTTCATGCTCACCTCTAACGCCACAGGCTCACACCGCATTCCATAACCCTCCCTCCCCATGACCTGAGTGAGCCAGAGCCCCAGAATCAGGCGCTCCTTTAACCCTGTCCTGTCTGAGCGGGGAAGAGACTCCCTCAGGTGACCAACATGCAGAGACGGGGCCAAATCCAAAGCTGAACCCCAGGAACTGTGCAAACAAAGAAGAGACAGGGAAATTTCTCCCAGCAGCCTCAGAAGCAGCGAATTAAATCTCCACAATCAGCGTGATGTACCCTGCATCTGTGGAATACATGAATAGACAAAGAATCATCCCAAAATTGAGGCAGTTGACTTTGGGAGCAACTGTACACTTGGGGTTTGCTTTCTGCATCTGATTGGTTTCTGGTTTTATGTTTATCTTAGTTTAGTATTTAGAGTTTATTATCATTGGTAGATTTGTTTACTGATTTGGTTGCTCTCTTCCTTTTTTTTTTACATATATATATATATTTTTTTTTTTTTTCCCTTTTCTCTTTTTCTGTGTATGTGAATGCATCTTTCTGTGATTTCGTCTGTACACCTTTCCTTTTACCATTTGTCCTAGGGTTCTGTCTGTTCATTTTTTCTTTTTTTTCTTAGTATAGTTTTAGCTCCTGCTATCATTGGTAGATTTGATCTTTGGTTTGGTTGCTTGCTTCTTTTTATTTTTTTATTACTTTTAATTTTTTAAGTTTTAATAGTTTTTAATTTTTTTATTTTAATAGCTATACTTTATTTTCTTTCATTTTATTATTTTTTTCTCACTTTTCTTCTGAGCCATGTGGCTGACAGGGTCTTGACACCACAGGCACATGTCAGGCCTGGGCATCTGTGGTGGGAAAGCCAAATTCAGGACATTGGTCCACCAGAGACCTCCCAGCTCCACATAATATCAAATGGCAAAAGGTCTCCCAGAGATCTCCATCTCAACCCTAAGACCCAGATCCAATCAATGACCAGCAAGCTACACTGATGGACACCCTATACCAAACAACTAGCAAGACAGGAACACAACGTCACCCATTAGGAGAGAGGTTGCCTAGAATCATAATAAGGTCACAGACACCCCAAAACACACCACCAGACGTGGACCTGCCCACCAGAAACACAAGATCAAGACTCATCTACCAGAGCACAGGCATTACTCCTCTCCACAAGGAAGACTAGGGAACCCACTGAACCAATCTTGGCCAGTGAGGGCAGACAACAAAAAATGGGAACTACAAACCTGAAGCCTATGAAAACGAGACCCCAAACACAGTATGTTAAGCAAAATGAGAAGACAGAGAAACACACACCAGATGAAGGAGCAAGGTAAAAACCCATCAGAACAAACAAATGAAGAGGAAATAGGCAGTCTTCCTGAAAAAGAATTCAGAGTAATGATAGTAAAGATGATTCAAAATCTTGGAAATAGAATGGAGAAAATACAAGAAACATTTAACAAAGACCTAGAGAACTAAAGCACAAATAAACAATGATGAACAACACAATAAATGAAATTAAAAATTCTCTAGAAGGAATCAATAGCAGAATAACTGAGGCAGAAGAACAGATAAGTGACCTGGAAGATAAAATAGTGGAAATAACTACTGAAGAGTAGAATAAAGAAAAAAGAATGAAAAGAACTGAGGACAGTCTCAGAGACTTCTGGGACAACAGTAAATGCACCAACATTCGAATTATAGGGGTCCCAGAAGAAGAAGAGAAAAAGAAAGGGATTGAGAAAATATTTGAAGAGATTATAGTTGAAAACTTCCCTAATATGTGAAAGGAAATAGTCAATCAACTCCAGGAAGCACAGAGAGTCCTATACAGGATAAATCCAAGGAGAAACATGCCAAGAACATAATAATCAAGCTAACAAAAATAAAATACAGAGGAAAAATATTAAAAGCACCAAGGGAAAAACAACAAATAACACACAAGGGAATCCCCATAAGGTTAACAGCTTATCTTTCAGCAGAAACATTGCAAACCAGAAGGGAGTGGCAGGACATATTTAAAGTGATGAAAGGGAAAAACCTACAATGAAGATTACTCTGCCCAGCAAGGCTCTCATGCAGATTCGATGGAGAAATTAAAACCTTTACAAACAAGCAAAGTTAAGAGAATTCAGCATCAACAAGCGAGCTTTACAACAAATGCTAAAGGAACTTCTCTAGGCAGGAAACACAAGAGAAGGAAAAGACCTACAATAACTAACCCAAAACATAAAGAAAATGTAATAGGAACATACATATTGATAACTACCTTAAATGTAAATGGATTAAATGCTCCAACCAAAACATAGACTGGCTGAATGGACACAAAAACAAGACCTGTATATATGCTGTCTACAAGAGACCAAGAGCAAACCTAGGGACACATACAGACTGAAAGTAAAGGGATGGAAAAAGATATTCCATGCAAATGAAAATCAAAATAAAGTTGGAGTAGCAATTCTCATACCAGATGAAACAGACTTTAAATAAAGACTATTGCAAGAGACAAAGAAGGACACTACATAATGAACAAGGGATCAATCCAAGAAGAAGATATAACAATTGAAAATGTTTATGCACCCAACATAGGAGCACCCCAATACTTAATTCAAATGCTAACAGCCATAAAAGGGGAAATCTACAGTAACAGAGACATAGTAGTGGACTTTAACACCCCACTTTCACCAATGGACTGATCATCGAAAATGAAAATAAATAAGGAAACACAAGCTTTAAATGACACATTGAACAAGATGGACTTAATTGATATTTATAGGACATTCCATCCAGAAACAACAGAATACACTTTCTTCCCAGGTGTTGATGTAACATTCTCCAGGATACATCATATGTTGGGTGAAAGATCAAGCCTTGCTAAATTTAAGAATATTGAAATCATATCAAGTATCCTTTCTGACTGAAACGTTATGGGGCTAGATATCAATTACAGGAAATAAATCTGTAAAAAATATGAACCATGGAGGCCAAACAACACACTATGAAAAAACCAAGAAATCACTGAACAAATTAAAGAAGGATTAAAAAAATAATTAGAAACAAATGAAATGAAAATGTGATGGCCCAAAACCTATGGGATGCAGCAAAAGCCGTTCTAAGAGGCAAGTTTATAGCAATCCAATCCTACCTCAAGAAACAAGAAACATCTCAAATAAACAACAATTAGGCAATTAGTGACAGAAAAACAAAAAGAACCAAAGTTAGCAGAAGGAAAGAAATCATAAGATCAGATCAGAAATGAATGCAAAAGAAATGAAGGAAATGATAGCAAAGATCAATAAAACTAAAAGCTGGTTCTTTGAGAACATAAAAAAAAAACTGATAAACCATTAGCCAGACACATCAAGAAAAAAAGGGAGAAGACTCAAATCAATAGAATTCGAAATTTAAAAGAAGTAACAACTGACACTGCAGAAATACAAAGGATCTTAAGATCCCTTGTAGTAATGAGAGATTACTACAAGCAACTGTATGCCAGTAAAATGGACAACCTGGAAGAAATGGACAAATTATTAGTAAAGTACAACCTTCCGAGACTGAACCAGGAAGAATTAGAAAACATAAACAGACCTGATTTTGAGAACATGAGTAAAAATCTTCCAACAAACAAAATCCCAAGTCTAGATGGCTTCATTGGCAAATTTTATCAAACATTTAGAGAAGAGCTTACCCCTATACTTCAAACTCTTCCAAAATAGAGCAGGTGGAGGACCTCTCCCAAACTCATTCTACAAGGCCACCGTCATCCTGATAGCAAAACAAGACAAAATGTCACAAAAAAGGAAAACAGCAGGCCAATATCACTGATGTACATAGATGCAAAATCCTCAACAAAATACAAGCAAGCAGAATCCAACAGCACATTAAAAGGATCATACACCATGAGGATTCTTTAGTATATGCATATCAATCCATGTGATAAACCACATTAAAGAATTGAAGGACAGAAACCATATGATCATCTCAGTAGATGCAGAAAAAGCTTTGACAAAATTCAACACCCACTTATGATAAAAACCCTCCAGAAAGTAGGCATAGAGGGAACCTACCTCAATATAATAAGGGCCGTATATGACACACCTACAGCCAACTTCATTCTCAATGGTGAAAAACTGAAACCTTTTCCTCTAAGATGAGGAACAAGAAGAGGTTGCCCACTCTCACAATTATTATTCAACATAATTCAAGTTTAGGAATAGCAATCAGAGAAGAAAAAGAAACAAAAGGAATCCAAATCAGAAAATAAGTAAAACTGTCACTGTTTGCAGTTGACACAATACTATACATGGAGAACTCTAAAGATGCTACCAGAAAACTACTAGAGCTAATCAATGAATTTGGTAAAGTTGCAGGATACAAAATTAATGCACAGAAATCTCTTGCTTCCTATACAGTAATGATGAAAACACTGAAAAAGAAATTAGGGAAACATTCCCATTTACCATTGCAACAAAAAGAATAAAATATTGAGGAATAAACCTACCCAAAGAGACCAAAGACCTGTACGCAGAAAACTATAAGACACTGATGAAAGAAATTAAAGATGATACAAACAGATGGAGAGATATACCATGTTCTTAGATTGAAGAATCAATATTGTGGAAATGACTATACTACCCAAAGCAAGCTACAGATTCAATTCAATCCTTATCAAACTACCAATGGCACTTTTCACAGAACAAGTGCAAAAAATTTCACCATTTGTATGGAAACACAAAAGACTCCGAATAGCAAAAGCAATCTTGAGAAAGAAAAACAGAGCTGGAGGAATCAGGCTCTGTGAGTTCAGACTATAGTACAAAGCTACAGTAATCAAGAAAGTATGGTACTGGCACAAAAACAGAAATATAGACCATTGGAATAGGATAGAAAGCCCAGAGATAAACCCGCACACCAATGGTCACCTTATTTTTGATAAAGGAAGCAAGAATATACAATGGAGAAAAGACAGCATGTTTAATAAATGGTGCTGGGAAAACTGGACAGCTATATGGAAAAGAATGAAATTAGAACACTCCCTAACACCACACACAGAAATAAACTGAAAATGAATTAAAGACCTAAATGTAAGACCAGACACTATAAAACTCTTAGAGGAGAACCGGCAGAACACTCTATAACATAAATCACAACAAGATCCTTTTTGATCCACCTCCTAGAGAAATGGAAATCAAAACAAAATGGAGCCTAATGAAACTTAAAAGCTTTTGCACAGCAAAGGAAACCATAAATAAGACAAAAAGACAATGCTCAGAATGGGAGAAAATATTTGCAAATGAAGCAACTGACAAAGGACTGATCTCCAAAATTTACAAGCAGTTCATGCAGCTCAATATAAAAAAAGCTAACAAACCAATCCAAAAATGGGCAGAAGACCTAAATAGACATTTCTCCAAAGAAGATATAAAGATTGTCAACAAAGACATGAAAGGGTGCTCAACATCACTAATCATTAGGGAAATGCAAATCAAAACTACAATGAAGTATCACCTCACACCGGTCAGAATGGTCATCATCAAAAATCTACAAACAAATGTTGGAGAGGATGTGGAGAAAAGGGAAGCCTCTTGCACTCTTGGTGGTAATGTAAATTGATACAGCCACTATGGAGAACAGTATGGAGGTTCCTTCTGAAAATAAAATTAGAGCTACCATACGACCCAACAATCCCACTACTTGGCAGATACCCTGAGAAAATCATAATTCAAAAAGAGTCATGTAGGGGCTACCCTGGTGGCACAGTGGTTGAGAGTCCGCCTGCCTATGCAGGGGACACGGGTTTGTGCCCTGGTCCAGGAAGATCCCACATGTCGCAGAGTGGCTGGGCCCATGAGCCATGGCTGCTGAGCCTGCACATCCGGAGCCTGTGATCCGCAATGGGAGAGACCACAACAGTGAGAGGTGAGAGGCCCGTGTACAGAAAAATAAAAAATGAGTCATGTGCCACAGTGTTCATTGGACCACTATATACAATAGCCAGGAAATGGAAGCAACCTAAGTGTCCATCAACAGATGAATGGATAAAGAAGATGTGGCACATATATATAACGGAATATTCCTCAGCCATAAAAAGAAATGAAATTGAGTTATTTGTGAGGTGGATGGCCCTGAGTCTTTCATAGAGAGTGGAGTAAGTCAGAAAGAGGAAAACAAATACCGTATGCGAACATATATATGGAATCTAAAAAAAAAAAAAAAAAAAGTTCTGAAAAACCTAGGGGCAGGACAAGAATAAAGATGCAAACTTCGAGAATGGACTTGAGGACACGGTGTGGGGGAAGGGTAAGCTGGAACAAAGTGAGAGTGTCATGGACATATATACACTACCAAATGTTAAACAGATAGCTAGTGTGAAGCAGCCACATTGCACAGGGAGATCAGCTCGGTGCTTTGTGACCACCTATAGGGGTGGGATACGGAGGGTGGGAGGGAGATACAATAGGGAGGAGATATGCAGATATATGTATATGTGTAGCTGATTCACTTTGTTATAAAGCAGAAACTAACACACCATTGTAAACAAATTATACTCCAATAAAGATGTTAAAAAAAGTAACAAAAATTAAAAATAACTAAAGATTAATAGGGAAACTACCTTTTGAACTCTTGCTGTGTACTAGAATTTGACTTGGAACTCTCTCATAGAATTATGTCATTTAATTCCTTAAGATTTACAAATATTAGGTAATGTGCTCATTGTTTCTACCATACCCACTATCTCATTTCTTTATTCATTCAGTAATTCAACAAATGTCTATTGAACACCACCTCTGAGCTTGGGACCATGTATGCTCTGAGAACACAGAAGTAGGAAAAAATTATGGCAACCAGAGTTACCAGAAGGCAAAATGATCGTTGATTCAGTCAATAATGCTAGGTTCCTCTGGAATTTGATTTGAACACTATGCTGAGAATAACTAATGGGTAGAGAGAATAAAATTTAGCAAAGAAAGTTGTGATAATGCTTTTTGACAGTGATATCATGAGATGAAGTCTTTGAGGGTTACAAAGAGACAGTGTTATTTCCAGTTGGATTCTCAATCTCACTCACCTAATAATCTTACAGTAATGACCCCATTTTATAAGATGACCTGATAAATGTCTCTGTTAATAACTTAAAATCAGAATTAACAAAATGCACTGGAGTTGGAATTTGCCATTCCCACCTTAGATGAAATACATGACATTAAAAGAAGAAAAAGGGATTTGCCTGAGATTATAGAACTGGGGATGTTGCAAAACGGAAATTTTAAACCAAATCAATACAAAGTACACTATATATAAAACGTCTCTTTATTTTTCAAAGCATCTTTATTGGAGTGTAATTGCTTTACAATGGTGTGTTAGTTTCTGCTGTATAACGAAGTGAATCAGCTATACATATACATACATTCCCGTATCTCCTCCCTCCTGCATCTCCCTCACACCCTCCCTATCCCACCTCTCTAGGTAGACACAAAGCACTGAGCTGATCTCCCTGTGCTATGTAGTTGCTTCCCACTAGCTATTTTACATTTGGTAGTGTGTATATATACGTTACACTCTCTCACTTCGTCCCAGCTTACCCTTCCCCCTCCCCATGTCCTCAGGTCCATTCTCTACGTCTGAGTCTTTATTCCAGTCCTACCCCTAGGTTCTTCAGAACCTTTTTTTAATTTTTACTTTCAGATTCCATATATATGTCTTAGCATATGGTATTTGTTTTTCTCTAGTTGTGGCAGGGGGGGCTCTAGAGCACAGGCTTGGTAGTTGTGGCGTATGGGCTTTGTTGTTCTGAGGCATATGGGATCTTCCTGGACTAGGGCTCAAAACCGTGTTCCCTGCATTGGCAGGCGGATTCTTAATTGCTGTGCCACCAGGGAAGTGCTGTTTGTAGATATTTTAATGATGGCCATTCTGACAGGTATGAGATGATACCACATTGTAGTTTTTATTTGCATTTCTCTAATGATTAGTGATATTGAGCATCCTTTCATATCTTTGTTGGCAATATTTATATCTTCTTTGGAGAAATGTCTATTTAGGTCTTCTTCCCATTTTTGGATTGGGTTGTTAGCTTTTGTGATATTAAGCTGCATGAGCTGCTTGTACATTTTGCAGATTAATCTTTTGTCATTTGCTCCATTTGCAAATATTTTCTCCCATTCTGAGGGTTGCCTTCTGTCCTGTTTATGGTTTCCTTGGCTGTGCAAAAGCTTTTAAGTTTCATTAGGTCCCATTTGTTTATTTTTGTTTTTATTTCCATTTCTCTAGGAGGTGGGTCAAAAAGGATCTTGTTGTGATTTATGTTATAGAGTGTTCTGCCGGTTCTCCTCTAAGAGTTTTATAGTGTCTGGTCTTACATTTAGGTCTTTAATTCATTTTCAGTTTATTTCTGTGTGTGGTGTTAGGGAGTGTTCTAATTTTATTCTGTTACTTATAGCTGTCCAGTTTTCCCAGCACCAATTATTGAACATGCTGTCATTTCTCCATTGTATATTCTTGCCTCCTGTATCAAAGAGAAGGTGACCATATATGTGTTGGTTTATCTCTGTGCTTTCTATCTTGTTCCAATGGTCTATATTTCTGTTTTTGAGCCAGTACCATGCTGTCTTGATTACTGTAGCTTTGTACTATAGTCTGAAGTCACAGAGCCTGATTCCTCCAGCTCCATTTTTCTTTCTCAAGTTTGCTTTGGCTATTCAGAGTCTTTTGTGTTTCCATAAAAATGGTTAAATTGTTTGTTCTAGTTCTGTGAAAAATGCTATTGGTAGTTTGTTAGGGATTGCATCGAATCTGTAGATTCCTTTGGGTAGTATCGTCATTTTCACAGTGTTGATTCTTCCAGTCCAAGGACATGGTGTATCTCTCCATCTGTTTGTACCCTCTTTAATTTCTTTCATCAGTATCTTATAGTTTTCTGCATACAGGCCTTTTGTCTCCTTATGTAGGTTTATTCCTAGGTATTTTTTTTCTCTTTGTTTCACTAGTAAATGGGAGTGTTTCCTTAATTTCTCTTTCAGATTTTTCATCATTAGTGTATAGGAATGAGAGAGATTTCTGTGCATTAATTTTATATCCTGCTACTTTGTCAAATTCATTGATTAGCTCTAGTCATTTTCTGGTAGCACCTTTAGGATTCTCTTTGTATAGTATCATGTCATCTGCAAACAGTGACAGTTTTACTTCTTTCCATTTTGTATTCCTTTTATTTCTTTTTCTTCTTTGATTGTTGTGGCTAAAACTTCCAAAACTATGTTGAATAAGAGTGGTGAGAGTGGGCAACCTTGTCTTTTTCCTGATCTTAGTGGCAGTGGTTTCAGTTTTTCACCATTGAGAATGATGTTGGCTATGGGTTTGTCATATATGGCCTTTATTATTTTGAGGTAAGTTCCCTCTATGCCTACCCTCTGGAGGGTTTTTATCATTAATGGGTGTTGAATTTTGACAAAAGATTTTTCTGCATCTGTTGAGATGATCATATGGTTTTTATCCTTCAATTTTTTAATATGGTGTGTCACATTGATTGATTTGCCTATACTGAAGAATCCTTGCATTCCTGGTATAAACCCCACTTGATCATGATATATGATCCTTTCAATGTGCTGTTGGAGTCTGTTTGCTAGTATTTTGTTCAGGATTTTTGCATCTATGTTCATCAGTGTTATTGGCCTGTAGTTTTCTTTCTTGGTGACCTCTTTGGTTTTAGTATCAGGGTGATGTGTGGCCTCCTAGAATGTATTTGGGAGTGTTCTTCCCTCTGCTATATTTTGGAAGATTTTGAGAAGGATAGGGGTTAGCTCTTCTCTAATTGGTTGATAGAATTCTCCTGTGAAGCCATCTGGTCCTGGGCTTTTGTTTGTTGGAAGAATTTTTATCACAGTTTCAATTTCAGTGCTTGTGATTGGTCTGTTCATATTTTCTATTTCTTCCTGGTTCAGTCTTGGAAGGTTGTGCTTTTCTAAGAATTTGTTCATTTCTTCCATGTTGTCCATTTTATTTGCATAGAGTTGTTTGTCATAATCTCTCATTACTACAAGGGATCTTAAGATCCTTTGTATTTCTGCAGTGTCAGTTGTTACTTCTCTTTTTTCATTTCCAATTCTGTTGATTTGAGTCTTCTCCCTTTTCTTCTTGATGAGTCTTGCTAATGGTTTATCAATTTTGTTTGTGTTCTCAAAGAACCAGCTTTTAGTTTTATTGATCTTTGCTATCTATTTCTTCATTTCTTTTTCATTTATTTCTGATCTGATCTTATGATTTCTTTCCTTCTGGTAACTTTGGGGTTTTTTTTTTTTTTGGTTCTTCTTTCTCTAATTGCTTTAGCTGTAAGGTTAGGTTGTTTATTTAAGATTTTCCTTGTTTCTTGAGGTAGGATTGTATTGGTATAAACTTCTCTCTTAGAACTGTTTTTGCTGCATCCCATAGGTTTTGGGTCATTATGTTTTCTTTGTCATTTGTTTCTAGGTATTTTTTTATTTCCTCTTCGATTTCTTCAGTGATCTCTTTGTTATTTATTAGTGTATTGTTTATCATCCATATGTTGTATGTTTTACAGGTTTTTTCCTGTAATTGATATCTAGTCTCATAGTGTTGTTGTTGGAAAAGATACTTGATATGATTTTAATTTTCTTAAATTTACCAAGGCTTAATTTGTGAGCCAAGGTATGTTCTATCATGGGGAATGTTCCATGAGCACTTGAGAATAAAATGTAATCTGCTGTTTTTGAATGGAATGCCCTATAAATATCAATTAAGTCCATCTTGTTTAATGTATCATTTAAAGCTTTTGTTTCCTTATTTATTTTCATTTTGGATGATCTGTCCATTGGTGAAAGTAGGGTGGTAGAGTTCCCTTCTATTGTGTTACTGTCAATTTCCCCTTTCATGGCTGTCAGCATTTGTCTTATGTATTGTGGTGCTCCTAATTATGTGGTGCATAATTATTATATCTTCTTCATAATTGTTATATCTTCTTCTTTGATTGATCCCTTGTTCATTATGTAGTGTCCTTCTTTGTCTCTTGTAATAGTCTTTATTTTAAAGTCTATTTTGTTTATGACGTGTCTTTAAAGGTGAAAAGAATCAAGCAAGCTTATAGTAAAGAAGATGACTCACAAGCTACCAATACATAAAAGGCTGACATCCTAGATTTCGGTATACTGAATTTAGTAGTGGAAATTGAATATGAATAAAAATCATTGTCCATGTACAATAATATTCTGCAGTTCGCAAATTTGCTTCTTACTGTACTACAAACCGTGATATCATTTAATCACCATCTGTTGTTCAATCACCTTACTAAATCCTCCCCACATTCAAAGGAAGGAAAATTCGACTCCATCTTTTAATGTGCACTTAAGGAGGAAAGGGATTGGTAGTGGTCAACTTTGGAGAATATCTACCAAGACATCTTTCCTTTGTATGGAATTAGATCAGGTGAAGTTTTTCTTGGCAGTTCTATTGCCTGACTTTCCTCCCTTTAATCTCCTCTTATTGGCGTAAGGGGGATTATTTAGGGTGGGAAATAATAGATCAAGTTTGATTTTCTTCCCGCCATGTCAATTCTGGTCCTAATCAATAACAAAATTTAATAAAATGAGCCTAACCTTTCTCACTGAACCTCATAGAATCTCTTGAACTCTGCCCTCTACAGAGCTCAAGTAAATAGCCTTTAAAATCCATTCCAATGATGTGTTGTGTAGATAATTACATAAATTTTCCTGTTTAAAAAAAAATCAAATAGTATCAGAGGTGCCTTCTCCTTTTTGGGATAGTTATCTCATCATTTAAGGAATTCACCCTGTAGTAAATTGTTTTATTTATTTATTTTTATTTTTTTTTTGGCCACACTGGACGGCACATGGGATTTTAGTTCCCTTGATAGGGATCAAACCCATGCTTCCTGCATTGGAAGCACAGAGTCTTAACCACTGGACCACCAGGGAAATCCCAGAAAACCGTGTTTTAAATGAATTAAGAAATTTCTACTATTATTTTCTCAGAATTCCTATTTAGTACATAGCTGCCTGAGTTTTTGTTGCCTTCAACAGTGCCTGTAATGTAGTTACTACTCAATAAATTTTTGTTGAATCTTGAGTGCTTGAAAGAATGCATTATACATTGGTGCTGTCTGAAATAGCAGGGAAACGTGTTCCTCAGATCCTAGGAAGGACAAATATATTCTCCTGTATTCTATTTGCATAGATGCAAACATAGAATAATAATTTATGTGACATTCCAATAGCATAGTGCAGCTAGATTCATAATTTCTGGTCTTTATTGTATGGAGCTGCATGTCATACTCATAACCCAGACCCCAGGGGCCATTTCCCCATTGTATTCCAGAGGTTCAAAAGAACTCTGTATGCTTTGAGTCAGATAATGAACTTACAAACTCAGTAGATAGTGGAGAATCAGGTCTCTCATACAAATCCTCCAAAGATCTTTCTAAGACATAATTTCCATTTTGATCCTGTTTCTGGGCAGAAGAACCTGCCGTGCTCCCTGGAGACTACAGACCAATGCATGCATCTGCATCTGAAGGAAGCAGACTGAAAGGCAATGTCGTTTGAGTTGGTCAGGTGCCCCAGCATCTGTGCTTCCAAGGTGATTGTGAATGTTCCAGGTAATGAGCAGCTTGGTGGTTCTGGCTCAGGTCCCTGTGGCCTGGAGGGTGATATGTTCCAATACTTTTTGAAATAGTGCTGCTAAAATCCTGACACTTCTTCTCCTAATCACTGATTAAGAAACTGCAGTTGATTCAAACTTGATATTCCAATTTCACAAGTCTCTCTATTAGCCTGGGAACAGATGTACTGCTACAAATTGCCAGAATCTGAGTGGTTTGGCTTTGCTTCAAACTGTGCTTCAAACATACATACCAATTTTGTTCGAGAAAAGCTTTGTACACAAAAAATTAGATAAATTCCGTAGGTTATCGATCTTTTCTACCTTCTCTGGATAAGAAAACACTTGCAACAAAAAATATTCATGTGCTTTTTTGTCTTTGTATTTCCTTATATGTGACCTTTTTCCTTGTCATGCTGAGGTATGTCCCTACTTCAAGGCCAAGCGTGGGGGATGTACCAAGAGAGAAAGAAAGACAGCAGTTACAACATGACTATGAACAGTTAAGGTTTGGCACCTGCCATCTCAATTGAATTTTAAAGTCTACAGCAAGACAATAGTGAAAACTAGGAATTGTCTTTAAAAAAGGGTTTGTGTTGATTTTTTTTATCATCTTTCTTCCACTTGAAATATCGAGAGGTAATCTTTGTCAGTGTAGTCATAGAATGTTACGAAATGGAATTCTTTCCTAAATAGGAAGAAAAAAGAAGTGAAGCTATTTCTAGTCCTGACAGGTTGAGAAGAGGGAAAGCTAAAGAAGGAGAGCTAAAGAAGGGAGAGAAAGAGAAATATGCTGGATTTTGCCTGACAAGGTCAAAGTCAAGTCTTAAAGAAGAAAGCACATGATATGAGGTGGGTGGAAAGGAATCTTCAGAGAAGACAGACATCTACATCATTTCTCATTTGGAGGCAAGGAAGAGACTCCTGGGAAGCGTTTCCCTATAACTTCATAAGATAATCCAAAAGAGTAAACAAAGAGGGAGTGATAGCATAGTCAGATTGAAGGGGAAATTATTCAGCACTCAAGAGCTGCCATTGGTCATTAGCTCCAAAGTGATGGAAATAACCATAAGGTCTTGCATGCTTCATAAGAGTGAGAGAATGTAGTCAACAGCTTCTAAGCTGTGCCCAGTGATCCCCACCTCCTGGTATTCAAAGCCATGTGGAACCTCCTTGTTTCAATAACTTGCTTCTAACCAACATAATGGAGTAACCTGAAGGGGATGTCAATTCTGTGATTGCCCAGGTGTCATAAAAATGCCACAGACTGAGTGCTTTAAATAACAGAAAATTATCTTATCACACTTCTGGAGATTGGAATGTAAGATCAAGGTGCCATCAGGGTTGGTTTCTGGTGAGACTTCTCTCCTTGTGTTGCTGGTTTCCTTCTCACTGGGCTCACATGGCCTTTCCTCTGTGCTTATGTGAAGAGAAAGAGAGAGAGATCTGGCATCTCTTCCTCATCTTATAAGGACACCAGTCCTATTGGATTAGAGCCCCACCCTGATGGCCTCACTTAACTTTAATCACCTCCTTAAAAGTCCCATCTCCAAATGCACATTAAGGGTTAGAAGTTTAATATATGGGTCAGTAGAGGGAAACAGCCAGTGAGGATGTGAGATCATCAGTGCAACAGCTAATGAAGCTCTGAATGCCACCAACAACCAATGAGAGAGCTTGGAATCAGATCCTTCCCCAGTTGAGCCTTCAGGTGAGACTGCAGACCCTGGGTTAACACCTTGACTGCAGGGTTGAGAGAGACTGTGAAACAAAGGATGCATATAAACCATGTCAAGATTCTTGACTGCATTGACCTGCAGATACTACAAGATGATAAATAAATTGTTTTAAACCACTCAGTTTTGGCATTAGACAACAATAGTTGCAATAGATAGTTAATACAGAGCAGTAGGAGTCCTGAAAGGCAGTAAGTCATCCATGGAGGCCAGGAATCAGGCAAACACATTGTGCAGGAATAAAGAGTGTGGTTTTGACTGAAGCAAACCTGCTGCTTCCCCTCAGTATGCTATGGAAGCAGAGAAGCTTAAGCGTGGTTGAGAAGGTAGGTTCCAAAGTCAGACAAACCTGAATTCAAATCCCTCTGACACTTACTAACAGTCCATCCCTGGGCAAATCACTTTACAATAAAAGTGAATGCAAAGTGGTGAATGAGAAGCAAAGTGGCTTAATATCTAAAATGGATGTAAAAAATGTTCTGAGAAATAAATGATATAATGAGAGTATAATGCTTGGCACATAAAAATTGTTTGGTTGACATCAGTTATTATTGTTAGTATGCAGGTAGGAAGAGGGGGTAGGACTGGGGTTTAAAACACATACTGAGCTCTTAAAATTTACCATGCTGTGTGTATTATATGTTATACAAACTATATATGCTCTTGCATCCTCTGTATGATGAGCCATACATATGCTCTTGCATTCTCTGCACCATTCTCATAAATGGTTACTATCAGCCTCATTTTTGGAACAGGAATATCGGGGATTGTAAATAGCTTGACTAGAGTCATACAGGTCCCATGGGAATTTGAATCTAGGATCACGGGTGTCAAGAACATTGGCCCTTTTTGTTACACCTTGTCTCCAAAGTGATGATAAAACTCTGACAAAAATCTGTGGCGGTTCTTCAGTGTACTGCAGAGGTGTGTGCCAGCCTCTTGCAAAACAGAAAATTTAATGACAATAAAATACTTATTGGTTCAGACTGTCTTGAATTTGGATTGAATCCCTTTTTCTATCATTTCTGCTAATGTCACGGCCATGTCAGAAAGATATTATCATTGACTAATTTAAAATGACTTTACTTGATTTATTTGATTTACTTCACAAAAGAGAAAAGCAGGTTTATATTTCCCATCGCTTTTGAATAAAATAGGGTCATCACCCTTTGCAGTGCATTGATTTGATTTTTGGTCACATCTTTCTCACACAATCCATTAGTTACAGCTAGATTATTATAGTTTCCTGAAATTGATCAAGTTTACATTGGGAAGGATGCTTTTACAGAGAGAAATAAGAAACATGAAAACCTTTTACTTTCATAGTAATAAGATAGAGGTGGCTACTTAAATTGGCATATTAACCTTCTATTTCCATGCAATCTTATGGAACAAACTACCCTGCTGTGTGCACATGTTTCTTGTGACTTCTCAATATGCTCTAAATGTTGCTTCTGGAAAATACGATGCTGAGGTTCTATAAGAACATCAATGAACTGTCAGGCCCATCCCACAAAGAATAAGAGGAAGACAAGAAAATGAGACCAGGGAGAAAAACACTAGATAAATAATGTCAGTCAAAAGTGTTGAATAAGAAGAAGCTGGGAGCAAACAAGGGAAATGACAAACTATCCTAGTAAAGATACTTTCAGATGCTGTGTTTCTATTAAATGCAGGAAATTGCCTGCTAAAATGACTACCAAAAAAAAGGAGATGAAAGAAATTTGAGGATTTGAGGTATGCTTTATCTCTCCCAGTCATTTGTTATACACTCCAAAATCCAGTAAATATATTCAAGGACATATTGACCCTGAATTTGACCTTTGGATCCCTTGGGGAAAATGATATTTGACATATAAAATGATCAATTATGGTGAATGCCAAGCAAAGTGGCTTCAGCAATTCTCTGGTGCTCTGCTGGTTTCCCTCAATCACTACAGGCTGTTTTACAGTTGTGGTGGTGGGATTTTTAAACTCTGCCTCTTTTCTCTTTTCTTGTTCTTTATTGAGTTTAATTACAGTTATTGTTCATGGGCTGTTGAGCTTAAAAATCACTTGCTGTCTTGTATATTTACCCTGTACTTGATTCATTCCCAGCTGTTCATCAGTGCCATGCTATTCAGACTGGGGAGTGAAATTGCTTACCTTCACAGAGCAAAGAAGGCAGTTTCATTTACGGAAGGTTGATAAAGGGAGAATAATAAAATGATTACAATGACAATTCTTTCATTCAATTTATTTAAATTTTCTTTTATGTACTAATATGGGGGTATACTTTTTGACACCCTGTTCACTACTGTCACTAATTCCTGGAGACAGCTGAAAGAATGAAGCTGCTTTTTTTCTAGAAACAGTGGGTCAACATCTTTTGGCCCCACATGAAGACATACTGGCATCTCTGCCACAGCACTGATATCTATGGACTGTTTTTACCCTATGGACATAACTGGAATAATATCAAATAAGCTTTCTCAGCATGAAAACTTTGCTGGAGCGCTGGACGTTTCCACATTTTAACTCTCTACTTTGTGTGAAGGCATTGTCTTGATTTCTTTTAATATGCAAGGTGTTACCTGGGAGAAGCCACATGGTAGCTGTCACTAGCATATGGAGTTTGTTTATGAAATGACAAAGCTGCAAGTCATTCCATGGAGTATACTTCCTCTGTTCAGGATGAAGCAATTGTTCTCAAGCATTGAGCACTAGCCAGTGAGGTCAGCCCCTCACTGGGGCTTCATCACTGAAGTCCTCCAGAGCACTCTTCATAAGGCTTGGCAAGCCAACTTCCTCTCTTTACAATTAAGGTCACCTGCTAATCCATCCCTAAAATATATAATTTGAAGGTTATTGAAAAACCATACCTAAAATTATTTTTTAAAATATTTCAGAGTCACAATATAGAAGATCACCTACTCTAACTTTCCTTTATTTTAAGATGAAAAAGTATGACACTTAGAGGTTTTAAATGAATTGGTGGCACAGTCAATGTTTCATGGATTATTAAAAAGTCCAAGAAAGAGAAAATCTATAGAAGCAAGCAACTACTATTCTGGCATTTACCTCGAAGGCATGTGCCCATCCAAGGTGGCTTACACACTGGGACTGAAAGGACTTTTGCAGAAAAAAGTCAAAATCTGAGGTCCTGGATAACATGGAAGTTTGAATCAAATATACCCACACAAAGACATAAAACCAGGACTCCTAAAAAGTGATACCTTCCATATCCTTAGGGTCAAGTGGACTGTTTGAAGAGGAAGAAGGAAGTGAGACTACCTACCTACTTTATCTCTTGGTCAAGAAAAACAAAATCTCCCCTGAAAATCTTTAGCTGTCTGCTGGTAAGAGGCCAGTGTCCATACTACTTGGATGCCTCAAAGTACCCAAAGAAGAACATTAATTTAAATGAAGTGATTCTCAGTAGTAGTGCCTCTAGGAACCTGGCAGTGTTACCAAGTCCAAGCTCGCTCTGCTTGCCGCACAACAGGCCAATAAATCAGAGACGTGTTGAGGCAAGGAATACAACTTTATTTGGAAAGCTGGCAGACCAAGAAGATGGCAGACTAGTGACACCGAAAAACCGTCTTATCGGGGTTTGGATGCCAGTTTCTTTTATAGTACAGAGAGGGGGTGGAGATGAGGAAGTAAAATAAAACGGCCATAAATTATGCAAATATCTCCTGGAATGGCCAGCCTCCGGGAGTGGATGTGTTAATTTCTTCTTTCTTGCAGCCATCCACAGGTGGACAGGGTCCGGATGTTTCCCTGGACAAAGGCACTTTGGTTTAACATTCAGGCAGAGGGGCAGGGCTCCCTGAGGCAAGCCATTATGTATAGACAGTATCCTTTTAGTGAACAAAAGCAATGGGAAGCAAAGGTTAAAGTAAAATAAACAGATCCAACATGTAGTCAGATTTGGCTCTTCCCTGTTACACCTGGAGGAAAGGATAATATTCCCTGGAGGAATACACTTTAACCAGGCCTCAAAATTATGATATTGATAACATATGAAGGAAAATAATGCGATGAAAAACCCAAAGAAACAAATCAGATCACATAGACTATAAACACAAGATTATCAGATACAGAACAGTAAATATGTTTATATCATTAAAAAATTGAGGTTATGAAAAGGAACTCAGCCATATAAAAGCAATCAAAAGCAAAGAGGCCAGTTTGAAAAAGAAACAGTTACTTAGAATGAGACGAGTGTAAAACATCAATGAATTGGATTAAGAGCAAATTAGATGCAAATTAAGAGGTTATGAGTGAACCAGAATATAGAAATAAACATGTTGAAAGAAAGTACCAGAAGGCAAAATGATGGAAAATAGGGAAGTTGAAAAACAAGAAGGGTAGAGTGGGCTTGTCTATCACATTTCTAATTGAAATTACAGAAAGAGGAAAGAGAGAAAAAGAAGAGGAAATATTCTTCAATTCACTTTATGAGATTAATAACAGATATTAGGAGAAGAACACTGTAAGAAAGGAAAGTTATAGAACAAATTATAGAACAGTATACACATTCATGTAAATTTATATGTATATACAAATTCATTTATGTATATGAATAATGTTTTTAATGAAATGATTTAACAATGAAAATAAACTATAGATCCTGCATGGCTGAATTCCAGAAACATAACATTGAAAATAAAGTCATGAAAGAATACATTTAATGTTTGTACTCATATAAATGTGCCATACATGAAAAACTAAACAATAGAGTAAGTCCCCTACATACAAATGAGTTTAGTTCCAAGAGTGCGTTTGTAAGTCCAATTTGTTCATAAGTCCAACAAAGTTAGCCTAAGCACCCAACTAATATAATCAGCCATATAGTACTGTACTGTAATAGGTTTATAATATTTTCACACAAATAATTCATAAAAAGCAAACACAAAAGATAAAGAAAACCTTGATAATCTTATAGTATAGTACCTTGAAAAGTACAGTAGCACAGTACAACAGCTGGCATACTGAGGTTGGTAGCCACACCAGCTACATCACTGCTGCTTTTACGCCTGCTTCCAGGGCTTGAAATAAAGATACTGTACTACTGTACTCTATACAGTACTGTACAGTAAAGTACACAAAAGCACAACTGCTTGTAGAGGATGGGCGCACATGACAATGCACACCAGACACATGAACTAACTTACGTGATTGGACATGCCAATGCACACTTGCATCTTTGATAGTTTCCAACTTGAAGGTTTGTATGTAGGGGATTTAATGTATATTATTTAAAGATTCTTGCTTATACATTTAAAACTTAAAGTGAAGTGACAGAACCATAAACATAGAATTTAGGTTAGTGGTTACATCTGAGGTAGGAGGAAGTGGGTGGCAATCTAAGTGAGGCCCACAGTGTCCTGAAAGATGTTGATAATATTATAATTTTTGAGCAATGTGGTTGATACATGGGATTTTGCTTTATTGTTTTAAAATATGCCTATATGTTATGCATATTCTTACATATTATATGCATCATAATAAAAATAAATAGGAATTACTTAAAAATTATTATTTTCATTTGTCTAATATCTTAAGTTGCATGCTTGACTCATTAATTTTTAGAGCACTTATTTTCTAATATATATCTACTATACCATAGTACATACTGGTCTTTATTTATTTCCTTTTTTTTTTTTTTTTGGTTTTGGTTTTTCCCTTAAAAGAAAGGATTTTTCTGTTCCTTGAATGTTTAGTTGCATTTTACTCTAAAATCATATGGGTCTGGTGTCTTCATTTAGAGTAGTTTTCAACAACAGATTCAATTATTTTAATGGTTACAGGACTATTTATGTTACTATATCTTGAGTCAGTTTTTATAATTTATATTTTTCTGGAAATTGGTTCATTTCATAAATATTTTCAAATTTATTTGCATAAGTGGTTCATAATACTCTCAGTATCTGTTACTCTCTATACATTTTTATGTCCACACTTAAAATTAACCAAGAAGCTTGTTTATTTTATTAGTCAGTTTCCAATAATCAATGTTTATTTTTGTTTATTCTCTTAATGAAATACTATTTCATTATTTTTGAGTTTATTCATTTTCTTTTGTTTTATGCTAGACAAGGAAATTATAATTATTATTAATTTTGAGGGTAATGGGGATCCATTGAAGGGTTTTAAACAGAACAGTAACATATTCTAGATTTGTATATTAGAAAGATCACTCTGCAGTGTGAATATTTTAAGTTTGGGCAAGACTAGAGGAACAATATATAGGAGGCTATTGAAGAAACCTAGGTATTTTAGGGCAAAGGGGAGCAATGGATGGATTCAAGACATATTTAGGAGGTTCAGAATCAACAGAATGTAAAATAATTAGATGTTCAAAGTAAAGCAAAGAAGACCTCATAGATGACATTGAGATTTGGGTCTTGGGAAATTGAGTAGAGCATGGAGCCAGTCACATAGCTCTGGAACTGAGCAAATGAGCAAAGTGGGGCCAAGACCATGTGCTTGGTTTTGGTTGGGTTTGAGGTGTCTGAGCACCGTCTGAGTGAATCTGACCTGAAGCAAGTCTGAAGGTCAGGTAATGGATTTGCCTGGAGGTAAACATTTAGGAGGTATCAGTCTCCTACAGAAAACTAAAGACAGGATTTCAGAAGCTTTCTTAGGGAAATTGGGTAGCTTGATAAGAGACTGAGGTTCCTAAATGACTCTAATATTTTATTTTAATTTTTATTTTATATTGGAGTATAGTTGATTAGCAATGTTGTGTTAGTTTCAGGTGTACAACAAAGTGATTCATATACATGTATATATTCTTCTTAAAATTCTTTTCCCATTTAGGTTATTACAGAATATTGAGCAGAGTTCCCTGTGTTATACAGTACATCCTTGTTGGTTATCTGATTTATAAATAGTAGTGTGTATATATTAAAATTGGTGTCACAATCTATAGACTTTGACTAATGAAAAGTTTTCCTCTGTTATCTTAATTGTATGAATTTTTTTCTACAGTAATTCTCTGTTTTATTGCACACACAACTGTGGAATGAAGTTTTCCTGTTTACTTTATATTGGAGTATAGTTGATTAACAATGTTGTTTTAGTTTCAGGTGTACAGCAAAGTGATTCAGTTATACATACACATGTATATATTCTTTTACAAATTCTTTTCCCTTTTAGGTTATTACAGAATATTGAGCAGAGTTCCCTGTGCTATATAGTAGGTCCTTGTTGGTTATTCATTTTAAATATAGCAGTGGGTACATGTCAATCCCAAACTCCCAGTCTCTCCCTCCCCCCATCCTTCCTACCAGTTCAATATTTTTAAACTATGCAAAAAATAGGTCTTCCAATTAGGAAGTCAAAAACTAGAAAAAAAAAAAAAAACTTCGGAGGCAGATCAAGAGCCTATAAGTATGGAAACCATAGGATCTGGTAAGACTGACAAATGGGTAAATGTCAGAGAGAAGTTAGGTAAGATGAGGAATGTCAGCTGCTGATCAAAAGTGACCAAAAAAAAGGCTTGCTGACTTCGATAAAGATAAAAACTACAAGGTCAAGGATAATGAAAGAAGGATGAACACAGAATATTTAAGCCACACCACAAAAGGCCTTATAGAATTTAGTTGGCTGGTTAATTGTATTAGATAAACAAACAAACAAAAACAAAAATTTAGGAAGGATGTGACCTCACAGATTTGGATTCTGAGAGAATAAGACAATAGAAATGTATATGCTTATTACCTTCTTTTTAAAATTGCTAATAAATGGCTTCTATAGGTCATGAGCATTGAAAGACATTAGCATATTTACTTCACTACACTTTAGAGTTTCAGGTCTGAGACTCAATCAGTGAACTGCTGTATTAACCTGTCAACATATATCTTTTTCATTCAATATTACTTTTTGCTTTCATTCTTTTCATCTTCTTCATCCTATCAAGACCTTCTTCTCCCCCCCTCAACTTTTTAAGAAAATCAAATAAATATTGAATTTACAATAAAAAATGTTAAACCTCACTTCCAAAATCATTGAAATAGATTTTTTTCTTGGCTTTTCTGTGAATTAGATCCATGAATCAACCTAGTTTAAGTTCCACGTAATTGCAGCTAGCAATTAGACCACAGTCAAAGGTGACAATTCTGAGGAGAGGAATAATCTGCTGACTTCTGCAGCAAGCATAGACACATATGTTGCTGAATTGATTTGATTATGGCATAGTAATTTCATGCAACAAATTCTTTTCAAATTGTTCACAATCAACATTTGGTATAGATAATAAAAAAAGGATGTATGGGTTTGCCAACCCACTTTATCCTGTGCAAGTGGTTTTCTCTCAATTAAAGATGCATGGCGTACTTTAAGTCATATCTCTTAGAGTTTATACATAATGCAGAAAACTCTTTACCGTGAACCATTTGCCAGTGTCAATCTCTTTTATCCTATATTAGCAAAAGCAATTCCTCCCTTGTGGTATGCTTCAACATATCCTATTAATTTACTAGTAGGTAATATTCTCATTGTAGCCATCTCCCATGACAACATTAATTGACATCCAGGAACAAGCCCCTGTCATCTATACAATTTGACTTGGGTTTTTGCTCTTTTATAAACATTTTTAACCTTGCCTTCACAATAGAGCTGCTCAATAAAAGGAAAGCAACCTTATCTTCTCAGACCCACTGCCCTCATGGTGTCTGTCCTGAACATAGCTGTGTGTACCAAGGAGATCAACAGACCATTCCATTTTGCCTCCTTTTCTATCTGACTTTTGGGTATTCTATAAAGTATACTGTTCTTCATTCCTTACTGACTGAATTGAGCTGCTCTCAAAATCTCTTTGAATTTACCTTGTACCAGAAATCATGTACTTGCCAAGTGTTGTAGGTCACTTTGTATCTTTCTAAAGGAATAAATAGAGAAAAAAGAAATTCTTCCCCTGCTTATATGTTTAGGAAATAATTTGTCTCAAAGTATGGGCAAAGTCCTCAGAATAAAGAGAAACTGTGAAGGCAAGTAAAAGGACTCAACAGAGCTACGTTTATCTATGTGTTGAGTATGGAACCAGGGAGTAAAGTTGAATGGTGTCTTAATATCCACCCAGTCCAAATGTTCATAAATTCAACAATTATTTCTCCAAAACCAAACTCTGGTCATAAAACCCATGTATGTCCCCAAGGAGCATCTTGCTGCATAATGCTTGATCAGGAATTTGAACAGCTCCTTCTCCTCTGCCTATTCAGATGGTGTCCTTGAGGCTAAACATACACAAACTTAGTGTCCTTCTCAATCGAAACTTAACCAAGATAGCCAGTATCTTAAGATCACCATCCTCGTTAGTAGGTGAAGTCTGATATTGGTTGCATTGCTATGAGCTTGGTATATGGTGGTCTTTGGGGTGAGCCGCAAGCAGCTTAGTACTTTCAAAAGTTCAGATTTCCCCTAGTCTCTGACATATTTTTCCCAAACCATGACTGGTCTTGTCCCTGTATACTCAAAAAGCATTCTAATCTCATACATGGGCTGAAGGCTTTCCCTAAGCCAAGGCTCACTCGCATGGAATCCTAAAATTTCAGCTTTTGATAGATTATTGACTCTGGAATGCTAAATGTTTTCTTAATGCCACAAGAGTAACATCATCTAGCTTATTTAGCTAAGCCCTATACTGCTGTGATTTTCTTCAGTCTAATATGGAAGCACAACCACTTATCTTTTTCTTCTGAAGATGGGATGCCACCAAGTGAACAGAACTCTGTTTTCTCCTGAGAACAGAAAATTAAATTATGCTTTTATTCTGACTAACTTCACAACTATTAATGCAGCATAAAGGAATATTAGGTTTCCTAGAAGATACATAATGCTGTTAACTTTTGAATTTACAAAATGTAGCAGTTCTGCAAATAGTAAGTATTTGGTAATTGGTTAAGTCATTTTCTATAGCTAGATAGTCAGGTATCTTTCTATGAGTTCTTGTACAGGTTGGTTTTATGAACCCAGAATTTGCAACTATTCATAATATATTTTATTTTGTTTTATTCAGTGTATCATTCTTTTTTATTTAGATACTTGTACAAAGGTTTTCTTCATAAATGGTATTATTTAGATCTTAATCTGTGTCGTTTAAAAAGCTAATAATTGTGTTTTCTCTACACTCATTTGAATTATTGGCTAAATTTAGGATAAATGTAACCAAGGATGAAGCCTATCTTTTGCCACAAAAATCCTCCTTTGAGGTTTTTTTTTTTAATCTAATAATTATCACTTTGGAGTCATCATAATTTAATGAACTACAGGTTACAAATCTATGTCACAGTTTTCCATCTATTTCAAGGATGCAATGAGATGTTCTACTAAATATCTGGGATTATTTGAAGATTCATCCCTATTTTATAATTAAAGAACTGAAGCTCAATGAAATTAAGAGATAATACTTGCTCATATCTTATCTTCCAGAAGTTCTACTGTTCTCAAAAATGTCTTAATTAACAGTGTTCTAATTATTTATTCATCATGAAACTAGTGTTCAGTTACTACGACAAAGGGTCTTTTCAATTTCACATACCACTCTGAGACAACTCCTTTGAAAAGAGCAGCATGCTATCCTATAAAGTTCCCATAAAACTGTGTGACTATAAGATCAAGGACTTGGTCTGCTCTACTGACCCCTTCATACCCAGAGCCTAACAGAGTCTAGCAAACAGTAAGCACTAAATAAATCTTTGCCAAAAGAAAAGTTTTTATCTCTTTCCCAATATTACGCTTCAAGTCCATCTTTAACTGTACCTGCTCTGTCGTTTTGAACTGACATCTAAGTCTCTTTGGCAGAATAAATAGGTACAAAATAAAAATCAAATAGTCCCATATTCTCCATTTCATCCTTTTTCATTCTCTACTCTAAGCTAAAGGCCTGGACCTTCTTGACTCTAAAATTGTTAAGAGGTCCTATTGATTGGACTTTGCAATTATTTCATGAAATTAGAGTGTTAGTTTTTGTCATATTATTTTTATTTCATATAATAACTTCTTTTTCTTTATAAAGTTTATGAATAATGTACATGTTAAAATAAAAATAATTTGATATTATACCCATCTTATAATTATGAAACTTGGACATTGATAAGTAATATTTTCTCAAAAATATAGTGATGGCAAGCTTGTGAATCAAGACTCAAATTCATGACTACCATCTTGGGCAACTGTGACCTTCCACTGCCCTTCAGCTGCCTTCACCACTCTTTTGTAACCACCTCTGATGAAATTCCCACTCTTTCCAGCCTCTCTAAGTGTCCTTGTAAAAGTAGATTTAACTGAAAATCTATGAAAATTGTCTGCTTTCTATGGATACCATCTCATTTGCTTTGTCATTTAGATTATTTTTATATTCAGCATTTTAGCTTTGCATATTTCTGTCCATCTTGAATCATTTTTCTTATAGAGACTCAGCGCATGAGAGTGCTAAGTTCCTTCAAACAGCGCTTTTGAAAATTGGCCATATAAAGCAGTTCCCTTTGACAGTCTTATATGCCAAGAATTAAGAAAATTTCTCACAAGGTCTCATTCTCTAATATACTTTCTCTTTTATTGTGAATCCTTGCAATAATTGTATATTTCTACTGCCCTGTACTAAACCCTTGTATTTCTATTACTTTGAGAAGCTTCTAAATTCCTGATGGAACACTGATTGAAGCAATAATCTAGAGAATATTTAGCAAATTAGTTCTGGGAAGCATGTGCAATAATGTTCATAGCAAATAATAGCAAAATACCAAGTGATAGGAAGAGAGATTTTAAAAAGGGTTAGATCAGAGGAATGCTGTGCTCTTTACCACAGAGGGAATGAAGTGAAATGAACAGAAATTAAGACTTTCCTATTTACAATATTAATGTTGTCAGTAATTTATTTCACCCTTACTAAATAGAAATTTTTAAAATTTTAGCTATTTTTATCCTCAACAAAATACTAGCAAATTGAATGCAACCACACACTAAAAAGTTCACACACCATGATTAAGTGGGATTTATCCCAATGAGGCAAGATTTCTTCAATGTATGCAAATCAATCACTATGATACACCACATTAACAAACTGAAGAATAAAAACCATATGATCATCTCAATAGATGCAGAAATAGCTTTTGACAAAATTCAACACGATTTATGATAAAAACTCTCCAGAAAGTGGGCCCAGAGGGAACATACTTCAGCATAATAAAGACCATATATAACAAACCCACAACAAACATCATTCTCAATGCTGAAAAACTGAAAACATTTTCTCTAAGATCAGGAACAAGAAAAGGATGTCCACTCTTGCCTCTTTTATTCAACATAGTTTTGGAAGTCCTAGCCACAGCAATCAGAGAAGAAGAAGAAAGAAAAGGAATCCAAATTGGAAAAGAAGAAGTAAAACTGTCATTGTTTACAGATCACATGATACTATACAAAGAAAATCCTAAAGAGGCTACCAGAAAACTATGAAAGCTTATCAATGAATTTGGTAAAGTTGCAGGATACAAAACTAATACACAGAAATCTCTTGCTTTCCTATACATTAAAAACAAAAGATCACAAAGAGAAATTAAAGAAACAATCCCATTTACCATCACATCAAAAAGAATAAAATACCTAGGAATAAAACTACCTAAGGGGGCAAAAACCTATACTCAGAAAAATATAAGATACTGATGAAAGAAATCAAAGATGACACAAACAGATGGAGTAATATACCATGTTTTTCAATTAGAAGAATCAATATTATCAAAATGATTAAGCTACCTAAAGCAATCTACAGATTTAATGCAATCCCTATCAAATTACCAATGGCATTTTTCACAGAATTAGAACAAAAAATTTTACAATTTGTATGGAAACACAAAAGACCCTGAGTAGCCAAAGCAATCTTGAGAAAGAAAAACAGAGCTGGAAGAATCAGGCTCCCTGACTTCAGACTATACCACAGAGCTACAGTAATTAAAACAGTATGGTACTGGCACAAAAACAGAAATATAGATCAATGGAGCAGGATACAAAAGCCACAGATTAGGTGACCACACACCCATGGTCACCTAATTTATGACAAAGGGGGCAAGAATATACAATGGAGAAAAGACAGACTCTTCAATAAGTGGTGCTGGGAAAACTGAGAGCTACATATAAAAGAATGAAATTAGAACACTCCCTAACACCATACACAAAAATAAACTCAAAATGGATTAAAGACCTAAATGTGAGACCAGACACATTAAAACTCTTAAAGGAAAACATAGGAAGAACACTCTGACATAAATCACAGCAAGATCTTTCTTGACCCACCTCCTAAGGTAATGGAAATAAAAACAAAAATAAACAAATGGGACCTAATGAAATTTAAAAGCCTTGGCACAGCAAAGGAAACCATAAACAAATGAAAAGACAACCCATAGAATGGGAGAAAATATTTGCAAATGAAGTGACTCACAAGGGATTAATATAAAATATACAAGCAGCTCATGCAGTTCAATAATAAAAAAAAACAACTCAATCAAAACAACCCAATCAAAAAATAGGCAGATGACCAAAATAGACATTTCTCCACAGAAGACATGCAGATGGCCAAAAACCACATGAAAAGATACTCAACGTCACTAATTACTAGAGAAAAGCAAATCAAAGCTATGACCATAATCAAAAAAGCTACAACTAATAAATGCTGGAGAGAGTGTGGAGAAAAAGGAACCCTTCTACACTATTGGTGGAAATGTAAATTGGTAAAGTTACTATGGAGAACAGTATGGATGTTCTACAAAAAACTAAAAATAGAACTACCATATGACCCCAAAATCCTACTACTGGACATATATCCTGAGAAAACCATAATTCAAAAAGAGTCATGTATCACAATGTTCATTGCAGCTCTATTTACATTAGCCAGGACATGGAAGCAACTTAAATGTCCATCAACAGAGGAATGGATAAAGAAGATGTGGAACTTATATACAATGGAATATTATTCAGCCATAAAAAAGAAAGAAACCATGTCACTTGCAGCATTATGTATGGAGATAGAGATTGTAATACTGAATGAAGTAAGTCAGACAGAGAAGGACAAATATTGTATGATACCAAGTATATGTAGAACCTAAAAAAAGGTACAAATGAACTTATTTACAAAACACAAATAGAGTTACAGATGTAGAAAACAATCTTATGGTTACCAGGAAGGAAAGTGGAGGAGGGGTTAATTGGGAGATTGGGATTGACATATACCCACTACTATATATAAAATAGATAACTAATAAGGACCTATTGTATAGCACCGGGTACTCTACTTGATATTCTGTAATGACCTATATGGGAACAAAAATCTCAGAAAGAGCAGATATATTTATATGTATAACTCATTCACTTTGCCATATAGTAGAAAGTAACACAGCATTGTAAATCAACTATACTCTAATAAAAATTAAGAACAAAACACAAAAATCTATATTTTAATCTGCACAAAAAAATTATGAGTTAGTATTATGTTTACTAGTGTTGCTATTATTGTGATTATTATTAGAAGTAGTATTTTTCCCTTTGTAGATTCAGAAATTTAAGAAACTTGCCCAAGATTACAAAACCTGTAAGCTGTAAGGTAAAGCCAGATTCAAAATCTGGATTTTCTGACTTCAGATCTAGGCTTCTTTTGAGGAAGAAGTTAAGGCCATAAGGCAGTTTCCTTTCTCACTTCCTCTGTCCTCTGAAATTTAAAATATCTGGTCTCATGCTTTCAAGGATTTTAGAAGTTCCATGAACAACATCTCTGTTGCCAAATTCCTTCACCGTGTATGATCCCCAAACCCAAATGATGCTCTCTTCATTCCTTTGGTGAGGAAAGTGCAGGTTCATACATCTTGTAAAAATAACCATTAAAGCTATTCCACACACTAAGATCTTAGTTGAATTATCATTTCACATTCCCCCTGAGGGAAGTACCCCCCAGTGTGACCATTCAGGAAAGCCACATATTAAGTATGAGAGCCCTGTGGTTGCCAGTTGTCTTTATCACACCTTAAGGTGAAATACACACTCACAAAATTAAGCTAGTAAAAGCTTTGGCAAACTTTTGTGGAGACATTCCATGAATGCGAATGACAGTATCCACCATGGGTTGATTGTCAAATATGCTACTTTACAAATGGATCTTATTCTCCATTTTGACCAGTGAAGAAACTGAGGTTGCAGAAGGGTCAGTAGCAAGTCTAAGATCACACAGTGAGCTGATACATGGTAGAGACAGTTTCCAAATCCAGGTCTGTCTGACTCTAAAGCTTATGTTCTTTCCATAACGAGGTGATTTCCCATATTTGTATCTCCCTGCACCCTCACGTGAATTCTTGTTGACTATGCACCTACCCATCCAGGATGTAGAGACCTGAAAAGCTACCCTTATGTCCCCAGGCTGGGGGTAACAGAACTCACACTCTCTGAGAATAGAAAGGTCAAACATAAGACTTTTCAGGTTGGAGGGGGAATGAGGAGGCACTTAAATGGTGTAGCTCACGGGAATGTCATCCTAATTGCCATTTAGAAGAAGAAAGTGAAGTGAACATTAAGACCGTCAGTTTAGAAATCTATTGCTGATGATTTTTTCATAATTACATAACAATTTTCTTGATTCCTCACAATTATTTTGTGTGTTAGATATTCTTAACATTGTTGTTAATATTTTCTTTTTATAGATGAAATTAAAAGAGTTCAAATGGCTTGTCCAAGATCACACAGCGACTCCACAAGCAATAACCCAGAATCAAATTTCCTATTTTCTAACTCCAAATTTGAACATTTTCCACAATATTATGCAATCTATAGCTAACTAACTATTTGTCACTGAGATATGCAATTCCATTTACATGCCATAGAACCATTATAACCTATTTTGGATTAACAAAAAATAGGATGTGTGAGTACTGGTAACTTGGAGGTAAAGAACCAAAGAATCAGGAAGTTTGATTACAAAATTGCAATATATACTTGACCCATGACACAATACAATCCCTTTTGGCTTAGGCTTTCTGAAGATCATTGTGAGGAAGTGGATTTGTACTTTTTCATTGCTGCTCCTCCCAGGAAATGACCCCAACATGGGGAACTGGCCTTTATGTATAACTGAATAGAGAAGATGAGGTCTAGTACTAAGAGAATAAGGTCAGTTATCCACTTTAAGAGGGCAAGTGGAAAGCTGTGGTGAGGAAATAATCCCAGGGATAAGGGCCCAGGGATCCCAGAAAAAATTCAGGAAACAAAATGCGTGGTAGGATAACATTCAAGAGACAGACCATTCTTGATGCCTTGGAAGAACTCTTTTTGTGTAATAGCCATGTGGCTTATGGATTGCCCTGTTTAAGGACATAACTATTTAAGGACTGTTTAACTATTTCATAAATTGGGAAGTGGAAATACTGGAAAAACTATTTACTTAAAGCTACTCAACCTCATACGTGCCCAGTTTGCAGCAGTGGCAAAATAACTCTAAGGCTCCATGAAGAATATTTCCTAGTCCTAATTCAAGGACAGGTACCTATGATTTTTCACATCATCAGGAAATAGCACTGACAGTGTAAAAGCATCCCTATTTTTCCGTTTTCACATTGAGAAGTACATTATAATATCTTTCCCCCAGATCTTCTGAAATACATTTTATTTTTTGTATAAGGGAAGGTATGAATGGACAGGTAATGAATCTCAAGAAGGAAAAAAAAAAGAATCATGGGATTAACATTCTCTTAAAAATGACCAAGAATATCAAGATAAAGAGATCATTTTTTTAAAAAGGAAGATTTATCTCATATTCTTCTAACATTTGAAATATATAGCATTGTATCAAATATATACAATTACAACTGACTTCTACATAGCACCTACACAATTAAAACACTATCCAGTTCATCAATATGATCCAAAAGAGTACCCATTCTTTAATCCAGCCCCAGTAACTTTTCTGGAAAAGAAAACTGGGCAGGTTCTAGAAAAATTCAGTCCCCATGTAATCAATAATTATTCACACCATGTATTTATCAGAAGTAAGATCCAAATGCAATGTACCTACCCACCATCTGCCAAGAGTGACTGACACATTTGGTAATTATAATACGATTTTGAAGGGAATATATTACCAGTTTGACATCTGGAAATCGGAAATCTAAATATTTATGCAAGTCTCTAGTGAAGATGTGTCTCAATTCGTATTTGTGTCATGCCTTTTTTAATGACATTTTAAAAGTCACTTTCCATTTTTAAAGGCAGCCTTGCTGAATCTGCTCTCATTGCAGCTCAGGTCCTGTAGTTCACACATAGTGTGAGTCCAACTGGCTTATGGTTACAGCTCATCCCATTGTTTAGGGATGAAATGATTAACTAGGTTTACCTTGTGTACAAAAAATAAGGAAAGAGAATTATATTTATGTTATTATTCTAATATCTATTAATCAAAGGAACACTGTTATAACATCTCATAAATATATAAGTGCACATATGACCTCATTTTTATGCCAGAAATGTTGGCTGGGTATTGTTGAAGAAGATTATTTAGTAAGAAAATGTCAATGGACTAGATGATGTTTTCAATGAATACATACGATACAGAGAAAGATATATTTGTAGAAATCTTATTCACTAGTGCCATATGTCTAAGAGGACATGATATTATCAATATTTCTACTTCACATAAGCATCCTTTTATGGTTTTGAAATGGCAATGTTAATGGCAGAACAAACAGAGACATATTCTAATGAGCATTTTGATGAAGCTCCTGATTTTGAAAGGATTATGTTCTAGCTTGCTTAGTCTTTGCATTTGAAATGTCCAGTGACCACTCTGTAGCAGCAGAGAGAAATGGAGTTGTCCATGAGCTGTATGTCTTCTTTGGAGAAATGTATATTTAGGTCTTCCGCCCATTTGTTAACTGGGTTGTTAGTTTTTTTGATATGAAGCTCCATTAGTTATTTGTATATTTTGGAGATTAATCCTTTGTCCATTATTTCATTTGCAAATATTTTCTCCCATTCTGAGGGTTGTCTTTTCATCTTGTTTATGGTTTCCTTTGCTGTGCAAAAGCTTTTAAGTTTCATTAGGTCACATTTGTTTATTTTTGTTTTTATTTTCATTACTCTAGGAGGTGGGTCAGAAAAAATCTTGCTGTGATTTATGTCAAAGAGTGTTTTCCTCTAAGAGTTTTATAGTATCTGGTCTTAAATTTAGGTCTTTAATCCATTTGGAGTTTATTTTTCTGTATGGTGTTAGGTAGTGTTCTAATATCATTCTTTTACATGTAGCTGTTCAGTTACATATTTATTCTTTTTCAGATTCTTTTCTCATATAGGTTATCCCAGAATATTGAGTAGAGTTCTCTGTGCTATACAGTAGGTCCTTGTTGGTTATCTATCTTATATATAGTAGTGTATGTATGTTCATCCCAAGCTCCTGATTTATGCCCCCTTCCATGTTTCCCTTTTGATAACCATAAGTTTGTTTTCAGTATCTGTAAATCTGATTCTACTTTGTAAATAAGTTCATTTGTATCATTTTAAAAATTAGATTCCACATATGAGTGATATCATATGATATTTGTCTTTCTCTGTCTTTCCAGTTCAAACACGTATATGAATTCTACAATTTAAAGTCATTGTCCTTGTCATTGACTCCATTCATGATTTAGATTCCTCAGAAGCTCCTGACCCTTATTTCCAACTACGTCCCACGGACAATTCAAGTTTCCCAAAACTGAATTACTCAGAGGCCACCAAACATGCCTCATGTTTTCCACTTCCATGTTTTTTTTAAAGTTTTTTGCCTCACTTGAAAACCAAAATCTTTCATCACTGAATTTCTGAGTCCTGCTTTTTCTCCCAGATCCATGTCAAACATGTTATTCTTCTGTAAAGGAATGTTCTCTCTCCCTTCTGTGAAAGTTTGTAGTATTTTACCTGCAATCCTCTTACAAATATTTATCATTTTTGCTCGCTATGAAAAGGCATTCTCTTACCCCAGTAAGAGCTGAGTTTTTAAAGACAAGTTATGTATTTTGCATTTTATCACGTTCCCTCTCTCAATGTTATTAAATGAATGTTGCTCTGCATCAGAAGTTATAATTAAAAGTTTGGCTAGAAAGAAAGCTTAATGATGAGCTAAAAAACACTTTAGGAACTATAAATCTATATGGTTTTTATTTCTAAGAGGTAGTGCTCAGAGACAAGACAGCGATGTCTGCTCTTGCCATATCTATTAAACATTGTACTGGTGATTATAGTTAGGGCAGTTAGGCAAGAAAAAGAAATAAAAGTCATCCAGGTTAGAAAGGAAGAAAAACTATTTCTATTTTCAGATGAATATACATATATATATATATATATATATATATACACATTTTATATATTTATATATATATATATAATATATCAATAAAATCCCACAAAATACTCACACACACAGTTGAAGCTAATAAAAAAATTCAGCAACACTTCAGGATGCAAGATCAGTTTACGAAAAACAATTCTATACATAAGCACTGAATTATCTGAAAATGAAATTAAGAAAATTGCTAATAGATATGGGGGTTTTTGGAGGATGATGGAAATGTTCTGGAATTAGACAGTAGTGATGGTTTCACAACTTTATAAATATACTATAAACCAATAAATTGTGCTTTTAAAGGGGTGATTTCTGTGGGACATGAATTATATCTAAAATTTTCAAAAGGTGATGATCGTCATTCTAAAAAGGAAAACACTAGTATGCAGGGGAAGTTGATCCAAAAAGTCAAGTAAACTCTTTTCTCTGCCTCCTCAGTTCCTGAATTCTATCTGTTTTCTTAACTGATTTCTTAAACAAATTTCTATCTTGCACCAGACAGTATGTTTCATCATGGACATACAGAAGCGTGGAACCAGCCATGGTGCCTGCACTCATGGAATTCACAGTCCAGCTCCAAAGAGAAGGCAGTCAATTCCCTGCCAGAGTAGGGACAAGAAAGGGAAAAAGAAAAGAAAAGAAGGGGAAAATGATACAATTCACAGCTAGGCTTGAGCCGCTGAGCCAGGGTTTTGAGCTTGTATCACTTCTGGTTCTCAAACTTCTCAACTGGTTTTCGAATGGTTTTCAGCTCTGGAATTGTGCCCACTGCTTCCTTTAGCCAACAGCAAGGACTGACCTCGTTGAGATGACCAGCATGCTGACTGCCCACAGGACAGCTGCCAAATTTATACCACTCCTATTTATTTCCCAGCTCTGGAGCTGTGCCATTATACAGCAGATGCCCACGTGAAACATCAAAATCTCTCAACTCTGTTGCAAAATTCAGAAACAGCAGCAAATACTCATGCCACACTGAGCCTCGGTCATGGTCTCTCTGGTTCCTTGAAGGAATGGATCCAGCCTTCCAAGATGCCCACTCTAAAACTGTGTACACTTGTTACTGCCTGTAACTTTTCCACATTCCACCATGTTTATCTATTTCACATACAATTTTGAAATCCTATTCTTAGTATCTTTTTTCCCTTATGGTTTAGCCATGATATAGAAGGTAAGAGGCAATGTAATTCTCAGCATCATAAGGCATGGTCAGCACAAGCCTTGCACATGAACAGAAAATCCATGCAGGGTCAAAGAGAAAGGAAAATCAGAGAGGCGTCCTCAGTATTGGACCGAGGGTTGCAAAGAAGGCTTCGGGCTCTTTTCTTCCAGGAAATTTCAATTTAAGAAGAGGGCTCTTGTCTGTGAATTGGCTTAGGTACCTCCTGGCATAAAGACAGAAAATTTGGTCATTTCTGAGACTGTGTCTTCCCTAGAATTCAAACATGGCTTTGCATGACACTAACTCTGAAAATCAACATTTGCCTATCCCTGTGTCAAACCCTACATTAAGAGGTTAGATCAGTGTTAAAATAATCACATCTTGGGGACCCACAATATCACAGTCTGAAAAATAAAAATGCTGTTTCTAACGACTTCAGACACTCATGAAAAGGCTTTGAAATAATGGTTGATTGATTTTATTTCCATTTTCAAGTAGAAAGTGTCATCAAAATCAAGTTTTGACTGGCAGAGATATTTTTCTGTCACTGAATTAATCATTGAGCTTCTACCACATGCTGACCCTCATGTGTGTGGGTGGAGGGGTGGGCTGTGGTGAGGGTGGAGATATTACATACCTTGGGTATCACAATAGGTTCTCAGGAGATCCTCTGAAGGAACAGTTGAATGACTCAGTCAATAAGTAAATGTCTACATTGAAATGCTAGGACAGCACTGCTCCAAGTATTTCCTGTGGGCCTGCTTATCAGCAGCAACACCTGAAGCTCATTAGAAATGCAGAATCTGAGGTCTCCTCCAAGACAACAAAGTTGACTTACCTGTTTTCTCAACTTACCTCATAAAGGTCTTTCCATAAGATTTTAAAATTGGACAAAACAACAGACAGTCCAATAGTATCCACAATGCCGTTATCCACGCTCATCATGGTAGAAAGAGAAGTATCAATGGTATATGAAACAGCAGTGAGAATCAGTAAACCACAACCACATGCAACAATTGTGTAAACCTCCCAATCCTAATGTTGAGCAAAAGAAACCAGATACAAAAGAGGACACAGTGAACAATTCCATTTACCTAAAGCTCATACAGAGGCAAACTAATCTGTGAGGTCAGAAGTCAGAACATATAACAGCGACTTGGTGACCAGAAGGGAGAGCACAGGATGACTTCCAAGGTCACGTTCTGTGTCTCTCGACTGCCTGTTTGTCCCACAGGTGCACTCAGTGAAAATTCACGTAGCTGAGCACGTATCCATGCATGTTTCTCCATATATGCTTTAATTCAATAAAGACACACACATAGGGCAGGAAAACTATTATTACATCTAGCATTACACCTAGAAAAATGAACAGCTTAACAAGGGTTGTTTTATATTTATGTTTATGGCCAAAAAATTCTTTTCCCTTCTGGTACTCTCAATAGTTACAAAACGCACTTCTACTTGATTACAGGCTACTGCTGCTTTTCCACTTCCTTTTGTAACATGTAAATAGGATCAGTAGCATTTGTTATTCACTGTGACTCACAGTTCCTGGGGAAAAATACAAATGGTAGAAAATGGTTGGGGTATAGAACAAAGCACCCAACCTCAAGATGGCCAAAAAAAGCAGTGTTTCTAGTCCCAGGTATTTTGTTTGTTTACTAATAGCCTTGTGAGAAAGCACAAATTCTCCCTATGCCTCAGTTTCTCCATCTGTAAAATATGAATAATGATGTCACATGGCCACCTGCCTGGAGCTGCACACAGGAACAAATGAGTGATCCATGTGGAAGCCTTTTGAAAGGTAAAAGTGTTGTATGGATCAAAATAGTAACATAAGGAATACATGTAGGTAGGGCCCTTTACAATGGGTTCACAACACAGTTTATTTATTTTTAAAGGCACACAACTTTATGCTAACATTCCTATTGCTTCTTTTTTTTTTTTTTTTTTAAACATCTTTATTGGGGTATAATTGCTTTACAATGGTGTGTTAGTTTCTGCTTTATAACAAAGTGAATCAGCTATACATATACATATGTTCCCATATGTCTTCCCTCTTGCGTCTCCCTCCCTCCCACTCTCCCCATCCCACCCTTCCAGGCTGTCACAAAGCACCGAGCTAATATCCCTGTGCCTTGCGGCTGCTTCCCCCCAGCTATCTACCTTACTACGTTTGTTAGTGTGTATATGTCCATGACTCTCTCTCGCCCTGTCAAAACTCACCCCTCCCCCTCCCCATACCCTCAAGTCCGTTCTCCAGTAGGTCTGCGTCTTTATTCCTATCTTACCCCTAGGTTCTTCATGACATTTTTTTTCCTTAAATTCCATATATATGTGTTAGCATACGGTATTTGTCTTTTTCTTTCTGACTTACTTCACTCTGTATGACAGACTCTAGGTCTATCCATCTCATTACAAATAGCTCAATTTCATTTCTTTTTAAGGCTGAGTAATATTCCATTGTGTATATGTGCCACATCTTCTTTATCCATTCATCCGATGATGGGCGCTTAGGTTGTTTCCATGTCCTGGCTATTGTAAATAGAGCTGCAATGAACATTTTGGTACATGACTCTTTTTGAATTTTGGTTTTCTCAGGGTATATGCCAAGTAGTGGAATTGCTGGGTCATATGGTAATTCTATTTGTAGTTTTTTAAGGAACCTCCATACTGTTCTCCACAGTGGCTGAACCAATTCACATTCCCACCAGCTCCTATTGCTTCTTTATCTTACTCACTTTATATGCCTAATTAAAATACTACTTCCTCTCCCTGTTTTAAAGAACCTTGCCTCCCTCATCCAAGGAATGATCATTTTCCATATATATGTTCTCTAGGCATCTTAGGCACACTTCCATCCCAGAATGGATAACTGTTTAGAGTCCATTTGTTTCTATGACTTTCCTGACCTACAGACTCCAGCTTTTTTCATTCTAACAAACACCTAACAAAGCACAGAACAGGGGTTTAATACAGGTTGTGTCAAGATGATGCCGGAATTCCACAAACACTTAACTGATTCAGTACATTCCAGTTGTTCTTATACACTCTCTGCTGGTATGCAGTTTTACAAAATATGCAAATATCATGTATGTTTCTCCTGCAGAAGGCCTGGGACTATGAACAGCTGACACCACCTCAATAAACTCTCATAGTGTGTATAACAATGCAGCAAACCAAGTTGTCCCCATTGCACAAGCTTTCTATTGTAGGGTAAAAAATTCTTGGAAACCCTTAGTTAGTGGAAATGCCATAGAACTTTTAATGCCCTTTGTAACAAAAAGAGTGAATCCAGTGGCATTTTGCAGCCTTCTTGCATTGTAATTGAATATTTTATTTCCTTTAAAAATTTGTTTTGACCTTTGTCTCCCCAGTGTATGCCATATTTAGGCTTGAATGGTTTAGAGAAATTGCAGTTTCACTGAGGCTTGACCTACACAGAATCAGAAATTCAAGATTCTGGTCACTTTGCTGAGATGATATAAACAGAAGTCAGATGCCAGTGCAAAGGTAGCTGGAATAAAAGTGCTCACTTTGGTCGACTTAGTTATGAAATGGGCTCTACTCTTTAACTTGAGTAACATGGCTGCCTAATGTTTAAGAACATAGCTATATAAAGAAGGAAGGGATGGAGACCTGGAATTTCATCCAACTGTGATGCAAAGCCAACAGACATGTTCACTTTGGTCCAATGAGCATTTTAGCATCACTTTGTGGAAGGAGACTTGCACTATGACTCCGATTCAAGTAGCAAACTTGAACTCTCCTGCCCTGACTCCTGGAAATAGCTTCTGCCACATCAGTGGTGACAGGCTTATGTCAGGGAACTAAACTCAGAACATTTCAGTTCTGGTTCTGCAACCCTGTACTGATGGCTCTGTCCAACTTCAACCCTGTGTGGTGGGTCCAAGGCAGGACACCCCAGTGATGAGTTACATCCTCCCTGTTATTTGCAGCACTCTGTTCAAAGAGAAAAGGTCTCCAGTGGTGATGAGGACGATACGTTTAAGCTCGATTGCAGATTCCTGAGAAATGAAGGATACACACTTTTTAGAGAAGAGATATTTTGAGATAAAACTTGCTTCTTTGAAATTAAGTTAAAGCTTGCTTTCATATAAGTTGTCAATTTTCATAAATATATCAAGTGTGTGCTTCAAAGAAAGGAGTATTCTCCATCTCATGCCTTAAGTAATCTGTGTATGTTCATTATATCAAGATTGTTAATTGTGCTGTTCTTAGATTCTATATCCTTACTGACATTTTATCTGCTTGATCTATTGATTATAAGAGAGGTGTGTTGCAGTCTTCCACTCTGAATTTACAACAGATGTATACAAATTGTAAATTATTATACTTTTCTTGGTGAATTATCAGTATGTAATTACTTTATTGCCAGTAATTATTTTAATTTAAAATCCATTTTGTCTGATAATCATATACTTAAACCAGTTTCCTTCTGGTTAACATCTGCCTAATTTTAGCCCATTCTTTTTTTTATATATTTTTCTGTAAACTTCCTTACATTTTATGCATTCCAACCACATTTATCTTTTAACTAGTAAGTTTATTTATATTACTTCATATATACATGTGTATATATATTATTATTACATATAATATAGTATTATATATAATATAGACATATTAGTGCTATTATTTTTAATTATTTTATTATTCTATTTTTATTCCCACTGTTTCTATTTTTGTTGATTATCTTAAATACTTAAGTTGCAAATTAAAAAAAAAAGGGAAACAACACTTAAAGAAAGACCATGAGATAAAATAATAAATGTGATTATAGAATTAATTATTAAAAACTAAGCAAAATATTGGCAATTATAACTAGATTCAAGTGCTGACCTTTAAGGGGATAGAGGGTTGGATATACCTCTGATAAAACTCACCAAGGAAAATGTGAGAATTCACAAATGGAATGTAACAATAAATACAGAGGAAATTTAAAAGTACAAGAGAGTAATACTCTCAAATAAAGCTAAAAGAGTCCCTATGAAGTAGATAATTTGCTTGGAAAATACATCATTCTAAAATTATTCTAAAAGAAAGAGTGTTCTGAAAAATTATTAGTAATATACGTAGAAATTGAAAAGTTATAATTATCACCAAATAAGCCTTTGGTATCAGACCATTTTTTTTTTAACATCTTTATTGGAGTATAATTGCTTTACAATGGTGTGTTAGTTTCTGCTTTATAACAAAGTGAATCAGTTATACATATACATATGTTCCCATATCTCTTCCCTCTTGTGTCTCCCTCCCTCCTACCTTCCCTATCCCACCTCTCTAGGTGGTCACAAACCACTGAGCTGATCTCCCTGTGCTATGCGGCTGCTTCCCACTAGCTATCTATTTTAAGTTTGGTAGTGTATATATGTCAATGCCACTCTCTCACTTTGTCACAGCTTACCCTTCCCCCTCCCCATATCCTAGTAGGTCTGTGTCTTTATTCCCATCTTACTCCTAGGTTCTTCATGACCTTTATTTCTTCTTAGATTCCATATATATGTGTTAGCATACGGTATTTATTTTTCTCCTTCTGACTTACTTCACTCTGTATGACGGACTCTGGGTCAATCCACCTCACTACAAATAACTCAATTTCATTTCTTTTTATGGCTGAGTAATATTCCATTGTATATATGTGCCACATCTTCTTTATCCATTCATCGGTTGATGGACACTTAGGTTGCTTCCATGTCCTGGCTATTGTAAATAGAGCTGCAATGAACATATTGGTACATGACTCTTTTTGAATTATGGTTTTCTCAGGGTATATGCCCAGTAGTGGGATTGCTGGGTCGTATGGAGGTTCCTTAAAAAACTGTCAAAACATTTTATGCTGAGTTCTTTTGCATCTTAAAGGGAAAACCAATTTTAATGTAATATAAAGTATTACATTTAAAAGATTAAAAAAAATTAATTCATTTAATGGGATGGCATTATTTTGATACCAAAACCCAGCAACAATAGCAAAATAAAAGAGAACTAACTCTTTTTCCATCTCTCTTATAAATACAGGTGCAGAAAAAATTCAAAAGGAAACTTTAGTAGAATTCAATAATACTTTAAAATAATTATTCATCCTGACAAAGCATGATTTATTTTTATAAAGGAAGGCTGTTTTGATATTAAGAAATTTGCTAAGAGAATACAACACATAAGAGAATAGGCAGTATAGGGAATATAAAACAATTATCTCAATAGAGGGTAAAAAGGCATTTTGTAAATGTTCATGGCAACCACAGATGGCAAATAGCTTGATCCATTTGTAGAATTGCAAGCATAATGACTGACAATAAGAATGCAAGTTACTTTTGGAAGATAAGAATAGAGAGATAACAGGGGACATCATGAAGGGTTTTGTATTGACAAAATCTTGATAACCATAGAGCACCATCAAAGAACATTAAGCATAGGTATAATGTGATTAGACTGACATTTAGCAAGGTGACTCCAGCAAAAGTGCAGGAAACAGCTGGTAGAGAAACCAAACTAGAGGCCAGAAAACTAATTAGGTATAAGACAATGCTATTAATACATGAAAAGAGTGACCACGCCTGAATTAAACTAGTGGCATTGGGAATGGTATCGATAGAACAAGTGAGAGTTAGATTTGCATTATGTTGTGATTTCATGAATGTGAAAAGTAATTGAGAAGGAATAATCTGGTTTCATCTATCATTGGGTAGATGGTGAGGCCCTTCACTGGGTTGGGAAACATCAAAGGGAGGGAGTCCACAAGTATGTTCAGTGGCAATTTGATGCCATTTGGGGAAATGTGGTTGCTCATTAATTGTATATTAAATGGCAGGGGAAAAAGCTTGGGGGAAAGCAGACATTTATGAGGAAAACAGAAAGAGCATATTAAGACTTGGGAGAGAAGCTAGTAAACGCACACATGCATGAGCTAACACACAAGATTGGATGATCAAGTCTGACTGACACAAATTAGTGATTTTTCCCAAGATCAGACTGTACAAATAATTTGAAGGGTATGATCAAACAAGAGTCACAGGGAAAGCAGAGAGAGACCTGGGATATTGAAGATGGCTACCTGGTTATGCCCTTCCCACAATGGACATCAAATCCCCAGTCCAAAGTAAGTAAGGACTCTAAATCATTTATGAAGATTACCTCACACAGTGGGGAGAACTTACATTTTAAAACATTTCCATTTTATATCTCAAATGGCCGACTAGCTTATGTGATATTTACCAGGAAGCCACGTATCCAGATTTTAAACTTGATCCACAGTAATTGTAAACCAGGAACATCCTGTTAAAAGCATTTCATAAATGTTTTCTTCCTAACAAATACCACTAGTCTATTTGCTCAGCAGTCTGCTTATCATGTTTACAAGATTAGACAAGGTCATCTATTTTATTTCCTTCCCAGAGTATCCCACCTTCTTCCCTGGTAATGGGGAAAGGATGGAATGCAGGAAAAATGCTTTCATTTCTTTCTTTCCACTGCATAGGACAGTGGAAGATAGTATCAACAAAGGAGGCATTTAATAGTGCCAGATGTTCTTCTCTTTAATTGAACAATAATTAGGTTATTGGTTCCCTTAGCAGCATCCATCTCAGGGTGAAATCAAGAAAACTTACAGGCTGCCGTGAAATGACATAAGCAGGAAATAAGGAGATACTAAAATATGGATTCATTTTTTTCAAGTTTGTAAAAAGAATGAGAGATAGGAATACCAAAGGGAAGGGGAAATCAAGGATTGTTTAGGTGGGTCAGACATAAGTTTAGTTATTTTTATGCTAAAAACAAAGAATCTAGTGGAGAGGAAATGAGGAAGAGACAAGAAAAGAGAGGGATAAATATACTTTGCATAAAAGAGTCATTCAAGTATTTGGTGAATGGGTGAAAGATTGAATGAGTGAATGTCTAGAGCAATGTCCATGATTGTCTATTGTTGGGGATTATCCATTTCACCATAAACATTTATTAGTCTGGACAGCAGAGAATTACACTTTTTAAATACAGTATACTATGTCAAGAGTAGGGTAAGTTAAGATACATACTTTGATTGACTAAGACAGATATGACAGTCCAATCAGAAAATATTCCCGATTGGTTCCTGTACACAATAATGAGCTCTGCAGACCTCAGTCTCCCCATCTCATGCTTCCAGTGTCCCCCTGACATGTTCCTTTGTCGAAACTGCCCCAAAGTGACAGAGGTAGAAAACTTGTAATAAACAAATGGACTGTAAAAAGCTAGGGTTTTCTTCAAAGAAGTGAGTTTTGTAAACCTTGACTTCCAATTGGACTTCATATTCCATTGTCAGATAATGTGTTCTATTATGAATCTGAAAATATGGTGACCACACATGTAATGTGGAATGAGAATATATTAAGTCACATGACTCCTAATTTCACTATATTCTCAGTTTCTGGTAAAATGCCTGGCATTCAATGAGAAATTGAGAGAATACGTTTTCTTACAATCCACTTAATTTTTTAAAAATTCTTTAAAGATGTATGGCATTTTTCACAGAACCGAAACAAATCATTCTAAACGCTGTATGGAAACACAAAAGACCCTGAATAGCCAAAACAATCTTAAGAAAGAACAAAACAGGAGGTATCACTCTTCCTGACTTCAAACTATACTACAAAGCTACAGTAATCAAAACAGTATTGTGTTGGCACAAAAACTGACCCATAGATCAATGGAACAGAATAGAAAGGCCAGAAATAAACCCACACATTTATGTGGGCAATTAATCTACAACAAAGTAGGCAAGAATAAACAATGGGGAAAATAAAGTCTCTACAATAAATGGTGTTGAGAAAAATGGACACCTACATGCAAAAGAATCAAACTGGACTACTTTCTTGCACCATATACAAGAATAAACTTAAAATGGTTAAATACTTAAATGTAAGACATGAAACCATAAAACTCCTAGAAGAAAACATAAGCAGTATGCTCTCTAACATGTTTTAGCAAGATTATTTTGGATCTGTCTCCTCTGAAAAGGGAAACAAAAGCAAAAATACACAAATGGGATTACATCCAACTAAAAGGCTTTTGCACAGTGAAGGAAACTATCAACAATATAAAAAGGTTGCCTACTGGATGGGAGAAGATATTTGCAAACAATATGTCTGATAAGGGGTTAATATCCAAAATATACAAAGAACTTATACAACTCAACACTACAACAATAACAACACAAGAACAAAAAATGCACTTAAAAAAATGTGCCAAGGTCCTGAATAGACGTTTTTCCAAAGAACATATACAGATGGCCAACAAGCACATGAAAAGATGCTCAATATCACTAATCATCAGGGAAATGTAAATCAAAACTACAATAAAATATTACCTCACACCTGTCAGAATGGTCATGGTAAAAAGACAAAAAATAACAAGTGTTGGTAAGGTTGTGGATAAAAGGGACTCTCATGTACCATTAACAGGGATGTAAATTGGTACAGCCACTATGGAAAATAGTATGGATATTCCTCGAAAAAATAAAAATAGAACTACCATATGATCCTGCAATTCCACTTCTGGGTACTTATCTGAAGAAAATGAAAACATTAATTCAAAAAGAAAATCCACCTCTATGTTCAATGTAACATTATTTACAATAGCCAAGATACATCTATACAATGAACTATTAGCCATAAGAAAGAATGAAATATTGCCATTTGTGACAATATGGATGGACCTAGAGGGTATTATGGCAAGTGAAATAAGACAGCAAAAGACAAATACTATATAATTTCACTTATATGTGGAATTTAAAAAACAAAACAAGTGAACAAACAAAAACAGAGTCACAGATACAGAAAACAAGCAGGTGGTTCCAGAGGGGAAAGAGGTGAGGGAAGGAGAAAAATAGGTGAGGGAAATTAAAAGCTACAAACTTTTGATTACAAGATAAATGAATCACAGGTATGAAATGTACAGTGTGGAGAATATAGTCAATAATTATGTAATATCTTTGTATGGTGACAGATGACAACTAGACTTCTGATCATTTTGAAATGTACAGAAATATTGAATCACTATGTTGTGTACCAGAAACTAACATAGTTTAGTAGGTCAATTATACTTCAAAAACAAACAAACTCACAGAATGAAAGATCAGATTTGTTGTTACTTAGAGGTAGGGGTGGGCAGAGGGCAGATTGGATGAATGCAGTCATAAGATACAAATTCCACTTACAAGATAAATAAGTACTAGGGATATAATGTACAACATTTTAAAGATACTTAACACTGCTGTGCATTATAAATGAAAGTTAAGAGAATAAATATTAAGAGTTCTCATCACAAGGAAAAAGTGTCTTATCTCTCTAATGTTATAACTATATGAGATGATGGATATTCACTAAACCTACTGTGACCATCATTTCATGATGTACATAAGTCAAATCATTATGTTGTACACCTTAAGCTTATACAGTACTGTATGTCAATTACATCTCAATAAAACAGGGGAAATTGATGTATTTACTAGAAATCTTGTCGTTCAGTTTGCTCTCTCGAAAGTGCATACATAGCCCTGTGTCTGGCACACAGTAGGTGCTTAGTTTAAGTTTGTTAATCTACTTACTTCATAATCATTCCAGATTTCCTGATTAAGTAGTTTAATATCAAGTATTTCCTGATTTCAGTACAAAAAATCACATATTAGGATAAGCCATCCAAATTGTTCAAAAAAATGAATTGCATCTTTATATTCAAGAGGCTGTGTTATCTATCAGCAGCTGCCTCTTCTACAAAATGACTGATAGACAAATATGCCTTATGTTTGGACTACTGCATTGATATTATAATTATATATTCAATATATGAATAGAATATAGCCATAGACATTTCATCAAGTTCAAAAGTTAAGGATAGAATTGCAATAATGGAGAATAGTTGTAAAAAAATTATGTGCCCTTTTACATATTTGCAAAATATATGTTCTTTTCTGCCTATAAAGCATTCAAAAATCTTTCCTCCATTCATACTTTGCATCTTCCCATGTTGAATCCTTCCACATCTTCCAAATGTAGTATAAGTGTGAATGCAGAAATATATTTTAAAAACACCATATCTTTCCTGGAGTATATTTACCTTCTCAAAGTCAAGTTTCTTTAGTCGCTCACTCTCATGGAAGATATAAGGAAAGCGATCTAGCATAAGATATTTATTTCAATCCTAATTCAGTTAAATGCAGAGAAAATGTGTTTCCTTACATGGCAAACTAAGACATCAACTTTCAAATATGCTTGTGAAAAGGGATTAGGAAATTTCTGGTCTATATTACTTCTAGCTCATGAACAAGAGTGATAATCAAATGAAGTGATTTTGGTTTGGGTTGCATGATTTATGTTTGCCACACATTTGGTTCAAAGAAAAATTGATCAGTGTTATCAGTACATCCTCCCTAGCTAATGTCATGCACTGCAAAGAGTACACTGAATCTTTGAGGGGAAGAATTGTGAGATATTTTCATGTTTCCATTTTATTTTAATTCTTTTTTTCAAATATGGAATATGATAGGCTATTACAGTTTTTACATATGACCAAGAATAAAATTTAAATGGATTGAGAAAAATAAATACTACCATTTACTTCTATGAACAAGTAGAATTTTATTCCATTACTTACTTTCTATTTGAGCTGTATCTAAGTTAGAAATCATGACCTACATGTATATTTAACGTATTCCATGTTCCTAAGACATATGGCACCAGAGAACAAGAGCTTTGACAGTCAGGGTTCTTGCAGCTATATGACTTTGGCCAAGTTATTTGACCTTCTAAGATTGCATTCCCTCATCAATTGAACAAAGAATTTAGGCAATAATTCCAAATCTTTCTCTTGTGGGATCTAGTCAAGAGTGGGTTGATGCATTTTTTGAATCTCTTTAAATCTATAGATTTCCCTCTAACTCCTTTTTTGTTCCTCCTTTAATTTATCTGTTAAATAAACAAGTTCTAGGTTATGCTGATTGCATTCCTGTGGTGTTAATATGTCCCTCTGTCTTTGTATCTCCTGGCAAATGATAGATGTAGGTTTGACCAAATTCAGATTTATTTTTTTGACAAGAATATTCTGTAGGTAGTATTGTATTCTTCTATCTGGAGACACATGATAAGTGATTGCTTTTCTTTTTGTGATATTAGCAACTGTTGATAATCAATGCCAAGTTCATAATTTCTATAGAGATTTCTAAGTTTTTCTGAATGAAGAGTATCAAAATATATGGTGACACTGTAAGAAGATATTTGTGTTCAACTTGACATAATTTTCTCTTAAATAAAAACTGTAAATTTCTAATTACTTCTCAAGATTCTTGGTCAGTAGAAATGATCAATAAAAATGAAATGAATAGAAACATAAGATTTTCATGAGTGATTTAAAATGAAAAACAATGAGAGGGAGAGAAAGGTAGCTAAGAAAATAAAACTGTAAGATGTACTCATAGTACTTAATTTTGTTATGGCCTGGCCTTGGCAAGCACCCTTACTAATGGCTTTCCATTCCTGGAAACCCAATAAAGATAAGTAAGTAGAAATAAGTCAACATTCCTGCATACCTTCCTGAGAAATTCAGTCTATTAGCCTTTCCAAGAAAGCCTTGAAAAAATGTTCTTTACTGTATTGCAAATCTGAGTGACAATTTCTACTTTCAACCCTAAGAGGAAGGAGGCAATAGCATTAATGAGAAGACATTTTCCTAGTTAGATTGTGCCAGAAAAATTCCCCAGAGGACAGAGCACATAGAAATGAAGTGATACCCCACCAAAATGTTGGCACCAGGGGCAAAGGAAAAGCCTCATTATAAGCTTTCCTCACTACAGTGAAAGAGAACTGTGTATCTGCACTGGGGAGGGGAGTGGTGGGTGTGGGTGTGGGTGTGGGGATGGCAGCCAGAATGTAAGTAGCTTAAGTCTGCGGAGTGGAATGAAGGTTCTGCTGTCATCCTTCAAAGCCATGTGTGCAGCACGTAATTGCATAGGACTCTTCTCTTAGACTATGCCGACTTGATCTTTTGGCGTGTAGGGTAGCACATTAGGAACAGCCCCAGAAGGAGCAGTTTCAGCTGGGGAGTAAAAGTAAGACTGTATCTGAAGCACAAGGCACTGAAATGAGCAATTATAGATCAGGTAGGAAGAAGTAACACAGTCAGGTCTCAAACAAGGGAATCAATAGAAAACTCTATAAGGAATAGAGCAGTACACCAATTTTGTGTTCCAAAAGTTTGTGTGAAAAATGTTTGTAACTCTGAATACTTTTCTTCATAGACAGAAAGTTTTGTACAATGATGAAGTTTTCAGGTAGCCTAGAAGTTGGCAATGTTAGAGAAATCTTCTTTTTTCTCTTTCCTCTCTTTCTTCCTCTTTCTTTCTTTCTCTTTTTCTTTCCCTTCCTTCCTTCCTTCCTCTCTCTCTCATCAAAAATGTGAGCTCCTACTATGTCTAAACACTGGGGATGCAGAAGTAAATATCAACCCCTAATTATCAAACACTAAGACAACTGGATACCGACCAGTATCAGGCATAATTATCTTTTCCATCTATACTTCAGTGAAAATGAAATATAATACAAATAGTGAACTACTGCTAAGGATGACTAATGGTTGAAAAACCACCCTTAGTAAAGCACTTTTGCATCATAATCTAAAAATGGAAGAGTTTCTCTAGTAAGGTTTGGTGACAAAAACAGAGGCTTGGAGCCTGTGGTCACACATGCTATTTGTTTGGGCTGCGGATCAGCAGAGTGAGCTGCTGAAGGGCTAAGTAAAACAGGAGATTGCCAACTTTCTGAATCTAAGGAACAAGAGGTAATTTTCTCTTCTTGGTTCTCGAGACTCTGGAAGTGAATGGCCATGAATCTTTGAATAAAGCCACTTATGAAGCAGTGGACCAAAGAAATCAACAAACCTCCCAAAGAGAAATGTTTGGTTTGCATGTGCTACACTTACAACTATACTTACAACTGCAACTGTTGGATGTGATGTTTTTACTCAAGACAGAATCACACTCACTAGCAAAAACAACTAGTTTGTATACACTTCCTAATATTCATTTTAACATTTTCCAGTTAAATAAGGGTAGCTCTTCATCTTCCTCTTCCTTGGAGCAATGATGAGCATCAAATTGACTGATCTTCTAGGGAGTGATTCCTTCACTATTGGATGTTAACATTCTTCAATATTTTCACTGTCCACTTCACTAAATCCAGACCCCTTAACAAAATCTCAGTTATTTTGGTTCAATCCCATTTCCATTCACACTTTTCTCAGTAGCTCTTATCATCTCCAATTTTCCTTTTAATTTATGGGCTTTTCTAGATCTCTTAGGCTCACCTACTTTCTTCAAGAGCATCTCCACCTGCTCAGAAGGTATAATCACATGAATATAGGAGAATAATAGTGATGATGTACGCTACATTTGAACAGCAAGAATAAGACATTAAATCCTTTGAGAAAAACAACTAAATTAATATTTTGTTTTAATTTTTTTAAATTTTATTTTTATTTTGTATTGGAGTATAATTGATCTACAATGTTGTGTTTGTCTTAGGTGTACATCAGCTTGATTTGGTTTTATATATATATATATATATATATATATATATATATATATATATATTTTCAGATTCTTTTCCCATATAGGTTATTAGAGTGTTGAGTAGAGTTCCCTGTGCTATACAAGAGGTCCTTGTTGATTATTTTTATATATATTAGTGTGTATATGTTAATCCCAACCTCCTAATTTATCCCTCCCCCCTATCTTTCCCTGTTGGAAACCATAAGTTTGTTTTCTAAGTCTCTGCATCTGTTTCTGTTCTGTAAATTAGTTCATTTGCATCAATTTTTAGATTCCATCTGTAAGTGATATCATATGACATTTGTCTTTGTCTGGTTTATTTCACTTAGTATGATCATCTCTAGGTCCATCCATGTTGCTGCTTTTCATTCTTTTTTATGGCTGAGTAATATTCCATTGTATATATGTACCAAATCTTCTTTATCCATTCCTCTGTTGATAGACATTTAAGTTGCTTCCATGTCCTGGCTATTGTGAATAGTGCTGCTATGAACACTGGGGAGCATGTGTCTATTCAAACGATGGTTTTCTCCAGACATGTTCTCATCTAGAACTCATGTGTAACTTAAATGTTTTTAGTCCTATACTCATGCATATTTGTTACAATATATTATTGTGTGTGGTGAATAAGTGTCCAGTAAATTTTCCACCAATTGTTATATCAAATATTCAGAGAGGGAGAGTTCAGATTGCAAGAGATACCTGTCCTTAATGTCAGGCACACAAAGATCCCTTTAGCTTTCCCTGAACAGCTCAGAATCTGACTTTTTTTTTTTAGTTTAGGACGTCATGATAGTTGCTCATATGTCACTGCCAAAATCCCTCTCTCCTACAAAGCAACATAAGCCAAAAAATAGGCTGACTGCCTTCAGAATGAAAAACACAGTCCAAAACAATAGGCAACTACATGGCATTCACAGGAATAAAATAACCAGTGAAGCACCATGACACATGCATTGAGCCTACATTATATTAAACTATGAATCTGAATAATCTGATTTTCCCAGACAATGCAGGGAAAATGGAATTACTCTTTGTCATAGTTACTACAAGTTTAAGGATACTTAGTCTATTGAAATAATCTATGAAAAATACTCTTTAAACAGTAAATTTCTATCTAAATATACAGAGTTGCTGTTATGGGCTGAATTGTATCCCCTCAAATTCATATGGGGGCCTAACCCCTAGTACCTCAGGATGTGACTGTTTTTGGAGATAGGGCCTTTAAAGGGGTCATTAAGTTAAAATGAGACCATCAGGGTAGGCCCTAATTCAATCTGACCAGTGTCCTTAAAAAAATAATAGATTAGGACCTACAAAGAGACACCAGGGGTATGCATGCACAGACCACCATGTGACTAGGCAGCAAGAGGGCATCCATCCAGGGAGAGAGGCCTAAGAGAAACCCAATGCTGCCAGCACCTTGACCTTGGATCCCCAGCCTCCAGAGCTGTGAGAAAATAAATTTCTGTTCTTTAAATGACCCAGTCTGAGATATTTCACATGGCAGCCTTAGCAAATGAATGCAGTTGCTATTATTATTATTTGACATTAAAATAGCACCTGGAGATTAGAGTCAATATAAACCCTATTAAGTCAAAACAAATGTTTAATGCAACTAGCCCTCATAAATTTAATTGTTCCCAAAGGAGAAATTTCTCCTAAAGGAGAAAACCTGACAAGCACAATTCCTTTTATATATAACGAAAGAGAGGTCATTTCTATGGGAACCAAGTCTCTGACCATATAGAATTTCATAAACATGACTGGTTGCCAGGAGCTGCCTAATCTTGAAATCTTAATCTCTTAATAGATCTTTAGATGCCAGTCCTAATTCCAACAGATTTCAGAACAGGCAATTATTTCTTCAGTGGATCCCATAAAGAGGTCACAGAGGAAGTTGTTTCTAAGGTGATAAGATCAGTGTTAAACTTTAGAATGAGGTCCATAATGTTTACAGCCTGGTCCTTCCTTACTCAGTCACTGAACCATTACTCTTCCAATCAACAGGCTTTTAAGGTGGGCCTGCCCTGTGACTTGATAATTAAGTAGTGTGTTAAAATAACTGTTTGTTTTCAAAGATAGATTGGATGATAGAAGTTGTATTCTCTTCTAGCATATAATAACTACTTGCAATAATGAAAGGACATTCGTTGTGGATGTTTGTAACACACAGTATGGGGGAACCAGAGCAGGGGAACATGTTTACCTCTGAATAAAGTCAGGAGTGGATCCTGCTGGCAAGAACCCAGGCAGGGCTTGGAGTCAACGACTTTGTTTCTACCCATTTCCATCTTTCAAATGCGATAAATTCTGCTCAGAGAACTGCATTCTGTGAGATCACGGAGTTGCAGGGCTCTTCACTCGCACAGGACCCTCTTTCCGAGGAGCCCTAGCCAAAGGGAAAAAAATGTTTTTTTTTTTAGGAAAATATTTTGATTTTTTGGTTGTTGTTAATGATACTGTTGGCTTTTGAAATTCATGATTTGTTATGATTACTTGATTATTCTAAGTATTCACTCTCACATCTAATTGTGTATTTCTAATCTTGTATGTGCCAAGTATCAGTCAAGTAGATACGTAGATCATAGCTATTTCACAAGTGATATAATTATGACTCAAAGAAGGTAAAGGAGTTTTCAACCAGAGGAAATTTTGCCTCCTGGGAGCAATTTGGCAGTGTCTTGAGCCATCTTTGGTTGCTATTACAAAGTGGCATGGTTACCGGCATCCTGCAGATAGAAGCCAGGGATGCTGCATAACATCCTAAAATGCAGAGGACAGCCTCCCACATCCAAAAATTATTCAACCCAAAATTTCAATAGTGCTCAGGTTGAGACACCTTAAAATAAATTGTCCACTCTTTCAAAACTAAGAGGTGGTAAACCAGGATTTAGAACCAAGGGTATCCAACTATAAACTGCAAAGCTCATGCTCTTGCCTCTACATGACTGTGACTGGTTAAAACAATTGAACTCTTTTCTATCAGCAGTACCAATATCAGTGCTCTGATAGAAGTTAGTCTCAATTGTACAGTACAGCAATGGTCACTGCATTTGCCTTCTAATTGTTCTGTAATGAAAACTAACAGAGGTATTCAATATATGGAGATACACAGGTGTGAAAAAAGGGGAGGTGGACAAACAAGATGGTACCAGCCCTTTTCCAGTGCTATGTGTCCCAGTTAATGGCACCATTATGCACTCAGTTATACAAGCCATGCCCCAAAAGTCATCCTTAACTTTGTCCTCTCCCCACTTCACCATATTTAATCCATGATTTCATCTCTTAAAACCTGTTCCGAGTCATCCGGGTTATTACCTTCTACTACTGCTCTAGCATTCACACTGGTGGATCCTGTCTACACCACAGTCAGAATTATCCTTTTGAAATACAGATTTGAACATGACACCCACCTAAGTTCTGATCCCCACATTAACTGCTCATCCCTCCATTACCCCTGGCTTAAATCACACAACATCCTCCCAATGGTCTTAGAATAGGGGCCAAAATCCCCACAAAGGCCTACAAGGTCTTCTTGGTCACATCTGTGACTTTTGTTGTAGAGTCGCCGGCCATCTTTCTCTCTCATCCTTGGTGCTCTAGCCCCTGGCTCTCTTTTAGTTCTTTGACATACACATGTTACTTGCCAGTACAAAACCTTGCACTATGCTTAAAACACTCTACTTCTCACTCCTACTTATTTTTTATCTAATGCGTTTAAATAAAGCTCTCACTTCCTTGGGTAGGCAACATTCTCACATTTTATGTTTCCATAGCACTACAAAGATCTCCTTTGTGAACTTATAATAGCTATAGTTTTACATTTACACGTACGATCATTTTTTTTTAAAATGTAATTTGCACTTTAAGCTTCATGGGGACAGGCACAGTGTTTAGCTTTGCTTGAACAACAAAGTATATTGAGAATCTATCCCCAGCAACCCTTAGAGAACCTGGCACTTAATGAGGTTCAATAAATACTTGTTGAATGAATTAGTGAACAAATAAATGGATTAATGCTTGGATTAATGAATGCATGATAGTAAAGGGCTAAATAGACTTAGGGTAAGAATAAGCCTTAATACTCAGTGTAACATAAGTTCTGAATTAGGTCTGATACCAGCTAAATCAGAGTCAACAAGATCTTAGGCAATTAGAGACATCTAAAGCAGGATGGTCATTCACTCTGACCAAAAAATATTAAGAAGTAATTGGTGAACTGAGTTTTTGTGTGAAATGAAGACTTTTAATTTGCACCTTCCTATAAATAGTTAATTTGCACCTTCCTATAAACAGTTAACCACTTCCCCAAAGCATAAAATTTTAAGCCTTAAAAGATCATCACTAGTAAAAATAAAAGTATCTAGTATCAGATGATTCCACTGATTTCAATTGCAGGTGGCAGTGGAGTAGAGTTTTTTCCAAAAGTCCCAGAAGTGCAACCCTAAGGTGACCTCTTGGGATCCAGGAGCGGAAACAGGGCTCTTGGCATCAGAGCCTACATCTTGAGAGACCCACATGTGCTCAGTCTACTTTGAGCTGTGTGATGCCTTGGACTCATATCATGCTGAACCTACAGTCCATTCCAGGTAAGAAAACACAAAAGATCTGAAAAAGAAACATCATAATGCCTCATGCATCTTTGTGGAATCTAAATTCAAATATAGGAACTTGCTCTCTCTAAAAATGAAATGCTGGATTCTAAATTTGAGACATCAAGAGTTTGTACTTGACTTCAGGAACTTTATGTGTCTTTTTTTTTTAAATTATAGCAGTACATTCTCCCGAATTGCAGGTTATCTCAATTTAAAACAACCTTTCTCTAAATCTGCCAAATATGGTCTCTTAAAAATGTTATGTTAAGAATAAAAAGTGAGTTTTTGACCTAGATGAATATGGTAATATGAGAGCAAAATGTCTTAGCTATAGCATTCATCTTAAAACGACTGTAATTCCACAACCTAAAATTCAACGTTTACCCTTTGGTTTTTGCAGTGACATTTTTCCATTCATTTACCACCATGCTGACAATGATTGGTCATAAAGCAACAAATTTTGGTTGGCTTTTACCCAACTTGCTCCAAAATAAGTGACTCTAGGATCTGCCAGAACCTCAACAAAGGATAGGTGGCCCCTTGACTGTTTTGCTTTTAATTATCTTTATATAAATAAAGCAGGTTGCCCAGCCCTTTCTAAAGCTGAAAGCCAGCCTTAAATGCCTAAGCGACATGACCCTCGACAGGCACTGACACCCTAGGACAATGAGATGCTGAAATTCGAAGTGCTTATTGTTTCACATCACAAACAGGCTCATTGTGCACTTCTCAAACAAAACAACACAAAGTGGTGACCCACTTGACCTGGCTAACCCTTTTTCTTAGGGCAAACAGAAGGCAAATTAACTCCTTCTTCTTAAGTAATAGCAGCAATGACAATATAATTGGTATCCAAATTATACCTTTTACAGGAACTGCTGTTAAGTCTCCACATCACGCACCAGCTCACCATGAAAAATTCAAGTTAGCATTAGATTTGGTTTAGGACGGCTCACTGTGAAACATTTCTGAAGTGATAAAACATTCCAGTGCCCTTGGTACTTTCCCCATCCCAACCCCTTTTGAATAAAGAATTATCAGCTTGAAAACAAATACAAATAGAAAGGGAAACAGAAAGGCAGGTATCACTGATCATTGACTTGTGTCTTCAGCAAATATTAGAGAGTCTGTATGCAAGATGCTGAGAGACTTAAAATGAATGTGACAGTGTCCATTTACTTATAATAATGAGTGCTGTTTATGTGCTAGACATTGTGCTTTATAAACATTGTCTCATTTAATCCTCACAAAACCCTATGACATAGGCAATATATTATCTCAATTATAGAGATGTAGGAATTGAGATTCAAGGATTTTTTTTGGCCAAAGTTGTGTCTGAGACAGACACGTGTTTCAACTATGAATGGCTACCTTTCATGAAATCTAACAGAAAAGAGATAAGGTAACTTGATCACAAGGCAGGATGAAAAACTGACTTATTAAATGCTACTTTTCACTTGGGATATATTTAAAGCTGATGGGGTTGGCTACTGCGACATTTATCTGCCTGTTTGCATTCAGATCTATTATGGCCCTTCCCTTGCTTTGCATAAAAGAGGGCTGACCCTGCAAACTACATTTCCCAGACTCCTTTTCTTCCTAGGTTGGGCTAAAGGGAAGTACTCACTGGTACTTCCAGTGAAGTACCAGTGGGAGGGAATGTGGAATAAAGAGAGAAGCCAGGATATTTCTCTTCCTCTCTGTTCTTTGAATGGTGTCTTTGTTCTTTGAGTAGTAGTACCTGTGACCGTCGTTCACCATCGTTCCAGCTCCCACCAGGCTGGTCCATCAGAGTTCCAACTTCTGCTATATGGCTCTAACCCACAGTTACTCCACCTTCTCTCTGTCTCTCCAGCCCTATAGTTGATGACAGCATCTAGTAATTGATACTTTCTGGGTTGTTTTTCCTTTCCCTGTGTGCTTTTTCTGCTCTTCTAGCACCTTGTTACTAATCCTCCATATTGCATTTCTTCCGTTGGCTTACTTGACAAGGTGATTTTATTTTTCTGGCTAGATCCTAATTGATACAGGTATCATGGAATTTCTGCTGGACCTGAAAGGACTGGGTAGACGACAAGAAAACAAATTAGAGGTTGAGAAGTCTTAGCAACAGCTCTCAGCCTTGCCCTCCTTCTCTTACGCTCATGGCTATCGTGTAAGTAAGGAATCTGTCTTATGATGAAAGGACACGTTGAGTTAGATCTTCTCCAAATAGGCTGCTAAGAGGAAGGCATCTTGGCGTGGATCCTTCTCTCCCTGCTCAGGGATTATTAGTGCACACAGAAGAGGAGTTTGTTTCCTCTCTGAAAAGCAGGTGGTGAGCGATGGTAAAAGACATATATGGCACTGGAGTGTGACTGGGCCTTCTGCATTTCCTACTTTTTGGCTCCTGCGCACAGTGTGTTGAAGGCAAATTCGACAACTGATACAAGGACACTCTACAGTCAGCCTCAATCAGTGTGAAAAAGATGCAGGTGGCCTGGCAAACAGGCCACAGACACTCCATATTGGTAATAAGCAACACGAGAGAGAAATACTCTGAAGCTGAAATATTCGGCATCATGAAGACAAATCACAGTGGCAGCCACCTTACACATACAAACCAAAAATTTCATAGACGAGGCAGGAAATGAATACAGTAAATAGGGAGTGAGATTGGTGAACAATTATGGAAGAAAATAATAGCTAGTACTTATAGCGTTCTACTGAGGTTCTGCAGTAGAATTAAGCCTCCATGTCCTAAGTCAGTGTTGCCTTCAGAGTGGGGTCCCCCAATCAGTGGCACCATGATCACCTGGGCACATGTTAGAAACATAAATTCTCACACACACCCCCAGACCTATGGAACCAGAAACTGTAGTCATCATCTCCAGTTTGTAGATTAAAAAAATTAAACTGTGATAGGTTAAGAATCATGATTCCAGTGTTATATAATAGTAGAGTTAGAACTTCACTTGGTTTTATGACATCCTGTACTGTCCTGTTCTGTACACATATTCTACCTGAAGGTAAGAATGGCAAAGGGTCATTTTCCACCATGTTGGTCATTAGATTTTTTGCAAAGGGTGATATGTCCCTGCTGCCTTCTTCTCACTCACAAAAGTGACTTTCTCATGATCTCACAGGCTATCGACAAAATTTCCCTTTGCTCTGGAAATTGGAGCATCCTCATCAGGCATCTTGCCAGAGGCCAGCAATTATGCCCTCTCTGCTATATGCAGCAATGCAGTGTAGTGGGAGAAGGCATGGACTTCACAAGCCGGATTTACCAATTTCTTGCAGTGAATTTTGGAAAATTTCTTAAACTTTCCGAGTCTCAGGTTTTTCATTTGTATAATGGGGGCATTAACATCTTCTGCCTCAGAGGCTTGTGATGTGGATTACTGAGAGGTGTGCAAACTCCTTAACTCACTTTTTTTTTTCCATTCTTTATCAAATTCTTTTCCCATTTAGGTTATTATAGAATATTGAACAGACTTCCCTGTGCTGTACAGTAGGTCCTTCTTTTTGTTGTGACATGTACACACTGCTATATTTAAAATACATAATCCTTAGCTCCCTTCTTGCTATTTTATTTTCTTTTGTGTCTCTTTCCCATCTCTGAGAAGACTAAGAGTTACTCTAGGGCCATATACTAGATGGAGGTCAGATTGTCAGAATGTTTGTTTACAAAACCAGCTATGGAAATTTCACCTTTTTTTTTTTATTATGCACAACAGTTTCTCAGCCTTGGCACCACTGACATTTGGGGCCAGATAATTGTTTGTTATATGGGATGTCCTGTGCATTGCAGGATCTGGGTAGCACCCGCCCCCCCCATCCCCTAATTGTGACAACTGAAAAATGTCTCCAGACATGGCCAGATGTCCCCTGAGTGCAAATCCATTCCCTCCCACCCCCCACTCACAAATCAGAGCTTGGTTTGAGGAGAACTGAAAGAGAAGAGGGTTATTCTACTCAGTTGCACAAATAATCAAGGAAACTAGTTATTAAACCCTCACAGAGGATTTTTACTAAATGGATTTATAACGATTCAAATTTTGGCAGATCATTTGCTTTGACAAAGAATATGTTTACACAGAAGAAGCCAGTTGGTGAACTGGGGCAAGTAATTTTATAATTTGGGTAGAACAGAAGCCAACTACTAAATAAACACTGGTGTTTTATGCTTGCCTTTCTATTTCGTTGATTTACCATATTATGTTATTAAATTCACCTAGCTCTGCTCAGCACATTAGCCATCTGAGAAGTTCTTAACAGTTATTATAAAAATCACCATTTTATTAACGTATATTGTAGTATAAACATAATTAATAATCTCATTCTTCCCAGACACAATAGTCTGTGTTCAGTGATCAAGCCCTTAAAATAAAATAAAAATGGTCCACACCTGTCCCTATGACCAACGAAGAAGACTGTGTAAGTCTTAGAAAAAAACGAATATATTTTGTCCAACTATCCCTGATGAGCTTTTGGGGATTGTAAATAAAAAAGAGAAGACAGCCACTGGGAACGCCTAATTATCTTTTCAATCCTTTCCCCTTTGGGAAACATCTTAGGTTGGACTAGCAGAATCTCCTGGGGTCCTGAGGGGAGATCATGAGCAGGAGGGAGAAAATGATCTGTGGGTCTGAGTGGTGAGTGCCTAATTCAAGTTTATCTTGAGTGATGAGAGTGGGATGAGTCCAGCATCGCTGGAGTGTCTGGCATAGTGTGTCTCAGTCATCCATGTGGCTGAAGCAGAGTGTCAGTCTTGTTCACTGAGGTTTGCAGTGGTGGGTGTGTCTGGGCTGCCACTCACTAGTTTGAAACATTGAGATAAGACAGCCTGTGACTGGTTCAGCCTGGTCCATATATTTGGTCCTCTCAGTATGACCTGAGTGGTTAGTATGACCTCAGTGGATATTCAGTCCAGAATGAAGAATATAAATGGGTCACAGTGTGGCAGGTGCATTCAGCCTCTCAAAGGTGAGCAATTAGGTCTGGACAGTCTGCTTGGAGTTTCCAGTCTGGTCAAACCATCATTATGTCTAAGCTATTTATGTACAAGGTAATTGGGATATGTTATGGATTGCATGTTGGTTTTCCCCTAAAACTCATGCTGGAGCCCTAATGTGATGCTATTTGCAGATGGGGCCTTGGGAGGTGATTAAGTCATAAAGGGGGTGCCCCTGTGATGGGATTAGTGCCCTTATAAGAAGAGTGACAGCCCTCTTTCTCTCTGACATGTGAGGATATGAAGGTTGTCTGTGAGGCAGGAGAAGGCCCTCACCAAGAACCTAACCACGGTGGCACCCTGATCTTGGATTTCCAGCCTCCAGAACTGTGAGAAATAAATGTTTGTTGTTTAAGCCACCCAGTCTATGGTGTTCTGCTATGGCAGTACAAACTGACTAAGGCAGGATGTTTCTCCAAATTTCTGCCAGGCATGGTCCCCACTCTGATTTCCCAACACTGTGTCTGTTGTGGTTTTCATACATCACTGAATACCTGCTTATTTATTGGTGGAGAAATCACACAGAAGCCATATCAAGTTGAACTGTGGAGAAAGAATAAATGCCTCTCCCAGATGGGAATGGCACCAGAGATTAACTGATTAGGTATTTACTTCACCCAGATAGACACCATCAAGATTTTTTTGTTTGTTTTTTGTTTTTCAGTGTCCAAAACAACATTTTCAGTCATGGCTGATAGATTTGGATACAAAGCTGGATGACCATTTCCAAAGAAACTCAAAACACTGTTTTACTATTATCTGAAAGAAAAGCGAGTTCACCAAACAATACATTTCTGAATGAGAAACAAGGGCCAAAAAATATATAGCCTGTGTGTCCTTCACCTTACTGTTTACTTTTCCTCTGCTCTTGTTCATATAGTTATTTAATGGATCGAATGCCAATCTGGCAGGCACTCAAGAAAAATAAGCCGTCTTTTTAAACATTTTTTTATTTTGTTTTGTTCTTGTTTTTGTTTTAAGACCAGGAGAAAATAGTCAAATGACACTGAACTGGCAGAGAAGAGCAGATGTCTGCAGTTTATTTTCCTTGATTGGATTTTAATCGAATTTTCATAGGACCTTATTTATTTTCACTATCTCATTAAGGAGTCTGGACTCATGGATCTAGCTGAGGGTCAGCGTTTGTTCCTGTTGATGGATGATGGAGCCGTGAGACTGGGACCGTCTGAGGAAATCTGATTCTGAGCAGAGACAGAGGATGATATTCCAAACCAGGGAACAGCTGCAGATTAAGTGTCACAACTTTTTGTCTGGGATCTCTGGGAAATAGTCCTACTAATCTTTGTTACTAGCTTACAGTCCTGGAACATTCTGCTAACATTCTACGTGGAAAATCTAATTTAATATATTTATCACTCCATGTGTGAAATACAATTCCACAACCAACCCCTTATCAGCAATTCTGGCATCCCAAGAGCTCTCAAAACAAAACGAAATAACTTTTTCCCACAAGTTCCTCACAAACCTATTCATGGCAAAACATGAGCAGAACTGATCTGAAGCTATAAAATACTTATTTATTCCACTTTGTGTGCGTATTCATACATTTGCTGCAGAAACAGAATTGTGATGATTAAAAGGTGCTATATATACCGGGGAGGAAGGTATATAATTAACTTTCTTTTTTTTTTTTGGCTGCACCACACTGCATACGGGATATTATTTCCCTGACCAGGGATGTAACCCGTGCCCCCTGCAGTGAAAGCATGCAGTCTTAACTTCTGGACTGCCAGGGAAGCCCCAATATAATTAACTTTCTAAAATCTGAAAAAAAAATTACCTTTCCAGAATCTGAAAAATGCTAAATTTCAAAATCTTTCTCCAGAGTTTTTGGATAAGAGGTGTGGATAAGAGGAGTTTTTGGATAAGAGTTAATATGATTATTAACTGAACTTTAATGATAAGGAAATTGACTCACGGAGGATAAATAGTTTGTTCTTCAGAAAGTGTTTATAAAAGGATAAGCTGCTTTGTCTAGGTGATAAGTGGGCAATTATGCAAAATTATATGTCTTAAATGTATTTTAGGTCTCATTGGCTAGGCCACCAATTTCTCCCTCCCTCTACCTTCCTGAGTCACCAGCAGAGAGAAAATCCTTCCATCACAGTAAGAGTGACTATATATAATAGTTTATATCTAAATTGGGACTCTTGTGAGAGTGAAGGGTACTCTATAAGGAGAGCACAGGGCAGGTCTGTCCGGTGCTAACTGAGACAAACTGAACAAACTGACTCCCTATATATGTAATACCTTTACTCAAATAGGGACTCAGGGCAGAAAACCATGACTCACCCCATGGTGAGTTAACATTTAACTCCCAAGCAGTTTCTCTGCCACCCTGACCACTTTGCCCAGAATGGTCTTACATTTTTCCATTGCCAAACCTCACTCCTGTCGCTGCCTGAAGACATCCATCCCGCCCTCCGAGACAGTTCCAGCAGTGCTTTCTACAGGAAGTCTTCCTGAACCTCCTCCTGTCCCCTGCACCTCCATAGCTCCACATTGGCTGTCGCCATGACAGAATATCTTGTACACACAGGGGCGTGTGCACTGATGAGGTGCCTGGCTATGTGAAACTGCTGTTGGTTGGTGGACATCCAAAAGTCCATGCTTCTCATGGTCTCCTTGGTGAAGAGCTTTATTCTTTTGCTATCTCTGATTGTGCCTGCAAGAATCAAAGCATGCCTAAATGTTTCCAGGAAGTTCCAAGGATGAGAGACAATGCTTGTTGATGGTTCCTGATGCTTCCATCAGATCTCGGAATAAATGCTTTTGCTCTAAAAGGGACATTTCTTCACCAGTCATTGCCCACTGAAAAGCTTTCGTTCCTTGATGACATTTCCAAGGCAGCAACAATCATGATCTTGTTGTTCAAGGTTTGTTTTGCTCAAGAAATACCATGTCCAGTTGGTCCCCCCTCTAATTGTGGTTAGTTGGTTCACTTGAAAATAACTGCCATTCTATCCTCACAAGAGAACTCATTATAACTGAAAATGTATGATTCCTCATGGACCAGTCCTAGACCCTGTCTTTAACCTAATGTTCCTGTGTAATCTACATCAGTGCTGCCTGGGATATTTGTTTAAATGCCAATACCAATCCTACTACTTTTCATTTGTTTCTTGGGTTGAGTCTCATAATACTGCATTTTAAGTAGTCCCCCAGGTGATTATGGGTCACATGACAGTTGAAAGGTCACTGATGTAATTAAATTGAATTAATGTGGAGGTTTAAGTCTTCCTTCAGTTCTAGTACAACTTCCTTCCTTCTTTCCCTTTCTTTTCTTCTTTCTTTCTTTCCTTCTCTACTTCTTCATTCATTAAGGAAAAATTCAAGAAACAAACAAACAAAAAATGGTAACAGAATTTTTTAAAAATGAGAATTTGGCTGCATTTTCTCCTTTCGCCACTGTCCCTCTTTCCTTCATGGACCTATAACACACACTCCACCCCTAACCATCAGAAACAAAGAGAGATCATGAAAGCAGAACCTGACAGGAGTGACTGTCAGTTATTTATTCATTTATTTAGTAATCAATTTATCTGATAATTTTGATCTGATTCCATAGACTATTTATTAGATGATTATCTATGCTGAACAATATGGTAGCCACTAGCCACAGGTGGCTATTTAACACTTGAAATGTAACTAGTCTGAATTGAGATGTTCTGTAACTATAAAATACACCCAAGATTTCAAATACCTATTTATAAATAAAGACTGTAAATAATCTTATTAGTAATTTTTATATTGATTATATATTGAAATGACAATAATTTGGATATATTGAATTATGTGAAATGTACTATTAAAATTAATTTTACTTGTGTCTTTTTATTCTACGTAATGTGGCTACTAGAAAATGTAAAACTAAATATACAGCTTGCATTTGTGACTCACATAAGGTTTCTATTGGGTAATGTTGCTGAACATGTTTGTAGCTTCTTACATAGCAAAGTGCGTAACCTGGGGTGTCCCAAGCTGAAGAAGTAGGAAACCCAGCGTCAGAGAGAAGACAGCTCTGGAAACACTAGGGTCTTAATAAGAACATAACTCCTCAGGAGGAGCTTCAAGATGGCGGAAGAGTAAGACGCGGAGATCACCTTCCTCCCCACAAATACATCAGAAACACATCTACATGTGGAACAACTCCTACAGAACACCTACTGAATGCTGGCAGAAGACCTCAGACCTCCCAAAAGGCAAGAAACCCCCCACGTACTTGGGTAGGGCAAAAGAAAAAAGAAAAAACAGAGACAAAAGAATAGGGACGGGACCTCCTGCACCAGTGGGAGCCGTGAAGGAGTAGAGGTTTCCACACACAAGGAAGCCCTTCGCGGGCGGAGACTGTGGGTGGCAGAGGGGGAAAGCTTCACAGCCGCGGAGGAGAGCACAGCAACAGGGGTGCGGAGGGCAAAGCGGGGAGATTCCCTCACAGAGGATCAGGGCCGACCAGCACTCACCAGCCCGAGAGGCTTGTCTGCTCCCACGCTGGGACGGGCGGGGCTGGGAGCTGACGCTTGGGCTTCGGTCGGTCGGAGCGCAGGGAGAGGACTGGGGTTGGCGGCATGAACACAGCCTGAAGGCGGCTAGTGTGCCACGGCTAGCCGGGAGGGAGTCGGGGGAAAATTCTGAACCTGCCGAAGAGGCAAGAGACTTTTTCTTGACTCTTTGTTTCCTGGTGCATGAGGAGAGGGGATTAACAGTGCTGCTTAAAGGAGCTCCAGAGACAGGCACGAACCACGGCTACCAATGCAGACCCCAGAGACGGGCATGGGACTCTAAGGCTGCTGCTGCCGCCACCAAGAAATCTGTGTGCAAGCACAGGTCACTCTCAACACCTCCCCTCCCAAGAGCCTGTGCAGCCCGCCACTGCCACGGTCCCGTGATCCAGGGACAACTTCCCAGGGAGAACGCATGGCGCGCCTCAGGCTGGTGCAATGTCACACTGGCCTCTGCCACCAAAAGCTCACCCCGCACTCCGTACCCCTCCCTACCCCCGGCCTGAGTGAGCCAGAGCCCCCGAAGCAGCTGCTCCTTTAACCCCGTCCTGTCTGAGCGAAGAACAGACACCCTCAGGCGACGTACAAGCAGAGGCGGGGCCAAACCCAAAGCTGAACCCCGGGAGCTGTGCGAACAAAGAAGAGAAAGGGAAATTTCTCCCAGCAGCCTCAGGAGCAGCAGATTAAATCTGCACAATCAACTTGATGTACCCTGTAACTGTGGAATACCTGAATAGACAACAAATCATTCCAAATTGAGGAGGTCAACTTTGGGGGCGACGATATATATATTTTTCCCCTTTTCCTTTTTGTGTGTATGTGTATGCTTCTCTGTGTGATTTTGTCTGTAAAGCTTTGCTTTTACTATTTGTCTTAGGGTTCTGTCGGTCCTTTTTTTTTTATTACTTAAAAATATTTTTCTTGATAATTATTTTTTATTTTAATAAATTTATTTTACTTATTTTATTTTATTTTATCTTCTTTCTTTCTTTTCTCCCTTTTTTTCTGAGCCGTATGGAGGACAGGCTCTTGGTGCTCCAGCCAGGCATCAGGGCTGTGCCACTGAGGTGGGAGAACAAAGTTCAGGACACTGCTCCACAACAGACCTCCCAGCTCCACGTAATATGAAATGGCAAAAATCTCCCAGAGATCTCCATCTCAATGCCAAGACACAGCTGCACTCAACGAGCAGCAAGCTACAGTGCAGGAAACTCTATGCCGCACAACTAGCAAGAAAGGAACACAAAATCATCCATTAGCACAGAGGCTGCCTAAACTCATGATAAGGCTACAGACACCCTAAAAACACACCACCAGACGTGGACCTGCACACCAGAAGGACAAGATCCAGCCTTATTCACGAGAACACAGGCATTAGTCCCCTCCACCAGGAAGCCTACACAACCCACTGAACCAACCTGAGCCACTGGGGACGGACACCAAAAACAACGGAGATTATGAACCTGCAGCCTGCGAAAAGGAGACCCCCAAACACAGTAAGTTACGCAAAATGAGAAGACAAAGAAACACACAGCAGATGAAGGAGCAAGGCAAAAACCAACCAGACCTAACAAATGAAGAGGAAATAGGCAGTCTACCTGAAAAAGAATTCAGAATAATGATAGTAAAGATGATCCAAAATCTTGGAAATAGAATGGAGAAAATACAAGAAATGTTTAACGAGGACCTAGAAGAACTAAAGAGCAAACAAACAGAGATGAATAACACTAAATGAAATTAAAAATTCCCTAGAAGGGATCAATAGCAGAATAACTGAGGCAGAAGGACGGATAAGTGACCTGGAATATAAAATACTGGAAATAACTACTGCAAATCAGAATAAAGAAAAAAAGAATGAAAAGAATTGAGGACAGTCTCAGAGGCCTCTGGGACAACATTAAACACACCAACATTCGAATTATAGGGGACCCAGAAGAAGAAGAGAAAAAGAAAGGGACTGAGAAAATATTTGAAGAGATTATAGTTGAAAACTTCCCTAATATGAGAAAGGAAATAGTTAATCAAGTCCAGGAAGCACAGAGAGTCCCATACAGAATAAAACCCAGGAGAAACATGCCAAGACACATATTAATCAAACTATCAAAAATTAAATACAGAAAACAAATATTAAAAGCAGCAAAGGAAAAACAACAAGTAACACATAAGGGAATCCCCATAAGGTTAACAGCTGATCATTCATCAGAATCTCTGCAAGCCAGAAGGGAGTGGCAGGACATATTTAAAGTGATGAAAGAGAAAAACCTACAACCAAGATTACTCTACACAGCAAGGATCTTATTCAGATTTGACAGAGAAATTAAAAGCTTTACAGACAAGCAAAACTTAAGAATATTCAGCACCAACAAACCAGCTTTACAACAAATGCTAAAGGAACTCCTACAGGCATGAAACACAAGAGAAGGAAAAGACCTACAATAATATACCCAAAACAATGAAGAAAATGGTAATAGGAACATGCATGTCAATAATTACCTTAAATGTAAATGGATTATATGTTCCAGCCAAAAGACATAGACTGGCTGAATGGATACACAAACAAGACCCGTATATGTGCTGTCTACAAGAGACCCACTTCAGACCTAGGGACACATACAGACTGAAGGTGAGGGAATGGAAAAAGATATTCCATGCCAATGGAAATCAAAAGAAAGCTGGAGTAGTAATTCTCATATCACAAAAAATAGACTTTAAAACAAAGACAATTACAAGAGACGAAGGATACTACATAATGATCAAGGGCTCAATCGAAGAGGAAGATATAACAATTGTAAATATTTATGCACCTAATATAGGGGCACCTCAATACAGAAGGCAAATACTAACAGCCATAAAAGAGGAAATCGACAGTAACACAATTATAGTAGGGAAATTTATCACCCCACTTTAACCAATGGACAGATCATCCAAAATGAAAATAAACAAGGAAACAAAAGCTTTAAATGATACATTAAACAAGATGGACTTAATTGATATTTATAGGACATTCCATTCAAAAACGAGAATACACATTCTTCTCAAGTACTCATGGAACATTCACCGGGATAGATCATATCTTTGGTCACAAATCAAGCCTTGGTAAATTTAAGAAAATTGAAATTGTATCAAGTATCTTTTCCGACCAAAACACTATAGGACTAGATATCAATTACACAAACAAATCTGTAAGAAATACAAACACATGGAGGATAAACAACACACTACTTAATAACCAAGAGATCACTGAAGAAATCAAAGAAGAAATCAAAAAATACCTAGAAACAAATGACAATGAAAACACAATGACCCCAAATTCTATGGGATGCAGGAAAAGCACTTCTAAGAGAGAAGTTTATAGCTATACAAGCCGACCTTAAGAAATAAGAAACATCTCAAATAAACAACCTAACCCTGTACCTAAAGCAATTAGAGAAAGAATAACAAAAAAACCCCAAAGTTAGCAGAAGGAAAGAAATCATAAAGATCAGATCAGAAATAAATGAAAAAGAAATGAAGGAAATGATAGCAAAGATCAGTAACACTAAAAGCTGGTTCTGTGAGAAGATAAACAAAATTGATAAAGAATTAGCCAGATTTATCAAGAAAAAAAAGGGAGAAGACTCAAATCAAAAGAATTAGAAATGAAAAAGGAGAAGTAACGACAAGGATGTCACAAAGAAAGAAAACTACAGGCCAATATCACTGATGAACATAGATGCAAAAATCCTCAACAAAATACTAGCAAACAGAATCCAACAGCACATTAAAAGGATCATACACCATGATCAAGTGGGGTTTATTCCAGGAATGCAAGGATTCTTCAATATACGCAAATCTATCAATGTGATACACCATATTAACAAATTGAAGGAGAAAAACCATACGATCATCTCAATAGATGCAGAGAAAGCTTTCGACAAAATTCAACACCCATTTATGATAAAAACCCTCCGGAAAGTAGGCATAGAGGGAACTTTCCTCAACATAATAAGGGCCATATATGAGAAGCCCACAGCAAACATCATCCTCAATGGTGAAAAACTGAAAGCATTTCCACTAAGATCAGGAACAAGACAAGGTCGCCCACTCTCACCACTCTTATTCAACATAGTTTTGGAAGTTTTAGCCACAGCAATCAGAGAAGAAAAGGAAATAAAAGGAATCCAAATCGGAAAAGAAGAAGTAAAGCTGTCACTGTTTGCAGATGACATGATACTATACATAGAGAATCCTAAAGATGCTACCAGAAAACTACTAGAGCTAATCAATGAATTTGGTAAAGTAGCAGGATACAAAATTAATGCACAGAAATCTCTGGCATATACTCTATATAATCTCTATATACTAAGGACGAAAAATCTGAAAGTGAAATCAAGAAAGCACTCCCATTTACCATTGCAACAAAAAGAATAAAATATCTAGGAATAAACCTACCTAAGGAGACGAAAGACCTGTATGCAGAAAATTATAAGACACTGATGAAAGAAATTAAAGATGATACAAATAGATGGAGAGATATACCATGTTCTTGGATGGGAAGAATCAACATTGTGAAAATGACTCTACTACCCAAAGCAATCTACAGATTCAATGCAATCCCTATCAAACTACCACTGGCATTTTTCACAGAACTAGAACAAAAAATTTCGCAATTTGTATGGAAACACAAAAGACCCCGAATAGCCAAAGCAATCTTGAGAACGAAAAAAGGAGCTGGAGGAATCAGGCTCCCTGACTTCAGACTATATTACAAAGCAACAGTAATCAAGACAGTATGGTACTGGCACAAAAACAGAAAGATAGATCAGTGGAACAGGATAGAAAGCCCAGAGATAAACCCACGCACATCTGGACACCTTATCTTTGATAAAGGAGGCAGGAATGTACAGTGGAGAAAGGACAGCCTCTTCAATAAATGGTGCTGGGAAAACTGGACAGGTACATGTAAAAGTATGAGATTAGATCACTCCCTAACACCATACACAAAAATAAGCTCAAAATGGATTAAAGACCTAAATGTAAGGCCAGAAACTATCAAACTCTTAGAGGAAAACATAGGAAGAACACTCTATGACATAAATCACAGCAAGATTCTTTCTGACCCACCTCCTAGAGTAATGGAAATAAAAACAAAAATAAACAAATGGGACCTAATGAAACTTCAAAGCTTTTGCACAGCAAAGGAAACCATAACCAAGACGAAAAGACAACCCTCAGAATGGGAGAAAACATTTGCAAATGAAGCAACTGACAAAGGATTAATCTCCAAAATTTACAAGCAGCTCATGGAGCTCAATAACAAAAAAACAACCCCATCCAAAAATGGGCAGAAGACCTAAATAGACATTTCTCCAAAGAAGATATACAGAATGCCAACAAACACATGAAAGAATGCTCAACATCATTAATCATTAGAGAAATGCAAATCAAAACTACAATGAGATATCATCTCACACCAGTCAGAATGGCCATCATCAAAAAATCAAGAAACAATAAATGCTGGAGAGGGTGTGGAGAAAAGGGGACACTCTTGCACTGCTGGTGGGAATGTGAATTGGTTCAGCCACTATGGAGAACAGTATGGAGGTTCCTTAAAAAACTACAAATAGAATTACCATATGACCCAGCAATCCCACTACTGGGCATATACCCTGAGAAAACCAAAATTCAAAAAGAGTCATGTACCAAAATGTTCATTGCAGCTCTATTTACAATAGCCCGGAGATGGAAACAACCTAAGCACCCATCATCGGATGAATGGATAAAGAAGATGTGGCACATATACACAATGGAATATTACTCAGCCTTAAAAAGAAATGAAATTGAGCTATTTGTAATGAGATGGATAGACCTAGAGTCTGTCATACAGAGTGAAGTAAGTCAGAAAGAGAAAGACAAATACCGTATGCTAACACATATATATGGAATTTAAGGGGAAAAAAATGTCATGAAGAACCTAGGGGTAAGACAGGAATAAAGACGCACTGTAGAACGGACTTGAGGATATGGGGAGGGGGAGGGGTGAGTTTTGACAGGGCGAGAGAGAGTCACGGACATATACACACTAACAAACGTAGTAAGGTAGATAGCTGGGGGGAAGCAGCCGCAAGGCACAGGGATATTAGCTCGGTGCTTTGCGACAGCCTGGAGGGGTGGGATGGGGAGAGTGGGAGGGAGGGAGACGCAAGAGGGAAGACATATAGGAACATGTGTATATGTATGGCTTAATCACTTTGTTATAGGGTAGAAGCTAACACACCATTGTAAAGCAATTATACCCCAATAAAGATGTTTAAAAAAAAAAAAAAAAGAAGTAACAACTGACACTGCAGAAATACAAAGGATCATGAGAGATGACTACAAGCAACTATAGCCAATAAAATGGACAACCTGGAAGACATGGACAAATTCTTAGAAATGCACAACCTTCCGAGGCTGAACCAGGAAGAAATAGAAAATATGAACAGACCAATCACAAGCACTGAAATTGAAACTGTGATTACAAATCTTCCAGCAAACAAAAGCCCAGGACCAGATGGCTTCACAAGCGAATTCTATCAAATATTTAGAGAAGATCTAACACCTATCCTTCTCAAACTCTTCCAAAATATAGCAGAGGAACACTCCCAAACTCATTCAACAAGGCCACCATCACTCTGATACCAAAACTAGACAAAGATGTCACAAAGAAAGAAAACTACAGGCCAATATCACTGATGAATATAGATGCAAAAATCCTCAACAAAATACTAGCGAAGAGAATCCAACAGCACACTAAAAGGATCATACATAATGATCAAGTGGAGTTTATTCCAGGAATGCAAGGATTCTTCAATATACACAAATCAATCAAGGTGATACACCATATTAACCAACTGAAGGAGAAAAACCATACGATCAGCTCAATAAATGCAGAGAAAGCTTTTCACAACATTAAACACCCATTTATGATAAAAACCCGCCAGAGTGTAGGCATAGCAGGAACTTTCCTCAACATAATAAAGGCCATGTGTGACAAATCCACAACCAACATCATCCTCAATGGTGAAAAACTGAAACCATTTCCACTAAGATCAGGAACAAGACAAGGTTGCCCGCTCTCACACTATTATTCAACATAGTTTTGGATATTTTAGCAACAGCAATCAGAGAAGAAAAAGAAATAAAAGGAAGCCAAATTGGAAAAGAAGTAAAGCTGTCACTGTTTGCAGATGGCATGATACTATACATAGAGAATCCTAAAGATGCTACCAGAAATCTACCTGAGCTAATCAATGAATTTGGTAAAGTAGCAGGATACAAAATTAATACACAGAAATCTCTTGCATTCCTGTACACTAATAATGAAAAATCTGAAAGTGAAATTAAGAAACACTCCCACTTACCATTGCAACAAAAAGAATAAAATATCTAGGAATAAACCTACATAAGGAGACAAAAGACGTGTACGCAGAAAATTATAAGACACTGATGAAAGAAATTAAAGATGATACAAATAGATGGAGAGATATACCATGTTCTTAGATTGGAATAATCAACATTGTGAAAATGACTCTACTACCCAAAGCAATCTACAGATTCAATACAATCCCTATCAAACTACCACTGGCATTTTTCACAGAACTAGAACAAAAAATTTCACATTTTGTATGGAAACACAAAAGACCCCGAATAGCCAAAGCAATCTTGAGAACGAAAAGCGGAGCTGGAGAAATCAGGCTCCCTGACTTCAGACTATACTACCAAGCTACAGTAATCAAGGCAGTATTGTACTGGCACAGAATCAGAAATATAGATCAATGGAACAGGATAGAGCGCCCAGAGATAAACCCACGCACATATGGTCCCCTTATCTTTGTAAAGGAGGCAAGAATATACAGTGGAGAAAAGACATCCTCTTCAATAAGTGGTGCTGGGAAAACTGGACAGCTACATGTAAAAGAATGAAATTAGAACACTCCCTAATAGCATACACAAAAATAAACTCAAAATGGATTAAAATCCTAAATGTAAGGCCAGACACCATCAAACTCTTAATGGAAAACATAGGCAGAACACTCTGTGACATAAATCACAGCAAGATCCTTTTTGACCCACCTCTTAGAGAAATGGAAATAAAAACAAATATAAATAAATGGGACCTAATGAAGCTTAAACACTCTTGCAGAGCAAAGGAAACTATAAACAAGATGAAAAGATAACACTCAGAATGGGATAAAATATTTGTGAATGAAGCAACTGACAGAGGATTAATCTTCAAATCATACAAGCAACTCATGCAGCTCAATATCAAAACAACAAACAACCCAATCCAAAAATGGGAAGACGACATAAATAGACATTTCTCCAAAGAAGATATACAGATTGACAATAAACACATGAAAGAATGCTTAACATCATTAATCATTAGAGAAATGCAAATCAAAAATACAATGAGATATCATCTCACACCGGTCAGAATGGCAATCATCAAAATATCTAGAAACAATAAATGCTGGAGAGGGTGTGGAGAAAATGGAACCCTCTTGCAGTGTTTGTGGGAATGTAAACTGATACAGCCACTATGGAGAACAGTATGGAGGTTCCTTAAAAAACTAAAAATAGAACTACCATGTGACCCAGCATTCCCACTGCATATACCCTGAGAAAACCATAATTCAAAAAGAGTCATGTACCACAATGTTCACTGCAGCTCTATTTACAATAGCCAGGACATGGAAGCAACCTAAGTGTCTATCAACAGATGAATGGGTAAAGAAGATGTGGCACATATATACAATGGAATATTACTCAGCCATAAAAAGGAATGAAACTGAGTTATTTATAGTGAGGTGGATGTACCTAGAGACTGTCATACAGAGTGAAGTAAGTGAGAAAGAGAAAAGCAAATTTCGTTTGTTAACACATATATATGGAACCTAAAAAACAAACAAACAAACAAAAGGAAAATGGTCAGAGGAACCTAGGGGCAAGAAGACGGAAATAAAGTTGCATACCTACTAGAGAATAGACTTGAGGATATGGGGAGGGGGAAGGGTAAGCTGGGACAAAGAGAGAGAGTGGCATTGACATATATACACTACCAAGCGTAAAATAGATAGCTAGTGGGAAGCAGCCACATAGCATAGGGAGATCAGCTAGGTGCTTTGTGACCACCTAGAGGGGTGGGATAGGGAGGGAGGGTGATGCAAGAGGGAAGCGATATGGGGACATATTTATATGTATAACTGATTCACTTTGTTATAAAGCAGAAACTGACACACCATTGTAAAGCAATTATACTCTAATAAAGATGTTAAAGAAAAAAATAAACAAACATACCTCCTGTTACCTGGAATGGAGCCCAACACCTGCAACTTAAATAAGCTGCCCAGAGGACTCTAGTAGGATTTATCCCCATCACCACTTTCCATAATACCTCAATTTAAATGATATTCCAGGTTACTGTATAGCACAGGGAACTCTATTCAATATCCTGTAATAACCTAAATGGGAAAAGAATTTGAAAATGAATAGATTCATGTATACATATAACTGAATCACTTCGTTGTTTACCTGAAACTAACACAGCATTGTTTATCAACTATACTCAAATATATAATAAAATAATTTTTTAAAATTTTTAAAAAATAAATGATATTGCAGGAGTCTACCTCCAAATACTATTTTTGTGCTTAAAAAAAAATAAAATCACCCTCTTCAGAGGGTTTTATCCTGCCCAGTTAAGAGCTGAGTGAGGGATTCATGTAAATAAAGTGTGATACCATCAAACAATTCTTTGTTTTTGCTTAGTTTTTGCAGAAGCCCACTTGATGCATGGATTGCAGCAGCAAAAAGAACAGTCCCAGATCATTCCCTTATCTAAAGTCCCATTTCTCCTAAACTGTCATATTCTGCCTGCTTTATCAACCACAGTTAATTTGGCTTTTTGAGGAGCACTTCCTTTTTCTCTTATCAGTTTGTACATTATCTGTAAGAGTGATATTCAAGTAACAGAATCCTCCACTGGCCTGTTAGAATCTGAGGTCAGAGCACATTTTTTTTTTCCTTGACTGAGATGGATATTGGATATAAGGTTTCCTCAAAAAAGGAATCTCATTCAGAAGATTCTAGGGAACTACCTATTGCATGTCTTCTTTACAGCGATTATGATGGTGACTCAAAGTGTTTGGGTATTTGGGGGGACTTCAGGTAAACAAAAAGAAAATCAGGTGTCAGAAACATGTACGAAAGTTGTGGATATCAACATTCGTTATAAATAGCCCCGTGTCCATCAATAGTAGAATGGTGAATTCAGAAAAGCAGTAATATATAGCAATGAGCACAAACAATCACACAAAACCATGGATGAACCTCATAACATTGAACAAAAGAAGCCAGATACAAAAGAGTATATACTGTGTGACCCTACTTATATAGAGTACCAAAGCAGGCAAAATTCAACTCTGATGTTAGGAGTAAGAATGATGGCTACCCTTGAGGATGGGGTAATGATAGCGACAAGAAAGAAGCATAAGAAGAGCTTCTTGGATGCTGGTTGGACATGTATGTTGTCTGCAAATAGTCACTGAGCTCTACACTTGATATATACAACTTTTCACATTCACGTTATACTACAGTAAGTAAAGAAGAAGAAATGGCAGGAAGACGAAGGGCAGGATGGGAATATCAAGGTTTTCATTAGTCAGAAACCAGAGATTTTCATTGGCCTATATCCTGCACACTGCTAAAAGACTCAGAAAATGGCTCAGTCCAAATCAACTAAGAGAGGAGAGCTCACACAAGTACTGAATCCTTTAGAAAACCTTCCTATTTCTTCTCATAAACTATATTTTTAAAAAGGGAGGTAGATATATATTTATAATTGTTATATCTTCTTCTTGGATTGATCCCTTGACCATTATGTAGTGTCCTTCCTTGTCTCTTGTAACATTCTATTTGAAAAACAAATATCTTATGTTAATGCATATATGTGGAAACTAGCAAAATGGTACATATGAACCAGTTTGCAGAGCAGAAATAGAGACACAGATGTAGAGAACAAACGTATGGACACCAAGAGGGGAAAGCGGGGTAGGGGTAGTGGTAGTGTGATGAATTGGGAGATTGGGATTGACATATATACACCAGTATGTATAAAATAGGTAACTAATAAGAACCTGCTGTATAAAAAAAATTAAATTTTTAAAAAAAGGAAGTGGAAGGAGACTTCTATGCAAATATAAATCCCTTCATCTCCTTTGTCTTTCCAGACTCTTTACCATAAGTACTTATGCCTTATGCTTTGAAGAAGCATAGATAAGTGGGTTGTTATCAGGGAGTTCAGGAGATAACAGTGACAACCTAAGGTTCCTTGAGGAGACAACAGAACACCAGTGAGCAACTGTAGGCATTCATAACGTGAGACAATTCAGGGGAGGAATGGCAGGCATTTTCAAAAGCTTTCTGCCACCACCTGAGTTACTAGACTTCATCCTGATTAATCATAGACTTCTTCTGTGATTATTTCCCCAAAATAAAATTTTTGTAGAATAAATAGTGCATTTATTCATGTATTCAGTACATATTGATTGAACACCTACTAAAAGTCAAGTGCTATGTTAGATGTTGACAGTATAAGAATTAGTTGTGGTTTCTGATTTTATTTAGGGTGCCATAGATTAATGAGACAAAAGACTGGAAAGGAATTATAGTATAACCCAGTAATAGAAAAAGCACAGATTATTAAGATAGCAGAAATGCAGAAGCACCTCCTCTACTAGGTTGTGTATCTAATAGGTGATGGGACATTATTGGCTTTCGTGGCAAAAATCACTCCTGCTAGCTTGAACAAAACAGAGATTTTACTAGATGGATAGAACTACATTTTTATGAAACCCAGAGCAAAAGTGCAGTAACTCCAAAGGCATTGAATTGTGTTCTGAAAGGTCACCAAGATTCAGAGAAGCACATCTCTTCATCTCATGAGCTCTTCTTCCCTCTTTGCTGTTCACCTGCTCATCCAGAGTCTCAGGCTTCTGTTTCTACAGGTTGGTTTTATTCTCTTTCCCTCTTGGTCTCTTTTCCTGATGCATTTGCAGTTGAGCAAGTGTGGCCATCCCTGCCCTGATTTTACACCATCTCTAAGTGTGAGATCCCAACAGAAATGATGTCTCAATTTCAAATTTCTGGGACACTTGTCTCCTAGCATGGAAAGGTAGGTGCTCATTTAAGGTGTAGGCATCAGAGCAAGTGTGAGCACTATCTCTACAGAGTCTCACAGAGAAGGAGATGTTTTAGTTGAGTTTTGAAAGTCAGGCAGAGCTTTGCCAGCAAACAAGGAGGGTCTCGAGAAAGGCATGAATTGTTCCAGAAATGGTTTTAGAAAAGTCACTTTCAAAACCTTTTTGACATGTACAGGTTAGGAGTTTTCCTGGAGTGTAGAAAAATCATTTTGGCAGAACAAATGTAAAAGAAGTCAACGTTAAGAAACATTCTCTAACTATCCATGTCACCCAAAGCTGTTTGAGAATGACTAGCTGATAACGAAGTGTTATCTGAAATGGATTAAGAGAGAAGTCGTTTATAAAGACGCAAGAGTCTTTTGAAGATCACAAACAGAAATTCTATTTAACTAATAGTCAATGGTGATAATAAAAACAAAAGTAAAGTTCTCTCATCCTGAAAATAGCTTAATATCTTTCAAATAGGATGTATGGATTCAAAAGTCAGACTCGAGATACCAAACCCCTAAGGATTTGATGAACTTTCCATGGTGGTATTTGTAACCTCTCAACTTCCTGTTTAGTAAATATGAGTCATGGTAGTGATTTCCAAGTGTCTCTAGTGGCAATGATGATCTGAGTAAACCAGATATACCCTTGGCACGCTAACACAAACAGCAAATAATTTCCTTTCTCTGCATGCATGTTTATGTTAACATTTATTTACGGTTTCTGTTTCTAATATTTTCAAAGTTGTATCCTGAGTGAAACGTAATGTCTTCTCCTTTAATTAAGTACAGTATTTTGTCTTTTTCATGGATTTATCAAAATGTTTTAGCCAATTCAGAACGTCAGTGTTCTCAGTTTCAACCAACAGAGAATGCATACCTTCCCCCCTTCAATTATTTTTTATTTTACTTGAGGTGGTATGTTTGATTATTTTCTTATCAAAAATTGGATATTTTGCTACTTAGAAGATTTAAACTTTTCATTTGCTTTCAACTTTTCCCCTAATTGGAAACCTACAGAAAACAACTAACAGCTTCAAATTATATAGGAATGGAGTATTCATATATTTATTGCTGTTAAAAGAATGTTCTTGAGATCATCGACAACTGGACTTTTCTGGTCCTGGCTCCTGTATTTCTCCCTTGGGTTTGGCTTCCCATTTTTTTTGTAATTGATTTTATGTTGGACTATAGTTGATTTACAATATCATGTTAGATTCAGGTGTACAGCAAAGTGATTCAGTTATACATATTTCTTATTTTTCAAATTCTTTTCCCATATAGGTTATTACAGAATACTGAGCAGAGTTCCCTGTGCTATACAGTGAGTCCTGTTGTTTATGTATTTTATATATAGTAGCGTGTGCATGTTAATCCCAAACTCCCAATTTATCCCTCCCCACCCCACCTTTCCCTTTGGTAACCAAAAGTTTGTTGTCTAATTCTGCGAGTCTGTTTCTGTCTTGTAAATAAGTCATTTGTATCATTTTTTTAGATTCCGCATATAAGTGGTATCATATATTTGTCTTTCTCTGTCTGACTTACTTCACTTAGTATGATCATCTCTAGGTCCATGCATGTTGCTGTAAATGGCATTTTTTATTCTTTTTAATGTCTGAGTAGTATCCCATTATATACATGTATCACATCTTTATCCATTCATCTTGGCTTTCTTTATAAACACCTCTGTGGGAGAATGATGTGCTCGCTTAGGCAGTAACTACAAGAGACTGCTTATCTCCATGTGTAATCCAATATGGAAAGACCTAGCCATTGTTCAAAGAGCTCTTGATCTTGACTTCAAATCTCCCTAGTCTTCCCACCTTCTCCAAAACAATAGCAAGTCCTTGGTCACTGAGGATTAGGTGTCTCATTTGAAAACTGCAGAGGTTTCTGGCATTATGAGTTTGAAACCGTATCTGAGATCATTTGGGGTTCTACCTAGTTGCTTTACCAAAGAAGTCAAATATTTACCTGGTTTTGATATTGAGGTTTTGAGAAAGATTTTATCTAAACAAAGGCTTTCTCTTAAATTGTTGGAAACCCTTTGACCTAATTGATGTCTCAGTTTCTTCTCATTTCCCCACGTCTATAACCATGGGAAAGAGCACAGGGGTAGTGCGCTTCTTCTCTTTTCTCTAACAGTAGACTTTGGGTTGCACTGCTTAGCCCAGAGGAAAGAATAAAACACATTATGACATGGTCTGAATATTAGTAAACTCGTGAATGAAAATCTCTCTGGGGTCCTTAGCTGAAGACTCCAACCAAGAACCTTCTAGAACTGAGATAAAAATACATAAGGATAGAGAAAACAGCCTCCTGAAGCATAAATGGAAGAGTTCTATTCACTCTACACCTATGAATTGTTTCCTGTTTTCATAAGACTTTTCTATATTCAGACTCTAATTACCTAAAGGGTTACTATTCACTTGTTTGAAGTTCTCTCTGCATAACTGAAATTATTACTGAAAAATGCCATGGCCAGACCAGTCATATTGTTGTTGATCTCTACTCCAAAGAAAAAGTCTATGATTTGCCCAGTGGACTCTGAACCAGTGGTTCTTAAAGTGTAGGACCAGGACCAGGAGCATCAGCATCACCCGGGAACTTGCAGGAATGCATGTCCTGAGGCCTCATCCCAGACCACCCAAATGAGAATCTCTGAGGATGGGCCCAACAGACCCAGCCATCTTCCAGGTGATTCTGACATACACTCAAGTTTGAGACTCACTGCTCTAAACTCTCTGTTCCTCTGCCCTCAGTGGCAAGTAGCAAAACTGAAGAGAAGTTAGAGACAAAAAATGGGAAAATGTCCAGGCAAATTGCTGATCAGAGATATTTACCTTTTTTCCCTTTCTCCACTTCCTGCATTTTCCTTCACCCAGAAAAATGAAACAGGATTTCCTTGGGGATACTTTTATCTTCAAGAAAAGGCAGGAAGTCAGGACAGAATTAAATAAAAAAGATTTCAGAAATAAGTCTGAGATGCGTGAGGTCTTTCATCTCTTATCATGGATGCCAGCACTATCGTGCCACTGTGACACCATTAATCTGTAAGCTGTGACCTTGGCATTAGGGTCAGTGGTTCAATACTCTAAGCACATTGAAACCATCTTGCTCCTACAGGTCTCAGCTAGTCTTCAGAGCTTCCTCTTGGCTGTCTTCCCTATGCCATCCCCAATCTTACTATTCTAAAATAAAGATATACCTAAACTTTTTCAGAAAACTAATTTGCATGTTTCTGTAAAGCTTTCATGCCACCTGGAACATAAATCTTGCTGAAAGCATTGGCTCTAGTGTTAGCTGGTTACTAGCTGCCTGCTGCAGTCATTTTCAAGGAGGTAAAAATATTCTTTATTTGCTCTTCTGATTGGCAGTAGCCTGGGGTTTTAAACAACAGTTTCTTTCAAAAGATGGTGCTATTAGAATGATGGGGACAGAATTACTTTCAGTATGTGTCATACATAATCTGTTTGCAAAATGCTGTGAGACATTTGGATAAAAGGCAACATTTGGCTCACAAAAGACACTTTTGGTGGACAGATTTACCTACTGAGACAATGTTTTTGTGATTATTTACCATTTATGATCATGCTGTATATGCCACCTTACAGAATTCATGAAAGACAGTCCATGGCTTAATCCACATTCTAAAAGTCTTTGAAACATTGTGTGAGAAATGAATTTTCTTGAAAGAAAAAGCTTAATAGTAGCCCCTTACCTGTTCATTGTGCTTTATGGTTTACAAAGGGCTTTCATACATACTTTTACAATAACTCTGTAGAGTAGATAAGATGGGCATAATTATTCCATTTATATAGAGGAGAAACTGAAGGTCATGAAAGTTAGAGGTCTTGCCAAAGTTATACAGCTAGTAAATGGCAGAGTTCATGCCCTGAGACAGAAGGGTACCATTCGTTTCTGCTTCTTGAAAGAAAGAAAAATTGAAAAGAGATACAGAAATACTGTGAAAATGACTTGAATAAACAAATGTTTCTACTTTCCCAAGTGCTTGAATGTTTCCCTACTGGCTGGTTTGAGCTACCTTGGACTCATCCTACCACAGAATAACTCTTACAGCCACACGCCAGACCTGAGAGATCTGATTTCTCTTCCATGTCAGAACACAGTCAGACTGGGGTGTAGAACATAAGGTAAGATCAGTTACAGGAGAGAAGGAGGATCCAATCGCCCTCAATATAGCATTTACTACCTTTTGATAAAACGTCCACCCTACAATGTCATTATGAACAGTGTTTTCTTAAAATCTTCCAATAGGTAAATCTGAAGATCAGTAGTCAAAATGTCCAGCAGAGTTTAGAAGAAATATAGATAGAAAGCATGGTTTCATTTCAAAGCATCTTTCATGAACTTTAAGTAATATGTGCCTTGTGCAACTCATCGTAAGTAGAAGGAAATAAAACATGCACTGGATGCCCACCAGGTGATAAAGGTGAATCCAGTCACTTCGACAGACACAACACTGAAGTTTCATGGTGAAGCTTTGAGGTAGACATTATTACTTCCATGTTGCAGGTTTATTCCCTCAACTGATAGTTATTGAGCTCTTACTAGGTGCTAATCTCTGATGAGAAAATTTTGAAAATGGAATCTGGACCCTCAAACCACTCATCCCCTAATGCGTGGGAAACACGGACAGTGATAAAATATTGAGTCAGTGCAGTGACAGAAAATAGGCCAACGATATTATGGGGCTTGGGAAGGGTCAGCTAACTGAGTTGAGCCTTAAGCAGTAAGAGTTAATCAAGCAAAGAAAAGGGAAAGGAGAATTTCAGGCAGAAATACAGATTAGCCAAAGAATTAAGGGACAAAAAAATAACAGAGTATCTGGGAGAAATTTTAAAGGGTGTAAAATGGGAGAAATAGCTGGTAAGTGGGGTAAACCATGCTGAGAAACTTGGCTTTGTCTGAGGATGATGGCGACACATGGAAAAGAGAAATAGAGCATAGTGAGATCAGACCTCTCAGCTGACTACTCTCTGTAGGACGGAAGATGGGATAGAGAGGAGCAAGCCTGGGAGAAGAAGTTGTTACGAGAGTATCGTAGTGATCCAGACAAGGGATGGTGAAGAGTTGAAATTTCAGAGTGGAACAAAGGATGGAAATAAAAACAGAGATTTAGGGGCTTCCCTGGTGGTGCAGTGGTTGAGAATCTGCCTGCCGATGCAGGGGACACGGGTTCGAGCCCTGGTCTGGGAGGATCCCACATGCTGCAGAGGAACTGGGTCCGTGAGCCACAACTACTGAGCCTGCGCGTCTGGAGCCTGTGCTCCGCAACAAGAGAGGCAACGATAGTGAGAGGCCCGCGCACCACGATGAAGAGTGGCCCCTGCTTGCCACAACTAGAGAAAGCCCTCGCACAGAAATGAAGACCCAACACAGCCATAAATAAATAAATAAATAAATTTTAAAAAATGAATATCTGCTTAAAAAAAACAAACAAAAAAAAAAAACACAGAAAAACCCAGAGATTTAAGAAACGTCCCTGCTGGCACAGTGGTTAAGAATCCACCTGCCAGTGCAGGGGACATGGGTTCGATCTCTTATCCAGGAAGATCCCACATGGCATGGAGCAACTAAGCCCGTGTGCCACAAGTACTGAGCCTGTGCTCTAGAGCCCGCGAACCACAGCTACTGAAGCCCGGATGCCTAGAGCCCATGCTTCACAGCAAAAGAAGCCACCGCAATGAGAAGCTTGAGCACTGCAATGAAGAGTAGCCCCTGCTCGCCCCAACTAGAGAGAACCTGTGCGCAGCAACAAAGACCCAACACAGCCAAAAATAAAATAAATAAATAAATGTATTAAAAAAAAAAGAAATATTGGGAACAAAATAGAAGTGTCAGTATTTAATGATTAAAAATAGATGAATAAATAAGCTCTATTAAGTTAAATATTTGCCTCTAGGAAACATGACCAGGATGTGGTGGAGCCTGGATTCTAACCCATGATGGAGTCGAAGGGATTAAGAACCCCTCTTGTATAGACTGCAGACTTTTCACTCAGGACACATAACTGATACACTACATTTAACGCCATATGTGTACATTCATTACTATATAACTTGTTTTCCCCATTTTTTATAGGTACATTAACATACCAAGCCCCCAGCATTGTGGGTGAGGGTTCATGGTGAGAAAGAAGTCCTTTAGATTTCTCTAGAGAAATCTAGATTGAAAGGTTATTTTGGAATCACATCTTAAAGCAGAAGTTGGATACTCATGGAGTGACTTGAAAATAGTGATAAAACAAAAACAGCAAAAAAAAAAAAGTTTGCTTGTAGAGGTTTTCATGAAGAGTAACTTACAATTTTCTTTTACTGAAAGGAGTGCAAACTGTTTTTTGTTTTTTTTTTTTTCATCTACAGGGATATCTTCTTGCTGTGTAACATCTTTGATGCATCCAAGAACACTTGAGTCACAGTGCATGGTTAGGCAAGTGTGAGGAGAGTAGACACCACCTCCGTGGGGGAAAGAGGACCAGGACATTTGCACCTGGTACAGGCTGATCCTTCCAACCTACTTGGTAGCCAGAGAAACTGCGGGAGAGTAAGTGGCACATGTGCCTAGGGGCTGAGGAACCTGCTGGGAGGGAAAGGGATCTTGAATCCATCCAGAGAATCAGTGGAAGTGGAGCCTTTTCCACAGTCCTCACCATGAAAGCACCCCACAGACACAACAGGGATCTCAGCCCTGAGATGATCTGGCCTCAGGTACAGCCCTGAGCCCCCAGGGACAGTGTGCAGGCTGCCTGTGGAAGTCCATTTGGACAGACTTCTTGCAAGGTGTCCACCCAAGCAGTGGCTTTGCTTATGAGCTCAGAGCTGAAAGATTTGTCACTTTGGTAGCCCAAGTGTGGGAGCCACTGCAGCTCATGCAAGGATCTGCACAACTAAAGATTTATCGCAGTGGTGGTCCTTCCCTGGGCCGTGCAAGATACGTTTTCAACAGAGACCCCATGTCACAGCAGCAGCAGAAGCCACAGCAGGGGTTGATCAGGAGTAGATGCCAATTCCCCAAGCCTGGCAGCTGAATTAGCAACTAGAGTTCGTACCACATTTGAGAACAGGGGCAGGAAGGAAGGTCTCAAATACTGGGTTATTTGTTAATAGAATCTGTGAGAACTCAAGTAATTCATTGAGGTAACAAAAGCGATCTGAATATAATTGTGCTTCCAGCTAGTGAAACTGAATATACTATATTAACTAAATCTTTAAAACATTTTTCTACATTATTTCTATTTATTTTATCTTTATTCACTTTATTTTTATTTTACATAAGCTTTACAAAGCACTTTGTCATTGATCAGACAAGGGATCGTCACAGTAACATTATATATATTCTAAAAAGCATTCTAGAATACGCAGTTTACAGATGAGGAAAACAATGACAGAGCTGAGATTAGGTCTCTACCCTAGCATTTAACTCTCTCTCCAAGGTTCTTCAGGCATATTTTCTTTACCACTCCTGCTCCTGCCTTTGAAAGCTCCAATCTGCATGGATGTTCGTAAATTAAAACAGAAGGTCAAATTAAAAAGGAGAGAAAGCAAGTAGAATCTGACAGTAATATTAATACCTCTGAAATCCCTGGTCTTTTCAATTAACAGCCTCTTTCTGAGAGGTTTATTGCTCTTGGCTTGAACTGAGGTCATTAAAACACCTCAAAAAGCCTACTTAAACACTCTCTCCAAGGTTTTGGGTACCACTTCTGCTTTGCATAGATTCAGAGAGAAAGCATAATAAAACAGGCCCCAGGGCTGTCATGTGTGTCGCTTTGCCTTTGTTTTATAACCCGAGTTCATGAGCCTGTTCGGAATTTACCCCTGGATATAGAGAAGCTTATATACTTTATTCCAAATGTAGGTCTGAATGAAAGTAAATATATAAATTAAGTGACCCTCTAGGTATGGCATACCTTCCAGCTAAACCTCAATGTGATTGTGCTCATTCACATAAAAGGGGCCTGGCATAAAAAGCATGCTACCTGGCAAGATGAATCACGGCACTTTTATTAACCCCACTGGATGAGCCTCCTCACACTGGAATATTTTACAGCATTATTTTATTGGCAGTCACTGTCACCAAATAAACTATAAAGTAGTGACTGGTGTAGTAGAACTACACAGCTTGAAGGATCTAGACTACTTGTAAAAGAGAACTATTTTGCCAAGCACTGCTACAATAAAGCAATTCTGATGCTTATAAAAGAATATAACCAAGAGTGGCAAATCTCAGTTGAACTAGGGCTTGGGGAAATTACCTGGTGAGGATAAAACTGGCATCAGAAGCCTTGTTATTTTCAAATGCATGAGTTTGCTTTTGTTTTTATTTTGTTTACTTTTATATCTTATAAGAGAAGGCAGTAATATTCTGAACATACTGTATTTTACCTCTGTGGCCAAACACATCATGCACTCATTATATACTCACATTTGGGAGAAAAATAACCAGACCATAATGTAGGAAGCTGCTCAAATTGAGCTTGAAGAATTTTGTACACAAGGAATGAATGATTCTTGTCTTTCTCCCCTAAACATTCTGACTGGCCCCTTTTTTTCATTTAGAAAAGACTAACTGAATCTTTTTCCCAGAAGAAAGAGAATGGCATATCAAAGAGTTTCAGAGGTAATATTGGTTTGAACTTTTAACTGTGTGATGTACTTTTACCACTGTTTAATAGTTGGCAGAATTTTTTCATCCTATGAAGGAGAACCTCCAGTCTCTTAAGTAAAATTAAAAAAAAAAAAAAAACATTGCCTATCTAAAGACAATGTCCTGAATTATATAAAAAGAAGGGATTTCAAAGTGCAGGAAGATAAACAGGGTCACATGTGCCTCCCTTTTGAATCTGCCAGACGTGTCTTTCTAAAACCAGATCTGATGATTTCGCCCACCTGTTTCAAAACTTTTGCCTACAGCAGAAAACCCCAACCATTTCAGCTGAGCCAATTGACCTTTGCTATTGGCCCCTAGCTACGTTTCCAATTTTAGCTCCCATCTTTCACCCTGGGACATCCAGCTCTAAGGTTCTAGGTCTTTTCATTCTTAATACTTATCACATGACTTTTCTCTGCCAGCAATACCAGTACCTTCTCTGCCTATTCATTCTCCAGCCTCATTCCCTCTGCTCTGGTCCTTCCATGCTTCACACCTAACTCTTACTGGCAGTTTTTGTTTAGGACATAACTCTCCCAGTGGATGATAAAACAGTCATGGATTGGACCCCGTTAGACTTCTATGAATCTGTTCACAGATTCACCAGTGCCTTGCACAGGTTCTAAGACACAACAGGTACTTCATAAATGTTTGAATCAACTAAGCTTAATTTTTAAATTGTGCTTATGTTCATTCTCCTCACTACTTAGAGATTCCTAGACAATTAGGATTCTGTTCTGTTTACCATACTATTCCTAAGTCAAGTGTCTAGCAGAGTGCTTGGCACATAGAAAATGCTCATTACTTTTTTCTTTTTTTACTGAATAAATAAGGAAATGAGCAGGGATGCTTTTTAGACACAAATTTATAGATTTTAATGCAGGCTACCACTTACTAACTTAAAGACTGGAGCCAGTTCTTAACTTTCCTCAGCTATAAAATGCTAATAAAAGTATCAACCTTCGAGTTATTGTGAAGATCAATAGTAGCGACATGTATATGTAATAGCCTAGTGTTTGACATACGTATACACTCAATAAATGTTGGTTCACAACAAGAGATTAATTTCCAAAATATATAAACAGCTCACACAACTCAATAACAAAAAAAACAAACAACCTAATCAAAAAATGGGCAGAAGACCTAAATAGACATTTCTCCAAAGAAGACCTACAGATGGCCAACAGGCACATGAGAAGATGCTCAATATCGCTAATTATTAGAGAAATGCAAATCAAAACCACAGTGAGGTATCACCTGATACCACAGAATGGCCATCATTAAGTCTACAAATAATAAATGCTGGAAAGAGTGTGGAGAAAAGGGAACACTCCTACACTGTTGGTAGGAATGTAATTTGATACAGCTGCTATGGAAAACAGTATGGAGGGTCTTCAAAAAACTAAAAATAGAACTACCATAAGACACAGCAATTCCACTCCTGAGCATATATCTGGAGAAAACTCTAATTTGAAAAGATACATGCACCTCAAAGTTCAAAACAGCACTATTGGGCTTCCCTGGTGGCACAGTGGTTGAGAGTCCACCTGCCAATGCAGGAGACAGGGTTCGTGCCCCGGTCCGGGAAGATCCCACATGCCGCGGAGCGGCTGGGCCCGTGAGCCATGGCCGCTGAGCCTGCACGTCCAGAGCCTGTGCTCTGCAACGGGAGAGGCCACAACAGTGAGAGGCCCGCATACCGCAAAAAACAAAACAAAAAAAACAGCACTATTTACAACAGCCAAGACATGGAAGCAACCTAAATGTCTGTCAACAGATGAATGGATAAAGAAGATGTGGGACATATATACAATGGACTCCAAAGTATACAAACAGCTCATGGAGTTCAATATCAAAAAAACAAACAATCCAGTTAAAAATTGGGTGGAAGACCTAAATAGACATTTCACCAAGGAAAACATACAGATGGCCAAGAGACACATGAAAAGATGCTCAACATCACTAATTATTACAGAAATGCAAATCAAAACTACAATGAGGTATCACCTCACACTGGTCAGAATGTCCATTATCAAAAAATCCAGAAACAATAAACGCTGGAAAGGGTGTGGTGAAAAGGGAACCCTCCTGCACTGCTGGTAAGAATGTAAATTGATACAGCCACTATGGAGAACAGTGTGGAGGTTCCTTAAAAAACTAAAAATAGAACTACCATATGACCCAGCAATCCCACTACTGGGCATATACCCTGAGAAAACCATAATTCAAAGAGTCATGTACCACAATGTTCATTGCACCACTATTTACAGTAGCCAGGACATGGAACCAACCTACATGTCCATCGACAGATGAATGGATAAAGAAGATGTGGCACATATATACAATGGAATGTTACTCAGCCATAAAAAGAAACAAAATTGAATTATTTATAGTGAGGTAGATGGACTTAGAGTCCATCATACAGAGTGAAGTAAGAAAGAGAAAAACAAACACCATATGCTAACACATATATATGGAATCTAAAAAAAAAAATGGTACTGATGAACCTATTTGCAGGGCAGGAATAAAGAGGTAGACATAGAGAATGGACTTGAGGACATGGGGTGAGAGGGCGAAGCTGAGGCGAAGTGAGAGTAGCATCGACATATATACTCTACAGAATGTAAAACAGTTGGCTGGTGGGAAGCAGCAGCATAGCACAGGGAGATCAGCTCGGTGCTTTGCAATGACCTAGAGGGGTGGGATAGGGAGGATGGGAGGAAAGCTCAAGAGGGAGGGGATATGGGGATATATGTATGCATATGGCTGATTCGCTTTTTTGTGCAACAGAAAATAACACAGTATTGTGAGGCAATTATACTCAAATAAAGATCTATTTTTTAAAAAAGAATGAAATGTTGCCCTTTGCAGCAACATGGATGGACCTAGAGATTACCATACTAAGTGAAGTAAGTTAGACAGAGAAAGACAAATATTGTATGATCTCACTTACACGTGGAACCTAAAATATGATACAAATGAACTTATTTACAAAACAGAAACACACTCACAGATATACAAAACAAACTTATGTTACCAACGGGAAAGGGGGAGGGGGAGGGTTAAATTAAGAGTTTGGGATTAACATACACACACTACTACGTAAAATAGAGAGAAAACAATGTCCTACTGTAAAGCACAGGGAACTATATTCAATATCTTGTAATAAATGATAATGGAAAAGAATATGAAAAAGAATATATATAGTATATATTTGCATATACATATATATGTATCACTGCATCACTTTGCTGTACACCTGAAACTAACACAACATTGTAAATCAACTATACTTCAACAACAACAACAAATGTTTCATTCCCTCTTCCTACCATATATGTTTCAGTTAGAAATATTTCCAGATGCAGGTAACAGAACACCCAATGTATACAGTGCCTTAAACAAATGTTGGCCTATTTTTCTTAAACAGCAAGTAGTACAGAAATAAGCAAAAGTAGGTGACATTTTCCTAACACCCACTGGCTGGAGTTGCAGGGAGACCTGGCAGCTCTCCGTGTCTATGGCTCTGAATAAGGCCACCGCTCTCCAGCCTCCACATCACCATCACCATATAAAAGAGAGTCCTTAAGATTCTGCTTGCTCCTAGCAAACCCCTCTCACCCCAGTATTCACCCATACTATCTGCCTTGTGACCAGCAGGGTTAATTTAATTGCATACTCTTAATTTATACTGTAGAACATAAAGCCTAGAACTCAAGCCATCTCCCACTTTCCAGATTCTGATTCTCGTATAGGTCTTTCGGCAGGGAAATATGCACCCTAGCACTTCCTAGCCCTGTCTTCCCCCTACTTTATTTTTCCACTTAGGTTATTTTCTTTTTATCATTTTGATGTAATGCACATGCATGCGCACACACACACACACACACACACACACACAGAGAAATCTGTTTTCTGTCTCTCTTCTCACACTAGAATGTAAGGTCTATGAGAGCAGGGTTTTGTGTCTTGTTTTCACTGCTATATCTCCAAAGTCTAAAAGAGTATGTTGGTAACATGCAATGTTCGATAAACATTTGTCCAAAATGGAATAAAGAGCTGAAGTACTGACTCGCATGTTCATCCATGACATCGAGACTCAGGTCCTTTCCATATTTTAATTCCATTATTTTTAGGATACTGAGTTGCAGGATGGCTTGTTCCACATTAAGCATTAGTCACATTTCAGAAAGGAAGAAAATGGTAGGGCAAAAGCTTCACAAGCTTTTTTATATCCTCCTCTTTTTTTCTATCCTTAAAAATATATGTTTCCCCAAATGCTTTCGGCAGACTTCTACTTACATTTTGCCCATCAGAACTCTGTCACATGATTCCCTTCATTTCAAGAGAGGCTGTCAGTACAGTTTAAATTTCCTAGTAAGCAAAGGAAGAGAGGAGGGATTGGAGATGGATTTTGAGTTAACCAATATATAGTTTATGCCCCAAATTTCTCTGTAATCTTGCATACTATTTATACTTAATGAATGAATTAGAATTTAAAGAATCATGTATTACATGGAAATAGCAGGTAAGGGATCTTAAATGCAGTATAATTTCATAGCTTAGGAGAGGATGTAGATGCATAATTTTATATCAATGAAAGAGAGCATGAGTGTTGATACTACAAAACCGTATGCAGTACAAACCCACCATTTACATTTGGCTTTGGAAAGTGTCTTGAATGTATATTTGCATAAGATAAAGCTCCCTTGCTCAGACTGATTCAGGGTTCACCTTCTATAGTATATCTCTAATTTAAAAAAATGAGAAGTGCATCAATTGCCAATGGCCTGAAAAGAAAGATAATAGCTAGCCTTTATTGTAGATACTTTACATACAGAGTCATTGAACATATGCTACAGCCATTCTTCAAAATAAGTATTATTATCTTGATGAAGATACATTTTCATCATCTGTTTTAGAGATAAGGAAACTGAGGTTCAGAAATATTTGAAAATGTTTAGTTTTGGTAAATGAGAGAGCGAGGATTTGAACTAAGTTTGGTTTCTTTTATGCTCTTCCCTACAGAGCACAGGATTAAATTGATATATATTGATCAAAAGTGGTGTGCTAGGGGCTTCCCTGGCGATGCAGGGGACACGGGTTCGTGCCCCGGTCTGGGAGGATCCCACATGCCGCGGAGCGGCTGGGCCCGTGAGCCGTGGCCGCTAAGCCTGTGCGTCCAGAGCCTGTGTTTCGCAACGGGAGAGGCCATAATGGTGAGAGGCCCGCGTACCGCAAAAAAAAAAAAAAAAGTGGTGCACTGCAATATAACTTGACCATTTTCTCTTCCTAATCCAGACATTAACCCGTCCTAGATGAACCACATTTCCTCCGATGATTCAGAGTTGACCTTCCCCAGGGATTCTTGGATCAAAGAGGAAACAAGAAATGGCTAGATCATAAAGGCTTTCCTCAAATAAAAAATAAAGTACAGTAATTGAGATGTCAACCAGACTACCAAATGAGCTCTGATTGACACTCAGTACCCTAGTCAACAGAGCAAATCCCTAAACAGAGGAGACCCCGTGAGTAAAGCTAAAAGGGTAGATTGTGCTGTGGACTGACCTCTGGAGTCTGTGTCCATTTTCATTTGCTTTGGGGCTTTTTGGAAACGACTTCCGTTAAAAGCACTCTTGATGACAGTGAGGGAAGCCTTCAGGAGTGACTATGTGGACAGCCAGTCCCCTTCCCCTTTATGTATTGCTCTAAAATTTGGTATTCATGAAGTGAGAGAGAAAGGAGAAAAGAACTGCTGAGTGGCCATTGCCTATTTCAACTCATGGCCTTTCTCTGTCAGCCTCAAAACCACAAAAACAATTCCAGTTAATTAACTAACAAGAAGAAAAATGTCTTCTTTATAAAACAGTTTATGGTCTAACTACAACAAGACCATACTCTGAGTATCCCCGCAAAAAACAAGGCTGAAATAAGTTTAAAAAATTGGAAGAAATATAATTCGCATTATTGAGAAATATTTTTTGCTAGATAATGTCATGTATATTACTGCTCTGAATTCCCACAGCAGTACTGTAAGACATGTATTATTTTCATTATTTTATGGATGAGGAAACTGAGGTTCAGTGAAGCCCAAGATCAAAAAGGTTGTATGTATATAAGAAGTATGTCCTTCTGGTGCCACCATGTGATCATGCTACCCTTCAAAATTTTTCTTTGACTTTCCCAAGATGCACCAGGGTTTTTTTTCCTCTCTCTCTCTCTCTCTCTCTCTCTTTTTAAAAATTTTTTTTATTGGAGTATAGTTGATTTACAATGTTATGTTAGTTTCTGGTGTTCAGCAAAGTGATTCAGTTATACATACCTATATTCTTTTTCAGATTCTTTTCCATTATAAGTTATTATGAGTTATTGAATATAGTTCCCTGTGCTATGTAGTAGGTCCTTGTTGGTTATCTATTTTATATGTAGTAATGTGTATCTGTTCATCACAAAGTCCTAATTGATCTCTCCCCCAGCCCCATTCCCTTTTGGTAACCAAAACCTTGCTTTCTATGTCTGTGAGTCAGTTTCTGTCATGTAAATAAGTTCATTTGTATCATTTTCTAAATTCCACATATAAGTGATATCACACAGTATATGTCTTTCTCTTTCTGACTTACTTCACTTAGTATGATAATCTCTAGGTCGACCCATGTTGCTTCAAATAGCATTATTTCATTCTTTTTAATGGCTGAGTAGTATTCCATTGTATATATGTACCACATCTTCTTTATCCATTCCTCTGTCGATGGACATTTAGGTTGCTTCCATGTCTTGGCTATTGTATTGAATAAATAGTGCTGCTGTGAACATTGGGTGCATGTATCTTTCTGAATTAGAGTTTTCTGTGGATATATGCCCAGGAGTGGGATTGCTGCATCATATGAGATGCACCAGCTTTTGATTCAACTCTGATCATGTTCTGCCTCCCTGAATAGTCTAAGATGATCAAACCAAAGTCAAGTTGAATTAATAAAAGGTACTGTAGATTTAGGTCTATAGAAAAAGACTTTGTGTTTGGGTAAAGTAAGCTTCTATGCTAAAAAGCCCCCAAACTGCAGAATCTCTAACAAAGTTTATTCTATCTCAAAACAATAGTCTTGAAGTAGGTGGGTGTGCGAAAGGCAGGCAGTTCTTCTCTGCCTGGTGTCCAGACTCTCAACTTTCTTTAATCACCCAACACAGTTTAAAGTGTGGGCCTCCTCCCAGTAGTAGCCAGCTCATCAGCGCCATAGATGGAGATTAGACCACAGATTGTGAAAAAGAGAATGCAGGGCTACCTGCTTTATCTGCTTCCTTTTTAGAGAAGTGGTGAGCAAGTTGCATGTATTACTTATACTTAAAATTCACTGGCCAAAATTTAATTGAAGGACCACAACAAGCAAAAAGCTGGGTGGCTATGGGCAATGCTGATTCGTTGAGGTTCATACTGCCAAAAAAATGAATGTGACACATGGGACAAAAAGCACTTTCAGACATACGTCTCTCTTTTCTTGATTAAGGTAGATTAGTCTGGAAATCCTCACACAATATCATCTTCTTATCAAAGGGATTTATACATAGATATATTACCTTAATATATATAATATACATAACATACATGTATTACATATGATATCTATTTTATATATCATTTACATACTCTTTCCATGTAACTGAAAATGCTGCTTTTCAAATCCAAATGACTTTGAGCCCTTTTCGAAATCAGAGTTGTGGCAGGGGGATGGCTGGTGGTCAGCAAAGTTTCCAGTGGAATATTAGTGTCTTTAATTAATATTAATACTGAGGTTCTAGAGGGACCTGTTCTAGTTATACAACATGCCTTCCCAATCACAGCTGGTGAGTGACCTATAGCTGAATAAAGGAAGCAAAATGCAGCTTGATTGGCTCTGCTTCTCCCTCATCTCCATGGGGTTACTGTCCTACAGACAGGGTTACAGGTTATAAAGGAATCTTAAACAGCCTTCTTTTGCCTAAAGGAGTGATTGAAGAGTTTCTGAAAGTGCCCCAGGCACAGAGCAGGTGGACAAGTCAAGCCATATCTAGGGCTGTGCCAGAGTCCTCACAGAATTGAATCTTCAATTCTCAATGATTCCTCTTTGTGAACACATGATCTAAACAAAATAACAAGGAGCAGGTAAGCATTCAGGAAGGACTATGAATCTGACTAAAAACCTCATCACTTGTGGTAATTTTCTTGCCTAGGAAATTTCAGTATGGTAGCCAAATGTAGTGCAGAGATTGTAGAAAGTTGAATTTTACAAATAATGAATCTAAAGTGTTAAAGAGTCCCTGGCTGGTGCTGCAACAACCATGTCCCTCAAGTCTATTATGTGGACCATGAAAGTGACCAGTGATCTGGGAACAGCAGAGTGTAGGGTTGAAATCTTGTACCCTGAACCCCTCTAACCATGGTTCCAGTCCTGATGTTGCTACTTCCAAGTCTTTTTCAAAAAGAAAGGAGACTAAAACAAGTTGAGACATTTGCTATAGTTCAATCATTCCTTCATTCAAGAAATGTTGGTTTTCTGGTGCCTACTATGTGTCAGATAAAAGTTGAACAGAACCCAGATTGAAGCAGTGGCAGAAGGAATGGAGAGCAGAGAACAGACTGAAGGGCTCTTTGTTATTTTGGAAGGAGCGCAGGCTTCTTTCTAAGCAAATGGAGATCTCATTATATCATTCCCTCTCCCTGGGATCTCTGTAATGGACTTGATGAAGCCTACATTCTGCCACAGTCTATTTTCTACTAGTAACTTCACACCATGGGGTCAATACAGTAGCCATCAAAATGGGGAGGTTTGAATAAATTATCAATAAAGTCAGTATGTTAGCTCTGCTTCCTTCACTTCAAGTACACAGATGGCTTCAATTACCAGAATGAAGTAAAAAAAAAATTATGGGAAAACCTCAGAACTGTGGCATGAATAAGGTGTGGAAGATAGGGTGCCAATTTCAAAGCCAAAAGACTTGAAAATAATTTTTGGTTTAGTTCTGCATCAAATTGGAAAAGCCTATGGTCACTGAAATTCTTCATTGGTCAAATGAGGATATAATGGCTGTGCTGTCGATCTCATGGAAATGTTTAGAAGACATCAATTCGAAGTACTTTACATATCAAAATGGTTTGCAGAGAATTCTCCTGGAGAAGCAGAACTCTGGATCTCTCAACTTCCTTAGCACATATTTTATGCCCATGAAGAACATAAAAAATTAACATTGAGAGCAGCCCTGGAATGTCACTGGAAATGTGAGGAGCAATCCAAGTGTCTTTACATGATAATTATGTGGGTGAGTATCTGTCTATCTATCTATCTATCTATCTATCTATCTATCTATCTATCTATCTATCATCTATCTATCTATGCATGCATTATGGGTACCATAATGACATAATGACATATTTTTCACACCAAGAACACAATCAAATCCTTCTATCTAACTACCTGGCTCAGTCACTACACTGCTTCCATAATATCTGATAGGACAATAGAGAGAGGAACCCAAATCCCCCAAATAATGTGGATGTGGAGTATTTACCTTAATTGGCTATTTCCTGTACAGGTTTTGGTGTTCATTGATTGATTGTAAGACCTTAAATGCCATAAGACCTAAACTTGACAAAAATTATGAGAGCAAGGTTGTGCCTCTAATGATTTCAACTTCAGTACTGAAGAAAGGAGTTCAGAACAAATGAGTCAAGTGTCTTCTGCTCCTAGTATTTTAAAAGTGTCAGTGTTTCCTCAGTATAATATTTCTCAAGCCTATACAAAAATTAAATGCCCTCATATCTAATACTGGGAAATTTTGAGAACATACGAAGTGGTTCCAAGATGGGGAAGACGGCGGAAGAGTAAGACGCGGAGATCACCTTCCTCCCCACAGATATATCAGAAATACATCTACACGTGGAACAACTCCTACAGAACACCTACTGAACGCTGGCAGAAGACCTCAGACCTCCCAAAAGACAAGAAAGTCCCCACGTACCTGGGTAGGGCAAAAGAGAAAAGAATAAACAGAGACAAAAGGTTAGGGGTGGGACCTGCACCAGTGGGAGGGAGCCGTGAAGGACGAAAGGTTTCAACACACTACGAAGCCCCTTCGCGGGCAGAGACTGCGGGTGGCGGAGGCGGAAGCTTTGGCGCCGCGGAGGAGAGCACAGCCACTGGGGTGCAGAGGGCAAAGAGGAGAGATTCCCGCACAGAGGATCGGTGCCGATCGGCACTCACCAGCCCAAGAGGCTTGTCTGCTTACCCACCGGGGCAGGCAGAGCTGGAATCCAAGGCTCAGGCTTCGGTCGGAGCGCAAGGAGAGGACTAGAGGTCTGAACACAGCCTGAAGGGGTTAGTGCACCACGGCTAGCCGGGAGGGAGTCCAGGAAGAGGCAAGAGACTTTTTCTTACCTCTTTGTTTCTGGGTGCATGAGGAGAGGGGATTAACAGCGCTGCTTAAAGGAGCTCCAGAGACGGGCGTGAGCCACGGCTAACAGCGCGGACCCCAGAGACGGGCATGAGACAATAAGGTTGCTGCTGCCGCCACCAAGAAGCCTGTGTGCGAGCACAGGTCACTATCCACACCCTCTTCCGGGGAGCCTGTGCAGCCCGCCACTGCCAGGTTCCTGGGATCCAGGGACAACTTCCCTGGGAGAATGCACGTCACGCCTCAGGCCGGTGCAATGTCCCTCCGGCCTCTGCCGCCGCAGGCTCACCCCGCATCTGCACCCTTCCCGCCCCCCGGCCTGAGTGAGCCAGAGCCCCCGAAGCAGCTGCTCCTTTAACCCCGTCCTGTCTGAGCGAAGAACAGACACCCTCAGGCGACGTACAAGCAGAGGCGGGGCCAAATCCAAAGCTGAACCCCGGGAGCTGTGCGAACAAAGAAGAGAAAGGGAAATTTCTCCCAGCAGCCTCAGGAGCAGCAGATTAAATCTGCACAATCAACTTGATGGACCCTGCATCTGTGGAATACATGAATAGACAACGAATCATCCCAAATTGAGGAGGTGGACTTGAGAGCAAGGTTTATTATTTTTTCCCCTTTTCCTCTTTTTGTGAGTGTGTATGTGTATGCTTCTGTGTGGGATTTTTTTCTATATAGCTTTGCTTTCACCATTTGTCCTAAGGTTCCATCCGTCCGTTTTTTTGTTGTTTGTTTGTTTTTACTTAAAAAATTTTTTTTTCTCAATAATTAATTTTTATTTTAATAACTTTATTTTATTTTATCCTCATTCTATCTTTCTCTTTCTCTCTCTTTCTTTCTTTCTTTCTTACTTTCTAATTTTTCTCCCTTTTATTCTGAGCCATGTGGATGAAAGACTCTTCATGCTGCAGCCAGGAGTCAGTGCTGTGCCTCTGAGGTGGGAGAGCCAACTTCAGGACACTGGTCCACAAGAGACCCCCCAGTTCCACGTAATATCAAATGGCGAAAATCTCCCAGAGATCTCCATCTCAAAAACAACACCCAGCTTCACTCAACGACCAGCAAGCTACAGTGCTGGACACCCTATGCCAAACAACTAGCAAGACAGGAACACAACCCCACCCATTAGCAGAGAGGCTGCCTAAAATCATAATAAGTCCACAAACACCCCAAAACACACCACCAGACATGGACCTGCCCAACAGAAAGACAAGATCCAGCCTCATCCACCAGAACACAGGCACTAGTCCCCTCCACCAGGAAACCTACACAACCCACTAAACCAACTTTAGCCACTGGGGACAGACACCAAAAACAATGGGAACTACGAACCTGCAGCCTAATAAAAGGAGACCCCAAACACAGTAAGGTAAGTAAAATGAGAAGACAGAAAAACACACAGCAGATGAAGGAGCAAGATAAAAATCCACCAGACCTAACAAATGAAGAGGAAATAGGCACTTTACCTGAATAAGAATTCAGAATAATGATAGTAAAGATGGAAATAGAATAGAGAAAATACAGAAAATGCAAGAAACATTTAACAAGCACCTAGAAGAACTAAAGATGAAACATGCAATGATGAACAGCACAATAAATGAAATTAAAAATACTCTGGAAGGGTTCAACAGAAGAATAACTGAAGCAGAAGAACAGATAACTGGTTAAGTGACCTGGAAGATGAAATAGTGGAAATAACTACTGCAGAGCAGAATAAAGAAAAAAGCATGAACAGAACTGAGGACATTCTCACAGACCTCGGGGACAACATTAAATGAACGAACATTTGAATTATAGGGGTTCCAGAAGAAGAAGAGAAAAAGAAAGGGACTGAGAAAATATTTGAAGAGATTATAGTTGAAAACTTCCCTAATATGAGAAAGGAAATAATCAAATCCAGGAAGCACAGAGAGACCCATACAGGATAAATCCAAGGAGAAACACGCCAAGACACATATTAATCAAACTGTCAAAAATTAAATACAAAGAAAACATATTAAAAGCAGGAAGGGAAAAACAACAAATAACACACAAGGGAATCCCCATAAGGTTAACAGCTGATCTTTCGGCAGAAACTCTGGAAGCCAGAAGGGACTGGCAGGACATATTTAAAGTGATGAAGGAGAAAAACCTACAACCAAGATTACTCTACGCAGCAAGGATCTCATTCAGATTTATTGGAGAAATTAAAACCTATACAGACAAGCAAAAGCTGAGAGAGTTCAGCACCACCAAATCAGCTTTACAACAAATGCTAAAGGAACTTCTCTAGGCAAGAAACACAAGAGAAGGAAAAACCTACAATAAGAAACCAAAAACAGTGAGGAAAATGGAAATAGGAACATACATATCAATAATTACCTTAAATGTAAATGGAATAAATGCTCCCACCAAAGACACACACTGGCTGAATGTATACAAAAAAAGACTCATATATATGCTGCCTACAAGAGACCCACTTCAGTCCTAGGGACACATACAGACTGAAAGTGAGGGGATGGAAAAAAGATATTCCATGCAAATAGAAACCAAAAGAAAGCTGGAGTAGCATTTCTCATATCAGACAAAATATACTTTAAAGTAAAGACTATAAGAAGAGACAAAGAAGGACACTACATAATGATCAAGGGATTGATCCAAGAAGAAGATATAACAATTGTAAATATTTATGCACCCAACATAGGAGCACCTCAATACATAAGGCAGTTACTAACAGCCATAAAAGGGGAAATCGACAGTAACACATTCATAGTAGGGGACTTTAACACCCCACTTTCACCAATGGACAGATCATCCAAAATGAAAATAAATAAGGAAACACAAGCTTTAAATGATACATTAAACAAGATGCACTTAATTGATATTTATAGGACATTCCATCCAAAAACAACAGAATACACATTTTTCTCAAGTGTTCATGGAACATTCTCCAGGATAAATCATATCTTAGGTCACAAATCAAGATTTCGTAAATATAAGAAAACTGAAATTGTATCAAGTATCTTTTCCGACCACTACGCGACGAGACTAGATATCAATTACAGGAAAAGATCTGTAAAAAATACAAACATATGGAGGCTAAACAATACACTACTTAATAACGAAGTGATCACTGAAAAAATCAAAGAGGAAATCAAAAAATACCTAGATACAAATGACAGTGGAGACACGACGACCCAAAGCCTATGGGATGCAGCAAAAGCAATTCCAAGAGGGAAGTTTATAGCAATACAATCCTACCTTAAGAAACAGGAAACATCTCAAATAAACAACTTAACCTTGCACCTAAAGCAATTAGAGAAAGAAGAACAAAAACCCCCAAAGTTAGCAGAAGGAAAGAAATCATAAAGATCAGATCAGAAATAAATGAAAAAGAAATGAAGGAAATGATAACAAAGATCAATAAAACTAAAAGCTAGTTCTTTGAGAAGATAAAAAGAATTGATAAACCATTAGCCAGACTCATCACAAAAAAAAGGGAGAAGACTCAAATCAATAGAATTAGAAATGAAAAAGGAGAAGTAACAACTGACACTGCAGAAATAAAAAAGATCATGAGAGATTACTAGAAGCAACTCTATGCCAATAAAATGGACAACCTGGAAGAAATGGACAAATTCTTGGAAATGCACAACCAGACAAGCCTGAATCAGTAAGAAATGGAAAATATGAAGAGACCAATCACAAGCACTGAAATTGAAACTGTGATTAAAAATCTTCCAACAAACAAAAGCCCAAGACCAGATGGCTTCACAGGTGAATTCCATCAAACATTTTGAGAAGAGCTAAAACCTATCCTTCTCAAACTCTTCGAAAATATAGCAGAGGGAGGAACAGTCCCAAATTCATTCTATGAGGCCACCATCACCCTGATACCAAAACCTGACAAGGATATCACAAAGAAAGAAAACTATAGGCCAATATCACTGATGAACATAGATGCAAATATCCTCAACAAAATACTAGCAAACAGAATCCAACAGCACATTAAAAGGATCATACACCATGATTAATTTGGGTTTATTCCAGGATTGCAAGGATTCTTCAATATATGCAAATCAATCAATGTACACCATATTAACAAATTGAAGGAGAAAAATCATGTGATCATCTCAATAGATGCAGAGAAAGCTTTTGACAAAATTCAACACCCATTTATGATAAAAGCCCTGCAGAAAGTAAGCATAGAGGGAACTTTCCCCAACATAATAAAGGCAATATATGAAAATCCCACAGCCAACATCATCCTCAATGGTGAAAAACTGAAACCATTTCTACTAAGATCAGGAACAAGACAAGGTTGCCCACTCTCACCAGTCTTATTCAACATAGTTTTGGAAGTTTTAGCCACAGCAATCAGAGAAGAAAAGGAAAAAAAGAATCAAAATCAGAAAAGAAGAAGTTAAGCTGTCACTGTTTGCAGATGACGTGATGCTATACAAAGAGAATCCTAAAGATGCTACCAGAAAACTACTAGAGCTAATCAATGTAATTGGTAAAGTAGCAGGATACAAAATTAATGCACAGAAATATCTGGCATTCCTATACACCAATGATGAAATATCTGAAAGTGAAATCAAAAAACAATCCCATTTACCATTGCAACAAAAGGAATAAAATATCTAGGGATAAATCTACCTAAGGAGACAAAAGACCTGTATGCAGAAAATTATAAGACACTGATGAAAGAAATTAAAGATAATACAAATAGATGGAGAGATATACTATGTTCTTGGATTGGAAGAATCAACATTGTGAAAATGACTCTACTACCCAAAGCAATCTACGGATTTAATGCAATCCCTACCAAACTACCACTGGCATTTTTCACAGAAGTAGCACAACAGATTTCACAATTTGTATGGAAACACAAAAGACCCCAAATAGCCAAAGCAATCTCGAGAACAAAAAACGGAGCTGGAGGAATCAGGTTCCCTGACTTCAGACTATACTACCAAGCTACAGTAATCAAGAGAGTATGGTACTGGCACAAAAACAGAAATATAGATCAATGAAACAGGATAGAAAGCCCAGAGATAAACGCATGCACATATGGTCACCTTATCTTTGATAAAGGAGGCAGGAATGTACAGTGGAGAAAGGACAGCCTCTTCAATAAGTGGTGTTGGGAAGACTAGACAGGTACATGTAAAAGTATGAGATTAGACCACTCCCTAACACCATAAACAAAAATAAGCCCAAAATGGATTAAAGACCTAAATGTAAGGCCAGAAACTATCAAACTATTCGAGGAAAACATAGGCAGAACACTCTATGAGATAAATCATAGCAAGATCCTTTTGACCCACCTCCCAGAGAAATGGAAATATAAACAAAAATAAGCAAATAGGACCTAATGAAACTTCAAAGCTTTTGCACAGCAAAGGAAACCATAAACAAGAAGGAAAGACAACCCTCAGAATGGGAGAAAATATTTGCAAATGAAGCAGCTGACAAAGGATTAATCTCCAAAATTTACAAGCAGCCCATGCAGCTCAATAATGAAAAAACAAACAACCCAATCCAAAAATGGGCAGAACACTTAAATAGACACTTCTCCAAAGAAGATATATAGATTGCCAACAAACACATGAAAGAATGCTCAACATCTTTAATCATTAGAGAAATGCTAATCAAAACTACAATGAGATATCATCTCACACCAGTCAGAATGGCCATCATCAAAAAATCTAGAAACAATAAATGTTGGAGAAGGTGTGGAGGAAAGGGAACACTCTTGCACTGTGGGTGGGAATGTGAGTTGGTACATCCGCTATGGGGAACAGTATGGAAGATCCTTAAAAACTACAAATAGAACTACCGTATGACGCAGCAATCCCACTACTGGGCATATACCCTGAGAAAACCATAATTCAAAAAGAGTCATGTACCAAAATGTTCATTGTAGCTCTATTTACAATAGCCAGGAGATGGAAACAACCTACGTGTCCATCATCAGATGAATGGATAAAGAAGATGCGGCACATATATACAATGGAATATTACTCAGCCATAAAAAGAAATGAAATTGAGTTATTTGTCGTGAGGTGGATGGACCTAGAGTCTGTCATACAGAGTGAAGTAAGTCAGAAAGAGAAAGATAAATACCGTATGCTAACACATATATATGGAATCCAAGAAAAAAAATTGTCATGAAGAACCTAAGGGTAAGATGGGAATAAAGACACAGACCTACTAGAGAATGGACTTGGAGAAATGGGGACGGGGAGAGGTGAGCTGTGACGAGATGAGAGAGTGCCATGGACATGTATATACTACCGAACGTAAAATAGATAGCTAGTGGGAAGCAGCCTCATAGCATAGGGAGATCAGCTCGGTGGTTTGTGACCACCTAAAGGGGTGGGATAGGGAAGGTGGGAGGGAGGGAGACGCAAGAGGGAAGAGATATGGGAACATATGTATATGTATAACCGATTCACTTTGTTATAAAGCAGAAACTAACACACCATTGTAAAGCAATTATACTCCAATAAAGATGTTAAAAATAATAATTAAAAAAAGTTGTTCCTGAGCATAAGTGTGCTTATGATTCACCTGAAGATGAGTTTTTTTGTTTGTTTTTAAAGTAAAGATTTATGAATTCTGCACCCCCCCACACACACACACACCACTTTTCACTTTGCTTTGTTGGATCTGTACAAGGACCTAGGAATCTGCATGCTAACATTGACCCCCATTAGGTGCAGATGTGGTAGACAATCTATGCTTATAAATTGTACCATCTATGACTATTATAGGCAGAAGTGACCCTAGTCATCATTTAAAATTCCTCCCAGTTTGGAGATAAATGAACTGAGGATAAGAAAACAAGTGAATTGCCCAAATTTAGAGTTAGCTCAGAAGTCAACAGTCAGGACGAGATTTCCTCCATTCTTTTGCAGATTTTGGAAGACCACATTTTTTTTTTCAATCTATACCTATTTACCATTTGGCATTATATAAACCCCTTAAGGCCTTTGGCCTGAGGCAAAGCCATTCTTGCCATATTTTCTGTAGAATCATAAATGGCAGTGTCAGGAGGCCATAAACAAACAAACCCTCATGAACGGTAATAAGATTTTGCTGGTTTGGCAATTCACTGGCCTCAAGAGGTTTGTGAAGTTCTACTTCTGCACCCATTTTACTTATATGTAGTAGAATATTTGACCCCGCCACCAATCTCTAAAATAGTCGCATGCTATGCGGCATTGTTTTGAGCATAAAGATGTTTATGTTATACTTGAATATTCTGCCTATGTGTCTTAAATAATAAGCTCTTTCTAAGGTCTGACCTTAACAATTATTCATGGTGACAGTCATTTCCCTGGAAAAAACCTGCACTCGCTCTCTTGCATGTTAATATTCTAACATACTTATCTTTTACTATTTAAAAAAGTAAAATAAAGTACTTTATATTAATATTGATGTCTACTCTCCCTCCTCCCCGCCCAGAAAAACACCTCTTTCCAGTTTTCTCTATTTAACAATTAATAGGCTAGAGCTCCCAGTTTCTTTTGGATGAAAAAAGTAGTAGATATACTGACAGCTGTTTAATTATTGACTTTACAGAACCACACAATGCATAGCACAATGGATTTCCCTGGCATTGAAAATCCATTTTCAGAGGATAAAACATAATAATAATGATAATGAGAGTAGATATTTATTCAGAAAATACTTGTGAAGCATTTATTTATTCAACTCATACTTAGACCTACAAAGAACCTACAATGGAGCAGGCATTGCACTAGTTGCAGGGACACAGCAGGGAATGACCTAGATGTGACCCTTGCCCTTGTGGAACTCATTGCCACCTGGAGAAGAAAAATGTTATAAAAAATTGATGCTTACAGTTGTGATAAGTGCTATAAAAGAAAAGTAAGTGCGTTAAGAGAACTATGGGGCATCTCAACTGTCTTTGGTTTAGGAAAAGCCTTTTCGAAAATGTGATATATAGACTGTAATCTGAATTATGAAAAAGGATGTGTATATGTATGTGAGGCAGGACTGAAACAGCATAGGGAAGAAGAGTAAATTAAGAATTAAATATTTAAACATCAAATATAAAATCTGGAGGGGTGTGGCCAAGATGGTAGAGTAGGGATACCCTGAGCTCTCCTCCTCCCACAGACACACCAAAATTACAACTATTTACAGAGCAACTATCTCCTGCATACTAGGAGAAAATACTTTCCATGGCTAAAGATATAAAGAAGGAGCCACAACGAGACAAGTAGGAGGGGTGAAGATGTGGTATAATCAACACCCATGCCCCAGGTGGACAATCCACAAACAGGAAGAGAATCACAACTGCATAGTTCTCGCAAAGGAGCAAGGGGTCCCTACATTGGACTCCCCAGCCCAGGGGTCCTGCACTGGGAAGACAAGCCCCCAGAATGTTTTATTTTGAAAGCTAGCATGTTTTACTTTTGGGAGAGCTAGGGGACTGTGGGAAATAGAGACTCCACTCTTAAAAGGTGAGCACAAAATCTCACACACTCCAAGACCCAGGGTAGAAGCAATAATTTGAAAGGAGACTGGGTCAGACCCACATGCTGATCTTGGAGAGCCTCTTGGAGGGTCAGGAAGCATCTGAGACTCCCCCTGGGGACACAGGCACTGGAGGCAGCCATTTGGGGGAGCTTGTCCTACCACAATGACACTGGTGCTGGCAGGTGCCATTCTGGAGTCCTGCCTCTAACCTATTAACAGCAGGGGCTTACTGCCCACCAGTATGCCAGCATGACAGGAAGCCACACTGAGGCCTGGCCACTCCCACCAGCAGGCTAACACCAGCCCCGGGACCCACTGGGCCATACAGTCATGCCTGCTGGAACCCAGCTCCACCACCGGCAGGTTGGAAGTCACCTCACAATGCAAGAACCAAGCAGAGATAAAGAATACAATAACTGAAATAAAACATATACTAGGAAGGAAATACACTAGATTAGATGATTTAGGGAGCAGATCAGCAAACTGGAAGGTAGTAGTGTAAATCACCCAAGCTGAACAGAAAAAATAATTTTTAAAAATGGAAATAGTTTAAGAGACCTCTGGGATAACATCAAGCATGCTAAAATTTCTATTATAGAGGTCCCAGGAGGAGAGAGAGAGAGAGAAAGAGAGAGAGAGGCAGAAGTTTACTTAAAGAAATAATAGCTGAAAACTTCCCTAACCTGGGAAATGAAACAGACATGCAGGCCCAGGAAGCACAGAGAATCCCAAAACAAAATGAACTGAAAAAGGTCCACACCAAAGCACACTGTAATTAAAATGATAAAAATTAAAGATAAAGGAAGAATCAAAAGCAGCAAGAAAAAGCAACTACTTATCTACAAGGGAATTCCCATAAGACAATCAGCTGACATTTCATCAGAAACTCTGAAGGCCATAAGGGATTGCCATGCTATATTCAAAGTGATGAAAGAAAGAAAAAAAAAAACCTACAACCAACAATACCCCAACCAGCAAAGCTATCACTCAGATTTGAAAGAGTAGAGTTTTATAGACAAGGAAAAGCTAAAAGAACTCAACACCACTAAAGTGTCTTTACAAAAAATATTAGAAGGATTTCTCTAAGCAGAAAATAAAAGATCACGACTAGAAATAGGAAAATTATAAAAGGAAAAAATTCATTTGGGAATGCAAACATTCAAGAAAGGTAATAGATCAACCACTTAGAAACCTGGTAAGAAGGTTAAAAGACAAAAGCAGTAAAAACATCTATATCCACAATAAGTAGTTAAGAGATACACAAAACAAAAAGATGTAAAATATAAGTTCAAAAATGTTCAATGGTGGGGGGGAGTAAAATGTAGTAAAAATGCACGCTTGTTAGAAAAATTAATGTACAGAAATCTATTGTATTATACACTAACAATAATCAGAAAGAGAAATTAAGAAAACAATTTCATTTACAGTTGCATAAAAAATTACCTAGAAATAAATCTAATAAAGGAGGTAAATGATCTGTACTCCAAAAACTATAAGATATTGATGAAAGAAACTGAAGACAGCACAAATAAATGGAAAGATATACCATGCTCATGGACTGGAAGAATTAATCTTGTTAAAATGACCATACTACCCCAGGCAATCTTCATATTTAATATAATCCCTATCAAAATATACATGACATTTTTTCACAGAACTAGAACAAATAATCCTAAAATTTGTATAGAAACATGAAAGACCCCCAAAGAGCCAAAACAATCTTGAGAAAAAAAAATGAAAAGCACAGCTGGAGGTCTTACACTCTCTGATTTCAAACTATACTACAAAGTTACAGTGATCTAAACAGTATGGTACTGGCACAAAAATAGACACATAAATTAATGGAACAGAATAGACAACTCATAAATAAACACAACACTTATATAGTCAATTAATTTATGACAAAGGAGGCAAGAGTATACACTGGAGAACAAAACAACCTCTTCAGTAAACGGTGTTGGGAAAACTGACAGCCACATGTAAAAAAATCAAGCAGGACTACTTTCTCACACTATATACAAAATAAACTGAAAACAGTTTAAAGACTTAGGTGTAAGACCGGAAATCATAAAAATCCTAGAAGAAACATAGGCAGTAAACTTTCTGACTTTGGTCTTAGCACTATTTTTTTTTTTTTTGTATATGTCTCCTCACACAAGGAAAACAAAAGCAAGATAAACAAATGAGACTAAATCAAACAAAAAAGCTTCTTCACAGTGAAAGAAACTATCAACAAAATGAAATGGCAGCTTGCCAAATGGGAGAACATATTTTCAAACTACCTATTTGATAAGGGGTTAATATTCAAAATATAAAAGGAACTCATACAATTCAACTTCAAAAAGCCAGAAAACTCAATAAAAAATTGGTAGAGGACCTGAATAGACTTTTTTTCCAAAGAAGACATACAGATGGACAACAGACACATGAAAAGAAGTTCAATATCATTAATCATCAGGGAAATGCAAATCAAAACCACAATGAGATATCACATCACACCTGTAGGAATGGCTATTACCAAAAAGACAGGAAATAACAAGTTTAGGTGAGGATGCGGAGAAAAGAAAACATTCGAACCCCTGTGCACTGTTGGCGGCAATGTAAGTTGGTGCAACCACTATGGAAAACAGTCTGGAGGTTCCTCAAAAAACTACAAGTAGAACTATCATATGATCCAGCAATTCCACTTCTGAGTATTTTTCCAAAGAAAATACACTATTTCAAAAAGATCCATGCACCCCAATGTTCATAGAAGCACTATTTACATTAGCAAAGACATGGAGCAACATAAATGTCCATCAATAGATGAATGGCTAAAGAAGATGTGAGATATACATATATATATATATATATATATATATATATATATATATATATATATATATATCTCCACACAATGGAATACTTCTCAGCCATAAAGAAAGAATGAAATCTTGCCATTTAGGACAGCATAGATGGACTTACAGGGTATTATGCTAGTGAAATAACTCGGACAGAGAAAGACAAAAACCATATAATTTCATGTATATGTGGAATCTAAGAAACAAAACAAGTGAATAAACATAACAAAACAGAAACAGATTCATAGATACAGAGTACAAACTTGTGATTGGCAGAAGGGTGGTGTATAGGAATGAGGGAAATAGACACGGAAGACTAAGAGGCACCCATTTCCAGTTATAAAATAGTCACAGTGATGTGGCATACAGCATAGGGAATATAGTCAATATCATTGTAATAACTTTGTATGGTAACCGACGGTAACTAGACTTATTATGTTGATCATTACTTAATGTATAAAAATATTGAATCAGTATGCTGTACAACTGAAACTAACCAATATTGTAAGTCAATTATACTCCAGTTTTTAAAAAATGTCTAGTATCTTTAAGATAAAAGAGAAGTAACTTGATGTGGCAGGAGCCCAATATACAAGGAAGAAAGTAGCAGAGGAGCTTGAAGTGAAAAGCAGGGGCTAGATTATAGTGGACAAAATTCTGAAGGCCATGCAGCAGTTATGTATTGCTATAAAACAAATTATTGCAATATTAGTGGCTTAAAGCAACAACTAGTTTTTTTGCTCAGCATGACTTCATATTTACAATGATGAAGATAATATCAATCTCTCTTTCTTGCCTTACATTTCTCTATGGGTCTTATTTCATAAGTTTCTTCAATGATCTATCCACTTTCCTGGCTAACCTAAAAAAGGTAGGGTTGCTTTTTTGTTTATTTTTAATAGCAGCAAATCCCTTAAAATCATGCATACACCCTTTCCAAAGGCTTTGCCTGAAAGTATCTTCTAATTCAGAATTTACTGTTCTCATACTGAGAGAAATCAGAGAAAATAAAACTAAGAGCATCAGTTCATTTGCCCCACTCTACTCACTCCAAAGCATGAGTCCATGCCTGGAATTTTCACCTGTGTTATCATTTATTTTTAATATATTTTATTTTTACACTCACTATAGTTCTTACTCTCTTTCATAGCACACAGATTTGATTTAAAACCAAAGCATCTGAAATTAGAACACTCGCTAACACCATACACACAAAAGAAAACTCAAAATGGATTAAAGACCTAAATGTAAGCTCAGACACTATACAACTTGTAGAGGAAAAACAGGCAGAGCACTCTATGACATAAATCACAGCAAGATCCTCTTTGACGCACCTCCTAGAGAAATGGAAATAAAAAGAAAAATAAACAAATGGGACCTAATGAAACTTAAATGTTTTTGCACAGCAAAGGGAACCATAGACAAGATGAAAAGACAACTCTCAGAATGTGAGTAAATATTTGCAAATGAAGCAACTGACAAAGGATTAATCTCCAAAATATAGAAGCAGCTCATGCAGCTCAATATCAAAAAAACAAGCAAACAAATCCAAAAGGGAGCAGAAGACCTAAATAGACATTTCTCCAGAGAAGATATAGAGATTGCCAACAAACACATGAAAGGATGCTCAACATCATTAATCATTAGAGAAATCCAAATCAAAACTACAGTGTAAATCAAAACTCACCTCACACCAGTCAGAATGGCAGTCATCAAAAAATCTACAAACAATAAATGCTGGAGAGGGTGTGGAGAAAAGGGAACCCTCTTGCACTGTTGGTGGGAATGTAAACTGATACAGTCACTATGGAGGACAGTATGGAGGTTCCTTAAAAAACTAAATATAGAACTACCATATGCCCTAGCAATCCCATTACTTGGCATACACCCTGAGAAAACCATAATTCAAAAAGAGTCATGTACCACAATGCTCACTGCAGCTCTATTTACAATAGCCAGAATATTTAAGAAACCTAAATGTCCATCGACAGATGAATGGATAAAGAAGATGTGGCACATATATACAATGGAATATTACTCAGCCATAAAAAGAAATGAAATTGAGTTATTTGTAGTGTGGTAGATGAACCCTAGATTCTGTCATACAGATTGAAGTAACTCAGAAAGAGAAAAAAAAAAACCATATGCTAACACATATATAGAGAATCTAAAAAAAAAAAAGGTTCTGAAGAACCTAGGGGCAGGACAGGAATAAAGACGCAGACATAGAGAATTGACTTGAGGACACTGGGAGGGGGAAGGGTAAGCTGGGATGAAGTGAGGTAGTGGCATGGACTTATATATACTACCAAATGTAAAATAGATAGCTAGTGGGAAGCAGCCACATAGCACAAGAAGATCAGCTCAGGGCTTTGTGACCTAGAGCGGTGGGATAGGGAAGGTGGGAGGGAGAAGCAAGAGGGAGGAGATATGGGAATAAACGTATATGTATACCTGATTCACTTTGTTATAAAGCAGAAACTAACATACCATTGTAAAGCAATTAGACTCCAATAAAGATGTTAAGAAAAATAAAAAACAAAAACATAAAACCAAAGCACCTATGCTTTGACTCCTTTATGAAGAAAAATGATGGGCTTTTAAACACCTTGGGGATGCTTCCCAAATGGCTGGATTCAGAAAGTGGAGGGAGCTGGAATGGGAGTGAAGGAAGAGACAGGACTTTTCAAGTGTCCATGTAGAAATCAGAAGAAAAATTATTTTAGAAGCATCAACCACAGGGGAATCGTCCTCCAAAATCTATCTGAAGGAAGGAAATATTGTCAGTGATGACTGGACAGGAAAAAGAGTTGGCTTATATTAGTGAAAGGCATTGATTTCAGAAAGAATTTTGCCTGCATAAGAACTGTTGGAACAAGCTTCCAGGAGGGAATATCTTGGCTTACTGAACCTTTGAGAGCGTTAACCGTTCATCATAAAGTCAGTGTGAATATTTCTGTGGCTCAGCACTTTGCCAACTAACTTTCAAGTTAACAGATTCTCCATTACCACCAAAATATCATCCACTGACCCCTGAGTAATCAGTCCAGCTCATTAGAATCCTCTTCCAAAATATAAAAGTATACCTTCCAATTGTCATACCAAGTATTCTATAATTATTTATAAATTTGATAGTGATAATGTGAAGTTAAGTTTACCCAATATGTCGGGTTAAGAAAAGGAATTAGGCAGGGGTAGAGAGAGATGGAGTGTAAGTCATTATGTTTGCTCATTATTGGGATTCTCTGGCTGGCTTATTTCCCTTTGTGCTATTTCTGGGATTTTTTTCATTGCATTATTCAAACACTGAATTGTGGAAATAAACAGGTGACATCATCCAGGAACTGAGCCTGTTCAATTTCAGGCGCATCAAAGAGTCACTACCAGTTTTTGAAAAGCAGATCTGAATTGCTAACCAGTTCCAGAGTCTCACATAGAATTTGGATTAATATTTTCATTATCAAGATAAGCCCAGGTGAGTCTCCCCTTCTATGCATTTTACACAGTCAAACGGAAACAATGCTTTCTCTGCTTCAGATAAGAAATAGTGCAAGCTGATAAAGTCTGGAAGTTTCAGAAAATACATGGATATGTCTGTTTGTGTGTGTGTGTGTGTATCATGCAGAATAAATACTGCCTATAGTCTACTCATAAATAATATAGTAAGAGTAAATCTAGCACATATTGGCTTTGCTTACTAACTTGAAATTACTGGTGTGCCCATGTGTCTTCACTCAGACAAGATGGCCAACATTTATTCTTTGAAGTGACTAAAAACTTCTGGCTGAGCATGGCATATTAAACACAACATGATCTTCAGGATCTTCTGAAGCCCCTCTGAGGTATTATTAAAAGAGAAGTGGGGAGAGACAATAGGAAACTCCAGTTGACAAGCAAACATTGGAAAAAGGAAAACAGATGGATGAGGGTAACTGACTTGTACAGAGCTTTAAATTTTTGCTGCCCATTATAATCACCTTAGGAATATCAAACTAAGCTACGACAGAAATAGATTATAAGCTACTGAGTAAAACAAGAGTCCATGAGTCCTCACTCCCTGCAGAGGATGTTAGAGACCCTTACCATGTAACATGGCAGATGCACCTGGTGCAGGGCTGGGCACCATGATTTAGTGGTTAGGGATATATTCTTTTAGACTAGACACACCAAGCTTTGAGTTTATTTCTGGCTTTTTGGAGCTGCATCCTCTTAGCAAATTGCTTCAATTCTGCAAGCCTCAGTTTCCTCATGGGTTAAAATTAGAACACTACCATGGAATTGTTATGGAGATCAAATAATTTCATGTTTGCAGATATTTGTCTTATTCCTGGCCCAGAATCAACTTTTGGTAAGGGGTGTTGTATTATTATATTAAATATTAAATACATTATACTTATCTTCTTTGACCACATATTCCTTGGTTATCACCAGAATAGGTTAACAAAATGAGATGGCTAAATTAGAAAGTAAGTATTATCTAGTTTATTTCCATCTTAAGCAAAATTTAAACTTAAGTGGTACAGGACAAAATGTATGTTATTAACTTCAATGCAGATCCTCATATATGCTGAATTCCTGAACATTTGAATCCAATTAGTTTAAGCGGTGTTGGAATTATTTAGATAAAAATTACACTGTTGATATAAAGTCTAACCATACATTGGGAGACAATTAAAAAATAGTCTTCATGAGAAATATTTTAAAATGTAATAAAATTTCCAAAGGTGCATATTTTCTGGCTAATGTAGCCATTTAAAACATTACAATTATTCAAAAATTGAGGTCCCATTTTTAGGAACACAGCTAAAGAGTTGGGCATTCCTTCCATCTCATGTGTTATAAAGTGTAATTCTTACATTTCCCCCCCTTATTCTGTAGGTATACATCTACAGCAAGAAAGTAAACATATCTTTATTTTCTGTTTTTCAATTTTTAGAAAAGATTCTTCCCTCTTGACCTGTATTGACCTTCCCAATATTATGAGATACCATCACCAGCTGGCCCTATTTATCATCTTAATGGTTTTTATTAACTTTTAGGGAAAAGAGTGAAATGATGGGATAGTCCAAACACAGTGTTGCAAACACTCATAACTACAAGAGCAGTGTGTTTTCATTCATGGAATTTATTAGCTGTAAAAACGTTGAGACTTGGTTCCTCAGGTCAAGATTATATTAGGTATGGAAAATGGAAGGAAAATAAGCTCTTCTGTAACACCCTTGAGTCTGGCGGGGTTTCAGGGTACTCCTTGGACACGTTACCACTGTTGTAAATTTTGAATCAGTAACACTGTCTCCCTAACCAGATACTGGGCAGAGTTTTTCAAATCTCTGAGGAACACAGAACAGAAAATGGCCATATAAAAGTGAAGCTAAAATACTACAGTTTAGTTGTGAAAGAGCCTGCTTGCTGGTGTAGAAGTTCTTTCATATATCCATTAATCAAAGGACAAAACTTCAAGCAACAATTCTATCTGGGGGCTTTAATTAGAGCACACATATTCCTACTAAGGCTTACCCTTATTAATACTGAATTTTAAACCAATATATGTCATCAGCATTTTAATTGGGGGAAAAAGACGTTCTTAAAGAGACCACCCCATTGAATGGATGGAGATACAGATAGATATAGATATATAGATATGTAGATATATAGACACAGATAATCTCCCACAACTTAGTTTTCAAAACTGAATAGAATTCTATAATTTTGAAAAGACAATTTCCACTTTCTCTCTTTCTATTTAAAGACAATAGGATATAACATCTTAACTAATATTATCTTTTAAAGTCTTACAAAGCTGTTAACATTCTTATCAGTCTAACTTCTCTTTCTTTAGAATAACTTTACCTTAAAAAAAAGTCTTCGCTTTCTGATCCGTTTTTTTTTTCCACATCTTTATTGGAGTATAATTTCTTTGCAATGGTGTATTAGTTTCTGCTTTATAACAAAGTGAATCAGCTATACATATATATACATCCCCATATCTCCTCTCTCTTGTGACTCCCTTCCACCCGTTCTATCCAACCCATCTAGGTGGTCACAAAGCACTGAGCTGATCTCCCTGTGCTATGCAGCTGCTTCCCACTAGCTATTTTACATTTGGTAGTGTGTATATGTCCATGCCACTCTCTCACTTTGTCCCAAGTTACCCTTCACCCTCCCCATGTCCTCAAGTCCATTCTCTACATCTATGTCTTTATTCCTGTCCTGCCCCTAGGTTCTTCCGAACTTTTTTTTTTTTTAGATTCCATATATATGTGTTAGCATAAGGTATTTGTTTCCTCTTTCTGACTTGCTTCCCTCTGTATGACAGACTCTAAGTCCATCCACCTCACTACAAATAAATCAAGTTCGTTCCTTTTTATGGCTGAGTAATATACCATTTTATATATATGCCACATCTTCTTTATCCATTCATCTGTCGATGGATATTTAGGTTGCTTAAATGTCCTGGCTATTGTAAATAGAGCTGCAGTGAGCGTTGTGGTACAAGACTCTTTTTGACTTACGGTTTTCTCACGATATATGCCCAGTAGTGGGACTGCTAGGGCATATGGTAGTTCTATTTTTAGTTTTTTGAGGAACCTCCATACTGTTCTCCATAGTGGCTGTATCAATTTACATTCACACTAACAGTGAAAGAGGGCTCGCTTTTCCCTCTCCAGTATTTATTGTTTGTAGATTTTTGATGATGGCCATTCCAACTGGTGTGAGGTGATATCTCATTGGAGTTTTGATTTGCATATCTCTAATGATTAGTGATGTTGACCATGCTTTCATGTGTTTGTTGGCAATCATTATATCTTCTTGGGAGAAATGTATATTTAGGTCTTCTGCCCACTTTTGTATTGGGTAATTTTTTTTTTTAATATTGAGCTGCATGAGCTGCTTGTATATTTTGGAGATTAATCCTTTGTCAGTTGCTTCATTGGGAAATATTTTCTTACATTCTGAGAGTTGTCTTTTCATCTTGTTTATGGTTTCCTTTGCTGTGCAAAAGCTTTTAAGTTTCATTAGGTCCCATTTGTTTATTTTTGTTTTCATTTCCATTTCTCTAGGAGGTGGGTCAAAAAGGGTCTTGCTGTGATTTATGTCATGGAGTGTTCTGCCTATGTTTTCCTCTAAGAGTTGTATAATGTCTGGTCTTACATTTAGGTCTTTAATCCATTTTGAGTTTATTTTTGTGTATGGGGTTAGGGAGTGTTCTAATTTCATTCTTTTCCATGTAGCTGTCCAGTTTTCCAAGCACCACTTATTGAAGAGGCTGTCTTTTCTCCATTGTATATTCTTGCCTCCTTTATCAAAGATAAGGTGACCATATTGTGTGGATTTATCTCTGGGCTTTCTATTCTGTTCCATTGATCTATATTTCTGTTTTTGTGCCAGTACCATACTGTCTTGATTACTGTAGCTTTGTACTATAGTCTGAAGTCAGGGAACCTGATTCCTCCAGCTCCTTTTTCCTCTCTCAAGATTGCTTTGGCTATCTGGGGTCTTTTGTGTTTCCCTACAAACTGTGAAATTTTTTGTTCTAGTTCTGTGAAAAATTAACATTGGCAGTTTGATAGGGATTGCATTGAATCTGTAGATTGCTTTGGGTAGTAGAGTCATTTTCACAATGTTGATTCTTCCAATCCAACAACCTGGTATATCTCTCCATCTGTTTGTATCATCTTTAATTTCTTTCATCAGAAAGAAATATATAGTTTTCTGCATACCGGTCTTTTACCTCCGTAGGCAGGTTTATTCCTAGGTATTATATTCTTTTTATTGCAGTTGTAAATGGGAGTGTTTCTTTAATTTCTCTTTCAACTTTTCTTCATTAGCATACAGGAATGCAAGGGATTTCTGTGCATTAATTTTGTATCCTGTTACTTTACCAAATTCATTGATAAGCTCCAGTAGTTTTCTGGTAGCATCTTTAGGATTCTCTATATAGAGTATCATGTCATCTGCAAACAGTGACAGTTTTACTTCTTATTTTCCAATTTGGATTCCTTTTATTTCTTTTTCTTCTCTGATTGCTTTGGCTAAAACTAACAAAACTATGTTGAATAAGTGAGAGTGGGCAACCTTGTCTTGTTCCTGATCTTAGTGGAAATGGTTTCAGTTTTTCACCATTGAGAGCAATGTCGGCTGTTGGGTTGTCATATATGGCCTTTATTATTTGAGGTAAGTTCCCTCTATGCCTACTTCCTGGAGGGTTTTTATCATAAATGGGTTTTGAACTTTGTCAAAAGCTTTTTCTTCATCTATTGATATGATCATATGGTTTGTCTCCTTCAATTTGTTAATATGGTTTATCACATTGATTGATTTGCATATATTGAACAATCCTTGCATTCCTGGGATAAACCCCACTTGATCATGGTGTATGATTCTTTTAATGTGCTGTTGGATTCTGTTTGCTAGCATTTTGTTGAGGATTTTTGCATCTATGTTCATCAGTGTTATTGGCCTGTAGTTTTCTTTCTTTCTGAAATATTTGTGTGATTTTGGTATTAAAGTGATGGTGTCCTCATAGAATGAGTTTGGGAGTGTTCCTCCCTCTGCTATACTTTTGAGGAGTTTGAGAAGGATAGGTGTTTGCTCTTCTCTAAATGTTTGATAGAATTTGCCTGTGAAGCCATCTGGTCTTGGGGTCTTGTTTGTTGGAAAATTTTTAATCACAGTTTTAATTTAAGTGCTTGTGATTGGTCTGCTTATATTTTCTATTTCTTCCTGGTCCAGTCTCAGAAGGTTGTGCTTTTCTGGGAATTTGCCAATTTCTTCCAGGTTTTCCATTTTATTGGCATGTAGTTCCTTTTAGTAATCTCTCATGATCCTTTTTATTTCTGCAGTGTCCGTTGTTACTTCTCTTTTTTCATTTCTAATTCTATTGACTTGTCTTCTCCCTTTTTTCCTTGATGAGTCTGGGTAATGTTTTATCAACTTTTTTATCTTCTCAAAGAACCAACTTTTAGTTTTACTGGTCTTTTAATATCATTTCCTTCATTTCTTTTGCATTTATTTCTGATTTGATCTTTATGATTTCTTTCCTTCTGCTAGCTATGGATTTTTTGTTCTTCTTTCTCTTATTGCTTTAGGTGTAGGTTTAGGTTGTTTGAGATGTCTTTTGTTTCTTGAGGTAGAACTGTATTGCTATAAGCTTTCCTCTTAGAAGTTCTTTTTCTGCATCACCTAGGCTTTGGGCTGTCATGTTTTCACTGTCATATGTTTCTAGTTAGCTTTTGATTTCTTCATTGATTTCTTCAGTGATCTCTTGGTTATTTAGTAGTGTATTGTTTAGCATTCAAGTGTTTGTACTTTTTACAGACTTTTTCCTGTAATTGATATCTAGTCTTATAGCGTTGTTGTCAGAAAAGATGCTTGATACAATTTTAATTTTCTTAAATTTACCAAGGCTTTATTTGTAACCCAAGGTATGATCTATCACAGAGAATGTTCCATGGGCACTGAGAAGAAAGTGCAATCTGATGTTTTGGATGGAATGTCCCATAAATGTCAATTAAGTCCATCTTGTTTAATGTATCATTTAAAGCTGTGTTTCCTTATTTATTTTCATTTTGGATGAAATGTCAATTGGTGAAAGTGGGGTGTTAATTTCCCCTACTATGATTTTGTTACTGTTGATTTCTCCTTTTATGGATGTTAGCATTTGCCTTATGTTGAGTTGCTTCTATGTTGGGTGCCTAAATATTTACAATTGTTATAACTTCTTCTTGGATTGAGCCCTTGATCATTATGTAGTGTCCTTCTTTGTCTCTTGTAATAGTCTTTACTTTAAACTCTATTTTTTCTGGTATGATAATTGGTACTCCAGCTTTCTTTTGATTTCCATTTGCATGGAATATCTTTTTCCATCCCCTCACTTTCAGTCTGTATGTGTCCCTAGGTCTGAAGTGGGTCTCTTGTAGACAGCATATGTTTGGGTCTTGTTTTTGTAACCATTCAGCCAGTCTATGTCTTTTGGTTGGAGCATTTAGTCCATTTACATTTAAGGTAGTTATCAATATGTATGTTCCTATTATCATTTTCTAAATTGTTTTGGGTTTGTTTTTGTAGGTCTTTCCCTTCTTTTGTGTTTCCTGCCTAGAGAAGTTCCTTTAGCATTGTTGTAGAGCTGGTTTTGTAGTGCTAAATTCTCTTAGCTTTTGCTTATCTGTAAAGATTTAATTTCTCCATCAAATTGGAATGATATCCTTGCTGGGTAGAGTAATCTTGTTGTAGGTTTTCCCCTTTCATCACTAAATATGTCCTGCCACTCCCTTCTGGCTTGCAGAGACTCTGCTGAAAGATCAGCTGTTAGCCTTATAGGGATTCCCTTGTATATTACTTGTTGCTTTTCCCCTGCTGCTTTTAATAGTTTTTCTTTGTATTTAATTTTTGATAGTTGATGAATATGTCTTGGAGTGTTTCTCCTTCGCTTTATCCTTTATTGGACTCTCTATGCTTCCTAGATTTGATTGACTATTTCATTACCTGTTTTTGGGAAGTTTTCAACTATAATCCCCTCAAATATTTTCTCAGTCCCTTTTCTTTTCTCTTCTTCTTCTGGGACCTCTATAATTCAAATGTTGGTTCATTTATTGTTGTCCCAGAGGTCTGTGAGATTGTCCTCAATTCTTCTCATTCTTTTTTCTTTATTCTGCTCTGCAGTAGTTATTTGCACTATTTTATCTTCCAGGTCACTTATCTGGTCTTCTGTCTCCATTATTCTGTTACTGATTCCTTCTAAAGAATTTTTTATTTCATTTATTGTGCTGCTCATCATTGTTTGTTTGCTCTTTAGCTCTTCTATGCCCTTTTAAAATATTTCTTGTATTTTCTCCATTCTATTTCCAAGATTTTGGATCATCTTTACTATCATCACTCTTAATTCTATTTCAGGTAGACTGCCTATTTCCTCTTTATTTTTTTGGTCTGGTGGGTTTTTGCCTTGCTCCTTCATCTGCTGTGTATTTCTGTGTCTTCTCATCTAGCTTTACTTACTGTGTTTGGGATCTCCTTTTCACAGCCTGCAGATTCGTAGTTCCCATTGTTTTTGGTGTCTGCCCCCAATGTCTAAGGTTGATTCAGTGAGTTGTGTAGTCTTCCTGGTGGAGGGGACTAGTGCCTGTGTTCTGGTGGATGAGGCTGGATCTTTTCTCTCTGGTGGGCAGGACCACATCTGGTGGTGTTTTTTTGTGGTGTCTGTGACATTATGATTTTAGGCAGCCTCTCTGCTAATGGCTGGGGTTGTGTTCCTGTCTTGCTGCTTGTTTGGCATAGCATGTCCAGCATTGTAGCTTGCTGGTTGTTGAGTGGAGCTGGGTCCTAGAGTTGAGGTGGAGATCACTGGGTATGCTTTCGCCGTTTAACATTACGTGGGTTCAGGAAGTCTCTGGTGGACCAATATCCTGAACTCAGCTCTCCCACCTCAGAGCCTCACGCCTGACACCCTGCCAGAGCACCAAGACCCTGTCAGCCACACAGCTCAGAAGAAAATAGAAAAATAAATAAATAAATAAATAAAATAATATAAAGTTATTAAAATAGACAATTTTTTTTAATTTTTAAAAAGTAATTAAAGAAAAAAAGAAATAGGTAAAGGAAGAAGAGAGGAAGCAAACCAAAAAACAAATCCCCCAATGATAACAAGCACTAAAAACTATACTAAAAAAAACCAAAAACAAGTGAACAGTCAGAAACCTAGGTTCAAATGACAAAAACAAAGCTATACAGACAAAATCACACAAAGAATCATACACATTCATACTCACAAAAAGAGAAAAGGAAAAAAAAAATATATATATATATATAAATTAAAAAAGGAAGAGAGCAACCAAATCAATAAACAAATCTAGAAATGATAATAAGCTCTAAATACTAAACTACAATAAACATAAAACCAGAAACAAATTAGATGCAGATGCAAGTCTACAGTTGCTCCCAAAATTCACTGCCTCAATTTTGGGATGATTCATTGTCTGTTCAGGTATTCCACAGATGCAGGGTACATCAAGTTGATTGTAGAGCAGCTCCTGAGGCTGCTGGGAGAGATTTTCCTTTCTCTTCTTTGTTCACACATCTTGTGGTGTTCAGCTTTGGATTTGGCCCTGTCTCTGCGAGTAGGTCTCCTCAGGGCGTCTGTTCCCCACCCAGACAGGTTGGCGTTAAAGGAGCGGCTGATTAGGATGCTCTGGTTCACTCAGGCCAAGGGGAGGGAGGGTTACCAAATGCAGGGTGAGCCTGCAGTGGCAGAGGCCGGCATGATGTTGCAACAGCCTGAGGTGCACCATGTGTTCTCCCAGGGAAATTTCCCTGGATCACAGGACCCTGGCAGTTGTGGGCTGCACAGGCTCCCAGGAGGGGAGGTGTGGATAGTGACTTGTGCTTTTACACAGGCTTCTTTGTGCCTGCAGCAGCAGCTTTAGCGTTTCATGCCCATCTCTGTGGTCCACGCTGATAGCCATAGCTCATGCTTATCTCTGGAGCTCGTGTAGGCAGTGCTCTTAATCCCCTCTCCTCATGCACCCCAAAACAATGGTCTCTTGCCTTTTAGGCAGTTCCAGACTTCTTCTCAGACTCCCATGGCTAGCTGTGGCACACCAGCTCACTTCAGGCTGTGTTCATGCAGCCAACCCCAGTCCTCTCCCTGGGATGTGACCTCTGAAACCCAAGCTCAGCTCCCAGCCCCCACCTGCCCCCATGGTTGAGCAGACAAGCCTCTCAGGCTGGTGAGTGCTGGTCAGCACCAATTCTCTGTGCGGGAATCTCTCTACTTTGCCCTCTGCACCCCTGTTGCTGCACTCTCCTCCATGGCTCTGAAACTTTCCCACCCACCCACCCCCTGTCTCTGCCAGTGAAGGGGCTTCCTAGTGTGTGAAAACTTTTCCTCCTTCACAACTCCCTCCCAGAAGTGCAGTTTCCATCTCTATTCTTTTGTCTCTGTTTTTCCTTTTTCCTTTTGCCCTACCCAGGTACGTGGGGAGTTTCTTGCCTTTTGGGAAGTCTGAGTTCTTCTACCAGCATTCAGTAGGTGTTCTGTAGGAGTTGTATTTGTGGCAAAGAAGGTGATTTCCACGTCTTACTCCTCTTCCATCTTGAAGGTGCCCTCCCTATCTTTGCTTTTAAGATTCATTTTGTCAAATTCCTTTCCTTGCTCGTTACACTTCACTGGATTATATTACAATCCTCACCATTTTGTTTAACCTGCATGCTCTTAAACCAGAAATATATACCTAATAAACACATGCCTGATCTTTATCTGTCTGCATAAAGGCAACAAATTTCAGGAAGAGTTAATTCCCAGATAGTATGCTCCTCATGTATTTGGAATCATTAACAAGAGTGTTATCATTAAACACAGTATATACCATTTGATAAAGGTGGTATAGATTTCAGTGAACTTTCACATTTCGGTTTTTATCCTTAGCATTTAATAGTTCTTAGGAAACATAGTTCTTAGGAATCTGAAGAATAGGTCCCTAAATACAGGTTGATAGTACTTGATAGAGACACAGATGTAGAGAATGGACTTGAGGACATGGGGAGGGGGAAGGGTAAGCTGGGATGAAGTGAGAGAGTAGCACTGACATATTACACTACCAAAGGTAAAGTAGATAGCTAGTGGGAAGCAGCTGCATAGCACAGGGAGATCAGTTCTGTGCTTTGTGACCACCTAGAGGTGTGGGATAGGCAGGGTGGGAGGAAGGTGCAAGAGAGAGGGGATATGGGGATATACGTATGCACATGGCTGATTCACCTTGTTATAAAGCAGAAAGTAACACAACATTATAAGGTAATTATACACCAGTAAAGAGGTTAAAATTTTTTTCAAATAAAAAAAGAGAAGAATTTCAGCCACTAACTTCTGTCTCTCAAAGTATTCTGTTTAGGGATGAAAATCCTCTTGTCTCTATGAAGAATGCCTTCTCAACACATTAGCTAATCATAGTGGAGGAGAGAGAAATATCTCCCCAGAGATTGGGCTTTTGCTTCTAACTCTCCACCAAAACTGCTTTCTTCAAGATCACCAAGACCTCACTGTTGCTACATTCAAAGGTAAATTCTCACTCCTCTTGTAACTTGACCTATTTACAACATTTGGCCCAGTTGATAACTCTTTCCCTCTTTAAAAAATTTTTTTAGTTGAAGTATAATTTACAAACCCCTAAATGAACATATTTTAACTGTGCAGTTCAATAGATTTTGACAATTGTAGACACCCACATAGGACCACCCAAAAAAAGACACAGAACATTTCCATCATCCAGAATTTTCCTCTGTATCTCTTTCTGGTCCATCCCCATGCTCCTCAGAGGCAGCCATTTTGAACTTCTGTTACCATAGGTTACTTTGCCATAGATTATTTCTCGTACTTTATAAAATTGTATGATTCATTATGAATGACTTTGTTTTTTCTGTGTTTTTTTTTTTTTTTTTTTGCCCAGTATGGGTTTTTGAGATTCCATACCATAACTGGTTGATTCATTCTTCTGCTGTTGAGGTGTTTGAGCTGTTTCTGGTTTTTAGCAGTTAAGGTTAAAAGTACTATGAATATTCTTGCACAAGTCTTTTTTGGAACTTTTTTTTGTTACTGCATTAAAGATTTGGCCTTTATCTTTGGGCTTTGCATGAATGTGACTATGCTGTGCATACATTGTTATGCTTTTCTTTTTATATCGCTTAAGATTTGCTGATATCCTTAGCTGTATGTGTTGAAAGGTTTTCATCATTGTTGGAATATTCTTGGCCATTATTTCTTCAATTATGTTTTTCCATCCCATTCTCTCTTTTCTATCTTACTGGGACTTCAAGCACATGTTAGACTATTTGATATTTTCCCACAGAGCTCAGTAGTTCTGTTCTTTTTTTTTTTTCCACTCTTTTCTTTTTTCTTTTCTTTCTATAGTTTATTTCCAAGACATTATCCAGAGAGATCTTATATTTATATAAATCAAATCCTATTGTTTTTCTACTTAACACTGCCAATAATGCTTTGTTTCACTTGGGATAAAAGCCAAAATACTTGTAAGAGCTGACAAGGGTCCAAGTGACTTGGTTCCTTGTTCTCTCTAGTTTCTCTCCTACTATTTTCTCCCTCACTCCCTTTCTCTACACTCCAACTGTTTTGATCTCTTTTCTGTTTATGCTCCTATTTTGATCCTCTGTTGAAGCTATTCCCTTTACCTGGAATGCTCTTTCCAAGATATTTGCCTGGTTAACTCCCTCTTCAATTTTTTTTAAACTAATTAATTAATTAATTAATTAATTGGTTGCATTGGGCCTTCATTGCCACACTCAGGCTTCTCTAATTGCAGTGAGAGGGGGCTACTCTTTGTTGCAGTGCACAGTCTTCTTATTGTGGTGGCTTCCTTTTGTTGTGGAGCACGGACTCCAGGCACGTGGGCTCAGTAGTTGTGGTGCAGGGGTTCAGTTGCTCCGTGTCATGTGCGATCTTCCCAGACCAGGGCTCAAACCCGTGTCCCCTGCACTGACAGGTGGATTCTTAACCACTGTGCCACCAGGGAAGACCCTCTTCTTCAATTCTTTATTCAGTACTTTTCTGCTCAATGAGGTCTGCCTGAACCAGTCTGCATAATATTATCTCTTGCATCCACCATCTTAATCACATTTATTTAATTTTTATTTCCTATAGGCTCTTATAATAATTTAGTTTCCATGAAGTCAAGGATTCTTGTATATTTTATTTACCTAATATCCCATGTGCCTAAAACAGTGCCAACATAAAGTAGGTATGAATAAGTATTTGTCAAGTGAATGAATACTTTAAAAAGCTTGATGCTTACTGAGAGATTGGGAATTCTGTTAATGCAGCTCTATCTACTTCTTAAGCAACTGAATTTAGTGTAATCATTTTTCTTTATTAAGGAAGACAAAAAGTATTACTGCATAATAATTACTTCAATTTTCTTTGCTAAAAGATCCATAAAATTTTCTAATACATACAGACCAATGCAGTACATAAAAATAACTTGAAGTAGTTATTTTATATAATGTTCAGAAGTTGTTTAAATTGGATTATGGTTTCCCTGATGAGAAAAAATGTTAGAACACTGAAACAGTTTTGAAAACAGGATAAAATTCTCAGTCAAGACATTGTTAGAATAGTTAACTGGAAGATTTTCTTCCACCAAACCTATAAACTATTACAGATTGTCTCCTATGTTTCCATAAGTCACAGTTCCATGATTTAGTCTATGCATTGTTAATAGAATCCTAAATCATGGTTAACTACATTCATTAGATAAGTTACTATATGTAATACAAGGTAATAAATTGGGAAGAATGTGAGCTTTTTTGTCACAGATATCAAGGTCACAGACATCCATCATTTACCATCTGTGTGACCTAGAGTAAGTTACTTAATCTCAGTTCAATTTAGTTTGTTCCTCTGTAACATGGGAATGTTAACATCTATTTTATATGTATGTTATGAGGAATAAATAAAATATTATATGTTATAGTTGTAGTTATACAATTAGTTATAGTTCCTGATACAAGACAGAGGCTTGATAAGTAGTAACTATTGTTTTTTTGTAGTTAATAACACATATACATATATTATATATTGTATATGGTAACATATAATTGAATACATATCTGTGTGTGCAATATCCAATGTCATGTTAAGTGAGTCAAAGCTGTTCAAAACTCCCACCAAGGAAGCAGTTTGTTGTAAGCCTTTTGTTTTCTGAATACATGGATTGAGAATAACACAAATTCAAAAAAGATTGAGGCCTACCTTACTAGAGATAGATTAGTAAAATGAACTCAAAATGGCCACAGTCAGAAATAGACATTAGGCAAAAGCAATAGTAAGATTTGTCTATAGGCAAATTGATAGCATTAATATAATCACAAAATTATATGATCTGCCTGAAAATAAGATTTGTCATTGAGGTAAGATTGTGTCTTGAATCTCCAGTTCTGTGGAAGGGAGGAGGTAACATCAGTCAAAGTCAATCTGCAGGTGTCCTTGACACATACTTGGCCATGGAACAGAAATAACTACATCCAGGTATTATTTGATGACATTAGACATTAAAATTATCAATCAACTCTCCTACCATCAGCTAATTCCATCACTCTAATCCCAGGCTAACCTAAAAACCTCTTGATTTTACCCTGCCTTCCATCAGGGTATCCAGAAGACAGAGACAGTCTGAGTATGCTCAAAACCAGTGGCAATTATATTTTTCATTATGGAGAGATAATCTTCTATTGTTGTTATAAATCAGTTTCTGGAGAATTTAGTTTGTGTGAATTTGTTCAGATATTGATCATCTCAAGAGGCACAGTCAAAATCCAATGTAGAGAAGATTCTCTTTCTCAGTGACCTCATGAATAAATGTCTCTCTGTGTGACCTTGAACAAGTAGCCTCAACCTTCTGGGCATAAGTGCCATAACTGTCAAATAAGGGAGATAGAAAAAAATAATTTTTTTAGGTAGGACATGAAGATTAAACTAAATGATGTAATAAAAGCTCTTAGCACGACTTTTGGTGCATAACTATCATTAGCGCTGTTTTACAATTACGACTGAAGAATTGTTGATGGGGTAAAGAACTATCTCTTGACCAGTGCTTCTCACACTTTAATGAATACATACATCTTGGAGATCTTATTTGAAGTGCCCATTCTGATTCAGTAGTTCTGGGGTGAAACTAGGGATTCTGCATTTCTAACACACTTACAGGTGATGCCAATGTTGCTGGTCCACAGACCACACTTTGAGGAGCAAGGCTCTGGATTACATACACATCATTCTTATCTACTGAGCCCAAAAACTTCTACAGCAAAAAGAGCTAACTTATCTAATCTCCTTCACTGTTTAGAAAAGAATCAAGTGTGTGACACTGGGGGTCGCTGCTTTGAATCTACAGCACCACCTGGCCATAACACCAGATGGACCTGTGTACACTGGTATAACTGTTCCTTCAAGTTTCCCACTCTCCAATGGTTGGCAAGTAACAACTTTCCCACTACTACCCCCACAAAAAAAAACTTCTCCCTGAATTTACCTAAAGTGTAGCAGAAGGCATCAAAAAACTTTATGACCTCAAGAGATTAAAATTCTTTAGAAGGGAGAAAATCTTGCTGAGGGAGGAAAAGAGAAAATGTTAGAAGGCATTGTAAAACACACACAAAAAAATAGATGAAAAGAGCATGCAGAACTTCAGATTAAGCTTCTCTGTAAAAATGTGAGCCACATAAGGAAAGAAGAATTAGCAATTCTACATAGTCTGTATAGAACTGAACTCTATAAAGAATTTGAGTTGTAGCACTGATAATACCAAACAATAAAACGTTATCCTTTTCAAGTTTTTTCTTTACAGATAAATTCTCCCCAGTCAGAGCCACCAAAATGTATTTTAATCAGAACCCTATTTGTATATAAAGGACAGATAAAATATAAGAGAGCATTTTTTTCTTTCTTTTCATGTTTCATCATTTCTTTGAGGAATGGAAACACAATAAAAGAATACTGATTTCCATTAATTTTCTTCTCCTTGCAAGTAAATTTAGGAGTGAGTCAGTGAACAATTCTCTACCTTTCCTTTTTTTTTTTTTTGCTCCTAATTCCCCATCCAGTCAATTTCTAATAATAAACAAGAGGATTCTGCACCACGTAGTATTAACATAAACACATTTCTTTGGTGAGTGAAATGGCATTATATTGCAAAGGTTTAACATCTACTTCCTATTAGAAGTCAGAAGAGGCAAATTCCAATTTCAATTACTCAGGGGTCATTCCAACTTAGCAATGTCAGCAAATAAGGGTCAGTAAGTCTTGGTGGCACAAGTGACTGTCACCAATTATTAAAGTGCACTCAAACAAATAAACAAAGCAAAACAAAAAAATCTGAAGGAAAAGTTTCCTCGGAAGTTACACAGAGCCACCCAAGAACAAATTCAACCTTAAGGAGTCTGCATAATATTAAAAAGAATACATTACACTCTTACTAAAATAGCTCCATAAGTAGGAAGACAAAATACTGAATATGCCAGTGAAACTCTAAGAGCTTTTTCTATGAATTCTCATTTTATTTTTCACTTTTTTCTTTCTTTTTTGAGAAGGTAAATGAAGTTGGTTCCTTGGGTCAGTAGCAGGAGAGTGCCATTATAAGCGATATAGGAAATGAAACAAAGTCCCCCGTAAAACTGTGCTCCCCTGCTGAGTTTATGATTAATCTCTCTATCCAAAACCTCATTCCTTTTCTTGTCTTATCCTTGTTCTCCTCAGAATTTAGGAGTATCAAAGGAAAGAGGGGGTTGAAACCAAGCAGGACCTGTTGGGGCCTTCCCAGGTGCAAGATCCCTTACATGTCCCCTCCTTCTTGTTTATAGAAAACAAGGCTTTAGTCTCCTAGCCTTCTCCCAGTTCCAAAGAATGGCTCCAGCAGTTAAAAATCAGGACAATAGAGTCACATGACTCCTAGTTCCTCATGAAGGGATATAGATAACAACCTGATACATATTTTTGAGTTGTCCTGCAAAAACTAAGACCACTGCCCAGGTGGATGATGGTGGCTACATGCTGACCACAAACACATAAACCACAGACTGGTTGGATCAAGAAGGTCAAGATTCCCTTCACCTGTTACCTCACCACCAACCAATCAGAAGAAGGTCCATGAGAGATCACACATCCTATCACCTTCTCCCCTAACACCATCTTTAAAAATCCTTCCCTGAAAGCTATCAGGGAGTTTGGGTCTTTTGAGAATGAGTTGCCCATTGTCCTTGCTTGGTGCCCCGCAAATAAACCCATACTTTGCTGTAAACACCTGCTGTCAGAGTTTGGCTTTCTGTGCCGCAGGCACAAAAGCCCTTGCTCAGTAACAGAAAGAGCCTACAGAAGATGTTATTACATTCCTTGAAAACAATACCTTAACCACCCTTCCATTAACACATCTTACATAGAGTAAATTGACTATATTGTTCATTTTGCTCTGGAGATTTGCAGGTTGTGAGAAAGTCTCCCCATCTCTTCCAGAGAGACATGGTCATCCCATCCATTCCTGCCTTCATAGCCTAGAACATTCTTTACAATTTTCTACCCTGATCTGTTCCCTCAATAGGGAGAGTTACAAAAATACTTAAGGGAAGCTTTGTATGTAAAAAAACAAAAACTCTTAAACTTCTTAAAATGAGATTATATAAGAGAGCTTTCTTGTTAATCTAGTGATGTTTCAATTGTTTTAAGTAATTGGACAAATTGTATGCCGTCTAGTATAATATAAAGTCATTAAGAAATAAAGCCCATTGCCACATGATAGTGGGTAAAATCAAGCCACTTGGAAGCAAGAAAACCAAATAGATAACAATGTAAACTGTTCAATCAGGACTAGCATCCTTTTAGTTTTTTGCCAAAACATTAAAATATGTCAGTGAGACAGATTGACAGGGGTCTTAAGAGCTCTTACTACTTTGGATTTTCACAGAGAGAAATTCAGACCTAGTGACTTAATAATGTTGATAGAATCATCCATCTTACCCAAAGAAAACAGCTAATCCACTTCAGCACTGAGTTCATTAAAGGCTGATTTTTTTTCTCCGCCTTGTGGGAGAAGCAAGGTCTGGGATAAGTCACCTTCAGCAAAGTATTTGCACACTATTCCACTGACAGGTAACGTGACAGTTCACAAATAAGAAAGCACAAGCATAAGGAAGCCATATATATTTTAGAAAACACTACATATTGGCATTATTAAAAGGCTGTTGACACACCAATTGGGGATTAGTTAATGTATGTAAGATGCTGAGAGACAATTAAGTGGTGACCCAAATGGAAATAGAGAGTAAAGAAAGCATAGATAGGAAAGAGAGGAGATAAGCTTGTAGAGGGGCTGGTGATGGTGATGAAGTCTGACAAGGTTTACTAGGATGTTCCATGCATTGGAACGGCTAAAGTCAGGAGACAACCCAGGAACTGGAAAGTCTTCAGAGATGAATAGAAATCTAAACACAGAAGCCATCATAGTTGAGAAAAGCCTTATTTCAATGAGTAACTTTTTTGCATAGATGGCCTAAAAAGGATATTTGAGATCTGAGTGTAGATCTAAAAAGAATCTTTGGGATCTGATTGTAGACTTCAAAAGGATCTTTGAGATGTGACTGTAGCAGGACAGGGGAAGATGCTCTCAATACCTCAGGAGAAACAGGTCTTTTGCTGTTTTACAAAGATGAGGCAGCCATAAAGGGGATCTTAATGGTCACAGGTATGTAGTCAAGACAGGTTTTGTGAGGTCACTATTCTTGTTAATGAGAGACTATGAGAGCCATCCTCCCATGTCTTGGGCAAAATTCAGAACTGGTATGGAGTCTGATTTTGCACAAGTGGTTCTTGTGAGAACTTCAGAGTGTAAAAACAAGGAGTGTGTTTAAATAGTGACCAAACCCAATAGTTAACCTGTGCCTAAGCAGAAATTAAAAGAAAAATGTATAATAACAGTGGTATAAGAGCACAAGGCCTGGGTTTGATGATTTTTATACCTGTGTGACCCTAGAAAATCTAACTCTCTGAGCCGAATCTATAATGATAGCACGTTATTGAACACCCTGCTCTATGCAAGAACTGTTTTAAGTGATTTACATGTATAATTTCATTTGATTCTGAAAACAATATAGTATTGCTGTTTTAGAGGTGATAAAATTGAGGAGCAGGAGAGTAGTATTAACTTCCTCAAGGTCACATGGCTGGTGAGTTTGAATTCAGGAAATCTGGTATCAGGGCCCAAATGGTGGGTGAATTACTTACCTACAGCTACAGCTTATAAAAATCTACAAAATGATGTACAGGTAGCCCCCACTTTTCAAAAGTTCACTTTACAACACTTTATTTTTACCAAAGACCTGCTTTAGTACCTATTTTTGCTAACCAAAAGGAATCTGCAGATTTTCACTTTTCCAAATAGCAAAAACAGAGTTCAGCATTTGTTTTGTAGCAGCTGTTAGAGAAGTGCTGGCCCCACCCCCGACCCCCAACAGTAAAGCCACACCTCTGAGCTCCTTCCCCAAGAACTACACCCCATATCTCAGCATGAAACCACCATAGATTTGAACTGTGTCTGTGAGTATCTATGCTTTATCTCAACTTATGCATCTGTTCACAAATTGTGTCCTAAGGTAACTGCTTCTTCACTTTATGCCATTTCCACTTATGAAAGATTTGATAAGATCACTCTATTTTCAGAGAGTGGGGGAAACCTGTAATTTGATTATCTTCCTGGAAAAGCTGCCCCAAACTCAAATATTGTCACATCTGCAAAAGTACTGTATAAACTGTAAAGTATTATTTAGCTTTACCTCCTGCTAATATTCAGGGCTCCTGAGCAAAATCTTACAAGGGAAAGGGCCCTCTACACACACACACACACACACACACACACACACACACACACACACACCTGTAGGTGTAATAACACCTACAACACATCAGGTACCTATTTTGTATCTGGCCTCTTACCTATTTTATCTCATTTAATTTTGTCAATGATTCTATCATGTTAGAACATGTTAGAACAATCACCCCCATTTTAGAGATGAGGCAACTGACCCTAAAACTGTTCATAATTGGTCTAAGCATTCACAGCTAAGTAAGTGATGGAGTTGAGATTAAAACCCAGGGTAGTCTTATTCCAAAATATGTGTGCTTTCCATCATACCACACTGTCCCCCAAAAGATGGGAAACCAGTGGTTTCAGTTACTTAATGATGCATGTAAAAAGTAATGGCATGCATAAAACAATCATGTTATTATGTTCGCAGATTTTATGGGTCAGGAGTTTAGACAGGACTCAGCGGGGCTGGCTTATCTCTGTTCCACAATGTCTGAGGCTTTATCTGGGGAGACTAAAAGGGATAGGAGTGACTCAATATGGCCGGGGGTTGGAATAATCTACAGACTTCTTAGATTGTCTGGTACCTGGACTGGAGTTACTTGAAGAAAAAGCTCAGCTGATCTGTTGACTGGATCATGTACACATGGCCGCTCCTGTTGCTTGGGGTTGTCACAGCACTGCAGTTGGGTTCCAAGAAGAATTATCCAAAGAGAAAGAATCATAGAGTGAGCATTCCAAGAGATCCAAGCAGAAACTGCCTGGTCTTTTAGGACCTCACTTTGGAAGTCACATAGCCTCACTTCCACCCTAGTCCATTGGTAGAAGCAATCACAAACCTGTCCAGAGTCGACAGGAGGAGACATAAACCCTCCGTTGGAGGGGAACTGACAAGATCACACTGCAGAACAGTATGGGGGATGAGACCTATTATTGGGGCCATCTTTGGAAAACTCAACCTAACACAAGAGTCTTTCTTTCAAGACTTCTAGCATTGGGTCTCCTTTGCAGAGAAGAGCCTGTTTCTCCTATTTTTCCCACACTTGAAATCTGTGTATGCAAAGATCTTATGCACTTCTCTTCCTCAACTCAATATTACTTATCCTTAAAATCCTAATTCAAGCCTCACCTATTGTACCCACTTCTTGGGAAACTCACCAATGTTAATTTATTCTTCTCCACCCCAGAATCCTCATATCCTTATTTTGCATTTTGGCATTCATTTATGCTAAATTAGTAACATTATTATGTTCTTCCTTCTGTTGCTATTAAATGTTCTTTAGGATACTCTCAGTATGTCTTGCCTCCCCAGCTAAGTTTCTAAAAACCTTATAGACTTCATCTTTAATTCCCCTGTACAAGGCACAACTTTGGCTATAAATCTTAACCATCATAAAGACATTTTGTTGTCTACATCTGTAACTCATGGTTACCAGGCAGAAAGGGCAGGGGGAAGATAAATTGGGAGATTGAGATGGACATATACAAACTACTATATATAAAATAAATAAGTTATAAAGACCTACTGTATAGCACAGGGAACTCTACTCAATACTCTGTAATGACCTATATGGGAAAATATGGGAAAAGAATTTTAAAAAGAGTGGATATATTACATGTATAACTGATTCACTTTGCTGTACACCTGAAACTAACACAACATTGTAAATCAACTATACTCCAGTAAAAAATTAATTTAAACAATTTTATAATCAAAAAAAGTTTTTAAGACATTTTGGAGACAAAGACATTTTGGAAACTAGCAAATAACATTTATTTGCTAGTTTCCAAGGTCTTTGACTAAGCTTAATTAATGTGTTTGAATCTTTATTTTAATATATATGAAAATGCAGTAGTGATTTCTATGTCTCAGTTTATCCAACAAGCACAATTGAAGACCTACTGTGTTCATGGTATCATGCCATGTGCTGTATGTATTAGGGTCTGTTTTCCTTAAAGGTGCTATTGCTAGGGAAATAAATCACAGACTTGCACGTGCACACATGAAGACAAATATATAAATGTCATGGAAATGTACAGATATATTGCTGGGGACACTCAAAGAAGAGAGAGATTGGCTCTAGCTGTGGTATTGAGAATGATTCTAAGGTGAAGGTGTCATTCCAACTGGTTACTGAAGGATAGATAACATTTGCACAAGTTGAGATGGTCAAAAGAAGGTTGTAGGCAAGGAAAGAGAAAGGCTGGTCATATCTAATTGAAGGAACCCAAATTATTAGGCTGCTGGGAGGCCATTCTAAGACTTCTCTCCAGTCTCATTTAGGGTAAGAAGTCTGAGCTTCTCAGCTTTGTCAGTATCCATAGTGTTCACGTTTTCTATATTTGGAATTTAGATCTTCCCTCCAGTTAGTTATTTTAAATGAAATTTCTTTTGAAACCCATAGTTCCCACTCAATAAAGAAAAGCCTTGCATACAGATGCTTTCCTCTCTTGAGGATGTGACCAGACAAATTTGACCTAGCTTGCAGACTATTTTCTTGGCTATTTAGGGCTACAAATCCAACTTACTCTCAATTTTTAATATGTGCACAAATCAACTGGGGATCTAATTTAAATGAAAATTCTGATTAGGGCTAGGGAAGACAGAGATTCTGTATTTCTCCAAAACTTACAGGTGATGCTGGTGCTTCTGGCTCCTTGGACACACTTAGAGTAGCAAAGATCTAGGTCATATATGAGTAGCAACTAGGTCAGCCACATTACCCACACTCACCCCTTACCTAGTTCAGAGCCTTTTATATAATATGTGCTCAAATATTACATTTTAGGGAACATATGAGTAAAAGAATAAATAAATGAATCAATTAACACTGAATAAGTTATTTTCCTATCACATAGGGTCCTGCTAGCACTGACTTCTTCTAAGTCAGCAAATGAAGACTAGAAATTCAGACTTTGGAACTCTCAGGGCCTTTGTTCACCCATGTCTTGTGCTTCTGTAAATTCAATGTCCAAAATAAACACAAATAACAGACAATATTCTGCCTCCAAAAATGGACTTTACAGAGTCTTCAAGGATAATTTCCTTGACTCAAAGAAATAACCTAATTCTATCATTTTTACTTTGTCCCCTTTTCATAACTTCTTACTTGAAGTCTCTCCCAATCTCTTAGCTGGAAATAATGTTCCTTGCTTCTAAATTTTCCTAGGGCTCTTTCTGTACCTGTCCTCAGGAAGGCATTTGTTCTAGACTCAAAATTCATATGTTGACATCCTCAAACCCAATGTAATGGCATTTGGAGGTAAGGCTTTTGGAAGGTGATTAGGTCATGAGGGTGGAGCCCTCATGAATAGGTTTAGTGCCCTTATAAAAGGGACCCCAGAGAGCTCCCTTGCTCCTTCCACCACACGCAGAGAGCTTTTAGTAGTCTGAAACCCAGAAGAGAGCTCTCACGAAACCTGGCCATGTTGATACCCTGATCTCAGACTTCCAGCCTCCAGGACTATGAGAAATAAGTGTCTGTTGTTTATAGCCACATAGCTTATGGTATTTTGTTATAGCAACTGGAACAGACTAAGAGTGTTAACCCACATCAGCTCCCCTCATAACCACTTATCTCATACTAATCTGTAGATTCCTTAAGGAGACTGTTTATGTTGTAACTGGAATCCCTACACTCCATCATCTGCACTCATCCCTGTGTGGAGAAGGTACCAAATAAATAATTATTCTGGGAAAGAAACAAAGAATGTTGTGATTGACTTTTTTCTAATTGATTTATTCTAATATTTCTAGGGCTTGATAAATGTTATGGCCTGTTTAAAAAACAATACAGAGGAATCATTTTTCCATCAAAGGCCTAATATGGCAGTATTTAACCATCATAACATCTAATCCAAAACTAAGATCAGGATGGATAAGAGAGTGACAATCTTCCTTCTTTTATGAAAGCAAAGGGAATTGTATTTAGGTGAAATTAATCCACCCAATAAGATCTCAAGCAGAATTCACAGCCCAGAAAATATGACAGGGAAAATTATTCATTACTATTTGTGTATCTAATTTGTTTAAAACACCCTGGAGGTGCCATTCACCCAGACTTCAGAAGATAGAAAAGACAGAAAATAATTTGTAAAGGAAGAAATTCTAATTCTACTGAAATAGGAAGTGAGGGAAGGCCACTTATTGAGGTTATTGATTCTTTCAAGTACTTTGTTTAAATGAATTCAGTGTTCAGTTCATGTTAAATAGTACAACTAAAGATGGTTTTCAAAATATACTTTACATTTTTGCTGATTTAATCATTACATCATTTACTCTTGCACTGCAACCTATTTTTTTTTAAAGGATCTACCCAAAACCTCAAAGACTTTTTATGAGTTCCTGTGTCAAAAGAGAACAAAACAAATATAACCAAGTAAATAATATTTAAGTATTTATTTATTTAGTTATTCATTTATTTGTTTGTAGAAAGAGCCTAGACTCTAGGGTTAGGAATAAAAAATATCAGGTTTGGAATCTCTGATACTCCGTTTACCAATGAGAGATTTTAATCAATTTATTTGACTTCTCTAAGGCTCCCATTCTTATTGGTTTTATGGATACACTTGCAGGAATTTCATAGGCTTGGTCCATGTAGGGATCCAATAAGATAACACATGAAAAACACTCATGATAGTTTCCGGAATATAGTAAAATGGCAATTGGGGTTAGTCTTTTTTTTTTCCCCACAGTCCCCAAATTTTCTGTAGCTAAAATATAAAAGCCAGATAGAACCTTCAAGACAATGTTTGAGCTGAGAAAATTGTTATCTTCTGTGTCCTAAACCAAAAAGAAACCATGCCGTCCACTTCACTCTCTCTCTCCTCTTTACCTGTGCTGTGAAATGCTGGGCTAGACCTTGAAGAAACACGATAAATTGTTTTCACCTTCACCCCAATATGTCTCCCTTCTTAGAGGGCCTTTCCTGTCCTCACAGGGCTTTCTAAGCAATGGAGGTAGCTCCAAATCAGAAAGTACATCCAGATCTTGCACAGGAGAAGGAAGTTAAAGATCAAGGGTATAATAAAAATGGAGAGAGAGCATACCAAACAGAATATTTGCTTAACATCACTACCATTTATAATCCCTTCACTCCCATGGATCAATAACTTCACCCTCCGGGTATAACCTACTTGTGTGATGAGGGTGCCATTGGTCTTTAATCCATACCAGGGTTTCCTCCTCTTGAAGGATAGAAGAAACAGTAGTGTAGATTGTGTCCAGAAGTCATTTTGGCCATAAAAATGTATCTTAAATGTGGAAAATACTTAGTAAATGCTAGCTAATTTCTGGTGAATTATTTCTTGTATTCAGCAGAAGCAGCAAACTATTGGGTAAGGCTGATTAACTAGTTAGTTACCTCATTCATTTATTTAATTATTTGTTCATTCATTCTTATGTTCATTTATTCATTTGTCCAGTAGTCATCTATTGATATTCTAGTATTTGTAAATTGATGGGTGAGGCACAGTGGTTAGTACACACATGCAGGGCCCACCTCATGGGCACATGGCCAGTTGCAGTCACACAGGGTCTTGCAATTGGGATGTCATGCTCCTCAGTCACTGTCTTGAAATTCTTACTAATTTTATATTTAAATTTGTGTTTTAAACGTGAAGTCCAATGGGACAATGAAGCATACAGTAGGGAATCAGAGATGCAGCCCATGCATGGTCCAACCTCCAGCCAACACCCTAGGATGGGTTTTTGGCCACCTTCTCTTCTCTAGTATCCTGAGCTGCCCTGTTCTCATTCCACTGCCACTCTCCACCCCTGGTTGGGACTTGGGCACAAGCATGGAAAGGTCAGTGTTGGGCACTTGCCCCAGAGCATCTCAGGGTGGAGCATGGCAGCGACTCCTTGAGTGCTTTGGACAGGCAATTTTGTGGAAGCCAGCCTACTTAGTACATTCTGATGCAGCTGCTGAAATGCTCTTGGAAGATCACCTGTCAACTGTAGGTTAAGGTAGCAAGGCCGTGGGAGGACAGATGCCTAGTTCAACTTTCAGAGGCATTGGTCTAGCAACTGGCAGGAGAGGGAACCCAGCTTGCTGGTCCTGCATGTGCACATAGAGTGGGGTCCCTTGGTGCCTGTAAGGTTTACACTTTCTCCTTGAGTATCCCTGCACTAGAGAGATTGCAATATTAATTAGCAAATAAAAAACACTATGACAGGTGAAGAGAGACACAGTGGAAGAAAAATAAACACCTTTTTTCCCCTGCTTTTTAAACAAGAACACTTACATTTTTGTTTTGCATTGGGTCCCAAAAATTATATAGCCAGCCCTGAATACATAAATAGGCTAGTCTTCATTTTCAAGGAGATTATAAATTTCCATTGATGAGGAAGGCAAGTTTTATATAAAAAGCTCTAGTGGTTTCTCTCTCTTCCAACAGCCCTCCCATCTCCTATAACATTCTAAAAGTACCTGACATTGGTCAAACCTAATGAGAAGTCTGGGAAATGCAACTGGTAAGAATCAGACCCCTGTAATGCAGGACAGAACAAGAGAAGGGCAAGGTATACAGCTGAAGGAAACAGGCCCAAGACTGACTAAAGGAGATAAGATGTCGATACAGAAAGGCAACAACATATAATACAAGGGCAATAGGTAGTAACTATCCAGGTAATCTGTTCTATAGAAGCACAGAGATGAAGAAGACAAGAGAATTTACTCCAAATTTGCTCCAGTGGGAGTTACCCTAAGCCACTGTATTGGACAGAACTTAATTCACCCTTCCTAGACTCTCCTCTTTCCCGCACATAGTCCTGTGGTCCTCAGAAACATGTAAACATCCTTAGACTCAACACACTCTGGGCGCAGGACAATTAAAACAACACACTCCTGCATCCTCCACCAAAGCCCACATCTTCCCCTAGAAGTTCAGGACACAGTCAGATCCCAGCCCACAATCTGCTTTTGTCCTTTCAGACATAAAGCCAGCAACTGCTGAACATCTGCTGTCCATGCCCTCTGTGTATCTTCTTGAGAGCCCCCTCACTAGGCATAGTTTCTAGGGTAACAGGGCTATGCAGTCCCCAGGCATGGTGGGAATTCTAGACTCAATAATATCTCTGTTCCAAGAAATCTATTTTCCAACGTCCTCAGCTCTCTGGAAACTCTATATTTTAAGTCTTGATCTGGCTGAGAGCTTCAAAAGTCATTGAGCAGATTCACAGTCATTTCCTCCCGTGGAGGTGAGGAAAGATGGTTCCTGTCTCTCACTGCCGCTCTCTTGATACACACAGAAGTGGTGTCATCACTGAAACTAAGAGGAAGGTGACAACTCTAAAGTCACTTGTTATATAACTGAATTGAGCCACAAGCGATAAGGCAAAGACACTTTTTCAAGTCTATTTGGGCATGCTGGAGGGAGTTGTGGAGACCCCCAAAACACTGACAGAGCACCTTCCAGCACTTTTTACTTATGCTAAACTGCAGATGGAACCACATTGGAAAATTTGCCTCGACAGGTTAAGAGAGAGAGAAAAAGAGACTCAAAATTCAGCAGATGAATTTTCTATAGAGTCTTCTGTCTCCCTCCCTAATCTCCATCCACAAGCAAGTTCAATTCAGTTTTCCCTCAAACATGTTGTGATTTCTCAGCCCAAGTGTGCCAGCCTGTCCTTGATGACAACATAGACTACAACTGGGGCTCACAAACAGCGTGTTCTGAGAGGGTAACAGAAATATGAGTGAGAATTTCCAACCTTTCCCCTCAAGCTCCTACCCCATTTCCTCTCTGCATAATGCAGGCTTCTTCCAAGGAAGAGCCCATGGGTATGTACTCATTTGCACAGTGGCCTTAGAAGGCACTGTTTTAATTGCTTCATATGAAATCCATTTACTTTATAGCCTAATAAAATTCTCTGTGCAATGGTAAATAAAACCATGTGGTCACAGCCTCAATGCACGGTTCTCTGGGCTGCATTTTCAGCCCGTGATAAATTAAAGGGGGAAGAGAAAACATTGCACAAAAAGATGCAATTAGCTGAAACGGTATATATTTGGCCTCTGATGATGTCTGCTTACATTCAATCCCCACTTGAAAACCAATGCTCATTTGAAAGCAAACTAGAAAAATCTCTGTCATACAGATGGACCTCATTTGGCTGCATGTTGATGGGCAAAGACACCTTTAGACATTAAATTGCAGTGTTGACTCCTGCACTAGAAATTTCATTTTGTCATTTTTAATCACAATGAGCAAATGTCATCCTTAATAATAACACTCTGCTTCTCTATAATGCCTTTCAACGAAGAACCTGAAAGCACTTTTGCAAATATTAATAAACTGAGATTCACAACAACTCCCAGAGGCAACTGTATTGTAGGCTGAAAAGAAGCCCAAAGTCATGGAATGACTTTGCTAATCCACACAGGAAACTAACCTCAAGGAGGAGAAACAAAGACCAGTTCTGGTTTATGTCAGCTTCACCTTGTTCATGTTCACCAGGCATTTTCAACCACAACTGGAATCCCAGGGCCCAAAGAATGAATGAGGGAAAATTGGGGCTCTTAATGAGATTTATGCTTAATATTTTTCTTCCTTCTACAGTTCCATCTATATGCACATTGACACCCCAATTCATACATCAAATCCAATTGCCCCTCACTTCCCAGACTTGGATATCCAAATAGCCATTGATGTCTAATGAGCATCTCAGTCTTCTCTATTCCAAACCAAACTCATGCTGCCCCCTCCAGAGACCCACTCCCACCTCACTCTTCCCATTTCAGTAATGAGCAATTCCTCTCTTCCTGTTTATCAGCACAAAAACCTTAGCATCCTCTTTGACTGTTCCTTCTTTCTCCCCCAACTTACCTGTGAATCTAGTTGGCTCCACTTTTTAAATAAACCCAGATGCCAACCATGGTTCATCACTACTTCCCAGGCCTAGATAGACGACCATCATCTCTAGTCTGGACATGGTAATAGCCTGCTAACTTACCTCCAAGTTCCCACCCTTGTCTGCTAGCCTCTTTTTGTAGCAGACAAATTGATCTCCTTAAAATGCAAGACAGTTCATGTCCTTTGCTTAAGAGGCTTCAAAGGCTTCTAATCTCATTAGGAGTAAAATCCCAAGTCCTTACTATGAGCTACGAGGCCTTACACAATCCGGCCCCTAGTACTTCTCTGTCCTTATCTGCTGCTGCTTCCTCCTCACTCCTTTAGCTCCAGCCCCACTGTCTCTTTGATTCTCCTTGAATAAGTCAAGCATATGACTGCCTCAGAGCCTTCCACCTTAGTAATCTTTCTGCCTGGGATGCTCTCCTCCCAGATATCTAAAAGCTTGCTCCCTCCCTTTCTTAAATCTCTGCTTAATGCTAATGCTGTTAAGCTATCAGGACGGACCCTAATTGACCTATAGATTCACTGCAATCCCAATATATGGTGCATCCTCAAATTAAGACCTTCTGTTCTAAGATACTGTTAAGGAAAATAAAAAAGTCTAGGGCTTCCCTAGTGGCACAGTGGTTAAGAATCCATCTGCCAATGAAGGGGACATGGGTTCAAGCCCTGGTCCGGGAAGATCCCACATGCCACGGAGCAACTAAGCCTGTGTGACACAACTACTGAGCCTGCACTCTAGAGCCCATGAGCCACAACTACTGAAGCCTGTGTTCCTAGAGCCTGTGCTCCACAACAAGATGTCACAGCAATGAGAAGCCCGCACACCACAACAAAGAATAGGCCCTGCTCACCACAACTAGAGAAAGCCCACATGCAGCAACGAAGACCCACTGCAGCCAAAAATAAATAAATAAATTTATTTAAAAAAAGAAAAAGAAAAAACAGTCTATAAACTGGGAAAAAATATTTTCAACAAATATATCTGATAAAGAACTTGTATCCAGAATATGTAAAGAACTCTCACAACTCAAAAATAATGAATAAATAAAATAAATAACAAGGGCTTCCCTGGTGGCGCAGTGGTTGAGAGTCCACCTGCCGATGCAGGGGACACGGGTTCGTGCCCCGGTCCAGGAAGATCCCACATGCCGCAGAGCGGCTGGGCCCATAAGCCATGGCCGCTGAGCCTGCGCATCTGGAGCCTGTGCTCCACGACGGGAAAGGCCACAACAGTGAGAGGCCCGTGTACTGCAAAAAAAAATAATAAAGTAAAATAAAATAAAATAAAATAAATAAATAAATAACAAAAGAGTTGACAAACTTTTTACCAAAGAAGAAAAAATTACATGAAAAGATGTTCCACATTATAATGGGATTGCAAACTGAAACCACAATGAAACCACCACAGACCTAGGAAAATGGCTAAAAATGAAAACAAAACAAAAACCTGACACAAGTACTGATGGGAAAGTGGAATTTTCATTCTTTGCTTGTGGGAAAGCAAAAAGGTACCGTCACTTTAGAAAACTGACTTTTTTATAGAGTTTAACCCACTCTGTAATAAGCTGATAATCCAGCTGGGCATTCAACTAATAAATGGATAAACAGTTTCACAGCTATACAATGGAATAAAACTGCAATAAAGAAAGAACTACTGATATAGGTAACAATTTAACCAAATCACAAAAGGATTTTGCTAAATGAAAGAATTCAGACACAAAGACAACATACTGTATAATTCCATTTACATAAGATTTTACAAAACACCAAATTCTAGAGACAGAAATCAGATCAGTAGTTTCCAGAGGCTGGGATTGGAGATGGGGGCTGACTATAACAAGGAAAAGAAAAGTTTAAGGGCAAATGGGAATATTTGAATCCTTGATTGTGGTGGGTGCTACACAACTGTGTAACCTGTACATGTCTTTTAAAACTCATCTGATCTACACATGAAAAGTATGAATTTTACTCTTTGTTAATGTACACCATTAAACCTGATGGAGGAAGGCAGTAATTGTGAGTGGATAGTGGCAAGCCTTCCTGTCTTTTCTCCTATTGTCCTTTAAGAAGGCAGAGCTGGAGAGACTGTAAGATGGAAGGCAGTGACCTCATTGGAAACTCAGCTTCTTTCAGATCTTAGGACCTGGATTCTGATCTAACTCACTTTTATGGGATATGGATGGTACACAGTAGGAGGTGTGTATGGTACAGCTTTCCCCCTTTGCTGTAACACAAACTAAAGGGATGTGATTACTCCTATAAAATCCTGAAACTCAGTTTGGTGTCTTGGTTTAGGCTGCCACACTTTTTTGGAAAGTGTTGAGATTTGGGCTGGTTTTCCATATTTCAAATTATAAGAATTATGAGTTGGGGGAGGGGAGTACAACAGAGGCTAATTGAAGGATTTGACCAAAATAAGGGTTGGAGATTGGGACAAAATATAGTCACTCACTTTAACGAGATAATATACTGAGTGAACTTTTATTTCCTTAATATTGCATTTCTGAAACTCGGTTTCCTTTGGCAAAACTGTAAAGAAAATATTATATAAGCACATCTAGTCAGTGATTGTTGTGAGGAATCAAATAACAAAATACAAGAAATGTACTTGGTTTAGTATCTAGCATCTGGTGAGTATTCAACATATTTTAGCCTGAAGGAAAAAGGAGGAACCACTTCTATAAAAATATGAGTGGAAGCTATTGCCAATCATCTTCAATTGACAGGCATGCTTGGGACAAAAATCTAAAAAGTTGATACCCCAGCTGGGCCTGCAAAAAGTTAGTTAGCAGGTGCTGTTTACAAATTTAAACTCTAGTCATCATGTAATGTAAATTAAAGACAAATGAAGATTTTTCATTAATTGGTAATTTGAAAATGCTGGATTTGAGGACTGCTCAAAATTCATGACGTGCATTAAAAAAAAAGTATATTAAAACCTAACAACCTTGCAAACAGGCACAGTGTAAGCTTCAAATACTCAGAGTTCCCAACCAGAGAAAAATAATGTTTCTTAGAACTACTAAGGGTTTGGATTTAATTGCTTAGTGCTCTTCCTATAATCCCCTTATTCTACTTCCTCATGAAAGAGCTAATCAGAGAAAATTCTCCAAAGTAATTGGTGAATATCCAATTCTGAACAAGATGATTTTTAAGGCTGCATCACTCAGAAAAAAGTTTCCAGGACTGCAACCAAAATCCATTATAATGGAATTCAGGCTCCAGAATTTTTTCTTTAATTTGGAAGATATTTGGAAGAGATTAGTGAAGGGTAGAAGCAGCGAGGAAAGGGAAGGAATTTACAGTTTTGAGGGTCCAATCTGTAAGCCCCTGCAGGGTAGTCTCATATGCCTTATGTCCTTTTAATTCTCAGAACAATCATTGAGGTAATTCCTATTTTCTTCATTTTGCAGATGTGGAAAATAAGGAGAGGTTTAATGTGACCTATATGCAACTAAAAAAATAAACTTTAGGGATTTAAAGTAAGGTTAAAATATATGCCTTCAAGCAGAGAACAGAGTCCTCAAAGAAAGAAGGCGTCCCTTGAGTCTGGTTTCTTAGTCCATTTTACTAGTAAAATGCCGTACGAACTGATGGCAACAAAACTCACATCTTTAGACTGCCTTACTGTTCACAAAAATTTCAGAAATTCTCTCCAAAAAGATTTTCACATAATCTTATTTATCCTCAAGCCACCTATTAGATCAAAGTGAGTCCCATTTTACAGATGCAGAAACTGAGAGTCAAGGAGATTACGTAACTTATTCCGTGTCTCAAAAGAAGAAGCCAGCAGAGCCAGAGCTCAGACTTTTATTTTCAAATTCCCAATCTCACATTCTTTCTCCCAGAGCTTCACATACCATTTCCACTGAGGGACCCTACAACACAGAGGAGTCTGTCCATCAGTCAAAACCATCTATTTTATTTCCTTGGAGTTTCAACATTATTTTTCAAGTTTCCATTCATTTCACATGCTCTTCCAAATGAAGACTATTGGTTTCCAACATGAAAGTATTTTAAATTTCTACTAAATTGTTTTTAAACTTTCTAATTACAAGTTTGAGTGAAACTGGTACTCTCAGAAGATTCCTACTATCTGACCTGAAGCTTCATTTGCCTCTGGCATCACGGTGTACTTTCTGTTTGTCCCATATTCCAATTTGAGAATCATAGATCTATACCCCATAGTCTAAATTCTGGGGCAGAATTCTGGGGCAGAATTAAATTTACTGAGGCCCCAGCAATCACTATGTAGCCATTTATATTCGTTATATCATTAATATTTACAGTAGCACTATTAGTGGGCGTTTTATTGCCACTAAATGGAAGGTTACAGAAAACCAGAGAAGTCAGTTTACTTATTCAAGTTTACACAAAACTGAACCAGGACTTCAGCCGACCCTGAATCTTGGGTTTGTTTCAGAAGTTCCCGTCTGTCTCATGATGCTCCAAGGTAAGTTTTATTTTTGCACCAGATGCTTCTGATTTTATGGCTATAAAGAAAATAAACTGTACTATACTTAGAGGAGAAAATAGAACGGAAGCAAGGGACATTTTTTCTTCTTTTATTATTACGTTCAAGTTTAGTATAACTAGAATACCCCACAATCCCACATTCAGAGTTTGGTGATGGATGATGTTCAGGACCAACTTTCTTACAATGGCCCAAGGGCATCATTTTCTTCTAACACTTTCATTTTTCACTGGCTTAAAACATGCATACAAATGCTTTTCCACTTTTGGTCCTGGATGCTAAATTTTTAGAAGTGGTTGTAAGGAATAGTTCGTTCAACGATATGGCAGAAACATTTCTGAACACTGAGAAACATGAAAGACGTTGTAAAACTAAGTTAAATCCTTGGATATTTAAGGGCATGAAATGTACCTAAAACATTGTATTTTTCAAAATTGAGGGTTAAATTAGAAGTCTATGATGTCAAAATGATACGGTTTTTTAAACATCATTCTTCTTCCCCCTTATTCAATATATATTCTTACAAGCCCAGCTAAAGTCCTTGAATGACACTAAGCATGTTTTCAAAAATTTTTAAACTTTTCTCTATCTCTGCTTTCTGAGAAAAACACCTCCCATGGTGTTTGGTGAGGTGGATATTTTCCTACATTTTAATTGTAAATTTTTGATAGCCTGTAGGTGTGAGGTGTTAAATGAAACGACATTCACAAACATTTAGTATCTCATGTGTGCTAGTTCCTGATCATACATTTTCTTATTTTATCCTCATAGTAATCACGAGATAAGCATTGATAGCCATGTCTTATGGGTGTGCAAACTGAGCTTCAGAGAGGTCAAGTGTTGCTTCCCAGGTCACAGAGCTAGTATGTCTGACTCTAAAGGACTTTCTTTTTTCCAATTTACCAAGTATCTGCCAATTCTGATCCACTTCCTGTTTTTGTAAGTAAAGTTTTATTGGAAAACTGTCGATCTCATTTATTTACATGTTGTCAAGGGCAGAACTGAGAAGATATAAAGGTCCAGATAGTAACTATTTTTGTCTTTGCAAGCCATATGGTCTCTGTGGCAACTCAACTCTACCGCTGTAATATGAAAGAGTCATAAATAATTCCTAAATGAAAAAGTGTGACTGTGCTCCAATAAAACTTTATTCATAAAAAAAAGCTGGTGGGCAGGCCAGTTTTGGCTTGCAGGCTGTAGTTTGTCAGCCCCTCTCTGGTATAGCAGTGTGTCCCCTAAAGCAGATTTTTGATAAGTTCATTAAAACTATAGAAAGTCTGAGGCCTGCCTTTTTAATTATTTTTTTAAATCAGTGGTTGAAAAGTTCATGTGTCTAAAGTTCATTTTGCTTATAATTATTTGAGATAAAGCTTATTGTTGCCTTTTTTTTTAATTGCCTTCTATTAGAAGATGGCTAGAAAAACAAGCATCCAGTATTTGAATGACCTTAATCTACAAGGAGTTCTCTCAAAATAGGTACGGTATAGAATTTATATCTGTATTGATCATTTTGATGCCCTCTCTATGACAGGTCTGGCTGAATATACAGATAAGGCTTTGGCCTTCAGAAAGGTCATAATCTGAAAGGCAAAGAAAAACTCCCTGCAACAGATCACACAGGCATAGCATGGAGCAGAGGAAAGCCTGAGAACTCTCTGCTAAATCTCTCAGCCCAGGTATAATCCCAATGCTCTGAGAACTGGCTTCTAAAACGTGTTCTCTACCCGCTTATCTCATCCAGCAATACAGTCTTGATTGACACCACATCTCCCAAACCCAGGTGCCCAGCCAAAGGAAAGAAGTACTTCTGGCAGCAGAACACGTGTTAGATGTTAGTCATTGGAGCAAGAATTCCAGCCACAGGGGGAGGCTGGCATTTTGCAGGAGAAATATTAAAGAGGCATGATTCCAGGTTCACAATGGTCTACAAAAGCTGTCAGTGCTTGAGGACAAAAAAAAAAAATACAGTTATTATTGTTGCCCTGTGACATTATAAGAATGAGAGTGCACAAAAGCGGCTTTCATCAGATATGAGCTATAGTAGAATGATAGAGAGATGCTTTGTTCCCAAAGCACTTACATTTCTTACCTAAAACTAAAGGAACTATTTAGCAAGAACCTCGGCAATCTCACTCGAGTAAGACATAAAAATAAAACATAATCTTTTGATGTAACAAATCATATGTAGCACTTAGCCTGTTCCAGGCACTGTTCTAAATGTTCACAAACATCAACTTGCTTAACTTCTTAAAAATCTTATGAGGTAGGTCCAATTACTGTCCTTATTTTTTCAAAAGTGGAAATGGAGGCAGAGAGAGGCCCTTAACTTTTCCCGTCACGCAGTTGTAGGGCTCCGTGTGTGTTCTTAATCACCGGTGAGGCTCCATCACGCCTTCACATGGAGCAAACTGGGGCATGGTAGTTAATTTCTCTGAACTTCTGTTTTCTCATAAACAGAGGGGGGGGCGATAAAGATCCTTACCTACCCAAATGGTATGGAGATTAATGGAGATAAAATGTAAAGTATCCAACTGGGTGTTTAACAGATAATGACAAGATTTCACATCTTATGAGCTCTTGCCTCATATGACAAGTATTGTGATAAAAAGTTTGCACACTCAGCTATAAAACAGAAAGAAATAATGCCATTTGCAGCAAAATGGATGGACCTAGAGATGATCATACTGAGTGAAGTAAGACAGAGACAGATAAATATCATATGATATCACTTATATGTGGAATTTAAAAAATGATACAAATGTACTTACATATAAAACAGAAACAGACTCACAGACATAAAAAAGAAGCTTATGGTTACCAAAGGGGAAATGTGGGAGGAGGGATAAATTAGGAGTTTGGGATTAACAGACACATGCTACTATATATAAAATAGATAAGCAACAAGGACGTACTGTATAGCACAAGGAACTATACTCAATATTTTGTAATAACATATAAGGGAAAAGAATCTGAAAAAGAATATATATATATATATATATATATATATATATATATGCATAGCTGAATCCCTTTGCTGTACACCTGAAACTATATATTGTAAATCAACTACACTTCAATAAAAAAGGTTGCACACGTTATCTCATTAATCCCTGGAAAACTTCATGACATAGGTGCTAATATTATCCATATTTAACACATGAAGATATTAAAGATAGGGATGCTTAAATGCGGTGCTTAAAATCATCATCTAGGAAGGAGCAAAGGCAGACCTCTGATTCCAGGGGCTAGGATGTGCTCATTAAAATTTTATTCCCTTCCCCTTATAAGAAAGAAAACCTTGCTGGCAAAGGGCCAGGAAGGATTTAGATATTTGAAATGGATGGGGGATCTTTCTGGCTCTCAAGCAAAGCCCTTGATCCTGGGACTGGAGTGTAACCATCTCTTCTTAATCCTAGGACTTACCTTTAGAAATCCCTGCTGAGGTGCTATTGGGCGTACAATAGAGAGTTGCCCCATAGGCCCACATTTAGAGTAATAATATGATAAAACAATATAACTCTCAGGTATCCTCTCTAGGTAAGGGTACTCTCACAGCTATCCTTTCTAGGTAAGTTGTACCACCATCAAATATTCCGAGCTGGTAATACAGATGTGAAAAGTCTTAATGAATTGTCAAGTCAAAGCTAAATATAAAGGAAAAAAGTAACTGAAAGCTTTAGACCTTATCTTAAGGGAGGAGGAATTTCAATGCCAGAATATCAGAACATCTCCCTCAAATTACATTTGACCTAAGATTACAACAGATACTGTCCTAGGCCACCAACAAGGTGGCAAATTAAAGTCATACTAATGGGTGGGTCAAAAAGGGCCTTCGGTTTTTAAAGTAAAAATAAAAGACACATTTTTCATTTTCACCAAGAACTTTATTAAGTAACATATTTACCCTTTTGTTCCACTACCTTCTGACATTTTTTCAGGCAACTTCATAATTCCATCTTCCCAAAACGTTTTATCTTTTTGAGTAAAGAACTGTTCCAGGTGCCTTTTACAGTCTTCCAGGGAATCGGAATTTTTCCCATTAAAAGAATTTTGCAAAGACCAAAATAAATGGAAATCCAAAGGTGCAATGTCTGGTGAATACAGCAGATGAATCAGGACTTCCCAGCCAAGCTGTTAACAGTTTTTGCCTGGTCATCAAATAAACATGCGGTCTTGCGTTATCCTGATGGAAGATTATGAATTCTCTGTTGACTAATTCTGGAGGCTTTTTGTCGAGTGCTGCTTTCAGTCTAATTGGGAGCAGTACTTCTTGGAATTAATCGTTTGGTTTTCCGGAAGGAACTCATCATAGGGGACTCCCTTCCAATCCCACCATATACACAACATCACCTTCTTTGGATGAAGACCGGCCTTTGGTGTGGCTGGTGGTGGCTCATTTCTCTTATCCCACGATCTCTTCCTTTCCACAGTATCCACCTTTCATCGGCCATCACAATTTGTTTTAAAAATGCAACGTTTTCATAACATTTCAGTAGAGAATTGCATGCGGGAATATAAGTCAAGAAAATTTTTGTCACCTAACTTATGTCGAACCCAAACATCAAAGCGATTCACATAACCAAGCTGGTGCAAATGATTTTCAGTGCTTGATTTGGATATGTTGAGTATGTCGGCTCTCTCCCGTGTGGTAAAACACTGATTGTTCTCAATTACTGTTTCGATTTGATCACTATCAACTTCAACTGGTCTACCCGATTGTGAAGCATTGTCCAGTGAGAAATCTCCAGCAGGAAACTTTGCAAACCACTTTTGACACGTTCGATCAGTCACAGCACCTTCTCCATATACTGCACAAATCTTTTTGTGTGTTTCCATTGCATTTTTACCTTTCTTGAAATAATAAAGCCTAATATGCTGAAAATGTTGCTTTTTTTCTTCCATCTTCAATAGTAAAATGGCTACACAAGTATTCACCAATTTTGATGTCTTTTTTTAAATGCACACTGACATGACAGCTGTTACATACAACCTAACAAAATAGTTTCAAATGAAGTTAAAGACAGTTAAGTGCTACTGCAGCCATCTTACAGAAAAACATGAATGAACATTTTGGCCCACCCACTAGTTATTTCCAGCTCTACCCCTTGAATTCTTTGCTTTGGTTAAAAAACATGAGAGAGAAATCCCCATGGTCTGTCACAATTGTTCCCTTTGTTTGGGATTCACAAAATTTCATATGATTCCCAGATGACCCATTGGCCTCGTAGCTCAAAGGCTAGGTCCACTGCATGAGGCACACCATTTCACTGTGTCCAGGGCTGTGTTTACCCATATGCAAACCTCTTCTCCTTAGGTGGGAGCTGAGCCTCAGCAGAATGCCGGGGCTTTTGCCTCTCACCTCGTCCTCCTCCAGGTTTAATCCCTGCCCTACCACATGCTTTCAATATGGCGTTCTATCACCTGAGTTGGACTCCTGATTTTCTCATTGTTGCTTTCCTCCTACAGTAGCTGAGATGCCACTCTTTTCAGCTCTAGCTTTTCAGGGCCAGAGCTGCTGTAGTTACAGCAGCTCTGGCCCAGACCCAAACTTATAAATCAGTCCCTTCTGTGTTTCTAGAACACAATGTCCAACAGAAATAAAATGCAAGTCATATATGTAATTTAAAATTTTCTAGTTTTGCACTAAAAAATTAAAAAGAAAGAGGTAAAGTGAATAATATATTTTGCTTAAACCAACATATCCACAATACAAATTCAACCTGTCATAAAACTTTTTGAAAAAATATCATTAATAAGATATTTTACATTCTCTATTTTTCTACTAAGTCTTTGAAATCTGGCATGTGTTTTATTCTTAAATCACATCCTAATTTGGATGCTAAATATTTATCAGAATTAGTTGATCCATACATACAGTTCATAAATTTGAAAAAAAATAGACTGACACACTCGAGCTGTTCCAAACATATGTAAGCTTTCCAGTAGCTGAATTAAGTGTCAGTTTTTAAAGTTAAATTTAAATTAATTAAAACAAAATTTTAAACTTACTTTCTCAGTCACACATCATTTTTTGTGAATTATTATGATGTATTTATTTATTGTAATTGCAGTATAGTTGATTTACAATGTTGTGTTAGTTTCAGGTGCATAGTAAAGTGATTCAGTTATACATGTACATGCATTTTTTTCAGATAATTTTCCATAATAGGTTATTATAAGATATTAAGTATAGTTCCCTGTGCTATAGAGTAGGTCCTTGTTGGTTATCTATTTTGTATAGAGTAGCATGTATCTGTTAATACCAAACTAATAATTTATTCCTCCCCCCCTACACCAGTCATATTTTAATTGCTCAACTACCACATGGGGCTTGTGGCTACCATAATGGATAGTGAAGTTTTCACAGCATGTACAGTAGGAATTCATCAGCTGCTCAGCTAAGGAGGCAATTTTATATTGCCTCCTTAATCAAACATAATGTGACCATATGTGCATGGGTTTATCTCTGGGCTTTCAACCCTGCTCCATTGATCTATATTTCTGTTTTTGTGCCAGTACCATACTGTCTTGATTACTGTAGCTTTGCAGTATAATCTGAAGTCAGGGAGCCTAATTCCTCCAGCTCCTTTTTTCTTACTCAGGATTGTTTTGGCAAGGAGTTGAGGAAGATGGCGGAAGAGTAAGACGCAGAGATCACCTTCCTCTACACAGATACATCAGAAATACATCAACACGTGGAACTGCTCTGATAGAACACACAATGAATGCTGGCAGAAGACCTCAGACCTCCCAAAAGGCAAGAAATTCCCCACATACCTGGGTAGGGCAAAAGAAAAAATGAAAAACAGAGACAAAAGAATAGGAATGGGACCTGCACAAGTGGGAGGGAGCTGTGAAGGAGGAAAGGTTTCCACACACTAGGGAGCCCCTTCATGGGGGGAGACAGGGGGTAGCAGAGGGGGGAAGCTTCAGAGCCATGGAGGAGAGCACAACAACAAGGGTGCAAAAGACAAAGTGGAGAGATTCCCGCACCGAGGATTGGCGCCAACCAGCACTCACCAGCCCGAGAGAGTTGTCTTCTCGCCCACCGGGGCGGGTGGGGGCTGGGAGCTGAGGCTCGGGCTTCGGTCGGAGCACAGGGAGAGGACTGGGATTGGTGGTGTGAACACAGCCTGAAGGGGTTAGTGCACCATGGATAGCCGGGAGGGTGTCTGGGGAAAACTCTGGACCTGCCGAAGAGGCAAGAGACTTTTTCTTCCCTCTTTGTTTCCTGGTGCACAAGGAGAGGGGATTAAGAGCACTGCTTAAAGGAGCTCCAGAGATGGGCGTGAGCCACAGCTTAAAGTGCAGACCCCAGAGACGGGCATGAGACACTAAGGCCACTGCTGCAGCCACCAAGAAACCTGTGTGCAAGCACAGGTCACCATCCACACTGCCCCTCCTGGGAGCCTGTGCAGCCCGCCACTGTCAGGGTCCCGTGATCCAGGGACAACCTCCCCGGGAGAATGCATGGCATGCCTCAGGCTGGTGCAACATGATGCTGGCCTCTGCCACTGCAGGATCGCCCCGCATCCATGCCCCTCCCCCCCCACCCGGCCTGAGTGAGCCAGAGCCCCCTAATCTGCTGCTCCTTTAACCCTGTCCTGTCTAAGCAAAGAAGAGACACCTTGCAGCGACCTACATGCAGTGGCAGGGCCAAATCCAAAGCTGAGGCTCCGGAGCTGTGCAAAAAAGAAGAGAAAAGGAAATCTCTCCCAGCAACCTCAGGAGCAGTGGATTAAATCTCCACAATCAGCTTGATGTACCCTGCAACTGTGAAATACCTGAATAGACAACAAACCATCCCAAATTGAGGAGGTGGACTTTGAGAGCAAGATTTATTTTTTCCCCTTCTCCTCTTCTTGTGAGTGTGCATGTATATGCTTCTGTGTGAGATTTTTTCTGTAATACCTTTGCTTTCAACATTTGTCCTAGGGTTCTATCCATCTGTTTTTTTCTTTTGTTTTTTGTTTTACTTAAAAAATTTTTTTTCTTAATAATTATTTTTTATTTTAATAACTTGATTTTATTTTACCTTACTTATTTTATTTTATTTTATCCTATTCTTCCTTCCTTTTCTTTCTTTCTTTCTTTCTTTCTTTCTTTCTTTCTTTCTTTCTTTCTTTCTTTCTTTCTTTCTTTCTTTCTTTCTTTCTAATTTTTCTCCCTTTTTTTCTGAGCTGTGTGGATGAAAGGCTCTTGGTGCTACAGCCAGGAGTCAGTGCTGTTCCTCTGAGGTGAGAGAGCCAAATTCAGGAAACTGGTCCACAAGATACCTCCCAGTTCCACATAATATCAAACGGCAAAAATCTCCCAGAGATCTCCATCTCAACACCAACACCCAGCTTCACTCAATGACCAGCAAGGTACAGTGCTGGACATCCTATGCCAAACAACTAGCAAGACAGGAACACAACACCACCCATTAGCAGAGAGGCTGCCTAAAATCATAATAAGTCCAAAGACACCCCAAGAACACACCACCAGACATGGACCTGCCCACCAGAAAGACAAGATGCAGCCTCATCAGCAGAACACAGGCACTAGTCCCCTATACCAGGAAGCCTACACAACCCACTGAACCAACATTAGCCACTGGGGACAGACACCGAAAACAATGGGAACTATGAACCTGCAGCCTGCAAAAAGGAGACCCCAAACACAGTAAGTTAAGCAAAGTGAGAAGACAGAAAAACACACAGCAGATGAAGGAGCAAGGTAAAAACCCACCAGACCAAACAAATGAAGGGGAAATAGGCAGTCTACCTGAAAAAGAATTCAGAATAATGATAGTAAAGATGATCAAAAATCTTGGAAATAGAATAGACAAAATACAAGAAACATTTAACAAGGACCTAGAAAAACTAAAGAGGAAACAAGCAATGATGAACAACACAATAAATGTAATGAAAAATACCCTAGAAGGGATCAATAGCAGAATAACTGAGGCAGAAGAACAGATAATGGATAAGTGACCTGGAAGATGAAATAGTGGAAATAACTACTGCAGAGCAGAATAAAGAAAAAAGAATGAAAAGAACTGAGGACAGTCTCAGAGACTACTGGGACAACATTAAGTGCACCAACATTCGAATTATAGGGGTCCCAGAAGAAGAAGACAAAAAGAAAGTGACTGAGGAAATATTTGAAGAGATTATAGATGAAAATTATCCTAATATGGGAAAGGAAATAGTTAATTGAGTCCAGGAAGTACAGAGAATCCCATACAGGATAAATCCAAGGAGAAACACGCCAAGACACATATTAATCACACTGTCAAAAATTAAATATAAAGAAAACATATTAAAAGTAGCAAGGGAAAAACAACAAATAACACACAAGGGAATCCCCATAAGGTTAACAGCTGATCTTTCAGCAGAAACTCTGCAAGCCAGAAGGGAGTAGCAGGACATATTTAAAGTGATGAAGGAGAAAAACCTGCAACCAAGACTACTTTACCCAGCAAGGATCTCATTCAGATTTGATGGAGAAATTAAAACCTTTACAGACAAGCAAAAGCTGAGAGAGTTCAGCACCACCAAACAAGCTTTACAACAAATGCTAAAGGAACTTCTCTCGGCAAGAAACACAAGAGAAGGAAAAGACCTACAAAGACAAACACAAAACAATTAAGAAAATGGGAATAGGAACATACATATCAATAATTACCTTAAACATAAATGGATTAAATGCTCCCACCAAAAGACAAAGACTGCCTGAATGGAAACAAAAACAAGACTCATATATATGCTGTCTACAAGAGACCCACTTCAGACCTAGGGACACATACAGATGGAAAGTTAGGGGATAGAAAAAGATATTCCATGCAAATGGAAACCAAAAGAAAGCTGGAGTAGCAATTCTCGTATCAGACAAAATAGAATTTAAAATAAAGACTCTTAAAAGAGACAAAGAAGGACACACCATAATGATCAAGGGATCCATACATGAAGAAGATATAACAATTGTAAACATATATGCACCCAACAAGGAGCACCTCAATACTTAAGGCAAATACTAACAGCCATAAAAGGGGAAATCTACAGTAACACAATCATAGTAGGGGACATTAACACCCCACTTTCACCAATGGACAGATCATCCAAAATGAAAATAAATAATGAAACACACGCTTTAAATGATATATTAACAAGATGGATTTAATTAATATTTATAGTACATTCCATTCAAAAACAACAAAATACACATTTTTCGCAACAGCTCATGGAACATTCTCCAGGACAGATCATATCTTGGGTCACAAATCACGCCTTGGTAAATTTCAGAACATTGAAATCATATCAAGTATCTTTTCCAACCACAACGCTATGAGATTAGATATCAATTACAGGAAAAGAACTGTAAAAAATACAAACACATGGAGGCTAAACAATACACTACTTAATAACGAAGTGATCACTGAAGAAATCAAAGAGGAAATCAAAAAATACCTAAATACAAATGACAATGCAGACACGTTGACCCGAAACCTATGGGATGCAGCAAAAGCAGTTCTAAGAGAGAAGTTTATAGCAATACAATCCCACCTTAAGAAACAGGAAACATGTCAAATAAAAAACATAACTTGCACCTAAAGCAATTAGAGAAAGAAGAACAACAAAAAAAAACAAAGTTAGCCGAAGGATAGAAATCATAAATGACAGATCATAAATAATTGAAAAAGAAATGAAGGAAAGGATAGAAAAGATCAATAAAACTAAAAGCTGGTACTTTGATAAATAAACACAATTGATAAACCATTAGCCAGACTCATCAAGAAAAAAAGGGAAAAGACTCACATCAATAGAATTAGAAATGAAAAAGGAGAAGTAACAACTGACACTGCAGAAATACAAAGGATCATGAGAGATTACTAAAAGCAACACTATGCCAATAAAATGGACAACATGAAAGAAATGGACAAATTCTTAGAAATGCACAACCTGCCGAGACTGAACCAGGAAGAAATAGAAAATATGAACAGACCAATCACAAGCACTGAAATTGAAACTGTGATTAAAAATCTTCGAACAAACAAAAGCCTAGGACAAGATGGCTTCACAGGCAAAATCTTGCAAACATTTAGAGAAGAGCTATCACCTATCCTTCTCAAACTCTTCCAAAATATAGAAGAGGGAGGAATACTCCCAAACTCATTCTATGAGCCCACCATCACCCTGATACCAAAACCAGACAGGATGTCACAAAGAAAGAAAACTACAGGCCAATATCACTGATGAACATAGATGCAAAAATCCTCAATAAAATACTAGCAAACAGAATCCAACAGCACATTAAAAACATCATACACCATGATCAAGTGGGGTTTATTCCAGGAACGTAAGGATTTTTCAGTATATGCAAATCAATCAACGTGATACATCATATTAACAAATGGAAGGAGAAAAACCATATGATCATCTCAATAGATGCAGAGAAAGATTTCAACAGCGATTTATGATAAAAACCCTGCAGAATGTAGGCATAGAAGGAATTTTCCTCAACATAATAAAGGCCGTATATGACAAACCCACAGCCAATATCATCCTCAATGGTGAAAAAATGAAAGCATTTCCATTAAAATCAGGAAAAAGACAAGGTTGCCCACTTTCACCACTATTATTCAACATTGTTTTGGAAGTTTTAGCCACAGCAATCAGAGAAGAAAAAGAAACAAAAGGAATCCAAATCAGAAAATAAGAAGTAAAGCTGTCATTGTTTGCAGATGACATGATACTCTACACAGAGAATCCTAAGGATGCTACCAGAAAACTACTAGAGCTAATGAATTTGGTAAAGTAGCAGGATACAAAATTAATGCACAGAAATCTCTGGCATTCCTATACACTAATGATGAAAAATCTGAAAGTGAAATTAAGAAGACACTCCCATTTATCACTGCAACAAAAAGAATAAAATATCTAGGAATAAACCTACCCAAGGAGATAAAAGACCTGTATGCAGAAAATTATAAGACACTGATGAAAGAAATTAAAGATGATACAAATAGATGGAGAGATATACCATGATCTTGGATTAAAGAATCAATCAATCAGTCATTGTGAAAATGACTCTACTACCCAAAGCAATCTACAGATTCAATGCAATCCCTATCAAACTACCACTGGCACTTTTCACAGCAGTAGAACAAAAAATTTCACAATTTGTATGGAAACACAAAAGACCCCGAATAGCCAAAGCAATCTTGAGAACGAAAAATGGAGCTGGAGAAATCAGGCTCCCTGACTTCAGACTATACTACAAAGCTACAGTAATCAAGACAGTATGGTACTGGCACAAAAACAGAAATATAGATCAATGGAACAGGATAGAAAGCCCAGATATAAACCCACGCATATATGGTCCCCTTATCTTTGATAAAGGAGGCAAGAATATACAGTGGAGAAAAGACAGCCTCTTCAATAAGTGGTGCTGGCAAAACTAGACAGATACATGTAAAAGTATGAGATTAGAACACTCACTGACACCATAGACAAAAATAAGCTCAAAATGGATTAAAGACCTAAAAGTAAGGTCAGAAATTATCAAGCTATTTGAGGAAAACATAGGCAGAACACTCTATCCCATAAATCACAACAAGATCCTTTTTGACCCACCTCCTAGAGAAATGGAAAGAAAAACAAAAATAAACAAATGGGACCTAATGAAACTTAAAAGCTTTTGCACAGCAAAGGAAACCATAAACAACAACAAAAGACAACCCTCAGAATGGGAGAAAATATTTGCAAATAAAGCAACTGACAAAGGATTAATCTCCAAAATTTACAAGCAGCTCATGCAGCTCAATATCAAAAAAACAAACAACCCAATCCAAAAATGGGCAGAAGACCTAAATAGACATTTCTCCAAAGAACATATACATATTGCCAGCAAACACATGAAAGACTGCTCAACATCATTAATCATTACAGAAATGCAAATCAAAACTACAATGAGATATCGTCTAACTCTTGTCAGAATGGCCATCATCAAAAAATCTAAAAAACAATAAATGCTGGAGAGGGTGTGGAGAAAAGGGAACACTCTTGCAGTGTTGGTGGGAATGTTAATTGATACAGCCGCTATGGGGAATGGTATGGAGGTTCCTTAAAAAGCTACAAATAGAACTACCATGTGATGCAGCATTCCCACTACTGGGCATATACCCTGAGCAAACCGTAATTCAAAGAGAGTCATGTACCAATATGTTCATTGCAGCTCTATTTACAATAGCCAGGACATGGAAGCAACCTAAGTGTCCATCTACAGAAGACTGGATAAAGAAGATGTGACACATATATACAATGGAATATTACTCAGCCAGAAAAGGAAATGAAATTGAATTATTTGTAGTGAGGTGGATGGACCTAGAGTACAGAGTGAAGTAAGTCAGAAAGAGAAACACAAATACTGTATGGTAACACATATATATGGAATCTAAGAAATAAATAAATAAATAAAGGTCATGAAGAACCTAGGAGTAAGATGGGAATAAAGACACAGACCTACTAGATAATGCGCTTGAGGATATAGGGAGGGGGACGTGTAAGCTGTGAGAAAGTGAGAGAGTGGCATGGACACATATACACTACCAAACATAAAATAGATAGCTAGTGGGAAGCAGCTGTATAGCACAGGGAGATCAGCTCGGTGGTTTGTGACCACCTAGAGGGGTGGGATAGGGAGAGTGGGAGTGAGGGAGATGCAAGAGGGAAGATATATGGGAACATATGTATATGTATAACTGATTCTCTTTGTTATAAGGCAGAAACTAACACATCATTGGAAAGAAATTATCCTCCAATAAAGATGTTAAAAAAAAAACAGATTGTTTTGGCTCTTCAGGGTCTTTTGTGTTTCAGTACAAATTGTGAGATTTTTTGTTCTAGTTCTGTGAAAAATTCCGTTGGTCATTTGATAGGGATTGCACTGAATCTCTAGATTGCTTTGAGTAGTATAGTCATTTTCACAATGTTGATTCTTCCAATCCAAGAACATTTTGTATCTCTCCATCTGTTTGTATCATCTTAATTTCTTTCATCAGTGTCTTATAGTTTTCTACATACAGGTCTTTTGTCTCCTTAGGTCGCTTTTTTCCTAGGAATTGTATTCTTTTTGTTGAAATGGTAAGTGGGTGTGTTTCCTTAATTTGTCTTTCAGAATTTTTATCATTAGTGTATAGGAATGCAAGAGATTTCTGCGCATTAATTTTGTATCCTGCTACTTTATCAAATTCATTGATTAGCTCTAGTAGTTTTCTGGTAGTATCTTTAGGATTCTCTATGTACAGTATCATGTCATCTTCAAAGAGTGACCACTTTACTTCTTCTTTTGTGATTTGGATTCCTTTTATTTCTTTTTATTCTCTGATTTCTGTGTCTACAACTTCAAAACTATGTTGAATAATATTGTGAGAGTGGACCACCTTGCCTTGTTCCTGATCTTAGGTGAAATGCTTTCAGCCTTTCACCTTTGAGAACAATGTTGGCAGTGGGTTTGTCATATGTGGCCTTTATTATGTTGAAATAAGTTCACTCTGTGCCTACTTTCTGGAGGGTTTTCATCCTAAATCAGTGTTAAATTTCGTTGAAAGCTTTTTGTGCATCTATTGTGGTTATCATATGGTTTTTCTCCTTCAATTTGTTAATATGGTGTATCACATTGACTGATTTGCATATATTAAAGAATCCTTGCATTCCTGGAGTAAACCCCACTTGATCATGGTGTATGATCCTTTTAATGTGCTGCTGGATTCTGTTTGCTAGTATTTTGTTGAGGATTTTTACATCTATGTTCATCAGTGATATTGTCCTGTAGTTTTCTTTCTTACACCTTTGTCTGGTTTTGGTATCAGGGTGATGGTGGCTGACTGGTTTTGTTATCAGGGTGATGGTGACCTCATAGAATGAGTTTGAGAGTGTTCCTCCCTCCACTATATTTTGGAAGAGTTTGAGAAGGATGGGTGTTAGCTCTTCTCTAAATGTTTGCAAGAATTCACCTGTGAAGCCATCTGGTCCTGGGCTTTTGTTTGTCGGAAGATATTTAATCACTGTTTCAGTATCAGTGCTTGTGATTGGTCTGTTCATATTTTCTATTTCTTCCTGGTTCAATCTCAGAAGGTTGTGCTTTTCTAAGAAATTGTCCATTTCTTCTAGGTTTCCATGTTTTTGACATATATTGGCTTGTAGTAATCTCTCATGATCCTTTGTATTTCTGCAGTGTCAGTTGTTAACTTCTCCTTCTTCATTTCTTATTCTATTGATTTGAGTCTTCTCCCCTTTTTTCTTGATGAATCTGGCTAATGGTTTATCAATTTTATCTTCTCAAAGAACCAGCTTTTAGTTTTATTGATCTTTGCTATCATTTCCTTCATTTCTTTTTCATTTATTTATGATCTGATCTTTATGATTTCTTCCCTGCATACTAGAGCTAGTTTTCCTCTGAATGACATTATTTGTGACTGCATTTGTGGAACAGGGCAATCTTAGACTGTCACACATTCCTGTGTTAACCTACCTCTCAAGTCATCTTAGACTTTATGAAGCGGCCTGTAATAACAAATGAACACTTGACTGGGAATCAGAAAGCTTGTGTAATAATAACAGCTTTGCTCTTCAGTAGCTCTGTGACCCTGAGGAAGTTTCAACTTAAATTCTTTAGTTGTACATCAGTATTTGAACCAGATATTCCATGGATACATCTCACTCTATGATCTTATGAACTCAATTTTAAAATACTTAAAAATAAAATACTCTAAAAAAAACCTTTTGGAATAATGAGTCCATTAATCTGGCTGAAATATACCATCTTCAGCTCAACACAATGTGGGTTTTCTCCTGAATACAACTCTTTGTAATGAGTTAGTGTGGGTTAGAGAAACATCAATAACAAAGTTGTACAGGCTAGAGACATAATAATAATTATTACAAGTATAATTAAATATTCTTAGGTGTTTACACTGTTCCAGGCACTGTTTTAATTAATCAACCTTTTAAAATGAGTATTGTTTTACAGATAAGGAAATTGAGGCTCAGAGGGTTAAATGAGTTCATTTGTAACAAATTTACAGTTGCCAAAGGGAAAGTGGGGAAGGCATAAGTTGCCAGATTGGGATTGACACATACACACTACTATATATAAAATAGATAATAAGCATCTACTGTATAGCACAGGGAACTCTACTCAATACTCTGTAAATGGGAATAGAATCTAAAAAATTGTGGATATATATATATATATATATATATATATATATATATATAACTGATTCACTTTGCTGTACACATGAAACTTACAAAGCTTTCTAAATCAACTATACTCCAATAAAAATTATTTTTAAAAAGGGTTAAATAACTTGCCCAACCGCATGCAGCTAATGTGCAGAAAACACAGGTTTCTAACACAGTTCTCCCTGATGTTGAACCTGAATCACTTAAGCACTGCCTTTCAGGGAATAAACTGGATGTGTTCAAGTCACATCATCTTTCCTTTTCAGTCTCTACCAATACATTCAAAAATCAATTTTGATAATTTCACATTAATAAAAAGTAAGAACTCTAAGGCTAAGGAAAAATGCAGAAATCCACCATAGATTTTAGACACATAGAACATACTTTTCGTATATCTACCACAAGAAAGTTGAAGGTTGTTACTTACTAGCTTCTGAATAGGTCCTATTATTATTAATAACATATTTTGGAATGGTATTGACAAATAAAAGTAGTTGAGGAAAAGCAGAGTTACTTCAAGTCTTGAGGTAATTTAGAGATCAGTTGTAGTTTTCAAATTTTGCCAAGCTCCCTTTCTATTCATGTTTTTTCCATCAAACAGTGAAACCATTCTATCCAAATAAATTATGTTTTACTTCCTGATACAGACAAGAAGAACCAGAGCTTCAAAAGCATGTATCAAAATAGCAGCAAGATTGTGTCACTTGTTCAAGACACACAGAAACTTGCTGTTTGAAAAATGCAAATGTTTGGCTAATTGAGTTTTAACACACTTTCCAGTTGCATGAAAGTCAAGCTTCTTTTTTTTCTCTAACCTGAACCATATGATTATGTGTTCTGATGATAGACAGATTGCTCTCTTTTCCTTTACATTTTATCAAAGAGAGTGTTAAAATTACTTTTACAGTAATAATCCTCCCAAGCCTAAGGAAGTCATAACATGCTAAAGAAAATATTCAGAGATGATATATCATGCAGGAGAAGATATCTTCCCTTCTGAATTCTGCAATTCTCATAAAAATATATTATGCAAAATAAATCTTGCAGTGTAAATTATCTTTTAGAAAATGTTATTCTTCAATTTCATTTCCAAATTATCCAAAATGAATTAGGATTTCATATTTAGCTGTCAACACAAAATTCTACCTCCCAAATATAGATTGGATTTTGAGAAGAAAAACAGTACAAAGTGGTAAAAGTCCAGTTTCTTTTATACTCCTCCAGTTTAATATAGCATTCTGGATTCACATATACTCACTAGATTGTGCAAAACTGACTGATTCTTAGAGAACCCCTTAAGTTGTTTTATTTTACTGTGACATTTTGTGGATAATTTAAAGGAATTAAGATTCCCTTTTAAAAAGAAAGAGAGCAAGAGAGAGAGAGAGAGAGAGAGAGAGAGAGAGAGAGAGATCAATAGCTCTAATAAAATATACTAAATAGACCCAGATATTTCTATTCATTCCATACAGTTGTGCAAGGTCATGGTTCTTTGAACAGCAAGATAGGTTATGATTCAGTGTTACCAATAATACGCAACTGATTAAAATAAAATTATTGGATTTAAGCATGAGATGTATCACTATGACGTTACTCACTAATCTTTTTTTAGCTTTGAGATTAAACTATGAAGGAGTCTTCTGATCCAAGATAACTAGGTTGACACCCCATTTACCATGAAGACAAACATATTGCTGTCATCAATGGAACATGAACAGCAATGCCAATCAGGAAGGATTTCTATTTTTTGATGCTGCTCATGTGAGCAGAAAGGTAAAAGAAAATTGAATTAAAGAACCAACTTTTCTTCACTAAATACCCTTATTCACAAAAAAAGTAGTGAAAAGTTACATGGGAGTGAGCACCTCACCCTATCAACATAGAGTAATTCTCTGCTCTGCCCCAGACTATATCCAACTGCATACTTTTCATGTCTTACAGGCTTGTCAAAATTAATACACCTAAAACTCAAGTTTTAATTATTCTTTTTAAGTGCGTTTCTTCCTCCGGACTACTTGTGTCAATAAATGACACATGACCCATCCTATTGCTCAAGTCAAAAACCCAGGTGCCATCTTTGATTTCATGTTTCCTCTACACTACCTCAAATCTATCATGTCCTATTGGTTTTACCTACAAAATATTTCTTGAATATTTTAATTTTTTTCCTATTATCATTATCCTTGTCCATGATTATCTCTCACCTGGACAACCAAAATAGTTTAACAGGTCTTCCAACATAATTTCTGATCCTTTCTCATCCACCTCCATGGAGCTGCCAGAGCAATATTATTTATTAATAAAATTGTGAGCTATAGAATTGCTTTAAAGCCTTAGGTGTCTTCCCATTGCTCTTGAAATGACTGTTTCCACTACAGCCCCCACCTCCAGACAATCAGTAATCTATAATCAATTATTTTTCCTGATAGTAAAAAGAAACTAAGGACTCAAAGTCCTGGCTAAAAGATTCAAAGTTTGAGGAAATTAAATAGTCCACTAAAGATCCACCAGGGTTCTCTGTTGAATTCCAGATCCTCAGAACGCTGAGAAAGGAAGTATGGATGATTTCCTGATGGAGAAACTCACCTACAGAAAGAAGGTCTATCAACAAGCTGAGGTATAAAGAGAAAGAAGAGAGAGAAAACTTCCAAAAAGCTTCAGCATGGAAAATTTGTGGGTCCATTCCCAGATTCAAATTTTGATCTGTACACTTTCTTCTACTCTTATCCATTTGCACTAGTCCAACCTATATAATATGTAGAAGGTTATTAATAGGCAACCATTTGATTTCTACAAGTCTGAGGGGAAAAGGAAAAGATTCTAGAAACCAAAACACAAATGACTTTTCTTCATTCAACCTTGGGCCAAAGCCACAGGCATAAGCTAGTGACATGACAATCCCTTTTTAGGGCAAGATATGTAGAGATGGGACCAAAGCTAACAAATCAAGATATCCATATCCAAATATTCCCATACACAGCCTCACTGGCCATCTCATTCAAAATATCCCCTAATAAATATTTCATAAAACCCTTTGAACACAAATGCTCCTTCTAGTGAGGCTACATAAACAAATGCAAAATGAATGGTTTTGCAGTTCCTTCCTTTGGCCATTTTGGCCTTCCTGATATCAAAAAGAAATTTTTCTTCTTTATAGAAGTTAGGGGAGAGGGAAGTCTTTTCAATAACAACTCGAATGTCAGAGCTACAGAGGCCTCAAATATATCACTGAGTGGCCTATTTACCATGTCAAACAATGAATTTATCATCTGTGACAAGGAGAATTTAAGTCTCTGGGTACTCAAACTGCTTTTCTCTACTGAAGTCATGATAACTGCTAAATTAATTTAGTTTAACTTTTTTCTCTCATGAATATTTTATAGTTCCTTCTTCAGGACATCTAGATTTTCAAGTACATTGTCTTATTAAGCTTACACATTTTAATTTAAAAAAATTTGAGATCGAATGTATATGCCATTTAAATGTCTTCCTGTCATCCTCTCGTCTGCAGCACAAATAGTAGTGGTCATGGTTTAATGTCATCTGTCATGTTAGTGAACTCTACATGAGGAGGATTTCCTTTTCACAATGTAAAAAATTTAGGTGTCTATATTGTGATTACCAAAGTACAGATTCCTTTAAAGAAAATGTCTGACTTAAATGGATAGAACTTATCTGATTAGAAAAATTTGATTATTTTAAAACTCAATTCTATTGTGCTTTCAAAGCACAATGTGCATAATTTCACAAAGTGTCTTGAATTATGAAATAACTTAAAAGTCTCGTTCATTATTGTTGAACCAAATACTCTTCAAACATACCACGTATTTTTACATTATTGAAGTTGTACTAAACAAATACAAAGTTTTCTGAGACAGGGAGGAAAATATAGATCATAAAGGTAGACCAGTGTTTTCAGCTGGAGGCAGTTTTGCCCCCCATCCTCCCTGGGGACATTTGCCAATGTCTGGAGACTTTTTTGATCATCATAACTGTGATGGGGTAGAGGTAGGTTGTTTCTGATATCCAGTGGGTAGAGGCTGAGGATACTGATAAACACCCTAAAATGCATAGGACAACTCCTCACAACTCAGAATTATCTGGTCCAAAATTTCATTAGTGCCAAAGCTGAGAAACCCTGAGTTACACAAATCAAGAGAACTGAACGAAGAAAGAGAAGAATGAGATGTTTTTCTCATCAATAGACAGCTCTTAGAGGAGTACCATGTATGGCTGTGGATACACAAACCCAGAACATGATTTCAAATTCACGAATTCAGGAATAAGGTATCAAGGATGAAATAATACAATGAAAATTGTGAGGAAAAGTAAAAATTGTTTGACAATCACACTCATAAACTGTTCAACTTCACTACAAACTTGAAATGTAAAAAAGCATCTTCCTCCTCATCACCATAATCACCATCTTTCCCATGTAATGGTTGAGGAAACTAAGCTGATAGAAGCCAACAGCCTAGCCCAGATCACTCAGAAGAGTCACAGTGACAACATACATCTAAATTTTCTGACTCTTAATCTAGTGCTTTTCTCACTATATCATGTATATTTCTATCATATCCCTTGCAAAAGAAAACCTAGAACGTATGTGACACTTCAAACCTGTTGTTATGAGAAACACTGGCAATGAAATAAGGAGTTTCAGAAATGGTAATAGTATGGTGTTTACACTTGCCTCTTGCAGGTTCTGCAATAAGACCCAAGAATTTCTACAACCCTTTAAAATTCTACTGCAAATGAGTGTGTGGGGTGTCTCTGATAGCAGATGCTCTAGAAGGTAGGTAAACGAGTCCCATCACCAGACACAGAGCATCACCAGAATGACATCACAATGCCTATTCACCATCAAGATAATAAAATCATCACTGACTCTGGCTGAAGAAATATTTTATGGATCCATATTCATAGATACCACCTTAAGCCCATTGAAGGGAGGTTGTTGGATAAATAGAGCAAAGAATAGATTTGGCATCTATTGGCTTTAGGAAATCACTGTAAGGGGACTAGAGGAAGAAGCTCTTTCTAGACCTGGCTTTTTCGCTGACTTACTGTGTAGCTTTAAAGTAAATTATATTTTCTGTATTTCAACTTTTTCATTTGTAAACTGAAAAAAGTAACTACCACTTAGATGTGGTTGTACAAATAAAATGAGACAAATTTATATGAATACATCTTGATAAGAAAAGCCAACAAACAGATATACAATGTCATTATTAACTATTGTCTGTGCTCTTAATACTGATGTTGTTTTCAGCTAGGCTTTGGGCAGTGTGGCCCCTAAAATATGTGTTCAAGTTACTGGTAAAAGAAAAAACACTTTTCAAACTTTAAATATCATGCCAGATTCAAATGAGTTTTGCCAAGAATGATGTTGGTTTTAAAACTGTCCTGTGAAATACTGACTGTAAGAAAGAGTTCCCTGAGAGAAGTAGGTTATAACCAATAAAGGGGATATATTTATATTGACACCTCATTCAGAACAACTCTTATAACAGACCCTGTTGATTTCCTTCATAGCAAGTATGCTTATAGCTATGTGTTTGTAGCAACCTTTCTCTAGCTAACAGACTCTTAATTTCATTTTGAATGCAATATGCTCAGCTCCGTGATATGAACTGAAGGGTCTCAGCCATCACAGCAGCCCTATGTCCCTTACAGAGTAGCATGCAACCTAGTGCTGACCAGTGACCTATAAGGAAAAATCTACTGGATGGAGGAGATTTTTGTGACATGTTATCCTTTATGATTAATTAAAACAATAGAGATGCAAACAGAGAGGACTCTTTTGTTTCCTTCCATGTTTCCTACTTTGTAACATAAATATGATGAGATATCTGGAACTGTAGCAGCCATCTGTCAACCATGAGGCAAAAAGCTTGAGGTCCAACACCATCATGGTGAGAATGGCAGAGTGGGAGGATGAAAAGAGAATGAGTCCTTGATGACATTATTACGCTTCCTAGCCAATCCTGGAACCACTGCGCCCAGATGGGTTGTTAAGTGTACACTGAATGTTCCCTTGTTTTAACCCAATGTTTATCAGGTTTTTAGTTACTCATAGCTAAGGTATCCTAACTAATACACCCATGTACTAATTCTACTTGTGCCCTCTAGTGATCTTGTAAGCCTGTTTTTATATAAAGTTAGCATATCTCCATTTCTTTTATAAAAACATCACATTTTGCTAATGGAAGAAAAAAGACCTAGGATATAAGACATTGGGAAAGTAACAACCACTTCTGCTTCATGGATCAGAAATAATAGGACATTGTTTTTTCCATTTCTGTATTTTGCTAGCACTGATTCCTCTGCTGGGAAACCACTTCCTTCTTTATCTAGCTGGTCACATCTTCATATTCTCAGCTAGAGACTCACTTTTATGAAATCTTCTTCCAAGCAGAATTAGATGATTTCAACTTCGGGTTCCTATATATGTCAAGCAGGTCTTTTCTTTTGGTAGCAAGAAACAGAACACATGCTCAAATTGGCTGAAGCAAGATGGGGAATTAGAGGCTCACATGACTGGAAAATCCAAGAAGACATCTGCCTTAAGTCAAGCCCTTAAGTCAAGGGCTTAAATGAGGTTGTCAGGATTCAATCTTGAGATCACTCCTTTCTGCTGTCCACTGTGTTGGTCCATTCTTAGACAGGACCTTTTTTCATGTGCAAAGATGGGAACCACAAATCTGATTCATTCACTCAGATGCTCCGGTAGAAAAGTAACTATATTTCTATAACCACAAAAATGTCCTGGACTTACTCTTGTTGGCTTAGCCAGGGTCATGGGCTCATGGTGTGGCCAGGGGTATGGAATACCTGATTAGTTTAGTATGAAGCTGGAGGTGGGGAGAGCCCCACACAAATCCAGTGGACTGAGAAAAGGAAAACAATTGATTCCCCAAAGGAATTCCTAAAAATGGGAAAATGGTTGAGGACGGGAAGAAAGCATGATACCGTGCACACACCACTACGTTATACCCCATTTATTAATTAAAAAAAAGATATTGATTGTTTATTATGTTCCAGGCACCACTGTTTCTCTCCCCACTAAGCTGCACTCCTCAAAGGACAATGTCTTATTTAAAGCATCTTATGCTCCCTCTTACAGCACACAGCACATTGTACCATTTGAGTATTTGTCACCTTACACCAAATGGTAAACCCTGAAAATGGGACCTCATCTTACTCCTCTTTCCATTTTCAAAACCTCCTACAGTGCCAGATTGGCACACAGTTTACTCACTGAGTTTTTATTGAATGAATGTGCTAGTGCTCAAGTACTCTGGGCAGAACTTGAGTTGTAATTAATAGTCAATAAGTGCAATTACCCTGTTAATCTCTAAATAGTGCCCAAGATGTATTTTTCAGATTTTGCAGACCCCTAGCAAAAGCAGAGATGCTGAACAGAATGAAACTAAAAAACTAAGCACCGTTTAAGTGGCCACCCACATAAAGAAGAGAGAGGAAGTGGAGTGGAGAGATCACAGATGTAAAGTTGTGTTGCTACTAACTTTAGCCAAAGTCACACACTTAAACATGGGAAACATTTCAAACTTTGAAGGTGATGAGACAGGGAAAGAGTGTTTTCAAAAAGGATGCTGTAACAATTCATCAAAAACAAAGTAGGTCTTAACTCTCTCAAGAATGTAGGTCACAAATTGAACAAAAATAGAAATCTAAGCTCCTTGGACAAAGCCAGAGGCAAGAAGCCAAAACACTAACATAAAAACCACTCTCACTAACCTAAGTAAGCAGCAGGAAATCGCATCATTTGGACTTGGGTCCAGGCCAAACACAGTTCCCAAGGCCCAGCTCAGGCAGGAAGTACTCCTGCCATCTCTCTGACAGCTCAAGTCTGAAGCAGCAGCCAGAGGAAAGCAAACATCTAGCCAAGCTCTATATCAAGAAATGAGACGAGATGTGGAGATCAAGCTTCACAGCCCAACAAACACAAAAACCAAAACTAAAGAATAGATATGTTGGGTTAAGATTCCAAAGACAGTAAGAAAGTGCCAGTGCAGAAAAACAAGTTTAAAAGAATCTTAAAAATTATTTTTTAGGCTCCTTGTCTTGTATGTGCATATCCACATACCTATTTGCATATTTCAACTATTACAACAGCTGCTTATCTAGTGAGGGTTTCTGTTTCAACCGTGAAACATATACAGTAACATGTCTTTGTAACATTTGTATTCATATAAATCCTTTCAAACCTCAAGTAATCAAATTATTATTGGATTCAAAGATTTAGGGCTTGCAATCCATTACTTTTCCTGTGTTTTCTCGCTTTTATTTATTTAGAAAGAAGTGATAAGCAAGAAAAGATATATGACACAAATGAGCCAAGAATAGCTGACCCACACCACCAAAAAAAAATCATTATTCTTTTCGTTTTACCTTTCCATGCATTCAAAACGTGCAAGGTTTTACCACATACATTTTTGCTTTTGAGACTATGGCACTCATAGTAACCTGTCATCCACTTAGTTTATAACATCACTTTTCCCCTCATTTTGCCTGAAGTTTATGACATATTTATCATTTAAAAATTGTTTTAATATTCCAATGGGAATAAACAGAAAGTTGTATATATCCTGCAAGAGGAAGATATACTAATCTGAATATTTATACTGGCCTTTTTGAAAAAATTTTCTTCCCCAGCCTCTGAAGTACCATGATTCCACCATCACTGCCATTTCCTGAAGCCACACCAGCATGACTTGAGGGGGTCCACACCATGAACACAGTGTCTCAAAGCGCCCAGTGCAGGACTCACACCTGGGAATGGGAAAAAGAGGAAAACAAAACAAAACACAGATGCTTACTTATGTGTTCCTTTAGTTATCTTCCATAAACTTTCTGTTTGTCTACATTTTATACCTAGGTGCTCATAAAGGGAAAGAACCTTCAATGTTTAGTTCATTTTGTGAGTCATAATACACCATAGTGGAAACAGACGAGTGTTTTCCAGTTAAGGAGCCCAGAGGAATTGAAACGAACCCTTCTCAAGTCTCCTGAAGCCAATCTCTAACGGAAATAAAAAGGCTCAGGACATCTATGTTTTTTAGCTTCCCATCTTCCTCCAAAAAATTAAATAAATATTGACCTCCTTTTACCCAAGACAAATCCACTTCCTCAGACTGTCTTTATTTTCTCTTTCTCATGCCCCCCCCCCCACCCCACACACACACCTTGGTACTCTCACACCCTTATAAAAACATCTGTCACTATAGAACCCTGCTCTGCCTATCACAAGTACAAAAACTCTACATGCAACTTCCTCCTCATTCTCTCTGCCTTTGCATATACTAGTCCCTTTGTGAGGGAAACCCTAGCCTAGCCTCCACCTTCCCCTTACCTCTCTGCTGAACTCTACTCATTCTTTCTGAATTCCACTGGGAATTCCTTATGGAGCCTTTCTGTATTCTTCTACAGAATGAAGCACTTCAACCTCTGTCCCCAGTGGCCCTTTGTCCATGCCTCTGCTATAGCATGCATCCCACTGTGCTATCATTTTCTGTTTCTGCCCCCTCCCCAGCTAGATTCATCACAGATGTGCCTGGTCCACCCTTAGAGTGTCCTCCATGCCTGGGTCATAGTCTGGTATTACAAGATGCTCATTTTTTGCTTATAGAAAGAAGTAATGTATAAATCAAGTGAAGTTGTCTGTTTACAAAGAACAAAGGCATCATTTACTCTTGGCTTGGTTGAAGGCCTATGGTAACAGGGATAGTGAAATTTCCATCAAACTTCATAAAATGGCAGCTTGTTCAAGGGATTACATTCCCACTACTTATATTAAATATTTAAGTAGACCCCTGTCACTAGTTCTCACCAAAACATGTAAGCAGAAGATATGTTACTTTCAGAACAAGGCAGTTAAAAACTGCTGGATCTTTCCTAGTTTCTCTTCTCCATGTGCCACCTGAAGCAAAGAACTCTGAAGTTCAAACAGGATAGTGAAGCAACAAGAAGGAAAGAGTCTGGTTTGAATCTCCCTGTGAAGGAAAGCCAATCACAAACCAGGAATCCCTTCCTTAACCTGTTGTTTCAGTGAAAATTAAAATGTTATTATGTTAAGCCATTGTATTTGAGGGGGGTGGCATTTGTTAAAGCAGCTCGCATTGCCCTTACTAATATACTTACTATATAGTGACTTCTCTAAGGGATGTAGTCTGGTGTCCATAAAAAAAAAAAAAAAAGCCCATCTAACAATTTACCCTAACGTGTTTCATACTGGAAAATCCCTAATTTTCTTTTCAAGTGATATTCTTGGAAGTAATTAATTGAATAAGGGGCCCTCCAGCATAGGGTCTTGGGATAATGGTGCTGCTCTTGAGAAAGGTCTTATTGATATGAAAAAGAGGTAACCAGTGGGAAAACAACCCTGCTGGAGTTGCCATGTTTGATTGTGAGACTGTATAATGACTTTGGGTAGAGTCAGTGACAAAGCCAAAATGCCGAACATGGCTAAGGAAATAGATGGAAAGAAACTGGGTGCTTTGGAAAGCTGTCCCACTGCTGGAAATTTTGATGTGTCTGATAGCAATATTTTTACTTATTTTTAAGCCACTTTGAATTTTATTTTCTTTTTCTTGCAAACAAGGAATCCTAACTGACACAAATACTAAACTTATTATTAAAAGAACTATATTTCAGCTCCAAGGTACCCTTGACCAAGAAAGAGACACTCTCTAAAGTTGAATTTCCTCATTTTTAAGGTTTAATAATTTGTATGTTTGCAATGTTATTACAAAAAAAATGATATATTATACATGAAAGCACCATGTCCAGGAAGAACATTCTAATGTCCTCTAAGGGGCCAGAGAGATAACATAAATGAAATGTTCAAGGCAATACATGCTAACCTTCTTTTATTTTGACCAAGCATAATAATTACCTAGATATACTGCTTTTTAAAAGACAGTAATGTCAAACAGAGAACAGAAAGACTAGATCCTGTTTATTAACCACCTGTTTTTAATTAGTGGAAAAATTTTTATTACTGTAAACTCTTATTAAGGACTCTGTTTTATTTCTCTAAAATGTTATTAAATGCTCTAATCCATTCCATTCTCCTTATACCCAACCCCTCAAAATTCAAGTACATTTAAAATAAAAACAAAATTCATGGCAAATAGGTTTAAGTTGTGGTGGTTTTAAAACAGTCTTAAGTTCTTTGACCTTCCTCCCCTTTGAAATGGGGGCTACATCATCTCCCCTTGAACCTGGGCAGGATTGTTTCTGTTTCAACAACTAAGCATACTGATAGTGATGCCATGTGTCTTCAAAGGTTAAGTTTTTTGTTTTTCTTTTTTTTAAGGAATTTTTTCTTTTTAAAAAATTAATTAATTAATTACTTTGGGTTTGGCTGTGTTGGGTCTTTGTTGCTACGCACGGGCTTTCTCTAGTTGTGGAGAGTGGGGTCTACTCTTTGTTGTGGTGAGTGGGCTTCTCATTGCGGTGCAGAGCAATGTGCAGAGCACAGACTCTAGGTGTGTAGGCTTCAGTAGTTGTGGCATATGGGCTCAGTAGCTGTGGCTTGTGGGCTCAGTAGTTGTGGCGCATGGGCTTAGTTGCTCCAAGGCATGTGGGATCTTCCCAGACCAGGGATCAAAACCATGTCCCCTGCGCTGGCAGGCACATTCTTAACCACTGCACCACCAGGGAAGCCCAAAGGTTAAATATTTAAAAGCCACAGTATATCTGCCTTTTTGTCTTAGAACCTTGATCTCTCGTCATTCCCAGAGATCCTCCTTCAAGGGACCCAGTCACCATGCTCTGAGAAGTTCAAGCCTCATGGCGTGTCCTGAAACATCATATAACAGCAAAAAGCTATTTGCCTGAGGTCATGTTTAAATTCCTGACCTACAGAATCCATGACAATAACATGGTTGTTGTAGGACACTAAAAGTTCTACAGCAATAGATGGGGAAAAGACAAAAAAATTTGATCTCAAGTTAGTTGTTTAGTTAAACACTGAGCTGAAAAATTGTAAATATATGCTTTAGATGGTCTGATTTTACTCATGGAGTCATAGAATTCAAAAGTTAATAGATTTTATGATTTTACTCATGGAATTACAGAATTCAAAAAGTGAAAGGAACTTATTATCAAGAGCTAAGTATCTCATTTAATCAATTAGGAAAGCAGAACCTAGGAAGTTTACATAACGTACCAAATCTCACACACCATATAATGGCAGACCTATAAACAGAAAATAAAATTTTTTTTTTTTTTTTTTTTTGTGGTACGCAAGCATGTGGGATCTTCTTGGACCGGGGCATGAACCCGTGTCCCCTGCATCGGCAGGCGGACTCTCAATCACTGTGCCACCAGGGAAGCCCAGAAAATAAAACTTTTGACGTGTAGTCAATTTAGATTTGTTTGTAAAATGAGGATTAAACTTATTTTCCATACTTTTAAAAGAGAATAAATTAGGAGTTTGGGGTTAACATATACACACTATTATGTATAAAATAGATAACCAACAAGGACCTACTATATAGCACAGGGAACTCTACTCAATATTTTTTAATAACCCATAAGGGAAAAGAATCTGAAAAATAATATATATATATATATATATATATATATAATATAATGTGTATAATGAAATCAGTTTGCTGTGCATCTGAAACTAACACAACATTGTAAATCAACTATACTTCAATTAAAAATTAAAAATCAAAAATTAGGGCTTCCCTGGTGGCACAGTGGTTGAGGGTCCGTCTGCCGATGCAGGGGACATGGGTTCGTGCCCCAGTCCTGGAGGATCCCACATGCCGTGGAGCGGCTGGGCCCGTGAGCCATGGCCACTGAGCCTGCACGTCCGGAGCCTGTGCTCCATTACAGGAGAGGCCACAGCAGTGAAAGGCCCGCGTACCACACACACAAAAAAAATTTAAAAAGAGAATTATAGCTAAGTAGCTGGTATGGTAGGTAAAGAATATCCCCTTCTATTGTTATGGGAATTAACACTTCTTTTAGGCAAGATGAAATCACTTATGAGTGATAAAAAAGGAATTTTTAAAAACTCACCTGGTGCTTTCGGGAAGATGGCGGAAGAGTAAGACGCAGAGATCACCTCCTCCCCACAGATACACCAGAAATACATCTACACGTGGAACAACTCCTACAGAACACCTACTGAATGCTGGCAGAAGACCTCAGACCTCCCAAAAGGCAAGAAACTCCCCATGTACCTGGGTAGGGCAAAAGAAAAAAGAATAAACAGAGACAAAAAGATAGGGATGGGACCTGCACCAGTGGGAGGGAGCTGTGAAGGAGGAAAGGTTTCCACACACTAGGAAGCACCTTCGTGGGTGGAGACTGTGGGTGGCGGAAAGCTTCGGAGCCAGGGGGGAGAGCACAGCAACAGGGGTGCGGAGGGCAAAGTGGAGAGATTCCCGCACTGAGGATCAGAGCCGACCGGCACTCACCAGCCCAAGAGGCTTGTCTGCTCACCCGCTGGGGCAGCCGGGGCTGGGAGCTGAGGTTTGGGCTTCGGTCGGAGCGCCGGGAGACGACTGGAGTGGGCAACGTGAACACAGCCTGCAGGGGGTTAGTGCGCCACAGCTAGCTGGGAGGGAGTCCGGGGAAAAGTCTGGACCTGCCGAAGAGGCAAGAGACTTTTTCTTCCCTCTTTTTTTCCTGGTGCGCAGGGAGAGGGGATTATGAGCGCTGCTTAAGGGAGCTCCAGAGACGGGCAGGAGCCACGCCTAAAGCACGGACCCCAGAGACGGGCATGAGACGCTAAGGCTGCTACTGCCGCCACCAAGAAGCCTGTGTGCAAGCAGAGGTCACTATCCACATCCCCCTTCCGGGGAACCTGTGCAGCCCGCCACTGCCAGGGTCCCGGGATCCGGGGACATCTCCCCCGGGAGAAAGCTAGGCACGCCTCAGGCTGGTGCAACATCACGCTGGCCTCTGGCTCGCCCCACACTCCGGGCCCCCCCTCCCCCCAGCCTGAGTGAGCCAGAGCCCCCGAATCAGTGACCCCTTTAACCCCGTCCTCTCAGAGCGAAGAACTGACGCCCTCTGGTGACCTACACGCAGAGGCGGGGCCAAATCCAAAGCCGAGTCCCTGGGAGCTGTGAGAACAAAGAAGAGAAAGGGAAATCTCTCCCAGCAGCCTCAGAAGCAGCGGATTAAAGCTCCACAATCAACTTGATGTACCCTGCATCTGTGGAATACATGAATAGACAACGAATCATCCCAAATTGAGGAGGTGGATTTTGAGAGCAAGATTTATTATTTTTTCCCCTTTTTCTCTTTTTGTGAGTGCGTATGTGTAGACTTCTGTGTGAGATTTTGTCGGTATAGCTTTGCTTCCACCATTTGTCCTAGGGTTCTATCCGTCCATTTCTTTTTTTATCTTAATAATTACTTTTTTATTTTAATAACTTTATTATATTTTATCTTATTTTATTTTACTTTTTCTTCTTTCTTTCTTTTATTCCTCCCTTCCCTCCTTCTTTCCTCCCTCCCTCCCTCCTTTCTTTCTTTCTTTCCTTCTTTCTTTCTTTCTTTCTTTCTTTCTACTAATTCTTTCTACTTTTTCTCCCTTTTATTCTGAGCCGTGTGGCACTGGTCCACAAGAGACCTCCCAGCTCCACATAATATCAAACGGCAAAAATCTCCCAGAGATCTGCATCTCAACACCAGCACCCAGCTTCACTCAACGACCAGCAAGCTACAGTGCTGGATATCCTATGCCAAACAACTAGCAAGACAGAAACACAACCCCACCCATTAGCAGAGAGGCTGCCTAAAATCATAATAAGTCCAAAGACAACCAAAAGCACACCACCAGATGTGGACCTGCCCACCAGAAAGACAAGATCCAGCCTCATCACCTGAACACAGGCACTAGTCCCCTCCACCAGGAAGCCTACACAACCCGCTGAACCAACATTAGCCACTGAGAACAAACACCAAAAACAATGGGAACTATGAACCTGCAGCCTGCAAAAAGGAGACCCCAAACACAGTAAGATAAGCAAAATGAGAAGACAGAAAAACACACAGCAGATGAAGGAGCAAGATAAAAACCAACCAGACCAAACGAATGTAGAGGAAATAGGCAGTCTACCTGAAAAAGAATTCAGAATAATGATAGTAAAGATGATCCAAAATCTTGGAAATAGAATAGACAAAATGCAAGAAACATTTAACAAGGACCTAGAAGAACTAAAGATGAAACATGCAATGATGAACAACACAATAAATGAAATTAAAACTACTCTAGATGGGATCAAGAGCAGAATGACTGAGGCAGAAGAACGGATAAGTGACCTGGAAGATAAAATAATGGAAGTAACTACTGCAGAGCAGAATAAAGAAAAAAGAATGAAAAGAACTGAGGACAGTCTCAGAGACCTCTGGGACAACATTAAATGCACCAACATTCGAATTATAAGGGTTCCAGAAGAAGAAAAGAAACAGACTGTGAAAATATTTGAAGAGATTATAGTTGAAAACTTCCCTAACATGGGAAAGGAAATAGTTAATCAAGTCCAGGAAGCACAGAGAGTCCCATACAGGATAAATCCAAGGAGAAATACGCCAAGACACATATTAATTAAACTGTCAAAAATTAAATACAAAGAAAACATATTAAAAGCAGCAAGGGAGAAACAACACATAACACACAAGGGAATCCCCATAAGGTTAACTGCTAATCTTTCAGCAGAAACTCTGCAAGCCAGAAGGGGGTAGCAGGACATATTTAAAGTGATAAAGGAGAAAAACCTGCAACCAAGATTACTCTACCCAACAAGGATCTCATTCAGATTTGATGGAGAAATTAAAACCTTTACAGACAAGCAAAAGCTGAGAGAGTTCAGCACCATCAAACCAGCTTTACAACTGCTAAAGGATCTTCTCTAGGCAAGAAACACAAGAGAAGGAAAAGACCTACAAAAATGAACCCAAAACAATTAAGAAAATGGGAATAGGAACATACATATCGATAATTACCTTAAATGTAAATGGACTAAATGCTCTCACCAAAAGCCAGATTGCCTGAATGGATACAAAAACAATACCCATATATTTGCTGTCTACAAGAGAAGAACTTCAGACCTAGAGACACATACAGGCTGAAAGTAAGGGAATGGAAAAAGATATTTCATGCAAATGGAAACCAAAAGAAAGCTGGAGTAGCAATTCTCATATCAGAAAAAATAGACTTTAAAATAAAGACTATTAGAAGAGACAAAGAAGGACACTACATAATGATCTAGGGATCTGTCTAAGAAGAAGATATAACAATTGTAAATATTTATGCACCCAACATAGGAGCACCTAAATACATAAGGCAGATACTAACAGCCATAAAAGGGGAAATTGACAGTAACACATTCATAGCAGGAGACTTTAACACCCCACTTTCACCAATGGACAGATCATCCAAAATAAAAATAAATAAGGAAATACAAGCTTTAAATGATACATTAAAAAAAGATTGACTTAATTGATATTTATAGGACATTCCATCCAAAAACAACAGAATACACATTTTTCTCAAGTGCTCATGGAACATTTTCCAGGATAGATCATATCATGGGTCACAAATCAAGCTTTGGTAAATTTAAGAAAATTGAAATTGTATCAAGTATCTTTTCCGACCACAACTCTGTTGAGACTAGATATAAATTACAGGAAAAGATATGTAAAAAATACAAACATATGGAGGCTAAACTATACACTACTTAATAACGAAGTGATCACTGAAGAAATCAAAGAGGAACTAAAATAATACCTAGAAACAAATGACAATGGAGACACGACGACCCAAAATCTATGGGATGGAGAAAAAGCAGTTCTAAGAGGGAAGTTTATAGCAATACAATCCTACCTTAAGAAACAGGAAACATCTCGAAAAAACAACCTAACCTTAAAGCACCTAAAGCAATTAGAGAAAGAAGATTAAAAAAAACCCAAAGTTAGCAGAAGGAAAGAAATCATAAAAATCAGATCAGAAATAAATGCAAAGAAATGAAGGAAATGATAGCAAAGATCAATAAAGCTAAAAGATGGTTCTTTGAGAAGATAAAAAAAATTGATAAACCATTAGCCAGACTCATCAAGAAAAAAAGGAAGAAGACTCAAATCAACAGAATTACGAATGAAAAAGGAGAAGCAACAACTGACACTGCAGAAATTCAAAAGGTCATGAGAGATTACTACAAGCAACTCTATGCCAATAAAATGGACAGCTTAGAAGAAATGGACAAATTCTTAGAAATGCACAACCAGCCAAGCCTGAATCAGGAAGAAATAGAAAATATGAACAGACCAATCACAAGCACTGATACTGAAACTGTGATTAAAAATCTTCCAACAAATAAAAGCCCAGGACCAGATGGCTTCACAGGCGAATTCTATCAAACATTTAGAGAAGAGCTAACACCTATCCTTCTCAAACTTTTCCAAAATATAGCAGAGGGAGGAATACTCCCAAACTCATTCTATGAGCCCACCATCACCCTGATACCAAAACCTGACAAGGATATCACAAAGAAAGAAAAATACAGGCCAATATCACTGATGAACATAGATGTAAAAATCCTCAACAAAATACTAGCAAACAGAATCCAACAGCACATTAAAAGGATCATACACCATGATCAAGTGGGGTTTACTCCAGGAATGCAAGGATTCTTTAATATATGCAAATCAGTCAATGTGATACACCATATTAACAAATTGAAGGAGAAAAACCATATGATCATCTCAATACATGCAGAGAAAGCTTTCAACAAAGTTCAACACCCATTTATGATTTTAAAAAACCCCTGCAGAAAGTAGGCATAGAGGGAACTTTCCTCAACATAATAAAGGCCACATATGACAAACCCACAGCCAACATCGTCCTCAATGGTGAAAAACTGAAAGCATTTCCACTAAGATCAGGAACAAGGCAAGGTTGCCCACTCTCACCACTCTTATTCAACATAGTTTTGGAAGTTTTAGCCACAACAATCAAAGAAGAAAAGGAAATGAAAGGAACCCAAATTGGAAAAGAAGAAGGAAAGCTGTCACTCTTTGCAGATGACATGATACTATACAAAGAGAATCCTAAAGATGCTACCAGAAAACTACTAGAGCTAATCAATGAATTTGTTAAGTAGCAGGATACAAAATTAATGCACAGAAATCTCTGGCATTCCTATACACTAATAATGAAAAATCTGAAAGTGAAATTAAGAAAACAGTCCCATTTACCATTGCAACAAAAAGAATAAAATATCTAGGAATAAACCTACCTAAGAGACAAAAGACCTGTATGCAGAAAATTATAAGACACTGATGAAAGAAATTAAAGATGATACAAATAGATGGAGAGATATACCATGTTCTTGGATTGGAAGAATCAACATCGTGAAAATGACTCTACTACCTAAAGCAATCTACAGATTCAATGCAATCCCTATCAAACTACCACTGGTATTTTTCACAGAACTAGAAAAAAATATTTCACAATTTATATGGAAACACAAAAGACCCCAAATAGCCAAAGCAATCTTGAGAACGAAAAATGGAGCTGGAGGAATCAGGCTCCCTGACTTCAGACTATACTACAAAGCAACAGTAATCAAGACAGTATGGTACTGGCACAAAAACTAAAAGATAGATCAATGGAACAGGATAGAAAGCCCAGGGATAAACCCATGCACATATGGTCACCTTATCTTTGATAAAGGTGGCAGGAATGTACAGTGGAGAAAGGACAGCCTCTTTAACTAGTGGTGCTGGGTTAACTGGACAGGTACATGTAAAAGTATGAGATTAGATCACTCCCTAACACCATACACAAAAATAAGACCTAAATTTAAGGTCAGAAACTATCAAGCTCTTAGAGGAAAATATAGGCAGAACACTCTATGTCATAAATCACAGCAAGATCCTTTTTGACACAGCTCCTAGAGAAATGGAAATAAAAACAAAAATAAACAAATGGGACCTAATGAAACTTCAACACTCTTGCACAGCAAAGGAAACCATAAACAAGACCAAAAGACAACCCTCAGGATGGAAGAAAATATTTGCAAGTGAAGCAACTGACAAAGGATTAATCTCCAAAATTTATAAGCAGCCCATGCAGCTCAACAACAAAAACACAAACAACCCAATCCAAAAATGTGCAGAATACCTAAATAGACACTTCTCCAAAAAAGATATACAGACTGCCTACAAACACATGAAAGAATGCTCAACAACATTAGAGAAATGCAAATCAAAACTACAATGAGATATTATCTCACACCAGTCAGAATGGCCATGATCAAAATATCTAGAAACAATAAATGCTGGAGAGGGTGTGGAGAAAAGGGAACCCTCTTGCACTGTTGGTGGGAATGTAAGTTGATACAGCCACTGTGGAGAACAGTATGGAGGTTCCTTGAAAAACTACAAATAGTACTACCATGTGACGCAGCAATCCCACTACTGGGCATATACCCTGAGAAAACCATAATTCAAAAAGAGTCATGTACCATAATGTTCACTGCGGCTCTATTTACAATAGACCAGAGGTGGAAACAACCTAAGTGTCTATTGACAGATGAATGGATAAAGAAGATGTGGCACATATATACAATGGAATATTACTCAGCCATAAAAAGAAATGAAATTGAGCTATTTGTAATGAGGTGAATAGACCTAGAGTCTGTCATACAGAGTGAAATAAGTCAGAAACAGAAAGACAAATACCGTATGCTAACACATATATATGGAATTTAAGATAAAAAATGTCATGAAGAACCTAGGAGTAAGACAGGAGTGAAGACACAGACCTACTGGAGAATGGACTTGAGGATATGGGGAGGGGGAAGGGTAAGCTGTGACAAAGCGAGAGAGAGGCATGGAAATATATACACTACCAAACGTGGAGTGGTTAGCTAGTGGGAAGCAGCCGCATAGCACAGGGGGATCAGCTCTGTGCTTTGTGACCGTTTGGAGGGGTGAGATAGGGAGGGTGGGAGGAAGAGAGACGCAAGAGGAAAGAGATATGGGAACATATGTATATGTATAACTGATTCACTTTGTTATAAAGCAGAAACTAACACACCATTGTAAAGCAATTATACTCCAATAAAGATGTAAAAAAAAAAACTCACCTGTACAAAAAAGGAAAAACCTTCTTTTCAAATTCAAGATCTTCTACTAACATACACCATCCATGAAAATGTAGTTCAAAAAAACCCAGTTAGTAAATTGGCCGACTATAGAGTCACTTAGGAAGTAAGAAAAATAAATTCAGTTTACAGGTAAATTGTAACAACAGACCAGTTTACAGGTCTATTGTTTGAATGTTAAAGAAATTCTACTGATAAGAGAAGTAATGATAGTCATTGTTTCATAGACATTATGTGCCTATTTTCTTTAATGGCCTGTTATGAACATAGTGAGAGAAAATCTCTGTATAAAAGGGATGGTTAAAACCTTGGCAGAGGTTGGATAGATGCTCATCAAATGTATTTCTTCTTCCAAAGCACAGAGATAAACTGTATTACTTGGTCCTCTAGCATATAGAGGCCAGAGTGATAATTCTGTGCCAAAAAAATATATCAGAAGCAACATATCACTTTGGACCAATACAGTAGTGTCAAGTAGACTCTAAAATTATCCCCAGTGATACCCGCCTCCTGGTTTTCACACCCTTATATGAAATTCCATCCCTTTATATATGGGCTGGCTAGTGAGTTTCTTCTATCCATTCAAAAATATCCTCCTCCTCCTCCTTCTTTTTCTTCCCCTTCCCCTTCCCCTTCTCCTTCTTCTTCTTCTTCTTCTTCTTCTTCTTCTTCTTCTTCTTCTTCTTCTTCTTCTTCTTCTTCTTCTTCTTCCCCTTCCTCTTCCTCCCCTTCCCCTTCCCCTTCCCCTTCTTCTTCTTCTTCTTCTTCTTCTTCTTCTTCTTCTTCTTCTTCTTCTTCTTCTTCTTCTTCTTCTTCTTCTTCCCCTTCCTCTTCCTCCCCTTCCCCTTCCCCTTCCTCTTCCTCCCCTTCCCCTTCCCCTTCCCCTTCCCCTTCCCCTTCCCCTTCCCCTTCCCCTTCCCCTTCTCCTTCTCCTTCTCCTTCTCCTTCTCCTTCTCCTTCTCCTTCTTCTTCTTCTTCTTCTTCTTCTTCTTCTTCTTCTTCTTCTTGTTCTTCTCCTTCTTCTTCTTCCCCTTTTCCTTCTCCTTCTCCTCCTTCTCCTCCTTTTCCTCCTTCTCCTTCTTCTTCTCCTTCTCCTCCTCCTCCTTCTCCTTCTCCTTCTCCTTTTCCTTCTTCTTCTTCTCCTTCTTTCTTCTTCTTCTTCTTCTTCTTCTTCTTCTTCTTCTTCTTCTTCCCCTTCTTCTTCCTTTCTCCCTCCCTCTCTCTCTCACCTTTATGAAGCAAGCTGCCATGTTGAAAGAGGCCCAACAACCTTAGTACAACAGGACTCAAGGAACTGAATCTTCCAGCAGTCATGTGAGTAAGTTTGAATAAGGACTCTTTCCCATTTGACCCTTCAGATGAGACCCCAGCCCTGGCTGACACTTTTCTTGCAACCTGAGACAGATCCTGAAACAAAGGACCCAGTTAAGCCATGTCTAGATACCTGACCTTCAGAACCTGTGAGATAATGTGTGCTGTTTTATCCTGCTAAATTTTGGCATAATTTGCTATGCAGCAATAGGTTACTAAAAAGGCAGTTAAGAGTAGACGTACTTTATTATGCTTCTCCTTCCTTCACCCATCTGCTGACTGGATGACACCATGAAATCAGAGCAACCTTGAAACCAGGGGTTAAAGATGATGGAGCCTCAACATGAAAGCAAATTAGACCCCTGAAAGGCTCAGTATGTCAAAGATCTTCCCCCTTGAGAGTAAGCTGTTAGTTGGTTAAGCCACTAAGGTTAGGGAATGTTTGTTACAGCAGGTAGCTTAGCCTGCCCTAAGAAACTTAAACTAAATGGACAGTTTTTCTTCTGGCCATATGTTTACCAGATAGTTGCCAGATGTAATTAAAGCTGTATTATCTCTTATTAACACTAATTTTTGCTCTTCAAAAATCACAAAACTATTCCCTGAAGGTCTTATATATATTTTTTATCTTTGTTCCTACCAGTCCCTCTCCCTGGAATGTCTTCCTTGCCAATTTCTGTGCTTAGAGAGATCTTACTAATCCTCAATGACTATCTTTAATATTTATTCTGATGTATCTTCATTAGTTCCAGGCAGAATCACATCTTATTAGAGTTAAATCTATATGAGTCTATTAAAAAGACTTTAACAGCTTCCTGATTAGTGCAACTTTTTACAAGGAAAATTGGTAGCATCTATTGGCATTTAAAATGTACATATTGCTTAATCTAACACTTCCATTGCTAGAAATGTATTATAAGGATACAGAGCTTTATTATAAGTGTATTTAAGTATCCATTACAGCAAAAGTTTAGGATTGGAAAAAAATAGAAATAACCTAAATAGTCATTAATAGGGAACTGGTTAATAGGCTATAGTAGATGTACATGATATATATGTACAGATATGTTTTCATATTGATGAAATATCAATTTCCAAGATAAATTATTTAGTAAAAATAATGAATTATAAAATGCTCATACATGGTTTTATAAAAAATGTACAAACACACACAAATACATATGAGCTTGTATATATATGGAAATTATGAATGGATACATAAGTAGTTGTATCTTTGAAAGGGGAAAGGAAGTAACGTTAAAGGTAAATTTTTATGAGCATTCATTACTTTAATATTTTTTAAAGTTTTTTCCCATTTTTTTATTGAAGTATAGTTGATTTACAGTGTTGTGTTAGTTTCAGGTGTAGAGTACAGTAATTCAGCTATACATGTATATAAATATATATAATATATATTCTTTTCAAATTATTTTCCATTATAAGTTATTATAAGATATTGAGTATACTTCCCTGTGCTATACAGTAGGTCTTTGTCATTTAACTATTTTATATATAATAGTGCATATATGTTAATCCCAAACTCCTAATTTATCTCCCCCCGTTTCCCCTTTGGTAACCATAAATTTGTTTTCTATGTCTGTGGGTCTATTTCTGTTTTGTAAGTAACTTCATAGGTAAACAACAAGCCATAGTAACTGAAACAGTCTTCCAGGTAAAAGTGACCATATTCATATATATCTATACACACACATACATATATATACATATATATGTATACACATATACACACACGTACATACCTATGTATCATACATATAATCATACAGCAAGGAACCTGGGGGCCCTGTTCATTATTCATGTGTGAGACAGGTTAGACCAAGAATAATTCTTGAAGGGAACCTTAATCCTAACTAAGAGAAATACCCCAGCCTACCTCCACGGAGTGCAGAGTAGGCATTTTATTCCATTATACAGCCTTATCTAGTTCTCCTTTTTCATGAGGATGTCACCAGTTTGCCTGATTGTGAAAACTCCTCTCTCAACTGCATATCTAAAATACCTGTGCTGCCCTCCAAGGATGTTTTTATGTAGATCCTGACATTCTTGTCCTGCAGAACTCAGAAGCACTGTCTCTAGGGAACAACCCTTAGTAATCTTCTCCATGGAAGTGTACCTGCACACTCCCAATTCTTATGGTCTAAACATATTTCTCATGGTGGCCATAAAGGCCTATAGCAATCACTGCTATCCCCTGCAAGTCTCCAGGAAATGTCTATCTCAGCATCTCTGAACACAGGCAGATTTTTCTGTGCAATGATCCATTATAGCGTGGTAATTAACAGCATAGAATCTGGAGCCAACATATCTGAATTTGATTCCTGGCTCTTCCATTCACTGACTGTAACCTGATGTAACTTAATAAGCTCTTAGTTTCTTGGTTTCCCCATCCGTAAAAGAAAATTAAAAACAGCACCTAAATATAGGATAGTTTATTAGAATTTAATTATATATGCCAAGCCCTTTCACCAGTGTCTGCCAAAATTGGGGCTCAATAAATATTAGTCATTAGTTTTCAGAACACTTATAAAGCTGTGAAATGAAAATGTTCCAAGAAACTTTTGGGGTGATAGGTGGAAAGGGAACAAAAATTTCCATCACTTCAATCACAGATGTACTAGTTTGTGCCTTCAGCCCTAACAAAACTGTGGAACAGGATGACAAGGTTACATATCCAGAAATGTGTGCCCACCTCCCCCACCTTCCAAGCCTGTCCCGGGGCTATAAATCTTTCCCCGCCATCTGCCACTTCCACAGGTTGTGACTTTGTAAGGTGCCAGCCAGAAGGCAAATCTGAAGTCTGAGAGACACAATCCATGAAATCATTTACACTAATTAACTCTTTAGCTCCAATTAACTGAGCAGATTGGCTATCTCCTCATCGTTGTGTCTGTCCATTTAACAAGCCACAGTTATGGGCCCAACACATGCCTGGCTCTGGGATGCAGATGTCAACTGGAGATGGGGGCATGGTTTGTACCATTGCAGAGAACACAGATCGAGTTGTGGTATAAGGAAATCGAAGAGGGTTCAGAACACAGGATATCATAAAGGGGAGGGGAGCTGGTATAAAAGGGGAAGGTATTAACAAATCCACACTCACCACACATATATTTAAGAGAGGCAGACAGGACTAGAAGGAAATTCCAAAATAATTCTCATTTAAAATTTTGAATCGAACTGTCCCTAAGTGAGCCTACAGAGTGCCAGATATAAATTACTTACCACCAAGTTCTGGATTCCTAAGATATGAAAATTACCAACACAAGGCAAAATAGTTATTATATTACAGTACTTCCATAAATCTGAGAAGAGCCAGGAATAGAGAAAGGGGAAACCTGAAAGTTATCATCAGCAGGAGAGACTTTTAGATAAATAATAGACTGAGAAAACAGAGAGGTCAAACATCCTTTATATATGCAGAGAAACTTCCTGATTTGTATTTGGGCACATAATCTAATGAAAAGACCTCTAAAAATGTATATAGTGACAACTAACACCTGCATGCCACTGCAAACTATGCTTTCATGTGATTTTTTCCCCTTTTTCCTGAAACCATCCTATGAGCTGTTCAGTATTCCCACTTTCACCGAAAAGGGAACTGAGTCTCAGAGAAGTTAAACTAATTGCTCAAGGTCACACACCTAAAATCCTGCTGAGTAGGAAACTTGAGCCCAGTTGCTCTATTTTCAATCCAATGTTCTTTTCTCTGTGCCAGCTTCTTTACTCCCTAAAGGGAGCTGAAAGGCATTGGTGTTATGTTCTTTCAAAGTTCACCTATAAATTATACAACTCTGTAAAAATTCACAATTCTGTTAAAGAATACTCTTTCATCAAGATGGCAACCCAAATACGTTTTTTTTTTTTTTTAATCATTTTTCTCTCCTAATAGCAAAGATTCTTTTAGAGAGAAGCTCCAGTGTTGACATCCATCCAATCAAGGAATAAATGATGCATGAACTGCTATTCCACACACACACACACACACACATCCAGGGTTCCTTTTCCTTCCTCCGTTCAACAGGCAAAGCCAATTTGGTCTGCATCTGATGCCTCGTTCACATTTCTTTGGAAGGCGTAAGCGAAGACATTACTACCAACTGTTCTGAGCAGCTGTAGAAAATCATTAACCCAAATTGCTCATTACACCTTTATAGACACTGAGCAAGTCAGCCTGCTAAACACATATATAAATATAATGGGTAATAATGGTGATGGGACAAGATAAAACTAAGTGAGGCTGAAGGGGTAGAAAATAGCTGCAGAAGGAAACTCTCCCCATTTCACATTCCTTGGCCATAAACAGCACAAAGCTTCAATTAAAGAAAAAAAAAAAAAAAGGTTTGGAGCAAACTTACCTCACCACACCTCAATCAGAAGCTTGGCTTCTTTTCACAGACTGCATTATTGTACACTATAAAGAGGAAAAATCTTATTTGGGGCAAAAGAACAGATTAAAGAGAAGCTTTTTTGCAAGCATTCAGAAAAATTGAAAGTAACTGCCTTTTTATGGCTGCGAAGTTATCTTCAGCAAACAGGACAGACGTCAGCAAGGGTGAGGGGCCCTGCTAGCGTTGCCTTTCTGCAGAAGGACCTTGAACGAAGGATTTGCTGCCAGTTAGAACGCAATTTGATCCAGGCTAGCTTTCCATCTCTGGAGCTGCTCTGAGTGGCAGTTTGAATTGCCCTGCCAAATCCCTCTGCTTTGCTCTTTCTAAAAAAGAAAATGGAGAAAGATGTGGCAAGTCAGAGCAACTCCACGCCTCAACAGATTGCTCTGCCACTGCAAATGTTAATATTTTTTAATGTCAATGTGGAGGCTCCTGTTTGAAATTCAATGGGGAGCTAAAATTAATGTAAGCCTGCTTAGGAATGTCAAATGAGTGTTCATCATATTCCAGAGAGTGTTTGTGCAACAGGAAAATGATGGCAACGGAAAGTGGAGGGCTTATTTTGATAATCATAGTAAAATTTTTTTTGAGGAATGAAAGCAAGCACTTGAAGTTCTTTGTGAAAAATATATAATTTGTGGGAGAAATTGTTAGAAGAATAGGTGTGCTTCTTGCTGGGAAAACCGACAGCTTATGAAAAAAGTAAAGAACACATGCAAAGACCTTATCCAATATTGGGAAGTTTGATTTGGGGACAAGAATATTTTTGGAAAAAATAAAAAGTACCCCAATTCTCCACACCTTCCTGTCTGCACATCCCTTGAAATATAACGTGTATCTCTTCCCATTAAGATTTGGAGTCTTTTTTCCCCATCCTTTGAATTGGACTGGCTCTGTAACTGGCTTTGGCCAATAGAAGCAATAGAAGTGACCCTATGCCAATTGCAAGCCCAGGCCTCAAGAGACCTTGTGCGTTTTCACAATATCTCTTGGAATCTCTCAACTGGCACCAGAAAAAGCTTAGGCTGCCTGCTGGATGACACCAGAGCTGAGTCACCCCAATTCCTAGACCAGCCAGCTCTCAGCCAAGTGACTGCAAGCACAGGACTGAGGAAGGTCTGTATCAGTCAAGCCCAGCCCGCATCAGCGGAACTGCCCAGTTGTGCCATAGATTTTGAGAAATAACCCTAGACTTTGAGAAATAATGAACAGTTGAGGTTTTTAAGAAACTAAGTTTGGGAACATTTTGTTTTACAACGACTCTAACTGAAACAGTATCTACCTATAAAATACTAAACTCAGCCTTAGGTAAATTCCTGAGGAAAAACTAGACCCCAGGGGTATAGGAATAGAAACAACCCCTCTTACATAACAATTCTGCGGTTATTTCTTGGCAATTGGAGAGGGACATGAATGTCTATAAAAGGTTATGCCATGTAGTCAACACTAATCTATGTCCTTTTGCAACACACAGTCTATTTTCTTCCTTCCGTAGTTAAAAGTTCAAATCTAATTTAAAGAGTAGGTTTTCTCCTAGAAACCCAGCCGAGGCCTGAACAGGACTTAAACTGAAATGAGGTCTCACTTGGCATTTTAAGGCTATAATTTGACATAATTAGCCATTCTTCTTGATGTCATGTGTCATTGCATCCAGATCTTGAGTAACTGGTAAAAGAGAATTTATGAGGTTCTTCAATGTTCTAAATAGGGCAGGGGTGGGAGGGAAACAAAATGAGGAGTGAATACTAACAATGAAAACCAGAGCTTACTTTGCTCTGCTGAAATTAGCTGTGAAAATTGATTTGCCTTCTGGCCTTCTTAAACTTCTTAAAGACAACAAACCCTCAGTTTCCTTAATTTACCTTCTTTAAGGAGAACCTTAAAATTCTTACCTACTAAGAGCTAAATGAATGGAAATCTAAGTCATTGTTTCCTTATGAAAAACCCAACCCCTGATATAAGCACACTCTTTCTCTTTCTTCCTCCTTAAGTTCTAAATCATCCATTATATGTAAAACAGGTGTACATTTAGCGTCATAAGAAAATGTGAAGTCTGGTTTTGTCACTTGGTTAATAAAGTGATGTGGGTCATGCCTCAGAATGTGGATTGAAAATTATATATATGAAATTATAATTCAGTTCATCTATTTCCCTGCTATCAAATATAGTTTTCATCTTAAGAGACAGAAATTCCTTTAAAACAAATTGTGGAATAAGAAATTGTTCTTATGGGAAATTTCAGTTCACAACAATAGCATTGGGTTTTGTGCTTACATGTTTTGCAGTTGAATGATATCTTCCAATTACACCGCATTTTAAAATTTACAAAATAGAGAGTGTTTTCCTTCTGGTGGGCTAGCACCCTCCCAGGTGCAAGGTCAGCAAATTCCATCTCATCTCTGATGCTTCCTTCCAGTCCCCATAAGCAATCAGTCAGCTGTCAAGTTGTTAGGGGCTATAGATTTTTTTTAAAATGTATGATGGCAAGTATCCATCATTATGGTATCATACAGAACATTTTCACTGCCCTAAAATTCTTCTCTGCTCTGCCTACTCATCCCTGTCTCCCCACAACTCCTTTCAACCACTGATTTGTTATTGTCTTATGTACCACAGTCTAAGGGTAAATAACCCATTCACCAACTGAAGGACACCTTGGTTGCGTCCAAGTTTTGGTAATTATGAATAAAGCTTCTATAAACATTCTTGTGTAGTTTGTATAGACATGAGTTTTCAAGTCCTTTGGGTAAATACCAAGGTGAACAACTGCTGGACTGAATGGTAATAGAATGTTCAGTTTTGTAAGAAACTGCCAAACCATCTTCCAAAGTGGCTGCACCATTTTGCATCCCACGGTGATGAGTGAGAATTTCCCTTGCTACACATTCATTTGGTGTTGTCAGTGTTTTGGATTTTGGCCAATCTAATAGGTGTGTAATATTATCTCACTGTTGGTTTAATTTGCATCTCCTTGATGACATGAAGTGGAGCATCTTTTCATATGCTTATTTGCCATCTGTATATCATCTTTGGTGAGGTGTCTGTTAAGGGTTTTGGCCTAAATTGAGTTGTGTGTTTTCTTACTGTTGTGTTTTAAGAGTTCTTTGCATATTTCAGTCCTTTATCAGTTGTGTCTTTTGCAAATATTTTCTCCCAGTCTGTGGCTTGTCTTCTCATTCTCTTGATGGTCTATAGATTTTGCCTCCACAATATCTGTCATTTGGGGGGCTTTTTCTTTCTAGTCCCACTGTCTTTGTTCAGCTCCTAATTTCTATCCTCTTGTATAGACAGGAATTCTGTAAAAATGGGAAACACATAATGCAGAAATATTATCTTAGAACAGCAGGACAGACTCTGATTTCTCCTCAAGATAATGAGGTGGCCTTGCTCATAGTTAAGTTTAGCTCAAGAACTGGTCTGAATTGATGAATGCAAACATCCTCTCAAACAAAAGCACCTAGAAAGTATGGTCCTCAGAACCCATGAGTTAGAATTAGACCAATACAGGATCTTAGGCAACATATCACATTGTCAGATTCTCTGGGAGGAAGGGCTCAAGAATCTGAAGTTTTGCAAGTCCCTACCTGCCTCTCTCCATGACTCTGAAACACACTGCAATTTGAGACCCATTCACCTAGATTGTGAGTAATAAATTCCTCAGGAAAAGCAATGTTAGCCCCATCGTATGAGGGCAGTGGGACAGCAGTGCCAGCTTTACTCAGTGGGGCAGGCTCCTACCCAGATGGAGACTTACCTATTTATAAACCACCCCCCACCTCAGCAGCACAGTCTTTAGGGAACCAGCAGCCAATCAAAAATCTGCCAAAGCCTAGCACATCTTCTCTTTCTTGTACATATTTTACTTCAATAAACTTTCTGTCTTGTCGTAGCCTAAGCAATTACAAACTTAAAGCATTTCTGAGTGCTTTTCTCTTGGTTAGAAAACTGACTTATAGCTCCATATATCTAGAACTCAGATTTTAAAATTGATTCCTAACTGGTCTCTCTCCTTCCTGATCAACTGAACACTTGATCCAAATTTATCTTAGAAAAAAGACAAATTAAAAGTTACATGAATGAGAAAGGAAGAAGTAAAATTCTCTTAATACACAGATGATATGTAGAAATAATATAACAACATGCATGGAAATTAAAATCACCTTTGTTATAGTGGTGATTTACAGGGAGAGCAGTGATATCTAGGAGTCAGGGAAGAGATTCTGGAGATTCCATAACAGTAAAATTTTATTTCTAAAAATAAAAAAATTTTAACAATGTATAGCAAAATATAAAAAATTGCTTTGTCTGGCATTATATAATTTTTTAGAATTTATCTATATTTTGAAATAGTTTCACAATAAAAAGTGAAAAATAATTGTGTGCTTTTATATACATATTATTTTTCTAAGTAGATTATTTTTATTAAAATACAGTTGATGTACAATACTAACAATATGTTAGTTTCAGGTGAGTTGACATTTGCATACATTGCAAAATGATATCCACGGTAAGTCTAGTAACTATCTGTCTCCATACAAAGTTATTATGGTATTAAAATAAGCCATGGTATTTATTTTATAACTAATAAACCATGACATTTATTTTATAACTAGATGTTTGCACCTCTTAATCCCCTCCACCTATTTAGCTCCTCACAGTACAAGCCTCCCCTCCTCTGTATCTATGAGTCTGCTTTCATTTTGTTCTGTTTTTTAGATTCCACATCCAAGTGAAATCATTCAATTTTTGTCTTTCTCTATCTGACTTATTTCACCTAGCATAATACTCTCTAGATCCATCCATGTTGTCAGAAACAGCAAGATTCTTTTTCTTTAATGGTAAGTAATATTTGATTGTATATATATATCACATCTTCTTTATCCATTCATTTTTCTGACAGACACTTAGATTGCTTCCATATCTTAGCTATTGTAAATAATGGTGTAATGAACTGAGGGCTGTATATATCTTTTCAAATTAATGTTTTTGTGTTCTTCCAGTAGACACCCAGAAGTGCAATTGCTGGATCATATAGCAGGTCTATTTTTAATTTTTTAAGGGACTCTCATGCTCTTTTCCATAGTGGCTGCACCAATTTATAATTCCACCAAGAGTGCACAAGGGCTTGTTTCTCTCCACATTCTTGCCAACACTTATTATTTGTTGTCTTTTTGATGATAGCCATTCTGACATGTATAAGGTGGTATCTCATTGCGGTTATGATTAGCATTTTCCTGATAATTAATGATGTTGATTATCTTTTCATACATCTTTTGGCCATCTGTATGTCTTCCTTGGAAAATGTCTACTCAGGTCCTCTGCTCATTTTTAAATCAAGTAGTTTTTTGATATTGAGTTTGGGTGAGTTATTTGTATATTTTGGATATTAATCTCTTATTGGATATGCAATTTAGAAAAGTTTTCTCTCATAAATAGGCTGCCTATTCACTTTGTTGATGGCTTCCTTTGCTGTGCAAAAGCTATTTAGTTTGATGTGGTCCCATTTGTTTTTGCTTTTGTTTCCCTTTTCCTAGGGAAACAGAGACAAAAAATGTATTGCTAAGACCAATGTCAAAAGAGTTTGCTGTCCATGATTTCTTCTTGGAATTTTATGGTTTCAGGTCATACATTGAAGTCTTTAACTCATTTTGAGTTTAGTTTTGTATATAGTGTGAGAAAGTAGTCCAGTTTGATTCTTTTGCATGTAGGTGTCTAGTTTTCCCAGCACCATTTATTGAAGAGGCTGTCTTTCCCCATTGTTATTTTTGTTCCATTGTCATAGATTAATTGACCATATGTGCATAGAGTTATTTCTAGGCCCTCTACTCTGTTTCATTGATTTATGTGTCTGTTTTTGTGTCCGTACCACACTGTTTTGGTTACTACAGCTTTGTAGTATAGTTTAAGATCAGGGAGTGTGATACCTCCAGTGTTGTTCTTCTTTCTCAAGATTGCTTTGGTTATTTAGAGTCTTTTGTGTTTCTATGCACACTTTAGATTTGTTCCAGTCTGTGAAAAATACCACTGGTGCTTTGATAGGCTTGCATAAATCTGTAGATTGCCTTGGGTAGTATGGTAAGTTTTAACAATATTTATTCTTCCAATCCATAAATGTGATATACCTTGGGCTTCCCTGGTGGTGCAGTGGTTGAGAATCTGCCTGCCAATGCAGGGGACATGGGTTTGAGCCCTGGTCTGGGAAGATCCCACATGCCACGGAGCAACTATGCCCGTGAGCCACAACTACTGATCCTGCGCGTCTGGAGCCTGTGCTCTGCAACAAGAAAGGCCGCAATAGTGAGAGGTCCCCACACCATGATGAAGAGTGGCCCCTGCTTGCCGCAACTAGAGAAAGCCCTCGCACAGAAACAAAGATGCAACACAGCCAAAAATTAATTAATTAATTAATTAATTAAAAAAATAAAATAAAAGCATCTTTTAAAAAATGTGATATATCTTTTCATTTGTTTGTGTCATCCTCAATTTTTTTCATCAAAGTCTTATAGTTTTCCGAGTACAGGTCTTTTACCTCCTTGGCTAAATTTATTTCTAGATTTTTTTTTCTTTTTGATGAATTTGTAAGTGGATTGTTTTCTTAACTTCACTTTCTGATAGTCTTTTGTTAGTACATAGAAACACAGAAGATTTCTGTATATTAATTTTGTCTCCTGCAGCTTTACTGAATTTATTTATTAGTTCTAACAGTTTTTTGGTGGCATCTTTAGGATTTTATATAGTGTTATGTCAATGGCAAACAGTGACAATTTTACTTCTTCCTTTACAATTTTGATACCTTCTCTCTCTCTCGTTTAAGTACTGTGGCTCATACTATGTTGAAGAAAAGTGGAGAGAGTGAGCATTTTTGTCTTCTTCCTGTTCTTTGAAGAAATGCTTTCATTTTTTCACCATTGAGTATGATTTTAGCTGTCATGTATGGTCTTTATTTTTGAGGTATGTTCTTTCTATGCCCACTTTGTTGAGAGTTTTATCATAAATGGATGTTAAATTTTATGAAAAGTTTTTGTCTTCATTTATAGAGATAATCATATGATTTTTATTCAATTTATTAATGATTGATTGGTGGATATTGAACCATCCTTGCATCACTGGGATAAGTCCCACAATCATGGGGGATGATCCTTTCAATGTATTATTTAATTTGCTTTGCTAATATACTGTTGAGAATTTTTACATCTATTTTCATCAGTAATATTGGCCTGTAATTTTATTTTTTGTGGTGTCTTTCTCTGGTTTTATTATCAAAGAGATGCTGGCCTCTTAGAATAGGTTTGGAAGCATTCCTTCTCCTTAATTTCTTGGACTAGTGTGAGAAAGATAGGTGTTAACTCTTTTTTTTAATGCATGACAGAATTCACCTATGAAGCTGTCTGGTCCTGAACTCCCATGTCTTTTGGGAGTTATTTTTATTGCACATTCAATTTCATTACTGATAATAGGTCAGTTTATATTTCCTATTTCTTCCTGATTCACTATTAGGAGATTGCACATTTCATGAAATTATCCATTTCTTATAGATTGTCCATTTTATTGATGTATAATCATTCATAGTAAACAGTTATAATCCTTTGTATTTCTGTGGTGTTGGTTGTAACATCTCTTTCATTTCTGATTTCATTGATTGGGCCCTCTCTCCTTTTTTCTTGATGAGTATGGTTAAAGGTTTATCAATTTTGTTTGTCTCTTCAAAGAACCAGCTGTTAGTTTCATTCATCTTTTCAAATTTTTGTTTCTATTTCATTTATGTCTGCTCTGATCTTTCTGATTTCTTTCCTTCTATTAACTTTTGGTTTTATTTGTTCTTTTTCTAGTTCCTTTAGGTATAAGGTGAGATTGATATTTTTCTTGTTTCCTGAGTTAGGCTTGTAGCACTATAGACTTCTCACTTAGTACTGCTTTTGCTATGTCCAATAGATTTTGGATTGCTGTACTTCCATTTTCATTTGTCTCCAGGTATTTTTTAAATTTCCTCTTTGATTTCTTCAGTGACCCATTGGTCATTTTGTAGCATGATGTTTAACTTCTATGTTTTTGCATTTTTTGGAGTTTTTTCCTTGTAGTTGATTTCTGGTTTCATATCATCTTGGTTGAAAAGATGCTTGCTCTGATTTCAACCTCCTTAAATTTATTGAGCCTTATTTCATGGCCTAGCATGTGATCTCTCCTGGAAAATGTTTCATGTTCATTGGAAAAGAATGTGTATCCTGCTGCTTTGTGATGAAATTTACTGTATATTATTATGTTAATTCCATCTGGTCTCATGTGTCATTTGAGAGCAGTGTTTCCTTATGGATTTTCTGTCTGGGTGTCCTGTTCATTGATATAAGTGCGGTGAAAAGTCCCTTACTACTATTATATTACTCCAAATTTCTTCCTATATGTTTATGAATACTGCTTTATGTATTTAGGCACTCCTATATTTAGTGCATACACACACACACACACACACACACACACACACACATATATATATATATATATACAATTGTTATTATATCCTGTTGTTAGATTGATCTCATGATCAGTCAATAAGACTGTTCTTTGTCCCTTGGGATGGTCTTTGTTTTAAAGTCTATTTTGTCTGATATAAGTATTGCTACCCCAGTTTTTTTTTTTTTTTAATTTCTATTTGTGTGGAATACCTTTTTCCATTCCTTCACTTTCAGTCTGTGTGTGTCTCAGATCTGACGTGAGTCTCTTGTAAGTAGCATGTATATTGGCCTTGTTTTTTGATCCATTCAGCCACTCTGTCTTTTCACTGGAGCATTTAGTTCATTTACATTTAAAGTAATTATTAATAAGTATGTACTTACTGCCATTTTGCTCATTGTTTTCAAGTTAGAGAAATCCACTTAGAGAAGTCCCTTTAACATTTCTTGTAAAACAGGTTTAGTGTTGCTGAATTCTTTTAGTTTTCCTTTGTGTGTAAAACTCTATCTCTCCTTCACATCTGAGTGATAACCTTGCTGGCTAGAGTATTCTTGGCTGTAAGGTTTTCCCTTTCATTACTTTGAATATATAGTGCCACTTCCTTCTGGCCTGCAGAGTCTCTGCTGAAATGTCAGCTGACAGTCTTATGAAATTTCTCTTTTACATAACTAGTTGCTTTTCTCTTTCTGCTTTAAGATTCTCTATCTTTAATTTTTTGACATTTTAATTATAATGTGTCTTGGTGTGGACCCCTTTGAGTTCATCTTGTTTGGGACTCTCAGTGCTGTATGGACCTAGATTTCTGTTTTCTTCTGCAGGTTAAGGAAGTTTTCAGCTATTATTTCTTCAAATAAGTTCTCTGCCCCTTTCTCTCCATCTTCTTTTGAAACCCATATAATGCAAATGTTAGTAGACTTGATGTTGTTCCAGAGGTCTCTTAAACTATTATCATTTCTTTTCTTTCTTTTTATCTTTTTTCTGAAAAGCTTTGAATGATTTCTACTACTTTATCCTCCAAATTGTTTTGTATCATCTAATCTACTATTGATTCCTTCTAGTGTATTTTTAATTTCAATTATTGTATCCTTCAACTCTGGTTCTTCTTTATAGTTTCTAACTCTGCTGAAATTCTCACTGTGTTCATCCATTCTCTTCCAATTTTAATGAACATCTTTTATGACCATTACTTTGAATTTATTGAGTAGATTGCTTCTCTCAGTCATTTAGTTATTTTTCTGAAGTTTTATCTTGCTTCTTCATTTGGAATATGTCCCTCTGTCTTATCATTTTTCCCAATTATTTGCATTTACTTCTATATGTGTTAGGTAGGTTGATTACATTTCCTGATCCTGGAGAAGTGGCCTTATGAGGAAATGTTCTATTGGGCCCAGTAGCATGCCTGTCCTTCAGTCACCAGAGGTAAATACTCTAGGGTGTCCCAAATGTGTGCTGCATGCACCCTTCTGTTGGGCAGGACCAACTATTGTGGGTGGGTGGTAGGTGGGTCTGACGGCCAGCCCAGTTGGCTACAAGGCCATGCCTTGTGCAGTGGCTATGGGCCTGCTGGATGGTGGGGTAGACCCCTTGCATGGTTGGCTGTGCAGCCCAAGTGTGTGGGGTGCAGACCTGCTGCCAGCCCACTGGTGGGTGGGGTGGGTCCCTGACTGGCTGTCTGCATGCCTCAGGTGGTGGGGGTGGACTTGGGGATGGATCACTGCACAGCTGTGTTCATGTTCCAGGACATGGGTGCTCAGAGCTGGATCCCTGCATGGTTGTTTGTGCAGCTTGGGTGGAGGTGGAGGGTGAGATCTTGGAGCCAATGCTGACCCATTGCTGGGCAGGGCTGTGTCTCCAACACTGATAGGCTAGAGGACAGATTCCAAAATTATACTCACCTGCACTTGTGTTATTGCAGTAGAAGGAGCTCTCAAAAATGGCTTCCACCAGTCTCTCTGTCCCCAGGGGGAGTCTCAATTGGCCCCTGCCTCTCTAGGAAGCTCTCCAACATCAGCAAGTGGGTCTGAACAGGCTCCTTTCAAACTACTGCCTCTGTGCTGGAACTCAGAGCATGTGAGATTTTGTGCATGCCCTTTAAGAACTGAGTCTCTGTTTCCTATTGATCTCTGGCTCTCCTGATCATACGTCTCTCTGGCTTTCAAAGCCGGATGTTCTGGGGGCTCCAATTCCTGGTGCAGAACACCCAGACTGGGAAGCCCAATGTGGGGCTTGGAGCCTTCACTCCTTGGAGAGAAACTGTATGATCATGATATTTCTCTGGTTTGTGGGCTGCAACCCTGGGGTGTGGATACTGACTATACCAAGTGTCTACCCTTCCCACCCATCTCATTTTGGTTCTTTGTTATTGTCTTTAGTTGTGGACAAAGCTTCTCTTCTTGTCTTCAGGTCATTCATATAGATAGTTGCTCTGTAAATAGTTATAATTTTGGTGTGTCCCTAGGAGAAGGTGAGCTCAGAGTCTTCCTACTCTGCCATGTTGGCCAGCTCTCTAAGTAGATTATTGTTATGTTGTAAGCTTCTTAGGAAATGGATAAATTTGTGTTGAGCACCATTTTGTGATAGCCTCACACTAAGTGCTTTATATAAATTAACTCATTTTCGGAGTCAACATTTGGCTCCTGAGGGCAAAGATTTCAGTAGAGACTGACTCTTAAGGAATTGAAGAATAACTGCCCACTCCTTAAGTGTGGGTGGCAGGTAATAACTTCCTTCCAAAGAAGAGAGTATGGAAAGGAGGATAAAAGAGTAACCTTACAGAGGAGAAACCTGACAAACAATACCCCAGCCAGGTGATCAAGCTTAACTTCATCATAATAAGTCATGTTAATAAGAATGGCACTTTACCATCTGTGGTCTTCCTTCCCTGAGAACCCATTATTCCAGTCTAGTCATGACAAAGGCATCAGATAAATCCAAAGTGAGGGACTTTCCACAAAATACCTGACCAGGGTTCCTCAAAAAGTGTCATCAAAAATAAAGAGAGTCCAAAAATCTGTCCCAGAATAGAGAAGTTGTAGGGAACATAATGACTAAGAGTAATGTGATATCCTGGGACAGAAAAAAAAACGTTAGGTAAAGCTAAAAAAGTCCTAGAAAAGTATAGACTTTAGTTAATAACAGTGCCTCAGTATTTGTTCCTTAGTGGTGACAAATGAATGCTACTAGAGTAAGGTGTTAACAGTGGGGGAACTGGATGTGAAGTATTTGACTATTACTTTTGTCATTTTTCTGTAAATCTAAAGTCATTCTAAAAATTTAAAGCTTCTCTTTAAAAAGTAGGGAGTAAAAGATACACAAAAAAGTAAACATGCAACTTATAACTGTTGAGTAAACGAACAAATGAATGAATGAATAGAAGAGCAAATTAGTGAATAGTGGCCAGAGCCAAATTTTAGCTAATGTCGTCAGTGATTTTGTGATCAATTTTGATCATTTTGTGATCAATTTTGTGGCAAATAAACAGAAACACTTCTGCTTCTTTAACTGAGTTTTGGGAGCTTTAACTAAACAATGGAATAAAAAAAAATAACTCCTGAGTTTTAAAGATTTCTGCTTATTTTTTCAAGGTGTGATATTAGCTGAATATTTATAGCTATGTCAACACAGAGTTTCAGTGATACATAAATACATGGGTAATGTATATCTTGTATATGCAAATTTTGAAGGTTTTTATAAAAGTGAAACAGAATTTAAAGTTAGAAAAGGAACTCAATGTTGTTGAAGAAGTTAGAACAATACTCTTTATGAGAGAGGGATTTGATTGTCTTTCATGTGCACATCTGTTCACATATAAGGACCACACAGACTAATCACAAGCATCACTTTTATTTTTGACACTGCCAGAGCCTACAGAGAAGCCACAGAAATACTATTTACCCTTCCCATGCCCTATCTGTCAATTGGATGTGGTAGTCATTTCTACTTGCTATACTAAGAGGTTGTAGTTTAATTTCTTAAAAACTGCTTGAGAGATATTTTAAGATGCTTGATTCAAAGCCTGAGTGTGCAGTCAGTTTCCAAAGGCAGACTCAAATCAGCTGTTCCAATTGTGAAGGATACTGAAATCCTTTACTATTCTCTGCATCTCCTTCATATCAGATTCCAATAAATGTTAAGTTTTTCTTTATTTTAATTATAAAATTAATCTGTGCTCAAGTGGCATCTCTCTCTTCGTACTCACATTGCAACCTCCATTAGCCTGGGTCTTCCTCTCACCTGGTACCATTATTAAAGTCCCAATAATGGTCTTAAAACAGGCCCACAAATATTGACACCCCTCTAGTAATGAGGTGAGGCCCAGGCCCTCTCCCCTGAAATCTGAGCAGGCTTGTGACTCATTTGTAACCAACAGAATGTGGTGACTTGCAAGACCAGGCCAGAAAAGGTACAGCTTCTGCCTTGCTTTCTGCAAACATAGAACTTGGAGCTCTGAATCACCATGTAAAATATCTCTTTACCTACAATGTGAGGAAACCAAGCCAAGCTACAAGAAGAGGGCATGTGTGGTCACTGGCATTAGCTGACCTAGTATCCCAGTCCCCCTGCTCCAGCAACAGATATATTAGTGCACAAACTTGCAGACAATTCCAGGCTCCAGCCATGGAGTCACCCCCAGCCTCAAGTCATTTCAGCAGAGTCCCAGACAAGCTGGACCAGAGGCCAACAGACCCCCGTGCCTCATCTGAATTCCTAGCCCTCAGAATCCAGCATCATAATACAATTGTGGGTTTATGCATTATTAATGGTCACCAATGTCTCTAAATTCCAAGAACAGTTTTTCAGTCCCCATCTTTACTTGACCTCTCAGCAACATACCACAAGGCTAACCCCCTCCCCTTTTGGAATATTTCCTTCTCTTGACTTTAGGAAAAATCAATTTTCCAAGTTTTCATCTCTTCTCTCTAGTCCCTTCTTCAGGTCTCTTTCCTACTTCTTCCGTCTTTATCCAATGGCTATATGTTTGAGTTCCCAATGGGTAAATTAGTTCTGTTGTTACTTTAAATTCTCTTAAACATCTCATCTATGGTTATGTTTATATGAATCATGTATACTCCAGTGATATATTTTCAAAGTGATGCCTCCAGCCAAACCTAATTTCCAGAGATCCAGTCTCACACATTTCAGCTATCCAATGGACATTTCCACATGGCAACCTTAAAGCTATTTTAAACTGAACATGAACCAAACTGAATCTTTGGTCTTCTCCTTCCCCAGCCTGTACCTGGTACAGTGATTCCCATCTCAGCCCCTTGGTTGCCCATGTTAGAATCCCCAAAACCATTCCCACCACCTCCCAATCCTCATTAACCACAACCAATCTATCACCAATTTTTGTAAACTCTTCCTCCAAAATATGGTCCAATCCATCAGCGTTTCTCCATCCCCACTAGCCGTTCTTAATCCAAGCCACCATAATCTTTTGACTGGATACCTTTAATATCTTCCTGACTCAATTTTTTTCTTTCATTCTTGCACTCCTATAATCTCCTACACCCAGAATGTTCTCCTTAAAATACACATCTGACTCTGTCTCCACGCATTTTTATAATCATGCCACAGTTTTCCATTTTATTTAGGGTAGAATCCAAAGTATTTGCCATGGGCTATAGGTCTCTGAATTGTCTTTGGTCTAGGTTTTCCACTAGCTTAGTATCACTCTTACTTCCTGGGCCCCAGTATCTCTGACCTTCTTTCTCTTTCTTGAAATAATCGAACACTTTCCCACATCAGAGCCTTTTCTCATGCTAGTTCACCTGTGAGAAATGCATTTCTTCTACATTTCTTCACCTGGGGAGACTCTACCTATCCTTCTGAATTCAACTTAAGTACCATTTCCTCAAGGAAGCCTTTTATGATCACCTCCCCAGACTCCACACACACCACATAAATCAATTCCCTGTGCTATAACATGCATCCCACACATCATTTTCCCTTTTAGCTTTATCATAATGTGTAATTTTATATTGATTTTTGTGATTGTTTTTCTCCTTCTTTAAACTGCAAGCTCTATGAGAGCAAGAATAGTGACTTTCATTCACAATTGTGATCCCTACACTTACAATATTTCCTAACACATTTTAGATATTCAGCAGATATTGTTTGAGTGAATTAATCCATGAATAGGTCAATAAGACTGGCTACTTGCAGAGTAGCTAAGTTATTAGATTTTAGGATAGCATCATATTAGTGCCTGAATATGAGAGACAAAGTCAATTAGAAGAATCAAGAAGAAATGCAAAGAAGTCCAAAATGTCTTGTTAAATTCATATGCCTTATTTGAATATTATTTTAAAGTATTTTGAAGAGAAAGAACACAAATTATCAAATTTAATTGGACCACATTATAAGAAGAAATTTTGGTTAAAAAATCAAATATGAAATGTGTTGGTAAAAGGCTGACCAAAATGCATTTTAATAAGACATCTAAGCCTTTGAAGAATCGAGTCCCAGGAGTGGGGGTGGTGAGAAACATTGAGGTCTTCTGCCCTGGGTCATGGATAACTCTTTTCTAGAGTATTTAAAACTATAAATATTTCACCACCAAAAGGATTAGTTTTCTCATCCTCTACTAGTGATTTATCATTAGCTCTCTTTTCATTTCTTATATCCTGATAATCTTTCTCTACTTTTATTTTCAAGTTTTCTAAACATTTTTTATTGTTTGTCTCATGTTGACAACATATTTTGGGGGGCCTTTTTTTTTTTTTTTTTTTTGCTGTACGCGGGCCTCTCACTGCTGTGGCCTCTCCCGTTGTGGAGCACAGGCTCCGGACGCGCAGGCTCAGCGGCCATGGCTCACGGGCGCAGCCGCTCTGTGGCATGTGGGATCTTCCCGTATCTGGGCACGAGCCCATGTTCCCTGCATCAGCAGGCGGAATCCCAACCACTGCGCCACCAGGGAAACCCGGGGGTCCTGTTTTATTTAAGCTAATAAGAAAAATCTTTATCTCTGAGTTGATTAGTTTAATCCATTGTTATTTATTGGAATTACTGTTATATTAGGACATGTAAATAATTTTAATATCTAATTTCACATTTTCCACTTACTGTACTTCTATCTTTTAGGGACAGATTTTTTTTTTAATCTAACTAAAAAGTTACACACTGTTTCTTTGTTCTTATGGCAGTTGCACTTAAATGCTTGCACTTATGTTTATGGACCCCCACAGAATTTTGAACCTTTTTAATATGTATCTTCTCTAACACAAATGCTAATATGATCTCATGGACATTTCATCACTGCTTTCATGCTGATCATGTCTAGATTCAATTCTGTATCTATTTCTGCCTTTTTGTCCTTGCCATTATATCATTATTTATGCATATTTATTTGTGACTTGATCATCTCTACTGCCCAATCTCTTGCAGAATCATTTGGACTACGTTTCCTTCTTATTCAAGTTTTTCTTTCCACAGTTCTTTCAATGTGGTATTCAGAGCAGCAAACAGCCTGAGGTATGGCACGTTCAAGGATATTTTTATTATCCCCACAGATTTAAGTGAAAATTTGACTTGTTGTTAAGATCTAAATCAAAGTTCTTTCCTTCAGTACTTTATTTATTTTAATTAATTCAATATATTTATTTTTGGCTGTGTTGGGTCTTCAGTGCTGTGCAGGCTTTCCAGTTGCAGTGAGCAGGAGCTACTCTTCCTTAAGGTGCGTGGTAGTCTCATTGCAATGGCTTCTCTTGTTGCAGAGCATGGGCTCTAGACACATGGGCGTCATTAGTTGTGGCGCATGGGCTTAGTTGCTCCACTGCATGTGGGATCTTCCCAGACCAGGGCTCGAACCCATGTAGCCTGCATTGGCAGGTAGATTGGCACCACCAGGGGAGCCACATTCCTTCAGTAGTTTAAAAACAACATTTTTCTTGCATCCAGGGCTCTTGTTGAAACGTTTAACAGATATATAATTTTTGCTTTTTTAGTCAATATTCTCCTTCTCTGGCAATGTTTCAGGACATTCTCTTTATCTTTGATAGCCTTGCATTTCAGTATAATGTGTCTAGGTATAGGTTTTCATTATATCCCCACTGGGTCTGTTAATTTCTTCCAATTTATGATCTTCATTTACCTTTATTTCTGAAAAATTTTTTGCCACTTTCCATTTAAAAAAAATTCTTTCAAAACTTATACAGATGTTGAATAATTATTTAAATCCTCCATATTTTTAGCATTTCTCTTATGTTTTATATGATTTTCTTCTTTTTGTGCTGTTTTCTGAGATACTTTTCAATGTTATCTTCCAATTCATTAACTCATTCTTTAGCTATACCTATTTTAATATTTATCCTAATTACAGCATTATTTCTCCTCTTAGAGTTTTCATACCAAAAACATTATCTACTTTATACTTTTTCCTGGAGATGCTGATAATATTTATTTACCTCTTTAAATACATCATTTTAAATCCTCTGCCAGCCTGTTCAATTGTGCTTCTGATTAAATATGTTGTTCAATACGTTGTCTTTCTTTGTAGAGGTCTAAATAGTTTAGCTTCTGGGCTCCTGTTCATGGGGAGCTATCAGGTACTTGGTTTAGTGACATGTATTATGACATACAATGAGAAAAGCCCCAGCCTACATCAGCCTTGTGTGTTTATAGAAAGAGGAAGGACACCATGGAAACCTTGGTGACTCCTTATGCTTGCTGTCTCCTTGCCAGGCAATCTTACAGTTTACCTTTTAAATGCTTACCAAGAAGTATCTTTGAAAGGAGAAGGTAGACTCTCATTCTGAAGCTAAAAAGGAAAAAAAAAAGGAAGTAAATGTTTGAGGGTGGCTTGTCAATTCACACCTGTTTTCATCATGTCTTTGCCACCACTTTCATCAGTAAATGGACAAGCAAAGTTGTTCAGGGCAAGGCAAGGAAGATGTCAAAAGCAGAAGATATAAAGATTTCCTCCACTCTACCTTCTTCCTGCTGTCCCTGGCCAATCTGTGTTCCAGACTTCACCTACCCACAGCTCCCAACACACACACACACACACACACACACACCACACTTCACCAGTTCAAGGCAGCCTTCAGCTTTATCATGATCTCTGCTTGTTCTGAGTCCATGGCCCTCTCTTTCTTCAGTAGACTTTTCTGAGCTATTGTGGAGCAAAGAGAAAGCAGCCAGCTCTAATATATCATCTTGACAAGACACTGAATTTGCTGTTTTATTTCTCTAACCTAATATTCACTCTCTCCCATATTGGTTTATATTGGAAACTTCTTCACATTAAGGTGGAAAAAGAAGAACTTTTTCCTATGCTCCAGAGTAGGTAGAGAATTGTTCAACTTATCACATATAATTCTAAGCCTAAGCGAAATGTCTCTTTTATAAGTGAACCTCAAGATATAGGTTTAACAGAAAGCTTCTGATGAGGAACAAGATGGTTTCTCCAATGTCTTTTGTTGGTTGTGTAGTGACTGGTCTCTGAATCACTGTCTGCCCTCCTCCTCCATGCGCTACATCCTGGAAAGCTGACTTCTGTGGACAGTATCAGTGATGTTCCCTTGTCTGCTGACATCTGGCTGAGTTTTGCTAATGGAGACACTTATAAGAAGTCAGAGCAGAAGGAAAGAAAGAGGTTTTTTATTTCCTTTTTTCCTTATTGGCAGTGGCTGTGTTCTTCTACCAAAGGCCACAGCTGCCCAGACAAACTGCCCTACTGCTACAGTTTTCATTATTCTTAGTAATGACTCCTCTCTTTGGCCCTCACCCTTGGGGTGGTAACAGTATCCTACTAGTACACACAATGGATTATTCCATTCTGTTTTGTGGGTTTTCCTTCACCCTTCCCACACTTGCAAATAGTCCATTCATTAAATTAACCACCCTTTTTGAATTGCCATCTGCTTTTGGCTGGGCAGGCAGGTGTACAGCATCTTTTTGTTCCAAGAGTGTGGATAATTAGAGAATCATGAAGAAAATCTTCAGTGCCCAAAGGTATGAAGACAAAAGTTAAATGCTTATAGAAAAACCAACTGAGGTAATAAAGCACCCTCAAAATAACTTATCCCAAAATGGTACAACAGACAGTCTAAGGAAGACTTTTAGTTAGGTTAGGATTCTGGCTCACATCTAAGCTAAAAAACCTGGTGACAACCTGATATATCTCTTCTACCTTATCCCAAGATGATTTTTTTTTTTTTTTTTTTACTTTTGGTGGCAATCTCTTTCAGTTCTGTCGTGTACTTCTTTTTCATCCATGATCAAAGGCCCAGAAGTCTACTCCTCAGTGCAGATTTCAGGAATTCCACAACATGCTTAGTTATTTTTTATCTGTATTCAGACAATTCTGAAAAAGATTGCACCTCTCCCATACACCCAAGCTGATCTAAAAAGAAATAAGGCAGCCACATGAGGGAATTGAAATAGGGGGTGTGGGGAGATGGGGCTCTCTAGTATGAGGAAAATTCAGAGAAAAACCACAAGTTTCAAAATTCCTTCCAAATACTGGACCATATAGGGAAGTAAAGAACATGGAAATCAGTCCAACTCTGAGGGGGTGGAGGTGAAACGTCCATACCCTCCAAATCATCAACCTTTCAGGTGGTGACTCCACTCAGGGAAAGAAAGGTGGGGGGGGGGAGGAATAAATTAAAAGCAAATATTTAGAAGTACAAACAAAAATTTACAAAAGCAAGTTCTCCTCAGTTGATAAACAAAAATGCTCTCCATAGCGTGCCACATACTTCTGAATCCTTTCTAAAAATGGGTGTTTCTATAACGTAGAGACTGCTTTGTTACTGTGATGTCCTTGTCTTGAAAACTTAGACAACCCAGACTGGGCAGAGGGCAGGTTTTGGTGAAGAGACGAAAGAGAAAGAGATGTTTCTGTAACCGAGCAGGACCCTATGAGGCCTTCCCAGAATAGACCAACACCCATGTCGTCCCTGCCTTTTGTATGTAGAAAAGTTTTAGTCAAAGAATAAATTTAATCAGAGAAGTGAGAAAATGCAGAAAGAAAGGAAATCAGTCAAGCAAGACAAAATATTAATAGTTTAGCGATTTAAACAGAGTCGAGGACCTTTAGTTCTTCCTCAAGGACTATAGAGAATATTCTGAGCCACGTCTTTTGAGCTGTTTTGCAGGTACTAAACCCCCACCAGGTGGGAGAAGTTAACTGTCTGCTGCCCACAAGCATGTAGACCTCAGACCAGTTGGAACCAGAAGGTTGATGATGCCAACTCCCCATTACCTCACCACCAGCCAATCAGAAGAATGTCCACGAGCTGACCACGCCCTGCTCTTGAACATTATGGCTCCTCACTACCCCCTCCAGGGCAGGGCACACAGTTTTGAGGGTATTAGCCTGCTGTGTTCCCCTTTGCCTGGCAAAGTGATAAAGCTATTCTTTTCTACCTCACCCAAAACTCTGTCTCTACCTTTCTATTTGGCATAGGTGAACACAGGCCAAGTCTCAGCAGCAGTTCTCCATAAGGTTTGAAAGTTGTCTTCCAGCATCTCTACAGAGATTCCTGGGTCTCTGTGTGGTTATGTTTCTGGTGTTGAAGGGAGTAACTGTTAGCCACACAGGAGAGAAAGGAGGGTTAAGAAGAGGAAAAGAGAACTAATGATGTGGTAGCAGCCAGGCTGGCACTCATCTCTGGGGCAGACCCTGAGGGGAGCATACCAAAGCCTTCCTCAATAGAATCAGGAACACACAGAACACAACACTGCTGATTACTTTTTCATTTACTTTGCTCAAAAGATATGGCCCATGGAGACTCTTTTCCTCTAAAAGGGCCTTCCGTATTCTTCAGAGATGTTAGTAACAGCCCACAAGGACAGCTGCTCAGAGAATTTCTCTTCACTGCTGACCCTCAGAATAACGAAGAGAGAGAATAGATCCAAGAGGGAGGGAAGACATGGAAGAAAATAGTGAGAAAAGAAGAAAGGGAGAGGGAGAGATGGTAAGGAAGAAGGGGGAAAGCTCTAGAAGGAAAGGAGAGGGAGAGGCAGCAGAAGAGACCCCAAGAAACAGAGCAAGTCTGACCTTCCCGATGTCACTGCTGTTGCAGCTGTTGACATTTATTCAGCTCAGGACACATAATCTAGTGTCTTCATCCAACTTGACTCTTTCAGAAGCACCTTGGATTTTCGGTGATCCCCAAGCATTCCAAAAATAAAAAGCTAATGAACATTATGAAAGTAATTTTTAATATTTACTGCATATATACTTCTGCCACTATTTCTTTTTGCCTTTCCCTAACTATGGGTAGAGATTCATCCTGAGAGATGGTACAAAATGAGAGCTGAACTAAGAGAATGGGGACAAGTGGTGGCTGGGCAGGCTATGCCACCTCCACAGGACCTTGTGGAATTCCTGGGCAAGGTGATCAACTGGTCCCTGTTTGCTGAGCACATTCATGTTTTTAGCACTGAAAGTCCCACATCCTGGGAACCTCCTCAGTCCTGGGAATATTGGGAAGGCTGGTCATCCAACCTGAAAAAAAAGCTAACTTTCTTCCCCCTTTAGATGAGACAAGAAAAGTGAAGAAATGTAAGACCTGAATGTCCTTCAAGGAGCACCAAGAACATATTGCCCCCAGTGAGGATAGAAGCTCAGAGATACCAGAACATCTGCCTAAGCTGAAATTAAAAGAGAACTCTTCTCTCCCAAGCATAAATCTGAGAGCGATCTAATCATGCTCTGAGGAAAGGCTAATATACAAAGAAGTAGAGTAAGGCAGAATTTTTGCCTCCCAGGAAAGTCAGGTCAGGGCCAGTGGGAAAGAGGATGGGAAAGGGGGTGGGAGGCTTCTAAATGTGAACCTGCTATAGCTGTATCTTCACTCTGAACTAGGTCTCTCCCATGTGTACCAGACCAGGGGTTCCTAACTGCCTGCCCTGAATGACAGCCAGTTTGTCCTATATTTTGATGTTATATCCTTCCTACATTTGATGCTAAATTGCCCTTAATTTATGAAATAAATGTGATGCCAGTAAGTTATTATGTCCATAACTGCACTGAAAAATAGGAAGAGGCCACAGTAAACTAGAGAGAGGAAGCTATGAAAAAGGGAAAATATAAAAAAATCCTATTGGAGGAAACCACTGCCTAGAAGATGACTGCTGCAAAAGATGAACGTAGCATCCAGATAGTTATGGGCCTCATTCGAGGTGGCCAAGAGCAAGTGAGAGGGACCAATTAGGGTGTCTCATCAGGAGCAGCCAGGGACTCAACCCTTCCCTGTCTCTCCCCACCTTGGTTAGGTCCACAGCAAACAGGAGTTGCCTCTAGGCATTTGCATCTGAGGACAGAAACGATTTGGAGAAGCTTCGCAGTGCTCCTGGCTAAAGAAATCTGAATGAAGTATTACCTTAGTTAATAATTATGTATCTTTGTTTTTTCTTTAGTTGTGACAATGTGTCACACTAACAAAAGATGTTAACAATAGGGGGAACTGGATGCAGGGTAGACTGGAACCCTCTGTATTATCCTTGCAACCTTTCTGAAAATATAAAACTCTTCTAAAATAAAAAGTTTGTTTTAAAAAATACCCTCCACTTACTCCAGTACAATCTTAAAATCATTAAATGCTATGCCTCATTTCCAGATAACTCTTGGGTCAAAGCAGGAAAAAAAAAGAATAAAAGAGATAAAACACTATCTTACAATTTAGAAATGATGAACACTAGAACCAAGTACAAAATACTGCAGGATACAGCAAACCAGTTTTCAGGGGAAAATGTAGAGGCTTAAGTGTTTTTCCTAATTTCTTTCCTTCCAGGTTTATTGAGATACAATTGACATACAGCACTGTATAAATTTAAGGTATACAGCATAATAACTTGACTTACATTCATCATGAAATTATTATCACAATAAGTTTAGTGAATATCTATCATCTCATACAGATACAAAATTAAAGAAGTAGAAAAAAAATTTCCTTGTGATGAGAACACTAGTATTTACTCTCTTAACAATTTTCATATATAACACACAGCAGTATTAATTATATCTATCATGTTGCACATTACAACCCTAGTACTAATTTATGTTACAACTGGAAGTTTGCACCTTTTGACCACCTTCATCCAGTTCCCTCTCCACTAGCCCTCCACCTCTGGTAACCACAAATCTGATCTCTTTTTCTATGAGTTTGAGTGGTTTTTTGGTTGGTTTTGAAGTATAAATGACCTACAGCAGTATGTTAGTTCCTGTTACACAACATAGTGATTTGATATTTCTATACATTTCAAAATGACCACCATAAGAAGTCTAGTTATGATATGTCACCATACAAAGATATTACCTATGTATTGACTATATTCCCCACATTATACATTTCACTACGTCATTTGTTTTGCAAATGGAAATTTGCACGACTTAATCTCCCTCACATACTTTTTTCCTCCACCCACGCCCCTCCCTCTGACAACAACCTGTTTGTTCTCTGTACAGATAACTGTGTTTCAGTTTTGTTATGTGTGTTCATTTGTATTATTTTTTTAAATTCCACATAGGGTGAAATAATACAATATTTATCTTCCCCTGCCTGACTATTTCGCTAAGAATAATACCCTCTAGGTCCATCCATGTTGTCACAAATGGCAAGATTTCATTTGTTTTTATTGCTGAGTAATATTCCATTATATGTATACCACATCTTCTTTATCCATTCATCTATTGGTGGAATCTTAGGTTGCTCCCATATCTTGGTTATTGTAAATAATGCTGCAATGAATATTGGGGTGCATGTATCTTTCGAATTAGTACTTGATCATGGTGTATGATCCTTTTAATGTATTGTTAGATTCTGTTTACTAATATTTTGTTGGGTATTTTTGCATCTATGTTCATCAATTTTCTTTTTTTGTGGTGTCTCTGCCTGGCTTTGGTATCAGGATGATGCTGGCCTCATAGAATGAGTTCAGGAACATTCCTTCCTCTGCAATTTTTTGGAATAGTTTGAGAAGGATAGGGGTTAATTCTTCTCCAAATGTTTAGTAGCATTCATTTGTGAAGCCCTTTTGTCCAGGACTTCTGTTTGTTGGGAGTTCTTTTTGTTACTGATTCAATACTATTACTGGCAATTTGGCTGCTCATATTTCCTATTTCTTCCTGGTTCAGTCTTGGGAGATTGTACTTTTCTAGGAATTTGTCCATTTCTTCTAGATTGTCCCTTTTATTGCATACAATTGTTCACAGTAATCTCTTAGCATCCTTTGTATTTCTGTGGTGTTGGTTTTAGCGTCTCCTTTTTGTTTCGGCTCTTATTGATTTGGGGCCTCTCTCTTTTTTTCTTGATGAGTCTGGCTAAAATTTTATCAATTTTGTTTATCTTTTCAAAGAATCAGCTCTTAGTTTCATTAATTTTTCCTTTTTTTGCCCCTATTTCATTTATGTCTGCTCTGATCTTATGATTTATTTTTTTCTGCTAACTTTGGGTTTTGTTTTTAATTTTTTCTTTTTCTAGTTCCTTTAGGATTATTTATTTGAGATTTTTCTTATTTCCTAAAGTAGACTTGTATCACTATAAACTTTCCTCTTAGAACTGCTGCTGCTGTTTCCCATAGATTTTGAATTGTGTTTTTGTTTTCATTTGTCTCCAGGTAATTTTTTTAAATTCCTCTTTGATTTCTTCAGTGATCTACTGGTTGTTTAGCAGCATATTGTTTAACTTCCACATGTTTGTGTTTTTTGCAGTTTTTGTCTTGTAGATGTCATAGGCTTGTGGTCAGAAAAGATCCTTAATATGATTTCATTCTTCTTAAATCTACTGAGACTTGTTTTGTGGCCTAGCATGTGTTCTATCCTAGAGTATGTAGGTATATAAAACAAATATACAGAGAGAAAAACTCTTAAGTTCAGATGCATTTTAATCACCCTTCATTTTTACTTTCCCCACCACGTTTATCTTTCCTGACATCATATATTTTTGCTTTGTGTATCACTTTACTACTTACTGTGGTTATAGATGATTTTACAACTTTTGTTTATTAATCTTCCTTCTAGCTTTACATGTGGTTGTGGTTGATTTACTGCTTTTACTGTATATTTGCCTTTACCAATGACATTTTTCCTTTTGTAATTTTTATATTTCTAGTTGCAGCCTTTTTTTCTGCTTAGGGAAGTCCCTTTAACATTTCTTATAAAACTGGTTTGGTGGTGCTGAACTGTTTTTGCTTTTGCTTGTCTGAAATTTTGACGTTCCCAACAAATCTGAATGAAAGCCTTGTCAGGTAGAGTGTTCTTGGTTGTAAGTTTTTCCCTTTCGTCACTTTAACTATATTGTGCCACTCTTTTCTGACCTTCAGAGTTTCTGCTAAAATGTCAGCTGATGGCTTTATGAGGGTTCCCTTGTACATAATGTGATGTTTTTACCTTGCTGCTTTTAATATTCTCTCTTTATCTTTTATTTTTGCCATTTTAATTACAATATGTCTTACTGGGGGTCTCATTGGGTTGATCCTCTGTGACTTTATGTGCTTCCTGAAACTGGATGTCTGTTTCTTTTCCCAGGTTAGGGAAGTTTTCAGCTATTATGTCTTCAAATATGTTCTTTGCCTCATTCTCTCTCTCTTCTCTTTCTGGGACCCCTATAACGTGAATGCTAGTACACTCGATGTTTCAAAGGTCTCTAAAATTGTCTTCATTTATTTTCATTCTTTTTTCTCTGTTTTACTTCATTGATTTCCACTACTCTGTCTTCTAGCTCATTGATCCATTCTTCTGTATCATTTAGTCTACTGTTGATTCCTTCTAGTGTAATTTTCATTTTAGTTATTGTATTCTTCATCTCTGTTTGATTCATCTTTATATTTCCTTTGTTATAAAAGTCTAACTTTTCATTCTGTTCATCCAATCTTTTCCCAAGTTCTTTCATCATCTTTATGATCATTATCTTGAACTCTTTATTGGGTAGATTACCTATCTCCAATTCACTTAGTTCTTCTTTTAGGATTTTACCTTGTTCTTTGTTTGGAACATATTCCTCTGTTGCCTCATTTTGCCTGATTTGCTGGTTTTATTTCTATGCATTTGGTAGGTTGGTTCAGTTCCCCAACCTTAGAGAAGTGGCCTTTTGTAGGAGATGTCCTATGAGTTTCAGTAGTGCACTCCCCTCTGGTCACCAGTTCTATATACTCTAGGGGTGCACCCTATGTGGGTTGACTGGGTCTTTTTGTGTGATGGGTTGACTATTGCGGGCAGTCTTTTAGATGTGGTTGGTTGCCAGGCTCCGCCTGTGCAGAGGCTGCTGGCTGCTAGTGGGTGGGGCCAGGTCACAAGACATCTGGTTGTGAAGCCCTGGGGGATGCCAGATCTAGTGCTGGCTCACTGGTAGGTGGAGCCTGGTTCCAGCTTGGGATCCTGAATCAGGTGTTGGCCTGTTGGTGGTGAATCCAGTTCCTGACACAGCTGGTTGCAGGATCTGGGGTGTCCCAAAGCTGGTGTCAGCCCACTGGCGAATGGGGTTGGATGCTAGAGCTGCTGGCTGAGGAGTCCAAGATGTCTCTCAGTTGGTGTTGGCCTACTGGTGGGCAGGATTGAGGCCTACTCTCTCTGGCTGCAGGACCCAGGGACTCCCACAGTTTGTGTGTCAGCCCACTGGTAGGCAGGGCTGAGACACAGGAGGTTCTGGGGCAGGTCCCTGTGCACTGGTGGTGAGTCTGGTCTTGGAGTTAGTGCTGACCAACTGGTAGTGGAGCTGGGTCCTGGGGTCTCTGGTTTCTGGGCCCAGGGGTGTCCCCAGGCTTACTGCCAGTGTACTGGTGTGCACAGCCAAGTTCTAGGCCCTGTGGTGGACAGGGTCCTATCCTGTGGTGGCTGTGGTTTAAGGGGAGTCTTAATGCAGCCAGCCTGCTGGTTAATGGGAATGTGTACCTACTCAGCTACTTCCTTGGCCTGAGGTGTCCCAGTACTGGTGCTGACAGTCTGGTGGTTGGGGTTGAGTTCTGACACTAAGAAGCTGGAAGGAGCATTCCACAATGGCACCTGCTAGCTCCAGTGTCCACATGGTAGAACAAGCTCCACAAATGCCTGCTGCCTGTGTCTGTGCTCCCAGGGTGAGCTCTGTTTGCCTCCTGCCTCTCTGGGAGGCTAAGATCAGCAGGTGGATCTGACCCAGGCTCCTGTCAATTTACTGCTTCTGCCCTGGGTTCTGGAGTGTGTGAGATTTTGTGTGTGCCTTTTGAGAGTGGAGTCTCTGTTTCCCACAGCACTCTGGGTCTTCTGAAATTAAGTTCTGTAGCCCTTCAGTGCCAAACATTCTGGGGGCTTGTCTTCCTGGTACAGGATCCCCTGGTTGGGGAGCCCAACATGGGGTTCAGACCCCTTGCTCCTTGGGGTTCAGACCCCTTGCTCCTTGGGGAGAACCTCTGTAATTGTAATCATCCTCCCATTTGTGAGTTGCCTGCCTGGGGGTATGGGTCTTGACTATACTGCATCTTGCCCCTACTACCCACCTCATTGTGGCTCCTTTTTATTTAAATTTTTTTAACCACAAAAATGGACAAGATGGTCAAGACTAAGTCAACAAAGGAAATTTATAAGACAATGTCATTTCTGAAGATAGATGGAAAACCTCAAACTAATGATAAGCAAATGAATTAAGCAATAATAAACATTAATAATAGCAATACATAATATATATGCATATATAATGTAATAATAAAATTTACAGAGTTTAAATTAGTATATCTATCAATGTAATCACTTTTAATGTATTAAAGTAGATAAAGCTTCTCATTGCCCTAATAGATACTGTGAAATCTTTAAATAAACTAGAATAGCAGCATGGTTTTGGTAAATAAATAGCAAATAGATGAATAGACCAAGATAAAGAGTACACATAAAAAGAAAACTGATGTGTCTATGGAGAACTTGGTATATAATAAATGCCATTATAAGTCAGTGGGGAAAAACAGCCTATTCCATAAATGGTATTGGGACAATGTTACCCATGTGAGGAGTATTCAAATCTCTGCCTCATACTGTAATTTCCAGAGAGATTAGAGACCATCTGGAGATCCATCAGAAGAAATTGGAGGTGAATACATTGTTACTTTATGTTGCAAATATTTTCTTAAACAAGGTTTTAAAAAAAAAAAACTAGTAAATAATAAAGTTAAAAATAGGGGAAAGAAAGACAAGTTTCACTACATAAAATCTGAAATTCCTAAATGATAAAACAAACAATAAAGTTATAAGGCAAATGATGGTTTGTGTAACCTATTGGGAAAATTATGGTAGATGGACACTATGAAGCACATGTGACACCAGGTAGCTGAACACAGAGTAACATGAATGGATCTGAGAAATATATTCCTGAGTGAAAAAGATGAGAAACAGAATGATATGTGTAACTCATCTCTATCAGTTCAACTGGGAAAACTGAAAATAGACTCATCTACGTGGCAGAATCTCTCAAATGCTCAGGAACTGGTAATGTGTACTTCTGGAGGTGGTGGTTGCTAAAATAAAGATTGGCTGCAAGTTCTTTAAGAGATAATTTGTTCCACATATCACCTCTTCTTCAGCAGCCAAGCCACAGAGTATGATCCCATACTCTGACAAAAATAGCAAGCTTAGTCTCTGGAGAAGATAAAATCAGAGGGTGGCTGAGCTAGAAGACACTATAATAGTGTTAAGGTGACCTATCATATTTAAAACAGAGGCATTAGTAAATATGTCAATAAGCAACGCTTCCTAGAGCCTTCCCTCACTCAGCTCCTGGAGCGCTGGAGAGCAGGCCTTATGATACTCTGGCTAAGAGCCAAGAGTTCTCTTTTCTGCAGAGTCTGGACATCCCAAGAGGAGAGACCAAAAGATGTTGCCCTTGGAGACTGCACCACATAAGAGCCAGAGCAGGCTCAAGGTTGGCAAGCCCCTGCTCTCAGCGAACTAGGGGTTTACAATTGCCTTTTTCACTGGCACATCCTCAAATACACAATTTCTGAGACATTTTTTTTAACATGGAAGATCCAAGCAAGCAAGTAGCCAGAGACTGTTCAGCTTAAGGAAAACTTAACAGCGTGTATGTGTGTGTGTGTGTGTGTGTGTGTGTGTGTGTGTGTGTGTGTCTGTAATTTTATGTGTTGAGAGAGGTATTTTAACCATGAAACAGACAAGCTGCCATATGTTTTTAAAAATGCGGAGGGCAAATATCTGTTAGATATTAAAATATGATAAAATATATAAACTCAAAAGAAAGTTTGGAAAATAAAATGAGGAACTGTCAAGAAAAGAAAGCAAAAAGTACAAAGATGGAATATAGAGGAGAAACAACAAGAAAACTGGTAAATATCCAATCAGTAAGAGTTCTAGAAATTGAGAACATTGAAAACCAAACGGGAAGTAAAAATAAAACAAATCACAAACAATCAGGTATCAAAATGCCTTGTAATTCTCAACAGCAACAATGAAAGCTCAAAGACAGTGAGGTAATGCCTTCCAATTACTGAAGAAAACTAGTTTTCCAACAGGAAATCTGTACTCTACAAAATTTTCAAATGTCAATACAAATAAGATATTTTCAGTTCTCAAGTTTTCTAAAATGTTTCCTTCCATTCACCATTTCTTAAGAAGCCAGTGTGCTCAAGGAAAATGAAAGAATAAGGCAAGAAATGGGAAGGAACTAGGAAAAGGAAGTTTCAACAGGGTAGCAAAGCAAAAGAAATCCCCCAGGATGCTAGCTAATTGCCTGACACAGGGAAGAGTCATTCGATATCAAAGTAGGTCAAAAGACTGTAGTAAAGATTTCTCAAAAAATGAGTTTGATAAAATTCCTGATGCAGCCAAAGTCTTACTATCTAGACAACTTTTGGAGAGTGTAAATTGAATTAATGCTAAGTATGGAAATTTAAAATCAGTGAAAAAAGAAACCAGTATTTAATTTTATGCAGCAAAAGAAAGTGTACAGGGAAAAAAAGGTTTTGTATTATTACATGATTCACCCTTTAAAAAGTGCTTACAGAATAATAAAAAATGCAAGCGCTGAATATGGATGTATTCAAAATTACTACATTGGGAGAATGGAAAAATGTGAAAGATTTAAGTGTGACATGGGAGTGAAGTTGGGGGAAAGGAGAACTAAATCCTCATTACTGTAAGAGGTTAATTCAAACATGTTGTTTAAGTATATGAAAGTAAATACCAAAATAAATGGTCAAGGACTTGGATGCGGTTGCTGGCAGGGAGGGAACCACGGGGAAAGGAAAGCAGAAGTTTGACTTCCTTAAAGATTACACACAAGGATATGTGTAACCCTCCTTATATAGCCCTTTATGATTATGTATAGTTCAATAAAACGCTTAAAATAAGAGTAAAGAAAAGTTGGTCTAACCTCATTTGTAAGGAGAGAAATGGCAATTAAAATAAGATACTATTCTAGCAATCAGATTTTCAGAGTGAAAAATCTTTGAAATTATCAAGTGCTGGTGAAGATTCATGGAAACATACATTCTCATAAACTGCTGTTGAAGGGATAAATACAGGCACATCGGAGAGCATTTGGTGATAGTAAAACAAAACTGAAGGGCTTCGCTGGTGGTGCAGTGGTTAAGAATCTGCCTGACAATGCAGGGGACATGGGTTCAAGCTCTGGTCCGGGAAGATCCCACATGCTGTGGAGCAACAAAGCCCGTATGCCACAACTACTGAGCCTGCGCTCTAGAGCCCCCGAGCCACAACTATCGAGCTCGTGTGCCACAGCTACTGAAGCCTGCTCACCTAGAGCCCATGCTCTGCAACAAGAGAAGCCACCACAGTGAAAAGCCCACACACCACAGTGAAGAGTAGCCCTCACTCGCCACAACTAGAGAAAGCTCGCGTGCAACAGCAAAGAGCCAACGCAGCCAAAATAATAATAATAATAATAAATAAAATAAATTTTTAAAAAACCTGAAAATCTACTACTCTAACATTTAATACAGCAATTCTACTTTTAAGTATATATAAATATCTAAAATACTTTTCAGTATTTACTCCAACAAAATCGTTAGGACAAATATACAAGAAGACGTTTGTTGCAGTATTTTCCATAAAAGAGAAAAAGGATAAACAATTTAAATATTTGTCAGTAGGGAAATATTCAACAGATAAGTAGAATATAGCATGTCGATATTATGGAATAATCTGTCAAGGACAAAATTAGATTGCTACAGAGAGAAGGCTTTCAAACTTTTAAATTGTGATTTACAGTAAGAAACACATTTTACATCATGACCTCTGACACACACATACACTTTTAAACAAATGCGTCTTTATATTTTCCATTCTATATTATTCTATTCTAATTTACTTGTTTCTCTTTAATAAAAATAGTGTTGGTATGACTCACCAAACTGATTTCTTAATAGAATTGAGAACAGGTTTAAAGATGATCCAGGTCAAAATATACACTGAGGTAGCCACTAGTCACCTAAGGTTATTGAATCCTTGAAATGTCAGTTAACCTAACATTTCAGCTAATCTGTTTGAGATGTGCTGTAAATGTAAAATATTCATCAAATTTCAAAGACGTCATTTAAAAAAGAGAGAGATATAAAATATCTCAATTATTTTATATTGATTATAGGCTGAACTATTTTAGCTATATTGAGTTAAATAAAATATATTAATACATTTTATTCACCTATTTCTTTTTACTTCTTTAACATGCCTATTAGAAAATGTTAAATTATATATATGGCTTGCATTATATTTCTATTGGACAATGAGGGTCTGGGGTGATATGGATACTGTCTCCCCAGTTTCCTTTGCATTATATGATTGTAAATTTACCAACTTTAGTAGCCACAAAGGAATAAAATATTTAGACTTACAGTCCAGAAACATGGAACTAGAAAATGCTCCCCAAGCTACATTCTGATCATTTGGTTTCCCATAAAATTGCCCCCAGGGAAAGAATGTCCTGATTAGAGTGACATGAATTTTTAGTTTGCCTGAACATTTCTGGTTTTGATTCTAAATCACTTAAATAAATTTTTTTGGTCAGTTCTTTGTGAGATTTGTTAGCATGAGTCATCATCTCTGAATTAACTCTAAGACAGACTTTATGGGCTTGTGGAGCTCACGTCAAGAACATGGGTCACAGTAAAATCATCAAAAACTAACTCTCAAGCTTTAACATGTATAAAAATTACCTGAAGGGCTTGCTGAAACAGATTTCTAGGCCCAATTTCCAGAATGTCTGATTCAGTAGGTCTGGGGTAGGGCCTGAGAACTTGTGTTTCTAATAAAATATTCAGGTGATCATTTTCGTCCAATCAATACATGTTAAGAACTACTGATCAAGGTAAATGTCATTTTTTAAGAGGGACTACGTGGCCAGTCAACCTTACTCACATGTTGACACCTCTGCAGTATAGTATATCTTATTTAAATTTCTGTATCACTAATTTCTGTGAGTTTTTGTTTGCTTTTTTTTTCTGAGTCATTTAAAATCACCAGGACTAATTTTCCTCACAAAATGTGGGATTTCTTCTATATGCAAAAAGTTGTCTCTCCCAAAGATCCATTTTCCTCTTCCTCTTCAGTAAAAGAAACCCATTTCAACTGGGTACATTGCCAATAGTAGTACTAGTCTCTCTTGCCTGACCCCAGACCTACTGAATCACAGGCAAACAGAAATGTTGCATGGGACCCCCAGGCAGGCACATACAGCTAGCGAGCGACTTTCTTTTTGTTTCTCTGACATTTTTTTTTTTTTTAATCATGAAGTGATTTGGAGGATTGAAGCCATGCACAGGAATGGTACAGAAAAATAGACATCTGCTGTCTGAACATGCTGTAGAGACAAAGCTCATCCCTGGAATGCACCTCTTCAGATTTACCTTACATTAGAGAGAAAAGCGTCTCAATCTAATCTAATTTAAATTATTGTTTTTCCTCCTTTAGGCAGCTAAACCAATTCAGGGAAACATGCTATGAACAGGTCAGCCAATGCTTTCAAATACAATTCTCCTATTACAGAATGTCCATTAAACCTGATAACATTGATAATACTAATTTTTTCCTACTGATTAAAGGTGTTCTTGATGACATTATGTATTCACTTGTGTTTCCAGAGTTTTTAGACATCCTCTATTTTACGAGGCATTCCCAATACACTTTGTGTGCTTTGGCTACAGAGGAAAGTGAGCCAAAAAATGTGGGCGTTTAACCCAGCTGAATTAAGATCCGGGAAAGGGCTGAATTTCTGCACAGATTCTATTTTTTTTCTTAAACATCTTTATTGGAGTATAACTGCTTTACAGTGGTGTGTTGGTTTCTGCTGTCTAAAAATGTGAATCAGCTATATATGCACATATATCTCCATATCACCACCCTCTTGCGTATCCCTTCTACCCTCCCTACCCCACCCCTTTAGGTGGCCACAAAGCACTGAGATGATCTCCCTGTGCTATGTGGCTGCTTTCCACTAGCTATTTATTTTACATTTGGTAGTATATATATGTCCATACAACTCTCTCACTTTGTCCCAGCTTACCTTTCCCCCTCCCTGTGTCCTCAAGTACATTCTCTACTTCTGCGTCTTTATTCCTGCCCTGCCCCTAGGTACCTCTGAACTTTTTTTTTTTTTAAGATTCCATATATATGTGTTAGCATACAGTATTTGTTTTTCTCTTTCTGACTTACTTCACTCTGTATGACAGACCCTCGGTCCATCCACCTCACTACAAATAACTGAATTTCGTTTCTTTTCATGGCTGAGTAATATCCCATGTAAATATGTGCCACATCTTCTTTATCCATTCATCTGTCACTTAGGTTGGACACTTAGGTTGCTTCCTGTCCTGGCTATTGTAAATAGAGCTGCAATGAAAATTGTGGTACATGACTCTTTTTGAATTATGGTTTTCTCAGGGTATATGCCCAGTAGTTGGATTGCTGGGTCATATGGTAGTTCTATTTGTAGTTTTTTAAAGAACCTCCATAATGTTCTCCATAGGGCAGTGTCAGTTTACCTTCCCACAAACAGTGCAGGAGGGTTCCCTTTTCTCCACACCCTCTACAGCATTGTTTGTGGATTTTTTGATGATGGCCATTCTGACAGGTGTGAGGTGATACCTCATTGTAGTTTTGATTTGCATTTCTCTAATGATTAGTGATGTTGAGCATCCTTTCATGTGTATCTTGGCAATCTGTATATCTTAATTGGAGAAATGTCTTTTTAGGTCCTCCACCCATTTTTGGATTGGGTTGTTTGCTTTTTGATATTGAGCTGCATGAGTTGCTTGTGAATTTTGCAGATTAATCCTTTGTCAGTTGTTTCATTTGCAAACATTTTCTCCCATTCTGAGGGTTGTCTTTCCTTCTTGTTTATGGTTTCCTTTGCTGTGCAAAAGCTTTGAAGTTTCATTAGGTCCCATTTGTTTATTTTTTATTTTCTTTCCATTTCTCTAGGAAGTGGGTCAAAAAGGATCTTGCTGTGATTTATGTCATAGATTGTTCTGCCTATATTTTCCTCTAAGAGTTTTAAAGTGTCTGGCCTTACATTTAGGTGTTTAATACCGTTTGAGCTTATTTTTGTGTATGGTGTTAGGGAGTGTTCTAATTTCATTCTTTTCCATGTAACTGTCCAGTTTTCCCAGCACCACTTATTGAAGAGGTTGTCTTTTCTCCATTGTATATTCTTGCCTCCTTTATGAAAAATAAGGTGACCATATGTGCATGGTTTTACCTCTGAACTTTCTATCCTGTTCCACTGATCTATATTTCCGTTTTTGTGCCAGTACCATATTGTCTTGATTACTGTAGCTTTGTAGTATAGTCTGAAACCCAGGAACCTGATTCCTCCAGCTCCATTTTCCTTTCTCAAGATTGCTTTGGCTATTCGGAGCCTTTTGTGTTTCCATACAAATTGTAAAATTTTTTCTTCTATTTTGGTGAAAAATGTCATTGATAGTTTGATAGTGATTGCTTTTAATCTGTAGATTGCTTTGGTTACTATACTCATTTTCACAGTGTTGATTCTTCCAATCCAGAAACATGGTATATCTCCCCATCTGTTTGTATCATCTTTAATTTCTTTCATCAGTATCTTATAGTTTGCTGCATACAGGTCTTTTGTCTCCTTAGGCAGGTTTATTCCTAGGTATTTTATTATTTTGTTGCAATGGTAAATGGGAGTGTTTCCTTAATTTCTCTTTCAGATTTTTCATTATTAGTGTATAGGAATGCAAAAGATTTCTGTGCATTCATTTTGTATCCTTCTACGTTACCAAATTCATTGATTAACTCTAGTAGATTTCTGGTAGTGTCTTTCGGATTCTCTATGTATGGTATCATGTCATCTGTGAACAGTGACTGCTTTACTCCTTCTGTTCCAATTTGGATTCTTTTTATTTCTTTTTTTCTCTGATTGCTGTGGCTAAAACTACCAAAACTATGTTGAATAATAGAGGTGAGAGTCAGCATCCTGCTCTTGGTCCTGATCTTAGAGGAAATGATTTCACTTTTTCACCACTGAGAATGATGTAAGCTGTGGGTTTGTCATATATGGCCTTTATAATGTTGAGGTAAGTTTCCTCTATGCCTACATTCTGGAGGGCTTTTATTCTAAATGGGTGTTGAATTTTGTCAAAAGCTTTTTCTGCATATATTGAGATGATCATATGGTTTTTCTCCTTCAATTTGTTATGGTGTATCACATTGACTGATTTGTGTATATTGAAGAAGCCTTGCATTCCTGGATAAACCCCACTGATCATGTACTGTTGTATTTTGTTTGCTAGTATTTTGTTGAGAATTTTTGCATCTATGTTCATCAGTGATATTGGCCTGTAGTTTTCTCTTTTTGTGATATCTTTGTCTGGTTTTGGTATCAAGGTGATGTATGACCTCATAGAATGCATTTGGGAGGGTTCCGCCCTCTGCTATATTTTGGAAGAGTTTGAGAAGAATAGGTGTTTACTCTTCTCTAAATGTTTGATAGAATTTTCCTGTGAAGCCATCTGATCCTGGGGTTTTGTTTGTTGGAAGATTTTTAATCACAGTGTCAATTTCAGTTCTTGTGATTGGTCTGTTTATATTTTCTATTTTTTCCTGGTTCAGTCTCAGAAGATTGTGCTTTTTGAAGAATTTGTCCATTTCTTCCAGTTGTCCATTTTATTAGCATGTAGTTGCTTGTAGTAATCTCACATGATCCTTTGTATTTCTGCAGTGACAGTTGTTACTTCTCCTTTTTCACTTCTAATTCTATTGATTTGCGTCTTCTCCCTTTTTTCTTCATGATTTGGTTAATGATTTATCAATTTTGTTTATTTTCTCAAAGAACCAGATTTTAATTTTATTGATCTTTGCTATCATTTCCTTCATTTCTTTTTCATTTATTTCTGATCTGATCTTTATGATTTCTTTCCTTCTGCTAACTTTGGGGCTTTTTTTCCTCCTTTCTCTAATTGCTTTAGGTGTTTGATTAGGTTGTATATTTGAGATGTTTCTTGTTTCTTGATGTAGGATTGTATTGCTATAAACTTTCTTCTTTGAACTGCTTTTGCTGCATCCCATAGGTTTTGGGGCGTTGTGTTTTCATTGTCATTTGTTTCGAGGTATTTTTTTATTTCCTCTCTGATTTCTTCAGTGATCTCTTGGTTATTAAGTAGTGTATTGTTTAGCCTCCATGTGTTTGTATTTTTTACAGAACTTTTCCTGTAATTGATATCTAGTCTCATAGCGTTGTGGTCGGAAAAGATACTTGATATGATTTCACTTTTCTTAAATTTACCAAGGCTTGATTTGTGACCCAAGATATGATCTATCCTGGGGAATGTTCCATGAGCACTTGAGAATAATGTGTATTCTGTTGTTCTTGGATGGAATGTCCTATAAATATCAATTAAGTGCATCTTGTTTAATGTATCATTTAAAGCTTGTGTTTCCTTATTTATTTTCATTTTGGATGATCTGTCCATTGGTGAAAGTGGGGTGTTAAAGTCCCCTACTATGACTGTGTTACTGTCGATTTCCCCTTTTATGGCTGTTCGCATTTGCCTTCTGTATTGTGGTGCTCCTATTTTGGGTGCATAAATATTTACAATTGTTATATTTTCTTCTTGTATTACTCCCTAGATCATTCGGTAGTGTCCCTCTTTGTCTCTTTTAAGAGTCTTTATTTTAAATTCTATTTTGTCTGATATGAGAATTGCTACTCCAGCTGTCTTTTGATTTTCATTTGCATGGAATATCTTTTTCCATCCCCTTACTTTCAGTCTGTATGTGTCCCTAGGTCTGAATTAGGTCTCTTGTAGACAGCATATATACGGGTCTTGTGTTCATATCCATTCAGCCAGTCTATGTCTTTTGGTTGGAGCATTTAATCCATTTGCATTTAAGGTGGTTATTGATATGTTTGTTCCTCTTACCATTTTCTCAATTGTCTTGGGTTTGTTATTGTAGGTCCTTTCCTTCTCTTGTGTTTCCTGCCTAGGGACTTTCCTTTAGCATTTGTTGTAAAGCTGGTTTGGTAGTGCTGCATTCTCTTAGCTCTTGTTTGTCTGTAAAGATTTTAATTTCTCTGTCCAACCCGAATGAGATCCTTGCTGGATAGAGTAATCTTGGTTGTAGGCTTTTCCCTTTCATCACTTTAAATATGTCCTGCCACTCCCTTCTGGTTTGCAGACTTTCTGCTGAAAGATCAGCTGTTAACCATATGGGGATTCCCTTGCATGTTATATGTTATTTTTCCCTTGCTGCTTTAATTTTTTTCTTTGTATTTAATTTTTGATAGTTTGATTAATATGTGTCTTGGTGTGTTTCTCCTTGGATTTATCCTGTATGGGACTCTGCCCTTCCTGGATTTGATTATGTCCTTTGGCATATTAGGGAAGTTTTCAACTCTAGTCTCTTCAAATATTTTCTCAGTCCCTTTCTTTTTCTTGCACCTCTATAATTTAAATGTTGATGTGTTTAATGTTGTCCCAGAGGTCTCTAAGACTGTTCTCAATTGTTTTCACTCTTTTTTCTTTATTCTGCTCTGTGGTAGTTATTTCGACTATTTTATCTTCCAAGTCACTTACTTGTTCTTCTGCCTCAGTTATTCTGTTTTTTATTCCTTCTAGAGAATTTTTAATTTCATTTATTCTGTTGTTCATCATTGTTTCTTTGCTGCTTAGTTCTTCTAAGTCTTTGTTAAACATTTCTTTTATTTTCTCCATTCTATTGCCAAGATTTTGCATCAGCTTTACGATCATTACTCTGAATTCTTTTTCAGGTAGACTGCCTATTTCCTCTTCATTTGTTTGGTCTGGTTGGTTTTTACCTTGCTCCTTCATCTGCTGTGTGTTTCTCTGTCTTCTCATTTTGCTTGACTTACTGTGTTTGGAGTCTCTGTTTCACAGGCTGGAGGTTCGTAGTTCCTGTTGTTTTTGGTGTCTGCCACCAGTGGCTAAGTTTGGTTCAGTGGGTTGTGTAGGCTTCCTAGTTAAGGGGACTAGTGCCTGTGATCTGGTGGTTGAGTCTGGATCTTGTCTTTGTGCTGGGCAGGACGACATCCGGTGGTGTGTTTTTGGGTGTCTGTGACCTTATTATGATTTTAAGCAGCCTCTCTGCTAATGGGTGGAGTTGTGTTCCTTTCTTGCTAGCTGTTTGGCATAGGGTGTCCGGCACTTTAGCTTGCTGGTCATCGAGTGAAGCTGGGTCTTAAAGTTGAGATGGAGATCTCTGGGAGAGCTTTTGCCATTTGATATTACATGGGGCCTGGAGGTCTCTGGTGGATCAATGTCCTGAACTCAGCCCTGCCACCTCAGAGGCACAGGCCTGACACCCGGCTGGAGCACCAAGACCCTGTCAGCCACATGGCTCAGAAGTAAAGGGAGAAAATAAGAAAGAAAGATAAAGTAAAATAAAATAATTAATATACATTTTTTAATTATTAAAAATAAAATATTTTTTAAAATAATAAAAGAAGAGAGCAACCAAACTAAAAAACAAATCCACCAATGATAACAAGCACTAAAAACTATACTAAAGAAAAAAAAAAAAAAACGGGCAGACAGAACTGTAGGACAAATGGTCGAAGAAAATCTATACAGACAAAATCACACAAAGATGCATACACATACACACTCACAAAAAGAGAAAAAGGAAAAATATATCTATATGTATAAAAATAAATTTAAAAAGGAAGAGAGCAACCAAATCAATAAATAAATCTACCAATGATAATAAATTCTAAATACTAAACTAAGATAAATATAAAATCAGAAACAAATTAGATGCAGAAAGCAAACCCCAAGTCTACAGTTGCTCTCAATGTCCACCGCCTCAATTTTTGGATGATTCATTGTTTATTCATATGTGTTTATTCCACAAATGAAGGGTACATCAAGTTTATTGTGGAGATTTAATCCACTGCTCCTGAGGCTGCTGGACAAGATTTCCCTTTTCTTCTTTGTTTGCACAGCTCCTGGGGTTCAGCTTTGGATTTCACCCCGCCTCTGCATGTGGGTTGCCTGAGGGCATCGGTTCTTCATCCCGATAGGAGGGGTTTAAAGGAGCAGCTGATTAGGGGGTTCTGGCTCACTCAGGCCGGGGGGAGGGATGGATATGGAATGCGGGGTAAGCCTGTGGCGGCAGAGGCCGGCATGACATTACAGCAGGCTGAGGCACACCGTGCTTTCTTCTGGGGAAGTTGTCCCTGGATCACAGGGCCCTGACAGTGGAGGGCTGCACAGGCTCCTGGGAGGGGAGGTGTGTAGAGTGACCTGTGCTTGCACACGGGCTTCTTGCTGGAGGCAGCAGCAGCCTTAGCGTTTCATGCCTGCCTCTGGGGTCTGTGCTCATAGTCGCAGCTCACGCCCATCTCTGGAGCTCGTTTCAGTGGTGCTCTGAATCCCATCTCCTTGCGCAACCTGAAATAATGGTCTCTTGCTTCTTAGGCAGTTCCAGACTTTTTTCTGGACTCCCACCCATCTAGCTGTGGTGCACTAAACACCTTCAAACTGTGTGCACGCAGCCAACCCCAGACATCTCCCTGTGACCCGACCAAAGCCTGAGCCTCAGCTCCCAGCCCCCTCCCATCCTGGCAGGTGAGCAGACAAGCCTCTCAGGCTGGTGAGTGCTGGTCAGCTCCAATCCTCTGTGCGGAATCTCTTCGCTTTTCCCTCTGCACCCCTGTTGCTGTGCTCTCCTCCGTGACTCCAAAGCTTCCCCCCTCCACCACCCGCAGTCTCCACCCGGGAAGGGGCTTCCTAGTGTGTGGAAACCTTTCCACCTTCATGACTCCCTCCCACTTGTGCAGGTCCCGTCCCTATTCTTTTGTCTCTGTTTATTCTTTTTACTTTTGCCCTACCCAGGTACATGGGGAGTTTCTTGCCTTTTGGGAGGTCTGAGGTCTTCTGCCAGCATTCAGTAGGTGTTCTATAGGAGTTGTTCCACATGTAGATGTATTTCTGATGTATCTGTGGGGAGGAAGGGGATCTCCACGTCTTACTCCTCCGCTATCTTGAAGGTCTCCTCCTATCTTGAAGGTCTCCTCCTGCACAGACACTTGCCAGCTGCTCTGCCTGAGGGCTGACCTCAAGTATTGACATTAGAATGGTAAAAACATCATGTAATCACTAACTAAGAAGCAATTAAAAATAGAATGAAACTTCCCCTTTGGGAAAGAGTCTGTGGAAGAGATAAGATAAAGCTGTACCATAAATGATGAGAGAAATATTTTGAATTATATGAAAAAGGATTAACTTGAAACTGTGCTCAAAAAAGCTTCTGAATTCAGTGCTTCTCTGTTGTTTCTTTTGTTGTTTTTGCTTTATATCATAAATAAGGAAGTGGTAAATCCAGATGGACACACATATTACTCTGGGTCAATCCAACCCCCAAGGGAAAATGAAAAGAACATGGAGTCCATAGAAATACGTGTGAATTCTTTAAATTCTTGTAATTCAAAAATATTAGAAAAGTAATTTAAGAGTATTTTTTAAATCCCCTTCAATTTAAAGATGAGAAAGCTAAAGCCCAGACAGTGGTGGTTTGTCTGAAATAAAGTGAGAGTTGGTACAGCACTGAGGTTTTCCATCTTTCAAAGCAATTTCACTTCTGCTATACCACTGACTTCCATTGCCCCCAAATTCAGTTCATCTGCATTTGACAAAGAGGAAATTCTGTCAGAATCATTCATGTTTTAATCTGAGGATAAGAGCATCATCTTCCCCAGCATCCACTTATGTATTTGGTGCTCAGAAGATATTTTGTGGATAAAAATAGCTTTTCTGCCTAATTCACAGGCATATCACTTAATAGTGTTTTTCCCTAGGAGATGCAAACTGAACACTTGCTCCATCAAAATTGTGGCTGATTCCCTTCCAATCTGGAATGTTCCTTGTCTAATTAAATATTTAATACCCATTATCTGCTGCTTTTAGTGAAAATGACTGGGATTCAAGCTGCAATCTAGCCTCCCATCTGCTACCTATGACAAGGAGACATGGGCTGATGAAGGTCTAATACAGTTTTGCTAAAGGCTAAACTCAACATATCTGGTAAAGCCTCACAAAGGTCCTGGCCTCAAATTTCACTCAATTTCAATAGCCAGCCATGAAATCAAGGCAAGGGTTGATATAATACACAAGCATCAACCTCTGAGGGAAAAAAATCAGAATTATGAGCAACACTTGATGGAAAAAAAAATTTCAAAGCTACTAACTTTAAAAATTTCAATATGATTTGGATTTAAAAAAAGATGAATCTTTTGAAGTTTCTTAAAGAGCTTCTTCAATTTGGCTTTAACAGCATACAACAGAACCATAGAAGTTGTTTGTGGTATGGAAAAATATAAGGTATCCTCTTTAATTGACCTTTAAACAAACTGTTAAAAATAATTAAATGAGGGGCTTCCCTGGTGGGGCAGTGGTTGAGAGTCTGCCTGCTGATGCAGGGGACGTGGGTTCATGCCCCGGTCCGGGAAGATCCCACATGCCGCGGAGTGGCTGGGCCCGTGAGCCATGGCCGCTGAGCCTGCACGTCCCGAGCCTGTGCTCCACAACGGGAGAGGCCACAACAGTGAGAGGCCCGCGTACCACACAAAAAAATAATAATAATAATTAAATGAAACACAAAATGAGACCTAAAACAGTGGGCTATCAGGCAGATGGAAGACAGGTAATTTTCTTCATGTGTGAGTAACCACGCAGGTCTGACTAGTAAGGTTGGGAGGATGCAGCATTTATTATTGGAAGAAAAGTGTAAATGACATTTACAACTGTTGGCTGTGGAATTCCTTGGAGTGACGTAACAGCAGAATAAACAACAAAATATCAGAATTAACATTTTTTGTAGGAAAAGTGGCATTATTTGTGATATATACATATACATCTACTTGATGCTATACACTCAAAGAATATTCCTAATATAAAATGGTTATTTGCTGAACATTACAATAGTTCCATTTTTGCAAAATGATTTCTCAAAGGCACTAATATCTAAGTCAGCATTTCCTAAAATGTGTTCCACAGTTCTACATTTTTTGCATGATGCTATGAGGTGTCCCACAAAAAATTAAAGTACAATGTTTCTCTGATCAAATACCCTTTGGTTATTAGACAAGCGTGTTGAGCAAAATTAAGGTTGTTAACTACAGGATCCTAGAACATGTTAATGTGTACTATCTGTTTCCAAAAGAGGAAAATAACATGCAGAATCTTCCGACTATGTGGTCTGTTTTCTGTGGGCTGCAGCTGGGGTACAGCAGTCACTTTGTAAAAGTTGATTAAATATAAGTGCACCATTTTTTCCCAAAGAGGTGAATCTGGCTTTTGTCATTGGTTTATAAAATGCCTGTCTTAGTGAGTATCCTTAAAATCTACACTGAAAAAAAAAAAAAGAATCCCTTAGCTCTTTCTGTATATCCATCACTGGACACATGAAAACAGCAAAAAAAAAATGTCACCTTGCCTTTTCCTCAAGCAGTGTTAATGAAAGGAAAACAGGAAGATACTTGGATAGAGGGTACACCAAATATATTTTTAACTTACAATAACTGTGACGTTGGCAGGATAATAGCTCATTTGTCATATGGAGAAAGAGGACCAGGAATCTAGGATCTGTGCATTGGCTGGATGGATCAGGCACTGGGATTTCAGAGGAGTCCCATTGCAAATAATGCTTTATTAGGAGAAGTATATATATATATATATATATATATATATATATATATATATATATAAAATTCTATCTACATTTCTTTTCTGTTTTCCTGATGCCACTACATTTGCCAGAGTCCTCAATATACAGCCATTAGAATTTGTTACAGAAAGAACGTTAGTGAATGGCTCAAAGAAAATTAAGCAACTTGAGAAGGAATTTCCCAAACAGTTGCCTCCCCCTTCACCAGGTCATGGCATTCTCCCATAGCGTAAATGAGACATCCCTGCCCACTACTGAATCTTTTAATGTCCATGGCAAATAGATGTCAAGGCTGCTACCACAGACATGCAAGTGGTCGGGAGAAGAAAGGCCTGAGGCTTAGGTCTCTGAGTCCTTCTCACTTCCAGGGGCCATTGTCAGGCTCTATGGAGCTGCAGTGGGACCCTTCACAGCACACTGATCAATGGGCTGGAAGAAAGTCACGGAGGGGAACTTAGAGACCTAAATTTAATGGAAACCACGGTGAATCTGGAAGGCCAATAGATAACAGATGTGAGCCAATGTCCACCGAAGGTCCAGAAGATCCAGGAGTAACATTCCCACCACGGGTATGCAAGTCCTCATACTGTTAGATGCTCATTAGTAAGAAAAGCAGGCAGAGGGAGCAGCTGGCTGGACAACAGAGCACTTTTATCACAGAAAGACTATACCATCCATTACAGGATTGAACTAAAATATACACTGAAGAGGACTAAAATTTATTTTCCCCAACGAATTACCAAGTAGAGACTTAAAAATGAGAGTGAAACATGAGATTTATTATAGACTAGAGAAAGACATTCTATTTTTCCTTCACTTCTGAGATGTAGTAGAAATTGAATGTACAATCCTATGTTTATCCTTCAGGGTATACAGCATATGTCGCCATTAAGAATGTGATACTTATTACCTTATGTGGGGTGGGGAAAAATAACACTGTCATCTCACATTAGAGATCAGAATCCATTTTTACCTCCAAGAATAAATTCATCATCTATGGAAAATGTATACTGGTCCAGTCAAAGCTCATCTCGTTTTGTCACCATGTACTAAGGAAACTTGTTGCATTGAAGCAACCAAAGAAGGGAAATTCAGTTCTGTTCCCTCTTGTATGAAATGACTACAAAATAGCCCCAGATCATTCTACCATGTCATGGACCTGACAGAATCCAGATGTGTGTGAAATATCCCTCAACTCTCTGACATTTAAATAAATATGGCAAGTAAAGAAAGGAACACAGTCTAGTTCAGGTGCCCAAGCATCTAGTTCTGTTAGAAATCTGCCCTGTGATGTTTGGCAATCTGGACTATCTTTTGATGTTTCTCCTCATGAAATGAAGCTAATAATTTTTTTTAATCTGTCCAGTGTTACAAGGATTACTAAGATGAAGAAGAAATAGATCCAAAAGAGATTCCTTGTGGCTATTTTCAACCAAAAATTTGTAACCTTGCCTTCAACAGGCCTCAGCAACCTGGCACAGTCCCTGCTAGACAATGAATCAACACACAGTCTGGAACACTTACTAAAGAAAGTAAATGATCTATTCTGTTTGGATACTCGCCCTGAATGGGAAGGGTGAGGGTCAATCATCATGGAAAGGAACTTTTCTTGGCGAAGACACATGGAAATTCTAAAATGATGTGAGTTCCTGTAATAACCACACACAATTTTGATAATCCAGTGAACATCAGAGAGCATTTCCTTCATCTAGAAAAACCACCAGAGAATAAGGAGAGGTCTTCATCTCACACCCTACAAAACTGGAGCTGCCAAATTCTACAATGAAAACATGACACATGGTAGAATCACACTGAAGTAAACCTTACGCTTGTACCATGAGTAAGAGGTTGTGGAAGAAACTGCTGACTAGATCTGATTACCTAAGGCTTATGGATGCCCAACTAGTATCTACATTCCTAGCCACGCTTTCAACTAGTGGCAGCCACGGGACAATTTGTGACCAAGCAGGTATGAAAGGAAATGATTTGTGCAACTTTCAAGTTTCGTCTTAAAGTGAACAAGCAATCCCTCATCCCTCTTTTCCTTCTTCCCACAGGCAGGATTTCAGGTAATATGGTAAATTAAATTGCTCTAGCTAAACAAAGGCAACACCCTATGGATGGTGACAGAATACAATACAAGAACCTTTGGTCCCTGACATCATGAAATGACAAAAATAGACCTAAACTATTTATACCAGATTGTTGCATGAAAGAAAAAACTTCTATCTTGCTTACATCAACATTATTTTGGATATTTATTACAGTGTTCAAAGTGACCCCTGGCTGATGGAGGGGTGCTACTTCCCTGGGTGCCCAAAGTAATTCATTCAACAAAATTTTCTAATTCTGTGTTAGGTTTGAGGTTCTAGAGATAAAAATTGTATAGCTATAGGACGAGAGGGAATACTTACCATTCCAGAGCACTGTCCACATGTTTGTGCTCAGATACAAAGAAAACAAAGTGTAAAGTCATCAATTTCACACGTAGGGCTCAGCAATGGAATTTTGAACAAGTGATATTCATTGGTCTGGTAACTCTTTAAGTTAATCACTTTTCCTGATAATACTTGAAGGGGCTCTTTTAACATAGTAACAAAACAAAACACAAAAGTATTACCTCTGAAGGTACACACACAGAACAGACACACACACACACACACACTATATATATATATATATTTTTACACATATATATGTGTATATATACACATTATACGTACATGTGTATATATGTGTATATAGATATATACCTTATATGTATGTGTACACACTATATTTATATACACATTATGCATATTTGTGTATACACACCTCACATATGTGTACAATACACACACATAAATATAGGCAGCATCTACAAATACACTGGGGTTAATATCTTACTCCCTCTTTTAACTCCAAAATACCTCTTAACACTTCCCATTATGGTAGCTCACATCATACTTATTTGCATACATCTTACTGCTGCTCAAAGACTGTAAATTCTTGACAGAAAAAATTATGACTCATATATATACTTTTGTGTCTGAATAGCAGCTTATACAGTGCTTGGAGCATAAAAGGATTTATTGTACAGTTGTGAATAAGAGACTGACCAACTGAATGAGTGAATGAGTAAGTGACTATTTGGAGAGTTGTGCTAAGGGAAGAGAGAAGGGAGTTGAATACAGATTTCCTTCCTGAGTGGGTATTTATGGAATAAACTGACTTATAACTAGAAAACAGAAACCACTAGACATAAAAGGTGACAGCCACTTAATCACAAAATACTTATAAATCCACATTAAGCCTTTCCAAGTCAGTAGGTTAAGTTCTTCAAACATAAAAATTTTTGTGTGTTTGTTTATTAATGGAAAGTACCTCCATTACAGAGAAAGAGTTCCTTGACCTGTACAAGTTAACCAAATGTGTCAAAGGCCAAAGTTATGTTTCTTTTCAACTCATAAATGCAAGTAAGCAGCTGCATTGGAGTCCACTCATTCTGCTGGAATTTTTTAATGTTCTGAGGGCCAATCTACCAAATTCACTCTGTAAAAATAATTGGCCCTGAGATCTTTGTAGAATGCCAAAGGAAATCATAGGTAATTCATGATCAAACCAAGTTCATCTTAGCGCTTAAAACTAGGTCTTCAATAACTTCTGCAAATATAAGTACCTGAGAACCATTTGGGACAAGCATACAAGGGACCATGCAAACACCAGTAGCCCGGGCAAGGACAACCTCAGGCAACCCCAAAGTCAATGACCTTAAAAATATTTACCTTCTACATCAATGATCAAAGGATAGTGGCTCTTGTCTCTGAGATATCCTTTATATTGCAAACGAATATTTCTAAAAATAGAAAATGGTATGCCTATCACTCTCCTCTACAGTAACATTCATATGAGATATTGGTGCTTTGAACTTTATTCTAATTGATATATAGTGCAGTGTGCACATGCTTTTATGAAATATAGAACTTGTATTTGATGATCTCTTAAATTCCTTTTCCACTCTAAAATTGATTGTCTCCACAATCTTTCATAAATCCTATAAAATGCCATCCCAAGGAAAGTCAATACAACCTTACTTAAATTTTTGCCCTCTTCTTTTCATCTTGCTCCTTTTCACAAAAGTAGTTATTGGTGGGGAGGGGCGTTTAGAAAGAAAATTTCAAAAAGTCACCGGTTACAAGGACATGTGATAGCAGGACTAACTTGTAAGGGAAAGAACTGTGATTTCATACAGCATTAATTGAGAATATTTCAGTTAATGGGGGCAATTTTATACAAACAAAGGCCTTAAACCTTTCAAATCCCATACAATTATAACTCTAAGCATTTACCAGATTCAAAAATTCAGTTTACTAGTCTTCAATTCTGCTGATATTTTTATATGCAGTTGCCCAGGATCCAAAATAATGGATATGTTGAACTCCACTACTCTGCCTGTTACGTCTGACCATGTACCATCCAGAGAAAATTCCTTTAAATAGTCCAGGATAAGCTAGAGTCTGTCATACAGAGTGAAGTAAGTCAGAAGAGAAAGACAAATACCGTATGCTACACATATATATGGAATTTACAGAACAAAAAAAAATGTCATGAAGAACCTAAGGGGTAAGACAAGAATAAAGACACAGACCTACTAGAGAATGGACCTTGAGGATATGGGGAGGGGGAAGGGCAGCTGGGACAAAGCGAGAGAGTGGCATGGACATATATACACTACCAACAATAATAGATAGCTAGTGGGAAGCAGCCGCATAGCACAGGGAAGATCAGCTCGGTGCTTTGTGACCGCCTGGAGGGGTTGGATAGGGATGGTGGGGGAGGGAGGGAGACACAAGAGGGAAGAGATATGGAACATATGTATATGTATAACTGATTCACTTTGTTATAAAGCAGAACTAACACTAAGTGGAGACGTCCATTGTAAAGCACATTTTACTCCAATAAAGATGTAAAAAAAAAAAATTCACATTCACTCTGGAAAGAAAAAAAAAAAAAAAGTCCAGGATAGACCAAGTTTCCATCCATGTCTATTACTTCCATGGTTTCTAAGCAATTGAAATTTTCCAACCTATTCTGCTAGGATCATTTAGGGCAGGAAACTTATTGCTAAAAGAGATTGGTGTGAGAAGCCATGTTCTACAGGATATTAAGCTTCCAGGCTGAATTTGGCATATCTGTAGTTTTCTGTGTGTCTGCTAAATCCTCAACCATTATTTTTCTAGAAGCAAAAGTGTCAAGTTTCTCTGTTAATCACTCTCTAAATGCATATCTATTCCCACACAGTGCATTTTTAAATGGAAATGAGCCTAATTATTCACCTGTTAGTGGGTGGGGATTGAGGAAAAGAGAAAATGAAGAGAATAATATTTCCCTTTCAACAGTTTGGTGCAGAATCTCTATGGTACAGTCCTGTGAATACCAATTTGGCCTTGTACGTCTGTGTGATGGGATAATAATTTTAGGTAATAACCAGAGTTTCTTTTCACCCACAATTCCTTGCTCCCATACCTATACCCCTATTCCCCGCCCATGACCCATCTGACTGCACCTTGCAATCAGAAGTGTCTCTCCAACAAGGGAGGACTGTTTCAGCAGAAAAGCAAAGCAGGAGATTCCACATGGCCTCTGCTATGCTGAGATGGTATTTAGGTCTTCAGGAAATTAGACACATTCAGAAAAAATGTTACATTTTCTTGTACACATGAAACTGGATGTGTGTGAAATGTGTACATATTTTCACCAGTAATGATGGAATCGTTGGTTTGTTTCCCCAATAACAATAATGAACTTTATTTCAAATGTCAGAACTACATATGCCGTAGTAGGAATCAGGCAAACTGTAGTGGGCTTACTCTTTAGTTTCCTGAGACACACTGACCAGCTTTCCCAAATCCTGACCCTTTTCCAGCATTTTTAATAAGTGGATGCCGCAATGTGAGGCAACAGAGCGGAGAATCAGTGCTACTAAGGGAGTGTCATTCACGCCTCCATCCTTTCACCAAGACATCAACAACATTTCCCCAAGCTTGAAAGAGAAATTGCACTATATATTAAAAAGATGGAACTTGCTAAAGAGTTACTGAGATCCTACACTGCAGATGGTGCTCACCTAAAAAATAAGGAGCTTGGAATTTAGACAATTGAACGAATGACTTTATGCAGCCTGTTTCTCTAGGTCTTGTTTTCTTTCTCTAATATTTGGCTGAGTCATAGGAGTCTGTGAAGTAAAATGAAGTAATTTGATAACTCTCCTAAAACATTCAAGCACACTGAATTATCTGAATCAGAAATTCAAGAACATTTTAAAGAAATCTCAAAACGACAAGGCATGGTCTCATGTTTACCAACTTGAACTTTATTTTTTTTTAGTATTGCAGCTTCTTTTGTTTTTAAATTTCAAATATCTAGGCATTAAAATGAAGGCAATAAACCTGCTGAAGAAGGTAACAAAGCGTTGACTTTTGAGAAGACTGCTCTCTATTGTGGAAAGGGCCCTAGCATCCTAGTGTTTGATTAGTCCTCAAATCCTGATTTGAAATGCTTAAGGACTCCTCCTTCTGAAACTTTCTCTGGCAAAATGCTGCGTTCTGAACCATGCAGATGAGTAGTAGTCAGAGTCTGGTGTCCAGAAAAGATTCAGGTGAAATTAACAGCCTAAAATTGGAATCATATCTTACCCTTCTAGAATGCCGGTAATGTTCTGTTTCCTGAGCTAGAAGGCAGACACATGACTGTGCCCTCTTTGTCATAGTACCCAAGGTTTTAATTTATGATGTGTGCACTTCTTTGTGGGTATTACTTCAGCTAAACTTAAAAAAAAAAAAAAAACAAAACACTTTGCAGTTAGGAAAATCAAAAGACTCTCCACAAAAAGAAGCACTAACCCCGTGCTAGTGTTTGGACTTTGAAAACTGATTAGGGTGCAGCTAAATAAAATTATAGAGACCAACCTGATATTAAACATCACAGTCTAAAAACCACTTCCATGTCCATAGTATTAGTTCTGTGAGAGATTTAGTGCTTCCATTTTAAAGAAGAAACTAAATTTTAAAAGAGATAAATGACTTTGTACAGGTTGGTTAATTGAATAAGCTTCAGAACTCTATATTCCCAGCATTTTTTTCTATCTCTGAGTATCGTCCTCATTCCACAATTTCACAGCTAACTATGCTACATGAACCCTTATTAGAACTAATCCTGTCATTAGGTCAAAAGACAAAATCTGTATGATTGTTAGGTGTCAAAAAGGGTATTTGGTAAAGCCCAACATCTATTCTATACTTTAAAAAATGTATTGCTAACCCTTTTCAACATGATAAATAATACTAATCTCAAACTAGCATTTGACATTTTAATAGAAGTGTGATCATAAAAGTGAAAACAACCTGACAATGTCTGCTATCATCACTATTCGACTTTGTCCTTTAGTGTAAGCTACTGCAATAAAGGATAAAAGGTATTAAAAAGAGACACAGTTGGACATTCTTAACTACTTGGAAATCCTGATGCGTCTAGAATAACACTTCTAAAACTAATAACTAATAAGGTAGCTTAATAAAGTGAAAAAATATATATATATATAAATACTACTCAAGTCCTATGCAAGTTATAAAACTTCATTGAGAAATGAAAAAGATGACTTGAATAAATGCAGAAATATACCAAGTTCCTGGTAAATAACTTGCTGTAGAAGTGTTCTCTGCAACACTATTTATCATAATAATAAAAATGGTAAAGCAAGAAATATTTGACAATAGGGAATAGGTAAATAAAGTATGGTACAGTCATACAACAATATGGACAGCCACAAAAATACATAAAAGAAAAGTATTTCATGGCTTGGAGAAATGTCCAAGGTGGACAGTAAACTTTTTAAATCACTAAACAGTTTTTTGTGAAAGAAAAGGAGTATGTTTTGTGTATACAAACATATAAACACGTACTCAAAATAAAACTGGGAGGCTATACCTCTAGATATGTTATGGATTATAGGTGATTTAAATTTAGTACTTTTTCTTTATCTGCATTTTTGTGTTTAACTGTATTTCCCTAATTTTATACAACATGTATTATATTTGTAATAAAAATTAAAACATAATTATCTTAGGAAAAATATAAATTCTCCCATTGTGGCTGGGATAGATTTCATGCAGTTGTATTTCCAAAAAGAAACAAGTAAAATGAAAAACAAAACCTCAGTAACATAAATTGGACTCTGTCTGTTGGAATTCTATTATATTTATATAGTCAAAAGTCACCATTGTTGTAGTCCAAAGTCACCATTATAGTAAAGATTTAACCTCAAACTTCAAAGCACAGTAAGAAGCTATATAGTTTTACCGCACATCTGTACAGTGTTTTAGTCTTTCAAAGATAATTTAATATTTGCTGAATTATTCTATTGTCACTCCAACCCTTTGAGATAAGAAATTATCCCCATTTACAGATTAAGACTGTAAAACACAGAAAGTTCTGGATAGTTAAACACATGGGTAGTTGATGTTATTATTGCCTGCACCAGTGTACCAGTGGAACTAAATCCAGAACTTTAAGCACTAACTCCAGATGACTTTCAAACTAGATTTCACTTCAATTCAAATAATTATTAAGTTTCTCCAAGGTGCTAGGTCCTCTGTTTTGGAAATTGTGTATGGAAGTGATTAAAACATCATGCAAATTTAAAACAAATTCTGAGAGTATTTTAAATTCTTGAAAGACAAGAGCTAGGGTTAAATTGAGCTCTTATTTCAATAATGCACAAAAGTTGGAGTGCTGGTGGTCAAATCATCCAAATATAGATTCAGTTCCTTAAAATGATTCACCAAAAGTATCCAGTCCTCTGAAACAGAGCATCAAACGCAATCTAAAAAATTATAATGTCTGGGGTCCTAGAAATTCATGGGCAAAGGATTTTCTCTCCTTTAATAAACTCATCATCCTGACTTAGAGAGATTAACCTTCCTTTAAAAAATTCATCTCATAAGTGATACATTTCATGCATACTTTACGTAGTGACATACTTAAAAACCAATCAATTGTGCTTTCAAGAAACATACCCAGCATGAGGACATGATTCACTTTTTTTCTTTGTATGTAACATTTACTTTGGATTATAATAAGGAAGTGTAGCAAAATATGATTTACAAAATCTGTCTCATGATACATTTAACAACCTTGCAAAAGCTTACATGCATTATGCCTCACAATAAACATTGACATTTATAATCTAAAATTCTCATTTGTGCTAATGGCAGGCTCATTCTTTCACTTACGTAACGAAATTTTAATATAGCATGTGTATGAGAAGGGAAGGGGAGTATAAAATATATTAAGTAATTCACTTGGTTATTACACTACCAGAAAGATGACATCATTTTTCGTCTCACATTTCTCAAGCAATAGATTTTGCAGTGCAATCATCAACTGGTGGGAGGGTTTTAGGACTACCTGACACATCAAATTTGCTCAGAAAAGACAGAGTTCTGTGAGCAATTCCAATATTCCATTTCCTCAATATTCAAAATATTCCAGTGGAACATCCAAAGTAAACTTGTTTTTCCCCTATCTAGATAAAGAATGCCTTCCACCTGTGGCTCTTCTAATGTTCTCAAGGACAACCCCCACTGCTACTTACCTGGTGAGAAATGGAAAACCTGTCACCCAAACAGCAGCTCCCTTCATTTATTTTCTTTCTTCTATACATCCAACCAAGAAACTGATAGCATATTATTTTCTAAGACAATTTTTCCAAATGAACCACAGCACTATGAGGCATGAACACATATGAAGAAAGTTAAATAAGAGGGAGTATTTGAGGTAAAATTGAGCAGTTGACAGAAAGTGAATTTTCTGTCAAGAGTATGTATTACCTTAGTTCCAAAGAGCTCACAAATATGCAGAGGGGTAAGGCTGACTGTCACCAATTTGTGCATATGCTATTCATTTAAGCGTTTGATTGCCGGCATGTTTCTCTGTGGATGTTCAAGTTCCGCCTGAGCTTATTGTTTTACATTGAAATAAATATGCACTTTAGGTACAATGGAGCCTCACTGAAATATTGCCTCTGGGCACACGGTTTGAGGTTGCCTTACATCAAGATATCTGAGGTCTTCTAAAACATTCTGCCAACGACAGATTTTAAGACAGACTCTGCCTACTAGCGAATTTTAGACCACAAATTTTAAAAAAAGACCCTCCAAATTGTGATAAGTTAGATTATGTTCACCAAATACTTCCTCCCTTTTCCCCATACTGTGGGCAGAGTATACTTTTCCATCCCCGTTATGTTGGGCTTGAATATTTGACTTGTTATGATTAATGGTACCACACCATGACACAGTATTTTAAGCCATGATAAAAACAAAGGTTTGAGACTTCTGACATTTCCCTGTGCTATGGTCTGAATGTTTGTATCCCCCTAAAATTTGTATGTTAAACTCCTAACCCCCAAAATTGATGGTATTAGGAGATAGGGCCTTTGGGAAGTGCCTGAGTCATGAAGGTAGAACTCTCATGAATGAGATTGCCTTATAAAAGAGGTCACAGAGAAATCCCTAGCCCCTTTGGTCATAAGAGCACACAATGAGAAGTCTGCAACCTTGAAAAGAGCCCTCACCTGGCCATGCTGGTATCCTGATCTCTGACTTCCAGGCTCCAGAACTTTAAGCAATAAGTTTTTACTGTTTATAAGTCACCCAGTCTGTGGTATTTTGTTCTAGCAACAGGAACAGAATAAAATACCATGAAAAGAACATTCTTGGATACTTCACTGGTCCAGAGATGGTAAGAGACACATCAACCTGACTTAGAATCAGCCTGTGATTTGGAGTCAAGCCCAGCTGAACTCAGTCTAGATCAGCTGACCTAAGCCAATGTATGCATGTATAAGTAAAAGTAAATGCTTTGTTTTAAGCCACTGCTTTTGGGGTGTTTTTTTGTCCAACATTATTGTGGCCATAGCTGACTGATATGCATCTGGCAACAAACACATTGTTAAAGTAATTCTAACATATAGATAGGTCCATATACTGATTCTAAAGCAGTTGTAATATAGCAAAACTTTATTAATAACCACATCACCTGCATATAACTATAAATGTGATATATGTCAATCAATTACCAAGATAATACTCTGTTACTTAAAGGAGAAATGACTGAACGTTTTGAGTTAGCTAGGTATGCCTGGCTAGCAGTCCTCTTTCTAAATATATGAATTAAATACCTTCTCAGCCCAATTCAAAATGAGAAAAAAAAAAAAAACCCTGATGGAAAATAAGGCAGGAAGTTTAATTGTGAATGACTATTCTGATGTGTTCTTATCCTGCTGCCTAGATAGCTAGTGGGGAGGATATTTTCTGTATTGAATTAACAGAAAAATAATAGTGATAAATAAATACAAATTAAAGGTGTTAAAAATAATTTGTTCATCAGTTTAGATGACATATTAAGAATCAGATTATAAGTATAAATCTAGCATGATATGAACATATCCAAATGAAAAGTCTCAAGTCTTAATACACAGGAAAAAATTATGTTCCTTTACATTGATAAAGTTAAATGTACAGTATAAAGGAAAAAAGTTAAATAATTTTTGAAAAATTTCTTTTAATTACTACTATAGCACCTTGATTATAATGACAAGGATAATTTCATATAAACTATAAAAATACTAATTATTTATTTTACAGTATCTTCTAAAATGTTGTTTAGTTTTAAAATTCATGAAAGAAGTGATGTCAACATCATGGTAGAATGAGATGCTCCCATTGTCTCTTCCCTTCAACATACAACCAGTAAAACACCCATAACTCAAGAAAAGTACCTCTGCCCAACACACAAGGACACTGAAGAATTCCATACATCTATACATCTAATGGTGTACAGAACACATAGAGAAGGCAGAGCCAGAGGAGGAGCAGAGGTGGCACCTGTGACACCAAACCCCTGGCAGTGGTGGCAGAGCCTGCAGCCCCAGAGAACCCAGTAGCAGCAGGAGAGGCAGTGCACACAACTCTGGCATCCCAGCTACAGCAGCACCATTGCCACAGGGAACCTGGTAGCAGGGTAACCAAGGCCTGCTACCCTGTCCCTCTAGCCATGGAGGCACCAGCATGACTCTGCTAACCCAACACCTGTAACAGCAGCACCCATTAATCCAACAAACCTGGACAATGTAGAGACACCCCTGACTCTGGCCTCTCCCCCACTCAACCTGTGGTGGTGAAGCAATGGAAGCACCTGCCATTCCAGTGTCCCAGGGAGGAACAGCAGCAGCAAATCACCAGCCACCTGGAGGCACAAGCAGCCTCAATATAGGCATTGAGCAAAACCTCTGCCAGAAGCAGTGGGGTGGAACATACTAATTCTCAAATACAACTAGAGGCAGTTCAGGTAAGAGAAACCAAAAACTTGTGCTATAGTACCACCTACTGAAAACAAAAAAGGCCTTTAATTACTAACTTGTTGAATGGTTAGAATCAAGAAAAAATAAAAGCTTTACCTAAAGAAGAAACTTTTCACTACTCTAAATATGCTGGCAGACTAACAATGCATCAAACACCAGGAAAAAAATACAGTAATATGGTTTCACAAAAAGAAAATGAAAATTCTCCAGAAATTAAAGTCATGGATTAATGCAATCTAACTGATAGAGAGTTCAAAATGGCTGTCATGAAGAAACACAATGAGCTATAAGACAACTCAGAAAGGCAGTGCAATGAGCTCAGGAACAAAATTAATGAACAGAGAGGAGATTGGTTCAAGATGGCAGAGTAGAAGTACATGCACTCACACCCTCTTGCAAGAGCACTAGAATTACAACTAACTACTGAACAATCATCAAAGGGAAGACACTGGAACTCACCAAAAAAGATACCCCACATCAAAAGACAAAGGAGAAGCCACAATGAGATGGTAGGAGGGGCACAATCACAATAAAATCAAATCTCATTACCGCTGGGTGGGTGACTCACAAACTGGAGAACAGTTATACCACAGAAATGCATCCACTGGAGTGAAGGTTCTGAGTTCCATATCAGGCTTCCCAACCTGGGAGTCTGGCAACAGGTGGAGGAATTCCCAGAGAATCAGACTTTGAAGTCTAGCAGGATCTGAATGCAGGACATTGACAGGACTGGGGGAAACAGGGACTCCACTCTTGGAGGGCACACACAAAGTAGGTGTGCATCAGGACCCAGGGGAACAAGCAGTGACACCATAGGAGACTGAAATAGACCTAACTGCTAGTTCTGGTAGGTCTTCTGCAGAGGCGTGGGGGGTGGAGTGTGTGGCTGTGGCTCACCATGGGAACAAGGACACTGACAGCGGAAGTTCTGGGATGTTTCTGGGATGTACTATTGGTGTGAGTCCTCCCAAAGTCTACAATTAGCCTCACCAAAGAACAAGTAGGGTCCAGTGCTGGATTGCCTCAGGCCAAACAACCAAAGGGGAGGGAACTCAGGTCCACCCATCAGAAGACAAGCAGATTAAAGTTTTACTGAGTTCTGCCCACCAGAGCAACACCCAGCTCTGCCAATCACCAGTCCTTCTCATCAGGAAGTTTCCACAAGCCTCTTGGATGGCCTCATCCACCAGAGGGCAGACAACAGAAGAAAGAAGGACTACAATCCTGCAGCCTGTGGAAGGAAAGCCACATTCACAGAAAGATAGACAAAATGAAAAGGGAGAGGACTATGTACCAGACAAAGGAAAAAGATAAAGCCCCAGAAACACAAATGAAGTGGAAATAGGCAGCCTACCAGAAAAATAATCCAGAATAATGATAGTGAAGATGATCCAGGACCTCAGAAAAAGAATGGAGGCAAAGATTGAGAAGATGCAATAAATGTTTAATAAAAACCTAGAAGAATTAAAGAACAAACACCTAGAAGAATTATAGAACAAACAAACACAGATGAACAATACAATAACTGAAATGAAAAATACACTAGAGGGCTTCCCTGGTGGCGCAGTGGTTGAGAGTCCACCTGCCGATGCAGGGGACACGGGTTCGTGCCCTGGTCTGGGAGGATCCCACATGTCCCAGAGAAGCTGGGCCCATGAGCCATGGCCGCTGGGCCTGCGTGTCCAGAGCCTGTGCTCCACAATGGCAGAGGCCACAACAGTGAGAGGCCTGCCTACAGCAAAAAAAAAGAAAACAAACAAACAAACAAAAAAATACACTAGAAACAATCAATAGCAGAATAACTGAGGCAGAAGAACGGATAAGTGACCTGGAAGACAGAATGGTGAAATCCACTGCTACAGAACAGAATAAAGAAAAAAGAATTTTAAAAAATGGAGACTGCCTAAGAGACCCCTGGGACAACATTATACACACCAACATTCACATTATAGGGGTCCCAGAAGGAGAAGAGATAGGGAAAGGACAGAAGAAAATACTGGTGAAGATTATAGTCAAAAATTTCCCTAACAGAGACTCCAGACTGACCCTCACCCGCACTGCTGCGTTGGGTGTCTGGTTTCCAATTCCACAGGCTCGGCCGGCTGGGGCTGGGTGCCAGTGGCAGGTAGTGGCAGGCACCTGCTGAACAACAGGAGCCCAGAGAAAGTGGGAGCGGAAGAAGCAGCAGAGAGGATGCCAAGGACGCTGAGGGAGAGAGGCTGGGAGTAAGGAAGGGTACCTGAAGCCTGCCCCCTACCCAGTGCCAGACTCTGTGGGTGCACTGGGTGAGCATGGTCAGTGGGCAAGGTTGCAAAAGTGTGGATGAAAGGCTCTTGGTGCTCCAGCCAGGAGTCAGTGCTGTGCCTCTGAGGTGGAAGAGCCAACTTCAGGACACTGGACCACAAGAGACTTCCCAGCACCACATAATATCAAACGCCGAAAATCTCCTACATATCTCCATCTCAACACCAAGAACCAGCTTCACTCAATGACCAGCAAGCTACAGTGCTGGACACCCTATGCCAAACAATTAGCAAGACAGGAACACAACACTACCCATTAGCAGAGAGGCTGCCTTAAATCAAAATAAGGCCACAGACACCCCAAAACACACCACCAGATGTGGACCTGCCCACCAGAAAGACAAGATCCAGGTTCATCCACCTGAACACAGACACTAGTCCCCTCCAACAGGAGGCCTACAAAACCCACTGAACCAACATTACTCACTGGGGACAGACACCAAAAACAACGGGAACTATGAACCTGCAGCCTGCAAAAAGGAGACCGCAAACACAGTAAGATAAGCAAAATGAGAAGGCAGAAAAACACAAGGCAGATGAAAGAGCAAGGTAAAATGCCACAACCCCTAACAAATGAAGAGGAAATAGGAAGTCTACCTGAAAAATAATTCAGAATAATGATAGCAAAGATGATTCAAAATCTTGGAAATAGAATAGAGAAAATGCAAGAAACATTAACAAGGACCTAGAAGAACTAAAGAGGAAACAAGCCATGATGAACAACACAATAAATAAAATTAAAAACACTCTAGAAGGGGGCTTCCCTGGTGGCACAGTGTTTGAGAGTCTGCCTGCCGATGCAGGAGACATGGGTTCGTGCCCCGGTCAGGGAAGATCCCACGTGCCACAGAGCAGCTGGGCCCGTTAGCCATGGCCACTGAGCCTGCGCGTCTGGAACCTGTGCTCCACAATGGGAGAGGCCACAATGATGAGAGGACAGTGTACCGCCAAATATATATATATATATATATATATATATACTCTAGAAGGGATCAATAGCAGAATAACTGAGGCAGAAGAACGGTTGAGTGACCTGGAAGATAAAATAGTGGAAATAACTACTGCAGAGCAGAAAAAGAAAAAATAATGAAAAGAACTGAGGACAGTCTCACAGACCTCTGGGACAATATTAAATGCACCAACAATCGAATTATAGGGGTCCCAGAAGAAGAAGAGAAAAAGAAAGGGACTGAGAAAATATTTGAAGAGATTATAGTTGAAAACTTCCCTAATATGGGAAAGGAAATAGTTAATCAAGTACAGGAAGCACAGAGAGACCCATACAGTATAAATTCAAGGAGAAACACACAAAGGCACATAATAATCAAACTATCAAAAATTAAATACAAAGAAAACATTAAAAGCAGCAAGGGAAAAAAATAACACACAAGGGAATCCCCATAACATGAACATCTGATCTTTCAGCAGAAACTCTGCAAGCCAGAAGGGACTGGCAGGACATATTTAAAGTGATGAAGGAGAAAAACCTACAACCAAGATTACTCTACCCAGCAAGGATCTCATTAAGATTTGATGGAAAAATTAAATCCTTTACAGACAAGCAAAAGCTGAGATAATTCAGCACCACAAAACAAGCTTTACAACAAATGCTAAAGGAACTTCTCTGGGCAAGAAACACAAGAGAAGGAAAAGACCTACAATAACAAACCCAAATCAATTAAGAAAATGAGAATAAGAACATACATATTGATAATTACCTTTAATGTAAATGGATTAAAGGCTCCCACCAAAAGACACAGACTGGCTGAAAGGATACAACAACATGACCCATATATACGCTGTCTACAAGAGACCCACCTCAGACCTAGGGACACATACAGACTGAAATTGAGGGGATGGAAAAAGATATTCCTTGCAAATGGAAATCAAAAGAAAGCTGGAATAGCAATTCTCATATCAGACAAAATAGATGTTAAAATAAAGACTATTACAAGAGACAAAGAAGGATACTACATAATGATCCAGGGATCGATCCAAGAAGAAGATATAACAATTGTAAATATTTATGAACCCAAAATAGGAGCACCTCAATACATAAGTCAAATACTAACAGCCATAAAAGGGGAAATCGACAGTAACACAATCATAGTAGGGGATTTTAACACCCCACTTTCACCAATGGACAGATCATCCAAAATGAAAATAAATAAGGAAACACAAGCTTTAAATGATACATTAAACAAGATGGACTTAATTGATATTTATAGGACATTCCATACAAAAACAACAGAATACACATTATTCTCAAGTGCTCATGGAACATTCTCCAGGATAGATCATATATTGGGTCACAAATCAAACCTTGGTAAATTTAAGAAAATTGAAATTGTATCAGTATCTTTTCCGACCACAACACTATGAGACTAGATATCAATTAGAGGAAAAGATCTGTAAAAAATACAAACACATGGAGGCTAAACAATACACTACTTAATACCGAAGTGATCACTGAAGAAATCAAAGAGGAAATAAAAAGATACCTAGTAACAAATGACAATGGAGACAGGACGACACAAAACTTATGGGATGCAGCAAAAGCACTTCTAAGAGGGAAGTTTATAGCAATACAATCCTACCTTAAGAAACAGGAAACACCTTAAATAAACAACCTAAACTTACACCTAAAGCAATTAGAGAAAGAAGAACAAAAAAACTCAAAGATAGCAGATTGAAAGAAATCATAAAGATCAGATCAGAAATAAATGAAAAAGAAATGAAGGAAATGATAGCAAAGATCAGTAAAGCTAAAAGTTGGTTCTTTGAGAAGATAAACAAAATTGATAAACCATTAGCCAGACTTATCAAGAAAAAAAAGGGAGAGGACTCAAATCAATAGAATTAGAAATGAAACAGGAGAAGTAACAACTGACATTGCAGAAATACAAAAGATCATGAGAGATTACTACAAGCAACTACATGCCAATAAAATGCACAACCTGGAAGAAATGGGCAAATTCTTAGAAAAACACAACCTGCCAAGACTGAACCAGGAAGAAATAGAAAATATGAAGAGACCAATCACAAGCACTGAAATTAAAATTGTGATTAAAAATCTTTCAACAAACAAAAGCCCAGGACCAGATGTCTTCACAGGCGAATTCTCTCAAACATTTAGGAAGAGCTTACACCTATCCTTCTCAAACCCTTCCAAAATATAGCAGAGGGAAGAACACACCCAAACGCATTCTATGACGCCACCATCACCCTGATACAAAAACCAAACAAAGTTGTCACAAAGAAAGAAAACTACAGGCCAATATCACTGATGAGCATAGATGTAAAAATGCTCAAAAAATACTAGCAAACAGATTCCAACAGCACATTAAAAGGATCCCACACCATGATCAAGTGTGGTTTATTCCAGGAATGCAACGATTCTTCAATATACACAAATCAATCAATGTGATACACCATATTAACAAATTAAAGGAGAAAAACCATATGGTCATCTCAATATATGCAGAGAAAGCTTTCGACAAAATTCAGCACCCATTTATGATAAAAACCCTCCAGAAAGTAGGCATAGAGGGAACTTTCCTCAACATAATAAAGGTCATATATGACAAACCCACAGCCAACATCATCCTCAATGGTGAAAAACTGAAACCACTTCCACCAAGATCAGGAACAAGAAAAGGTTGCATACGCTCACCACTGTTATTCAACATAGTTTTGGAAATTTTAGCCACAGCAATCAGAGAAGAAAAGGAAATAAAAGGAATCCAAATCAGAAAAGAAGAAGTAAAGCAGTCATTCTTTGCAGATGACATGATACTATACACAGAGAATCCTAAAGATGCTAAAAGAAAACTACTAGAGCTAATCAATGAATTTGGTAAGGTAGCAGGATACAAAATTAATGCACAGAAATCTCTGGCATTCCTATACAATAATGATGAAAAATCTGAAAGTGAAATCAAGAAAACACTCCCATTTACCATTGCAACAAAAAGAATAAAATATCTAGGAATAAACCTACCTAAGGAGACAAAAGACCTTTATACAGAAAATTATAAGACACTGATGAAAGTAATTAAAGATGGTACAAATAGATGGAGAGATATACCATATTCTTGGATTGGAAGAACCAACATTGTGAAAATGACTCTACTACCCAAAGCAATCTACAGATTCAATGCAATCCCTATCAAACTACCACTGGCATTTTTCACAAAACAAGAACAAAAAATTTCACAATTTGTATGGAAACACAAAAGACCCCAAATAGCCAAGCAATCTTGAGAATGAAAAATAAATCTGGAGGAATCAGGCTCCCTGACTTCAGACTATACTACAAAGCTACAGTAAACTAGACAGTATGGTACTGGTAGAAAAACAGAAATATAGATCAATGGAACACGATAGAAAGCCCAGATATAAACCCACGCATATATGGTCCCCTTATCTTTGATAAAGGAGGCAAGAATATACAATGGAGAAAAGACAGCCTCTTCAATAAGTGGTGATGCAAAAATTGGACAGGTACATGTAAAGATAAGAAATTAGAACACACCTAACACCATACAGAAAAATAAACTCAAAATGTATTAAAGACCTAAATGTAAGGCCAGACACTATAAAATTCTTAGAGGAAAACATAGGCAGAACACTCTATGACATAAATCACAGCAAGATCTTATTTGACCCACCTCCTAGAGAAATGAAAATAAAAACAAAAATAAACAAATGGGACCTAATGAAACTTAAAAGCTTTTGCACAGCAAAGGAAACCATAAGCAAGACCAAAAGACAACCCTCAGAGTGGGAGAAAATATTTTCAAATGAAGCAACTGACAGAGAATTAATCTGCAAGATTTACAAGCAACTCATGCAGCTCAATAACATAAAAAACAAACAACCCAAATCAAAAATGGGCAGAAGACCTAAATAGACATTTCTCCAAAGAAGATATACAGATTGCCAACAAACACATGAAAGAATGCTCAACATCATTAATCATTAGAGAAATGCAAATCAAAACTACAATGAGATATCATCTCACACTAGTCACAATGGCCATCATCAAGTGTAAGCTGTGACAAAGCGAGAGAGAGGCATGGACATATATATACTACCAAATGTAAGGTAGATAGCTAGTGGAAAACAGCCTCATAGCACAGGGAGATCAGCTCAGTGCTTTTTGACCACCTGCAAGTGTGGGATAGGGAGGGTGGGAGGGAGGGAGATGCAAGACGGAAGAGATATGGGAACATATGTATATGTATAACTGATTCACCTTGTTATAAAGCAGAAACTAACACACCATTGTAAAGCAATTTTACTCCAATAAAGATGTAAAAACATAAATTAATTAATTTAAAAAATCTGGAAACAATAAATGCTAGAGAGGGTGTGGAGAAAAGGGAACCCTCTTGCACTGTTGGTGGGAATGTTAAGTGATACAGTCACTATGGAGAACAGTATGGAGGTTCCTTTAAAAACTAAAAATATATCTACCATGCGAACCAGCAATCCCACTACTGGGCATATACCCTGAGAAAACCATAATTCAAAAAGAGTCATGTACCAAAATATTCACTGCAGCTCTATTTACAATAGCCAGGACATGGAAGCAACCTAAGTGTCCATCATCAGATGAATGGATAAAGAAGATGTGGCACATATATACAATGAAATATTACTCAGCCACAACATGAAACAAAATTGCGATATTTGTAGTGAGGTGGATGGACCTAGAGTCTGTCCTACAGAGTGAAGTAAGTCAGAAAGAGAAAAACAAATACCGTATGCTAACACATATATATGGAATATAAGAAAAAATGTCATGAAGGACATAGGGGTAAGATGGGAATAAAGACACTGACCTACTAGAGAATGGACGTTAGGATATGGGGAGGGTGAAGGGTAAGCTGTGACAAAGTGAGAGAGTGGCATGGACATATATACACTACCAAACATAAAAAAGATAGCTAGTGGGAAGCAGCTGCAAAGCACAGGGAGATCAGCTCGGTGGTTTGTGACCACCTAGACGGGTAGAATACGGAGGGTGGGAGGGTGGGAGATGAAAGATGGAAGAGATATGGGAACATATGTATATGTATCACTGATTCACTTTGTTATAAAGCAGAAACTAACACATTGTAAAGCAATTAAATAAAGATGTTTAAAAAATTTAAAAATATCTCAATTTCATTTATTTTTATGGCTGAGTAATATTCCATTTTATATATGTGCCACATCTTCTTTATCCATTCATCTGTTGATGGACACAGGTTCTTCCATGTCCTGGCTATTGTAAATAGTGCTGCAAAGAACATTGTGGTACATGACTCTCTTTGAATTATGGTTTTCTCAGAGTATATGCCCAGTAGTGGGATTGCTGAGTCATATGGTAGTTCTATTCTTAGTTTTTTAAGGAACCTCCATACTGTTTTCCATAATGGCTGTATCAATTTACATCCCACCAACAGTGCAAGAGGGTTCCCTTTTCTCCATACCCTCTCCAGCATTTATTGTTTGTAGATTTTTTGATGATGGCCATTCTGACTGGTATGAGGTAATACCTCATTGTACTTTTGATTTGCTTTTCTCTAATGATTAGTGATGCTGAGCATGCTTTCATGTGTTTTTTGGCAATTCGTATATGTTCTTTGGAGAAATGTCTATTTAGGTCTTCCACCCATTTTTGGTTTGGGTTGTGTGATTTTTTGATATTGGGCTGCATGAGCTGCCTGTATATTTTGTAGATTAATCCTTTGTCAGTTGCTTCATTTGCAAATATTTTCTCCCATATTGAGGGTTGTATTTTGTCTTGTTTTTGGTTTTCTTTGCTGTGAAAAAGCTTTTAAGTTTCATTAGATCCCATTTGTTTATTTTTGTTTTTATTTCCATATCTCTAAGAGGTGGGTCAAAAAAGATCTTGCTGTGATTTATGTCAAAGAGTGTTCTTCCTACCTTTTCCTCTAAGAGTTTTATAGTGTCTGGCCTTACATTTAGGTCTTTACTCCATTTTGAGTTTACTTTTCTGTACGGTGTTAGGGCATGTTCTAATTTCATTCCTTTACATGTACCTGTCCAGTTTTCCCAGCATGACTTATTGAAGAGGCTGTCTTTTCTCCACTGTATATTCTTGCCTCCTTTATCAAAGATAAGGTGACCATCTGTGTGTGGGATTATCTCTGGGCTTTCTACCCTGTTCCATTGATCTATATTTCTGTTTTTGCACCAGTACCATACTGTTTTTATTTACTGTAGCTTTGTAGAATAGTCTGAAGTCAGGGAGCCTGATTCCTCCAGCTCCGTTTTTCTTTCTCAAGATTGCTTTGGCTTTTTTTTCCATACAATTTTGAAATTTTTTGTTCTAGTTCTGTGAAAAATGCTATTAGTAGTTTGATAGGGATTATATTGACTCTGTAGATTCCTTTGGATAGTAGAGTCATTTTCACAATGTTAATTCTTCCAATCTAAGAACATGGTATATGTCTCCATCTGTTCATATCATCTTTAATTTCTTTCATCAGTGTCTTATAGTTTTATGCCTACATGTCTTTTGTCTCCTTAGGTAGGTTTATTCCTAGATATTTTATTCTTTTTGTTGCAATGGTAAATGGGAGTCAAAAAGAGTCATGTGTTGTGTTGTGTGTGTGTGTGTGTACATAATTGAAAGTTTTTAATAAAGGCAATATTAACTCAGATATACCCACATACCACGTTTTTTTGGTTTTCATATCTTTTTATAACTCAAATCTTCAGTATGAATAATTTTCCTCCTACCTAAATTGTATCATAAGAATTTCCTTTACAGGTCAGCTATGACAAGTTTTATGAGTACAGTCAGCAACCACCTTAAATCAGGTTTAATTCATAGGTTTTCAGGACCAGGAAGACTCTATGAACCTAGGCTGCAGAATCTCACAAGGGATGGTTTACTTCAGTTTATAATTCACTGTGGAGAGAGTCTGCTACTTGATTCCCCTCACCAGGCAAGGTTTCTGCTTTAATTTCTATCTTTCTCATCCAGCAACTTCATCAAAAATAAAGTGCTATTTTCTCTAAATCAGCATATACTCTCAGGACAGAAGCAGTTTTCATGCCCAGTTTATTTACCTTTCTGGATTCCCATACTGACTTTGGTCTGGTGACTTCTACAATCTTATTTGTTCTTCCATGTCTTTAAATATTTTATTTTTATAGTTTATTGACCCTTTTGAGGTGTTTTCAGTGTAAGAGTTAGTCCAAATTATCTAACCAGCCATTATTAGAAACCAGAATCCCAGGCTAACAAGCTTCTGAGAGGACTTAGTAACGCATTTGTGTAACAAAAGTTTATTGAGCACCAGGGATCCACCAAGCCTGGTGTTGGGCATGGAGAAATTTGATTGGACCCCTGGCAAGAAGTAGTTCATAACCAAAGGCTCATTGTGTAATTCAAACCTCTCTGTTGGAATCCATGATATGAATAGAGAAGACATCATAGGAAAAGTTCAGAGAAGCAGTAGAACAGTGTTTAAGACCACAGCCTCTGAAATGCTGTCCCTATCTTACTAGCCATTTGATCTTGGGAAAATTGCTTATTCTTTCCTTCCCTCAAGCTCCTCACTTATAAGATGGGGATAATTATAGTAACCATCTTACTTGGTTTCTGTGGAGATAAGTACACGTATAAAGCTCTTAAAACATGTCTAAAACATTTAGGTCCTCAAAAAATATTAGAAATTGTATTCTGCACATTAGAAAGCCAACTAATTCTACAGTATTCTTGATTTAAGATTTTAGATCACCAACAATCTTAAAAAGATCAACAATTTTGTGTAACCTAAACTGGACATACGTTCTGGGAATTAATCAACATGTATTTTGTTTATTGCCCCCTCTTTGGCATCAGGCAGTGGAGTTCACCTGGTCCAAAACTAAATATGTTAAATGCATTTTATTATTCTCTTGTTTGGACCCCAGGTGGAGAGGGTTGAGTAATCATACTAATTATGTACAAGTATCTGGGATTGAGTAATTATACTAATTAGCTCATACATGCCATCCTCATTGGTCCATGCAAGTTCCCTCTTGTTTTGTTTATTTACATACCCCCTTTTCCAACCTTTCTTGTTTAAATTCTTCCTTCCCCAAGCAACTATTCTAGTGTTTCGTTAAAAATTTGTGTAAATACTTGTGCACTACTTGGTGTTCATGTGATGAGCTAAGTTTACAGCAATTCAAATCAACTCCAAAATGTATTTCCAAAGTCCTCTACAATGCCATGCACAACAAGTGCTTAACAGCCATCTCATGAACACAAATGTCAGTTTATTGCACCTACCCAGCCAACCAAGGCAGAGAATTCAGAATGTTCTTTCTTTTCTCCATCTCTCTCAGCTCCCTCAACCAAACACTGCCAGTTTTACCTGTCTGCAAAATCCATTTCCTTCTCTCATCTCCATGGCTACAAAATTATTTCAAGCTATCACCAACTTATTTCTTCACAACTGCGTCAGCCTCTGCATGTCTCTCCCCTGCCAAATCTAACCCCTGCACTGCCATGAGAGTACTTTTTCTAAGTAAAATTAATTAAAAGCAGGTTGTCTGTGATTCTAACTTAATCATATTCAATAATTCCCCATTGTTCACATGATAAATTTTAAACTCTAAGGACAGCTTTAAAAATCCTTTAGATTCTGTCCCAGGCTTGAGGTTCCCCTCCTTCCACGGTTCCTATACAACCTCATCTGAAATACCTGCAGGACTCAGTCACTGGGCACTTTTGCACATTGCTGATTGTTTTCAGGCTGCATCCTCTACTTACAAGGCTTTCTTTCCTTGAACTGCAATAAATTATTTTCCTTATATTCTGCTTTAAATGGCATCTTCACTTAAACACTGAGCCTCCAACTGCCACTGACACTACCACCATCACTGTCCAGGAAATAGTGCTCTCACCTCTGTTTCCTCAGAATTGTGTGCAAGACATGGAAGCAACCTAAGTGTTCATCGACAGATGAAAGGATAAAGATGCTGTGGTCCATGTATACAATGTAATATTAGTCATAAAAAGGAATGAACTAATGCCATTTGCAGCAACATGGATGGACCTATAGATGATCGAAAAATAAAAAGTGATACAAATGAACTTATATGCAAAACAGAAATAAACCCACAGACATAGAAAACAAACTTATGGTTACCAAAGAGGAAAGGGGGGAGGGATAAATTAGAAGCATGGGATTAACACATACACACTACTATATATAAAATAGATAAACAACAAGGACCTATTGTATAGCACAGGAAACTATACTTAATATTTTGTAACCACCCATAAGGGGAAAGAATCTGAAAAAGAGTAGATACATATTTATGTATAACTGAATCACTTTGCTGTACATGTGAAACTAACACAACGTTGTAAATCAATTATACTTCAATTTTTTTTAAGTTAAAAAAAAAAGGAAAAGAATTTTGTGCAGATCACCAGCACCACATCTGTCATATTACAGTTAGGATAATGTTATAGGCTGAATTGTGCCCCCCAAGAAATTCACATGTTGAAGTGCTAACCCCTGGTACCTCAGAGTGTGGCCACATTTGCAGAGAGGGTCTTGAAGACATAATTTAAATGAGATCATTAGGATGGGTCCCAATCCAATGTAACTGGTATCCTTACAAGAAGAGGAAATTTGAATATAGACATACAAAGGGAGTTCTGCCTCCAGACTATAACATCAGCTCTTCCACGGGGCTCCAGACTGTTGGCCTGCTCTGTGGATTTCGGACTTGCCAGCCCCACATATTGGTGATGCAATTCCTTAAAATCAATCTCTCTCTCTCTCTTTATATACATATATATATATAACACATGTAGATATAGATACACACATCCTATATATAATGTGTATACACATCACATATGTGCATATATGCCTCCTAATATATATGTACACATATGCAAGCATACCTCAGAAATATTACAGGTTCTGTTCTAGACCACAAAGCTAACATCTCAGTACAGCAAGTCACACAAACATTTTGGTTTCCAATGCATGTGAAAGTCATGTTTATGCTATACTCTATTCTATTAAGTGTGCATCAGCAGTATGTCTTTAAAAAATACATAATGTAAAAATACAAAAAAAAGTTACAAAAATAACATCAAAAATCACAGATCATCATAACATATATAATAATAATGAAAAGATTTGAAATATTGCAAGAATTACAAAATGTGACACAGAGACATGAAGTGAGCAAATGCTGTTAGAAAAGTGCTACCTATATATGCTCGATGCAGAATTGCCACAAACCTTCAATTTGTAAAAAATACATTATCTGTGAAGCACAGTAAAGTGAACAACAATAAAATGAGGTATGCCTGTACACATCCTTGTGCATGTATGTATATATTATTGTATGTATATATAATATATAGGAGCTTATATATGTATGTGCATATATGTGTGCATGCACATGTATGCGTGTATGTGTGTGTATATTTATATGTACACATATGTGTATGTATGAGATTTTTGAACACCAACGACTTTTTAAAAAAATGACTTTGTGTAACCTGAACTGGATATACAGTGTGGGAAATGATCAAAATGAACTTTATTTATTACCCCCTACTTGCTCTCAGGCAGTGGAATTTACCTGGTCCAAAATTAAATATAAATACGTGTAAATACGTAAAATATATCTACCTACATATACGTACATATGTATATATACATATATATAATTCACATATATACATACATAAATAGGAATGTATGCATGTAGTCCTTAGTGCACACACTAAAGGCAGTACTTAAAACAGTACAGAGGGCAGACAGTTTCCAGGGATAATCAATCCACAGGTCTCTACCATTCCACTCTTGCCTAAACTGGGATAGGATATATGTGTATGTAATGTGTGTGTGTATATATATATATATACACACCATACACATAGATGTTTTTATATATCTCTTTATGTATTTATAAATATGTTATACACACACACATGCAGATCCTACTGGTTCTGGTTTTCTGGAGAAACCTAACTAATACAGATGGCATCTGTTTCATCCACTCAATGCCAAGTTCTTAAGGTCAGAAGTACATCTAATGAAATAAGATAATATAGTTCAGTTATGCACAGGTGTAAACTTCATCTCAGGCACTACTCTAATTTCTTTATATCAACTAATTTAATCCTTACAAACCTCATGAGAGAAATATTATTTCTATTTTATTAATAATGTTAAGTACCGTGTCCAGGGTTATTGAGCTAGGAAGTGACAGGAGCAGACTTTGAAACCAGGCATCTGGCTTGCAACAGCCTTCTTACCACCATGCTAGACTATAAAACATTATGAGAAATTTTTTATTTTGTTAAAAAATAAATGGTATGTAACACAACACCTGGCACTGTATAGATATTCAATAAATGTTTATTGAATAAATATGAATAACATAAAATTAATAATAATTTAATAAATTATCAATTCATAATATATATACACACACATTTATGTTATAACTATATGTATTTACTTATTTACTCATAGTTGTAGATTAATCCATCTGGGAAGCATTGCTTCTGTTTCAAGGACCAAGGACCAGTGCTGGAATTCCCAGCATTATTTATTCATCTGTTCAATATCATATTGTGATGGATGGATAACAGGCCTGCAAAGTGCTTTATGAAACTTAAGTATCAAATGGTAACATTCTCTTCAAATAGTTTAAGAACAGAATGAGATTTCAAATTATTTTCTATACTCCTAGCCAATGAAGTAAATAAGGATTTTATAAAAGACTACTTTTTCTTTTATCAAACAGAACTAAATTATACTAATATTCATAGCATAGTCACTATTGATTTTGTTCTGGAATGTTCCACAATTTTGTCTTTATGAACTTTAACCTGCTGTGAGTTTTATAAATGCCAACAGATGAATCTTTATTTTGTGCCGGGAGATTTGCTAAAAGGCAGAAAATGAAATTTTATCCAGATAGAGCTGTTATCTGAACTGTCTTAAATCCTAGCATAGTAATGTCTTAAGTCTTAGCATAGTAAAGATGTAATATACGATATCAAACTTTATAAAACTAACATCTAAACAATTTAGTAGGTTAGTTAAACTTCTCCTGAAAAGTCCCTCACAAAAATAGGAAACAATACATTATTGATCCCTGTCATCCACTTTAAAGGTATCAGAGAGGTACATTGACCAATTCTGAATTGGAAAGAAACAAAAAAAAACCTTGGGTATTTTGACTCACTTGATTCTCCTCTCTGATTTTCCAGACCCCTTATCATCTGCACAATGATTGACCAGACCTTCTGGCAAGTTGTACAAATTGCCTTTTACTGTTTTTTTGATTTGTACAAAAACATGTTAATTGCAACCTTGAGCTCTTCTTCTGCCCTACTGATTACAAAATCATCTTTGCCAATTGATGCTTCCTAGAACACCAGAAGACACCCAGTAAAATTAAGTACAAAATGAAATCTTTCTCCACCCACCCTTCTCCAAGTAAACATAGTCACAAAGCGTCTGTAACCTCAAGATTGTTGATGGACCACAAAGTCTGGTTTTAAAACTATACTGAAAAATCAGAAAAACAACATTTTTTTTTAATTCCAGGAAGTACTCCCTCCACCACCTTCTGTGTTTCAGATCAGGTCTTTCTTTCCAAGAGCTAGATTTGCCGGGAGGAATTAGTAGTGATCATTATAATACAGAAAGCAACAGCTGCACCTGTTCAGCTCTGTGTTAGCGATGCACTTATGAAGAGCAAGGAGAAGCCAACCTAGACAGTAGGGCTTAGTAATATTGTCTCTCACCTTGAAACAAACATCTTGCTGTGTACTGTTTTCTGTAAAGATATGCACATAGCATGTTTGGCATTTATCTTAATACTGAAAACATCACTACCCGTATTGAATCTGAATACACAGGACAATTTGTAGACATATGACAATGTTACTGTGTTTACTAAGGAGGTTGCAAAGTACAGTAATAGCTCAACTCTAAAAAACTGTCATCTGGCAAGATTACCCACCCAGGATCTACCAAGATCCAAGAATCAAACACATACAGGAAAGCCTCTGAAGAAACAAAACATACATCACACCTTCTGTGTGTCTATTTGAGTCACTTACCAAATAGGAGTACTTTAGGCTTTCATGCAACATCTAACGCACTCAGTCATTAGATTTTTCAACCTCAGAGCCAGTTTAAAATCAACCAACGGGAGGCTGCTATAGGCAGGAAGATAAAAGCATTGAGAAATCATGTAATAACAACGGACTGCTATATCTAACAGCCCCCGATTTATATGTTTATTATATAAAAATTCTAAAATTATCACCACCTATTCTTATATACATGCATGTTGGATGTAGAAAATATTGAGAAAAAATACAGATCTTTAGAAAGGGATAGCATGTTCTATTTACATCCTGAATATCATTCTATTTATACATCACTGCTGACTATTTTCCTCCAGAAGATAGTCCCTCACTTAGTAAGATGTTTTTGTTGGAATAGCCTGATCATGGAATTATTAGCTTCATCTTATCAGCATTTATGTACTGCCCTTTGATGTTCATTATCTCCATTACTTAATGCTACATAAAAACCAAAGCAACCTGAAGTGGCTTCACTAAGCATTTTATTATATTTCCTAATTCTATGTGCTGGCTAACTCTGCTGGAGAGTTCTTAGGTCACATGTAGTCAACAGAGGTTACTCATGTGCTGGGGGCTCAGCTAGGGCTGGAGTGTGCATGCCTGCTGCTATATCTGGCATGGAATGGGGGTGGCTGGGCCTCTCTCTCCAGGTGGTTTCACATCATTCAGTAGGCGGTCTAGCCTGAGTCTTATTATGTGGTTGCTGAATTCCAAGAACAAAAAAACAAAACCTGCAAGGCCTCTTCAGGCCAGGCACAGAAGTCATACAAAGTCAGTTCTGTCATGTCATACTGGTCGAAGCAAGTCATTGGGCCAGTTGAGATTCCAAAGAATGGGAAAGGCACCATCTCCCCATGGGAAACACAGCATATGTGGACAGAGAGGGGAGGAGTTGTCAGCAATCAGCTTTGTGGAAAAATCAATCTATTATCCTTACAAATTCCTTCAGATACCATAAATCCATAGGTAAATACAAAACCATAATAAATGGGAAGATGTGCGATCCAAGTAGACCAGGTCTGCAAACAAGCTACAGTCATCAAAGAAGCAGACATTAGTCAGTATCCAGAGGGGAATCTAGCCAGGAAAGTTCAGCAGAATTGGAGACCAAGTGTAAGGACAAGAGAGCATCCATGGACCCAAAATGAAGGCAAGAGAACACATCCCAGTTTAGGCAAGAGTGGAATGGTATAGACCTGTGGATTGATTATCCCTGGAAGCTGCCTGCCCTCTGTACTGTTTTAAGTATTGCCTTTAGTGTGTGCACTAAGGACTACATATATTAATACGAGTGGTAAATCTCAAAAGGAGATGGGCTTTGCAGGGTAACTGCAGAGTGGGAGAAGCTTGTTTCTGGTAAGTTCTAATCCAAAAAGTGAAAATTGGGGGAGTTCCCTGGTGGTCCAGTGGTTAGGGCTCAGCATTTTCACTGCCGTGGGCCCGTGTTTGATCCCTGGCTGGGGAAGATCCCACAAGCTGCGTGGAGCGGCCAAAAAAAAAAGTGACAATTTTATGCTACCCAAAAGACAAACTAAGCACATGCTAAAGGCTCTAGCAAATGAGGAACAACAACAAAAAATTATTTGATAAAGCTAGGTTATTACTTAAGAAATTGAGAGTATATTTAACACAAAGGGTCCATATGAAGATGATTATAAAATCTTATTGAAGTGTATAAAAAAGACCTGAACAAATAGATATATCACTTTGTAGCATGGAAAGTCTTAACAGCATAAAATGTTTTGCAATTTAATATTAATATAAAATTAATGCAGTTCCAATTAGAATCCATACACAATTCTTTTTATAAGTTGGATTAAATTATCTTAACTGTTTAAATAATAATGAATAATGAGGAGTAGGTGATAAAAAAATGAAAATAAAGAATACATAAAGCCATCATAATTGAATCAATATGGTATTAGCAGAAAAACACAAAGAATTCAATGGAACAAAATAAAAATCCAGGTGAAAAAAATCACAATAAAAAATTAATGCATGTCAAAAATAGTATTTCAGTTTAATGGGGAAAATGAAGGATTATTTAATAAATGACACTACACAATAGACTATTTGGAAGAAAATAAAATTATGTACCTATCTTATAAACAAAAATAAATTTCATGTGGATTAAAGACTTAAAATTTAAAAAATGACAAAAGAAAATCTAGAATTAAGATTTGTGTAAGTTATGGGGGGAGAGGGTGGGACAAGGGAACTCTCTTAAGCCAAACCAGGAAAGCAGATTCCATAAAATAAAAGATAAACATATTTTACAACATAATTTTTTTAAGCTTTGTGAAGTAAAAAATAGCAGAGCAAAGTCAAAGACAAATAGAAATATTAATACTAGTTAGAAATATTAATATTAGTTAGAAATATTAATATGGAGAACAGCCTCAGAAGAGAGATCTTAAAATTATCAAAATCACACAAAAACCCAATAAACCAATGGGCTAAGTGTTGAAGAGACAGTTCACAGTAGTGGAAACCAGCACGGACAGTAGACAGGAAAAAGTGACCACCCTCACTAATAATCAGGAAAATGAAAATTTAAGCAACAACAAAATACCACTTTATAGCCATCAGATTGAGAAATACTACAGAAAGGATCTGTCTCTTCTTGGGTTTCCTCTAAAGTGGATTCAGGACCAGGATCTGTTACAGGTTTATTTGGAACAGGAGTTGAGGGGGTGGCAGAATGAGACAAAGGAGAGAAAGCTGATCAAAGGGGTCACTTTTGTTATAAGGATCACCCCTGTGGGCAGTGGAGTCTCAATTCCATCAGAACCTCCTGGAAAGTGAAGAGACTATCTCCCAGAATTGTCCTACTCAAAGAAATGAGGCAGGAGCATCAACCAATGGAGGGTGTCCCCAGCATTTCCGAGTTGCTCGTACACACAAGGGCAAGTCAACAAGACTCTCATCATCATCCAAGGCATCAAAGAGCCCAGGGAAGAAAGTGAGGACACAGCAGACACTTGTAGTTAGAAGATACAAACTTGAAGTTATTTGAAGCCTGCAAATAATATCCATTCCAGGCATGGATAAAATCCAGGACAAAGCCCAGAAGATTTGAGATAGAGTACCAGATGTGTTTTCTCTAAACTATCCATAACGACTATTCCTGACAGAGATGGGGTAAAGTGATAAATTTGCTTTCATCCATTGCCAGGGGAAATGTGTATCATCACTGGTTTTCGTAAGAATATTTGACAACATCAATTAAGACTAAAAATATATATTCTCATTTGCCCAAAGAGACTTCCTCTGAAATCTATCTTATAGAAATAAAGTACATAAAAATAAATGTAAAACGGTATTTATTATAACATTGTACAAAGTAGAGGAAAAAGAAACAGAGTGACTATAATACAGGAACAGTTAAATTACTTTATGTCTACCTCATGGAACATTATGTAACCATTAAAAGAATGAATTAGATATCTATCAATTGATGTGGAGAGATTTCAACAGTGTACTGTTTTATAAGAGAGAAAACACGTGCAATAATATAAACTTGTTTTTGTAAAAATAGACCACAATTTTCTGAAGATATGTTTGTGATTACATGCATATGAAGAAAAAGTGACCTAATGCAAAGTTGTTTACATGGGTTGCGAAGTTGGATAGGAGAAGGGATTGGTAGAAATGGTGTGTATGTGGGAGAGGAAATAAAGTGAGACATGTTTCCTAAACTTAAAAAAATATTGTGACATTCTTATATTTATGCACATAGTAAAATTATGTGTGTCTAAGTAGTAATTTTTAAAAATAAAGCATTATCATAATTATAATAGGAATAATTTAAAATTTTAACTGGACTTCCCTGTACTTACTTTATGTGTTTTAATATGTATGAAGAATGGCAAACTATTCCAAACTTTTTGGCTTGAAGATTTTAACATAGCCCACAGACAATAAATGGAGTTGTGGAGATGTCCTTTAGTTCACTGAAGATACAAGGCAGGTGCAGGTGTTCTATGGGAACAGAGAAAGAGATTGGAAAGTTCTAACCTTATCTAGCCACTAAACTCCTTTTTTCATGGAACATGTATTAACATTTCTGAGGGATGGGGGATGGAGTAGAAGGAGGAGGAGACAAAGAAGAATGATGATGATGAAGAAAAAAATGAGAGGAGGAAGGAGACAGAGATAAGATGAAGGAGGAAAAAAGAGAGAGAAAAGAGAAGGGAATGAAGAAAGGTGAGAGAAAATTTCTTCCAGAAGAGAAATTTTTTACATCTGGAAGTTAGATTTCAGAAAAACATTAAATATATAGCATTAAATATATTTAATAACATGAAATATAATAGCATTAATTACCTTCAATGGACTAAAGTTATCTTGATGTGTAACTTCTAGCTGTGTGACCTTAAGCAAAATACTTCTTTGTGCTTTTTCTCCTCTGTGAAATGGATCTAACAAGGGCACATAGTAGGAATATTATAAGGGGTAAATAAGATACACTTTAAAGTACTTAGTTTAGTATCTGATACGTGGTAATCATCAATAAAAGCTATATTTCAAAGTCAAAGAATATAGAGGATTGTTATTAGGTTATACATCAGTGCTTTTCAAAGTATCTGTAATAAAGGATCAGATTCCCACCTGCCCATCTACCCACCCAAGTCATCATGGCCTATATTTCTTTACTGCTGTGCTTAGATATCATGATAGCGTCAAATTGCTTTTAAAGTTTCAAAATATATGCTCTCAATTTCTGTACATATTTCATTGCAGACCAGTAAATGTATAGACCAGTAACCCTCTATGAGCCATACACTGAGGAGCACTTTAGTAGAAGACCATCACTATCTCATAAGATAAAAATAAAATATAATAAAATAATGAATTTATTGTCACCATAAATTTATTGGAATAGGAATTTATTGGAATTCCTTAAAATTATCTACTTGGAGGGACTTCCCTGGTGACACAGTGGTTAAGAATCCGCCTGCCAATGAAGGGGACACGGGTTAAAGCCCTGGTCTGGGAAGATCCCACATGCCATGGAGCAACTAAGCCTGTGCGCCATAACTACTGAGCCTGCAATCTAGAGCCCACCAGCCACAACTACTGAAGACCACAGGCCTATAGCCCATGCTCCGCAATAAGAGAAGCCACCACAATGAGTAGCCACTGCTCAACTCAACTAGAGAAAGCCCGTGCACAGCAACAAAGACCAAACGCAGCCATAAATTAATTAATTAACTAATTAAGTAATTATCTACTTGGAGTAAGTGGGGCTATAGTCTACATAAGCAAACGAAATGGATAAATTATGGTAATATGTACATATTTAAGAAAAAATTTATTCACCTTATCTATCTCTAGAATTGAAGCAAAAATAATTTTAAGGAGTCAGAATTATCAAAAATTATATATCAATAATATATCAAGAATTATATATCAAAGCCTCTTCCATTTTATGTATATCCACTCTAAAGTGTCAATTTTTCCATCAGGAAAAAGAAAATAGCTCAAGTACTCTACATGGCAGTATAGTGCTATAAAAAATCAGGGGAGTACAATAAATTGCATCATTTATCAAAATAGTTGGTAATGGTACAGCAGACCTGCACATGACATAAGCACATAACTCCCTACTAGTCCCAAGCCATCAGAACATGCACAGAAGAGTATTTTCAAAAGCAATTACCATTTATTCAAAGTGTTTCGAAGTATGAGAAGAGCTAAATTTCTAGGCAGTCAGTATACACTTCAAGTCAAGCACACTTAGAATCACAAAGGAATAGTTTTGACGACTAAAAGAAAAATAATAGTCAATAATTCTACAATTACTTTTTATGTACACTAGTACAAAAGTAATATTTGCAGTCCATAATATTGCATGTAAATTACTACTCATAATGAAATACAGTCAGTAGATTTTTATTAGTCTGACTTACTATTTTTAAAAAACAAACTCACCATCCAAATAAATACCTACTCTGGTCTGAAATTTTGCATTACAGAACTGACTTCAACAAATTAAGAAAAGTAACATCTCCTTAAGTAGTGCCTCTACCTATAAAGTACAAACAAAATTATTTTCCTGATAATAACTGATATACATTACTTTATTTATGATGTGTTCAATAATCTTAGAAGAATCATGTTGAAAATTTTAAAATATCGTTTAGTTCAATATTCAACTCAGTCAGTTTTCTTGAATAACAAAAGTTTGCATTTCTATGGCTAGGGAAATAAAAATTAAAGTCATGGGGCTTCCCTGGTGGCGCAGTGATTGAGAGTCCACCTGCCGATGCAGGGGACGCGGGTTCGTGCCCCAGTCTGGGAAGATCCTACATGCCGTGGAGCGGCTGGGCCTGTGAGCCATGGCCGCTGAGCCTGTGCATCCGGAACCTGTGCTCCACAATGGGAGAGGCCACAACAGTGAGAGGTCCGCATACCGCAAAAAAAAAAAAAAAAAAATGAAAGTCATGAGCTAACCGGTAACCCTCCACACCTACTACAATGACCAAAAAAAAAAAGAAGTCTGGAAAGCATCCAGAGCCACTAGCACTCTCATACATTTCTGGAAGAAATGAAAACTGGTATAATCATTTTGAAAAACATTAGGTACAGTTTTTAATAAACAATCAGTTACCATATCACCCAGTAATCCCACACCTAGGTAACTTTCCCAAGAGAAATGAGAACATAATTCTGATTGGTACTATTGTGTATAGCTGTGACTGAGTAACAAATGTAACTTGTAGAGGACACCAGTAAAAGCAAGAAAGACTGCAATGGTTAGTGTTCTAGAAATAAATGTCACAACAATGCTCAACTTCATTCAGTCAAAAATTGTTACAACATGAAAATTAATAATAGATGGGTGCAAATCAGACATATCAAGAATATGAAGGCATGTGGCCTTAATGCAATGATCTAAGACAATCTTTGTAGAATATTGGGTTTTTTTAATAACAGGAATAACAAATAGAAAAAAATCTATGTGTCAAGTATTATCCTCTAAGAAGCACATACTTCTGATGTGAGTTTCAATACAACAAAGATTCATTTGTTTAAGGGATAATGTTTTTCATCAGAATAACGTGAATTACACAAATGTAAATTTACTTCTTCAAAAATATCTAGCACAAAACTAAATAATGAGGCATTTTGAACAAACATATCTCAACATTAATCACTTAAATGGATCTTCAGAGAACCAGCTTTAAAGATGATCTATTATTTAGTGGTTTCTTGTGCTCAAAATCTTTTAAATTATTTCTTTGGAATTACCCTCAGAGCTTCTTCAAAACACACATGAAAGAGCAATCTTTATAATGTTCTAACATTAATGTTTACCAAAAGTTTCCAGTTTGATCGACTCATATCAAATCATCAGGCGTAGTTTCAAATAGCATCTGAAAACTTCCAAAAGTAACATTTATCTTGGAGTACAACAATTTGCCATCTGGCTCTTGTCTCAATGTGGACTGGCCATGTAGTAGTTCAAAGTTCATATCACCAGCCAAAAAAAAACTATTGTAGAGGGGAAAATAAAGTTCTAATAAATACATTCTGGATTATAGGGCAGGGAATAGGGTGAGGGAGTAAGGAACTTCACTAGGGCACAAAGTTTAAGAAAAGGAGTTCTAGGGAGAGGAACCAAGATGGCAGAGCAGAATGACGTGCTCTCACTCCCTCTTGCAAGAACACCAGAATCACAACTAGCTGCTGGAAAATCATTGACAGGAAGACACTGGAACCACAAAAGATACCCCACATCCATAGACAAAGGTGAAGCCACAATGAGACGGTAGGAGGGGCGCGATCACAGTAAAATCAAATCCCATAACGAGTGGGTGGGTGACTCACAGACTGGAGAACACTTATACCACAGAAGTCCACCGACTGGAGTGAAGGTTCTGAACCCCACGTCAGGCTTCCCAACCTGGAGGTCTGGCGATGGGAGGAGGAATTCCTAGAGAATCAGACTTTGAATCATAGTGGGAATTGATTACAGGACTTCAACAGGACTGGGGGAAACAGAGACTCCACTCTTGGAGGGCACACACAAAGTAGTGTGTGCATCGGGACCCAGGGAAAGGAGCAGTGACCCCAGGGGAGACTGAACCAGACCTACCTGCTAGTGTTGGATGGTTTCCTGAAGAGGTGGGTGGTGGAGGCGGTGGCTAACCATGGGGACAAGAGCACTGGCAGCAGAAATTCTGGGAAGTACTTCTTGGAATCAGCCCTCCCAGAGTCTGTCATTAGCCCCAAGAAAAAGAACAGGTAGGCTCCAGTGTTGAGTTGCCTCAGGCCAAACAACCAACAGGGAGGGAACTCAGCCCCACCCATCAACAGTCAAGTGAATTAAAGTTTTACTGAGCTCTACCCACCAGAGCAACAGTCAGCTCTACCCACCACTAGTCCTCCCCATCAAGCCTCTTAGATAGCCTCATCCACCAGAGGGCAGACAGCAGAAGCAAGAAGAACTACAGTCCTGCAGCCTGTGGAAAATAAACCACATTCACAGAAAAATAGACAAGATGAAAAGGCAGAAGGCTATGTACCAGATGAAGGAACAAGATAAAACCCCAGAAAAACAACTAAATGAAGTGGAGATAGGCAACCTTCCAGAAAAATATTCAGAAAAATGATAGTGAAGATCATCCAGGACCTCGGGGGAAAAAATGGAGGCAAAGATCGAGAAGATGAAAGAAATGTTTAACAAAGACCTAGAAGAATTAAAGAACAAACAAACAGAGATGAACAATACAATAAGTGAAATATAAACTAAACTAGAAGGAATCAATAGCAGAATAACTGAGGCGGAAGAACGGATAAGTGACCTGGAAGACAGAATGGTGGAATTCACTGCTGTGGAAGAGAATAAAGGAAAAAGAATGAAAAGAAATGAAGACAGCCTAAGAGACCTCTGGGACAACATTAAATGCAACAACATTCGCATTATAGGGGTCCCGGAAGGAGAAGAGAGAGAGAAAGGACCAGAGAAAATAGTTTAAGAGATTATAGTCAAAAACTTCCCTAACATGGGGAAGGAAATAGTTACCCAAGTCCAGGAAGCACAGCAAGTCCCATACAGGATAAACCCAAAGAGAAACACACCGAGACACATAGTAATCAAACTATCAAAAATTAAAATCAAAGAAAAAAATTAAAGCAGCAAGGGAAAAATGACAAATAACAGACAAGGGAACTCCCATAAGGTTAACAGCTGATTTCTCAACAGAAACTCTGCAAGCCAAAAGGGGTGGTATGATATGCTTAAAGTGATGAAAGAGAAAGACATACAACCAAGATTATTCTACCTGGCAAAGATCTCATTCAGATTCAGTGGAGAAATCAAAAGCTTTATAGACAAGCAAAAGCTAAGAGAATTCAGCACCACCAAACCAGCTCTACAACAAATGCTAAAGGGACTTCACTAAGTGGGAAACACAAGAGAAGAAAAGAACCTACAAAAACAAACCCTAAACAATTAAGAAAATGATCACAGGAACATACATATCAATAATTACGTTAAACGTGAATGGATTAAATGCTCCAACCAAAGGACACAAGCTTGCTGAATGGATACAAAAACAAGACCCATATATATGCTGTCTACAAGAGACCCACTTCAGACCTAAGGACACATACAGACTGAAAGTGAGGGGATGGAATAAGAGATTCCATGCAAATGGAAATCAAAAGAAAGCTGGAGCAGCTATACTCATATCAGATAAAATAGACTTTAAAATAAAGAATGTTACAAAAGACAAGAAAAGACACTACATAATGATCAAGGGATCAATCCTAGAAGATATAACAATTATAAATATATATGCACCCAAAATAGGAGCACCTCAATACATAGGCAACTGCTAACAGCTATAAAAGAGGAAATCAACAGTAATACAATAAGAGTGAGGAACTTTGACACCTCATTTACACCAATGGACAGCTCATCCAAAATGAAAACAAATAAGGAAACAGAAGCTTTAAATGACACAACAGACCAGATAAATTTAATTGATATTTATAGGACATCCCATCCAAAAACAGCAGATTACACTTTCTTCCCAAGTGTGCATGGAACATTCTCCAGGATAGATCACATCTTGGGTCATAAATCAAGCTGCAGTAAATTTAAGAAAACTGAAATCACATCAAGCATCTTTTCTGATCACAACACTATGAGATTAGAAATGAATTACAGGGAAAAAAATGTAAAAAACACAAACACATGGAGGCTAAACAGTACATTAGTAAATAACCAAGAGATCACTGAGAAATCAAAGAGGAAATCAAAAAGTACCTAGAGACAAATGACAGTGAAAACACGATGATCCAAAACCTATGGGATGCAGCAAAAGCACTTCTAAGAGAGAAGTTTATAGCAATACAAGCCTACCTCAAGAAACAAGAAAAATCTCAAGTAAACAATCTAACCTTACACCTAAAGGAACTAGACAAAGAAGAACAAACAAAATGCAAAGTTAGCAGAAGGAAAGAAATCATAAAGATCAGAGCAGAAATAAATGAAATAGAAACAAAGAAAACAATAGCAAAGATCAATAAAACTAAAAGCTGGTTCTTTGAGAAGAGAAACAAAATTGATAAACCATTAGCCAGACTCATCAAGAAACAGAGAGAGAGGACTCAAATCAATAAAATTAGAAATGAAAAGGGAGAAGTTAAAACAGACACCGCAGAAATACAAGGCATCCTAAGAGACTACCACGAGAAACTCTATGCCAATAAAATGGACAACCTGGAAGGAATGGAAAATTCTTAGAAAGGTATTACCTTCCAAGACTGAACCAGGAAGAAATAGAAAATATGAACAGACCAATCACAAGTAATGAAATTGAAACTGATTTAAAATCTTCCAAAAAACAAAACTCCAACACCAGATGGCTTCACAGATGAATTCTATCAAACAGTTAGAGAAGAGCTAACACCCATCCTTCTCAAACTTTTCCAAAAATTTGCAGAGGAAGGAACACTCCCAAACTAATTCCATGAGGCCACCACCACCTTGATACCAAAACCAGACAAAGACACTACAAAAAAAGAAAATTACAGACCAATATCACTGATGAATATAGATGCAAAAATCGTCAAAGAAATACTAGCAAACAGAATCCAAAAACACATTAAAAGGATCATACACCATGATCAAGTGGGATTTATCCCAGGGATGCAACAATTCTTCAATATACACTATTCAATCAACGTAATACACCATATTAACAAATTGAAGAATAAAAAGCATATGATCATCTCAATACATGCAGAAAAAACCTTTGACAAAATTCAACACCTATTTATGATAAAAACTCTCCAGAAAGTAGGCATAGAGGGAACCTAAGTCAACATAATAAAGGCCATATATGACAAACCACAGCAAACATCATTCTCAATGGTGAAAAACTTAAACATTTCCTCTAAGATCAGGAATGAGACAAGAATGTCCACTCTCACCACTATTATTCAACATAGTTTTGGAAGTCCTATCCATGGCAATCTGAGAAGAAAAAGAAATAAAAGGAATACAGAATTGAAAAGAAGTAAAACTGTCTCTGTTTTGTGATGACATGATAGTATACATAGAGAATACTAAAAATGCCACCAGAAAACTACTAGACCTAATCAATGAATTTGGTAAAGTTACAGGATACAAATTAATGCACAGAAATCTCTTGCAATCTCTATACACTAATGATGAAAAATCTGAAAGAGAAATTATGGAAACACTCCCATTTACCATTGCAACAAAAAGAATAAAATACCTAGGAATAAACCTACCTTGGGAGACAAAAGACATGTATGCAGAAAACTATAAGATACTGTTGAAAGAAATTAAAGATGATACCAACAGATGGAGAGATATACCATGTTCTTGGATTGGAAGAATCAATATTGTGAATATGACTATAACACCCAAAGCAATCTACAGATTCAATGCAATCCCTATCAAATTACCAATGGCATTTTTTATGGAACTAAAACAAATCATCTTAAAATTTGTATGGAGACAAAAAAGACCCCAAATAGCCAAAGGGGTCTTGAGGGTAAATAACGTAGCTGGAGGAATAAGACTCCCTGACTTCAGACTATACTACAAAGCTACAGTAATCAAGACAATATGGTACTGGCACAAAAACAGAAACATAGATCAATGTAACAAGATTGATAGCCCAGAGATAAATCCACGCACCTATGGTCAACTAATCTATGACAAAGGAGGCAAAGATATACAATGGAGAAAGGACAGTCTCTTCAATAAATGGTGCTGGGAAAACTGTACAGCTACGTGTAAAAGAATGAAATTAGAACACTCCCTAACACCATACTCAAAAATAAACTCAAAATGGATTCGAGACCTAAATGTCTAACCAGACACTATAAAACTCTTAGAGGAAAACATAGGAAGAACACTCTTTGACATAAATCACAGCAAGATCTTTTTTGATCCACCTCCTAGAGTAATGGAAATAAAAACAAAAATAAACAAATGGGACCTAATGAATCTTCAAAGCTTTTGCACAACAAAGGAAGCCATAAACAAGACGAAAAGACAACCCTCAGAATGGGAGAAAATATTTGCAAAACGAATCAATGGACAAAGGATTAATCTCCAAAATATATAAACAGCTCATTCAGCTCAATATTAAAGAAAAAAACAACCCAATCCAAAAATGGGCAGAATACCTAAATAGACATTTCTCCAAAGAAGACATACAGATGGCCAAGGAGCACATGAAAAGCTGCTCAACATCACTAATTATTAGAGAAATGCAAATCAAAACTACAATGAGTTATCATCTAACACCAGTTAGAATGGGCATCATCAGAAAATGTACAAACAACAGATGCTGGAGAGGGTGTGGAGAAAAGGGAACCAACCCTCTTGCCGTGTTGGTGGGAATGTAAATTGATACAGCCACTATGGAGAACAGTATGGAGGTTCCTTAAAAAACTAAAAATAGAATCACCATATGATCCAGCAATCCCACTACTGGCCATATACCCAGAGAAAATCATAATTCAAAAAGACACATGCACCACAATGTTCATTGCAGCACTATTTACAATAGCCAGGTCATGGAAGCAACCTAAATGCCCATAGACAGATGAATGGATAAAGAAGATGTGGTAAATATATACAATGGAATATTACTCAGCCATAAAAAGGAACAAAATTGAGCCATTCGTTGAGACGTGGATGGATCTAGAGACTGTCATACAGAGTGAAGTAAGTCAGAAAGAGAAAAACAAATATCGTATATTAACGCATGTATGTGGAACCTAGAAAAATGGTACAGATGAACCGATTTGCAATGCAGAAGTTGAGACACAGATGTAGAGAACAAATGTATGGACACCAACAGGGGAAAACTGCGGTGGGGTGGGGATGGTGGTGTGCTGAATTGGGCGATTGAGATTGACATGTGTACACTGATGTGTATAAAATTGATGACTAATAAGAAACTGCAGTATAAGAAAACAAACAAACAAAAACCCAACTAATACTAAACTTTGTTTGGGTTATTTGTATGGAAATATGTTAATATAAATGTTTCAGACATTATGTGAAATTTCTAAAAATCTTATATGTTCTGGTATAATGTTATAAGTCATAATTCTATTTATTACTTTAGAATGTATATCTCAGAAATAATTATAAAAAAAAGAAAAGGAGTTCTAAAGAAAAATATGATAATGCAATATTTTACAAATCAAAATTGATGCAAAAAATCTATGATGAATACAATATCAAGTTTCAAAAAAATACAACACAGAATTCAAACCTGCCTTTCCATGACTCACCTCACCTCACTTGTCTGATCACCTACCAGTTTAAAGCAAAAGAGAAAAAGGGAGAAAAGTCAAAGGCTTACAGGGCAACAGCAAAAGAAATGACCAATAAATGAAAAAGAAATTTAGAGAATGGGAGAAATATTTGCAAAGCACATATCTGATGAGGAGTTAATAGTAAAAGTATGCAAAGAACTCGTACAACTCAATGGCCAAAAAAAAAATCCAATTAAGAAATGTGCAAAATACCGCAACAGACATTTTTCCAAGGAAAATATTCAAATGGCCAACATGAAAATGTTCTCAACATCACTAATCATCAGGGAACTGCAAATCAAAACCACAATGAGATATTGTTTCACACCCATTAGAATGGCTGTCATCAGAAAGAGATTACAAGTGCTAATGAGAGGAAACCCTTGTACACTGTTGGTGGGAATGTCAACTGGTACAGCCATTATGGAAAATAGTATGGCAGTTCCTCAGTAAATTAATAATAGAACTACCATATGATCCAGTAATCTCACTTCTGAGTATATATCTGAAGGAAACAAAATCACTGTCTCCAAAATATACCTACACCCCATGCTCACTGTGGCATTATTTCCAATAGCCAAGACATGGAAACAACCTAAGTGTCTACAAATGAATGAATGAATGAACAGAAAAAGAAAATGGATAAAATGTGAGGGCAGTATGCTAAATGAAATGTCAGAGGAAGACTAATACTGTATGATCTCACTTACATGTGGGAATGTCAAAAAATCCAGACTCATAGAAACAGAGAACAGATGGGTGCTTGCTGGAGGGTGGCACTGGGGAGTAGGGGAAATGGTGAAGGGGGTCCAAAGGCACAAAATTCCAGCCATAAGATAAATAATTCCAGGAGATGTAATGTACAACATGGTGACTCTAGTTAACAATGGTATATTTGAAAATAATATATTTGAAAATATATCGTATATTAGAAAGTAGTAGATCTTAAAATTTATTATCACATGAAAAAAATTTGTAACTATGTGAGGGGTGAATATTAATGATACTGGTGATCATTTTGATATATATATATTAAATCATGATGTGTATCTTAAATTTATATGATGTCATATGTCAATTATATCTCAGGAAAACTTGTGGGAGGCTTATACAGGGGATAAAATTAAGCATCTGATTACCTCGTCATCATCTTACATTATGGGGCCAGGCATCATGAGTACAACCTGACCTGTCACAGGAGAAATCTTAGATTTTACACAAAGTAGTAGTTTTAGCTAACTTCTCCAAGCCCCACTGCAAATACAAATGTGGTCTCAGGCATGGTAAAATTCACATTCCACCAGCCTATGTAGTGCAGAGTTCCTGCTTCTTGCAAGCATCCCAATGCCCCCAAAATAGCTCATGTGTAGTCAGGAACAGCAACTTCCTTGGGAGCTGCCTTGCATATTCAAAGTCAGTCTTGGAGAGACTTAGATTAGACCCACGTTTGCATACAAAATTCTGTTTCAACATGTGAAACAAATTCTGTTTCACATTTTACATACATGCTTAGAGGTGGTATGGGAACTAGGCAGGGACAGCTTTCTTAACCTACTAGTGCTTTTAAAATAACTCATTTAAAAAAACTTCTCGGGCTTCCCTGGTGGCACAGTGGTTGAGAGTCCGCCTGCCGATGCAGGGGACACGAGTTCATGCCCCGGTTCGAGAGGATCCCACGTGCCGCGGAGTGGCTGGGCCCGTGAGCCATGGCCACTGAGCCTGCGCGTCCAAAAAAAAAAAAAAAAACTTCTCTGCTGTACAATGAAGTGAATCCGCTATATGTATACATATATCCCCTTCCTCTTGGACCTCCATCCCACCCCCACCTCCATCCCACCCATCTAGGTCACCTCAGAGCACTGAGCTGAGCTCCCTGCACTATACAGCAGGTTCCCACTAGCTATCTGGTGTACATATGGTAGTGTATTTATGTCACTAACGCAACATTGTAACGCATCTATACCTCAATAATAATAAAAAAAAAATACAGCCCTCCTTCTCCAATCCACCCCATAACACTTACGTTTTGTGAGAATTCAAATAAGCTTCCCCACTGCTTTTCTTTTAAAGAACTGGAATAAAATATTTATGTTTCATTGACCTTGTGAGGTTTAAATTACAATGCAATTTATGTACAGATATATAATATTCTGTCTGTGCAATCTGGCTTGCCATTTTTTCACTTGCCATTTTCATAGTCATTTTTCAAGTCCTTAAAAGTTCTTTAGAAAGCTGTATAGTTTTTTGTTATCTATATATAATGAAAAACTATGGTTATATAGTATAAATACCATAAAACTATAGTATGTATATATATATATATGTATATATACATATATGTACACCATAACTTTGACAATTTCTTTGATGTTTTACACCTTATTTCTAAGTTTTAATGCCATAAATAATGGTGCAATGCAGCAGCAAGCATTTCTGTTAATTTCATATTCACATCTTTGTTTAGTTCTTCAAATAGATTTAAAGCAGTGAATTTATTTGTCAAATAGGTCTTTATAAGGAAAGTCACTGTTACAGAAGGTTTGAATCTGAGTACCATTTCCCTGAACAATGGCAGACATTGTGTAGCATAATTAACAAAATCACTATGCTCTTTATAGAAAAAAATGCTGAAATAGAGTATAAAAATTAATTTTCCATCTAAAATATATTGAAAAGAAAGTAACACTTGTGGCTTAATGATCTTAAAGGCATAGTTTTCATCATTTCAGTGAAAATAAAGAAGGTTACTATGTGGTATTTAAAAAACAAAAACAAAAACTTCTCAAGACAGCTGGAGTAGTTCAAGTGTCCGTTTTAGAAAATATGACGCTATAAATTACATAATAGCTATACTCTGCCTGCCTAACCCTCAGCCATAAGTTCTGTGCTAAATCACTCTTTGTATTTCTTCATCTACAGAAAAGAAAGGGGTAGCTTTTGGAGAGGGACTTGGATTTGGCGGCTGCAAGGTCTGAATTGGATTCTCTCTGTTTCTCATTGAGTGTCTTTCCTGGTGAGACAGACTCTTTCAGTTAGGGTTAACAGAGGAGCTACCTTACCTCAGAGAAGTATTGAAAGTAGTCAGCAAGATTAACTCTGAGACTGGCAAAGCATTTTGTCAATGTAAACTAGTTCTCAGCACATCACATACACAATAGAGGTTATTATTTCAAATAATTCAGCATTTTCACCTGAATTACACACATAATTACCTGAATTATTTGTGTCATTTTTAAGGGGCATTTTGGGTTAAGACATGCTGGTTTTGTAACCACAAAATCTACGAATTTGAAGAGGTATCCACTTCCCCCAACTTCCTGGTGGAATTGCACTGAGATTCTCTTAACATTATTGACCATCTTATACATACAGGTCTGGGAAAGGAGAGACCTCATTTCCAAGGTGCATGTTCCATGCTCAGTCTCAGAGTCTTGCCTCCTGCCAGCCAGCTCTCTGTAAGTTTGCTCTTCCTTGGTGGAAGCCACCCCCTACACTGAGTCTTTTTTTTCCCCATTGATACATAGACTTCCTCAAGTCTTTCCTATCTTGTTCATGAATTCATTCAATGAATGAATTCAATGAATGGCTACTACATGCCAGGCACTGTTCAAGAAGTTTACAGCAGTTAGCAAGGCCAATGGTGTCTCTGCTCTCATGGACTTTGCATCTTTTCATTCCTCCAATTCTCTGACTTTCCCTTAGAGATACATGTCTTGGTATGGAAGCAACCTAATAAAGAAGATGTGGTACATATATGCAAGGGAATACTACTCAGCCATTAAAAAGAACAAAATAATGCCATTTGCAGCAACATGGATGGACTTGGAGGGCATTATGCTAAGTGAAATAAGTCAGACTGAGAAAGACAAATACTGTATGATATCACTTATATGTGGCATCTAAACAAATACAACAAACTGGTGAATGTAACCAAAAAAAGAGGCAGACTCACAGATATAGAGAACAAACTAGTGGTTACCAGTGGGGTTAGGGGGAGGGGCAATGTAGGGGTGGTGAATTTGGAGGTACAAATTTTTGAGTGTAAGAAAGGCTCAGGGATTCATTGTACAACAATGGAAATATAGCCCATAATTTGTAATAACTGTAAATAGAGTGTAACCTTTAAAAATTGTATAAAAAATTAAAAAGTGTTTAAAACACAAAGAGATACATGTCTTGAAAAAATAATGCATAGTCCCACCCTCATTTCTCCTTTGCTCCATAGCCCACTACCTTCTGCTTTTAATCCCAACATATTTTTTGTTTCAGTCCAGTAGCTATTGTAGTTTGGGGGCATTGTTTTTTCCTTTTACTTCCCCTTGGCCTCTCTGCAGCACTCGCTAATATTGGCCATAATTGGTTCAATTACTTGGAACCTCTACTCGATTGGTGCGATGCCATCTTTCCCTGGTTTTCCTCCAGCCTCAAGGTTATTCATTCTTGATATTCTTTCTGCTCTTCTTCCTCCCTGCCCCCACCCCCATCTCATCCCTTATATACTCAGATTTGTTGGGATCCATTTCTGGTCCGATTTTATTCACTTTTCCCATTGTGACTTCAACCAGTTCTTTGACCATAACTCTATACTGAAAGGTCCCCAATAGGTGTTTTGGGCTCATGTCTGTGTTCAGTCCTGGACTCAAATTTTCCACCTGCCCTATTTATATCTATAGAGATCATACAAGTGTCTTTACCGTTAATATGCCCCAAACTAAATAAATCTTTCCTGCTGGACTGCCCCCATCCCTACTCCTCTGCCATCACTCTCCTTCATTTCCATTTAGGAACGACACCACCAACTACAAGCCAGAAATATGGGTGCAATCCTGCACACCTCCTTCTGAGTCATTCTCGTATCACTAAGCCTGGTTCTACTTTCTTAACATCTCTTGACTCTATCCTTTTGTCTGTACTCATTGCCCTGCCTGAGTTGAGGCCATATTCATTTCCCATCCAGATTCCTAAAGGCAACTCTGTTTGGTCTCTTTACCTCTAATCTTAGTTTGCTCTAATCCTTCTCCACATTGTGTTCAGAGGGATATTTTATAAAGGCAAATTTGATGATGCTCTTCCCATTTTAAACACTTCAGAGATTCCTCCTACTACAGATAGATAGATATAGATATAGATAGATGATAGATGATAGAATATATATTTGCAACCATACATGTACACAACACACAAGGTCCTTCCTATTGACCCTCTACCTGCTTGTCCATCATCTCTCCCACTGCTTGCACTCAGGGCACATTCCCCTACTGTGCTAGACTCTGTCTGTCAGGCCTCTGGGCCTTTACATAAACTGGTCTCTACAGAGAACACTTATCCAGCCTCTCTTAACTTTCCTTGTCTCCTCCCATAATCCTTAAGCTTCCTTATCAGAAGCCTTCTCTGATCCTCATCTTCCCCAGTCCTAACCATTGCCTCTCATGTTCCTACAGGTTTTGATTTATATCTTTAATGCACCACTATCCATGATACATTATAATTCCACATTCACTTTTTTGCTTTCTTTAACAGACTATGACCTTCTTGAGACATCATTTGCTATTTATTTGTGTGTATTTGTATAAAGAGAGAGTTTTACCTAGCATTCACCAAATTATAAAAATATATGCATTTGAATTAATCTCCTTCCCAATTTCTAGCCTACAATATTCATTATACGCTGACTTCATGCTGTACTCCACAGTGCTAATCATTCTCTCCTGTATGCTGACTGCATACATTGTACATAACTCCATCATTACACATGGCATCCTGTACTCTCACCATTTTATCTCTCATTTGTCTTCTTGTTACACATTGTGCTCTCTCGGTAGAGAATCTATATCTATCTATCCTGCTTTTCCAAATACCTAGCACAACACTTGACACAGGAGAGAAAATCAGGAAATAATCGCTGAATGAAATTGAATTAAGTATCCAAGGTATTTACAAATCACCTTGCCAAATACAGTAAGACATAAATGTTTTAACCTTATCAGCATCCTTCCATCTTAAACAGCAGAAATTTCAAGGACAACATTGCACTTAAAAAACAAAGATTCTGGGCTTCCCTGGTGTCACAGTTGTTTGGAGTACGCCTGCCGATGCAGGGGACGCGGGTTCGTGCCCCGGTCCGGGAGGATCCCACATGCCGCAGAGCGGCTGGGCCTGTGAGCCATGGCCGCTGGGCCTGCGCATGCGGAGCCTGTGCTCCACAACCGGAGAGGCCACAACAGTGAGAGGCCCGTGTACCGCAAAAAAAAAAAATAAAAAAAAGATTGTGATGGCAGGTGAATTCTGGATTTCCCTAAAAGTCTTTTTCACCTCTCTGAGGATGATGCCATTCTATTAGTGGCAAAGCTTCTATAAAAAAAGTGTGAATTAAAATCTAAGATAGCCTTCAGGTCAGAGGTGCTGAGTTTGAAAGTAATATACCAGACAATACTAGAGCCAAACAACCTTACAAAGGAAAAAGCAAGCTCTGAATTTGCTACCCTCTTGGGTGCTTTACAATTTGAACTGACTCCTACTCAGCAAATGGGATTGTCTGGAGACTAAGCAAACATTGTATCTAACATATTTTTATCAATTTTTAGATAAGCAGAATATACATATTTCCAGATTAAAAGGAAACATTTCTTCTACTTAAACAATCTGTAATATAGAGCAAAAAAAAATCATATTAATAATCTCTATCATACCATTAACTTCATTAGAGTCTTGTCATAATGATGACAAAAAGGAAGAAAAAGGACAATGGTGGGTGGATTTGGAATTTTAGGCTCTCCTCATTGTTACAAGTTTGATTGAATTGGTTACCACACATTCAATCATGAGCCATAACCTCAAACAGCTTGGACATGACCCATTTAATATTTGTTACATCACAGATAGACACAGAAACATGGGTAAAAGGAAGTGAAGAGTTAATTTTTGTAATCAGATCTTTTCAGGCAGAAAGACTGTTACATACAAACCACCCAGCCAAGTAGAGCCCAGTTTCTTTTGGCTTAAATTATATACATAATTAAGTCAAATAATTCATTGCTTATAGATACACTGAACACGATAAAACATTGATATAAAACATGCTCTATAAATATAACCGTGTGTGTATGCCACAAATAATATTCATTTATATGTTATAATGAAAAAACTGGTATTTTAGGATTGTTAAAAGGCAATTTCCTAATAATCACGAATGTCATATGCATTTTAATGATCACATGGCAAATATTTTGTTTAAATCATTAATTAATGAGAGAACCAGAAAGATGTTACAACAGGTCCAAAGGAGATCTTAAAGATCTCGTAAAGAACCTGTGCCGGCAATCAGGAATGTAAGCACACGAATTAACAAATAGATGCAAATTTCATCAATATCCACTCGGCAGTAATCAATTGTATTTGTCTGGACACAATTCATTTGCATTTTTACAAACAAGCAACATTTGCATCATTATCAGTTTTCTACAACTTATTTACAGTACACTCAGTAAACATTTTTACCAATTTCAAAGACTTGCACACATTTTCCTGGCAAGGTATTTGTTTCATTTTGTTTAAAAATAAAAAAAAGACTTAACAGTATCCCATCACTCTTTGCACACAAACAAGATGCCCTTATCTGATTCACTCCCATTTTCCCCAAGCTGCCCAAATGTTATTCTCGCCATAAACATAATTTCAGGAGCCATAGGAAAATCCCTCCTTAAGAGGGACCCACCCAAAAGAACTTTTCCACCTGCTGACTTATGTCTGAATTTTTATAGAGAGAATTAAAGACTAAAAGACTATCAAAGAGGGAAAATGGAGTTTATTAACTTGTCAGGCAAGAGAACATACAATAATGTCAAAATTCGCTTTGGCGGTAAGGTGTGAGGGAATTCAGGAATTTCAAGGAATGTAGGTTTGAAAACTAGCCCTCCGGATAGAGCATAGAATTAGTCCTCACATCTGTACACAACTGGTTAAAACAAATTCTACTGTTCATTGATCAGAAATGAGTTTTCATTTGGGTCCAATAAGGATCTCATGGACTAAGGTCATTCAAACTTCATGATTCTTTAACATCTTTAGATGCTTAGAAAAATTGTATTGAAACACAGCTTTGATATCTCCTATGCAAATCTTGCTCTAGGTGGAAAATTTTCATTCTCACAATGTAGCCTCTTAGACCAGGAGTCAGAAATATATGGCTGTGCTCCAAATCTACAGCCCTTTTTAATATGGCCTGTGAACTAAGAATGGTTTTTATATTGCTACAGGGTGTTTTTAAGCCAAGTAAAACACAAAAAAATATATGACAGAGCCCACAGGTGTCTTGAAAAGCCTAAAATGTTTATCATCTGGCCTTTTACAGAAAAAATTTGTTGACCCCTGTCTTAAACCACAATGTGAGATAAGATTCATGTTGCAGATAAACCTGGGAAATATAAGATGGACTGCACTTTACAGGGAGGTACTAACACGTCAGCCTTTCCTGAATTACAGTGGATGGAAGAGGGAAGTGGCAGGAAAGCGCTGATTTCCAAGAAAGAGAGTGCATTTTTACAAAATAAAAAACCAAACAAACTCATAGAAAGGACATCAAGAATGGAAAGTGAAGTTAGCCAGGTAAACACCACAACTGGCCTAGCTGGCAAGGAGGAGGCACAGGAGGAAACTAATGAAGTCAAGTTGACACATTGTGCAAATAATGCCTCATGTCACAGCTCTCACAGAACTAACCACCATGTGTGCTCATGGGTGGACACACGAGGGAAATCACAGTGAGCATGAAAGCCAAACTACTCTCTAAGAAATACTGAACTGTGGTAAATTTTAATATACAGGCTAAGAGAGCAAATTTAAGTACCAAGTAAAAAAAGGTTTTCTACCAAACAAGAGCCCTATTCAATAAGGTATCTACATTTGCGAGAGGGGCACTTGGGTAAGCCTTTTTAAGCCAAGTACTATGAATCTCCTCTGTCCCATATTAGGAAAGCCATGTCTTTAGGGCTGCTGCTTGGGTGGCCCTACTTAAGTGTTTCCGGCAGGCTGGAGGTGGTCCAGCTACGGTGTAATTGGATGATCCTTGCGGGATCATTGCTTCCAATCAGGTCTGCGTGCTATTAGCAAAATGGGGGAGTCAGGATTCCTCAACTGTGAAGAGAAGAATGGGTTTTCTTACAGACCTACATATCCAGTGCCTTACTTTTTAGCCCAGGTTCTCTTTCCCCTTTTCTAATTCAGCCCATCTCTTTCATTTCTTCTGCAACTGCTTTCATCACAGTTCTCATCCACTTATCACTAAACCAGTGTAATAGCCTCTGGGCAGGCTCTTACCTTGGTCTCATGTGCTTCTTTCCTACAGAATAATCTTCCTCATTATCATCATTTTCACCATTGTTAAAGATATGCTGTGGTCCCTCACTCTTAACAGGACAGGAAGGGAGACGAGCACAAATGCCTTACTCTTATCTCCCTCTGTCGCTCTGTCAAAAGAAAGGATTGTACAGTTATTTTTTACAACAATGTAACTTTAACTGTGCTCCCAAACAAGAAAGGATGTTACTAAGAGATCAGAAATGAAATTGAAAGTATGAGGAGATAGAAATTCTTATACCCCTTGATGGGTGTGTTTAGTCCATTCATGCTGCTATAACAAAAATAACATAGACTTGGTGACTTAAACAACAAACATTTCTCACAGCTCTGAAGGCTAGGAAGACTCAGTGTCTGGTAAGAGTCTACTTTCTGGTTCATAGATGGCTATCTTCTCACTGCATCTTCACATAGCAGAAGGGGCGACGGAGCTCTCTCAAATCTGTTTTACAAGGGCACTAATCCCATTCATGAGCATTCCCCTCTCATAACCTAATCATCTCCCAAAGGTCCTATACCTCCTAATACCACCACATCGAGGGTCAGGATTTCAACATACAAATTTGGGAGGGGCACAAATGTTTTGTCTGTAGCAGTATGTGCTTTGATCTAGCACTTTTAGGAATTTTCCCTGAAGATATCATAAATGAGGTGCCCCAAAGTATCTGAATAAGGATGTATTTTGCAATAACATATATACTAGTGAAATCAGTAAGAAAACCCAATCAATAGGAAAATTGGTGAAACAAATTATGGTACACCCATATAAAAACCATGCCGAGAAAATTAAATGACAGGATTGATATTTATCTTCTGGCATGGAATGGTAGCCATAATGCATACAATGCTAGGTTGTTAAATGGAAAAGCAGGTTAAAAGCCAGCATGTTTAGGGGAAAACTCATGATTCTATGTGATGAGAAGAAAATAATTTTAATTTTCTATTTCTTATACTTGGGTATGACTTAAATTTCTTAAAGTGAGCACATATTACTTTTGCAATAAATGAAAATAATTTGTCTTTGGGCCTTTATTCATGGTCATCTGCAACCCAAAACAAGTCAACATTTCTAGACTTTTCCCCTAGTGTCCTACTACTTCTCTTTCACTCCAACCTGTCTTAACAATTGCCAAATTATACTTTTTAATGCCCTGCCTTTGGTATTTTACTCATGGTTTTCCCAGCCTGGAAGGCTCCCTGCCCAGCCTTGCCCCCGTCCCTCTGCTCATTTTTCAAGATGCACCTCCAGTTCCTCCTAGAAGTCTCCAAAGATGAGTGTCTCTGGAATTGGTCATCCATGCCTTTAAATTATCAATATTACTTGCAGTTTATCCTAGAGTTTCTTCATCTGAGGTCCACATCCCTCATGGATGGGCTTCACTAAGGTACTGAACCCTGGGAAAGAGTTAGGAAATTCTGGTGTATGTTTATACACATTTCTTTTAAAGGGAGTCCATAACTTTCAGCAGATGGACTGAAAGGAGCACAGACATTGTTTGTCTATATACCTTTACTTTTGCTAATGTGTCATATTCAGCTTTATCATATTTCTTCTATCATTTTTTCAAAAGTTTACTTAAATCTTACATTATTACTTACTTTCACAAATATCTATGTTTCCTCTTCCCAAATATGTTATAAAATTTTTTTGAGAATAAGGACCAAGGTATTTATTTTTTTAATCTAATTAAAATTTGCAGAGTTCAAAACACATAGTAGAAATTCACAAAATGTGTGTTGATTTGATGAGTATCTGTACTCACAAGAGTATGTGTGGACAATCCCACAAATTAACAGGACCCAAAGCTTGAAAGAAAAAAAATCCGTGGGGGAAAGAATCAAAATAGAAACCTTGTTCTCAGTTCTTCAAGGTCTTGCTGCTCTTTGATAATCAGATGACTCACCATCAGTCACAAAACACAAAAATACTCAGACAGAATCTGACAGACAGAAAAATCTTCTCACATGATGGCACATACTTAGAATAATTCTAAAATTATCTGGAGGTAATATTCCCCAAAAGAAATCACAAACATGTCAATGCAGGTACAAACGAAAGAAAAACCTATGTCATTGGAGATTTAACATGGATTTTTATTAGAATACATTTTCCTTCAAAAATTAAGCCCATTGAAGGAACACCTGTTGGAAAGTAGAGATGTGCTTGTGTGACATAAATTCACTAGTAATGAGGAACTTACTCTATCTTGAACTATGAGAGAGAATTTTTTATTCCCTGTTAAGTGTTCTCAGTTTGGGACATTGGGCAGATCACTTGGTGTCACTGGATTTCGTTTCTCACTTGTAATAGGAGAGAGGCTGAGACAGAACTACCCTCATATGCCAGGTGATAGACCCATTCTTCTCAATCTGGATTGTTAAGATAGGTAGGGCTAAGCACAAAATTATAAGTTGAAAATGGTCACATGTTATTAAAGCAGAAAATGTACCAGAGGGGAGCAGTTTCTCAGCATTATCTGAGAGGCTGTCTCCCAGCCTATAGTCCTCAGTAAGGTTCCCAAATAAAACTGAAACTCACAAAAAATGTACTAAATGTTTAAGGAATTAATATCAATATAGCATGAAAGGGGAAAAAAGAAGGAGACTCTTTATGGGATTCATCTATTGAATAAAATAATCTTGTTCAAGAAACCACCTTAACCGAAATGTTTCATTATAAAGAGGTCCCTAAACAGCCTGAATTTTCTGGAGCTAGGCAAAGAAAGAGCTAAACCATTCTAAACAAATTAGCAGGAATCTATGGAGAAACACAAAAGAATGAAGCATGGGGTGGGTGGAGTAAATGATGGGATAAGCCACATAATGACAGGGGAGGGGCTCACTTATAAATGTTGGCTAGTGAGAAGATGCTGGCAACAAGGGCAACAAAGGCATATATAAGAACAAGGATGGCCAACATTTACTTTTAACATATATGCAGCTATGATGTAAAACCTTTGCCACTCAAATATTTTTACTTATGTCTGGTATTTCTATGTATGCCTTGGATGAGTTGCTTTATGAGGAAATGAAGGAAGGTTCTACCTGCCAGGGTCAGGGAGAAAAGAATAGATAAGATGATGACTTCAGCAAGACTGAAAATGTAGTGGAAACAGAAAATCAGAGAAACAGGTGTTCAAGAGAACATAAGCTCTTAGGAATTTCCAGGTATCTTGAGAAAGATATTAGAATTCCTACAGGATATGGGATGAGGATCCTTGGCTAATTTCATTCAGTTCATGGAGACAAGGTAGCTCAGCTGAGTTGAAGTCTTGGTTCATTGGACATGGGTATATTATGAATAAATATTCAAAATCTTGTGACCTCAATTATTTGTTTTATGCTCTACCCTCATGCTCCAGGATGTGTGTATTCTCCCTCATCTGACATTGGGGTGGTTTTGAGAAATATTAGGCTAAGTGATATCAAATGATCCATATAAGTCTAACATTCCACATCACTGGCAAAACACGATGCAGCTATGAAGAAAAAATGGTACTCCCCTTCATAAAGCAGTTATAGGTAAAAGTGAGACATGATAACTACAAACAAAATTCATTTTATGTAAGAATATTTCTACCAAAGCAAAGACTGGAATTTGTTCTACTAGAGAAAATTTATAGCATCATTAGTTGCATTTTTATCACACATGACATGAAGCTTAACTCAAAACTCCTTGCAAAGAAATTTTTGCCTTCACAGTATCACCATGACATGGAGCTGTAAGTTGGAAACCAGTCACTTAGATCCAATTCCAGAGACACTTCTGAAATTATCAATAATTTAGTATCTTTAAACCATTAATCGGCATTAGTGTCAGGTTTCAAATCTGTCCAGGCAGACACATAAATCACATATAGCAATGGTGACAGCTGCAAATCAGAGGAAGCCAAATTACCTGCCAAGACATCCCACACTTAGAAAAACATTTAACAAAGATATCTGATTAACTCATTCTCACATAGTCATTTACCCATCCTCACAGAGTTCATCCAACCATAATTTCCACCACTTTAATAAGCAACCTATATAATGTGCTAATGAAAATGTGTCAGAATACGTCTTTACAGAGGCATTATGTGAAATGTCACAGGTATGGGGTGATGGAATCTCCAAAATGTACCTAGTTCCATCTCAACATTTTTCATACAAAACTGTCTAGCGAAGTTTGGCTGGAATTAACCGGGGATTAAGTAAAAACCCGTGTTTATGTCAACAAATAAGTCAGAACTGTATACTAGTTATTTTTTTAAGCTTTTTAAATAAAGACTCTTCTAAATATTGTTTTAATGAAATATTGAGTTAAGAAAATATACATGCTTCATTTTACCCATCTTGGGATACCCTTGTTGGGTTGTGCATGCTACTATTGACTTGAAAATCACTTAATTACTTTGATCCTATGAGTCTAATAAAACCAATTGGGAAATTACCAGATCGTTTGCAGAAAATTGGCAATGTGAAGAGTTGGGGGCAGATGTTGAAGTGAGAATGTTATTAAACAGATACAAAAATAAGACAAGTAGATCTGTTTTATTTTAGTATAAGAAGCACAGAGCCCTTCTTGGGCACTGTTAAGGTGGTGAGGTCTGACTGGGACAAGGGCAATAGAGATCACTGTTCATAATATGAAAAGACTTACCTGTCAGTAATTGACTCTATTCAGGCTCCAGTTCATAAAATCTGCTAAGAATTTTAGCCATCGTTAAAATTTTATTGGATGGTCAGATTTATGAGCAAATGATCTTCTAGAATATAACCCTCAACCCCTTAACATTCCCTACCCTCATCATGGGATTCTGTTCAACTCAACCCTGCTAGTGACAAATATTCCAACTCCTGGGTGTGTGCCCAATACTAAAATTGTTCCCTGTTGCTCCTCTTCCTAAATACACACACACACACTCACCACACCACACACACACACACACACACACTCACCACACCACACACACACACACACACACACACACACACACTATTGTTATCTTGTCATCTTTGGGAACATACTGTAATATCATATTACCCACATATGTGATGGCTAATTTCCCTGATTGGAATTAAACATTTGCTAAAGAAATGCAGGTGTATTTAAAATAATGAAGTTAGTCCCAAATGCAAGAAGAAAGAAAACAAATAATCCAGCAATCAGTACACCATCAGCATCATTAACTCTAATCTCCAGAGTCTACTCTTTTTAGATTGGAGAGGAAAATAAGAAAATCTCAAAGCTATACTATTTTGACAGTCAATTACATTTTGATAGAACAGTTTCATGCTTCCATCTGTAATTAAAGTCAACAGTCTTATAAATTAAATTCCTACAAAGGGGAAAATGGATGGGAGCAGAGGGAGTACTTAGTTTTTTCTAAGATAAAAACTTGGAAATAAATTGTGTATAAGACAAACTATCTCTGAACACCCCAAGTTACTGACCTACTTACTGGGCATATTGTAATTAGGACATACATAAAACATCATAAGTGTGTTTTAAAATATTTCTTTTACTGACAGACTGCACAATGGTTAATTGTCACTAATTCTAATTCAATGTTGGCTCCAAATAATGTATCTCAATACTGGAAAAATTTTAATGTTATATGACAATCTGTAAAGGAGCATGAAACTGCTGAAAACCATAAAGTAACAGTGTCTAGTGTGGTAGATTTAATTTAAACCTTACCCTTTCTTCTGTGGGCAGAGTAACCTCCCTTGCCCTTCAATTTGGAGTTTAACTATGTAATTTGCTTTGGCCAATGGGATGTTAGCAGACCTGATGCAAGCAGAGGATGAAAAACTACTGGCATAGGTGGTCTTGCTCTTTTGGGGGTCTGTTATCACCCTGAGAAGAAAATTTCCAGGCTGATTGCTGGTCCCAGAAAGAAAAAAAAGTGGAGCAGCACCAACCCAAGCTGAGTGCAGCCCAGGATCAGCTTCAGACCCAAGCTGGCTACAGATACGAGAAGTGAGCTCAAGGGAAACCAGTATAATCATCCCACTGAGCACAGCATAAGTCAGCTAACCATCATCCACTGATCATCAGGTGCATGAGAAATAGAAGTTTATGGTTTGATTATGACCTTTATTTTGTTGCAGTAGCTGAGTGATACACATACCAAATAGAGACTAAATTCCTTAACACAGAATCCACAGTTCTCCACAGTGTCATGCAAGTTGAATTTACATAATTTAGTCATTCAGTCATTCAATTAACAAGTATTAGAGAACCTCCAACATGTCAGTTACTATTCTGGCACTGGGGGTATAGTGGTTAACAAAAGGTCACACTATTATGAAGCATACATTCTAGAAGACAGAGAAAGCAATAAATAAACATGTAACATGACAAGTTGTGCTAGCTTCCATGGAGAACAAAGGCAAATAAAAATAGAGAGAATAACGGTGATAATAGGGTGGTCAGGGAATATCTCTCTAGTAAGGTGACATTTGAACAGAAATCTGAAATAAAGGGAGCAAGAGATGTGTATCTCAGGGAAAAGAATTTCAACAGTCAAAAGGAACAGAAAATGCAAAAAACCTGAAAAGTACATACTAAATGTATTTCAGCAAGAGCATGGAATCTGGTATTTTGAAACTCAATAAGAAAAGTTAAAGATAAAAGAATCAAAGCATATCCACTACATAAAATTAAACTCACAAAGGAAGACAGAGATGAGAGAAGTGAAAGAACTACAAAACAGATTAAAAAAAGCAATTAACAAGAAGGCAATAGTAAGTCAATAATAACTATCAATCTACCAGTAACTGTTAATAATTACTTTAAATGCAAATGGATTAAACTCACCAATCAAGAGACAGAGTGACTCAATGGATTAAAAAAAAAAAAAAACACAACTCCCAATTATATGCTGTCTACAAGAGACCCACTTTTGGTTTAATGACATACATTGGCTGAAAGGGATAGAAAAAGCTATTCCATGCAAACGGTAACAATAAGAGTAGGGCTGGCTATACTTATATCAGACAATATAGATTTTGAGTCAAAACTCTCACAAGAGACAAAGAAGATAATTACATAATGACAAAAGGTTCAATTCAACAGAATGATATGACAGTTATATAAGTGTATATGCACTTTAAAGCTACTTGTCCTACTGCGAAAGTGTGGATGAAGCCAATGAAGCCTCAGAAGTAAACCCTCTGGACCAAAGACCAATAGCTGCCTTATAACATGGCACTTTGGGAGATAATTAGACTTTGTGACCATTGGAGAGGTCTTGTCAAGATTTGTGAAGTTTCTGGGACATATTTCCCCATCCCAAATACAAGTCTGCATGGAGAAGAAGGCAATAAAATAATTTTTATTTTTCACAACTGATATTGCAGTCTAGAACACTACAGAAATATATCCCACACAGCCATTATTGATGATATAACCCACGGTAACAGACACTAGAGAGAAAAGGAACAAGAACGTGCATATTCCAATGAGCCTGGGTTTAGGAACCTGGTCAGTCTGATCTGGCAACTTGAATTTAGCACATTATACTTGCAGCTGAGCTGTGATAAATCATTTTCACTCTGTACCTATCCTGCCCTGCATCACAAATACCACTGTGTTAAGTTGTGAATGAATGCATAAATGAATGAGCACCCAACATCAGAACATGGTGCTCTAACAGATTTGAAGAGAGAAAAAACAATATAATAATAGTGACAGACTTTAATACCCCAATTACAATAATGGACAGCTCATGTGGAAAGAAGATCAGTAACGAACCAGAAGACTTGAACCACACTATAGACAAGAGTACCTAGTCTTGAACCACACTATAGACAAGAGTCACCTAGACGTATAAAGAATATCCCACTTATCAGCAGAATACAGATTCTTCTCAAGTGCACAAGAAACATCTCCAGGGTAGATCACATGCTAAGTCACAAAACAAGTCTTAACAAATTTAATAAGATTGAAATTTTTACAGGTATCTTTTCCAACCACAGTGGAATGAAACTAGACAACAAAAGGTAAGTGGGAAAAAATTACAAATACTTAGGAATTAAACAACACACTCTTAAACAACCTTTGGTTCAAAGAAGAAATCAAAAGATAAGTTAGTATGTCTTAAGACAAATGAAAATTGAAACACCACATAGGAAAACATTTGGGATAAAGCAAAAGCCGTACTAACGGGAAGTTAATAGGGATAAATAAACATACATAAATAAACAACCTAATATTAAAACTAGAGTAACTAAAAAAGGAACAAACTAAGCCCAAAATTAGGAGAAGGAAGGAAATAATAAAGATTAGAGCAGAAACAAATGAAATATAGAATACAGTAGAAAAAACTGACAAAACTAAGCGTTGGCTCTTAGAAAAGATAGACAACACCTTAGCTGGACTAAGAAAAAAAAGGCTCAAAATCAGAAATAGCAAAGGAGACGTTACAAATAATGCCACAGAAAGATCATAAGGGACTATTATGAGTAATTATACACCAACAACTTGAATAACCTAGAAGAAATAGATAAATTCTTAGAAACATAAGAGACTGAAACAAGAAGAAATAGAAAGTCTGAACAGACCAGTTACAAATAATAAACCTGAATCAGTAATCAAAACCAGATGTTTTCACAGGTGAATTCTATCAAACATTTAGAGAAGAGCTAACACCCATCCTTCTCAAACCCTTCCAAAAAATTGTGGAGGAAGGAACACACCCAAATTCATTCTATGAAGCCACCATCACCCTGATACCAAAACCAGAAAAAGATATCACTAAAAAAGAAAATTATAGCCCAATATCACTGAGGAACATAGACACAAACATCCTGAACAAAATACTAGCAAACAGAATCCAACAATATATTAAAAGGATCATACACCATGATCAAGTGGGATTTATCCCAGGGATGCAAGGATTCTTCAATGTACAAAAATCAATCAATGTGATACACCATATTAACAACTGAAGGAATAAAAACCATATGATTATCTCAATAGAGGCAGAAAGGGCTTTTGACAAAATTCAACACCCATTTATGATAAAAACTCTCCAGAAAGAGGGCATAGAGGGAACCTACCTCAACATAATAAAGGCCAAATATGACAAACCCACAGCAAACATCATACTCTATGGTAAAAAACTGAAAGCATTTCCACTAAGATCATGAACAAGACAAGGATGCCCACTCTCGCCACTCTGATTCCACATAGTTTTGGAAGTTCTAACCATGGAAATCAGAGAAGAAAAAATAAATAAAAGGAACACAAATTGGAAAAGAAGAAGTAAAACTGTCACTGTTTGCAGAAGACATGTTACTATACATAGAAAATCCTAAGGATGTCACCAGAAAACTAGAACTAATCCATGAATTTGGTAAGGTTGCAGGATACAAAATTAATGCTCAGAAATTTGTTGTATTCCTATACACTAACAATGAAAAATCAGAAAGAGAAATTAAGGAAACAATCCCATTTACCATCACAACAAAAAGAATAAAATATCTAGGAATAAACCTACCTAAGGAGACAAAAGACTTTTACTCAGAAAACTGTAAAACACTGATGAAAGAAATCAAAGATGACATAAACAGATGGAGAAATATACCATGTTCTTGGATTGGAAGAATCAATATTGTGAAAATGACTATAATACCCAAAGCAATCTACAGATTCAATGCAATCACTATCAAATTACCAATGGCATTCTTCACAGAATTAGAACAAAAAATTTTAGAGTTCGTATGGAAACACAAAAGACCCTGAATAGCCAAAGCAATCTTGAGAAGAAAAACGGAGCTGGAGGAATCAGGGTCCCTGACTTCAGACCATACTACAAAGCTACAGTAATCAAGACAGTATGGTACTGGCACAAAAACAAAAATATAGATCAATGGTACAGGATAGAAAGCCCAGAGATAAACCCATGCACATATGCTCACCTAATTTACAACATAGTGGAGAAAAGACAGCCTCTTCAATAAGTGGTGCAGGGAAAACTGGACAGCTATATGTAAAAGAATGAAATTAGAACACTTCCTAACACCATACACAGAAATAAACTCAAAATGGATTAAAGACCTAAATGTAAGTCCAGACACCATAAAACTCTTAGGGGAAAACATAGGAAAAACACTCTGACATAAACCACAGTAAGGACTTTTTTGATCCACCTCCTAGAGTAATGAAAATAAAAACAAAAATAAGTAAACGAGACCTAATTAAATGTAAAAGCTTTTGCAGAGCAAAGGAAACCATAAAAAAGATGAACAAACAACCCTCAGAATGGGAGAATATATTTGCAAATGAAACAATGGACAAAGGATTTATCTCCAAAATATACAAATAGCGCATGGAGCTCAATATCAAGAAAACAGAATTCAATTAAAAAATGAGCAGAAGACCTAAATAGACATTTCACCAAAGAAGACATACACTTGGAAAAGAGGCACATGAAAAGATGCTCAACATCACTAATTATTAGAGAAATACAAATCAAAACTACAATGAGTTATCACCTCACATGAGTCAGAATGGCATTATCAAAAAAAACTAGAAATAATAAATGCTGGAAAGTGTGTGGTGAAAAGGGAACCCTCCTGCACTGTTGGTGGAAATGTAAATTGATACAACCACTATGGGGAACAGTATGGAGATTCCTTTAAAAAAAAAAACCTAAAAATAGAACCACCATATGACCCAGCAACCCTACTACTGGCATACACCCTGAGAAAACCATAATTCAAAAAGAGACATGCACCACAATGTTCATTGCAGCACTATTTACAATAGCCAGGACATGGAACCAACCTAAATGTCCATGGACAGATGAATGGATGAAGATGTGGCACATATATACAATGGAATATTACTCAGCCATAAAAAGAAACGAAATTGAGTTATTTGTAGTGAGGTGGATGGACCTAGAGGCTGTCATACAGAGTGAAGTAAGTCAGAAAGAGAAAAACAAATACTGTATGCTAGCACATATATATGGAATCTTAAAAAAGAACAAAACAGTGGTACTGATGAACCTAGTGGCAGGGTAAGAATAAAGACATAGACATAGAGAATGGAGTTGACGACACGGGGGTGAGGGGCAATCTGGGACAAAGTGAGAGTAGTACTGACATATATACACTACTGAATGTAAAATAGCTAGTGGGAAGAAGGAGCATAGCACAGGGAGATCAGCTCGGTGCTTTGTGATGACCTAGAGAGGTGGGATAGGGAGGGTGGGAGGGAGGCTCAAGAGGGAAGGGATATGGGGATATATGTATGCATATTGTTGATTCAATTTATTATACAACAGAAACTAACAAGTATTGTGAAGCAATTATAGTCCAATAAAGGTCTATTTTTAAAAAAAGCCTTCCAATAACAACAAAAAACAAAGAAAATCATAACCATTTGGCTTCACAAGTGAATTCTGCCAAAAATTTAAAGAAGAATTAGTAAAATTTTTTCTTAAACTCTTCAAATAAAATTGTTAAAAAGGCAACACTACCAAATGCTCTATGAGGCCATCATCTCTCTGATACTAAAGCCAAAGTCACCACAAGGAAAGAAAACTACAGGCCAATATTCTTGATAAAGTTGGATGCAGAGGTCCTCAACCAGTTATTAGTAAACCAAATTCAGGAACACACTAAAAACATCATACACCATGAAAGGGAGATGTCAGGGTGGTGCAACATATACAAATCAATAAGTATGATACATCATATAAACAGAGGAATAAAAAAAAAAATCACATGATCATCTCAATAGGTTTTTTGATTTTTCGAAAAATATCACCAGCCTTTAATGATAAAACATATCAAAAAATTAGATATAGAAGGACCTTAACACAATAAAGATTATATATGAAAGACTGCAGCTAACATCGTACTCAATGGAGAAAAACAAATCTTTTCCTTTGAGACCTGGAACAAGGCAAAGATGTCCACTCACACCACTTGTATTTAACATAATACTAGAAGTCCTGGCCAACGCATTAAGAAAATAAAAGCAATACAAATCAGAAAGGAGTAAAATTATATGTTTGCAGATGACATAATCTTATATTTAGAGAATCCTAAAAACACCACCAAAAAACTGTTGGAAATAATAAGCAAATTCAGCAAATGTGGGATGCAAAAAATAAATGTACAAAAATTAGCCACATTTCTATATACTAACAATGAATTATCCAAAAAGGAAATTAAGAGAGCAATCTCACTTATAATAACATCAAAAAGAATAAATTGCTTAGCAATAAGTTTAACTAAGGACATGAAAAATTTGTACACTGGAAACTATAAACAATCATAAAAGGAATTATAGCAGACACAAATTCTGAAAACTCTAAGACACTGATGAAAGAAATTGAAGGTGACACAAATATATGGAAAGATATACCCTGTTCTTGGACTGGAAGAATCAATAGTGTTATAATGACCATACTACACAAGGCAATCTACAGATTCAATGCAATCCCTATCAAATTACCAATGGCATTTTTCACAAAACTAGAACAAACTTTAATATTTGTATGGAAATGCAAAACAGTAGTCAAAACAATCTTGAGAGAGAAAAACGGAGCTGGAGGAATCAGGCTCCCTGACTTCAGAATATACTACAAAGCTACAGTAATCAAAACAGTATGGTACTGGTACAAAAATAGACACAAACTCAGTGGAACAGGATAGAAAGTCCAGAAATAAACCCAAACACTTATGGTCAATTAATCTATGATAAAGGAGGCAAGAATACACAGTGTACAAAAAGTTTCTTCAATAAGTGGTGCTGGGGGAACTGGACAGCTACATGTAAAAGAATGAAATTAGAACATTCTTCAATGTCATACACAAAAATAATCTCAAAATGGATTAATGGCCTAAATGTAAGAATGGATACTATAAAACTCCTAGAGGAATACATAGGCAGAACACCCCTGAACATAAATCACAGCAATATTCTTTTTGGATCCATCTCCTAGAGTAATGGAAATAAAAGCAAAAATAAACAAATGGGGCCTAATTAATCTTAAAAGCTTTTGCACAGCAAAAGAGACCATTGACAAAACAACAAGGCAACCTATGGAATGAGAGAAATTATTTGCAAATGATATGACCAACAAGGGATTAATTTCCAAAATATACAAATAGCTCATACAGCTTAATATTAAAAAACAAACAAAGAAATCAAAAAATGGACAGAAGACCTAAATAGACATTTCTCCAAAAAGGACATACAGAATAGCCAACAGGCACACCAAAAGTTGCTCAGGGACTTCCCTCGTGGTGCAGTTGTTAAGAATCTGCCTGCCAATGCAGGGGACGCAGGTTTGAGCCCTGGTCCAGGAAGATCCCACATGCTGTGGAGCAACTAAGCCCATACACCACAACTACTGAGCCTATGCTCTAGAGCCTGTGAGCCACAACTACTGAGCCCACATGCCATAATTACTGAGCCCGTGAGCCTAGAACCCATGCTCTGCAATAAGAGAAGCCACCACAATAAGAAGCCTGCACACCACAATGAAGAGTAGCCCCTGCTCACCTCAACTAGAGAAAGCCCGCATGCAGCAATGAAGGCCCAATGCAGCCAAAAATAAATAAATAAAAATTTAAAGTTGTTCAATTTCACTAATTATTAGAGAAATGCAGATCAAAACTACAATGAGATATCACCTCACACCAGTCAGAATGGCCATCAATTAAAAAATCTACAAATAATAAATGCTGGAGAGGATGTGGAGAAAAATAAACCCTCATGCACTGTTGGTGTAACATGTACACCATGTTACACCATGTAAATTGTAATGCAGTCATGTAATGTAAATTGGTGCAGTCACTATGGAAGACAGTATGAAGGTTCCTTAAAAAACTAAAAATAGAATTATCATATGATCCTGCCATACCACTCCTGGGTATATATTCAGACAAAACTATAATTTGAAAAGATACATGGACTCCAGTGTTCATAGCAGCACTATTACAATAGCCAAGACATGGGAACAACCTAAATGTCCATCAACAGATGAATGGATAAAGAAGATATTGTTTATCCATCCACAAACACACACACAATGGAATACTACTCAGCCATAAAAAGAGGATGAAATTTTCCATTTGCAGCAACATGGAAGGACGTAGAGATTATCATATTAAGTGAAGTAAGTCAGACAGAGAAAGACAAATATCATAGGACAGCACTTATATGTGGAATATTAAAAAAATGATACAAATGAACTTATTTACAAAAACAGAAATAGACTCACAGACATAGAAAACAAACTTAGTTACCAAAGGGGAAAGAGGGTAAGGGATTTTTAAAAGAGAAATTAAAACAGACACAAAATAAATGGAAAAACATTCCATGCTTATAGATTGGAAGAATTAACATTGTTAAAGTGTCCATACTTCACAAGTCAATCTACAATGTATTCTCTATAAAAATCCCAATAGCATGTTTTACAGAAATAGAAAAACAATCTTAAAATTCATATGGGGGCTTCCCTGGTGGCACAGTCGTTGAGAATCTGCCTGCTAATGCAGGGGACACGGGTTCGAGCCCTGGTCTGGGAGGATCCCACATGCTGCGGAGCAGCTAGGCCCATGAGCCACAACTACTGAGCCTGCGCGTCTGGAGCCTGTGCTCCGCAACAAGAGAGGCCGCGACAGTGAGAGGCCTGTGCACCACGATGAAGAGTGGCCCCCGCTTGCCACAACTAGAGAAAGCCCTCGCACAGAAATGAAGACCCAACACAGCAAAAATACATTAACTAATTAATAAACTCTTACCCCCAACATCTAAAAAAAAAAAAAAATTCATATGGAACCACAAAAGACTTTGAATATCCAAAGCAATCTTGAGCAAGAAGAACAAAGCTGGAGGCGTCACACTTCCTGATTTCAAAATATATTACAAAACCACAGAAATCAAAACAGTATGCTGCTGGCATTAAAACAAACATATAGATCAATGGAATAGAATAGAAAGCCCAGAAATAAACCCACACATATATAGTCAACTATATATAATCTTTGACAAGAATGCCAAGAGTACACAGTAGGAAAAAGATAATCTCTACAATAAATGGTATTGGGAAAATTAAATATCCACATGCAAAAGAGTGACATTGAAAGCTTATCTCTCTCCATACCAAAAAAAACCCAAAAAACAAACCCTCAAAATGTACTAAAGACTTAAACATAAGACTTAAAACTATAAATATCTTAGAAAACAACATGGGAGAAAATATTTTGGCAATGATTTCTTGGATATGACACCCAAAGCACAGACAACAAAACCAAAGATAGACCAAAGATAGACAAGTGAGATTACATCAAAACTTCTCCACAACAAGGAAAATCATCAACAAAATGAAAAGGTAATCTACATAATTGGAGAAAATATTTGCAAACCATATAGCTAATGAAAGGTTAATATCCAAAAAAATATAAAGAATTCATAATACTAATAGCAAAAAATAATAATAACCCAATTTTTTTAATGGGCAAAGGAACTAAATAGACATACCTCCAAAGATGACATACCAATGACCAATAGACATGTAAAAAGGTGCTCAACATCACTAATTATCAGGGAATCAAATCAAATCAAAACCACAATAGATATCATCACCTCACACCTTACGATGGCTATAATAAACAGAGAACAAAAGTTGGCAAGGACACAGAGAAAAGAACTCTTTCAGACTGTTGGTGGGAATGTAAATTGATGCAGTAACTGGGAAAACTAGGAGGTTTTTTAATAGGGAGGTTCCTATTTCAAAAAATAAAGATAGAACTACCATATTATACAGCAATCCCCCTTCTGGGTCTATATACAAAGGAATTGAAATCAAAATTTTAAAGAGATATCTACATTCCCATGTGTGTTGCAGCATTATTCACAATACCCAAGACATGAAAGCAACTTAAGAACCTTGAAGACATTATGTACACCAAGTGAAATAAGCAAATACAGAAAGATAAATGCTATGGGATACCATTTGTATCATGAAAATAGTCAAACTCATAGAAGCAAAATGTGGAATGGTGGTTGTCAGAGTTGGTGGAGAGAGAGAACAAGGAGGTATTAGTCAAAGAGTACAGACTTTCAGTTACAAAACATGAGTAACTTCTAGAGATCTACTGTAGAGCATGGTGACTATAGTTAACATTACTGTATTATACGCTTAAAAATTTGTTAAGAGGGTAGATCTTAAGTATTCTTGTTATAAGAAAAATAATAAACAAGAGGTGGGAAAAAACTTTCAAAGATGAGGGATAGGCTTATGACATATATTATGGTGATAATTTCACAGGTGTAGACTCATCTTCAAACTTAAAAAGTTGTATACATTATGTACAAGTTTGTGTATGTCAAAAAACAAAAGGAAACACAGTAAGGGAGAGGGTGGAAGGTCACGGTATCAGAGAATAGCAGGAAGCTAGACCAGGCAGATCTTGAGGCCCTGCTTTTACTCTAAGTGATTGAAAACATCCACTTACCTAATTCTCCATCTACTTATCTATCCATCCATATGTCTACCTATCTGTCCATCTAGCTATCTAATATGTCTCTTGTCTATCTATCCTCCATCAATCTTTATTTATCCATCTACCTATCACAGTGTGACCTGTGTTATAAATATCAGTGTCCATACCATAGGTCTCCTACTAGATTTTGAGATTCTTGATGGTAGAGGCTGTGTCTTACTCATGTCTTTATCCTATGAAGTGCCTGACATTTTGTAAGCTGTCAATAAATTAATTAGTAAGTGCCCAAATATATGGACATCAAGCAGCACAAAAATCCTGCTCCATATATTTTTAGTACAAGAATATGATTCTTTCCTTGGTAGCATGGTTCTTGAGATCAAAGGCTCTACACTGTGTGATCCGAGGTAGAAGTAAAGGGTTAGGAGAAGCTCCCAAGTGCTATTGATAGGCTGAGGACCTCCTTAGGAAATTCATCACTAATGTGTGTGGATAATTCTGACACTTCTATCGCTACTTCCTTCATTCTCCTTAACCTTAGAGCCTAGAAGCTTTTGCCTTAATAACAATACTGACAAGTGCTATGGATGACAGATTTTTTTCTTTGACTCTATGCGTAAACAATATAAATAATAAGCTCAATATTGGGGTATATCAGCAAAGCAACTATGTTCATTTCCAGCCAGCTAGTCTTATTCTCAGTCATGCTGAAAAACAATGACCCTGAAAATCCATGCAGAGATTTGAACTGGATGAGAGAAAATTCTACAAAATAGATTGTGTGGCCCAGGAGAAATCAATGTGGCATTATTTACTCTAGAGGAGGCAATTCTCAGCCCAGCAGTTACATGATGTGTAGAGGTTTTATTCTGAGTTTTATGGACTTCCTCTGGAGAGCAGGCATACAAGTTATCCAGATGAACAAAAATTATTAAGACCACCAAAGATCCAAGAATGCCCTCACTGTTGCCTCATAAATAAAATCTGTGTAAATTAGTTTGTTGCATAGTAGAAGAGAGACAAGAGTAGAACAGAATGAAGAGGAACTGTCTTGTAGAATCCCACCCTACCATCTTGCAGTATCCTTAGCCATTCGTTAAGAACAAGTCCTCAGTGAACAAGGTGACTTGATTACAGCAGAATTCCACATGTAAGGTGCAAATGGATGTCCTGTGAATTTATTTTGCTTCCCCACAGAAATTGTTCTAAAATTTGAAAGCCCCTCAAGATATATTTTGGATGGTAAAATAGTACTGGAAAAATATAGTATTTGCCATGAATTCTGAAAAGAATGATGGGGTTCTTGATAAAAAGCATTTGGGTACACACACAGACTCTTCTACTTTATCCCAATTCTGATTCAAAATCCAGGCTGGGAGGGCAGATAAGAGTGTATGTGAGGTTTTATCTTTTGAAAACTTTCAACTTTGAAATGAGGCTATTTCATGCTTTTAAATCACAGAGAGAGAGCTTTGTAAGCAGTTCCTTCCCAGCAGCCTCTGCCAGATCTTCAAAGATTGAATTCTTTCCTGGCTGGAGAAATTCTCTCCTACAATAGTAGGAGTTGATTGTTCTCCACAGTCAGTTCTCCCTTTGAACACTTAGGATGCAGTGAGCTGCTTTTGATCAGGTTGAGATTGCAGGCCAAAATCCATACGGAATAGATGTCATCGGATTTCCCCAGAAGGTGTTCCTGCCATGCCCTTCACTTGTGCTTGACAGGTTACAGAGGTTTCTTCCTCACATCGCTATGTTTCTTGTACAAGTTGATTGTTTTCCCTGCTGAAGTGTACTCACCTCAGAAGATGAAAACACCATCACTGGGTATTTTGATTATTTTTGTGCTTAAGGTGTTTTGTTGTTGTTGTTGTTTTGGTTTTTTGAGGGGTTTTTTGCTATGGTTTCCCTGGAGCATAAATTATTACTGCAACAATCCACAGTGTCATCACCATCAGCATGAATCCGAACCTCTCTGTTCATTTTATATTTCTCTCACAAAGCACTATACAAATCAGAAGTGTCCTTAAGATATTCCAGTGCCAACTCTGTACCTTCATTTCAATGAAGTGAGGCTTTGTCTTTTTATTTTTAATTGGTCTCTCCTATGTGCTTCTAAAGCCCATTATTTGTACTTCTTAAAAGCACTTGCTTTCCCAGCACCACTTATTGAAGAGGCTGTCTTTTCTCCATTGTATATTCTTGCCTCCTTTATCAAAGATAAGGTGACCATATGTGTGTGGGTTTATCTCTGGGCTTTCTATCCTGCTCCATTGATCTATATTTCTGTTTTTGTACCAGTACCATCCTGTCTTGATTACTGTAGCTTTGTGGTATAGTCTGAAGTCAGGGAGCCTGATTCCTCCAGCTCCATTTTTCTTTCTCAAGATTGCTTTGGCTATTCAGGGTCTTTTGTGTTTCCATACAAATTGTGAAATGTCCATTGCAGCACTATTTACAATAGCCAGGACATGGAACCAACCTAAATGTCCATGGACAGATGAATGAATGAAGATATGGCACATATATACAATGGAATATTACTCAGCCATAAAAAGAAATGAAATTGAGTTATTTGTAGTGAGGTGGATGAACCTAGAGTCTGTCATACAGAGTGAAGTAAGTCAGAAAGAGAAAAACAAATACTGTATGCTAGCACATATATATGGAATCTTAAAAAAAAACAAAACAGTGGTACTGATGAACCTAGTGGCAGGGTAAGAATAAAGACGTAGACATAGAGAATGGAGTTGATGACACGAGAGTGAGGGGGAATCTGAGGCAAAGTGAGAGTAGTACTGACATATATACACTACTGAATGTAAAATAGTTAGCTAGTGGGAAGCAGCTGCATAGCACAGGGAGATCAGCTCGGTGCTTTGTGACCATTTAGAGGGGTGAGATAGGGAGTGTGGGAGGGAGATGTAACAGGGAGGGGATATGGGGATATATGTATATATATATATATATATATATATATATATATATATATATATATATATATATATCTGATTTACTTTGTTATACAGCAGAAACTAACACAACAGTGGAAAGCAATTATACTTCAATAAAGATGTTTTTTAAAAAAAAAGCACTTGTTCTATTTTGCTTTGTGTCTTTTTCCCTCTCTACTTCTGCTTTCTTATCCACAGAATATAAATTCTTGAAGGGTCTTAAACACCCTTGTATCTTTCTCAAAATATACTTCAATGCCTGACAAATGATCAACATTAGTAACTTAGTCAATAAAAAATAGAGAATGAATGAATAAGTGAATGATGGCATCCCACATCTTTACTCACATTGCGCAGCTAATGCTATTTTATCAATGAATTCTTTGCCGGCAGTAGCTGTCCTTGCTAACTGAAGAAAAAATTCCCTTCTCTTTTTCTTCTTTTTCCCTTGGATTGCTAGCAGAACATGTTTAGGCACTGCTGATCAGGGCTTGATTCTCTTCTGATCTTATTGATGAAAATCAGTTGTTCTCAATCTGAATCATGCATAGAATCACCTAGAAAGTGTGTTAAAATACAGATGGCTGAACTCCATCTCCAGTTTCTTATTCAACATGTCTGAGATGTGCCTGGGAATTTGTTTTACTAACAAGCTCGTAGATGATGTTGATGCTGCTGTCCAGAGACTACGCTTTGAGAACCACTGGATCAACCAGTCACGTGGGGAATTTTTGTGCCAAATTTGTGGCCTTAGTTGTTAGTTATTAGGAGGGGAAGGGTCTGAAAAGAAGAGTAGAGCCAGTTGAGACATTTTTAGTCTTCTGGTTGGAAAGTTCGAAATCATCATTGACTACAAATGGAAAGTTTGAGTGATGTGCACCAACTATTGTCCTTGCCAAGTTCCAAATACAAGGAGTCATCAATAGACAAGGGGAAAATCAGAAAGGACTGTGTCTTGGTGTGCTCAGGTTACTAAAAATTTCTCAGTAAACCCTTGCTGCTTGCTAAATTGCTCATTGAATTATATGTTCTAATTATGCAATGAGTTTAATGTAAGTTCTACAGAGGTCCAAAAAGTCTCATGTTTGACCAATAACTTTTTTGCTTAGTTGAAATCTACCTCTGCTCTTCAGTTATTAAAAATGAAAAACACTTTAGGGCAGGGGGTGGGGGGAAATTGGATGTAAGTAGTCAAAAAGTACCAGCTTCCAGTTATAAGATAAATGAGTATTAGGGATGTAATATACAACATGATAAATGTAAGTAACACTGCCATATGTTATTTATGACACTCGTTAAGAGAATAAATCTTGAGTTCCCATCACAAGGAAAAATTATTTTTCTTTTTCTTTTATTTTGTATGTATATGAGATGACGGATGTTCACTAAATGTGTTGTGGTAATTGGTTCATGATATAAGTCAAATCATTATACTGTACACAAACTTATACAGTGCTGTATGTCAATTATATCTCAGTAAAACTGGAAGAAAAATGAAGTAAAACAGAAAAAGGAAGAAAAATAAGAACACTTTAAATGACCTTCCTAAAGATAAGACAGTTTGGAAGACTAATGCACTGACATTCAATTATCAATATATACATTAAAAAGTTAAGTTTAGAAGTAAATGTAGCATAAAAGACAAAAATAATTCACTTATTAAGGTATCCTGGGATTTTAAGTGATATCTAGTGATTTTAAGGGATATCTAATATAGATTTTATAACTTCATGGTAAAATAGCAATGATGAGACAGTAAGCACATCTTGCAAAAATTAAAAATAAGATTTACTGTCAAGCAATATCTAAAATCTAAAAGGTATTTCCACTACTAAAATGCTGACAGATTTACATTGCAGACTGAAATTAGTGATAACTGGGTACAAAACTAATGAAATAAAAGATGAGACTTCATTAAATTCCAGGCTATCAATTAGTAATAGCATTTGGCTGTGAGTAACCAAATATTTGACAAAATAGGTACCTTAAATAGGGTTTATTTTTTTCTCATAGAACAAGTCTGGAGATGGAAGCTCACTTGTGTAATCAAATAAATTAATAAAAGCATAAGGAAAATAGAAATTAATCTGAAAGCAAATAACAGTAGAACTGATAGATTCAATAGCTGATTTTTTAAAAAAATATTGATGTAAAGAACAAAATTCCTGACAGTCTAATTCAGGAAAACTGATATCCACAAAATAAGAAAGTGAAAGAGGCTCCGCACTCCTCCACGTCCCACACCCACAAACACCTCTTCCAGTAGCTGAGGCCTCCCAGGGGTTATCACAATAAAGTAATGGAAACAGAAATGGATACTGAAGTATTTAATTACTTTGTGATGTATATAAACAAAAAGAAGAGCAATGAGTTATCAAGTACAGTTCAAAAGAGTCAACTTTCATTTAATTTTCTAAAATAATAAATCCTTCTCCAAGTTGCAACATTTTCCCCAATCCCCTCCTGTGATGTCTCTCTCACATCACCATGGCAACTCTTGTCCTTTAATAAACAGTAACTGCCATCCTGTAAGAAGATGAAGTAAACGAGCCTGACGATATCATTGTTCTCCCAGAGTCAGAGGTATCTCCTTGGATGTTTCCCCTTGTGGGTAGCCCTGTAGACTTGGAATGTTGCAGCCAGTCAAGATTAGAAAGACAACCTCCTGACTCTGGGCCTCCAGATTTCTTGTATTAGTGATATTTACTCAAAACCACATATGCTTTCCCCATACCAAAGTTACCTGATAATTTTTATATAGCATATATGATGAATATGACCCTCTAACTCAGCCATTCTTAAATGCAACAGTGGGAAGAAAATGTCAGAGATGCCAAGGAAAATTTTCAAGTTTCAAATCTAACTACCCATGTCTTTCCATGCAAAGATTTACTTTCTCCATCTCTTCTCCCCAACACCACAGCCCAGATTTATGTAATCACTGTCACAGTAAACTCCTGCTAGAGTTGGGCTATGAAAAATATTGCAACTATGGCCCGACTACTATCACATTCAAAACCGATAATGTTAAATAGAACAATATATAAGGGAAGGTAGGAATCACCGGTTTGCATGTGAAATATCAAAGACTCACTAGCCAGTTGGAAAGTCACTATGCAGAAGAGCAGAAGGGAATATGAATGCAGGCCAAATGAAGGAGGTAAATTTGACCTATCCTCTGGAAACCAATTATGTTTCACTAAAATTCTATTTGATTTTTCCTTTTTCAAAATATTCCTGAAAGGTGTAATCATACACATAAAACAGATTCAATGGCAATATTTTGGGAATCTGAGTGGAGGCATATAGGCTTTCCTTGTTTCATTTAAACAACAATTGCTTAACTTTGAAATTATTTCAAATAAAAAGGAACAAGATTTTAAAAAGGAAATATGGTTTCTGTTTCCACATGTAAGAAGTTTGGAAGTTGCCACCCTGTCCTAACAAGTAAAAAGCTGAGCATACTGAAAACTCAACAACTTTTCTTGGGTCCTTTAGAGAAGGAAAGACATAGAGCAAACCACTACCCGCAAGACTGGAGAGAAAGGCAAATACAGAGTCACAACTTAGCAGAGCAGAGACTCAAAAGCAGAAACCTCCTCAGGAACCAGTGCCTGGGCAGGAAAACCTGAACTGTAATTGACAAATTGCTGGAAGCTCAGTGCAGACAACCCTGAGAGTTAAAATCTGCAGTGAAACTGAATCACATAGGGGTGCTCACAGCACTGTGAGATATGCCTCCAGGAGCTGGGCCAGCCCCCACCCCATTAAATATCAGAGCCGCCTCAGCTTCTGGATGGGGGGGTATGTGTGTGTGTTGTGGGGGGATGAATAATTTTAAATACACCAGAGCCCTCTGTTCTTCACAAGACCTACCCTTAGAGGAAACTAGTTAACCAGAGCTTTACCTGCTGCTGTGCCATCAGAGACCTGGGAGAATACCCAACTCCAGCCCATCTTGTCCCATCTAAGGAGGAGAAAAAATAAAACTGAGAAACCCTTATGAAGGTCATGGTTCAGAGGCATACACTCACTAACAAACTGAGGCCTAATCATAGGACTAGAGAAAGCTTCCCCCAACCCCACTTCACCACCACATTACTAAAGGCCTATTTACAGCAGTTCCTTTTACCCAGGACATCAAAGCCACCTACCAAGAAAAAAATTAAAAGGCATAACAAAAAGCAAAAAAAACAATTTGAAGAGACAGAGCAAGCAGCAGAACCACACATGGCAGGGATGTCAGAATTATAAGACCAGGAGTTGAAAAAAACATGATTAATATTCTCGGGGTTCTAATGGATAAAGTGGACAGCATGCAAGAGCAGATGGGAAATATAAGCAGGGGGATGAAAATCCTAGAAAAGAACAAAAGATAAATTCTAGAGATAAAAAGCACTGTAACAGGAATGAAGAATGCCTTTGATGGGTTTAATAGTAGACTGGACACAGCTGAGGAAAGAGTCTCTGAGCTAGAGGATAGATCAATAGAATCCTCAAAAACAAAGAGGGAACAAGGACTGAACAAGCAGAACAAAACGTCCAAGCACTGTGGAAAACTACAAAAGATATAACATATGAGAAGTGGAAATGCCACAAGTAGAAAAAAGAAAGAAAGGAAGAGAAAAAATATTTAAAACAGGAATGACTGAGAATTTCCCCCAAATTAATGTCAAACACAAAACAACAGATCCAAGAATCTCAGAGAACACCAAGCAGGATAAAGACCAGAGAAAAACTATACCTAGGCATACCATCTTCAAACTACACAAAATCAAAGATAAAGAAAAAATCCTAAAGCCAGAGGGAAAGAAAAAAATAACACCTTACCTAGAGAGAACCAAAGATAAGAATTACATCCAGTTCTCACAGAAACCACACAAGCAAGAAGAGAGTGGAGTGAATTATTTAAAGTGCTGACAGAAAATAAAATCATCAACCTAGAATTCTGTACCCTGTGAAATTATCCTTCTGAAGTGAAGTAGAAAGACTTTCTCAAACAAAAATTGAGGGAATTTGTTGCCAGTAGACCAGCCTTGCAAGAAATGTTAAAAGAATTTCTCTAAAGAGAAGGTGAATAATTCAGGCCCCAAACTCAGATCTATATAAAGAAAGGAAGAATATTGAAGAAGGAGGAGTTATAAGTAACATAAAAACTTTTAATTTTTTTTAATCAAACAGATAACAGTTTGTTCAAAACAATAGCAACAATGTGCTTGATTATGTATGCTTTTGTATAAATCATGTGTACATTCATACAGGCTTATGTCTGCTCATGTATTGGTAAAATGAATAATAACAATACAAAGGACAAGAAGAAGCAATTAGGATGATTTTGTTATTATAAGGTACTCACTACCTGTGAAGTGGAGTAATATTATTTTAAAGTGGACTTGGATTTGTTGTAAATGTATATTGCAAACTCTAGGGAAAACACTAAAAAATGTATAAAATCAAAGTATAAATGATTTGCTAAAGGGGGAAATACAAGGCTAGTAAATGTATGAAAGCATTTCCACTTAACCAATTGGCAAAGAAACAGAAAACAAATGTAATATATCATTTTTAAAACTATAATATTTAATACTGGTGGCATTATTAGAAATTATTAGAACCACTTATATTTTTATATAATTTGACTCAGAATAATTCTACTTCTAGGACTCTATCTTGATGAACCACAGAAAACCAGTTAAAGATTAACATAGGGGCTTCCCTGGTGGCGCAGTGGTTGAGATTCCGCCTGCCAATGCAGGGAACAAGGGTTTGTGCCCCGGTCCAGGAAGATCCCACATGTCGTGGAGTGGCTGGGCCCGTGAGCCATGGTCACTGAGCCTGCGCGTCCAGAGCCTGTGCTCCGCAATGGGAGAGGCCACAACAGTGAGAGGCCCGTGTACCGCAAAAAAAAAAAAAAAAAAAAAAAAGTTTAACATAGAAGGATATTCGTCTTGGCATTGTTTATAACAGGAAAATAATTGAAATTGATCTAAACATACAATTAAGAAAATATTTAAAATAATTATGGTACTTCCATAATATAAATTATTTGTTAATAATAATAATGACACCTAACTTTTAAAACATGGAATGGTATAGTTTAGAATAATTAATATTTTTTTTGTGTGTGTGTGTGATACACGGGCCTCTCACTGTTGTGGCCTCTCCCATTGTGGAGCACAGGATCCGGACACGCAGGCTCAGTGGCCATGGCTCACAGGCGCAGCCACTCCACAGAATGTGGGATCTTCCCGGACTGGGGCACGAGCCCGTGTCCCCTGCATCAGCAGGTGGACTCTCAACCACTGCACCACCAGGGAAGCCCATAGAATAATTAATATTTTTACAATATAATATTAATAGAAATGAGTGGGATACAAATCTATACATAAAATATGGACCTAATATACAATATAAGGAGCTATCTCTGGATTATAAATTGTGAGTTTTTTCTTTATATTCTCCATTTCTAAAGACTTTTGTATAATGGAAATATACTACTTTTATATAAAAAGAGGTTATCTACAAACAATAAATTCTGGAGAGGGTGTGAAGAAAAGGGAACCCTCCTACACTGTTGAGGGAAATGTAAATTAGTACAGCTACTATGGAGAACAGTATGGAAGTTCCTTAAAAAATTAAAAATAGAACTACCATGTGATCCAGCAATCCCACTCCTGGGCATATATCTGGAGAAAACCATAATTCGAAAAGATACATGCACCCCAATGTTCATTGCAGCACTATTTACAATAGCCAGGACATGGAAGCAACCTAAATGTCCATCAACAGAGGAATGGATAAAGAAGATGTGGTGCATATATACAATGGAATATTACTCAGCCACAAAAAAGAGTGAAATAATGCCATTTGCAGCAACATGGATGGATCTAGAGGTTATCATACTAAGTGAAGTGAGACAGAAAAATATGAATATCACATAATATCACTTATATGTGGAATCTAAAACAATGATACAAATGAACTTATTTGTAAAAGAGAAACAGACTCATAGACTTAGAAAACAAACTTATGGTTACCAAAGGAGAAATGTGGGGGGGGAGAGATAAATTAGGAGGTTGAGATTAACATAACACACTACTATATATAAATTAGGTAATCAACAAGGACCTACTGTATAGCACAGGGAACTCTACTCAATACTCTATAATAACCTATATGGGAAAATAATCTGAAAAAGAATAGATACATGTATATGTATAACTAAATCACTTTGTTGTACACCTGAAACTAACACAACATTGTAAATCAACTATATTCCAATATAAAACCCAAAAACAGGTTAACATTTTTTTTAATCAAATTACTTTTCCCCACACTAAAAAGAATGGCTGATTTCCTAAACATATGCTTGTTGTGATCCTCAGAAACAAGTGGGAGTGTCTAGATATTAGGTAAATCATCTAGAAAACCCATGCTGAAGTCATTAAATTTGAGAAGTCTGAAACTTAAGATAAATTCTGCCCTCCATCACTTCTATTTTATTACAGTTTACTCAATTCACTCAAGATTATTCAGCGTAAAGCTCAGTAACTGAATAGAAAAGTATTATCACTTTAATGTTGAAATTGAAATTGCAGGTTATTGCAGCTGCCAAAAATCCAGCTAGTCCAAAAGTTCACTCTTCAATATTATGTAATAACCTAAATGGGACAAGAATGTGAAAAAGAATAAATACATGTATAACAATCACTTTGCTGTACACATGAAACTAACACAACATTGTTAATCAACTACACTACAATATAAAATAAAAATTTTTAATGAATAAATCAGTGTAAAAGTCTAGTATTTATACATGAAAAGGGGAAAAAACACTTTTTTAAACTAAATTGGTCAACTCTTTAATTTGAGGGGATCACCATTGGGGTAGCCTTATTCTCATGGGTCCAGACTTGTCCATTAGGGCTAATCCCAAAGCTGTATCCAGAGCCACAGTCCCCAAGGGATTGTGGTAAATTTATACTCTTCTGAAGTAGGTGGAACACAGATCCTGAGTTTCCAGATCAGTGCTGTCCAAAGGATTATTTTTTTTTAATTTAAAAAAAAAAAAAAAATATATATATATATATATAGTGTGTGTGTGTGTGTGGTACACGGGCCTCTCACAGTTGTGGCCTCTCCCGTTGCCGAGCACAGGCTCCAGACGCACAGGCTCAGCGGCCATGGCTCACGGGCCCAGCCGCTCCGTGGTCTTCCCGGACCGGGGCACGAACCCGTGTCCCCTGCATCGGCAGGTGGACTCTCAACCACTGCGCCACCAGGGAAGCCCTCCAAAGGATTTTTGATTGCACACCTTTATCAATTTTTTTAATTGAACATGCCTTCTCCCATATTTTGTATATGTACTGCAGTTACTACTTAATATCCCAAGGTACAATATAGGACAAAGTTTAGTTAATGACTGGTGCTTATCTGTAATTCAGCTAGCCTTCCTATTGGTTGAATTTTTTACACCATCTTCTCAGATGGTTGCCTTTACCATCTATGTGACTGCTGAAGACCTCTTTCAACTCCTAGAGAAGTAGCAGCAGATGTGCCTCGTCAGGATTTCCATGTCTGCTTGCATTATTAGAACTCTTTACACCACATTTTCTCTGGAAGAATCTTAAGCCATTTGTCCATTGTTGGGTATTAGTTCAAGTTGAAACTAGATAACATCAAGTATTATTCCACCTAAGCAGTCACAAGTAAATAGCACATGTCACAAAACGCTGGAAGTAAACTGAGCACTAACACCCTTGGTGACCCTCCCCCCTGTAGTTTTGTGTCTGAATTAGTCAGTAAAACTTGAGTAGTAGTTCAGGTTCTTTTAGCAGCTACTACAGAGAAACCCCAAAACTTAACTCGCTTAACACAGAAGTCCAAAATGGTAGTTCAGCAGCAGCTTTCCTCCAAGAAGTGATTAATATACCCAGGTCTTTTCCATTTTAAGCTTTCTTATCTCCAAGATGTGGCTCCCAAGACCTCTAAGCTCATCTCCATGAAGTCATGAGGACCGTGTGTTGAGGGTCTGTCATGGAACAGGTCAAGGATGTCCATTACTTACTTCATATTCTGTTGACCAGAACTCAGTCAAACAGCCACACCCAACTATAAGATCTCTACAGTGTAGTCAACCTTGTGCCAGAAGGAAGAAGAAGGCTTGGAGAAGAGATGTCTACTCATTCCCATAACAGACAGACCAAATGATGCTATTGCTGTCAACCTCCATATTAAAGATCAGTCATGCTTAACCTGTTTTTCTTAAAATAAACATAACCATAAACGTTTTGCTTGGGTTTTTTTTTTAACATTTCCAATAAACGAGTAAATAGAAAAATATCAATACAAAATGAATGGATGTCTACCTTCTTGTCTTCTGCTGACATTACTGAGAGTATGAAAATTCTAAAACTAAGGAAAACTATAATTAGTCTCCAATCAGAAAATACACATATCAGGATCAAGATGTTATAAAGCAGTGGTTCTCAGTCTAGGGTTCATAGACTTCAAAGATCTATGGGTTAGTATGTGTCATTGATATTGTAAGGAAAACTGTGCACATATGTGTGTGTGTGTGTGTGTGTGTGTGTGTGTGTTTATTTTTGCAGAGAGGATGACCATCAGAATCTAGGAAAGGGATGTGACCAAAAATGTATGAATTTTAAAAACAGCAATTAAGAGGTAAATTTTCCTCAACTGGTTAACAAATCAAAATCCACAAATAAATCTATTATCCAGATCCCATCAGAGTCATTCTACATAAATGCTTTAATAATATGTTGCTACAGTACTGTTCAGTTACCAGCAATAAAGAAAAAAATTGTCTCATTTTATATGATAGGATGGAGTCACTGTCAGAGAAAGCATCGTCATGTGGTATTAGTCTATGCTTTTCATGCTGACAAATACAAGGAGTTGAAGATATGCCTATCTAAATAGGCATACAGCAATTGGAAAGTGAACAAATCTGAGAATGCAGGTTGGCAAATTACATTTTAATAAACTCTAAAGTTATCTCCTCTGCTGGGGAGAACTTGGACAGATAAGATAATAATACTTTCCATAGGATGAATTACTGTTCACTATGCATACAGTCTAGGAAATTCCAATGCAAATCCATTTTTCTTCCTAACATGAACACCATAACCCAGTTTAAAAAATACTAGGGAATCTAACAGAATTTTGTTATAGTTTTTGCAGCCTGGTTCCTTGGTTATTAAAGGTCTGATAATATGTTACTTTTGCAAGATTTAAAGTTCTTCTGTGGCCTTTCTCATCTTCTGAGGTGGCCCACACTCTGTGGAATGTGTTTCTCTCTAAATAAATCCACTTCTTACCTGTCACTTTGTCTCTCACTAGTTTTCTCTGAGATGAGACATCAAGAACCCGAGCTTCATTAAGTCCTGAAACCAGGTGTGTGATCTCAGTTGGAAAACTGTGGGTTTTGGCCAGGTTTGAGTCCTGGCATGTGGGTTCAAGTCCCAATCTGAGGTGCACAGTTTCAGCTGGTGACCAGGAATGGACAGTGATAAGGTAAGAAAACGTTGAGAGTTAGGACTTGGTCCTAAAGAGGCCCATGGGATGCCACAAGCCAGATATACTGGGGAGGATGCTCTGCTAATGTCTGATCATTTTTGACCAGCAGGTCAACCCTGTATGCTTATGCACATCGAACAGCAGATCCAGGGCAGAATTGTTAACCTCTATACTCTTCTCCTTGACTCTGAGATTTTTCTCCTACATTTTTGCTTGCTTGTCCATTCCTGCTCTATTTCTTTCTTTCTTTCTTTCTTTCTTTCTTTCTTTCTTTCTTTCTTTCTTTCTTTCTTTCTTTCTTTCTTTCTTTCTTTTTTTCCTTCTTTCTTTCTTTCCTTCTTTCTTTCTTTCTTTTCTTTCTTTCTTTCGCTCTTTCTCTCTTTCTTTCTTTTCTTTCTTCTTTCTTTCTTTCCTTCCTTCCTCTTCCTTCCTTCCTTTCTTTCTTTCTTTCTTTCTTTCTTTCCTTCCTTCCTTCCTTCCTTCCTTCCTTCCTTCCTTCCTTTCTTCTTTCTTTCTTTCTTTCTTTCTTTCTTTCTTTCTTTCTTTCTTTCTTTCTTTCTTTCTTTCTTTCTTTCTTTCTTTTCTTTTCTTCCCTCTGTTAACACCAGAAGACCTGTGTAACCACCAAGGTGTACTTTTTTTTGCTTTTACTCCCCTCCCTCTGACCCTTACAAGTGCTGACCCTTTATTCTCAACTTATAGCTAGACCAACTCCCGCTCATCATCAACACCTTTGAGGACATCTTGTGTGCCATCTCTTTGTGACAACTTTTTGGGCACTAACACCTGGTTGGGAGACTACCTTAGAAGGGATAGCATCTAAAATCTCTTTTGTCATTTATACATATTTTTGTACTCTGATGCTGTTACAAAAAGTGCTTCATCATCAAGGAGACTCATAGAAAGGCCAAGGAAGCAGTTACAACAATTCTACACCAAGTGATGGCTATGCGAGGTTTCCAGACTATACTGACTTAAAACAAGGAGCTGTTCCATCCCTGCAGCCCCTAGATCAGGAATCCAGAGATTTTTACTCCCTGACAGGCAGGGTTGATGTGCCTACTCAGCCTTGAAGCAGTTACAGAACACGGACCATCACCCTTCTGCTTCCCATAAGAATATGGGAGTAAAATCTCTGAGTGGGGAATGAAACAGGAGAGAAGGGAGGAGGGCACAACCTTCATCTGAAAGAATGACATAGCCCGAGGACATGACATAAACTGATTACAGCCAAATGGGTCCAAGATGGCAGACAAGTCGACTTCCACTAGACCTTGAGCCTCAGTATACGCTTACTGTAACACATCAGTAAGCTAAATGACATACCTACAGGCACCATGACAGTTCCAAGGCCGATCATAAGGATCAAAAAATGGGTGGTGACCCAATTCCTGGAAATCCCCACCCCTTCCTGAAATAACTGGAATACTCCTCCCAATCATTAGCCTATGAAATTACCCCCCTATAAAAACTGACAACCCCATACTCTGGGGCCTTTCTCACCTTTTGAGATGGCCCACATTCTGTCTGCAGAGTGTGTTCCACTTCTTACTTATCAAAAAAAAAAAAAAGTAAAGTTCTTCTGTAATATGACTACTTAGTTCTTTAGCTAGGTTTTGCAAAAACAGGCAATATCATATTTTAAAATTGCTTTGTCCTCTGCCACCCTCCCCTTACCAAACTTTGTGATTTTGAAATCCACTCACTTAAAATGGCAATGTTTTTTTCACAGAGTTATACAGCAATAAATGGCAAAACTAACACCCCCTCTCCTGAAATAATTCCTTTCCTTCATGATTAATGGATTTTTAAAAATAAATTTCTTGAAGTCTATGTTTGTGAATAGGATAGAAAGAAGGAGATGATTCAGAAGTAATTGCAAAGTAGAGTGTCCTGACATTACAAATTCCATGGTCTGAGATTAAACCCCTTTAGGGGACTTCCCTGAAGGAACAGTGGGTAAGAATCTGCCTGTCAATGCAAGGGACAGGGGTTCGATCCCTGGTCCGGGAAGATCCCACATGCCATGGAGCAACTAAGCCTGTGCACCACAACTACTGAGCCTGAGCTCTAGAGCCAGTGAGCCACAACTACTGGAGCCCTCATGTGGAGCCCATGCTCCACAACAAAAGAAGTCCACACTTGTACCAACTAGAGGAAGCCTGCACACAGCAATGAAGACCCAACACAGTCAAAAATAAATAAATAAACTTATTTATTTTAAAAATAAATAAATAAACCCCTTTGGTTTGGCAAAGGAAGATCTTCACTCACTTTGGGAGGTGCTACCTGACTTAAAAGTTCAACTTTTTAAAAAATTGACCTATAGTTGATTTACAATGTTATGTTAGTTTCCAGTGTACAGCAAAGTGATTCAGATATATGTATATATATATATATATATATATATATATATATATATATATATATATATTCTTTTTCTGATTCTTTTCCATTATGGTTTATTACAACATACTGAATATAGTTCCCTGTGCTATATAGTAAGACATTGTTGTTTATCTCTTTTATATATAGTAGTTTGTATCTGCTAATCCCAAACTTCTAATTTATCCATCTTCCCTACTTTTCCCTTTAGTAACCATAAATTTAATTTCTATGTCTGTGAGTCTATTTCTGTTTTGTAAATAAGTTCATTTGTATCATTTTTTAGATGGCACATGTAAGTGCTATCATATGATATTTGTTTTTCGCTGTGTGACTTACTTCATTTAGTATGATAATCTCTAGGTCCACCCATGTTGCTGTAAATAACATTATTTCATTCTTTTTTAGTTAGTCAAGCTAGCAGAATGAGAGTGGGCTATATCCATGCTTCAGAAACATAAGACAGTGTCTGTCCCTTGGAACTTCTCTACTCTCTGCCCTACAACAGACAAAACATTACACTTATGGAATACTTATACACACTGGGAGAAAGAAATATCATTCAGAAGAAAACTTCTTCACTTTCTTTGCAATAGACATGGTTCTGTGTTGGGAGTGAACTAACATGAATGAGGTAAAAAATAATAATAATAAAGAAAGACCTGGTTTTTAAGGTGTACTACCCTTTTCCATCATCCTTTGCTGGATTAATACTATTATAAATATAAATTTCAGAAAACAATACATGATTTTATCATCCTCAGCATATAGTAGGCATGAAAACAGCCTGGAATTAAACTGGACTGGAAGAATATACTAGGTGGAAACCTAGATTGATTTTTTTCTTTATATGTATTCTTATTTTACATTTATATGATGTTATTTTTTTGTGAAAGTGACAGGAAACCTCATTAAATTATGCTCACATGAATTATCTAATGTTAAATTATTTGTGTTTATTAAGTGAATGTGTTTTGAGTAAATGCTATGTTCTGGGCATCATCTAGAAGGGCTTCATCTTTCATCAATACCACCATAAAAAAAAGAAATGGGGATTGGTTCAAGATAGCAGAGTAGCAGGACGTGCTCTCACTCCCTCTTGCAAGAACATCGCAATCACAACTAACTACTGAACAATCATCGACAGGAAGACACTGGAATGCACCAAAAAAGATACCCCATATCCAAAGGCAAATGAGAAGCCATAATGAGGTGGTAGGAGGGGTGCAATCACAATAAAATCAAATCCTATAACTGCTGAGGGGGTGACTCACAAACTGGAGAACACTTATACCACAGAAGTCCACCAACTGGAGTGAAGGTTCTGAGCCCCATGTCAGGCTTCCAAACCTGGGGGTCCAGCACAGGAGGAGGAATTCCTAGGGAATCAGACTTTGAAGCCTAGTGAGACTTGATTGCAGGACTTTGACTGAACTGGGGGAGAGACTCCACTCTTGGAAGGCACACATAAAGTAGTATGCACATAAGGACTCAGGGGAAGGAACAGTGACCCCATAGAGATTGAATCAGACCTACCTCCTAGTGTTGGAGGGTGTCCTGCAGAGGTGTGGGGGGGGTGTCTCTGTCTCACTGAGAGGACAAGGACACTAGCAGCAGAAGTTCTGGGATGTACTCCTTGGTGTGAGCCCTCCGAGAGTCGGCCATTAGCCACACCAAACAGCCTAGGTAGGCTCAAGTGTGCAGTCACCTCAGGCTAAACAACCAACAGGGAGGGGACTCAACCCCACCCATCAACAGACAAGCAGATTAAAGTTGTACTGAGCTCTACTCACCACAAGTCTCTCCCATCAGGAAACTTGCACAAGCCTCTTAGATAGCCTCATCCACCAGAAGGCAGAGAGCAGAAGCAAGAAGAACTACAATCCTACAGCCTGTGGAAGGAAAACCACATTCACAGAAAGGTAGACAACAAGAAAAAGCAGAGGGTTATGTACAAGATGAAGGAACAAGATGAAGGAACAAGAAAAAAACCCAGGAAAACAATGAAATGAAGTGGAGACAGGCAACCTTCCAGAAAAAGAATTCAGAATAATGATAGTGAAGATGACCCAGACCTCAGAAAAAGAATGGAGGCAAAGATCGAGAAGATGCAAGAAATGTTTTAAAAAGACCTAGAAGAATTAAAGAAAAAACACCTAGAAGAATTAAAGAACAAACAAAGAGAGATAAACAATGCAATAACTGAAATGAAAAATACACTAGAAGGAATCAATAGCAGAATAAATGAGGAAGAAGAATGGATGAGTGACCTGGAAGACAGAAAGGTGGAACTCACTGCTGTGGAACAGAATAAAGAAAAAAGAATGAAAAGAAATGAAGACAGCTGAAGAGACCTCTGGGACATTAAACACAACATTTGCATTATAGGTGTCCCAAAGTGAGAAGAGAAAGAGAAAGGACCCAAGAAAATATTTGAAGAGATTATAGTCAAAAAATTCCCGAACATGGAAGAGGAAATAGCCACCCAAGTCCAGGAAGCACAGAGAGTCTCATACAGGATAAACCCAAGGAGAAACACACTGAGACACACAGTAATCAAATTGACAAAAATTAAAGACAAAGAAAAATTACTGAAAGCAGCAAAGGAAAAACGACAAATAATATACAAGGGAACTCCCATAAGGTTAACAGCTAATTTCTCAGCAGAAACACTACAAGACAGAAGGAAGTGGCATGATATACTTAAAGTGATGAAAGGGAAGAACCTACAACAAAGATTACACTACCCAGTAAGGATCTCATTCAGATTCTATGGAGAAAACTAAAGCTTTACAGACAAGCAAAAGCTAAGAGAATTCAGCACCACCAAACTAGTTCTACAACAAATGCTAAAGGAATTTCTGTAAGTGGGAAACACAAGAGAAGGAAAGGACCTACAAAAACAAAAACAAAACAATAAAGAAAATGGTCACAGGAACATACAAATCGATAATTACCTTAAACGTGAATAGATTAAATGCTCCAACCAAAAGACACAGCCTGGTTGAATGGATACAGAAACAAGACCCATATATATGCTGTCTACAAGAAACCCACTTCAGACCTAGGGACACATACAGACTGAACGTGAGGGGATGGAAAATAATATTCAATGCAAATGGAAATCAAAAGAAAGCTGGATGGTTTCCCTGGTGGCGCAGTGGTTGAGAGTCCGCCTGCCGATGCAGGGGACACGGGTTCATGCCCCGGTCCAGGAAGATCCCACATACCATGGAGCAGCTAGGCCCATGAGCCATGGCCGCTGAGCCTGTGCATCCAGAGCCTGTGCTCCACAATGGGAGAGGCCACAACAGTGAGAGACTCGCGAACCACAAAAAAAAGAAAAAAAGAAAGAAATCTGGAGTAGCGATATTCATACCAGATAAAATAGACTTTAAAATAAAGAATGTAATAAGACACAAGGAATGACACTACATAATGATCAAGGGATCAATCCAGAAAAAGGATATCACAATTATAAATATATATGCACCCAACATAGGAGCACCTCAATACATAAGGCAACTGCTAACAGCTATAAAAGAAGAAATCGACAGTTACACAATAATAGTGGGGGACTTTAACACCTCACTTACACCAATGGACAGATCATCCAAACAGAAAATTAATAAGGAAGCACAAGTATTAAATGACACAATAGAACAGATAAATTTAATTGATATATATAGGACATTTCATCCATAAACAGCAGATTACACTTTCTTCTCAAGTGCACACGGAACATTCTCCAGGATAGATAAAATCTTGGGTCACAAATCAAGCTTCAGTAAATCTAGAAAACTGAAATCATATCAAGCATCTTTTCTGACTACAACATTATGAGATTAGAAGTCAATTACTGGGGAAAAAACATAAAAAACACAAACACATGGAGGCTAAACAGTACATTACTAAATAACCAAGAGGTTGCTGAAGAAACCAAGGAGGAAATCAAAAAATACCTAGAGACAAATGACAATGAAAACACGATGATCCAAAACCTATGGGATGCAGCAAAAGCAGTTCTAAGAGGAAGTTTACAGCTATACAATCCTACCGCAAGAAACAAGAAAAATCTCAAATAAACAATCTAACCTTACACCTAAAGGAACTAGAGAAAGAAGAACAAACAAAACCCAAAGTTAGCAGAAGGAAAGAAATCAACAAGATCAGAGCAGGAAAAGAATGAAATAGATATAAAGAAAACAATAGCAAAGATCAATATAAGTAAAGGTTGGTTCTTTGAGAAGATAAAAAAAATTGATAAACCATAAGCCAGACTCATCAAGAAAAAAAGGGAGAAGACTCAAATCAATAAAACTAGAAATGAAAAAGGAGAAGTAACAACTGACACTGCAGAGACACAAAGGATCACGAGAGATTACTACAAGCAACTATATGCCAATAACATGGACAACCTGGAAGAAACGGACAAATTCTTAGAAACGCACAACCTGCTGAGACAGAACCAGGAAGAAATAGAAAATATGAACAGACCAATCACAAGCAATGAAATTGAAATGGTGATTAAAAATCTTCCAACAAACAAAAGCCGAGGACCAGATGGCTTCACAGGAGAATTCTATCAAACATTTAGAGAAGAGCTAACACCCATCCTTCTCACACTCTTCCAAAATATAGCAGAGGGAGGAACACTGCCAAACTTATTCTACGAGGCCACCATCACCCTGATACCAAAACCAGACAAAGACGTCACAAAGAAAGAAAACTACAGGCCAATATCACTGATGAACATAGATGCAAAAATCGTCAAAGAAATGCTAGCAAACAGAATCCAACAGCACGTTAAAAGGATCATACACCATGATCTGGTAGGGTTTACTCCAGGAATGCAAGGATTCTTCAATATACGCAAATCAATCAATGTGATACACCATATTAACAAACTGAAGGAGATAAACCATGTGATCATCTCAATAGATGCAGAGAAAGCTTTTGACAAATTTCAACACCAGTTATGATAAAAACCCTGCAGAAGGTAGGCATAGAGGGAAGTTTCCTCAACATAATAAAGGCCATATATGACAAACCCACAGCCGACATCGTCCTCAATGGTAGAATACTGAAACCATTTCCACTAAGATCAGGAACAAGACAAGGTTGCCCACTCTCACCACTATTATTCAACATAGTTTTGGAAGTTTTAGCCACAACAATCAGGGAAGAAAAAGGAATCCAAATTGGAAAAGAAGAAGTAAAGCTGTCACTGTTTGCAGATGACATGATACTATACATAGAGAATCCTAAAGATGCTACCAGAAAACTACTAGAGCTAATCAATGAATTTGGTAAAGTAGCAGGATACAAAATTAATGCACAGAGATCTCTGGTATTTCTATACATTAATGATGAAAAATCTGAAAGTGAAATTAAGGAAACACTCCCATTTACCACTGCAACAAAAAGAATAAAATATCTAGGAATAAACCTACGTAAGGAGACAGAAGACCTGGATGCAGAAAATTATAAGATACTGATGAAAGAAATTAAAGATGATACAAATAGATGGAGAGATATACCATGTTCTTGGATTGGAAGAATCAACATTGTGAAAATTACTTTACTACCCAAAGCAATCTACAGATTCAATGCAATCCCTATCAAACTACCACTGGTATTTTTCACAGAAGTAGAACAAAAAGTTTCACAACTTGTATGGAAACACAAAAGACCCCGAATAGCCAAACCAATCTTGAGAATGAAAAGTGGAGCTGGAGGAATCAGACTCCCTGGCATCAGATTCTACTACAAAGTTACAGTAATCCAGACCATATTGTATTGGCACAAAAGCAGAAATATAGATCAATGGAACAAGATAGAAAGCCCAGAGATAAACCCACGGACCTATGGTCAACTAATATATGACAAAGGAGGAAAGGGTATACAATGGAGAAAAGACAACCTCTTCAATAAGTGATGCTGGGAAAACTGGACAGATACATGTAAAAGAATGAAATTAGAACACTCTCTAACACCATACACAAAAATAAACTCAAAATGGATTTGAGACCTAAATGTAAGACCGGACACTATAAAACTCTTAGAGAAAGACATAGGATGAACACTCTTTGACGTAAATCACAGCAAGATCTTTTTTGATCCACCTCATAGAGTAATGGAAATAAAAACAAAAATAAACCTAATGAAACTTAAAAGCTTTTGCACAATAAAAGAACTATAAATAAGATGAAAAGACAACCCTGAAAATGTGGGAAATATTTGCAAATGAATCAATGGAGAAAGGATTAATATCCAAAATATATAAACAGCTGATGAAGCTCAATATTAAAAAAACAAACAACCCAATCCAAAAGTGGGCAGAATACCTAAATAAACATTTCTCCAAAGAAGACATACAGATGGCCAAGAAGCACATGAAAATCTGCTCAACATCACTAATTATTAGAGAAATGCAAATCAAAACTACAATAAGGTATCACCTCACACCAATTAGAATGGGCATCATCAGGAAATCTCCAAACAACAAATGCTGGAGAGGGTTTGGAGAAAAGGGGACCCTCTTTTGCTGTTGGTGGGAATGTAAATTGATACAACCACTATGGAGAACAGTATGGAGGTTTCTTAAAAACTCAAATATAGAATTACCATATGACCCAGCATTCTCACTGCTGTGCATATACCTGAGAAAGCCATAATTCAAATGGACACATGTACCCCAATGTTCATTGCAGCTATTTTTACAATAACCCGGTCATGGAAGCAACCTAAACATCCATCAACAGACAAATGGATAAAGTAGAAGTGGTACATATATACAATGGAATATTAGCCATAAAAAGGAATGAAATTGGGTCATTTGCAGAGACGTGGATGGATCTAGAGACTGTCATACAGAGTGAAGTAGGTCAGAGAGAGAAAAACGAATATCGTATATTAACGCATATATGTGGAATCTACAAAAATGGTACAGATGAACTGGTTTTCAGGGCAGAAATAGAGACACAGATGTAGAGAACAAACGTATGGACACCAAGGGGGGAAAGCAGCAGGGGGTGGAGGTGGTAAAAAAAAAAAAAAAGAATTCTTTGTTACACTTCAAAAAGTTAACCACAGTCCAGAATAGGAAAATCTGCAGAGACAGAGAGTAAATTAGTGGTTGCCAGAGGCTAGGGGAAGGGGAGAATGGGTAATGACTGTTAGTGAGTACAGGGTTTCTTTTTGGCATGATGAAAATATTCTGTAATTAGACAGTGGTAATGATTGTACAACTTTGTGAATGTACTATAAACCACTAAATTGTACACTTTAAACATGTGAATTTTATGGTATGTGAAGTACATCTCAATAAACCCATTATTTTACAAAAAATAAAAAGTAATGGTGGTGTCAGATTATATGAGCATTGAAGTGTCACAGCTCCATTACCAACAACTTATGGGGCAGGCTGATTTCTTGACTTGGAAAAACAGGAACAAAATGCAAAGCCATTCTGATAGATACCTTGTGACCAACAATCCAAAAAAGGAATCCTCCAGGGCCCCTAACCTGTGTCATCCAGAAGTGTTTCACTTGAACTATTCATGCACTCACTGCATTTCTTAAGAGTATCCTTGTTTTCTCTGCTTCTGCATTCTAACATTGCTTCCCTTATGTAAATATACCTTGGAATTCCAGGATTGATGTTACTGCTGATATTTACTGTGGCTCAATTCTCCACACACAGTCCAAATCACACTTGTTTAAGCCACACCAGGACACTGCCCAGCCCAACACATTTACCTTCTGACAATTCAGCCCATCAATGCTGAGTTACTGCACCCCCAACATACATAGCCTCACAAGCCATGGGAACACCAGCCAAAAAGAACCTCAGATAAGAAGATGAAAAAATCAAAGCTATTCTCCCAGAGAGGTAGAAGAATGGCCCTCTACTCTAAATAATTTGGAAGATGCTTAAAGGCCCTAAATTCTATATAAAGTGGCAAGAACCCAATAGTTATACTTTTGTATGTGCAAATTAACTATTTCATAACCTCACAGTTTATTTTCTTTCCCACCTGATTTATCCCAGGTATGAGGTATTAATTTGTTTGCCGGAGTTTATAATAATCAGTGACAAACTTTGAGTATCATTTTCTAGGTGAAACACACTAATTTCCTTTATAAACAACCTGAGCCACCCAACCACTTGTGAAATAACATTCTTTTTTTATTGAGTATAGTTGATTTACAATATTGTGTTAGCTTCAGGTGAACAACAAAGTGATTTGGTTTTAAATATATATGTTTATACCTATATCCTTTTTTTCCTATTCTTTTCCATTACAATTTAATACAAGATATTGAATATAGTTCACTGTTCTATACAGTAGGTCCTTGTTGGTTATCTATTTTTTATATAGTAGTGTGTATATGTTAATCCCAAACTCTTAATTTATCCTTCCCCCACATTTCCCCTTTGGTAACCAGAAGCTTATTTTCTATGTCTGTTAGTCTGTTTCTATTTTATAAATAAGTTCATTTGTACTATTTTTTAGATTCCATATATTAAAAATATTATACAATATCTGTCTCTGTCTGACTTACTTCACTTAGTATGATAATTTCTAGGTCCATCCATGTTGCTGCAGATGACATTATTTCATTCTTTATTATGGCTGAGTAATATTCCTATGTATATATGTACCATATCTTCTTTATCCATTCATTTGTTGGTGGACACTTAGGTTGCATCCATGTCTTGTCTATTGAAATAACATTCTTTAAGAGAATTCTGCTCTGACTGCTTGAAAATTTGAGTGAAATAAAGAGTAGGTTTGATACATCTCTTAAATCAGGAGTTAACAGCATTTTCTGTAAAGAACCAGGTAGTAAATATTTTAGATTTTATAGGCCATACAGTCTCTTTTGCACCTGCTCAACTCTACCATTGTAGCACAAAGCAAGGCAATATGGAAACAAATGAGTTGTGTTACATTGAAACTTTATCTGAAAAAGACAATTAGGAAAGCAAGAGTTTTCTGACCCCTGTCATACATCATGATTTTGTTAAGATGTAATATATATTCTTCTCATTTCATTTGTTTAAAAATGTCTCCCAATATAAGCAATTCCTAAGAAGAGAGATTAGAAGAATCCACATTAGGGAGTTTAAGTAATATCTGAGATAAACCATCCACTATATCTGGCATATGATAAACATGAAATAAATGTTGGCTGAATTAAAAATCTAATTCACACATCAAAAATATATAGCACAGAGTTAGCCAAATTCTGATATAACTTAACCTTGAAAATAGTCCCCTTGTTTCATGACTTTTTGCTGTCTTTTCCTTCTAATTATTAGACTATTTTTAGACTTTCTCCATGTCTATATTATTATGCATATCCATTTTTTATAGTTATTCAGCAGCTGTAAGCTTTCAAACAAAGACTCTTCAATACTGCTATATTAAGGGAAATTATAATAGCCTATCGACCACATTTCAGTCAATTATCCATTCGTTATTCTGTCTTGAAGGCTAATTTCATAAAATAATGGATATGATTATCATAAAAGTCAATATAAGTGTAAGTGTGAGGATGGAACCAATGATGAGCCCAAGCAGTTAACATATTTTTGTACCACTTCCCAAATATGTGCCTGTAGATTTGGACCTTTTTTTCCATCCATTGTCTACTTGAGTAATCTTCAAAGTGAGGTGTGGGTTACTTCAAGGGGTTACCAAGATATTTCATTATGGTGTCAAGCAAAACATTCAGAATTTCTATTTCTATTCAGTTTTTTCTTACCCCTTTATTTTCTGTGTTTTTGAATTTTACAATGTACTCAGTATATTTTTAGAATTGTACATTATATTATGCGGGATGCATGTTCAAAAAAGTCTGGAACTCTATTAATGTACACTATGTAGTGCCATGTAAAATGGTAACATGCTCTTCTAAATACCTAATGTAAACATCACAGAGACACTGAAGTTTTTAGTGCAATTTTTTTGTACCCTGGATGTATTAGGAATATATATTTTGATAAACAGATAGGAAAAGTACATTTGGAGATGGCTCAGATTGTGTAATTAGCAGCACTCTGTTATTTCATATTACGATATGTGCTTAATTTGTTTGCTGGTTTGAAATACCATTATAGAAGTAAGTGCTATAATGAAAGACTGAAGAAGTATATATCATCCAGAAAAACTACAATGAATTTTGCTACATCAAAAACCAACCCAAAGCTAGTAGCATAAAACAGCCATCATTTTATTTTGCTCATGGATTCTGTGGGACAAGAATATAGGACATAACATGGATGCCTTGTCTCTGCTCCACATCATCTGACGTCTCATCTGGGCAGAGTTCAGTGGCTGGGGATGACTGGAATAACCGGGAGCTAAAAGGAGAGTGCAGCTTCTTCACTCACATCTGGCTGAGATGTACTGAAAGTGGACTTCAGGTATCACTAGTGTTAACCTGCGGGTAGCTGTTCCATGTGGTTTGGGCTCTTTCAGCACATGGAGGCCTCCAGGTAGGTGTACTTATCTCCTGGTGGCTCAGGGCTCCAAGAGCAAGTGTTCCAGCAAACAGGGGGAGGCTGCAAGGTTTCTTATAACCTAACCTTAGAAATCGCATGACATCACTACCAGGTTACTCTAGTAACCAAGGCAGTCCAGGCCTGTCCAGATGCCAGGAAGAGGACTTAGCTGTCCCCTCCCAATGGAAGGAATGTCAAAGAATTTGCAATTATGTTTTCTTTTCATTGAGGTATGGTTGATGTACCTTATTATATACACTTCAGGTATATAACAAGTGGTTCACAATTTTTAAAGGTTATATTCCATTTATGGTTATTATAAAATATTGGTTATATTCCCTGTGTTGTACAATATATCTTTGTATTTTATTTATTTTACACACAGTAGTTTGTACCCCTACTCCTATATTGCCCCTCCCCCCTCCCCTCTCCCCACTAGTAACCACTAGTTTGTTCCCTATATCTGTGAGTCTGTTTTTTTGTTGTTATATTCATTAGTTTGTTGTACTTTTTAGAGTCCACATATAAGAGGTATCATACAGTATCTGTCTCTCTATCTGACTTATTTCACTAAGTATAATACCCTCCAAGTCCATCCATGTTGTTTCAAATGGCAAAACTTCATTCTTTTATGGCTACTATTCCATTACATATATATACCACAACTTCTTTATCCATTCACCTGTTGATGGACATTTAGGTTGCTTCCATATCTTGGCAATTGTAAATAGTGTTGCTATGAACATTGAGGTGCATGTATCTATCCAAATTAGTGTTTTTTCAGATAAATACCCAGGAGTGGAATTGCTGGGTCGTATGGTAGTGCTATTTTTAGTTTTTTAAGAAACCTCCATACTCTTTTCCACTGTGGCTGCACCAATTTACATTCCCACTACCAAGGGTTCCCTTTTCTCCATAACCTCATGCACTTAAGTTTCAAAACTACCACAGACAATAACTTTACACACACACATACACACACACATGCACACAATTTTGATCACCAGAATAATTCAATTATACCAGGAAAAATGATTATATTTTTAAAACTTGGAATATTTATATTTAAAAAACTGTGATGCTAGAAAAATTTTACAAGACACAAATATAGGCTTTTAAAAAAATATCGTATTAGATGAAGATAGATATTAAACTTATCTATAGGAATCCAACTAATTTAATAGACCTCTGAGATTCCCTTCATCCATTCCTTGGGGAGGCATAAACTGTTAAATACATAAAATTTTACATTATCATAATAAACTTGAAACAAATTACAGTCTAAAAATTATTTTAAGGCATTGCAACATGGACAGAACAAAAAAATTTTTTTAACATCTTTATTGGGTTATAATTCCTTTACAATGGTGTGTTAGTTTCTGCTTTACAACAAAGTGAATCATTTATACATATACATATGTTCCCATTTGTCTTCCCTCTTGCGTCTCCCTCCCTCCCACCTTCCCTATCCCACCCCTCCAGGCTGTCACAAAGCACCGAGCCAATATCCCTGTGCCATGTGGCTGCTTCCCACTAGCTATCTACCTTACGTTTGTTAGTGTGTATATGTCCATGACTCTCTCTCGCCCTGTCACAGCTCACCCTTCCCCCTCCCTATATCCTCAAGTCCGTTCTTCAGTAGGTCTGTGTCTTTATTCCTGTCTTACCCCTAGGTCCTTCATGACAATTTTTTTTTTAATTCCATATATATGTGTTAGCATACGGTATTTGTCTTTGTCTTTCTGACTTACTTCACTCTGTATGACAGACTCTAGGTCTATCCAACTCATTACAAATAGCTCAATTTCGTTTCTTTTTATGGCTGAGTAATATTCCATTGTATATATGTGTCACATCTTCTTTATCCATTCATCCGATCATGGGCACTTAGGTTGTTTCCATCTCTGGGTTATTGTAAATAGAGCTGCAATGAACATTTTGGTACATGTCTCTTTTTGAATTTTGGTTTTCTCAGGGTATATGCCCAGTAGTGGGATTGCTGGGTCATATGGTAGTTCTATTTGTAGTTTTTTAAGGAACCTTCATACTGTTCTCCATAGTGGCTGAACCAATTCACATTCCCACCAGCAGTGCAAGAGTGTTCCCTTTTCTCCACACCCTCTCCAGCATTTATTGTTTCTAGATTTTTTGATGATGGCCATTCTGACTGGTGTGAGATGATATCTAATTGTAGTTTTGATTTGCATTTCTCTAACGATTAATGATGCTGAGCATTCTTTCATGTGTTTGTTGGCAGTCTGTATATCTTCTTTGGAGAAATGTCTATTTAGGTCTTCTGCCCATTTTTGGATTGGGTTGTTTGCTTTTTGGTATTGAGCTGCATGAGCTGCTTGTAAATTTTGGAGATTAATCCTTTGTCAGTTGCTTCATTTGCAAATATTTTCTCCCATTCTGAGGGTTGTCTTTTGGTCTTGTTTATGGTTTCCTTTGCTGTGCAAAAGCATTGAAGTTTCATTAGGTCCCATTTGTTTATTTTTGTTTTTATTTCCATTACTCTAGGAGGTGGGTCAGAAAGGATCTTGTTGTGATTTATGTCATAGAGTGTTCTGCCTATGTTTTCCTCTAGGAGTTTAATAGTTTCTGGCCTTACATTTAGGTCTTTAATCCATTTTGAGCTTATTTTTGTGTATGGTGTTAGGGAGTGATCTAATATCATATTTCTACATGTACCTGTCCAGTTTTCCCAGCACCATTTATTGAAGAGGCTGTCCTTTCCCCACTGTACATTCCTGCCACCTTTATCAAAGATAACATGTCCATATGTGTGTGGGTTTATCTCTGGGCTTTCTATCCTGTTCCATTGATCTATTTTTCTGTTTTTGTGCCAGTACCATACTGTCTTGATTACTGTAGCTTTGTAGTATAGTCTGAAGTCAGGGAGCCTGATTTCTCCAGCTCCTTTTTTCGTTCTCAAGATTGCTTTGGTTATTCGGGGTCTTTTGTGTTTCCAAACAAATTGCAAAATTTTTTGTTCTAGTTCTGTGAAAAATGCCAGTGATAGTTTGATAGGGATTGCATTGAATCTATAGATTGCTTTGGGTAGTAGAGTCATTTTCACAATGTTGATTCTTCCAATCCAAGAACATGGTGTATCTCTCCATCTGTTTGCATCATCTTTAATTTCTTTCATCAGTGTCTTATAATTTTCTGCATACAAGTCTTTTGTCTCCTTAGGTAGGTTTATTCCTAGGTATTTTATTCTTTTTATTGCAATGGTAAATGGGAGTAAAAAAGAGTCATGTACCACAAGGTTCATTGCAGCACTATTTACAATAGCCAGGACATGAAAGCAACCTAAGTGTCCATTGACAGATGAATGGATAAAGAAGATGTGGCACATATATACAATGGAATATTACTCAGCCATAAAAAGAAACGAAATTGAGTTATTTGTAGTGAGGTGAATGGACCTAGAGTCTGTCATACTGAGTGAAGTAAGTCAGAAAGAGAAAAACAAATACAGTATGCTAACACATATATATATGGAATCTAAAAACAAACGGTTCTGAAGAACCTAGGGGTAAGACAGGAACAAAGACACAGACCTACTAGAGAATGGACTTGAGGACATGGGGAGGGGGAAGGGTAAGCTGTGACAAAGCAAGAAAGAGGCATGGATATATATATACACTATCAAACGTAAGGTAGATAGCTAGTGGGAAGCAGCTGCATAGCACAGGGATATTGGCTCGGTGCTTTGTGACCACCTGGAGGGTTGGGATAGGGAGGGAGGGAGGGAGGGAGACGCAAGAGGGAGGAGATACGGGAACATATGTATATGTATGACTGATTCACTTTGTTGTAAAGCAGAAACTAACACACCATTGTAAAGCAATTATACTCCAGTAAAGATGTAAAAAAAAAATGTTGTTATAACATAAAAATATTTTACACAAACAAAAGAAATTTGTTTTTAAGATTTCCCAGATGATCTCAAAGTTATTGAAGTTAAATAAGAATTATTTGCTTTAATTTTCCTATCAGCACTTGAAAATGTTATTTTCTAGATTTTTTAATTCAAGTCTTTGAAACCCCGTTTTCCTCCCTTTATCTCTAGGTAGGAAAAATGTAATTTGGAGGTTTAGCATGAAAGCACATATTGCTGCAGGACTAGAAATCAACTAGGTTAGAGAAAAGTTGGGGGTGTCAGAGAAAAGGACAGAGCCGTGCAATCCTCATCTAGATAGTGGGTTGAGTCCCTGGGGATCCAAATTAGCAGGGCTGTGACAGAGGACATTTCATTTCTATTATTACCAAGTTCTGTGCTCCCTGGTCTAGACACAAAGATATGAACACTAAAAACAAACAAACAAAAAAGAGTTTTTGCTTTGCAAAACACTCTGATAACAATGAACTTTCTTTACTCATTCAAACTGGGGAAAAAAAGATCATCTTTCTCACACAGCTGCCAGGCGGTTTTTTTTTCACACTAATGTTTCTTTCAACTTCCATTTCTCCATCTGTCCTGCTCCTTCTTTCATACAAAGGCATATCTGATTGATGCTGGGTGTTTAGTAAAAATATTTTAGTTTTGAACCAGCAGCCACTTATACTCACCGCTGTTTGCTGTGAAATGGTTCTCACTGGTGATTTCATTGTATTTGCTTTTTCCATGACCAAAATCATTTCCATTGCTAAGGCTATTTCACGTAAAACCTGGAAAATCAAATATCTTGTTTGAAACACAGCTTTTTGGTTATTACAAGCCACCAGTAAAGCTTTCTCTCGCCGTTTCATTGAAAATCTTCCAAACTCAAAATTTACAGACAGTGAGGATACGGCCAGTGTCTGTAACAAGAGTTTTTTTTTCCCCTCTAAATAGAAAGATGTGAAGGGATGGCTGTACTGTACAAAGACTGATTTCATGTGAGCCTCATAGCCTTCGTGTCAATGTGTCATTGTGTCATCTTCTACATATTTTAGAGAGAGAGCACAAAGCAATAGTCTACTGAAACAATGTAGGTGCAGTTTTTTTGGGTTTTTTAAATTGTTCTTGTTGTTTTAGGGTGTGGGGGGAAAATTAGTCTTATTTTTTCCCTACTTGGGATATAAAACTGTGAAATTCAATCTTCAACAGAAGGCCCTGTAATTCTCCTAAAACATAGTTCTTTGTATGTTTCTTTAACAAAGTTTAAGCTTGTGTTAATAAATTAAAAAGAGAAATTGCTTGTCTGTCCACTTCAGCTTTGTTTTATGCCCACTTCATATTATTGTCTGTGTTCTAATTCATACTTTTTGTTGTTGGTTTGGTTTGGTTTTTGGCCTTGTGACATGTGGGATCCTAGTTCCCTAAACAGGGATCGAACTACAGCCCCTGCATTTGAAGCTCAGAGTATTAACCACTGGACCACCAGGGAAGTCCCGTAATTCATATATTTGATACCATTTCTGATGTGTAAAATTGGTTGTCTTGAAAATATCTTATAAAGAGTTCAATTGTAAATAAAAAAATACTGTAGGTGCAATATTTTAAAACACTAAAGTTTAGAAATCTAAAAATGAACCATTTCATTGTTAAAATATTCACAGACTTACAGAATGGATCTCAAAGGGCTTTCTTCCTTTTTCACATGAGGAAACTGAGGCCTAGAGAGTTATTTGTCCCAAGTCAAGACTTTTAGGTGCCAGCCCAGCAGGCAAACTTCCACACTACAGTTCATCCCTTGAATCAATGTTCTAGTAACAATGAGCCAATTCCCTCTTCCTGGCTTAGAAAAACTTACTGTTTCAGGAAACTGAAGTATAAATAAGTAGATAGGAAAGAAGGGAGATAGAAAATATGGAAAGAGCAAGAAAGAGAGGAAGATATGGAGACAGAAATAAACTGAAACTAAAGAAAGAAGGGAAGAAGGAAGAAGGTAGCTAGTCAGGCAGGAAGGGAGGAGGGATAAGTCTAGTGGATACAGTCTAGCTGGAAGGGATGATAAGGGGACTTGTCTTGGAGCTGGACTTGTATAAAAATCCCTTAGAGGTGCCTAGGAGATTAGAGGCCTCCTGGAAAGAGACAGAAATCGTGTAGTAGGATTGGGCCTTTCTACTAGACACAGAATGTGGGTCCAACTTATCTGCTTCTTAAGGGGACACCCAGCTAATGTGGAGGTAACATGCAGATGCCGGTACAACCCTGGCAGGAGGCGGCAGTGAAGTGAATATAGAGGGCTAAGGGGCTTATTCTGTCCTCCCTGATGCATCCATGTTTTGATCGACAATATTGCCTAAATGAATGGGGATTATATGGGTTCCATAGCACTTTGTACTTCCATACAATTTGGCTCTTACCTCTGTTATAACACTTGGCATATATAGCTTTATGATTTCTTAGCTTCATATATCTCTTCCCTACTAGACAGGGTGCTCCTTGAAGCTAAGAGCCCATTATGTTCATTTATGTGTACCCTATACTTAGCACAGGATCTGATAAATGGTAAAAATGTTTGTCTATTCAGTTAAACTCTGATATGAATAGGCTTGTTTAAATAGGGACAACTGGCTCTCAAGAACCATCAGAAATAAAATCTCAGCAATACTTCTTTTAGGAGACATGTAGTAGCTCTTGGTTTTGCTTCCTAACTATTCCCAGCTATCTATTCATTGGACTATTCCTGACCCTCTCTCCAGTTGTTGGGTAGAGTCATGGGACAAGTTCTGCCCAATGAGGTGTGAGCAGAAGTGGGGACTGAGTGTCACTTCAAGCCCAGGACATTTAATTGCAGGTATGAGATACTCTTGCTACCAGAGCAAGCAGCAATATCCCAAATGGTGGCTGCTCCATCAACCTGGAACTGGGGTTAAAGATGATGTAACCAGAAGCCCTTGCTAATCTATAACTAACATGAGATATAAGCAAGAAGAAACCTTTGTTGGTTTAAGCCACTGAAATCTGGGGCTCGTTTGTTACTTTATTATAACCTAACCTATACTAACCAATGGAAAAATGAACAAAATCAAGATCTTATTCTCCCTACCCTGACCACCAAATCATTTTTAAGGTAGTAAAAACTATTAAAAGAAGGGAGAAGCATGCATAATATAGAAGTAAAACAGAAAAGGAAAACCGAGTACCTTGCAAGCAGGACTGAGTAGCCCACACGCAGAGCACAGAAAGAGGAGATGCATTGAACCTGGGTGGGTATAGGGGCCATCCACTCACGTGCTTGCATGTCTGAGCTGCACAGTTAAGAGGAATGGCGGGCCAGGTGAAGAAATCATGTATAAATGGTGCATTAATTTTTGGCAGAACAGAGGTAACAATAGTGGTTAAAACCATAAGCATAAAAGCAACGAAGCTTCAAAAAGAAGGCAATGAGGCAGAAAAGAGATTTAACAACAGACTGAAAGGGATTTTTTCCCCAGTACAGTAGCTATCTGGTATATGACTGTGTGACAAAATTCTGCAGATTCCAGAAAGACTTTATTTCTTTGTAGTCATTTATTTCCCCATAATACTTACAAAAAATTCTTAGTGAATTTGGAATGCTTGAATTTGACCATCGTTTTTAGGGCCTGAATTACTAAGTTTCAATTGCCTTCAATCTCAAGGTCTGATGCTTTCAAATTTGTATTTGCAAAGGTTCCACTGCTAGACCCAAAGCTATTGTTGAAATAGGGTTTGCACTGAGGCAAATCATCAAGTTCTTACACTTTCTTTGGGGACTATATGTTGATTTTTAGGGATGCTTAATTGTTTTTCTGATTGTTGCTCAAAACTATAGGAAATAGAAAAAAAAAGAAGAAAAATAAAAGCGCTCAATCTTATATTCAGAAGAAATTATTATGGCCACTTTGTTGAAAATCCAGACTTTTTCCTGGCATGCCTATACATCTTAATGTGATTTTAGTATTTAGGTCCCTGCATTTTTCTTCACACAACAATTTAATCATGAGAACTATTCTAGAAAAATTTTAAATATCCTTTAAAATATATGATTATTTATTTCTCTACTATTTTATAAGTTGAGAGCACTCTTTTTTATGATTATAAATAACACTAAGATGAACAGTAATACTTTCCACATTTCTAATTATTTTCTAGAAGAACAGTAAAGCAAAGATGGATATTTTAGGATTCTTAAAATAACAGGCCCAGTTAACTGCCATAAAGTCTATCCTAATTTATACTCCTATATGTTTATAACAGTACTATATCCCTACTCCTTGATGCATGGAGAATTATACCTTTCAAATGTTTAGCAATTTGTTTAACTGAAAATGATACTGCAGTGTTCTATTAATTTGCTTTAATTTTTTGACTAATGATAAACATAAACATTTCCTCATGTATTTAAAAATCATTTGCATTTCTTATTTTTCATCTGAATTTTTATGCCCATTTCATTTTTCTATTTAGAGTAGTAGTCATATTTCTATTGATTTTTAAGTTTTCTTTACATAGTCAGGTTATTAATCTTTTGCATACAAAATATTACCAAGATTAACTTCAGATTCAAGATATTTGGGGTCAGTAATAGGAGATAACCTATGTGAAAGTTGCTTTTAAGTATGAAATGCCATAGAATTCTTGGGTTTTGATTTTTTTTTTAGTTTTTAGTTTTTCAAATTTTGGATTTGTGCAATTCCTGTTTCTCTTTTGACATTACTGAACCCTAACACCAAATTGGCAATCACCTGAGTACTTGGTTCTGCATACACAAATGTATACATAATTGCACATACATGTAATTTTTTGAGTTCCCTAGAATTAGTATTATAGTGCATTTGTTACAAGCACTAACTGGAGAGCCAGACTCCCAAGATGTCAGTCCCAGTTGTGGGCCCTATTAATTGTGTAAACTGGAGCAAGTTATTTAACCTCTCTAGGTCTTGTTTACCTCGTTTATCTGCAAAATCTCAGAATAATTTCTAAAACAAGTAACAGAACTCACAGTATTGCTGTGAGGATTAGACAAGATAACTAGGTCACTAATTAAGCTAGATAGCTATTTTAATCAATCCTGAAAACTGAGACCAGACATCTGGTAAACCCAGCTCTGGAGGTGACGTTTTACATGTTCATTAACTAAAGACAAGCCTTTTGATCTAGTTTATTGTCTAGGCATTTGGACGTGAAATACATCTCTGCCTTTGATAACAATAGTTAATTAAAACTTTCTGGAGCACTCTGCAAAATTATTAGTATTCATTATTCATTCAACAATTATTTATTGAATACCTGAGTTGCCAGCCAATATTCTGGCAGCTCAATATTCTGGCTCCTCAACTGTGAAAAAAACCAATAAGTTCCCCCAGATAGGGAGTTTTCATTCCAGAGAGAAAGGAATTTTTAAAAGGAAAAATACAAACACACAAACAAGCAAATTGCAGAGAATAATCAATGATGTAAAACAATGAGGCAGGAGAATGCACTGGAAGATGGTTGTGGGGCTAATTCTATCAGGTGCTGAGGGCACCCAAGGTGAGGAAGAGGCAAAGTACTAAAAGAATAATGACAGCAATCCTATGACATGACATCACTCTTACTCCCATTTTATAAACAGAATGATTAAGTTACTGGAACCAAAATGTTGTTGCTTAAATAAAATGCATATGCTTTTCTCTGATTGCAAATGTAACACTTGTTCATATTAGAAAATACAGCTAAGAACAAAAAGAAAAATAACTCATCCATGATCCTGTGGCTAACACTTTGTGTGTATGTTTTCTGTCCTTTTTTTCTGCATATAATTTATATTTATATTTTTATAAATATATTTTATAAAATATATTTAACAAAGAGAATTGCCCTATGAGTAATATTTATAACTTTTTTCCCGTTGAGTAATATTTTTCCATGTCTTTAATGAGTCTTCTGAAACATCATCTTTAATAGCTATGCAGTTTCATATATATGGAACCATAATGGTTTCTTTAATTAGTTTCTTACCAATGGATATTTATGTCATTCCAGTCTTTCATTGTTATAAACAATGCTGTGATAAACCTAATAACAATAATAATAATAAAGTAATAGCTAATATTTATTCAAGTGCTTATATATGGCATGCATTGTGCTCAGCAATTTATAACTCTTAACTAACTTGATGTGTACAAGAATTCTGCAAAACTGGAACAGTGACAATCCTCCCTTCAGAAACTGAGGAAACTCTGACCAAAAACAGTTAAATAATTTGCTCAAGATCACATATCCAGTAAACTGCAGAGCTAAGATTTGAACATGAACATTCTGGTCCCAGCCAGAGCAAAACACTTAATCAGTGCACTCTATTTCTTCCCCTGACAGTATTTCTACAGATTTACAGATAAGTCCTAATCTTCATCAGCATTATTTCCTTAGGATAAATATTTAGAAGTGAAATTGCTCAGAACCCAATCCAGATCTAATGTTTCTACACAGAAACCACAGATCCTCTCATCCAAACCTAATGCCCACTCCCAGGCACCCTAATGGAACATCCAAAACTCTGTGCTTCAGATCACACACCCGACTGCAGGCTGCAGCCTGCGATGAAAAAGAGAGAACAAGCACTAGCCTAAGTGAAAGGGATTCCAACCCCTGCAGCCCCTCCTTCCTTCCTTGGCTCCTTCAGAGCCTTTGCCAGGAAAGCTTAGAAAAAGCAAGAGGATCGGGAAGTTCAACCTGCATTCATTCACTCATGATCCCCCAAAGAATAGTCTGCACACACATCCCCATTGTCTGAACACAGAAAGAAATAGAGCAGTCCCACTCCTGGGCATATACTGGAGAAAACCATAATTCAAAAGATGCATGCACCTGTATGTTCATAGCAGCACTATTTACAATAGCCAGGATATGGAATCAACCTAAGTGTCCATCAACAGAGGACTGGATAAAGAAGATATGGTGCATCACCTTGATACCAAAACCAGACAAGGATGTCACAAAGAAAGAAAACTACAGGCCAATATCACTGATGAACATAGATGCAAAAATCCTCAACAAAATATTAGCAAACAGAATCCAACAGCACATTAAAAGGATCATACACCATGATCAAGTGGGGTTTATTCCAGGAATGCAAGGATTCTTCAATATACGCAAATCTATCAATGTGATAAACCATATTAACAAATTGAAGGAGAAAAACCATATGATCATCTCAATACATGCAGAGAAAGCTTTCGACAAAATTCAACACCCATTTATGATAAAAACCCTGCAGAAAGTAGGCATAGAGGGAACTTTCCTCAACATAATAAAGGCCATATATGACAAGCCCACAGCAAACATCATCCTCAATGGTGAAAAACTGAAAGCATTTCCACTAAGATCAGGAACAAGACAAGGTTGCCCACTCTCACCACTATTATTTAACATAGTTTTGGAAGTTTTAGCCACAGCAATCAGAGAAGAAAAGGAAATAAAAGGAATCCAAATTGGACAAGAAGAAGTAAAGCTGTCACTGTTTGCAGATGACATGATACTATACATAGAGAATCCTAAAGATGCTACCAGAAAACTACTAGAGCTAATCAATGAATTTGGTAAAATAGCAGGATACAAAATTAATGCACAGAAATCTCTGGCATTCCTATATACTAATGATGAAAAATCTGAAAGTGAAATCAAGAAAACACTCCCATTTACCATTGCAACAAAAAAAATAAAATATCTAGGAATAAACCTACCTAAGGAGACGAAAGACCTGTATGCAGAAAATTATAAGACACTGATGAAAGAAATTAAAGATGATACAAATAGATGGAGAGATATACCATGTTCTTGGATTGGAAGAATCAACATTGTGAAAATGACTCTACTACCCAAAGCAATCTGCAGATTCAATGCAATCCCTATCAAACTACCACTGACATTTTTCACAGAACTAGAACAAAAAATTTCGCAATTTGTATGGAAACACAAAAGACCCCGAATAGCCAAAGCAATCTTGAGAACGAAAAAAGGAGCTGGAGGAATCAGGCTCCCTGACTTCAGACTATACTACAAAGCTACAGTAATCAAGACAGTATGGTACTGGCACAAAAACAGAAAGATAGATCAATGGAACAGGATAGAAAGCCCAGAGATAAACGCACGCACATATGGACATGTTATCTTTGATAAAGGTGGCAGGAACGTACAGTGGAGAAAGGACAGCCTCTTCAATAAATGGTGCTGGGAAAACTGGACAGGTACATGTAAAAGTATGAGATTAGATCACTCCCTAACACCATACACAAAAATAAGCTCAAAATGGATTAAAGACCTAAATGTAAGGCCAGAAACTATCAAACTCTTAGAGGAAAACATAGGCAGAACACTCTACGACATAAATCACAGCAAGATCCTTTCTGACCCACCTCCTAGAGTAAAGGAAATAAAAACAAAAATAAACAAAAGGGACCTAATGGAACTTCAAAGCTTTTGCACAGCAAAGGAAACCATAATCAAGACCAAAAGACAACCCTCAGAATGGGAGAAAATATTTGCAGATGAAGCAACTGACAAAGGATTAATCTCCAAAGTTTACAAGCAGCTCATACAGCTCAATAACAAAAAAACAAACAACCCAATCCAAAAATGGGCAGAAGACCTAAATAGACATTTCTCCAAAGAAGATATACAGAATGCCAACAAACACATGAAATAATGCTCAACATCATTAATCGTTAGAGAAATGCAAATCAAAACTACAATGAGATATCATCTCACACCAGTCAGAATGGCCATCATCAAAAAATCTAGAAACAATAAATGCTGGAGAGGGTGTGGAGAAAAGGGAACACTCTTGCACTGCTGGTGGGAATGTGAATTGGTTCAGCCACTATGGAGAACAGTATGAAGGTTCCTTAAAAAACTACAAATAGAATTACCATATGACCCAGCAATCCCACTACTGGGCATATACCTTGAGAAAACCAAAATTCAAAAAGAGTCATGTACCAAAATGTTCATTGCAGCTCTATTTACAATAGCCCGGAGATGGAAACAACCTAAGCGCCCATCATCGGATGAATGGATAAAGAAGATGTGACACATATATACAATGGAATATTACTCAGCCATAAAAAGAAATGAAATTGAGCTATTTGTAATGAGATGGATAGACCTAGAGTCTGTCATTCAGAGTGAAGTAAGTCAGAAAGAAAAAGACAAATAACATATGCTAATACATATATATGGAATTTAAGGGGAAAAAAAATGTCATGAAGAACCTAGGGGTAAGACAGGAATAAAGACGCAGACCTACTGGAGAACGGACTTGAGGATATGGGGAGGGGGAAGGGTGAGCTTTGACAGGGTGAGAGAGAGTCATGGACATATACACAGTAACAAACGTAGTAAGGTAGATAGCTAGGGGGAAGCAGCCGCAAGGCACAGGATATTGGCTCGGTGCTTTGTGACAGCCTGGAGGGGTGGGATAGGGAGAGTGGGAAGGAGGGAGACGCAAGAGGGAAGACATATGGGAACATATGTATATGTATAACTGATTCACTTTGTTATAAAGCAGAAACTAACACACCATTGTAAAGCAATTATACCCCAATAAAGATGTTTAAAAAAAAAAAAAAGAAGAAGATATGGTGCATATACACAATGGGATATTACTCAGCCATAAAAAAGAACAAACTAATGCCATTTGCAGCAACATGGATGGACCTAAAGATTATCATAATAAGTGACAATACTGAGTGTCATACTGAAAAACGTCAGACACAGAAAGGCAAATATCATATGATATCACCTATATGTGGAATCTTAAAAAAGGGTACAAATGAACTTATTTACAAACAGAAGTGGAGTCACAGATGTAGAAAACAAATTTGTGCTTACCAGGGCATAAGGAGGGGGAGGGATAAATTGGGAGGTTGGGATTGACACATATACACTACTACATAAAAAATATTGATAGATAACTAATAAGGACCTACTGTATAGTACAGGAAACTCTACTCAATACTCTGTAATGGCCTATATGGGAAAAGAATCTCAAAAAGAGTGGATATATGTATATGTATAACTGATTCACTTTGCTGTACACCTGCAACTAACACAACACTGTAAATCAACTATACTCCAATAAAACTTAAAAAAAAAAAAAAGGCAGAGAGAAAGTGTGAGTGGCTTTGAGCTCAAGAAGTAGAACTTCCCATAACAACCAGGTACATCTCTTAAGCTGGCTGTACCTCTTATGCAACCTCTTGTACTTCTTTTCTTTCTCTGTGTGGCCCTATGAGACCACAGAACAAGTTAAGTAACAGATCACTGGACCACACTCAGGGAACTAAAGAAGACCTAGAAGCTCATACTGCTAATTGAGACACACCTGGGTAGACCCTCCTGGGAGTTTTTAGCCTGTACTAACCCAAAATCATGACTCAGTAGACACCATTTTATCTCATTTTTCAAAAAGTGTTTGTATGTTTTTTTTTCTTGAGAGGCTGTTCAGTCAGAGAGATGAAACAATTCATCTTGGTTACTTTTCCTAGGCTTCAAAGACAACCTAGAATCATAGGTTTCTATTTTACCAAAGGAGGCTCCTGAGTATTGTAAATTTACTGTTATCTCATCTGACCAAATAATAGAGGTTTTATTGGGGAGTGGAGGGATCAATTGAGTTATTATATCTACCATATACAATACGTTATCACTCTTCAAAGAAATAGAATATGGAAAAACAAATTTAAAAATAAATTAAACATTCATTCTTTGTTAATTCAGAGACCATTTCTGAATCTTAAAGAACTTCAAAGTCATCATCACAATCTTAAATTATTGCACAAGAAACTTCACACTGACAACCATCCAACCACCTGCTTGTAAAGTTGCTGGTTGGGAACCATAGGTACATTTGTAATACATAGTGCTTAAGGCCTCAGAAGGGTCCACACAAATATTTTTAACCCATAATGTAGCTAAAAGAAAAAGAAAAAAAAAGTATAAGTGATACTAAACACTATCATTTTTAATAGTTTTCTAATGTTTCCATCAAGAAAATGTGGAAAGGTGGAAAGAAGGAAGAGAGAAAGCAAACGGGAGATTGGTTCAAGATGGTGGAGTAGAAGGACAGATGCTTACTCCCTCTTGCAAGAGCACTGGATCACAATTAATTGCTGAACAATCAATGACAGGAAGACACTGGAACTCGCCAAAAAAGATACCCCACATCCAAAGACAAAGGAGAAGCTGCAATGAGATGATAGGGGGGCTGCAATCACAATAAAATCAAATACCATAACTGCTTGGTGGGTGACTCACAAACTGGAGAACACTTACACTGTTCTCCAGTTTGTGAGAACACTCACAAATTGGAGAACAGTCCACCCACTGGAGTGAAGGACCTGAGCCCCATGACAGGCTTCCCAACCTGGGGGTCCAGCAATGGGAGGAGGAATTCCTAGAGAGTCAGGCTTTGAAGCCTAGTGGGATTTGATTGCAGGACTTTGACAGGACTAGGGGAAACAGAGACTTCACACTTGGAGGGCAACTCAAAGTCGTGTGCACATTGGGACCCAGGGAAAGGAGGAGTGACCCCCTTGGAGACTGAACCAAACATACCTGCTAGTGTTGGAGGGTCTCCTGCAGAGGCAGGAGGGGGCTGTGGTTCACTGTTGGGACAAGAACACTAGCAGCAGAAATTCTGAGAAGTACTCCTTGGCGTGAGCACTCCCAGAGTCCGCCATTAGTCCCACCAAAGAGTCAGGTAGGCTCCAAAGCAGCGTCATCTCAGGCCAAACAACCAGCAGAGAGGGAACCAAGCCCCACCCATCAACAGACAAGCAGATTAAAGTTTTACTGAGCTCCGCCCAGCAGAGGAACACCCAGCTCTACCCACCACCAGTCCCTCCCATCAGGAAGCTTGAACAAGGCTCTTAGATCGCCTCATCCACCAGAGGACAGACAGCAGAAGCAAGAAGACCTATAATTCTGGAGCCTGTGGAAGGAAAACCACATTCACAGAAAGATAGAAAAAAGGAAAAGGCAGAGGACTATGTACCAGATGAAGGAACAAGATAAAACTGCAGAAAAACAACTAAATGATGTGGAGGTAGAAAACCTTCCAGAAAAAGAATTCAGAATAATGATAGTGGAGATGATCCACGACCTTGGAAAGAGAATGGAGGTAAAGATCTAGAAGATGCAAGAAATGTTTAACAAAGACCTAGAAGAATTAAAGAGTAAACACCTAAAAGAATTAAAGAACAAACAAACAGAGATGAACAATACAATAACTGAAATGAAAAATACACTAGAAGGAATCAATAGCAGAATAAATGAGGCAGAAAAACAGATAGGTGACCTGGAAGACAGAATGGTGGAATTCACTGCTGTAGAACAGAATAAAGAAAAAAGAATGAAAAGAAATGAAGACACCCTAAAGAGGCCTGTGGGACAACATTAAACACAACAACATTTGCATTATAGGGGTTCCAGAAGGAGAAGAGAGAGAGAAAGGACCCAAGAAAATACTTGAAGAGATTATAGTCGAAAAATTCCCTAACTTGGGAAAGAAAATAGCCACCCAAGTCCAGGAAGTGCAGAGAGTCCCAGGCAGGATAAACCCAAGGAGAAACATGCCGAGACACATAGTAATCAAATTGACAAAAATTAGAGAAAAAGAAACGTTATTGAAAGCAGCAGGGGAAAAAAGACAAATAACATACAAGGGAACTCTAATAAGGTTCACAGCTGATTTCTCAGCAGAAACTCTACAAGCCAGAATACAGTGACACAATATACTTAAAGTGATGAAAAGGACTTTACCCAGTAAGGATCTCATTCAGATTCTATGGAGAAATCAAAAGCTTTACAGACAAGCAAAAGCTAAGAGAATTCAGCACCACCAAACCAGCTCTACAACAAATGCTAAAGGAACTTATCTAAGTGAGAAACACAAGAGAAGAAAAGGACCTAAAAAACAAACGCATAAAAATTAAGAAAATGGTAATAGGAACATACATATAGATAATTACCTTAAATGTGAATGGATTAAATACGCCAACTAAAAGATGCAGGCTTGCTGAATGGAAACAAAAACAAAACCTATATATATGCTGTCTACAATTGACCCACATCAGACGTAGGACACATACAGACTGAAAGTGAGGGGATGGAAAAAGATTTTCCATGCAAATGGAAATCAAAAGAAAGCTGGAGTAGCAATAGTCATATCAGTTAAAACAGACTTTAAAATAAAGAACGTTATAAGAGAGAAGGAAGAACACTACATAATGATCAAGGGATCAATCTAAGAAGATATAACAATTATAAATACATATGCACCCAAAATAGGAGCACCTCAATACATAAGGCAAATGCTAACAGGTATAAAAGAGGGGGGAATTTTAACACCTCACTTACACCAATGGAGAGATCAACCAGATAGAAAATGAATAAGGGAACACAGCTTTAAATGACACAATAGACCAGATAGATTTAATTGATATTTATAGGACATTCCATCCAAAAACAGCAGATTACACTTTCTTCTCAAGTGCACATGTAACATTCTCAAGGGCAGATCACAAATTGGGTCACAGATCAAGCCACAGTAAATTTAAGAAAATTGAAATCATATCAACCATCTTTTCCGACCACAATGCTATGAAATTAGAAATCAATTACAGGGAAAAAAATGTAAAAACACAAACACATGGACTAAACAATACATTACTAAATAACCAAGAGATCATTGAAGAAATCAAAGAGGAAATCAGAAAATACATACAGACAAATTACAATGAAATCACGATGATCCAAAACCTATGGGATGCAGCAAAAGCAGTTCTAAGAGGGAATTTTATAGCAATACAAGCCAACCTCAAGAAACAAGAAAAATATCAAATAAACAATCTAACCTTACACCAAAAGGAACTAGAAAAAGAAGAGTAAACAAAACTAAAAGTTAGTAGAAGGAGAGAAATCATAAAGATCAGAGCAGAAGTAAATGAAATAGAAACAAAGAAAACAATACCAGAGATCAATAAAATAAAAGCTATTCATTGAGAAGATAAACAAAATTGATAAACATTTAGCCAGACTCATCAAGTAAAAGATGGAGAGGACTCAAATAAATAAAATTAGAAATCAAAAAGTAGAAGTTACAACGGACACCGCAGAAATACAAAGCATCATAGGAGACTACTACAAGTGACTTTATGCCAATAAAATGGACAACCTGGAAGAAATGGACACATTCTCAGAAAGGTATAAACTTCCAAGACTGAACCAGGAAGAAACAGAAAATATGAACAGACCAATCACAAGCACTGAAATTGAAAGTGTGATTAAAAATCTTCCAACAAACAAAAGTCCAGTACCAGATGGCTTCACAGTTGAATTCTATAAAACATTTAGAGAAGAGTTAACAACCATACATCTAAAACTCTTCCAAAAAATTGCAGAGGAAGGAACACTCCCAAACTCACTCTATGAAGCCACCATCACCCAGATAGCAAAACCAGACAAAGATGTCACAAAAAAAGAAAACTACAGGCCAATATCACTGATGAACAGAGATGCAAAAATCCTCAACAAAATACTAGGAAACAGAATCCAACAGCACATTAAAAGGATCATACACCATGATCAAGTGGCGTTTATCCCAGGAATGCAAGGGTTCTTCAGTATATGCAAATCAATCAATGTGATACACCATATTAACAAATTGAAGGATAAAAATCATATGATAATCTCAATAGATGCAGAAAAAGCTTTCAACAAAATTCAACTCCCATTTATGATAAAACTCCCCAGAAATTAGGCATAGAGGGAACCTACCTCAACATAATAAAGGCCATATATCAAAATCCCACTGCCATATAGTTCTCAATGGTGAAAAACTGAAACCATTTCCACTAAGATCAGGAACAAGACAAGGTTGCCATCTCTCATCGCTATTATTCAACATAGTTTTGGAAGTTTTAACCACATCAATCAGAGAAGAAATAGAAATAAAAGGAATCCAAATCAGAAAAGAAGAAGTAAAACTGTATTCTTTGCAGATGACATGATACTATATATCCTAAAGATGCCACCAGAAAACTACTAGAGCTAAACAAAGAATTTGGTAAAGTTGCAGGACAAAAAATTAATGCACAGAAATCTCTTGCATTCCTCTACACTAACAACGAAGATCAGAAAGAGAAATTAAGGAAACAATACCATTCACCATTGCAACAAAAAGAATAAAATACCTAGGAATAAACCTACCTAAGGAGCTAAAAAATCTGTACTCCGAAAACTATAAGACACTGATGCAAGAAATCAAAGATGACACCAACAGATGGAGAGGTATACCATGTTCTTGGATTGGAAGAATCCACATTGTGAAAATGACTACACTACCCAAAGCAATCTACAGATTCAATGCAATCCCTATCAAATTACCAGTGGCATTTTTTGTACAGAGCTAGAACAAAAAATCTTAAAATTTTTATGGAGACACAAAAGACTCCAAATAGCCGAAACAGTCTTGAAGGAAAGAAATGGAGCTGGAGGAATCAGGCTCACTGACTTCAGCCTATACTACAAAGCTACAGTTATCAAGACAATATGGTGCTGACACAAAAACAGAAATATAGATCAATGGAACAGGATAGAAAGCCCAGAGATAAACTCAGGCACCAATGTCAACTAATCTATGACAAAGGAGGCAAGGATATACAATGGAGAAAAGACAGTCTCTTCAATAAGTGGTGCTGGGAAAACTGGACAGCTACATGGAAAAGAATGAAATTAAAACACTCCCTAACACCATACACAAAAATAAATGCAAAATGGATTAGAGACCTAAATGTAAGGCCAGACACCATCAGACTCTTAAAGGAAAACATAGGCAAAACACTCTATGACATAAATCACAGCAAGATCCTTTTGACCCACCTCCCAGAGAAATGGAAAGAAAAACAAAAATAAACAAATTGGACCTAATGAAACTTAAAAGCTTTTGCACAGCAAAGGAAACCATAAACAAGACTAAAAGACAACCCTCAGAATGGTTGAAAATATTTGCAAATGAAGCAACTGACAAAGGATTAATCTCCAAAATATACAAGCAGCTCATGCAGCTCAATATCAAAAGAACAAACAAACCAATCCAACTGGGTGGAAGACCTAAATAGACATTTCTCCAAAGAAAACCTACAGATGGCCAAGAAGCACATGAAAAGCTACTCAACATCACTAAAATATTAGAGAAATGCAAATGAAAACTACAATGAGGTATCACCTCACACCAGTTAGAATGGGCATCATCAGAAAATCTACAGACAACAAATGCTGGAGAGGGTATGGAGAGAATGGAACCCTCTTGCACTGTTGGTGGGAATTTCAATTGATACAGCCACTATGGAGAACAGTATGGAGGTTCCTTAAAAAAATAAAAATAGAATTACCATATGACCCAGCAATCCCACTGCTGGCCATATACCGAGAGAACACTATAGTTCAAAAAGAGACATGCGGGATTCCCTAGTGGCACAGTGGTTAAGAGTCTGCCTGCCGATGCAGGGGACACGGGTTCATGTCCCAGTCTGGGAAGATCCCACATGCCGCAAAGCGACTGGGCCCGTGAGCCATGGCCACTGAGCCAGCGCGTCCGGAGCCTGTGCTCCACAACGGGAGAGGCCACAACAGTGAGAGGCCCGCGTACCACAAAAAAAGAAAAAAAGAGACATGCACCCCAATGTTCATTGCAGCACTATTTATAATATCCAGGTCATGGAAACAACCTAAATGCCCATCGACAGACAAATGGATAAAGAAGATGTAGTACATATATACAATGCAATATTATTCAGCCATAGAAAAATGAAATTTCGTCATGTGTAGAGATGTGGATGGATCTAGAGACTGTCATACAGAGTGAAGTAAGTCAGAAAGAGAAAAACAAATATCGTATATTAATGCACATATGTGGAACCTAGAAAAATGGTACAGATGAACCGGTTTGCAGTGCAGAAATAGAGACACAGATGTAGAGAACAAACGTATGGACACCAAGAGGGGAAGGTGACCAGGGCTGTGGTGATGGTGGGATGAATTGGGAGATTGGGATTGACGTATATACACTAATATGTATAAAATGGATAACTAATAAGAACCTGCTGTATAAAAAATAAAGTAAGTTTAAAAATTCAGAAACAAAAAATGAAAGTGTGTTTCAAAACGATAACCTGAGATACTGGGAATGCGTCTTCTGCATTCTGGTGGCAGATATAGGTACCTTAACTTAAGTCTTTGGAGGCAGAGCCAGGCTGGTGGAAGAGAGAGCATTGCATAGAGACTCTGGGAAAGGAGGTTGAAGTTTCCAGGAAACCCTGAGATTGAAATATTTGGGTCAAGATGAAGAGAAAAGGAAGAGGAATAGGGGTTAACTGAATGGGCTTAAGGAGTTACAGCTGTCACTGAAATGTATTGTGTGAACATACTTACGTGTCTGGGATCCAGGGCAAAGTGAGTTTTCTTTTTATTTGTGAGATTGTTCACTGAAAACAGATCCTCTTTTCTCTTATCCACCTATTAATTGTTTACAATATTTTTATATCTATGCAGAGTATTTGAATGGGCCATGGTGCATTTTTTCCTTGTTTGTTTTTAATTAAATTGTCATCTAGGAAAAAAACAAAAAGCTCCATGATGGCAGGGGTTCATCTTTTTCATTCACTCTTGTATTTTCTGAACATAGCATGGTGTCTGGGATATAGTAGGTGTTCAAAATCCCTACTGGGGAAGAAGAATCTAGATGCAAGAAATAATTTGAAAATCAGTCAGCTTGCACCACAGTGGAGGATAAATGCTAATTAATAAAGAGTCTTGTTGATGAAACATGAAATAACAGGGAGATACTGTAACAATGTAGGCACACAAAGAAATTTAGTCATGATAGTCTAAACTACAAGTGAACCAAGGAGGTAAGGTACACAGTTTTCTAATGGTCAGGGAATAAACTCAGGTATCAAGAATAATGAAGTCTATAAAACCCAATTTCCACACCTCCCCCCCATTGAAAAGATGAGAGTCTGACTTAGCGATTATAAGCCTGACTTAGCTGTGCCATCCTGGATTGATAAAGATGGAATCAGTACCACACCCTCTATGGAGAGACAGGTAGAAAAATAAAATCATGAGGTTATGTATATGAAAGTTAAAATGCACTGGACAAATTCACAGTGTTACTTAAAAAGCAACAGAAACCACTCCCTCTGAAAACATCAGAACTGGAAAATTCTACTGAAGGATAGACAGCTTATTATACCCCTATTAACCATGAAAGTCTAGCCAATGGGCCAAGTATATAGTTCAATGTGGTATTTTACAACCAATTTTAGGCACAATCTACCTCTTTTCTTTAAAACCCTACAGAGCATCTAACTTCATGAGCTTAAGACTATATTATAAAAACGAACGACCTTGACAATATGTAATCACAAAGACCTGGACAGCCCTAAAGTTTCAGCTACAAGAGGGAATGTGTATTGTGCCTTAAGTCTTCCTTAAAATGGCACAAGACCACTGGGCCACGGAACAAACCTCAGAAGCTCAATCTGTCCTCTCATTTGAGCTGGATTCTGGCTCAGACAAAAGTGTCTGGGTGTCAGGTGTGAATAGGGCATCATTTTTCCTCAGGTTGCAAGATGGGAGTCAAGGGGGATGAAATCCAAAGAAGATCCTTGGGGAAAAGAAAGCTTGATCAACAACCAGTCTGCACATCAGAAAGTGTCAGTCTGCAGAGACTCAGGAAAAAGATGGTATAAATATGGAAGCAACAGAAAAGAGGCCAGTGACTCAGAGTTAAAGATTTCTAATTAAAGAATGGGAGGCAGTGTCTGGAGCAATTTCCTGGACCAAAAAGGAAGATGCTTGTTTTTACAGAATGCTTTTAATTTGAACCTAGGCCAGGAGAGATGTGAAAGTTGCTAAAATTCTGCCAAGTCAGAGAAGTAGTCAGAATTTCCTTCTAAGGAGTGGTAAGTAGAGGGGAGGAAGATGAGGAAGATTACAGAGGATTGCAAACTTTGCCCCAGTCACACTGATGCAGCTTACTAACTGATTCAATCTGGCATTTCTGAGGTGAGGTTCACAATTTTTAATCATAATCTTTATACTCTAGTACAACAGCTACCTTCTTATTCTTCATCTCCAAGAGCTTGCTAATTAACAGAGAGTCTTCATACTAATAATCAAAGTCTCCTTCTGATAGGAAAAATGTCATATTATTTCTTTGAAGGATATTATTCTGGAAAACTACAAGGCAGAATATGAAAGTGCACTAATTTGATTTGTCATAGAAATGTTCTTTCTTTTAAGATCCAAGATAAATCAGCAAATGCTTTCAAAGCCGATATTTAATACATGAATTCAAATCATTTCCAAGATTTATGATCCACTAGAAAGACAGCTTCAATTTCCCTTGCCCTTGTGAGAGTCTAATGTATAGCTGGCAGAAAGCGCATTTACATGGCACACAATATAGGACAACAATATCATTTATTGATAAGGCTTTTCAAGTTTAAAAAAAATGATCTTGCTAGTTATGTTCATTTTCATTTGTTTATCTGGAAGTAGTAGATGGATGCTTCACTCTGGTGAAGTTTCCTAAAATGTAGCAGATTAACAGATATTCATGTGATAAAGATTGCCTACTGGAGATTAAAAGAAATCTCCCACAATTATAATAATTATACCATAAGTAGACAAGAATATCTAAGGATAGACTGGATGTCCATATATAGGTAAAGACTCAGATACAGTTACAGATATAGAAATAGGATAAAGAATCAAACGCACAAAAGAGTTTGATGGACCCAGCTCCAATTTCACTCATTTTCCCTTTTTTTTTTTTTTTTTTTTTTTTTTTTTTTTTGCGGTACGCAGGCCTCTCACTGCTGTGGCCTCTCCCGTTGCGGAGCACAGGCTCCGGACGCGCAGGCTCAGCAGCCATGGCTCACGGGCCCAGCCACTCCGTGGCATGTGGAATCCTCCCGGACCGGGACACGAACCCGTGTCCCCTGCATCGGCAGGCGGACTCCCAACCACTGTGCCACCAGGGAAGCCCTTTACCCTTTTTTTTTGAAACATGATAATTCTGCCTGTCAAAAATATCAGTAAAATTCATCGGACTCTCTAGCAGAAGTTCTCAAAGGACATTAACACAGCCTTAACATTCAGTCAGTATGGATACAACATCCATTAGAGAAAATGCTCCTCTTTTCCAGCAACCTGGGTTTTCAATATATAATTATGAAATCACACATATATCAATTACTGTGCTAAGATAGGAACTGTAATACTGCAGAAGACAGTCCTGCCTTTGAAGAGCTTAATGTGTTAGTTTATAAGTGGAATAGATTCTACAGTAGTGGATACATTACTATATTTGTGGTTAAATAGAGGGAAAGAAATGTTCTCTTTAAGAACAATTTGTCCCTAGAGCCATTAGGAATTATAAAACTTGCTCAATTTTACACAGAAAAGTTAGATAGTTCTAGAATATCAATTTCTTCATGATACACATAATAAAAAGGAATTCCAAACAGATCTGACAACCTAGCTGTCAGATCTGTTTCTGCACCAACCTGGGTATTAATCAACAAAAAAATAAGTAGATGCTCTTCATTAGCTAATGCCAGCTCATTAACTCTGTCTAACACCATGCAAAGGTGTCATTCAGTGATGTACATACAGACTACTCCAAATTTACCAGACCTTTACAATTTCACTCTTTCTATAGGTCAGTAATCCAGGAATGGCTTAGTTGGGTGATCCTGGCTCAGGATCTCTTGTAAGGTTGTAATCCAGCTGTCAGCTGCAGCTGTATCACCTAAAGTTTGACTGGGTCTGGAGGGACCTACCTCATTCACATGGCTTTAAGAGAGGATCCCACATGCTGCGGAGCGGCTGGGCCCGTGAGCCGTGGCCGTTGAGCCTGCGGGTCCGGAGCCTGTGCTCCGCAACGGGAGAGGCCATGGCAGTGAGAAGCCCACATACCGCAAAAAGAAAAAAAAGAAAGAGAGAGAGAGAGAGAGAGAGAGAAAGAGAGAGAGATGGAGAAAGATCCCAGGACAGAATGTATCTTATTTTATAACTTAATCTTGGAAGTGACATACTGTCATTTCTGCCATATGCTGTTGGTCACCCAGACCAACCATGGTACAATGAGAAGACTACAAAAAAGTGTGACTACCAGGGAGAAGTCATTAGAGGTCATTTTGGAAACTGGCTACTACAACAAACATCTCAAAACCCAGGGGACTTGCCCATGCATGGGGAGATGCAGTACTTTGAGCAAATCTTTCTGATCCACAGAAGACCCAGAAGTCTTGAAGAACACTTTCCATACTTCTCTACATCCACAACTGAGAGAATAAAAGCAATATCAGTTCTGGAGGCTTCATTCAGTAAATCTTTTTTGAATAATTACCATATGCCAGGAACTCTCACTGGGGCTGAGAATACAATGGTAAGAAGGGATCGTTTCTGCCCTTAAATTATTTGATGATAAAGATAAGAAAACTCGGGCTTCCCTGGTGGCACAGTGTTTGAGAGTCTGCCTGCTAATGCAGGGGACACGGGTTTGAGCCCTGGTCTGGGAGGATCCCACATGCCGCGGAGCAACTAGCCCCGTGAGCCACAACTACTGAGCCTGCGCATCTGAAGCCTGTGCTCCGCAACAAGAGAGGCTGCAATAGTGAGAGGCCTGTGCACCGCGATGAAGAGTGGCCCCCGCTTGCCAGAACCAGAGAAAGCCCTCCCACAGAAACGAAGACCCAACACAGCCAAAGAAATAATAAATGAATTAATTAATAAACTCCTACCCCCAACATCTTCTTAAAAAAAAAAAAAGATAAGAAAACTGTAGGGGAAGGAGAGAAGGAAGAGGAAGAAGAAGATAAAAGAAAGTGAGGGAGAGAAAGAAAGACATGAGGAAGGAAGAGAAAGGAAGAGGAATGGAGACAGAAATCAACATTGATGGGAAACAAGTGCAATCATGGAGGATTTGCTTGTGATATTAGATATTGATGTTTCAGAAGAAAGAAGCAGGAAGATGTTTGCTTAACTATAGATCCATATGCTCAATGTACAGTGTACTGACTAGCTTTAGAAATTTTGCCTAAATGTATGCTTTTCTTATATGCGAGAAACAACTCAAATCAGAGGTTCTCAAGTCTTTGAATAAAGAAACTGATAAAAAGCATTGGACTCCCTTTTCATAAGGAAAATGAGAATGCATGAACACCCATACACACGCACATGTTTCTGGAGTCTATGGGCCTAAAGTTAAGAACTCCTGATCTTAAAACTATTATGAAATAATATTTTGACCAGTTGTCCGTGTTAGGCATCTTTGTCAATATTCAGGATAGACTCTAGTCCCAAGCTTGCTGTATCCTCATAAAATGATAGTGTTTAACTGTTTAACCAAGCAGAATATTAGGGTATTTTGCTCTTTACAATATTTGGCTAAGCTAATGGGTTCCAGCCTGGATGCAAGAGTTTGTCTTGTCAAAGGACAAGAGTTAAGGGCATGGTGTCCAAAGAAGAGCTCAGGTTGAAGTTAATCTAGATGTAAGGGTCATTTAGTCTAATCCCTTCATTTTACAGATAGGAAAAGCAAATACTCAGTGGCTGGTCGGGGTTCTGTGGCTGCAAATTGCAATATCAGCCAAGCATTCAGGATCTATGTAACCTTCATCCAGATGCCAGGGGGCTTATCCACAGGCATCAGGATCAGAGTCAGTAACGAGATTAAACTTTCTATTCCAGAAAGAGAGAGCCAGGTGAAACCAGATTAGCTACAGATACCTCAGTCTAGCAGGCTGTGGGGTGGGTCTTGGGTCAACCAAAGTAGAGAGAAGAGGGGTAAGCAGATAGCTTTTGGGGCATCTCCTGGTAGACACCTCTATGAATCGTCACTTAATAGTCTAGGTTTCCTCCCCTCTAGGAGACACAATGACACATTTACTCTGCAATGCAGTGATTTTTATACGTGGAAGCAAAAGGAAGCTTGGGTTTGAAAGCCAAATTCTCCCTTGAATATATAGTTGAAAGTCTCCAATGTACCTATAAGCCTGGTATGCTGCCTTTTAAGTTTAGCACTTATGCCTGGAAAACTTAGCAAATGCTATCAAAATCAGGTGAGCAAATGGATGCTATTGCTATCCACTGCTGACAGTTAGAACTGACTTGAGGGGGCACTGTGTCAGGGCTTGGCCCGGCCTGCAGTGCCTGGTTATAACAAGCCATCCCTGAAAACATACACTGTTGGTGGAGCAGTTGTAGATGGATGCAAAAGAAGCTGTGACTTAATACCAGGTTACTTTCCATGAGCTGTGAATGAAGCCTCCTCCGTCTAAACCAGCTGTACCATGCTTAGTGCTCTACCAGCACCTTGAGGGGCTAGGGATGGAGCCCTTCCCCTTCCCCCATTCCTCTTTCATCCTCCATGGTTTAAAATATATATATACTCTAAGATTGCAAAACTCATTCACCAGCTTTTATGCCCTATCACACATTTTCAGAAAACAATTTATTTTCAAATGTTCCCAGGTATAGATTCTCAAAATACTGCCAAAATAAACATCAAATGATATTTTCCTTTTCAGTTGAATTATTCCTGCTAGCTTGATCTCAGCTGTATTTTGTTTTCTGGAATTTCCAATGACCTTTTTCAAGAGTTAGGGATCACAGTGTGTGACAGGCAGGATTGCACTGGGCTGACCTATTGAAATCACTACACTTTTCTACTTTGCCTTGTCCTTTGAGCTGAAAAAAAAATGCTACACATCATTCAGATTTTATTTGAGTAAGAAGTGAGCATAAATATGGTGAACTTTTGGGTTGCATCATACAAAATGAAACATTCCTATAAGCTATGTTAGTTCAAGGAAACTCCCAAAATGTCACTAGACACAGTGCAAAACTAACGAATTGGATAAGAAGGAGACAAAGTTGATTCACTGAAATGTAAAGAGAATATTGCTGTGCTCATTTGTTTTGCTGTGTGTACTAAGCCATTTTATGAATCTACTGCAATCAATTCATCAGGTCCTTCCAATTTGTAGCATTGATATAAATATTCTTTACAAGAATCCTGATTCACATATGCTACAGTATATTTATAGTATAGAGTTAAGAGAGGAATTGCTAGTATATTGTCCAGCATTGTGTCAGAGGACTTTCCAAAATAGTGCTACTAAATTTTGCTCCCAGCTGCAATGTATAAAAATTCTCGCTGTTCTTCATTCTCAGCAACACATAGTGTTGTCACACTTTTAGGTTTTTTTCCAATCTGGCAGGTGGTATTGTCAAGTGGTTGTAATTTGCATGTTCCTGATTACAAATGAGGTTGTTCACATTATAATATAATTTTGGTCATTTGAATTTCCTACTTTTTGAAGTCTCTGTTCAAGTCTTTTTCCAATCTTTCTATTGGATAGTATATATATATAGTATATATATAGTATAGTATATATAGATATAGATATTTAGTATATCTATATATAGTATATATATATAGTATATATATATAGATATATAGTATATCTATAGAGTATATATATACATATATATATATATTTCTATTTTCAGTTTTCTAAGGAACCTCCATACTGTCCTCCATAGTGGCTGTATCAATTTACATTCCCACCAACAGTGCAAGAGTGTTCCCTTTTCTCCCCACCCTCTCCAGCATTTATTATTTGTAGATTTTCTGGTGATGGCCATTCTGACTGGTGTGAGATGATATCTAATTGTAGTTTTGATTTGCATTTCTCTAATGATTAATGATGTTGAGCATTCTTTCACGTGTCTGTTGGCAATCAGTATATCTTCTTTGGAGAAATGTCTATTTAGCTCTTCTGCCCACTTTTGGATTTGGCTGTTTGTTTTTTTGATACTGGGCTGCATGAACTGCTTGTAAATTTTGGAGATTAATCCTTTGTCAGTTGCTTCATTTGCAAATATGTTCTCCTATTCTGAGGATTGTCTTTTCGTCTTGTTTACGGTTTTCTTTGCTGTGCAAAAGCTTTTAAGTTTCATTAGGTCCCATTTGTTTATTTTTGTTTTTCTTTCCTTTTCTCTAGGAGGTGGGTCAAAAAGGATCTTGCAGTGATTTATGTCATAGAGTGTTCTGCCTGTGTCTTCCTCTAAGACTTTGATAGTGTCTGGCCTTATATTTAGGTCTTTAATCCATTTTGAGTTTATTTTTGCATATGGTGTTAGGGAGTGTTCTAATTTCATTCTTCCACATGTAGCTGTCCAGGTTTCCCAGCACCACTTATTGAAGAGACTGTCTTTTCTCCACTGTATATTCTTGCCTTCTTTATCAAAGATAAGGTTAACATATGTGCGTGGGTTTATCTCTGGGCTTTCTATACTGTTCCATTGATCTATATTTCTCTTTTTGTGCCAGTACCATAATGACTTCATTACTGTAGCTTTGTAGTATAGTCTGAAGTCAGGGACCCTGATGCCTCCAGCTCCATTTTTCTTTTTCAAGATGGCTTTGGCTATTCTGGGTCTTTTCTGTTTCCAGGCAAATTGTGAAAATTTTAGTTCCAGTTCTGTGAAAAATACCAGTATTAGTTTGATAGGGATTGCATTGAATCTGTAGATTGCTTTGGGTAGTATAGTCATTTTTACAATGTTGATTCTTCCAATCCAAGAACATGGTATATCTCTCCTTCTGTTTGCATCATCTTTAATTTCTTTCATCAGTGTCTTATAATTTTCTGCATACAGGTCTTTCATCTCCTTAGGTAGGTTTATTCCTAGGTATTTTATTCGTTTTTTTGGCAATGGTAAATGGGAGTGTTTCCTTAATTTCTCTTTCAGATTTTTCATCATTAGTGTATAGGAATGCAAAATATTTATGTGCATTAATTTTTTATCATGCTACTTTACCAAAATTCATTGATTAGCTCCAGTAGTTTTCTGGTAGCATCTTTAGGATTCTCTATGTATAGTATCATGTCATCTGTAAACAGTGACAGCTTTACTTCTTTTTTCCAATTTGGATTCCTTTTATTTCCTTTTCTTCTCTGATTGCTGTGGCTGAAACTTCCAGAGCTGTGGGTTTGTCATATAAGGCTCTTATTATGTTGAGGTAAGTTCCCACTATGCCTACTTTCTGGAGAGTTTTTATCATAAATGCGTGTTGAATTTTGTCAAAAACTTTCTCTGCATCTATTGAGATGATCATATGGTTTTTCTCCTTCAGTTTGTTAATATGGTGTATCACATTGATTGATTTGCATATATTGAAGAATCCTAGTATTCCTGAGATAAACCCCACTTGATCATGGTGTATGATCCTTTTAATGTGCTGTTGTATTCTGTTTGCTAGTATTTTGTTGAGGATTTTTGCATCAATGTTCATCAGTGATATTGGCCTGTAGTTTTCTTTCTTTGTGACATCTTTGTCTGGTTTTGGTATCAGGGTGATGGTGTCCTCATAAATGAATTTGGGTGTGTTCCTCCCTCTGCTATATTTTGGAAGAGTTTGAGAAGGATAGGTGTTAGCTCTTCTCTAAATGTTTGATAGAATACGCCTGTGCAGCCACCTGGTCCTGGGCTTTTGTTTGTTGGAAGATTTTTAATCACAGTTTCAATTTCAGTGCTTGTGATTGGTCTGTTCATATTTTCTATGTCTTCCTGGTTCTGTCTCAGCAGGTTGTGCATTTCTAAGAATTTGTCCATTTCTTCCAGGTTGTCCATTTTATTGGCATATAGTTGCTTGTAGTAATCTCTCATGATCCTTTGTGTCTCTGCAGTGTCAGTTGTTACTTCTCCTTTTTCATTTCTAATTCTATTGATTTGAGTCTTCTCCTTTCTTTTCTTGCTGAGTCTGGCTACTGGTGTATCAATTTTGTTTATCATCTCAAAGAACCAGCTTTTAGTTTTATTGATCTTTGCTATCATTTCCTTCATTTCTTTTTCACATATTCCTGATCTAATGTTTATGATTTCTTCCCTTCTACTAACTTTGGTGTTTTTTTTTTCTTTCTCTCATTGTTTTAGGTGTAAGGTTAGATTGTTTATTTGAGATGTTTCTTGTTTGTTAAGGTAGGATTGTGTTGCTATAAACATCCCCCTTAGAACTGCTTTTGCTGCATCCCATAGGTTTTGGGTCGTCGTGTTTTCATTGTCATTGGTTTCTAGGTATTTTTAATTTCCTCTTTGATTTCTTCTGTGATCTCTTGTTCATTAAGTAGTGTATTGTTTAGCCTCCATGTTTTTGTATTTTTTACAGACTTTTTCCTGTAATTGATATCTAGTCTCAAAGCATTGTTGTCGGAAAAGATACTTGATACAATTTCAATTTTCTTAAGTTTACCAAGACTTGATTTGTGACCCAAGATATGATCTATCCTGGAGAGGGTTCCATGAGCACTTGAGAAGAAAGTGTATTCTGTTGTTTTTGGATGGAATGTCCTATAAGCATCAATTAAGCCCATCTTGTTTAATGTACCATTTAAAGCTTGTGTTTCCTTATTTATTTTCATTTTGGATGATCTGTCCATTGGTGAAAGTGGGGTGTTGGGGTGTAAAGTCCCATACTATGATTGTGTTAGTATCGATTTCCCCTTCTTTGGCTGTTAGTATTTGCTTTATGTATTGAGGTGCTCCTATGCTGGATCTATAAATTTTTACAGATTTTATATCATATTCTTGGGTTGATCCCTTGATCATCATGTAGTGTCCTTCTTTGTCTCTTGCAATAATCTTTGTTTTAAGGTCTATTTTGTCTGATATGAGAATTGCCACTCCGGCTTTCTTTTGATTTCCGTTTGCATGGAATACCTTTTTCCATCGCCTCACTTTCAGTCTGTATGTGTCCCTAGGTCTGAAGTGGATCTCTTGTAGACAGCATATATACGGGTCTTGTTTTTGTATACATTCAGCCAATCTATGTCTTTTGGTTGGAGCATTTAATCCATTTACATTTAAGGTCATTATTGATATGTATGTTCCTATTACCATTTTCTTAATTGTTTTGGGTTTATTATTGTAGGTCTTTTCCTTCTCTTGTGTTTCTTGCCTAGAAAAGTTCCTTTAACATTTGTTGTAAAGCTGGTTTGGTGGTGCTGAATTCTCTTAGTTTTGTTTGTCTGTAAAGATTTTACTTTCTCTGTCAAATCTGAATGAGATCCTTGCTGAGTAGAGTAACGTTGGTTGTAAGTTTTACCCCTTCATCACTTGAAATGTGTCCTGGCACTCGCTTCTAGCTTGCAGAGTTTCTGCTGAAAGATTAGCTGTTCACTTTATGGGAATTCCCTTGTGTGATATTTGTTGTTTTTCCCTTGCTGCTTTTAATATGTTTTCTTTGTATTTAATTTTTGATAGTTTGATTAATATGTGTCTTGACATGTTTCTCCTTGGATTTATCCTGTATGGGACTCTTTGTGCTTCCTGGACTTGATTAACTATTTCCTTTCCCATATTAGGGAAGTTTGCAACTATAATCTCTTCAAATATTTTCTCAGTCCCTTTTGTTTTCTTTTCTTCTTCTGGTATCCCTATAATTCGAATGTTGGTGTATTTATTGTTGTCCCATAGGTCTCTGAGACTGTCCTCAATTCTTTCATTCTTTTTTCTTTTTTCTACTCTGAAGTAGTCATTTCCACTACTTTATCTTCCCGGTCACTTATCCGTTCTTCTGCCTCAGTTATTCTGCTACTGATCCCTTGTAGATAATTTTTTATTTCATTTACTGTATTTTGCATCACTTTGTTTGCTCCTTACTTCTTGTAGGTCCTTGTTAAATGTTTCTTGCATTTTCTCCCTTCTATTTCCACGATTTTGGATCATCTTTACTATCATTATTCTGAATCCTTTTTCAGGTAGACTGCCTATTTCCTCTTCATTAGTTAGGTCTGGTGGGTTTTTGCCTTGCTCCTTCATCTGCTGTGTGTTTCCCTGTATTCTCATTTTGCTTAACTTACTGTGTTTGGGGTTTCCTTTTCTCAGGCTGCAAGTTCTTACTTCCCATTGTTTTTGATGTCTTCCCTCAGTGGCTAAGGTTGGTTCAGTGGGTTGTGTAGGCTTCCTGGTGGAGGGGACTAGTGCCTGTTTTCTGTTGGATGACGCTGGATCTTATCTTTCTGGTGGGCAGGTCCTCCTCTGGTGGTGTGTTTTGTGGTGTCCCTGGCCTTATTATGATTTTAGGTAGCCTCTCTGCTCATGGGTGGGGCTGTGTTCCTGCCTTGCTAGTTGTTGGCATAGCATGTCCAGCACTGTAGCTTGCTGGTCGTTGAGTGGAGCTGGGTCTTGGCATTAGATGGAGATCTCGGGGAGATTTTCACTGTTTAATATTATGTGGAGCTTGGATGTCTCTTTTGGACCAATGTCCTGAACTTGGTTCTCACACCTCTGAGGCATAGCCCTGGTGCTTGGCTGGAGCAACAATAGTCTGTCATCCACATGGCTCAGAATAAAAGGGAGGAAAAGAAAGAAGAAGATAAAATAAAATAAAGTAATTAAAATAAAAGATAATTATTAAAAAAATTTTTAAGTATTAAAATAATGAAAGAAATAAAGAAAGAAGAGAAGCCAGAGCGGGCTAAAATCTCTGCAATGAATCTTCTGTGTGAGTGAGCACAGGTGGTCAACATGGCTTCATCTGAGAAGCTATACTTCCCCTTGTACTGGCTCTGATGGCAAGGAGCTATGGCTTCTGACACTGTTGGTTACATCTGCATTATTGCAGGAAGAGAAAAATCACCCCAGGGGGATTTAAAAAGCACAGACTCTCAAGTCAGCATTTTGATTCTGAACTCTGTCACTTAGTTAACATGAGATCTTGAGGGAAACAGTTAACTTAATGAAACCTCCATTTCCAACTGTGAGGTGATCAGGGTAGCATCTACCTTACAAGATTTCGAAGGTAAAATGAGGTAATCTAGGTTAAAGGTGCTTTATATGATGGAAGTTCTATGTAAATGCTAGTATTGTTACCCTTTGTATAACCCATTTGATCAGGGATTTGGGAGAATATTTCTGAGCTCTGATGTGTGATGGCAATGCTTTTCTTTACAACTTCAAAGAGGGATGAGAGGAATTTGAAGTTGAATGAAGATTAATAGCACAGCTAGAAGTTAAAAAAAAACATTATTTCTGATGGAGGGAAAATAAATTGACTGTCTGTGTTAATCTCCCTTAATGTTATCTACTAACTAATAATATATTTTAATTAAACAGAGTCAGAATAGTTTTCACAAAAAAGAAAAGGCTATTCTTTTCACTCAGTTTGCTTAATTCTTACTATCACATGAAGACAAATTAATTTCAAGTATCAGAAAGCTCTGACAGACTCTAGGAGAACAGGCAATTAATGTAAGTCGTCTTACCCCTTGGTCTAATACTTCCAGTAAACAGTTTCCTTCCATCTTATCATAATAACAGAGAACTGTTAGGATTCTCTACCACCTGTGGGTCCTTACTTGGGTAAACAGGAAATGGTCCTTGTCTTTTCCTTGCAATGAAGAGTAAAAATTAAGCAACGCTTCCAGCATCCTATAAAAATAACCACACCAACTTGAAGTGAAAAAATAGTGATTTCACCTGAATAGAGATTTTTTTCTCCCTCTGCTTTCCCTAAAGAACTTCCCAAGCAAATAAAGATCATAACCAAACCAGACAAGAGCAGAAAGATGGGTGTGGAGAGAATTCCTGTAAGTATTTGTATACACAAGCAAGATAAAATAACTTCTAATCTTATGCCCCTTCCCTCTGTTCTCCACTACACCGTTTTTTAAACTATAATAACTCCACGTAGTGCAAGCTTTTTAGCTTGTGACAGTCCTTCAGGGCTTTGGTTTCAGCCAAACTGTACTATTTGCTATTTCCCAAAGAAGCCCTGTTCTCTCCTTCAGCTGTGACTTTGCTTATGTATCTCCTTCTGCAAGGAATGTGCTCCCATCCTCTACCTGGAAAACTTCTCTTTGTCTTGCAAGTCAAAAATTCAAAGACTGCCTCTTCATGAAGCCCTCTTCTAAACCACCTCTTCTGGCCCTCCTAGCAGTTATGTGTTCCTCATTCTATGCTTATTAAAAGTCTACTAAATTTACATTTAGAGCTTTTTTTTTTTTTTTTGTATTTTATGGTTAAGCTATTGCTGATGTGTCTATCTTTCCCACAAGACTATTAGCTCTTTAAGAGAAAGGATTACATTGTTTAGACTTAGATCTACAGCATCCAGCACATAGTAAAATCTTACACACTCAATAAATGTGTCTTAAATGAACGCGTAGTTCAGCAATTGGCAAGCATGCTCTGCAAAGCACCAGGTAGTAAATATTTTAGGCTTCATGAGCCAATTAGTCTCTAGCAATTCTGTTATTGTGGTCTACTCAAGTCCACTCAACTCTGCAACAGTAGAGGAAAATCAGCCATAGTCAATATGTAAGCAAATGAGTATGAATGTGTTTCAACAACACTTGTTTTACAAAAACAGGTGGTGGGTCAGATTTGGCCCATGGACCATAGTTGGGCTGATCCCTGATAAACTAAAAGATCAAATGAATGAGAAAGCCCTAAAAAGTTCTTCTCAAAAAGAGGACCTCAAGTCCAAGAAAGTAAAAAGTGGTAACAAAGCCTTTTTGAGTAGAAACGGAAGGAAAGGAGTAGGGACCACATCATTCCCTTGTTCTCTTTCTGGAAACTAGGAGTAATTTAGTTTAGCATGCATACAACTAGGAAAATGCAGGTCCAGCAACAGACTTATGAAGCCTGCAAATCTAATGTTTGTTAATACTATATTTTAGTAATTAAACTATTTAGTTCATACACTGAATGCCTACAAATGGAGGGCAAGGGACTGCCCTATAGAGTGCATTTTCTCCCTACGCTGCATGGGAGCTAAATACCAAGGGAAGATGCTTGGTACCCAAGACATGATTGTCTATACCAAACAAATGGGACACAAAGATGGAAATTTCAGCCATCGTATAAAGGACGGGTGACACCTGGCAGAGTTTTGAGAAAGAGAGTTTGTACAGGTAACCTTCAAAACAGAAAGCCTAGATAATGTGCATGCCAATGAGAGTTTATTTTCCCTCCCCAGCCAGTGTACCATGTTAACATCATTGGGTGGATAGTACGTAAATAATCCAGTCATCTTTTGTTTTAAACCATAATTCTGAAGCATATATTTTATTTTTTCCTTCTCCACGTTATGTTTTCTTGGGGAGCTTTCTTGGGCACAAGAAGGAGAATCAGATAAAAAAAAAAAAAACTGCAGCACGGCAAGTCCAATCAGTCAGAAGGAAACTGTGAAAGAAGAGTGTTCACTTAGGTTTCTGTTCCTCATTGAAACAGAGATTCAAATTTTGAGATCTATTTCCAAATGCAGACAACACAGATGAAGTGTTGGAGTGGTGCCGGGTCTCGCATAATCCCCTTCTCTGGAAGGCAAAACATGACACTGCTACAAATGCACAAGCCAAATCGTCATGTTTGAAGCAGCGACATCAACGCCAACAGCACCACCTGGCTACTGAAGGATGGAGGGGGATTCCCCGTGTGAAGGGAGATTCAGAGAATGGAGCTGCACAAACATGAAAAGATTCTGGCCAGAAAGTAAGCTAAGCGTGTTTGCTGTCCATTGGGGAGAAACGTGTCTGAACAAATCAAATGACCGGGTACGTTTCCAACCTCCACACTTCCCCCTTTCCTTCATTCTCGAAAAGAGTATTACCAGATTTCAAAAGAATGAACTGTATCACAGATGAAACACCAATTGATCACAAGTGGTCAGCGCCCCATGGGAAAAAACTTGGTAACCTGGCTTTTTCTATTTGATTGGCTTCAGAGGACACATCCTGATGTGCCATTAAAGCATCACAGCTCTTTTTTATCCAGAAATGCCCTCTGTGATAAATTTAACTCACTCAGGGAGCACAAAGAGTATGGACAGCCCGCCGATCTCACTTAAATGGATTCCCTTTAGTGGAAGGCCACTGTTGTAAACCATTTGGAACCCAGCTATGAGGCTTTGGCTTGAATTTTCTGGACCGTTAGCTAACATTCTAAATCCACCTGTAAGTTCTCCACTATGGCCCTTAAAGACACAGGAAAACATAATCAAAATTTTGTGAGGCCTTTAATTACATTCTCTTAATGAGAAACGACTCAAGGAATTAAAGCCATGAAAATACCATCAGCTCATTTTACCACTGAGAATAAAATAGAGCTGAACTTTGGTTAAGAAATTCTTAGGTTTGTTTTTAACATTTTTATTGGAGTATAATTGCTTTACAATGTTGTGTTAGTTTCTGCTGTATAACAAAAGGAATCAGCTATATGTATACATATATCCCGATATCCTCTCCCTCTTGCGTCTCCCTCTCACCCTCCCTATTTGACCCCTCTAGGTGGTCACAAAGTACCGAGCTGATCTCCCAGTGCTATGCAGCTGCATCCCACTAGCTATCTATTTGACATTTGGAAATGTATACATGTCATTGCTACTTTCTCACTTCATCGCAGCTTACCCTTTTGCCTCCCTGTGTCCTCAAGTCCATTCTCTATGTCTGTGTCTTTATTCCTGTCCTGCCTGTAGGTTCTTCAGAACATTTTTCTTTTTAGATTCCATATATATGTGTTAGTTTACATATTTGTTTTACTCTTTCTGACTTACTTCACTCTGTATGACAGACTCTAAGTCCATCCACCTCACTACAAAAAACTCAAATTCATTTCTTTTTATGGCTAAGTAATATTGTATTTTATATATGTGCCACATCTTCTTTATCCATTCATCTTTCAAAGGACACCTAGGTTCCTTCCATGTCCTGGCTATGGTAAATAGTGCTACAATGAACATCGTGATACATGACTCTTTCGGAATTATGGTTTTCTCAGGGTATATGCCCAGGACTCGGATTGCTGGATCATAAGATAGTTCTACTTTTAGTTCTTTAAGGAAGCTCCATACTGTTCTCCATAGTGGCTGTATCAATTAACATTCCCACCAACAGTGCAGTTCCCTTTTCTCCCCACCCTCTCCAGCATTTATTGTTTGTAGATTTTTTGATTATGGCCCATCTGACAGGTGTGAGGGGATACCTCATTAGAGTTTTGATTTGCATTTCTCAAATGATTAGTGATGTTGAGCATTCTTTCATGTGTTTGCTGGCAATCTGTATATCTTCTTTGGAGAAATGTCTCTTTAGGTCATCTGCCCATTTTTGGATTGGGTTGTTTGTTTTTTTGATATTGAGATGCATGGGCTGTTTATATATTTGGGAGATTAATGCTTTGTCAGTTACTTCATTTACAAATATTTTCTCCCATTCTGAGCGTTGTCTTTTCGTCTTGTTTATGGTTTCCTTTGTTGTTCAAAAGCTTTTAAGTTTCATTAGGTCCCGTTTGTTTATTTTTGTTTTTATTTCCATTTCTCTAGGAGGTGGGTCAAAAAGGATTTTGCTGTGATTTATGTCATAGAGTGTTCTGCCTATGTTTTCCTCTAAGACTTTGATAGTGTCTGGCCTTACATTTAGGTCTTTAATCCATTTTGAGTTTATTTTTGTGGATGCTGTTAGGGAGTGTTCTAATTTCATTCTTTCACATGCAGCTGTCCAGTTTTCCCAGCACCACTTATTGAAGAGACTGTCTTTTCTCCACTGTATATTCTTGCCTCCTTTATGAAAGATAAGGTCACCATATGTGTGTGGGTTTATCTCTGGGCTTTCTATCCTGTTCCATTGATCAATATTTCTGTTTTTGAGCCAGTACCATACTGTCTTGATTACTGTAGCTTTGTAGTATAGTCTGAAGTCAGGGAGCCTGATTCCTCCAGCTCCATTTTTCTTTCTCAAGATTGCTTTGGCTATTTGGGGTCTTTTGTGTTTCCATAAAAGTTGTGAAATTTTTTGTTCTACTTCTGTGAAAAATGCCAGTGGTAGTTTGATAGGGATTGCACTGAATCTGTAGATTGCTTTGGGTAGTATAGTCATTTTCACAATGTTAATTCTACCAGTGCAAGAACATGGTATATCTCTCCATCTGTTTGTATCATCTTTAATTTCTTTCATCAGTGTCATAATTTTCTGCGTACAGGACTTTTCTCTCCTTAGATAGGTTTATTCCTAGGTATTTTATTCTTTTTGCTGCAATGGTAAATGGGAGTGTTTCCTTAAATTCTCCTTCAGATTTTTCATCATTAGTGTATAGGAATGCAAGTGATTTCTGTGCATTAATTTTGTATCCTGTTACTTTACCAAATTCATTGATTAGCTCTAGGAGTTTTCTGGTAGCATCTTTAGGATGTATAGTATCATGTCATCTGCAAACAGTGACAGCTTTACTTCTTCTTTTCCAATTTGGATACTTTTATTTCTTTTTCTTCTCTGATTGCTGGGCTAAAACTTCCAAAACTATGTTGAATAATAGTGGTGAGAGTGGACAGCATTGTCTTTTTCCTGATCTTAGGGGAAATGGTTTCAGTTTTTCACCATTGAGACCGATGTTGGCTGTGGGTTTGTCATATATGGCCTTTATTATGTTGAGGTAAGTTCCGTCTATGCCTACTTTCTGGAGAGTTTTTATCATAAATCAGTGTTGAATTTTGTCAAAAGCTTTTTCTGCATCTATTGAGATTATCATATGGTTTTTACACTTCAGTTTGTTAATATGCTGTATCACATTGATAAATTTGCATATACTGAAGAATCCTTGCATTCCTGAGATAAACCCCACTTGATCATAGTGTATGATCCTTTTACTGTGCTGTTGTATTCTGTTTGCTAGTATTTTGTTGAGGATTTTTGCATCTATGTTCATCAGTGATATTGGCCTGTAGTTTTATTTTTTGGTGATATCTTTGTCTGGATTTGGTATCAAGGTGATGGTGGGTTCGTAGAATGAGTTTGGGTATGTTTCTCTCTCTGCTATGTTTTGGAAGAGTTTGAGAAGGATAGGTGTTTGCTCTTCTCTAAATGTTTGATAGAATTTGCCTGTGAAGCCATCTAGTCCTGGGGTTTGTTTTTGGAAGATTTTTAATCACAGTTTCAATTTCAGTGCTTGTGATTGGTCTGTTTATATTTTCTATTTGTTCTTGGTTCAGTCTCGGAAAGTTGTACTTTTCTAAGAATTTGTCCATTTCTTCGAGGTTGTTAATTTTATTGGCATAGAGTTGCTTGTAGTAATCTCTCATGATCCTTTGTAGTTCTGCAGTGCCAGTTTCTACTTCTCCTTTTTCATTTCTAATTCTATTGATTTGAGTCTTCTCCCTTTTTTTCTTGATGAGTCTGAATAATGGTTTATCAATTTTGTTTATCTTCTCAAAGAACCAGCTGTTATTGACCTTTGCTATCATTTCCTTCATTTCTTTTTCATTTATTTCTGATCTGATCTTTATGATTTCTTTCCTTCTGCTAACTTTGGGGGGTTTTTGTTCTTCTTTCTCTAATTGCTTTAGGTGTAAGGTTAGGTTGTTTATTTGAGATGCTTCTTGTTTCTTGTAGGATTGTATTGCTATAAACTTCCCTCTTAGAACTGCTTTTGCTACATCCCATAGGTTTTGGTTCATCATGTTTTCATTGTCATTTTTTTCTAGGCATTTTTTGATTTCCTCTTTGATTTCTTCAATAATCTCTTCTGCATTTAGTAGCATATTTTTTAGCATCCAGGTGTTTGTATTTTTTACAGTTTTTTTCCTGTAATTGATATCTAGTCTCATGGCATTGTGGTCGGAAAAGATACTTGATATAATTTCGATTATTTTATATTTATCAAGGCTTGATTTGTGATGCAACAAATGATCTATCCTGGAGAATGTTCCATGAGCACTTGAGAAGAAAGTGTATTCTGTTGTTTTGGGATAGAATGTCCTATAAATATAAATTCAGTCCATCTGGTCTAATGTGTCATGTAAAACTTGTGTTTCTTTATTTATTTTCATTTTGGATGATCTGTCCACTGGTGATAGTGGGTTGTTAAAGTCCCCTACTATGACTGTGTTACTGTTGATTTCCCCTTTTATGGCTGTTAGTATTTGCCTTCTGTATTGAGGTACTCCTCTCTTGGGTGCATAAATATTTACAATTCATATATCTTCTTTTTGTTTTACTCCCTTGATCATTCTGTAGTGTCCTTCTTTGCTCTTTTATGAGTCTTTATTTTAAATTCTATTTTGTCTGATATGAGAATTGCTACTCCAGCTTTCTTTTGATTTCCATTTGCATGGAATATCATTTTCCATCCCCTCACTTTCAGTCTGTATGTGTCCCTAGGTCTGATGTGGGTCTCTTTTAGACAGCATATATATGGGTCTTGTTTCTGTATCCATTCAGCCAGTCTATGTCTTTTGGTTGGTCATTTAATCCACTTACATTTAAGGTAATTATCGATATGTATGTTCCTGTTACCATTTTCTTATTTATTTTGAGTTTTTTTTTTTTTTTTTTTTTTTGTAGGTCTTTTCCTTCTCTTGTGTTTCCGCCTAGAGAAACTCTTTTAGCATTTGTGGTAAAACTGGTTTTGTGGTGCCTAATTCTCTTAACTTTTGTATGTCTAAATGTTTTAATTTCTCCATCAATTCTGAATGAGATCCTTGCTGGGTATAGTAATCTTGTTTGTAGGTTTTTCCCTTTCATCACTTTAAATATGTCCTGTCACTGCCTTCTGGCTTGCAGAGTTTCTGTTGAAAGTTCAGCTGTTAACCTTATGGGGATTCCCTTTTATGTTATTTGTTACTTTTCCTTTGCTGCTTTTAATATTTTTTGTTTGTACTTAATTTTTGATAGTTTGATTAATATGTGTCTTGGTGTGCTTCTTCTTGGATTTATCCTGTATGGGACTCTCTGCACTTCCTGGACTTGACTGACTATTTCCTTTGTCATGTTAGGGAAGTTTTTTTCTCAGACCCTTTGTCTTTCTCTTCTTCCTCTGGGACCCTTATAATTCGAATGTTGGTGTGTTTAATGTTGTCCCAGAGGTCTCTGAGACTGTCCTCAATTCTTTTCATTCTTTTTTCTTTATTCTGCTCTGCAGTAGTTATTTTAACTATTTTATCTTCCAGGTCACTTATCCATTCTTCTGCCTCAGTTATTCTGTTATTGATTCCTTCTAGAGAATTTTTAATTTCATTTATTGTGTTGTTCACCAGTGTTTGTTTGCTCTTTAGTTCTTCTAGGTCCTTGTTAATTGTTTCTTGTATTTTCTACATTCTATTCCCAAGTTTTTGGATCATCTTTTCTATTATTATTCTGAATTCTTTTTAGATAGGCTGTCTCTTTCCTCTTCATTTGTTTGGTCTGGTGGGTTTTTACCTTGGTCCTTCATCTGCTGCATATTTATCTGTCTTCTCAATATGTTTAACTTACTGTGTTTGGGGTCTCCTTTTCACAGGCTGCAAGTTCATAGTTCCCATAGTTTTTGTGTCTGCTCTCAGTGGGTGGGGTTGTTTCAGTGGCTTGTGCAGGTTTCCTGGTCGAGGGGATTGGTGCCTGTGCTCTTGTGAGTGGGGCTGGATCTTGTCTTTCTGTTGTGCAGGCCCACGTCCAGTTATGTGTTTCGGGGTGTCTGTGAATTTAGTATGATTTTAGGCAGCCTCTCTGCTAATGGATTGGGTTGTGTTCTTGTCTTGCTAGTTGATTGTCATGGGGCATTTAGCACTGGAGCTTGTTTGCCATTGCGTGGAGCTGGATGTTAGTGTTGAGACCGAGATCTCTGGGAGAGTTCTTACTGATTAATATTACATGGGACCGGAAGGTCTCTAGTGGTCCAATGTCCTGAACTCAGCTTTCCCACCTCTGAGGCTCAGGCCTGACACAAGGTCAGAGTATAAAGACCCTGTCAGCCACATGGCTCAGAAGGAAAGGGAGAAAAAAGGAAAGAAAAATGATATTTTTAATTATTAAAATTAAAAAAATAATAATTTTAAAAAGAAGAGAGCAACCAAACCAATAAACAAATCCACCAAAGATAACAAGCACTAAAAATCTATACTAAGATAAACATAAAAATCAGAAACAAATCAGTCATAGACAGCAAACTCCAAGTCTACAGTTGTTCCATATTTGACCACTGCAATTTTGGGATGATTCATTGTCTATTCAGGCATTCCACAGATTCAGGGTACATCAAGTTGATTGTAGGGATTTAATCTGCTGCTCCTGAGGTTTCTCGGAGAAGTTTCCCTTTCTCTTCTTTGTTCACACAGCTCCTGGGGTTCAGCTTTGGTTTTGGCCCCACCTCTGTGTGTAGGTCACCCTCAGGCATCTGTTCATGCCCAGACAGGATGGGGCTAAAGGAGCAGCTGATTAGGGAGCTCTGGCTCACTCATGTCAGGCAGAGGGAGCAGTACGGTCGTTATAATTGGAATGTGGGGCAAGCCTTCAGTGGCAGAGTGCATGATGTTGCAACAGCCTGAGGTGCTCTGTCTGTTCTCCCGGGGAACTTGTCTCTGGGTCACGGGACCCTGGCAGTGGTGGGCTGCACAGGCTCCTGGGAGGGGCGGTGTGGATAGTGACTTGTGCTTGCATACAGGATTCTGGGTGGCTGCAAAAGCACCATTAGTGTTTCGTGCCCATCTCTGGGGTCCAAGCTGGTAGCCAGGGCTCGTGCACATCTCTGGAACTTGTTTAGGTGATGCTCTGAATCCCCTCTCCTCATGCACCCTGAAACAATGGTCTCTTGCCTCTTCAGCAGGTCCAGGCTTTTTCTCAGACTCCCTCCTGGCTAGCTGTGGTGCACTAGTCCCCTTCAGGCTGTGTTCACGCAGCCAACCCCAGTCCTCTCCCTGGGGTCTCACCTCCAAAGCCCGGGCCTCAGCTCCCAGCCTCCACCCACCCTGGGGTGAGCAGACAAGCCTCTCAGGCTGGTGAGTGCTGGTCAGCACCAATCCTCCGTGCAGGAATAGCTCCACTTTGCCCTCTTCACACCTGTTGCTGCACTCTCCTCCATGGCTCCAAAGCTTCTGCCCCGCCACCCCTGTCTGCACCTGTGAAGGGTCTTCCTAGTGTGTGGAAACTTTTCCTCCTTCACAGCTCTCTCCCAGAAGTGCAGGTCCATCCCTATTCTTTTGTCACTGTTTTATCTTTTTTCTTTTGCCCTACCCAGACACATGGGGAGTTTCTTGGCTTTTGGGAAATCTGAGGTCTTCTGTCAGCATTCAGTAGGTGTTCTGTAAGAGTTGTTCCACATGTAGATGTATTTTTGATGTATTTGCGGGGAGGAAGGTGATCTCCACATCTTACTCCTCTGCCATCTTGAAGGTCCCCCTCGGTTAAGAACTTCTTTACCTCCTTTCTAAACTCTGAGGCCTTGCCTTAGTTAGTAGTTTTTTTTTTTAAATTGTTTTTGTTTCTATGCTATTTATGTCAAGTATCATAAATTAAGATACTTTCACGAGCCAAACATATAATAAAATATGTGAAGGAGGATAAGGTAAACATACTGGAGAATCCAGTAAACCAGAGATGGAGCCACTCCTTGGTTCCAGCCAAATATTACCACACAAGTATATGTACAAGTAGTGTCAGCTGTAGTTGATTTTCAGAGAGTTTCATAATCTAGATCAGTATGTATGTGTATCGATTTTAAACATTTACAATTAATTACAAAAAAAAACCCAGTGTGGGCCAACAAAGATATTTAAGGTTCAGCTATAGTTCATGACTCATCTGTTTACAACCTTTCCTTAGTGTTAACAAAGACATTTGTGACTCTGAAAGTTGACCTTTTATTAAAAGTGTCAAAGCAGAAAGCAAATCAGATAAAACAGTAAGTTTAAGTTAGGGGGCAGTGTTTAAATTTGCCTCGTAGAACTACTTAACTTCAGGGAAGTTGTTTGAACTAAGTCTTAGGTTATTCACCTGCAATGTATTGTCAATACGGTTTGTTTGTTTGTTTGTTTGTTTTTGCCTGCATTGAGTCTTCGTTGCTGCGTGCAGGCTTTCTCTAGTTGCGGTGAGCAGGGGTTACTCTTTGTTGTGGTGTGTGGACTTCTCATTGTGGTGGCTTCTCCTGTTATGGTGCATGGGCTGTAGACGTGTGGGCTCAGTAGTTGTGACACGTGGGCTCAGTAGTTGTGGCTCACGGGCTCTAGAGTGCAGGCTCAGTAGTTGTGGGTCATGGGCTTAGTTGCTGCATGGCATGTGGGTCTTCCGGCACCAGGGCTCAAACCCCTGTCCCCTGCATTGGCAGGCAGATTCTTAACCATTGAACCACCAGGGAAGTCCATGTCAAAAGGTGTTTTTAAATACTTCTTACAGATGCAACCAGCTGAAGGTCTGATTTTGTAAAAAAAAGAATTCTTTTTGAATCTTAATGTTTTAAATATCAATAAAAATTTTAAAAATTACTGTAAAATTGTGAAAACATAAAGATATCAAATAAGATAAAGAAAGTCACTAAATATACCTAAAGCTCAATTTAAAATCAATCTGCCTCAGTGTTAGAATAGCACATTCTTTGGGTTCCTCATGACTAAAAATTATTTATTATTTAAAATCTAACATGGATATGATGCAAATTGTATATATTTAAAAACAATATGCTCTAAGAGCTCGCATAAAGCAATTAACAAAGATGATTCATCGACACAATGTCTAACAATCCATTCCATAAATAGGAGATATCTTTCAAAACATTCAACAACATTACTAGAATTCATGAATTATAAATCATCTGTTTTGCTGAATATCTTTCTACGACTGCCAAGAACTTTATGAAACATTCCAGTTATTACAAGTTTTGAGATTTTGAATCTCCTCAATCAATTCAGAAGTTGACGCCAAGGTTCTCTCTAGTAAATCTGTGTTCCCCTTTTCAATAAGGTTGGAGCCAAGAAGGAATCATCTGGCTACACTTGGAGGAATAATCCTAGCTCATTTAGGAGACAAGCCAACCAGTCACATACAAAGGAGAAATGACATACCAAGAGAGCCTTAAAACGCATGCACTAAGAATCAGTATATGCGTAACCTGAAAACAAAAATATATGCATTAAATATAAATATTCTAAGGAATCAAATCTCTACATACACCTGTTTTTTGTCCTAATATGGCCATCTTGACTCCTTCCTCCTATATTTGAACATATCAAAGGGTGCAAACTCTACTGAAACTCCATTCAAACTATTTCTCCTCTCTTTCCTTGATGGAGCTCTAAGGGAGAATCCTAACACTTCACTTTAGAGCATGTATCCAGACCAGAAAATCTCTTTGTGTGAGAGACACTGACTAGAAACACATCTGTTTTGACAGGTTTCCTTTGTGACAGAGCCATTTTTCTAAGCTCACTATGGCCATTGAGAAGTTTGTAAAATCCTGAAAAGTATTTCTACTTGGATATACTCTTTGCTCAAACAGTCTGACCGAAATCAGCCCTATTCAGGTTTCCAAAGCTGGCTACTTACTCCTCATGACTTTTCCCATTATCCATCAGTTTTCTAATCATCATGCCCAAACCATAAGCATCTTCTTTCTTTTAGAATTGTTTTTCTTGTGGTAAAATACACATAACACATAGTTTACTATTTTAGCTATTTTTACAGGTACAATACAGTGGCATTGAGTACATTGATACTGTTGTGCAGTCATCACCATTATCCATCTCCAGAACTTTTCCATCATCCCAAACTGAAACCCTGTACCTCTTAAACACTTATTCCCTATTCTCTCCTCCTCCAGCTTCTGGTAATCACAGTTCTACTTTTTTGTCTCCATGAATTGGACTATTCTAAGAACCTCATACAAATGGCATATACAATATTTGTCCTTTTGTGTCTGACAATTTCACTTAGCACACAAGCATCTTCTTGGACTTATTTCTTTGTGCTCTAGTCAAAAGAGTTCTGCAAAGTCATCCTTCACTATTACTTTTGATTTTTTGTTTTGTTTTTTGAGACTGGAACAGCACAAGCTTTATTCAATGTCCAAAGAATGAAGAAGCGGGAACCTAGTTCACAAATCAAAACTCCTCCCTTCACTATTATTTTGGATTTGTTCGTTTCCCTCAACTTTCCCTGTCATCTCACGTCTCAGCTCCTGCAAGACCTTTTTAACAGGTGCCATAAGGTTAATCTAGCTTCTTCACATCCGATCCTACATAAGAAGAACCTTCTGGAAACATGCTGTCACTCCAGAATCTTTATTGGTGCCCCACAGACCCATAGAAAAAGTCCCAGCACCTTAGCCTGGTCTGCAAAGCTGTTCACTCTATGGATTTCACCTATGTCTCCAGCCAAACTCCCATTACCCCAATGGCAAACTCTGTGTGTCATCAAGACACTAAACCCTCTCACACTGCAAAGCCCACTTGGGTATTTTCTGCCATTCTCCCCACCTCCTATACTCTTGTTTGTAAAAGTAAAACATGCTCTAAGGGTTCCCTGTTAAGCTTGTCCCAGGGGGATCCCTACTCACCTTACAACTCCATGGCAAGTACTTTCTCTAATAGAAGCTAGGTCCTCCCCTCTCTGCCTTTGCATTGTGAATCCTTCCGATGTCTGCCTTGGCTTCTCACCTACGTTATGACTCTAAAACTTATGTTCACAGCCCCTGACACAGCAAGTTTGCTCAATAAGCATTTTTTAAGTGATGACATAGGTATTCAGCACTTACAGACTGATAGATTGGCTACCTTCTACCTAAATCTTTCCCGGAGTTTCTTTTTTTTGGTCAAAGTAGAAAACAGTCCAATCTCTTTTATCTCCTGAATAAACCTCAAGCCTTTACCAACACCATGGGTTATGCACGAAAAGTCAAACTGGCACAGGAGCTTCTATATAAGAGTTTAGTCATTTGACACACTACTATTCAAGTTTGTTTATTACCCTGTGGCCCATAGCTGTTTCCACCTGTAAGGCTTGCACTTCACTTCACTTAGCATCTCTTTCCTGGGCTGAATATTTGGCTTTTATTGCAAATCATTTTCTCCTCACGTGTTAATACATTGCTAATTGCTTACAAATTATTATGCCTCACTGGACTCAACAAAACTATTTTTAACAATCTAACACTGCACCATTATACAGGATGGTTGGCATCTCAGAGAGAAGTTAATTTGTGCCCCATGACAATGATTATGAATTTGGCTAAGTCATTTCCAATGATAGATATTATGCCCCAGAGGATAAACTTCCTTTCTCTTACTCGGCACCATTGTATCAGGTCTCTGCCGACTACATTTCCCTTCTGTATCCATTTCTTTTATTCTCCCCCACATGGGAATGTACATTTAGTCTTTTTTTCCTAGCCTGAGCTGCTCCATTTCTCCTACACATTCCCTCTCAATAAACCACAAGTGCTGTTACAAATGGTGGATGCCTGTTAAAAACACACACTCCACTCTCTCCTCCAACTCTGCTCAAGGTGACCCAGGCACTTAAATGGAATGCCCCAATTGCAAACCATTTGGGATGCTTAACCTCAAGACAACTAGGAGTCAGAAGGCAAAAAGCTATCATCTGAAAAACAAATCCCTTCAGGAAAATATATTGTGCCCATCAGCAAAAGAGCTCAGTGTGCTACAGACTGGAGTTAGCAGGGAGATTGTTCTCTTGTGCAGAATTTGAGCTGACTTCACTATCTTAGAAAGAGTGTCAGGTAAAGGGTCTGAAAGGGAACATAAAGGACAGGGTTTTCATATGTTTTTATTATGGAAGCACAAACAAGCTTTCCTAGATACTCCTGAATTTTGTCTGAGGGAATTTTAAAACAGAGTAAAGGAATATTCTAGCCTCCCTGGCTGACTTACATGCACATTTTACCTTCGTTCAAATCATCCTCTTATTCTCCCTCTCTATGTACGCCCATCTGTAAAAGTCAAAATCTTCTATGAATGCTTCTTGCTTCTTCCCTGACTTACATCTTCCCTTCTCCCAAGTCTTTCAACCCTTCCTGCCTCCACCATCAATTTTGATTTTGTTATTTCCTGCCATGACTTGTGATGGTTTCTGTTTGTGTCCTCTAACATAATCTCCTGGAAAGAAGGAAACCTATGTAATGTTTCTCCTCGTTTAACACCAATGCCTAACCCAGAGTAAAAGTATAAAAATATTAGTTGATAGGTTTTTCTTCTTCTCCCTCGTCCAAATTCATCTCTCCTGCCCCAAGACTATATCTAGACTATCATTTGTTACAATGTGCCTTTATTACAGTGAAGTGTGTGTGTGTCTGTGTCTGTGTTTGTCTACAAAGCTTTGATTTCAAAGAAGACAAGGACCAACAGGTAAGCATATGCTGCATAAGTATGCAGGGTCCAATAAAGCCGCTTGACTTAAACTGACCCCCTGAAACAAAATATCTTAGGATAAATGCATCCTGAGTGAGGAATTTACTGAAGCAAGGGACAAGAGATGAGGGAATGGACAAAAATTCAGGTGCAAAACCACAAAGACAATTTCAGAGAATGTTAAAAAAAAAAAAAAAAGTCATAATAAAAGTCCCTAAAGCAGGATACAGATACAGCAGAGAATCCAGACTGCTTCAAACCTTGCCCAGTATCTCATCGGTTCCTTAGCCCAGATGATCCAGAAACAGGTATAAGGATATATTGCAGGTCCTTCAAGGTCACTGCATTTTAAAGTGACATGTTTCTCACTCCTGAGTGTGGATTCCAATTTCTCAACTAAACAGAGAGGAAGCAAATACAGCCATTTGCATTCTCATTCCCTTCTCTCCTTGAGTTACAAAATGCCTTCCACGCCTGTGCCTCTGGTCCCCAGGCAGGATTCTGGACCCTAAGAGGGAAGAAGCAGAGCTGGCCTGTGCTCCACTGGCTCAGTCTTTGACAAGATAGGATTTCCTAAATGATAGGATGGTCTATTAGTAAATTACATACAAATGCTGTAAAGTACCACATTTACGAAATCCATGATGCTTGGCTCCAGTACAGAAGATAAAATCGGGAAGAAGGTAAAAATTAAAAAGAGGGGATGTATATATACATATAGCTGATTCACTGCTATACAATAGAAACTAACACAACATTGTAAAGAAACTATCCTCCAATAAGAATTAATTTTAAAAAAGCCAATCAGGCAGAAACAGAAACAAACCCAAGAGTGTAATCAGCAAGAAAATTTAAGTGTCAAGGGGCTCTGGCTTGAAAATTCCTGCAGAATAACATACAACTTTTAATATCTTACTCCTTTAAATCTGGAAAAAATAGAGAGTGGAAGATAGCACCTAATCTTTTCCATTCCTGCTTAACTAATTTTAGTCAGCAAAATTAAGCAAGTTTTATTTGCTTGTCAAGTGAAGATAAAGAGAACTTTAAAGGAGTTGAAAACTTTAAGCTTTCATTGAAAGTTACAGGTAGCTGCCAAAGGAAAATCTTATCTGTTGAAAAACCAAGTTCAGCATTTAGCTGTAGAGCTATGAAAGTCTGAAGATAAGAAGATATGGTATCATTTAATTAACAGCCATCCAATGATGGTTCAGAAGAGATTAAGTCTGCTTCTTAGGTAGTTAAGACCAACCTCAGTCTCTACCAGAAAACACATTTTAACAATTTTCCTTCTCCCCCCTCCTTTCCCATTCCTCAGATATTTTCATATTCTCTTACCCTTGCTCCTCTCTCGCTCCCCTTTTTCCTCAATAAAACCAGCCTTTAACTTAAAAAGAAAGTGTCTGTTTTCAGATGCTCAAGGTATTTCTAGCAATGTATAGACTTCTTTATTCTCATAAAAATAAGTAGCTCTCAATAACTATCTTCAAGAACAAAGAAGGAAATAAATTAACTCAAATTTATGTTTTTTTTTTTGTTTTTTTTTTTTATGCGTTACGCGGGCCTCTCACTGCTGTGGCCCCTCCCGCCGCGGAGGACAGGCTCCGGACGCGCAGGCCCAGCGGCCATTGCTCACGGGCCCAGCCGCTCCGCGGCACGTGGGATCCTCCCAGACCGGGGCACGAACCCGTGTCCCCTGCATCGGCAGGCGGACTCTCAACCACTGCGCCACCAGGGAAGCCCTCAAATTTATGTTTTTAATGAAAGAAAATCATGTTCTAATATCTGAAGGGATAATAAACATACAAAATTTTTACTATAGTGACTAAACCAAAAGTGGGACTTTCAGCTAAAACATAAAAGAAACCACATCAAGATATTGATACCATATTTATACAGCAATATGTAGTGATGAAAGGTGAATAAAAATCTCATAAGTCTATGAAACTAAAAATATATAATATAATAGAGTCAGGAGAAAGCATCACACATCATTATGGCTTTTTGTCTTTTTTCCTTCTTCCCCACTTGACTGCTCCCTTCCTTCAACCCGTTCAAGGTTTCTAAACTTGTTGAAGATACCTCCTAGGAGTAGAAAGCATCCAATACCATTTATATGAGCATGTAGCAGAGAATTCTACAGAAATGGAGTTTTTAAAAAAGATTAATAAAACCTGAAATGGAGCAATTGATATTTCAGTATTTGAGTGATAACAGAAATGGATGTGTGTATAAAGCAGAGAGAGATTCTTCTCTGAGACACGATTCAATATAGTGTATTGAAAAGGTATTATAGGTAAGCTCAAGAAAGAGTGAGTTATGGTGACAAAAGGAGAGCCTTCATCCAGTAACCTACTTTTGTGGATGTGAATCAACATGATACTAATAAATACATAAAATAAAACCACAGCCTGAATAACTCTTAAGTACACAGAGACCACAGTATAGGAAAAACAAGTAATGAAATTCAATTTAGCTGCTAAAGTATTTCTCAGAGCCAAATATAATTTTTAAAAGACACATGAATTTCCTTCCTTACATAAGCTAAGGACTGAGTTTAGTAAAATTGGCTAAATACACCCTCCAATTTATCCCTCCTCAAGCCACAGGGCAATCCTACAACTTGCAACTGGAAATAGAATAAAACAAGGTATCTAGCAGGTAATAGGAATTTTGACTTGACTCACAGGATATTTCATTTTATTTTTTTTGATATTTCATTTTCTATTCATTTAAATATATGTTTATATTTATAAATATCACATATTTATATATCTTTACTATTTCTATTACTAAAATAACTGATTTCATAAAAAAATATTCAAATAAAGATCCTCTCTAATACCACTAAGCCCAGTATAATCACTATTAACATGCTAAAGTAGGAGTACAATCCTTCAGATATTTTTCCCATTATATATACATAAACCTTCATGTTTATATATCTTCTTCTTTTTTTTTTTTTTAGAAAAACAGGATCACGGTAAATGTAATGCATGTAATTTGTTTATTTCCTTAATAATATGTAGTGGACACTTTTATGTAGTACAGATGCACATCATCATGCACATCATCATCAATGTATTATATTGTATATTCGTACCATATTTATAAAACCAATCTCTTAGTGATAGACATTTGAGACTCCTTACAAATTTTTGCTATCATAATTAAATGCTTCCATAAACATCTTTATACATATGTCTCTGTGTGCTATCTATCTTCACCTTTTAGTTAAACATAAAATTTTTATTTCTGGAGAGCACAACTCTTCTGTGGCCTTATTTATTGCTTTCCAAGGTTTTATTTGAAACCCCTATACTTGTATAAATTCTTGGAAATCCTTTGTTAGAACTTTATATTGGACACACACACACACACACATACACACATATAAGATTCAGGCAAAAACAAGGAAGCATCTTTTAAAAATGAAGGGCAAATAGATGGCAATCCAAAATATGAATAGTAACTATTAGGGGTGTTGTATAACATACGATACAAATTTAGCCCTGAAGATAATAGGCATTGTGTAAACATGGCTATGCATAATAGTGGTCTTCCAAAAGGGTAGTTTACTATGACTATTTAAATCTACATACATTTTGATGTTCAAGGAATGATATATCTTGGATGAGAAAATGCACCTGCCAAAACTATTATGATTTAAATATTTGTGATTAATATTCCAAAACCAAAAACTGCACTATCCGGAATTTTAAGTCTTGGACCACTCCATTTTTCCAAGGAGATGATGCATTGTAATAACCAGAGCTGGAAAACAAAATCATAATAGAGAATAAGACAGACAAGGTCTATGTTTTCATGTTCGTCACCTTCTGGTGGGAGAAAGGGTAATAAATCAGTAAATATATTAACAAACAAGTTAACTTCTGAGAGTGGTAAGTGCTGTAAAAGATATATGTCTAAAATTCAGGAGGATGTGGTAGAAGTCATTGGGGTGGGAGGAGGGAGCAACAGCGGGTAAGGTGGCCTCTCTGGTGAGGTGACATCTCACAGGTAACAAATCAATGAGAGAGAGGAACTCATGGAAGAATGAGGGACAGGGCTTCCTTGGCATAAAACACCAGTAAGTGCAAAAGTCCTGAGGTGAGAGTGAGTTTGGGATGCTTGAGAATCAGACAAAAAAGGCTAGTATGTCTGGAGATGGTGAGAAATAGGGAAACATTAGATCAAGACTAAGTAAGGACCTTCCAACCAAGGACCAGCAAACTATTACCCATCGGCCAAATCTGGAGTGCTGCAAGTTTCTGTAGACCAGCAGCTAAGAATGATTTTTACATTTTTAAAGGACACACTTTAAATGGTAGTAGAAGTATCTACATAATATCCTCTTAACTTTCAAAGTCTAAAATATTTACTATCTTCTGACACTTTACAGAAAGAGGCTCCATTCTAGACCATGGTAAGGAGTTTCTATTTTAATCCAAAGGTAGGGGAAGGCATTAAAGTTTTGACATGGAGAACAGAGGTGAGTTACATGTTTTGATTTTGCTTCCTATGCAGAACTCAGGGCAAGGCATGGAATCAGGTAACACAGCAGTTGTCTCAGTAAGAGATTTAAGTGGCTCAAAGAGAAAATTCCTAAAGTAGGAGGATTTGGAATAAGAGCAAAGAACACTGCAAGTTGTACACTATCAATTAAGCATGACCTGAATTAGTTAGAACTCTCTATAGTTTCAAAGCTGGCAGTCCAGGAGGAAGATGAAGGGGAACATGGTTCTTAGATGATTCAATGCCAGGTGATCTAACCTAAATCTTCTTTTGTGCTAAAGTCTTCTCCACAGTATCCTGATGGAAGGTCAGTTATTTCTGTGCAAACAGCTCCAGAAATAAGAAATTCATTTCTAACAGACAGCAACAAAAATGGTGTATGCCTTGTAGACAACTCTGAAAAGGGAACAATTTAACTGATGTTTTTCATTCTGGGCACTAAAATTTTGATGTTAAAAAATGAGGGGTCAGAGAACTTATTTTCAGGACAATAAGTGATGGAGTCATTACTCAGAACTTCATGAAGATGTTGCATCCCTCTTCTTCTGTTATCCTGAGTCACTATGTATTGCCAGTGTTTGTTCAAAAGCCAAAGATGAAGATGGAACATGGGAACAAAGAAGAAGTGAAGGCAGGAGTGTGCAACATACAGCCTGGAAAAGATTTAATAAATAATAACCTGAGAAGATGAATACCAGAAAAACATGAGGAGAAACAGAGATCTGAATAGTTAAACATAGGGAAGAAGAGCAGAGAACAAAGCAAATAGTCCAATCAATGGAGATGAACACACGAAAAAGGAAGTCTCCACCATGAACTGACCAATGAAACAAAAGGGAATCTTTCTTAAACATAAATGTCCATCAACAGATGAATGGATAAAGAAGATGTGGTACATATATACAATGGAATATTACCCAGCCATAAAAAGAATGAAATAATGCCATTTGCAGCAACATGGATGGACCTAGAGATTATCATACTAAGTGAAGTCAGTCAGACAGAGAAAGACAAATATCATATGATATCACTTATATGTGGAATCTAAAATACAACACAAATGAACTAATCTATAAAACAGAAACAGACTCAAAGACATAAAGAACAGACTTCTGGTTGACAAGGGGGAAGGGGGTGAGAGAGGGATGGATTGGGAGTTTGGGCTGAGCAGATGCAAACTATTATATATAAAATGGATAAACAAAAAGGTCCTACTGTATAGCACAGTGAACTATTGATATATTCAATATCCTGTGATAAACCATAATGGAAAAGAATATGAAAAAGAATGTGTATATATGTATAACTGAATCACTTTGCTGTATGCCTGAAATTAACACAACATTGTAAATCAACTATACTTGAATAAAATATTTTTTTAAAAAAAAACAGCATCCAAATGTAAAATAGATAACTAGTGGGAAGCAGCCACATAGCACAGGGAGGTCAGCTCGGTGCTTTGTGACCACCTAGAGGGGTGGGATAGGGAGAGTGGGAGGGAGACGCAAGAGGAAGGAGATATGGAAGTATATGCATATGTATAGCTGATTCACTTTGTTATAAAGCAGAAACTAACACACCATTGTAAAGCAATTATACTCCAATAAAGATGTTTTTAAAAAAATACTCATTTCTCACTAAAATAAATAAATAAATAACGGCACCTTTCTTACCAATGATGATTTCATAAGCATTGTTCATCTTCCAATTCTTAGCTCCACAATGTCTTACAGAACGGCCCAACACTGAGGAAATCTAGTTCCCATTGAACATCCACAATTGATCTTAAATAGAGGGGCAGGGAAAAGAACGTTTTTCTGTGGGTTGTAAGATTATGGTAGGTACTTCTCCCCCTACCCATCTCCCAGGCTCCTCATACACACTGCAGCTCAAGAGATTGGTTTTGCCTGAAACCAGGGACTTCGTCTTGAACATTTGGTACCATCTGAAGGCCAACCACAGTCCCTTCCCCATGATATCAATTAATTAAATAGAAGATAGTTAATTGAGATATAGTCTCAACCCAGGATTTGAGACAGTTAACTCACGTCAAACGTTCTCCTACTTCCTCCTCTTAAAGCACACGTAGAAAATATAAAAAATTAAAGTGACTTGAAAAAGGCAATGTCTGACTGGTCTCTTACCTATTTTAGCTAAATCTAATATCTAAATTTTAAAAAAAATTAGAAAAGGACAACTCTCTTTGCTCTCTTTCTCCCTTCTTCATCAGAGAAGAAGCCTAGAACTATTTTTAGATGAGTCCATGAGCAAACACGTCCTGCCAGCATCCATCACCAAGCCCAATAGTTCTCTGCACTGATAACATGAACTCTGAGGGGAAGTCATCTTTGTTAATCAGACTTGATTTTCAGGGGTCTTTTTATGTTGTATATTCTTAACAATAACAAGATTATTGCAATTGGAGAATTAACAGCTCCTTGATTTTAGTCCTCTTATGCTTTGCTTCAGTGGTCTAAAAATCTTTTAAAGATGTTTGCCTGAAATCAAAGACTTTACCAGGGTAAAGCTTAAACTTCCAAGTACCCTGAGCCACTAAGAACTCCCAATAGAAAAAGACATTAACTGAGTGGTCTTCTTGAAAAAGCAAATGCACAAAGATTATGTGACCTAATTACCCATCTGACTGGCTTATTATAGGTGCTGAAAGGAGAAATAAATGCTCTCAGACAATACTTTGACAAATGTATCTTGGTCGTTGACCTGATTATTAAGATTTATTAGTATTGGAGCCCATTTTTTAGGCAACATCTCTGAAGTTATGATAGAGATTAACATCAGGATTAAATACACAAATATTCATTTTCCACCTCATTATATACAGCACATGTAATTCATAAAGCAAGGTTAAACTGTGTTCTTATTACAATCCTTCACTGGGATTGCTATCAAATTTGCTGTTGCTCAAATGGAAGTTTGTAGCGGATAGCATGAGTACATTTCTATTATTATATGTGGCAATAGATAACGCTATCCCCCAAATGTGTGAACTGAAAGATGCGTTTCAATAGTTTCAGATGGTTCTCTGAATAACATAGTGAAATGTTTCATGATACTCAGTATTAGAATGTAAACTGATATTCTTTCCTTTCCTCTCCTTTGAAAAATGTTCCATTAGTATAGATGATTATTTTACAAAACACTTTTAAGAAGCGATAACAATAAAGAAAAGAAGTGATTAATTATGTGAGATCTTCAATCATGCTTATCCTTGATTGCTTTCATTGTAACCAAAGTAGAAAATTCCATTAATATGGTGGTTTTGATTATTCAAAATGGTCAGATTTAGCCTTAAATACTGAAAGCAGCAGTAGGGAGAAACAAAGTCTAGATGAAAAAAAAAAAAAAAAGAATGAAAGAGAGAAAGGAAAACTGTCCCTGTTAATGAGATGACCCACTTAGCTCACCAATCAGGCCATTCACATTTTCCTTTCAATAGACTGACTGCCAACTCACTTTCAAGTTCTTTGAGTTGATAAACAAAGAGGAAATTAAGAAATAAATTTGGCCTCATTTTTAACGTGTCTTAGATTTGCTACTTTGCTTTTTTACTGCTCTCTAACCAGAGCTAGGAGTACCAAGCAAACATGTTCAAATTAGACAGCAGTGGATCCTGCTCAAGATGACATAAAATAATTATATGTTGATGCAAACATTTTACTCCAAGCACACAACAATAACAGACAAACATCTCAGAAAAAAAAAGAAAAAAAATCAAAAAGCCATCAACAAGTTCAAACACAAGTTAAAGGTCAAGGTGACTGGATCTATGAAAATCCCAATATGCCCACTGAGTAGAAAATTCAAGTTGCCAATACTATTAGATGTGATTGGATTGACAGCTCTGGAGGCTGGTCAAGGCAACTTCAAATGGTGAACACAGAAATTGCCAAAACGTGTTAGTAAATTGAATTGTTAACTATAAAATAATGATACCTGATATTTGTGGGAGTTTATTTTGTTTACTTATAATAAGATACTGGTCAACAAAAACAAAAAGAGAAAAAGTATAAAATGAATAACAAAAATCTTTTTTAGTTTTTAATGTTCAGGAAGAAACTATAACATATAATTCATAAAAATAAATATATATATCTACAGAAACACATATAAATGCACACATACATACAATCTATAATTAAGTATGCATATTATAAATTTAAGAGTAATTACTAATAGAATAGAAGTAAAATACAGAACTTCCAAACCAGCAGAGAATAAAAATAAATATAGAAATATAGAAAATGTTTTAATTCAATCAAAAAGAGAAAAGAAGGGCAAAATGACATCCAACAAAAAGAACTTAAGCAGAAAGCAAAAAAAGTACAAAAATATCAATTACTAAAATAAATATAAAGCTAATAATAGAGCTACTAAAATGCAGATATTATCGTGCTGTATGTTTTTAACTCAGCTTTTTTTATGCTGCTTTAAAGAGCCACATTGAAAGCAAAACACAGAAAACTTGAAAATGAAGAATAGAAAAATATATCTTGCAAATAATAACCAAAAAGAAACTGGAGTGACACAGTAATAGGAAACAAAATAGAATTTAAGGAAAAATTATTGATAGGGTTGTAGGGAAAATATTACATAATAACAAGAACAATACATTAAGAAGATATAACAGTCAGTTAATATATATCTAACACCAGAATTTGAAACATATTTTTAAAACTGACATAATTGAAAGGAAAATTGACATATTCAAATTATTTTGGGAGAATTTAACACAGGTCAATCAGAAATTGCTAGTACAAGCTTTTTTAAAAATAGTAAGCATGCTGAAGACTGAAAAAAAAAATCACCAAGTTCATATTTGGAGATGTGTTTGTGTGTTGGGGGGGGTGGGTATTTATATACACACACATATACCAAGAAAATATACTCTTTTCAAGTACACATGGAGCAATTACAAAATTATCCACTTCCTAGGTCTCAAAGGAGTGTGAAAATATTTTTAAGAAAATGATACCATTTCAATTATGTAATTTATCATGATTAAATTAGAAATTAACAATAGAAAGATAGTTAAATTCAACCTGGAAGTTTTAAATGCACTACTAAATAAATTGTGAATAAAAGAAAAAGGACTATAAGGTATGGAAGCAACGTAAATGTCCATTGACAAAGGAATAGATAAAGAAGATGTGTTACATATATACAATGGAATACTACTCAGCCATAAAAAAGAATGAAATAGTGCCATTTGCAGCAACATGGATAGACCTAGAGATTATCATACAAAGTGAAGTAAGTCAGAGAAAGACAAATATCACATGATATCACTTATATGTGGAATCTAAAGAAATGATACAAATGAACTTATTTACAAAATAGAAATAGACTCACAGACATAGAAAACAAACTTATGGTTACCAAAGAGGAAGGGGGAGAGGGACGGATAAATTAGAAGTTTGGGATTAACATATACACACTACTCTATATAAAATAGATAATCAAAAAAGACCTACTGTATAGCATAGAAAACAACACTCAACATCTTGTAATAACCCAAAATGGAAAAGAATCTGAAAAACAATATATATATATATATATATATATATATATATATATATATATGAAACTGAATCACTTTACTGTATACCTGAATCATTGGAAATCAGCTATACTTCAATTTTAAAAAAGAAAAATGGCTATGGAAGTTAGAGAACTTTTGCAATAGGATGATAACGATAGCACTACATGTCAATAGCTATTGGATGAAGTTAACGTAATAATTCAGGAGAAATTATTAGCACTTTGATATTCTTTTCCTGCCCACTGACCTCACAGAGGATTACCTTGATGAATCAGAGAATTCTACGAACATCGAATCTCAAAAGGAAAGGCGATCTCAGTCACTTTCCACTTTGTGGTATCTTCGTCGTAAGTCTCACTCACTCTGAATTTATAATACTTTCTCTGCTTTAGCCTCTGCTCCCAGCAGCCACAAAGGTTTTGCTTATTCATGTGCAAAAGGAGGTTCTTTAGACGATGCTTTGGAAAGTAGGACATCTACTTTGGTTCACTATTTTCAAATATCATCCTCATAAGGTGAGGGACCCATAAATAGTGTTATCTACCAGTTGTTAGGTAAGAAAGGAATTATACTGAAATATGAGATGTCTCCCTTGTCCTAAGAAACCTGGAGCTTAGAGGAGAAGTTTAGGCTGACCTATGACAGAACAACTCTGCAGGTATGAAATAATTGTGTGTTCAAAAACATGCGATTTTGGAATATTGTCAGATTTGGGAGGAGGTCATTAAAAGTTGGAGTACTCAGATGAGAAGGGCAGTGATGGGACCTTGAAGGGAAGGTAAAACCATGATAGACAGGGAGGAGGCACTGTGGGCCAGGGTGCTACAGAGAACTGTGGGAGAGCTAGAGAATGCAAGGTTTATGGATGTGTCACAGCAACCCCATTGAGCTGGTGCTGAAAACGCAGGCTTCTGTGTGTTACCAGGTGATGTACCTGGAAACTGAGGCAAACTGAGGCAAAGCTGGCCCTAGAGTTAGTGGTTGGGGGGGTTGAGAGAGGGGCTCTAAACGTTTGTTTGAATGTCTGGACTCTGATCTCTAGGCGATAGAAACCTACTAAGGATTTTAGTGAGGAAAAACACCATTGTTGAAGCATTCCTAGAAAACTACATTTGGAAACAGCATGCAGGTAGAAAAGAGGGTACTTGAAGCAGAAAGAAGGGTTAGTCTAAAAAGAAATGATACAAATGAACTTATTTACAAAACAGAAACACACTCACAGACTTAGAGAATGAACTTAGGGTTACAAGGGGGAAAAGGGGGGAAGGATAGCTAGGGAATTTGGGATTGACGTGTACACACCACTATATTTTAAATGAATAACCAACAAGGACTTACTGTAGAGCACAGGAAACACTGCTCAGTATTGTGTAACAACCTAAATGGGGAAAGAATTTGAAAAAGAATAGATACATGTATACGTATAACTGAATCACTCTTCTGTACACCTGAAACTAACACAACACTGTCAATCAACTATACTCTAATATAAAATAAAAAGTTTAAAAAAAAAAAAAGGAGGAGCTTCAAGATGGCGGAAGAGTAAGACGTGGAGATCACCTTCCTCCCCACAAATACATCGGAAATACATCTACACGTGGAATAACTCCTACAGAACACCTACTGAAAGCTGGCAGAAGACCTCAGACCTCCCAAAAGGCAAGAAACTCCCCACGTACCTGGGTAGGGCAAAAGAAAAAAGAATAAACAGAGACAAAAGGATAGGGGCGGGACCTGCACCAGTGGGAGGGAGCTGTGAAGGAGGAAAGGTTGCCACACACTAGAAGCCCCTTCATGGGCGGAGACTGGAGGTGGCAGAGGGGAAAGTTTCAGAGCCACAGAGGAGAGCACAGCAACAAGGGTGCAGAAGGCAAAGCGGAGAGATTCCCACACAGAGGATCAGTGCCGACTGGCACTCACTAGCCCGAGAGGCTTGTCTGCTCACCCGTCGAGGCAGGCGGGGCTGGGAGCTAAGGCTCGGACTTTGGTCGGAGCACTGGGAGACGACTGGGGATGGCGGGGTGAACACAACCTGCAGGGGGTTAGTGCACCACGACTGGATGGGAGGGAGTCTGGGGAGAAGTCTGGATCTGCCTAAGAGGCAAAAGACATTTTCTTCCCTCTCTGTTTCCTGGTGCACAAGGAGAGGGGATTAAGAGCGCTGCTTAAAGGAGCTGCAGAGACGGGCGCGAGCCGTGGCTAAAAGCGCGGACCCCAGAGACAGGCAGGAGATTCTAAGGGTGTTGCTGCTGCCAGCAAGAAGCCTGTGTGCAAGCACAGGTCACTCTCCACAGCTCCCCTCCTGGGAGCCTGTGCAGCCCGCCACTGTCAGGGTCCCGTGATCGAGGGACAACTTCCCCAGGAAACACAGCGCGCCTCAGGCAGGTGCAATGTCACACTGACCTCTGCCGCCACAGGCTTGCCCTGCACTATGTACCCCTCCTTCCCTCTGGCCTGAGTGAGCCAGAGCCCCCGAATCAGCTGCTCCTTTAAGCCTATACTGTCTGACGGAAGAACGGATGCCTCAAGCAACCTACACGCAGAGGCGGGTCCAAATCCAAGGTGGGTACAGAACCCCAGGAGCTGTACGAACAAAGAAGAGAAACGGAAATCTCTCCCAGCAGCCTCAGGAGCAGTGGATTAATTCTCCACAATCAATTTGATGCACCTGGCATCTGTGGAATTCCTGAATAGAAAACGAATCATCCCAAATTGAGGAGGTGGATTTTGGGAACATGATATACGTATTTTTCTCCCTTTTACTCTTTTCGTGAGTGTGTATGTGTATGCTCCTGTGTGTGATTTTGTCTGTATGGCTTTGCTTTTACCATTTGTCTTCGGGTTCTGTCTGTCTGTTTTTTTTTCTTTTTTTCACTTAAATTTTTTTTAAATAACTTTATTTTATTTTATCTTTATTTTATTTAATCTTCTTTCTTTTTTTTTCTCCCTTATATTCTGAGCTGCCAGGATGACAGCCCCTTGGTGCTCCAGCCAGGGGTCATGGCTGTGGATCTGAAGTGGGAGAGCCAAGTTCAGGACACTGGTACACAAGAGACCTCCCAGCTCCACGTAATACCAAATGGCATAAATCTCCCAGAGATCTCCATCTCAACACCAAGACCCAGCTCCACTGAACGACCAGCAAGCTATAGTGCTGGACATCCTATGCCAAACAACTAGCAAGACAGGAACACAACCCCACCCAAGAACAGAGAGGCTGCCTAAAATCATAATAAGGCCAGAGACGCCCTCAAACACACCACCAGAGGTGGACCTGCCCACCAGAAAGACAAAATACAGCCTCATCCACCAGAACACAGGCACTAGTCCCCTCCACCAGGAAGCCTACACAACCCACTGAACCAACCTTAGCCAATGGGGGCAGACACCAAAAACAATGGGAACTACAAACGTGCAGCCTACGAAAAGGAGACCCCAAACACAGTAAGTTAAGCAAAATGAGAAGACAGAGAAACACACAGCAGATGAAGGAGCAAGGTAAAAACCCACTGGACCTAACAAATGACAAGGAAGTAGGCAGTCTACTGGAAAAATAATTCAGAATAATGATAGTAAAGATGATCCAAAATCGTGGAAATAGAAGGGAAGAAATACAAGAAACATTTAACAAGGACCTAGAAGAACTAAAGAGCAAACAAACACTTATGAACAACACAATAAATGAAACTAAAAATTCTCTAGAAGGAATCAATAGCAGAATAACTGAGGCAGAAGAATGGATAAGTGATCTGGAAGATAAAATAGTGGAAATAACTACCACAGAGCAGAATAAAGATAAAAGAATGAAAAGAAAAAGGACAGTCTCAGAGACCTCTAGGACAACAGTAAACGCACCAACATTTGAACTATAGGGGTCCAAGAAGAAGAAGAGATAAAGGGACTGAGAAAATATTTGAAGAGATTATAGTGGAAAACTTCCCTAATATGGGAAAGGAAATAGTTAGTCAAGTCCAGGAAGCACAGAGAGTCCCATGCAGGATAAATCCAATGAGAAACACTCCAAGACACATATTAATCAAACTATCAAAAGTTAAATACAAAGAAAAAATATTAAAAGCAGCAAGGGAAAAACAACAAATATCACACAAGGGAATCCCCATAAGGTTAACAGCTGAACTTTCAGCAGAAACTCTGCAAGCCAGAAGGGAGCGGCAGGATGTATTTAAATTGATGAAGGAGAAAAACCTACAGCCAAGATTACTCTCCCCAGCAAGGATCTCATTCAGATTTGACAGAGAAATAAAAATCTTTACAGACAAGCAAAAGCTAAGAGAATTCAGCACCACAAAACCAGCTTTATAACAAATGCTAAAGGAACTTCTCTAGGAGGAAATACAAGAGAAGGAGAAGACCTACAATAACAAACCTGAAACAAGTAAGAAAATGGTAATAGGAACATACATATTAATAATTACCTTAAACGTAAATGGATTAAATTCTCCAACCAAAAGACGTAGATTGGCTGAATGGATACAAAAACAAGACCTGTATATATGCTGTCTACAAGAAACCTACTTCAGACCTAGGGACACATACAGACTGAAAGTGAAGGGATGGAAAAAGATATTCCATGCAAATGGAAACCAAAAGAACACTGGAGTAGCAAGTCTCATATCAGAGAAAATAGTTTAAAACAAAGACTATTACAAGAGACAAAAAAAGGACACTACATAATGATCAACGGATCAATCCAAGAAGAAGATATAACAATTGTAAATATTTATGCACCCAACATAACAGTACCTCAATACATAAGGCAAATATGAACAGCCATAAAAGGGGAAATCGACAGTAACACAATCATAATAGGGGACTTTAACACCCCACTTTCACCAATGGACAGATCATCCAAAATGAAAATAAATAAGGAAACACAAGCTTTAAATGATATATTAAACAAGATGCACTTGATTGATATTTATAGGTCATTCCATCCAAAAACAACAGAATATACATTCTTCTCAAGTGCTCATGGAACATTCTCCAGCATAGATCATATCTTGGGTCACAAATCAAGCCTTGGTAAATTTAAGAAAATTGAAATCTTATTAAGTATCTTTTGTGACCACAACGCTATGAGATTAGATACCAATTACAGGAAAAATTCTGTGAAAAACACAAACACATGGAGGCTAAACAATAGACTACATAATAACCAAGAGATCACTGAAGAACAAAAAGGGACTCAAAACATACGTAGAAACAAATGACAATGAAAATATGATGGCCCAAAACCTATGGGATGCAGCAAAAGCAGTTCTAAGAGGAAAATTTATAGCAGTACAATCTTATGTTAAGAAATAAGAAACATCTCAAAAAAACAACCTAACCTTACATCTAAGGCAATTATAGAAAGAAGAACAAGAAAACCCCAAAGTTAGCTGAAGGAAAGAAATCATAAAGATCAGACCAGAAATAAATGAAAAAGAAATGAAGGAAACGATGGCAAAGATCAAGAAAACTAAAAGGTGGGTCTTTGAGAAGATAAACAAAATTGATAAACAATTAGCCAGAGTCATTCAAAATACAGGGAGGGGCTTCGCTGGTGACACAGTAGTTGACAGTCCACCTGCCGATTCAGGGGACACGGGTTCATGACCTGGTCCGGAAAGATCCCACATGCCGCAGAGCAGCTGGGCCCATGAGCCATGGCCTCTGAGCCTGAGCATCCGGAGCCTGTGCTCTGCAATGGGAGAGGCCACAACAGTGAGAGGCCCGCATACTGCGAAAAAAATAGATCAAATAAATAAAAAAATAAAGGGAGAAGACTCAAATCAATAGAACTAGAAATGAAAAAGGGGAAGTAACAACTGACACTGCAGAAATACAAAGGATCATAAGACATTACTACAAGCAACTATATGCCAATATAATGGACAACCTGGAAGAAATGGACAAATTCTTAGAAATGCACAACCTTCCGAGACTGACTCAGGAAGAAATAGTAAATATAAACAGACCAATCACAAGCACTGAAAATGAAATTGTAATTAAAAATCTTCCAACAAACAAACGCCCAGGACCATATGGCTTCACAGGCGAATTCTATCAAATATTTAGAGAAGAGCTAACACCTATCCTTCTCAAACTCTTCCAAAATATATCAGAGGGAGGAACACTCCCAAATGCATTTTACGAGGGCACCATGACCCTGATACCAAAACCAGACAAAGATGTCACAAAGAAAGAAAACTACAGGCCAATATCACTGATGAACATAGATGCAAAAATCCTCAACAAAATACTAGCAAACAGAATCCAACAGCACATTAAAAGGGTTATATACCATGATCAAATGGGATTTATCCCAGGAATGCAAGGATTCTTCACTATACGCAAACCAAACAACGTGGTACACCATATTAAAAATTGAAAGAGAAAAACCATATGATCATCTCAATAGATGCAGAGAAAGCTTTCGACAAAATTCAACACAGGGGACATCCCTGATGGTGCAGTGCTTGGGAGTCCACCTGCCAATGCAGGGGACACGAGTTTGAGGCCTGGTACAGGAGGATCCCACATGCCGTGGAGCAACTAAGCCCGTGCGCCACAACTACTGAGCCTGCGCTCTAGAGCCCGCAAGCTGCAACTACTGAGCCCACGTGCCACAACTACTGAAGCCCACATGTGTACAGTCCATGCTCTGCAACAAGAGAAGCCACCATAATGAGAAGCCTGTGCACCGTAATGAAGTGTAGCCCCTGCTCTGCACAACTAGAGAAAGCCCGCGTGCATCAACAAAGACCCAAGGCAGCCAAAATAAATAAATAAATTTATTTTAAAAAGAAATTCAACACTGATTTATGATAAAAACCCTCCAGAAAGTAGGCATAGAGGGAACTTTCCTCAACTTAATAAGGCCATACATGACAAACCCACAGCCAACATCATCCTCAGTGGTGAAAAACTGAAACCATTTTCACTAAGATCAGGAAGAGGACAAGGTTTCCCACTCTCACCGCTATTATTCAACATAGTTTTGGAAGTTTTACCACAGTCATCAGAGAAGAAAAAGAAATAAAAGGAATTCAAAACAGAAAAGAAGAAGTAAAGCTGTCACTGTTTGCAGATGACATGATACTATACATAGAGAATCCTAAAGATGCTACCAGAAAATGACTAGAGCTAATCAAAACATTTGGTAAAGTAGCAGGATACAAAATTAATGCACAGAAATCTCTGGCATTCCTACACACTAATGATGAAAAATCTGAAAATGAAATTACAAAACCACTCCCATTTACCATTGCAACAAAAAGAATAAAATATCTAGGAATAAATCTACCTACAGAGACAAAAGACCTTTATGCATAAAATTATAAGACACTGATGTAGTGGGATAACTGAGGACATGGAAAGGAGACGTGACCCATGAGCCCCCCCACCCCCAGCAAACTGGGGGCTGGCGAATAAGCCAGAACTGCAAACAGTCCTGATTGCTTTGAGCCCCCCCGGCAAACCGGGGGCATGCGAATAAGCCAGAGTTGTGAACAGTTCTGAATGCTTCGAGCGCCCCCCCCCCCCGGCAAACCGGGGGCCTGCAAAAGAAGCATTGAGTGCTTTGGGCACTGATACATGAGATGTCCTCAGTATAATCAGAGTGGTGGGAACGCAAGGAAATGTCCTTGTGCTACTTCAGTATAATCAAAATAATGGTGGGAACTTTGTGCTGTTCTTGCACTCAAGGACGAAGCATGGCAGGTGCTCACGAAAACCAATTATTGCTTGTATAATTAATAAAAACATAGGTTACTGCTTTGGCATTTCTGAAATGTTAAGAAAACAAGTCTTAAAGTGTAAATCTAGATAATGCTTTAATAAAAGTTACCACAGCAAGACAGACGGCACTGTTTTGCCTGAGCGAGTGGCAGCCCTCTACTGCTGTGCTTTGGCACAATTCATCTCATGTGATGAGCTTACTTTTGGACCTGTCATAAGAAACTACAGCACACTGATGAACGAAATAGAAGATGATACAAATAGATGGAGAGATACCATGTTCCTGGATTGGAAGAATCAACACTGTGAAAATGACTATACTACCCAAAGCAATCTACAGATTCAATGCAATCCCTATCAAACTACCACTGGCATTTTTCATGGAACTAGAACCAAAAATCTCACAATTTGTATGGAAACACAAAAGATCCCAAATATCCAAAACAAAGTTGAGAAAGAAAAATGGAGCTGGAGGAATCAGCCTCCCTGACTTCACACTATATTTTAAAGCTACAGTAATCAAGACAGTATGGTACTGGCACAAAAACAGAAATATAGATCAATGGAACAGGATAGAAAGCCCAGAGATAAACCCACGCACATATGGTCACCTTATCTTTGATAAAGGAGGCAAGAATATACAGTGTAGAAAAGAAACTCTTCAATAAGTGGTGCTGGGAAAACTGGACAGCTACATGTAAAAGAATGAAATTAGAACACTCCCTAACAGCATACACAAAACTAAACTCAAAATGGATTAAAGACCTAAATGTAAGGCCAGACACTATCAAACTCTTAGAGGAAAATATAGGCAGAACACTCTATGACATAAATCACAGCAAGATAGTTTTTGACCCACCTCCTAGAGAAATGGAAATAAAAATAAACAAATGGGACCTAATGAAACTTCAAAGCTTTTACAGAGCAAAGGAAACCATAAATACGATGAAAAGACAACCCTCAGAATGGGAGAAAATATTTGCAAATGAAGCAACTGACAAAGGATTAATCTCCAAAATTTACAAACAGCTCATGCTGCTCAATATCAAAATAACAAACAACCCAATCCAAAAATGGGTAGAAGGCCTAAATAGACATTTCTCCAAGAAGATAACTAGATTTCCAAGAAACACATGAAAGAATGCTCAACATCATTAATCATTAGAGAAATGCACATCAACACTACAATGAGATATCATCTCACACCATACAGAATGGCCATCATCAAAAAATCTACAAATAATAAATGCTGGAGAGGGTGTGGAGAAAAGGGCACCCTCCTGCACTGTTGGTGGGAATGTAAATTGATACAGCCACTATGGAGAACAGTATGGAGGTTCCTTAAAAAACTAAAAACAGAACTACCATATGACCCAGCAATCCCACTACTGGGCATATACCCTGAGAAAACCATAATTCAAAAAAAGTCATGACCAAAATGTTCATTGCAGCTCTGTTTACAATAACCAGAACATGCAAGCAACTTAAGTGTCCATTGACAGATGAATGGATAAAGAAGACATGGCACATATACAATGGAATATTACTCAGCCATTAAAAGAAACGAAATTGAGTTATTTGTAGTGACGTGGATGGACCTACAGTCTGTCATACAGAGTGAAGTAAGTCAGAAAGAGAGAAACAAATACTGTATGCTAACACATATATATGGATTCTAATAAAAATAATAATAATAATAAAAAGAAAGAAGGGCTAGTCACATAAACAAATTACTCAATTTGTCAGCTGACTAAACAGAAACAGAGCTCCAATGACATGCCTCAAGCCTCGTAGACAACAGAGTGAGCAAAATCAAGAGAGTTAACCCAACATCCTGGGTATTTCTATTCATCTGTGCTATTCTCTCCGGGAATTGTCTTAGTGAAAATTAAATTATGTGAAGTTTGTGTCCAAGTCTGACAACTTTCTCTCTCCCTCCAAGTATCATAGTATATACTCTCCTCCACCACCATTAACACCCCCATCTCACCCCAACTCATCGTGTCTTGAAGTTTCTTCTTGGCCTTCCAAAACTCTCTTCAGGAAAGTGCTGTGAAAACTGATTTATACTGAGGTACCAATGTCTAACAAAATGATGAGTGTGTACCTGAAACTATCACAAATTGTTAATCGGCTCTACTCCAATATAAAATAAACAGTTTAAAAAAATGTTGATGAATAACTTCTCTCTGAGTTGTCTTATTTTAAGATTTAGCACCGAGAAACATTACTCTAAATGAAGACATCAACAAGACATGTTTGGGTGAAGCAAAGCCTTCCTGACGAGCCTAAAAAGCTGGGCACGTAGGGGGCCTCCTATTCCTAACCATCCCCATTTGAGGAAAATGGCTCCAGAAATATATTTACACTCTATTGTCCTAACACTACAGGAGATGGGGTAACACCAGTGAAAGTGAAAGGAAAGAGAATACAGTTTACAGCCCACAGGGAACTGGTGGGTCAAGCTGTGAAAATAACTTGCAAGCATCACAAGCGATTCTTGTAGCCACAAAGTAAAGCAGTGAATCATTGCACAACAAGCCTCCTGAGTCTTTGGAAATTGCTTCCCCATAAAAAAAAAGAAGTACTTCTTAGTTTTTTAAGAGAAAATAAATGCAAACAATCTTCAGGTTGAGGAGGAGGCCTCCCCTAGGAAGGATAGGGTTCAGTCCACACACAGACCCCTTATTTTGGTGGTCAGCAAAGGGAAATAACCTATAGTGTGGTTTAGACACTGAGAAATTACACTTATGGAACTGATTTGACACTACCTATAACTGATCAAATCCCATTATGGGAAAGGTCATTTTTCTAAAAACTCAGGATAAATATTTGCCATCATTTTGTGTATTTGCCCCCCTCAAACAGCACAATTTTCATCTGAGCAGCTATTATCATATTAATGTAGATTTCTCTTTTATCTCTGACACCTCTGGTGGGAAAACACAATCCAGAAAAATTAAGACCTGGTGGGAAAAGGAGAAATCACAGTCCCCCTTCCCATGACTCGAAAGAAGTGGTGGGTGCTGAGCTCTGTGGTCCACCTCATCTGGCACATGTCCTGACTTTAAGAAAATGAGTCAAACTCATGAGTGGACAGAACTGGCATATGCCTTCTTCTTTACTTTTAGGGTTACCAACAGGCTCTCAGCCTATGAAGCATTGCTCCCTCATTATGTTGCTGTCTGAAACACCATGGTACCTGATAGCTAACCCAGCCATCTCTCTGATTTGTGATAAGCTTACCAATGGTCAACTTTCTGCCCAATGACCTTTGGAAAATTTTAAGGGATACTAGTTTATAAAAATTCTCCATCTCCATTTAAAAATCATAACAGTGTCCTAATTCAATGGCTCAAGAAAGTAATAGAGTAACATTTCTTGGCTGAATCAATATTGCATTAAAGAAAGGTGCTATCATTGAAAAGTTATGAATACAAAACAGCTCAATGATGTATTAGTGTCATTGTTTGCTGTCTCTTTCAGCTTGCTTGCATCACTGAATCTGAGCAGAAAGAACCCTTCTCATGTTCGGATTTGTCAGCGAGATCCTATTGGTATTCCATTCTGCCTAGTGTAAAGGTGTTTTACATCTTCCATTCAAAGCACTGCAGGTGCAAAAGAAGCAACCTAAAAACTGGAATGACTACTGAAGCTTATTTAGTATTCATTAGTACATTCTTGAAGAGTTCATGTTTAAAAATCATTTAGTAACTTGTTTATCAAAGAAGGCAAATTATTCCTGCCACTTTTTCTTTGCTTTGTGTTCCAGGAAGTCAAGGTCACTTAGCACAAACTTAGATGCATACAGTTTTCAAAAATTAAGCTTTTTAAAAGATCCAGGGACTTCCCTGGTGGCACAGTGGTTAAGAATCCACCTGTCAATTCAAGGGACATGGATTCGAGCCCTGGTCCAGGAAGATGCCACATGCTGTGGAGCAACTAAGCCTATGTGCCACCACTACTGAGCCTGCACTCTAGAGCCCTTGAGCCACAACTACTGAGCCCACATGCCACAACTACTGAATCCCACGTGCCTAGACCCCGTGCTGTGCAGTAAGAGAAGCCACCACAATGAGAAGCCCTCACACCGCAGCAAAGAGTAGTCCCCATTCGCCGCAACTAGAGAAAGCCCACGCGCAGCAACAGACACGATGCAAAGAAAAACAAATAAAAATAAAAATATCCATATCAGTGATAGATAAAGGACTCTAAAAATCAGTAAGGAAGAGACAAACACCTAAATGGAAATTATAATACCTGGTGGTAATGGAGATTTATTAAAATAGATATTCTCTTCCATTTTATTGGGTAGTAAATTAACAAAACCTTTCTGAAAAATAATTTGATAACTTCATATCAAAATCCTTAAAAATGTTTTACCCCATGATAAAGCAATTTCACACCTAGTTTACCCAGAAAAGGAGGAAAAACCTTCAGGCATAGGTAAAAATGCTGATAGGTGATCTCTGAAAGTATTAATTATATCATTAGATTCCAGGGAAATTAGACATTAGGTTAGTAACCAAAAGTAAGATTGTCCAGAGCGTGCACTATAGCTCATTATCCAGCAGAATACCTGGCACGGAGTAAAATCTTAAAAAATATTTGTTGACTGATTAAGTACATAAGTGAATGTTCACTTTAAAATCCAGTGCTACTCAAAATGGGATCTACCAATTGTCAATACCAGCATCACCCCAGAGCTTGTTAGAAATGCACATTTGGGGACCCCAGTCCAGACCTACAAATTCATAACCCTTGGGGGTGGAGCTGAGGAAACTGTATTTTAATAAGCCCTCTAGGTGATTTTGATGTAGACAAAAATTTGTGAAGCACCAGGCAATCTTCAAAGATCAAAATCTCTCGGCTTCATTCTATTTTTAACAATCCTTTTCCACTTCTATCTCTACCACCAGAGTATGCAATTTGATTCTCCCAGTGGCAGAAGCCTAGTTCTTTCTAAGCCCAGATTCCTCTGGAAACCAAACACAGAAAGACGCTGAAAGGTATGGAAGACTTTATTGAATTCTTCCTGTCAAGTTTTATTAGGATCCTGCCAGGTGTTGTGATTGAAAGACTCCAGATTCTGGAGACAGCGAGAACTGTGTTGAAATTCTGGCTGTACTACTACTTACTAATTTGGCCCCTTGAACAAATTATTTAAATTCTTTGAGTTTCAATTTCTCAGCCATAGAACAGGGTTCAGACACCTATGTGCCAATCTTTCAGAGTAGCCATCAAATAATATAAAGTCTATAATGCTCCTTGAGGAGCATATATTAAATCTTCAATGACTATTCATCACCTTTCCTTAGATCAGTGCTGGTTTCCTTAAGATACTGTATCTATGCTTAGTAAGCAGGAAGTTATGTAAGCACATATCTTACCATTTTTGGTATTTGTCACAGTGTTCAACACATGTTCAGTTATTCATAGATACTCAATGGTTGATTGATTGACGAGTGTGAGGCAGGGTCAGAGAATCTGGTCCCTTGAACCTCACTGAACTCTCTTAAACCACTTGAGAGAAAAGAGGAATGCATTAAGCCTGTTACCACCAAAAGAAACACACCTGTGAACACAGTAAAATTCGCACTCCTTACCAAGCACTGCTATTCTCCACGACCTGTGCTTTTCTTCTTCTGAAAAAGCCAGTCTCTTCAAACATCTGGTAGGCTGTCTTTCAAGCAGAAAGCCCCTGCATGATATCTACCAAGCCAGAGGAAGAGATAACACACAACTCCCAGATGTCTCTCATATGGACGAAGGGAAGTGTTGAAAACACGTGAAAGAGAAGAGCTAAAGGAATTTAGGACTTTTTTTCCAAATTGACAACACAAATTGAAAGGATGACATCACGAGACCAATGTGAACATGGAGCAGAAAAATCTGTCAAAATAAGGCACTGAATCCTTCCTTGGGAACCCATTATAAGGCAGAAGTTATTGTGAAGACTCTATCCTTCAACATAATAAACCCTCCACATTGCAAACTAACTCCTAAGAAAAGAAACACATACACACACACACCCCTAGAGACAGTCTGCTATGAAATGAGGGCAGATGGGCAGCATTGTTAAGTACTTACTCTGTTCCTACCACTGCCAGAGTGCTTGGGGAAAAGGGTAAGTAAGACCTGGTCCTTGCCATGAAGGAACATATAGGCAGGCACATAAACATGAAAATAAAATGAAGAATTACAGTCGCCTTTATAGAGGTTGGATTAGGATACAGCAGGTGCATTGAAAAAAAGAGGGTCAATTCTAGTAATGGTGGGAGGAGGGGAGAGGCTTAAATGGCTTATCTTGAGATAAATCTCTAAAGATGAGAGGGTCCTCTGAAGCCTTGCTTCTCAAAGTGTGGTCCACAGAAGCATCACATGGGAGTTTGCTAGAAATGCAAAACTCAGGTCTTTCCCCAGATCTTTCCAAATCAGAATTCATTCTTGCATTTTAACAGAATCCCTAGAAGATTCATGGGCACATATATGTAAACCTTTGGGAAGTGCTGATCTAAAGAAGTTTGCAAGGACTGTTAAAGACAGAAAACGGATTGCAGTAGGTTGATTAAATGAGATGAGATACCAAGATAGTGTAGGCCAAGAGTTTAAAACTGGGGTCAGTAATCCAAATCCAGCCCTCATATGTACTTTATTAGGGCTGTAAAGTGTTTTAAACATTGAGAAATGTCCAATAGAAATCCAGAAACTAACACAACATTGTTAATCAACTATACTCCGATTTAAAATAAAAATTAAAAACAAAACAAAAAAAAGAAAACCAGATTTCCTGATTTTCTTAGGAAAAAATCAGACTTTTATCCAAATTGGACCCCCATTCCCAAATGAGAGCAAAGGGTTGAATAGAGTGTCAGTTTCAGGCAAAGGTGGGCCTACGATTACCTTACATTCAGCCCTCTTCACTCTTCATCATTATTACCTCTCTGGGTTTCCATAGACCTTTGAAACTGTGACGTTTGAGTTGGGAGCCAACTCTGCTTCTGAGCAAGAAGGGAGAGGTATAGGACAGCAACTAAAATGGAATACAGAGTTAATGAAGGAATTCTTTCTTTGAAGATGTTTTAGGCTGTGAAGGAAATGCCAGTAGAAAAAGAGATGGTGGAAATATGAGATGGGGAGGGATAAAGGGCATTAGAAAAAAGGAGATCATATCAAGAGCACAGAAGGGCTTAGCCTATCTCTCCTTCTGAGGCAGGATAGAGAGCAATGAGTGGGTTCAGATATAATTTTTCATGTGCTTACACAGAAGAGTTTCTGCCTGAAGACTCCATACCATCTAAACAATCAGAGGCAAGATCTACTGAAAGTGAAGCAGCGGTAATGGGAAATTCAGAAGAAGAGTGGACATTTAGGAGAGCAACCCACTGTTGTTAATGGGGGCAGGAAATCACTGAAGCGTGAAGGTGAATTTTCAAGTGATCCTGAGAACCCCACAGAAGTCAGGGAGCAGAGAAGAAAAACAGCAAGTTTTGCAACAGTGTGGTGTTCTGGGATTCTTCCCTTCAGCCACAGTGAGCATCCCAGGACAAGAAAGCGCTTGTTTGGATGGGCCAATGTTTGCAGGTTGAATACAGAAGGTCAAGCAGGTACAGATGCTAGGGATGTTGAGAAGAGTGGCTGGAATGACTTGCCACAAGGTCCTGGCTACACTGCAAAGCAAGGAATACTCTGAAAGCAATAGTAAACTTGGAGAGGAAAGAGGAAACTGAGGAGCTAGAGGTTCCAGCGACTTAGTCACTGGTGGAGTCAGGATTTGAAATCAGTGTGTCTGATTCCAAAATCTATACTCTTTCTGCTCTAACCCTCCATCTCTATGAGTCACATATCTATGTGTGACTCTATGAGTCACATTATCATATAAGGATAAGTCTCCACTTTTCTGACATGGCACAAGTGGGTTCTATTTGCACGGGAATTCCTGGTGGGAAGCACCAGGAAATCATCTGTACATAGTTAAAGAAGCTGGATGCTTTCACTTCCGTGGCCACCTCTGCTTCCATTTTATTCCCCATTTCCTCACGTCAACTGTTTTTTATATTCTATTAACATCCTCAAAGTAAAGCAAAAGCAGGGATATTTATATATCACCATCTCTAAACCTACCAGTTCAAAAGAGGACAAATAAACTACTGTTACACAAGTTCTGTGTGTGTTAAAGAAGCAGGGCTGTCAACACTGAGATTTCTGACTTCAAATTACCACCTTTGGAATTGTACATCTTGCAGTTTCATTAAACTAACATGATGATGATAATAACCATGATTTTCTCTCTTACTATGAAGACTGAAACACTGAGACTTCAGAATGCAAATATCAAAAACAAAAATACTACTGAGATAGTGGGCCCATCTAAAATTAAAGAATAAGTGATTTTAAAATATACTTAATCCCATCTTATATACGTGATTATTATTGTCATTAAAACTGTTGCTTGTATTTGCATGCTGCTTTCAGTGATTTTCTCATGCTTCATTTTACTTCATTTAGTTCACATAAGTGAATATCAAATGTCAGTGCTATATGCATATTATACCCTCAATCATCCAATTACAAATATAATAAGTTCAGATTTGGAAGGAGTGTAATTTCCAACATGTATGAGTTTGAAACAGCAATAGAGAAAACTGTCAGTATGTGTGGAGTTTTTAACCTCTGCTTTAGAAGTTGAGGAAAAATCCTTAATTGAGGAAGGCAAGAAATAACCAGAGAGAAAAAGAATGGTAAGCAATGGAGAACTGTGTTCCAGAACACACTCATCCCAGAAAGCTCATTTCCTCTACCTAAATTTAGGGAATGGGGAGAGAGAAGTCATTCAGGAGTCTATAAACCCACCTCTATTAACAACTGCAAAAGCATTTTGCAGAAGTTAGTCACAGCATTTGCAAATTATTTGCATTCAAAAAGTCTCAGTTCTGCATTAGGTAATCCTGTATCATGATCAAAAGAAATAAAAATAGCTAACTTAGTGTTAATAGGTAACTTAGGCATGCATTTGGCTAGTTATATGTAGTAAAGTGAGACCCATGACTGAACTTTATTTACAAACTTTGTTTAGTTGCATAAGAACAGGACAGGATGCACTATAATTAGTATATTAGTTTTGATCCCCCCAAAAGTTTCATTGAATAAAGGCCAATAAGTGTCAATATGAAAGATAACAGCAAGGGACATTAAATCATCAGATTGAAAAGGGGGTCCTGGTCCACCCAGATATATCATCAGACACCTGGCAGATTTTCATTCATAACCTAGTAAGAACACTGTGCTTTGGGCATTCTGGCTCATGAAAAGATATCAATGTATTCGTATGCCTCCTGGCATGAAAGTAGATTGAATGGATGTCTGAATTGGTCTAAGTAGTCTTAGTTTAGCTTTTTTCAAAAATGTGCCATTTGTTAGCATGGATTCAGTTCTTCTTAGCTAATTCTTTCACGATTTTAACATGTGCTCAATTTTACAGCAAACTTTGTGTTCATTGAAACTAGTTATCTAGACAATATTTGTTACATTAATCTCATTTTTCTGTATTTTAAAAATTGAACCAAATGATGCATACTGATATTCCTAGTCCCTTTTCTTGGTGTCCCCCAAGTGAGTGGGTTCCTTCTAATGTTGACTGACAAGCAACCTGATTTTGATGGATTTGGATGAGCCACCTCCTGCCGAAGACTGTGCTCAGTGCTGTAAAGTTAAAGTAGGTGTAAAATTCCATTCCTGCACACAGAGGACTTACAATGTGGCACTAGAAATAAACTATAAACAAGAGCTTAGATAGGCAGGTCTTCTGTCTGCCCCTCCAGCTCTGTCTTTTACCACATCACTCTATCCGTGTTCCATGAACACAGAAGTATTCACAACTAACCTAGAAGCTCATGCTACATGAAGTGTCCATACTGTGGACTCTGTCAGAAATAACCCTCATTTTTCCACAGATGCCTTTATCCTACCTATTTGTAATACTTGTAACTATAGGCGTTGCCTCATCTATGAAGCCATTTTTGAACCATAAGGAAAGAAACTCCTACTCTGTCTTCTCTTCCTTCACTATATTCCAAATGCAAGGATATGTATTGAGCTGCCCACCACTATAGGTAGTTGGTGCTCGATTCTCTAGAATCTTCTGAGGACATTTATGAAATACATTCCAGAGCTGTCCACCTGGGGTACAAAGGAGAGAAGCATTTATTCATGGGTTTTGTCCTCCGTTGTTCACGGGTGACCCTACAGGCATTAACTCAGCCACATTCCATGCAGCACGTATGTGAGTGCTGGCAGATGTTCTCCTCCTTGATATCAAAAGATCTACAGGGAAGGAAGCAAGAGTTATGTAGCATGGGTGCAATGCAAGACACTGTCAGGTGGTTCCTGGTTTGAAACCAGTCAAAATCTACTAGGTCGTGTCACCATGGCAGTGTCTAGAGTCAGCAGTGGGGCTGAGAATGTAGCATACAAAATCACATTCATGACTATGGAGAATTCATCAGATATTTCCAGGTTGTCATGCATTCCACCAGAATAGTTCTGATATAGCGCATGACAGAAAATACGATAATCTAGGAGGAGAAAATGCTCATAACCAGCACACACATTTTCTATATCCACTAACTTTTTCTAGCTAAAATGTGCTATGTTTTGACTCTGCTTAATTTCTTTCAGACACCACCTTTTGACATTTCTGTTGTATTTTCTGAGTAATCTTTGGTGAGGACCCATGTTCTTATCTCCTTTGTAAACACAACTAATGAACTCACTTTTATTATCTTTCCTGTATTTCTCATACAATAATATAGCTCAAGAGCCAGGGCGATCAAGCCTAAAGCACATTTCAAGTCCTCAAATGGAAATGTCCAGCGTGCTTTCTATTCTCATACTCTTCATCTGTCCTAATCTATTTTCCACCCAACACCCTCCTTTCCAGCCCCACAAGGAAGTTTATTTTCATAAGTTAGCCCATTAATCCAATTCCCTGGAAGTTAGGTTTGAGCAAGAAATGACAGTTTCCCAAAAAATAATATAGTGCCTTTGAGTTAGTTTTTAAACAGGAAAATATTACTCTTAAATGAGCAGGGCACAAGTGGGAATTTGTAGGCTTGTTTTCTCAACTCACTGGCTCACTCTGAATGCAAGAAATTCTTAAACTGTGCCTGGATTAAAGATGAAAGGAGATCCCAAGAGGAATAAAATATGGACCAAAGTGTTCACATCTGGCTCCATCCTCTTGAGAATGTCTACTCCTGGAGAGAAGATGTAAGCTATTCAAAACCAGGCTAGGATGACTCCTTGGATAAAATTCTCAACCTTTGCTGGAAAATGACATTGCCAGATGTCTTCTGTCTACTCCCATATTCCCTAAATAGATCAAAGCTTCCATATAAACAAAAGGAAAGGGGTAGGGAGGAAGGAAATGTTTCTGGAACCCTGCTGGGAAACACATGCATCAATGATCTTGATGAAGTAAACCAGTGAATTCTCTTAATAAACTGACACCCAGCCCTTCTAGAAACCATTTAGAAGCAAGAGGCAAAGGCAAGACCATTTTTTTTCCTTTAAAGGCTAAGAATTCTTATATCTGCATAAAACATTTTTTAAGAGATTCCTAGTAGATCCATGAGATAGTATGCTTATTCTTCACTCTTCAAGACAGAACGTTCTCAATTACCTAGATAATATGTGTTACTGTATAAGTCAAAACACACTACCCCTTCTCTTCCACATTCAGGAAGTGCTAGAAGACAGTTTGTAAAGTTTCTGGTCTCTCTAAAGGGGGGAAATAGCAAAGAAAATGGATAGACAGGAAAGCTTTTCAAAGCCTCTTGAGGGCTTCCCTGGCGGCGCAGTGGTTGAGAGTCCGCCTGCCGATGCAGGGGACGCGGGTTTGTGCCCCGGTCCGGGAGGATCCCACATGCAGCAAAGCGGCTGAGCCCGTGAGCCATGGCTGCTGAGCCTGCGTGTCCGGAGCCTGTGCTCCGCAACAGGAGAGGCCACAACAGTGAGAGGCCCGTGTGCCACAAAAATAAAAATTAAAAATCCTCTTTAAAACAAAATTAGAAATACCTTACTAATATTGCTAAGACCAATTGAAGTTGGCAGAAGTGAGAAACTCTCATTTCCTACAGGGGAATAAGCCTTGTTGATTTAATACTTATATTGAGCTCCTGGCTTTCTAACTCTAATATGCGCTGGAAGGAAGGAAGGAAGGAAAGAGGGAAAGAAAGAAGGGAGGGAGGAAGAAATGGAGGAGACAGGAACAACTTGTTATCACCTACTATGAGCCAGGTGATATAGAAAATAGTTTCATATTTATTATCTCATTTTAGTACACCTAACTGTTGTGTGATAGACTGAGCGTCTATCAATGGAAGGCTACAAAATGGTTGAGAAAGTCCAATTTTAGAGAAACAAGGCAGTAAATCTATGTTAAAGACTAATTCATGACATAACCTTGAGCCACCTACAAACTCCCTTCATGCTTTGGTACCCTCACCATTAACCTGAAGGGATTGGCCTACATAATATTTAAGGTCTAATATTCTATGGCTCAATGATAGACTTCTGTTATTTGAGATAGAAATCTATTATTTGAGCCACACTTGCACCCTCTCTCCCTTCCACCTCACTGGTATTATCAGCATGTATTTCATTGGGTTATCTTCTTTTGTTTATACAATAGCAAATGTTTCAATTAGAGAGATGGGAGGAGTCCCTGGCTCATAGAATGTGAAATTTGCTCAAGAACTGGATGGCAGTGGTCATTTCCTGAAAAAACGCATATAAGACACCATGAGACATTCAAAACATTTTTTTTTTTTTGGCCAAACTTTCTCTATTCTTGTCTCAGAACAAACACTCTGTACACCAATAGTGGAATCCCAACTGCTGCTGTGGTCCCCTGTTTTTAAGCAACTTTAAGGTTCCATGGTATTGGGCTCCAGAACTTAGTCTTCAATGGAGAACCAATCTCATAGGAAGGACTATGCACTGCAGTAGCGGATCCAGCTCATTCACTCTCCTAAGAGGACAAGTCAAATTAATTACCTACACTCGGGCTTCTAAAGCAGAAGCAAATTTACTTAAGGTACATGGGACAAGAAAGGACACAGATTTGGTCCCTGTACCCAAAAGAGGCTACAGCCCCACATCCTCCAAGGTGAAGGATGTGGATGATGGCAGATGCAGTGATGAAGGCTCCTTCTGGCCTATAGACCAGCCATGCAGGGGCCCTACCTCATGACTCCTATCATGAGGAGGCCCTAGGGTGTATCTCAGGCAATTATTGAGACAGGAAAGATGTAACAGTCAGCAGGGGCAGCCCTGGAGTGTAATATCTAGGATTCACTCATTTTCTCCTATCCTTAGATAGAAATAGAAATTATAGTACCTAAAATCAATGAGTTCTTACCTGTGAAAAGCACAGTCCTAATTGATTTATGCGTTTTGCCTTATTTAAATATGAAGGGGATATGTGTATACGTATAGCTGATTCACTTTGCTGTACAACAGAAACTAACACAACACTGTAAAGTAACTATACTCCAATAAAAAATAAATAAATAAATAATTTAAGAAATATATATATGGCAATAATTCTATCAAGGAGGCACCATAATTATATGCCTTACAGAATTATATCACCCTCATTTTGTAGATAAGAAAATTCAGTATGAAAAAGGTTAAGGCAATGGCCCAAGGTTATAGTGCTAATAAAGGCAATGTTGATAGTCACACTCTGTCCTTTGACAAAAATAGTCCTCTTTGCAGAGTCAGATGTCCTAGGTGTTGGGAAGACTTTTTTTAAAAAGATATTCTAACAAATTGAAGTGAGATGTATTCAGCATCTAGCTTGAGGGCTGGGGGTCTACAACTAGTCTGTCTTTTCCCCTCCCTTAATTACCCTAGATGGTACACTTACTGCTCACCAGGACCCTGTATTCCTTTTATGTCAGATTCTTTGGGGCTTTGGAGTATGGTAAGCAAAGCTGGAATTCTTTGTTTCTCATGAGACTGTAGACTCGGGAGACCTTGGACAGAAACCCTGACTCCAAATGAGAGTTTAAAATGCTGATGGGCCAGTGCCCGTCAAGGTCTCATGAGATGACCCAGTGATACCTCTTTTTTTAAATAATTCTTCCACATTAAGGGTGTAGTGGCAGAGCCCCATTTGCAGGCTCATTTCTGGAAACTTGTCCAGGTTCTCTTCTTTGAGCTGTCATCCAGGCGTCATGTTGCCGACACTCATTATGCTCACTGGGAGACTGCGGAAACTTACGGTGGCAAAAATGTTGCCAGTGATAATACTGCTTTTAAGCCTAACTCTGACAAATGAATGTGATTTAAATAAATAAACCGGATTGTGTGTACACATGTATTATGTTATATTTTGTTATATATAGAATAGATACATTACACATTATATACATAGGCATAGACACAGTTGTAGACATACTCATACATATACACATAGTCTAGACATAGACGTAGTCATACCCATAGATACATACATACACATGGACATAGTCATGGACATACAAATACACATAGGCACTGGCCCAGGCACAGACTAAGTCACAGGCATAGACAGAGTCATAGACATAGACATACACATACATATAAACAAAAACATAGGCAATAGTCATAGACATGGCCATAGTCATACATATAGACATAGGCATAGTCATAGGCAGAGCAACAGACTCAGTCATAGGCATAGACAGAGACATTGATATCAATATGAACATGCATTGTTAGGGTTCAAATCCCAGCTCACAGTTTCCAGGTCAGATTACATGTACTTCCTAAACTTCCTAATCTGAACAGTGGAAACTATGGTACTATGATATTAAGAGGGCTTAAAACTGAGATACTTGGAGTTTAACCACAGTAAACTCCCTTGGCTCCCTCGGCTGTCTCAAAGCTGCCCCACAAGCTTAGTCTGTACTCTGGGTGACATTCTACATTCTTTTTTATCCCAGGATATATTATAGACGTTTATGCTTAGGATATGGATGTGGTCCAAGTATTTGTTTCATAGGATCAGTGTGATTTAATTAATTAATTTATTTGTTTGTTTATTTTTGGCTTCCTTGGGTCTTCGTTGCTGCGCACGGGCTTCCTCTAGTTGCGGCGAGCGGGGACTACTCTTCATTGCTGTGCATGGGCTTCTCACTGAGGTGGCTTCTCTTTATTGCAGAGCACAGGCTCTAGGCGCAGGCTCAGTAGTTGTGGCGCACAGGCTTAGTTGCACCGTGGCATGTGGGATCTTCCCGGACCAGGGCTCGAAACTGTGTCCCCTGCATTGGCAGGCAGATTCTTAACCACTGTGCCACCAGGGAAGTCCAGGGATCAATGTGATTTTAACATTCACTTTATGTTAGATGTCTTGATGCTAAATGTTGGATAAGACATTACTGCTATGGGGATTAGCCCTTGAGCCATGATAACAGGTGCAGCACCTTGATCCAGAAAGGAATTATTTAACGTGCTGATTGGCTAGGGCAAATATGCTAATATATCACAGACCTAAAGATAAGATTTTGAATGAAACCCTAAATATAATAACTGAATTATTTGTCTTTTTCCATCTCTTACTAATAATTCCCATTGTTTGTTGTGAACTATGGGATAATGTGATTGGAAGAAGCTGAATTGGGGGGGATACACAAGGAGAGATTTATTCTACATACATAAGGATTTTCAATACTACTGCTCCATGGAAGACATTCAGGCCATCTAATGGGGACCACTGCTACTCAACTCATATTGTCAGATCATCCAATTATATTTAAGAGGCACGAATCAAAATTTATGTGGGAAACCACCAAGTTTTTAAATACTGGCAGTCATCTAAATTTTTTTTTAAAATGTGAGGACCAAATACTTACGTCAGCAAGCCAGACTCAGCCTGGCACCACCAGTTCCAACCTATAATGTCAGTTGTTGTAAAGGATCACCTCCCTGAGTTGGGCAAGAGGGGATGTCTGTGTGCATTGTGAGGGGAATAAATCTCTCATATGCTGCAAGCATAACTGTCTGTTTCTCACAGTCAAACTGCAGAAATCATGACTATTAAAGGGATTCCTGGTACCAATTTCAAACAATGCCAATTCCTAATTCTACTGAAGATCCAGAGAGATCTCTCCACAAAACACCAAACAGTACCTGGCACACACCGTGGATTCGATAAACATGCGTTTGCTTCCATCTTTGAATTATTATGATCACTTTCCAATCAACCTTTGAAAGAGTTAGTCATCAATGTCTACCATAACAACTTAAATCTCTTTTTGGAAAGAGAATTGTGGGTATGCCAGTAAACTATTTTATGATAGCAGCTTTGAGTTCTATATGTGATTAGAAAACTAGCAAGTTGGCTCTTCATTGAACCAATAAACACTAGAACCCAGCCTGCAACTGCATGCATTTTGTCAACAACAGGGAGAGGGCTGTGCTCAGTCAGAGCTCCTAGACACCCTTTTCTGTATTTTAAAGGAAGTACAACTTCCGTCTGAAATGCTAGTCATCTCATGAAGAAAATGTGAATGGCATCCTTATCCTTTCACAGGGATAGACACTAATTATATGTTCTGTCAGTATCAAACCACTTTACTGTGCTTGTACTAGGTGACTTAGCATCTGAGCAGAAGTATCTACAATGTCCTCAGTGAGCAGCAGCAAAGTGAGAAACCACCCCCAGGAGCAACCTAAGACGGAGACATAACAAATGTTAGTGCAAACAAGTACTCAAAGTCTGAAATATTTTGAACCCAGAATAAGATTCTAAAAACAAAAATGAGAGAGGCAGAGACAGAAACAGAGACAGAGATTTCAATCGTTTTTCCAAAACGGAAATGGTTCTGGTTGGTTTCTTATTTCCTTGTGGTAAGATCAAATTCTCTGGAATTGTGGAAGATGGTATGCCTGCCAAAGTCCTGTGTCATTTAGGGAAACCTGCAATTTTCTTTTAGCTATCATTTCCATTTAAAGTTGAATTGTTTTACCCTACAAGAATTTTCAGCAAAAAGGTGGAAAGAAAACCATCCTTGTGACTGCCAGAGAGCTAATAAAACCAAAGGCGAACAGGACTGAAAGTTACTCCCAATGAATAACTTTTTTAACAGGTCCGCACGGTGGAGGGATGGGGTGGATTTAACTTGACATTCTTTCCTTTAATTGCAGGTGAATTTGCTGTAAGAAGAGCCTGTGTAGTAGGCATCTAACAGCTAAATGCCATCAACTCTTTATAAATATACTGAACCCAATCTATGCCTACTGATTTCATCCTATTTTCCTATAAGCAGCTGAAATGTGGTTCAAGGCAGGAAATATACCTGCTTCCAAATCAAAGGTTGACATATAAGCCAGGGTACGAGGAAGATTGCAAGCAGTCACACATCCAGCCTCATATGACCATGGAAGTCACCATCTTTTGGTGTACATATGACGAGAGAGCACATGAAAAATCTAAGTCCATAAACAACCCAGTGACACTCACACAGCTAATAATGTCATCTGTCTTTGGCAAGACGTCTTATCTATTTTCAGTTCAGTGGGTCCTAGGAAGCATCTCCTACTGCGGACTAATGACCTACAGTGTAATTTGTGCCCAATTTTTCTACTAAAACAGTTCTCTTGGAAGTCATAGGAGACCTAGTGATCCCCAAATTGAAAAAATCCTCTTCTTATCTTGACCTTCATTGGCTTCTGTCTCATATTTGCCCCTGTTGCTCATTTCTTCCTTCCTAAGATTCCCTCTTTTCCTGGCTTGCTGGATACGACTGGTTTTCTTTTTTTCTCTCTAACCACTTATTCTTGGTCTTCTGCTCTCTCCTACTGTGACAACCTACACATGTGCTGCCATCATCTTATAACCATAAAAATAGCTGATATTTATTGATTTTAATAAGTTGCATTATCTCATTCAATTCTCTCATCCACTCAGTGACGTGTTATTACCCCCATTATATAGATACAAAAACTGAGGCTTGAAAGTTAAATAACATGCCCAAGAACACAGAATAAGAGGGAGAATCAAGATTTTAACCCATGTCCATCTGACCTCTGAGCTCACTCTCTTAACCTGCATCCTAAAATGCCTATTTCTTGCTCTTCTTAGGGCTCACAAGCACTTTACCGACTACCTCTCTGTGATTTCCAAATCTCATTTTCTCCTACCATAGATTTTCAGGTATCAAGTCTGCTTTATACATGCTCAGCACCTTCATTAGATGTCCTCCTAGTCTGCAAATTGAATAAGAAAATTGAGTTCATTTTCTCTTCCAAAACTCCCAACATCCAAATTTCTGTCTACCCAATGAGGCAGATCAGTAAAATATGCTTGGGAAATTGTTCTGTTTTGTTTTGTTTTGTTTTATCATAAGGGTCTGATCAAAACTAATTAATTAAATGAAGGAAATAATCAGAATGGTGCTCTAGCCAATAAGCTACTTGTTGGATGTATATTGAATTCAGGATGGACTAGAAAGCATTGAACTAATTCCAATTCAAGAAAACAGATGAATTTATGCCCAGAATGAGGGAAGACAAAGAAGTATATAAATTGAGTAGGTCTGCCTTCAACACCTACAAATCAGGGAGCCCTAGGCAGTATGAGTGCAGGCCAAAACGTACAGAAGTCAGCTAAGAGACTGCCAAATTTGGGAATGGGAATTTGTTAAACAACCATTCATCCTGTAGCATTTCCCCCAAGCTGGACAAAAATGACAGTCACCTGACCAAGGGTGTTTATGAGCAGACCCTCTATAAGGCTGACAGCCATGGCTCCTAAGACAGAAGCTAGAGCTGGCTTGGGTGACTTATATTTTTTTAAACAAATCATTGCATCTAAAAATGCCTTGTAATGTGTACTGACATAATCTTAGTTATCCAACAATTCTGGAAAGCACTTTGCATCAAGTATTAAAATCCATAAAAATGTTCAGATTTTTTAAGGTACTTTATCTTTTTCTGAGGACTTACAAATGATGTTAACTAAAAAGGGAAATATATATACATAAGGGAAATATATATACATATATAGATATCTTGGCCACACTCTTTAATGATACTAAGAATTGGGAAATAACCTACATGGCCAACAAGGAGGGAATGCTAAATGAAACATGGCAAGATACTTGACTGGGAAGCTATTAAAAATACAATTTTTCAGGCAGAGTTGGCAAAATGTTTCTTAAAAATATAATTTGAGAGGTGAGAAAAGTAATACAAAATTGTATCTGTGACATAATTAAAACTACATGAAAAGTGCACTTCATATGAAGACTATGAGAAAACAATGGAAAAGAATATGAATAAGAATATATTTAATATATACATATATATGTATAAATGAACTACTTTGTGATACACCAGAAACTAACACAACATTGTAAATTAACTAAACTTCAATAAAAAAATAAAATCAAGAATATGAAAAAACAATTTTACTTGTCATGGCTGAATTGTAGGTGTTTTTAAATTTAATCTTTATTTTTATTCATGTTTCTATTAGGTTGTGCAATACATTGTCATTTTTAAACATCTGGTGCTCACCCTATAGATAGGCAGCCCCAAAACAGTTGCAGGGGCTTTGCAGATGTGGCTGAACTCTCCCCATCCCCCTGCTCCCAGGCTTCCCAGAACCACTTGAAATCGCTGCATGGCGCAGACTGACTGAGTTCTAAAAATATGGGCTAGTTTCTGAGGTCATCAGGACATAGCAACCAGAAAACGGAAGAGTGACATTTAGTAATGAGACTGCAAAATGACTGAAAGCTAATATTTCCACTCCCACGTAGGCAATTCCTGCCCTGTCTATTGCTTATCATTAACCAGTATCACTTGGACTCAGCCATCAATTTGCCTTGTGCCCTTGGACAAGGTATCCACCTTCTCTTTCCTTGTCTACGGTGCAGGCGATCTAGTGCACGGGCAGACACACGTGCTAACTTTTAAGGTCCTGTCCTAATCTAGTCTCATATAATTGCTCTGTCATCTTCATGAAAATAGAATGCAGAGTTCTGGAGGAAGAATAAATTGGCATGACCTTTCCTGAGGAGGTGTTGGCAGTATAGATCAAGAGCCTTAAAAATGCCCATACTCTTTGACATAGTAATTCCATTTCCGGAGTTTATTTTTCCTAAGAAAATAATCAAAAACGCCCACAAAAGCTTGTGAACCAGGAAGTTTGCCTTATGCATAATGACAAAAAAATAAAAATTGAAAACAAATTTGCCAAGCAGATAGGAATTGGTTAAGTGACTCCTTTGCAGACGTATGATATATTTTGAAACCATTAGCAAATATGTTTTTAGACTCACAGACTTAGAGAATGAACTTATGGTTACCGGGGGGGAAGGGTCAGGGGAAGGGATAGACTCGGAGTTTGGGATTGACATGTACACACTGCTATATTTAAAATAAAATGTCTTTCCATGAAAAACAAGAAAATATGTTTTAAAGGAACATTTAATGACATAAAAACAATGTTCGGCATAAAATAGTAAGTAAAAGAGCAGCTGGCTACAATTATAATATAGATAGGTATTAAATGATATATATATATACATATATAGTTACTGAGGGAGAAAGAAAGGGAGAAAAAGAGACTAGTTTTAAATATCAAATCTGCAACTTATTACCATCTATGTGAACTTTAGCAAGCTATTTAGCCTCTCTGTGCCTCCATTTTCTCACTGTAAAATTGAACTAATAATAGTACCTACCTGATAGAACTATTCTGAGGACTGAGTTAATAATTTAGCACTCTCCATCATCACCCAGCCTATGCCAAGCACACAGTAGATATTGGCTGGGTACCCACATGAAACGAGAGGAAACTATAACAAAATCCTTTCGTCTCTTTGCCCTTAACGCATTTTCACACACCAGCTTGAGTTCGATCTCACAACAACGCTAAAGAGTTAATAGAAAAGATGGCCATTTCTAGGTTTCAGATGAAGAAACCGAAACACAAAGGTGTCATAATTAGCCCAGTGGTACCAAATAAGTCCGTAGCAGAACTGGAAGTAAAATCTCCTTTTTATTCTTCCTTTCTGGGGCTCATGCCATGATTTAAGAAATACTAAAGAATAATATATACAATTTGAGTTTTTTGCCATGGGCATATGTTGTTACCTGACCAAAAAAAAAAAAAATTAATGTTGACATTTAAAAGATTTTTTTAAATGAAAGGACGTTAAGGGAACATGCAGTCTCATTAACAGGAAGGAATAGACTTTGTTTCCAGTTCTCTGCTTACTTGCCAGCCGCCCAGCAGTGAAAGCACCAAAGCCATCTACTACCTGACAATCCCTCCAGGTGTGTACAGCTGCTATTCAATCCTAAGCACACAGTCTCTGTATAACTGCTTATTTCCTGCAGATGTACAAGGAAGGTAATGCTGTGACAGATTGTAGAGTTTCCTTCATATCCCAGGGATCCCTGGCAGACCATTTCAGAGAAATTGAAATAGGACAGCATCCTCCACTACTGGTGGCTGTCTAGGGTCATGTGAAGGCGACTGAAGTTTCCACTTGCCTCTAGTGTTGCAAATTACCTAAAACCCCTACCAAGTTGACGGTATCTTAGAATAAAGAGATTTTGTTCAATCCAATGAAAATGCATCATTTTAATTTGTACATAAGTAAAAGCCTGAGTGTGGAGCAACAGGAAAGGAAAAATAAACCTGACTTTTGACAATATCAGGGACAAGCAGGGTTCCTAACTTTGGATGGATAACAAAAAATGTATTCTGCAAAGGACACATTTGGGAAGCATTTCGCTCATAAATTCATCATGCTAGTTGGAATTCTAATGTAGACTCAGCTTTTCCATGATTGCAGTGAGCAGTGTTAAATTATTCCATTCACCTCTCTGGGTCACATTCACCATCCAAAAAATCAAGCTCCCATCTATTCCAATGATCCTGTAAGCAAATCAACAGGCGATATAGAAGGCTGCCATACAAAATTAGATGTTCTGATGGAGGGACCACCTAAAATCTACACTGCAATAACATACCACTTGGAATGGAAGAAAAGCAAATCTGCTGCTGATACGAAGGCTGCTGAATAGAATAATAGTGTGTCTGATTCACTGTCACAAAATGTAAAATGCAGGAGAAAAAAGAGGATCCAAGAAAGGCAAAAATCATTATCTTCAAACTTGAAAAGAATTGGACTCATAAATTCCTCTTCTCCTGCTATCCATCAAAGATTAAAATACTTTCATCTCATTGCTTGCACCACATCAATGTGTTTAATGCCATACAGGGAACGAGTCTGAAATCCAGCAGCTAATGCTCACAGCTCATCCTGGAGTATGAACGGGAAGAAGGGGAAAGGGTAATTTATTTGGTTTAAGAAAAATATCTATCCTCTTGACTCCAAATAATTTCCTCCAGAAATATAGAGAAGGTGCAGATATAAAATATACAAAGAAAAACATACATAGAATCAGTAAAAAGCAAAATCATTACCCAGCAGCACATGAGAGTAGCTCCTTTCACTGTCCCCTCAATTCAGCTGACAGCTTCACAACCTCCTGGGCAGCAATGGTGGTGGTATCACACCCTCACCTCCACATCAAGGGTTCACCAGGAGTTTCAAGGGTCTCATCCCCAGTGCCTCCACCCCACCTCGACCTCCAACAAATGCCTGGGGTCAAGCCTCTTCATCTCTCAGACTCCAGCTGTCCCACTCTATCTCCTTACTTCAAATGTCATGTCCCACAGGACTGAGTTGGCTCCTCGAGTATAGACGTTTGTGGGTTCCCTTAAGGGTCTGTCTCCTTCTGCAGTTATAAGCCACTGGCATGTAAACAGACAGCAACCTAAAGACTGGCTTTATTGGCTCCCAGGTATTTCCAAAAAAATGTTTTTACTAGTTGCCAGCATTTAAGTATCATGAAGACTCACATAAAAAATGAGATTTCAGGCTTCTTCTTAAAACTTGGGATATCTGGTAATACAGGGTTCATACACTAGAAAAACCATCTGTGGGCATGGAGTCTCTGCTACCTTCCTTAGAAGTCACCACAGTCACTATTCAGTCAGAGTCCCTCTTTTACATTACCTTCCTGGCCTCTGCATGTACTCTGTGACCTACGACCTACAATACTAAACTCTTTATCATAGCTTTCCAAACCCTTCACAATGTCGTTCCAACTTAGATATGCCAGGCCTGATTTCCACCCACACCACCTTCATAAACACCTGCTACCACCACAAAACATGTCTCTGTGCTTATTTCCATGCTGGCTTTTTTTTTGATATATTGGCATATAGTTGATTTACAATGGACTTGGAGATTATCATACCGAGTGAAGTAAGTCAGACACAGAAAGACAAGTGTCATAGGATATCGTTTATATGTGGAACCTAAAAAATGGGTACAAACAAACTTATTTACAAAACAGATATAGAGTCACAGATATAGAAAACAAGATTATGGTTACCAGGGGGGAAAGGGAGGTGGAGGGATAAATTAGGAGACTGGGATTGACATATACACACTACTATATATAAAATAGATAACTAATAAGGACCTACTGTATAGCACAGGGACCTCTACTCCATACTCTATAATGGCTTATATGGGAAAAGAACCTAAAAAAGAATGGATGTAAGTATATGTATAACTGATTCACTTTGCTGTACAGCAGAAACTAACACAATATTATAAATCAACTACACTCCAATAAAAATTTTTTAAAAAACAATGTTGTGTTAGTTTCAGTTGTACAGCAAAGTGATTCAGTTATATATACATGTGTATCTACTTTTTTTCCATTCTTTTCCCATTCAGGTTATTACAGAATATTGAGCAGAAGTCCCTGTGGCTTTTATGCTGAGTCCCCTCCTTATCGTTGTCTTGCCTTACAGAATCCATTACTCAGTCACTATGAATCAACTCAAATTATGTCACCTGTTTATCATCTTCCCCAATCTCTTTCCCTAGAACTCTCACCACTACCATTTCCATAACATTACTGGAGCAATTGCCAAAATGTATTTACAATGTTAATGGTCAGTATCCCCAAACTTTGTCAGGAATAGTGTCGCATCTTATTTTCTCCATGGAATCTAGCATAAGTATGGCCAGTAGTGGATGTTCTAAGAATATTTGTTCAAATAAAAGTAGATACCAAGGACCATGGCTGGGAGGCTAACGTTATTGCACACCTCCCCGCACGCCTCTTCCTTCAAAGGAAAGAGGCCAAGGGGAAACAGCTGTAGTATGTTGCTCCAAGATCTCCCTAAAACGCGAGGATGGTCCCACTAAGATCCCTGACCCATGTCTTTGAATATAATGGTATGGAGATAATTTCACCTTAAACACCTAGTTATCTGAGAATGACTTGGTTGCGGCTCTTTTCCCCGCTGCCAAGCAGAAAACTGCGTAATTCCTGGAGGCAATAGACTGCCAGCCAAAGGTTCCTACGTGGTCTGGTGGGGGGATGGGGTGGGGGCTGGGTTGGCCAGGAGCAGGTTTTGTGCAATTCTCTCTACGACCCCATCACTAGCAAGCCACACTGCCATTCTCTGCAACTAGAATGGACTCAACTCTTGTAATGTTGTTCTGCTGAGACAAGAATTGGGATCGTCACAACCATAGCGTTAAAAACGTTATAGGCTTCATAAAAACAATCACATCAGCTATAAAGTGGTAGGTGATCAAGGTTGCCACTCCACTCTCATCATAACTCGGTTTGACATGCCTGGATGGAGAAACAAATTACAGGTAATTCCTAGCCCACCTTCCATTACAGTGGGAAATGACACATTGCAGACTGCCACAGTGGTAAAGAGAGAATAAATGTTTTTCAAATGATAGGAAATAAGACTGGAAAAGAGATTGCCGGATAGATTGAGATAATGGTTTCTGAGAATTGGAGTCATCACAAAACTGTTCTGGGGAATATGGGGTTCAGAAAGATTAGCTGAAGCACATTGGTACTCATGCCCCTCATTTATTATGGAAATAGCATATACTCTAGAATCTCTCACATCTTCAGTTGTCCAAGGTCAAGCTGCTGGGTCACTGAATACATACCTATGACCTTGAGCAAGATCCAATCTCTTTGCATGAAAAAAAATGTTTATGTCTTCATCTGGAAAAAAACAAAACAAACAAAGAAAAAAGGCAATAGGAATCCTGCTACTGAAACTACTGCTGCTTAAATTCAGGAGTCCTTTTAAGGGTTAAATAAGACAATGGATACGCAATAATTAACCTAATGCCTGGAAGACAGCAGATTCTAAATAAATCAATGTTCGTGACCTTCCTCTACCCACACCTCTGAAGTTTTCTGCCATTCAAGGTAAACTACCTCCCAAGTCCCACACTCTCACTCACACACACACACAAACACAGAACTCCTCTACCTGCACCCCATCACACACCTTATCCTTTCTCTTGCTTTGTCCACTGCATAGGCAACCCACTGGATGTGTGGAGGTATATGTACTAAGGTTTTATACAGTGAGCTTCTATCTGCTATCATGCCAGAGTAAGGTCAGATATATAAAGTTGTGCTTAAGGATATTAAACACACACACACAAACACATCAGGAACTTTAAAGACCTCACAAGTGAGACTCAAGGTAGAGTGATTCAAATGCCCCCAGGCATCATCTTTCTTCTTCTGGGGACTCCTTAAAAAATGACTTGGAAATGCCCTGTCATGTCTCGCTGCACTGCCTTGATCACTGCTAACAGATCATGGAACCATTTGGAAGCTGATGAGGTATAAGTATTATGGTTCAAAACTCAGTGACAACCAAATGTAAAATAGATAGCTAGTGGGAAGCAGCTACATAACATGGGGAGATCAGCTCGGTGCTTTGTGACCTAGAGGGGTGGGATAGGGAGGGTGGGAGGAAAACGCAAGAGAGAGGGGATATGGGGATATATGTATACATAGTGTAGATTCACTTTGTTACACAGCAGAAACTAACACAACATTGTAAAGCAATTATACTCCAATAAAGATGTTAAAAATAAATAAATAAATATTAATAAATGTAAAAAAAACCCCAAAACTCAGTGACACAGGTATTACAGTGACAGATGGCACAGCCAGGTCAAAAAGCAGAGGGAGGTAGAGGGCTGCCTGACTAGCACAAGTCTTATTAATGTAGAGTGACTTTTAATCTGGTGACTGTCTGAAAAAGTTAAACCAATTTCATAAATCAGCAATGGGGGAAAAATATTTTAATGACAATTACAGACTGGGAAATGTAGACAGCAGGGTGGTGGTGATCCCTACCCTGTCCCACTCGGTAGGTATCCTAGTCATTGGACCCTTTCCCTCAAAGGAGTGTTCATGAATTTTTTTTTATTTGGGGGCAGGGGCACAGCCCCACAGAATAAACTTGTTTCCCTTGCTGGGTGTTCTCCCTAGGTGGATCCATGTGATAAAATTCCAAGCAGAGAAAGCTGGGGGAAGTGACAAGCCAGGCACTGTGCCCTTGTGTTCTAACTGGCATTTATGCCTTAAGAAAAGCTTGGTATCTAATTGCACAGAATTGCTCTGTCTAGCTGGACATTCCTTCAGCCATGCAAGAACTTCCACATGGATGCCTCCTCTTCTATCTCCCTGACTTCCTTGAAATCCCCACTTCTCCCATCTTTCCCAACTGCTAACTCTCCCCCAGCAGTTAACAAGGTCCAGTCTCCTCTGGGTCATGGAAACTTTCAGGCCTGAAATGAGGCTTTTTGGCCCAGAAATATTCATTTCTGGTCCTGGGTAAAAGGCAGTGGAATGGATTTCACACCAATGTGCAGTGACAGAAAAAAAGACCAACTCCAGGGTGCCATTTGCTTTTTGACTGGTTTATCCTTAGCTTTTGTTATCTACAGACTTCAGACATCTAACAAGGACCTACTGTATAGTACAGGGAACGCTACTCAATATTCTGTAACACCCTATATGGAAAAAGAATCTGAAAAAGAATGGATACATATATATGTACAACTGATTCACTTTGCTGTACACCTGAAACTAACACAATATTGTAAATCAACTATACTCCAATAAAATTTTTTTAAAAAAGAACATGAAAACGAATAAGCAAGTGTGGATGTGTTCCAGAAAGACCTGTGTTGATGGCAATTAAATTTGAATCTGATATAAAAAACTTCAGACATCTTATTTTTCAAGGGTTAATTATCTACCAATAACTATTGAAGTCCGTATGTAAGATTCCCACTTCCCCAGCTACCATTTCTCTGTGGACCTTATTTTGGTAAACACACATCCACATCTATATGGATGCCCTTCCCATGTTCGAGGCATCATGCAATAACTCCATTACATTGCATCTTCCCATCCGAGGGAAGTCCAACTTTAATGGGGTGCACCATAAAATAAGGGTAGAGGCAGGCTGTTAGCTGGGCAGGTGTAGAGCATAGCTGTTAGCCCAGCTCTATATCTGAAGTAAGAAGACTGAATGCAGGCTCAGAGTGACAGAAGGGCCCAAGGTGAAGTAGATAGGGCCAGCTCAGGTCTGTTGGCTTGGGACAGGAAGTTGATGTCCTCGTAATGGCAAGCTTCAGTTGCTCCCTCAGCCAAATCATTCTTAGTACCATCCAGGAACTTCCCCAGGATATAGGAAAAGGGAAAAAAAAACTACTTCCAACCAACAATTCTGGTTCAATGTTTTCAAATTTTTACTAGGCTAAAATTTCCTTCACTACAGACCCACTTGTGGCTAAAAGTCTGGACTAAAGCTTGGCCTCCTGGGAAGGGAGTAGGAAAATGGAAGAAACCATACTGGGTTTCCTCTAATGTCAATCCTTGTTACACTAATTAGTATCAGTAAGCATAACCTGATAGAGTTGTCAAACATGGACGTAGAGAACGGACGTATAGCCACCAAGAGGGAAAGGGGGTGTGGGATGAATTGAGAGAATGAGATTGACATATATACACTACTATGTATAAAATAGATAACTAATGAGAACCTACTGTATAGCACAAGGAATGCTACTCAATGCTCTGTAGTAACTTAAATAGAAAGGAAATCCAAAGAAGAGGAGATATATGTATATATATGGCTGATTCACTTTGCTGTACAGCAGAAGCTAACATAACATTGTAAAGCAACTATACCCCAATAAAAATTAGTTTTTTAAAAAAAGCTGACAGAGTTGTCAAGTACAGGTAAGACTAACTCTGCTCTCTGTTTCTATGAGTTCAGCATTTTTAGATTCCACATACAAGTGAGATCACACAATATTTGTCTTTCTCTGTCTGACTTATCTCACTTACCATAATGCCCTAAGGTCCCTCCATGTTGTCACAAGTGGCTCGATTTCCTTATTTCTCATAGATGAAAAATATTCTTTTGTGTGTGTATATATATATAACTTCTTTGTCCATTCATTCACTGATGGACTCAAGTTGTTTCCATATCTTGGTAATTGTGAATAATGTGGAATAAAAATGGGAGTGGAGATATCTTTTTGATATCCTGTCTTCATTTCATTTAGATCTATACCCAGAATGGGATTGCTGGATCATACTGTTAGTTATATTTTTAATTTCTTGAGGAAACTTCATACGGTTTTCTATAGGGGCAGAACCAACTTACATTCCCACCAACAGTGCACGAGGATTTCCTTTTCTCCTTATCCTCAACACTTGTTATCACTTGTCTTTTTGATGACAGCCATTCTGATAGGTGTGAGGTATATATATCATTGTGTTTTATTTTTAACATCTTTATTAGAGTATAATTGCTTTACAATAGCGTGATAGTCTCTGCTTTATAACAAAGTGAATCAGTTATACATATACATATGTTCTCATATCTCTTCCCTCTTGCGTCTCCCTCCCTCCCACCCTCCCTATCCCACCCCTCTAGGTGGTCACAAAGCACCGAGCTGATCTCCCTGTGCTTTGCAGCTGCTTCGCACTAGCTATCTATTTTACGTTTGGTAGTGTATATATGTCCATGCCACTCTCTCACTTTGTCACAGCTTAGCCTTCCCCCTCCCCATATCTTCAAGTCCATTCTCTAGTAGATCTGTGTCTTTATTCTTGTCTTACCCCTAGGTTCTTCATGACATATTTTTTCTTAGATTCCATATATGTGTGTTAGCATACAGTATTTGTCTTTCTCTTTCTGACTTACTTCACTCTGTATGACAGACTCAAGGTCCATCCACATCACTACAAATAACTCAATTCCGTTTCTTTTTATGGCTGCGTAATATTCCATTGTATATATGTGCCACATCTTCTTTATCCATTCATCCAATGATGGAAACTTAGGTTGCTTCCACCTCCTGGCTACTGTAAATAGAGCTGCAATGAATATTTTCATACATGACTCTTTTTGAATTATGGTTTTCTCTGGGTATATGCCCAGTAGTGGGATTGCTGGGTCATATGGTAGTTCTATTTGTATTTTTTTAAGGGACCTCCATACAGTTCTCCATAGTGGCTGTACCAATTCACATCCCCACCAGCAGTGCAAAGTGTGCCCTTTTATCCACACTCTCTCCAGCATTCATTGTTTCTAGAATTTTTGTTGATGGCCATTCTGACCGGTGTGAGATGATATCTAATTGTAGTTTTGATTTGCATTTCTCTAATGATTAATGATGTTGAGCATTCTTTCATGTGTTTGTTGGCAATCTGTATATCTTCTTTAGAGAAATGTCTATTTAGGTCTTCTGCCTACTTTTGGATTGGGTTGTTTGTTTTTCTGATATTGAGCTGCATGAGCTGCTTGCAAATTTTGTAGAATAATCCTTTGCCAGTTGCTTCATTTGCAAATATTTTCTCCCATTCTGAGGGTTGTCTTTTGGTCTTGTTTATGGTTTCCTTTGCTGTGCAAAAGCTTTGAAGTTTCATTAGGTCTCATTTGTTTATTTTTGTTTTTATTTCCATTTCTCTAGGAGGTGGGTCAAAAAGGATCTTGCTGTGATTTATGTAATAGAGTGCTCTGCCTATGTTTTCCTCTAAGAGTTTGATAGTTTCTTGCCTTACATTTAGGTCTTTAATCCATTTTGAGCTTATTTTTGTGTATGGTGTTAGGGACTGTTCTAATCTCATACTTTTACATGTACCTGTCCAGTTTTCCCAGCACCACTTATTGAAGAGGCTGTCCTTTCTCCACTGTACATTCCTGCCTCCTTTATCAAAGATAAGGTGACCATATGTGCGTGGGTTCACCTCTGAGCTTTCTACCCTGTTCCATTGATCTATTTTTCTGTTTTTGTGCCAGTACCATACTGTCTTGATTACTGTAGCTTTGTAGTATAGTCTGAAGTCAGGGAGCCTTATTCCTCCAGCTCTATTTTTCGTTCTTAAGATTGCTTTGGCTATTTGGGGTCTTTTGTATTTCCATACAAATTGTGAAATTTTTTGTTCTTGTTCTGTGAAGAATGCCAGTGGTAGTTTGATAGGGATTGCTTTGAATCTGTAGATTGCTTTGGGTAGTAGAGTCATTTTCACAATGTTGATTCTTCCAATTCAAGAACATGGTATATCTCTCCGTCTATTTGTATCATCTTTAATTTCTTTCATCAGTGTCATAATTTTCTGCATACAGGTCTTTTGTCTCCTTAGGTAGGTTTACTCCTAGATATTTTATCCTTTTTTTTGCGATGGTAAATGGGAGTGTTTTCTTAATTTCACTTTGAGACATTTCATCATTAGTGTATAGGAATGCCAGAGATTTCTGTGCATTAATTATGTACCCTGCTACTTTACCAAATTCATTGATTAGCTCTAGTAGTTTTCTGGTAGCACCTTTAGGATTATCTATGTACAGTATCATGTCATCTGCAGCCAGTGACAGCTTTACTTCTTCTTTTCTGATTTGGATTCATCTTATTTCCTTTTGTTCTCTGATTGCTGTGGCCCAAACTTCCAAAACTATGTTGAATAAAAGTGGTGAGAGTGGGCAACCTTGTCTTGTTCCTGACCTTGGTGGAAATGGTTTCAGTTTTTCACCATTGAGGATGACGTTGGCTGTGAGTTTGTCATATATGGCCTTTATTATGTTGAGGAAAGTTCCCTCTATGCCTACTTTCTGCAGGGTTTTTATCATAACTGGGTGTTGAATTTTGTCAACAGCTTTCTCTGCATCTATTGAGATGATCATATGGTTTTCATCCTTTAATTTGTTAATATGGTGTATCACGTTGATTGATTTGCATATATTGAAGAATCCTTGCATTCCTGGAATAAACCCCACTTGATCATGGTGTATGATCCTTTTAATGTGCTGTTGGAATCTGCTTGCTAGTATTTTGTTGAGGATTTTTGCATCTATGTTCATCAGTGATATTGGCCTGTAGTTTTCTTTCTTTGTGACATCTTTGTCTGGTTTTGGTATCAGGGTGATGGTGACCTCATACAATGAGTTTGGAAGTGTTCCCCCCTCTGCTATATTTTGGAAGGCTTTGAGAAAGATAGGCGTTAGCTCTTCTCTAAATGTTTGATAGAATTCGCCTGTGAAGCCATCTGGTCCTGGGCTTTTGTTTGTTGGAAGATTTTTAATCACAGTTTCAATTTCAGTGCTTGTGATTGGTCTCTTCATATTTTCTATTTCTTCCTGATTCAGCCTTGGCAGGTTGTGCATTTCTAAGATTTTGTCCACTTCTTCCAGGTTGTCCATTTTATTGGCATAGAGTTGCTTGTAGTAATTTCTCATGATCTTTTGTATTTCTGCAGTGTCAGTTGTTACTTCTCCTTTTTCATTTCCTATTCTACTGATTTGAGTCTTCTCCGTTTTTTTCTTGATGAGTCTGGTAATGGATTACCAATTTTGTTTATCTTCTCAAAGAATCAGCTTTTAGTTTTATTGATCTTTGCTATCGTTTCCTTCATTTATTTTTCATTTATTTCTGATCTGATCTTTATGATTTCTTTCCTTCTGCTAACTTTGGGGTTTTTTTGTTGTTCTTTCTCTAATTGCTTTAGATGCAAGATTAGGCTGTTTATTCGAAATGTTTCCTGTTTCTTAAGGTGGGCTTTTATTGCTATAAACTTCCCTCTTAGAACTGCTTTTGCTGCATCCCATAAGTTTTGGGTCATCATGTCTCCACTGTCATTTGTTTCTAGGTATTTTTTTATTTCCTCTTTGATTTCTTCAGTGAGCACTTCGTTATTAAGTAATGTATTGTTTAGCCTCCATGTGTTTTTATTTTTTACAGATCTTTTCCTGTAATTGATATCTAGTCTCATAGCACAGTGGTCGGAAAAGATACTTGATACAATTTCAATTTTCTTATATTTACCAAGGTTTGATTTGTGACCCAAGATGTGATCTATCCTGGAGAATGTTCCGTGCACACTGGAGAAGGAAGTGTAACCTGCTGTTTTTGGATGGAATATCCTATAAATATCAATTAAATCTATCTGCTCTATTGTGTCATTTAAAGCTTCTGTTTCCTTATTTATTTTCATTTGGGATGATCTGCCCATTGGTGTAAGTGAGGTGTTGAAGTTCCCCTCTATTACTGTGTTACTGTCAATTTCCTGTTTTAAAGCTATTAGCAGTTGCCTAACATATTGAAGTGCTCCTATGTTGGATGCATATATATTTATAATTGTTATATATTCTTCTTGGATTGATCCCTTAATCATTATGTAGTGTCCTTCCGTGTCTCTTGTAACAGTCTTTATTTTAAAGTCTATTTTATCTGATATGAATATTGCTACTCCAGCTTTCTTTTGATTTCCTTTGGCATGGAATATCTTTTTCCATCCCCTCACTTTCAGTCTGTATGTGTCCCTAGGTCTGAAGTGGGTCTCTTGTAGACAGCATATATATGGGTCTTGTTTTTGTATCCATTCAGCAAGCCTGTGTCTTTTGGTTGGAGCATTTAATCCATTCACATTTAAGGTAATTATCAGTGTATATGGTCCTATTACCATTTTCTCAATTTGGGGTGTTTGTTTTTGTAGGTCCTTTTCTTGTCTTGTGTTTCCCACTTAGAGAAGTTCCTTTAGCATTTGTTGTAGAGCTGGTTTTGTGGTACTGAATTCTCTTAGCTTTTGCTCGTCTGTAAAGCTTTTGATTTCTCCATCGAATCTCAATTAGATCCTTGCCAGGTAGAGTAATCTTGGTTGTAGGTTCTTCCCTTGCATCACTTTAAATATATCATGCCACTCTCTCTGGCTTGTAGAGGTTCTGCTGGGAAATCAGCTGTTAACCTTATTGTAGTTCCCTTGTATGTTATTTGTTGTTTTTCCCTTATTGCTTTCAATAACTTTTCTTTGTCTTTAATTTTGGTCAGTTGGATTACTATGTGTCTCAGTGTTTTCCTCTTGGTTTTATCCTGCCTGGGACTCTCTGCACTTCCTGGACATGGGTGGCTATTTCCTTTCCCATGTTATGGAAGTTTTCAATTATAATCTCTTCAAATATTTTCTCTGGTCCCTTATAATGCAAATGTTGTTGTGTTTAATGTTGCTCAGAGCTGTCTTAGGCTGTCTTCATTTCTTTTCATTCTTTTTTCTTTGTTCTGTTCCACAGCAGTGAATTCCTCCATTCTGTCTTCCAGATCACTTATCCGTTCTTCTGCCTCAGTTATTCTGCTATTGATTCCCTCTAGTGTAGTTTTCATTTCAGTTATTGTATTGTTCATCTGTTTGTTTGTTTGTTTTTTAATTCTTCTAGGTGTTTTTAAACATTTCTTGCATCTTCTAGATCTCCATTCTTTTTCCAAAGTCATGGACCATCTTCACTATCCTTTTTCTGAATTCTTTTTCTGGATGGTAGACTTCCACATCATTTAGCTGTTTTTCTGGGGTTTTATCTTGTTCCTTCATCTGGTACATAACCCTCTGCCTTTTCATCTTGTTTATCTTTCTGTGAATGTGGTTTTCCTTTTACAGGCTGCAGGATTGTAGTTCTTCTTGCCTCTGCTGTCTGCCCTCTGGTGGATGAGGCTGTCTATGAGGCTTGTGCAAGCTTCCTGAAGGGAGGGACTGATGGTGGATAGAGCTGACTGTTGCTCTGGTGGGTAGAGCTCAGTAAAACTTTAATCTTTTTGACTGCTGATGGGTGGGGCTGGGTACCCTCCCTATTGGTTGTTTGGCCTGAGGCAGCCCAACACTGGAGCCTACCTGGGCTCTTTTGTGCAGCTAATGGCAGACTCTGGGAGGGCTCATGCCAAGGAGTACTTCCCAGAACTTCTGCTGCCAGTGTCCTTGTTCCCGTGGTGAGCCACAGCCACTCCTGCCTCTGCAGGAGATCCTCCAACACTAGCAGGTAGGTCTGGTTCAGTCTCCCCTGGGGTCACTGCTCCTCCTGGGTCCCGATGAGCACACTACTTTGTGTGTGCCCTCCAAGAGTGGAGTCTGTTTCCCCCAGTCCTGTCGAAGTCCTGCAATCAAATCCCACTAGCCTTCAAAGTCTGATTCTCTAGGAATTCCTCCTCCCATTGCTGGACCCCCAGGTTGGGAATCCTGATGTGGGGCTCAGAACCTTCACTCCAGTGGGTGGACTTCTGTGGTATAAGTGTTCTCCAGTCTGTGAGTCACCCACCCAGCAGTTATAGGATTTGATTTTAATGTGTTGTGCCCCTCCTACCATCTCATTGTGGCTTCTCCTTTGTCTTTGAATGTGGGGTATATTTTTTGGTGAGTTCCAGTGTCTTCCTGTTGATGATTGTCCAGCAGCTAGTTGTGATTCTGGTGTTCTCACAAGAGGGAGTGAGAGCATGTCCTTCTACTCCACCATCTTGGTTCTGATTTAAATGTGTTTTCTTTAGTGGAAATTTTTTGCACATATATTGAATAGTCAATTTCCATCTAAATATAATGTTTTTTCTATTATTTTACTCTAGGCATGACTTTTATAGACAGTATGCCTGGTTTGTAATATCTGCTGAAGAGAAGGGCATGTTACTGACTTCTCCAAAGCTGAGGAACCAAGGTAATCACCTCCAACATTGAGAGCTAGTAATTCTATACAGTAAATCAACCCATTCAGTTGCTAACAGGTACATTTTACAAACTGTTTTATCTTGAAGAATTCAACTGAGAAATTTTCTGTCAAATTTAAGTATTCCATGGGAACTTTGTTGATGCTTCTTCATAGCAGATTAAAATTAAAATGGCCATGATCTGTGAAATCAAGTTGAGAGGCATTTGTTCATGAATTGGTTTGGATTCTGATCTCCTTTTCCAAGGAAAATAATGCCACTGCCCTTGGGTCTCTTCTCCACCTATCTTCCTGATGAGGTAAAGTTTTCCCCTATTTCAAATTTTATGAGAGAATGTCAACATTATCCAAAGAGCAGCAAAACATTGAAGCCATAGTAAGTGTGAAAGACTATTTGCAGTCCAAGTGTTTGTCAGAAAGTATAACATCAAATGCACTAACACTGAGGACTTATCAAAATTTTGGTCAAGGGAAATAATATTTCTAGAAAATTACCTGAAGAAAAAGTAGCCCATCCATTCCTCTAACATTCAAAACAACTTATCCTTAGACTGAAACTTACCACTACAGGTGTATATATATAGGGCACCCTCTTCTCTGCACCCTCTTTCCCCAAGGAAAAATTTTAAACTATCTTACTAAATCACACATTATTATACCACCCACACACACTGAGAAATGTTTCTATACAGATATTGTTGAGAACATCATTCATGACATACTTTATGTCATCTTAAGAGTAACTTATGGGTAAAAATTAATTTCATCAATTAGTAATACATTGCTTCTTTTGAACAATTGGTTTGTTTAATCTTACAAATGCATGAACTGTGTGATTTGATTGCTTTCCCCTTTTTTGGTTGCCAGAAAGTTCAGAGATAAATATTAGGACCATTCATCCAGGGTCTTACAGTGTACATTCTGCATTTTAATTTTATACTTAGCTTAAACTTCTATTTACACCTTAATTTTTATTGTTGTTGTGCTTTCTTTGATTAGTTACTTTCAGCTTTTGTATAACATTTTGTCAATCCTTTTATTTGCGGGGGAGGATAAGATTTTTTAAATAATCGAATTCACATAAATAAGAATCTATTATTTACATCGCATTTTCTTAGGCACCATGATACCTTTTCTGTAACTTATCTTCTAATACAAATACCCTACCTGGGATATGAACATTTAATTTAAACACAGGCAAACATTCATCAGTAGTAAGAATGTTGAGAAACTCTCTAAGGATTTTCAAGATCATAAAGGACACTACACTGGGAATATTTAGAACCTTATTATTGTTTCTCCCTAAAAGAAACAAAGGCTGGTATGAGTCATGATTGTCCCAATAAGTTACGTACATTTTAACTTAATTATATATTTATAAAGATAAATCATAATTTATAAAAATAAATTAAGTCAAATCTTATTCCACAATGACTGAGGGAAAGTTTGAGAGACAAACTCAAGCTTTGATAAAATGTTTGAGAGATTGAATTTGGGACTAAGAACAGGAGAAAATTACTGAGTTATTTCCTTGATATTAACTGGGCTGTCAAGAGAACTACATTCTTCTTCATCAGTAGCAAATGTGCTGAGTATTTACAGCAGTTAAGACTCTTTCTGCCTGAAAGAGGCTTGGAAATCTCGTTCCATTTCCTATATCTTATCACAGAAGAGGTATTATTTTATTAATTGTCCTTCAGCTTTCTTCATTTCTTCTTTTTAATGCACATCTAAATCTCAATGTTCTTTTGTATTTCTTTATATTCAATGTACTTTAGCTAACTATCCCAATAGTTTGGGATTAGTGAACCCAGTTTGCAAGGTTAACTGAGATTCTTGGCAAATTTACCTGCTAAAATGGAGCAGAATCTGTTTTACTTCAAGATTCCCATTAATTTATTACTTCTTCTAACTTAAAATAAGACAACAACTCTGCAAACTACCCCTTCCTGTAGCATGGTCCCTTCAGTCTGCAGCATCACTGAGGATGCCTGCTCTTGTCCCTCCATACATCTTCATCTCCATAGTAGCACCGCACCCATTAATAATGCAAAGGGCGTCAAGGGCACCACTGCCATGTTTGTCACAGGGACAAAGCTAATCATGAAATCCATTACCTCATTATTCATGGCTATCTTCCCTAGTAGTGACTGATGGAGGTCATTCTCATCAACAAACTCATGATGTCAGGAATTCAAGAGCCTCCTTCAGCAAGACACTAGGAGCAAGAGCAACCTCACAGTTGTTCTTTTTTCTTTGGTGTCATGTGAAAAACTCATTCCTAGAGCACTACTAGACAGCCACAGTTATTTGGGAACAAATTCCTCCTCTTCAACTTCTCTGAAACATTCAGCCTCTATAACCTCAATAGTCCCTCTCCACCAACGCAGCTCCTTATTTCTGTTGAAACTCAAGGAATAATGAGTACCAGAGTTTGCTAGACAGGAAGTTTCAACTGAGGCACCAAGATACCATAGGTATCAGATACGAAGGTGGGCTGTTAAACAGAACAAATGTTGTTTGTCAAAGGAGGTAGCATAGAATCAATCTGATGACTGACCCTCAATGAAGACTTTAAAAGACTGAGCAACTTGGAGATCATGGAGAGAGAGTATGTAAAGAAATTTCTTTGGGGAGAACTGTTCCCTTACTACAACTCTCAGCCCCCACTTTATTCTCCCATCACCAAGGGGACAGGGGTAAAATAAGCTCCTCTCTTCAGCTCCAGCCAAGACAGAGGCTTCACTTTATTCATATTAGCCAAAAACAGAACACAGTCGACATGCCCATCAATAGGAGATAAACTGTGCTGTAGTCATAAAAGAGAACACTACTCATCAACAAAAAGGAACTAATGACACATATAACAACATAAGTGAGTCTCAGAAACATTATGCTAAGTAAGAGAATCCATACACAAGAATACGTACTGGAGGATTTCATTTATCTCAGGTCCTAGAATACCAAACCTGGTCTATAGTGGATAAACAAAACAAAAAAGTGGTTGCTTCTTGTGGGCAAGTGATGTGGAGATTAACGTGGAGGAGATATGAAAGAACTTTCTGGGATGATGTCTATATCTTGATAGGACTTTGGATTACACAGATGTATGAATTTGCCAAAACTCAAATAAGTACATTTGATGTGTACGTTTCATTGTATGTAAATTTTACACCTAAAAAATATAAACATACATTAGTTAACGATACACATGCTGAGATGTTCACAAGGACATATACAGATGTCTGCAAATTATTTATTTTTAAAATGTATCAAAAAATAAGATGAATTTGTGGATGAATAAAGAGATGAATAAATGGATATATATGTAATAAAATGAGCAGAGCACAAATTAATGGTAGGTGGTAGGTATATGGATATTCACTGTATAGAAATCTTTTCAACTTCACAGCATATTTGAAAATTGTCATGATAAACTAGTGAGGAAGAAATAAGATAGTGGCTTCAATGGGACCCCTTGTAGAACTTGATATCAATCTCCTGAAATTATACAAGCACAATAGACTGTCTATCTCTGGTCTGCAAAATCAGAGGGCAAGTGTATCAGGCTGGCCAGATGCTTTGGCAGTGGAGAAAACGTTGCTACTGTGTTCAGTTTGCCCATCCAGGTTACAAGGACAAAGGATGTGTGAGTGTCTGTTTCCTGTGGACAAGATGTGTGTTCAACAGGAAAGAGACCAGCTTGGAGGCACTATGACTCCTGCCAAAGAGGACCATATGGGGGATGGGGGGGGCAAAGGCTAGAGGAACAGAAGGCATTATCCCCAAGGTGGGGTGGAGCTTATAGTCACAAGGACCCAGCAAGAGAGCCTCTGAAAAATTCACACAAGTGTTAGTGACTGAAAGTATCCACCTGCCAGGCCCAGAGAACACAGTCATCTTATACTGTTACTTGTCAAGGAAGAACATCTTCCATCTTTCCCCTGATTTCTGATCCACTGCAGCCCTACAATGGTCAGTAAGAGCAGCTTGCTCAGGGGAGGTGGTGAGCAAGGAATAATCCATCACACCTTTTTCTCCTGAAGGCATAAGCCAGCATCATCATGCCACCCACACCTGAGAAAGCTGGTAGAAGTGTTGGGGAGGGAGAGAGAAGAACTATCTTAGAATAAAGTCAGAAGTTTATGTTATATGATGCTGGACAGTCTAACTTCTTAATCGAAATGCTGTCTTCCAGTTTAAAGAGACTCTAGGACTATCAGTTGTCCAAGAGTGACCAGAAAAGCTCTGGTTCGTGGTGGCAGGGGAAACAAATCCCACACTAAAAATGGTTAAAGGGACAGTAGATGTGGTGGATGCTTTTCATGTCCCAGGTCCCCTTCTGAATGTCACTGAACCCACCCTGCCATGAGTGTTGGGTACTCATGGCTCACAGCGGCCTCCTCCTCCAGAGAATTGCCTGCAGCAGAACAGAGGCCACCTCACCCAGACTATGTCACTGGCCACCGCCACCCTCAAGTAGACAGTGGCCAGGAGCCACTCAGGCGTACCAAAGGTGGAATTTCAAGGGGAAAGGGGACTCAACTCTGTCATGCAGTTTGTGCACCAAAGATTCCCTTGGGACAAGGTTGCAGCTAAACTTCAGTCAAGACAGCATCCTTACTTAGTTTTCTTTCCCTGCCCTACCTTGCATCCTTCATTCTCCTCCTGAAGATATCCTTTCAAGAAGTCACTTGTACAAGAACCCCCCAACCTGGCTCTGCTTCTAGAGAGCCCTACCTAAGACAGGGGGGGACAAAAATAAAAGTGGATTTTTATTATATTGTACCCATTCTAGAACATGAATGCAAAGACAAATCTCATGAATGCTTGACAGGAAAGTAAAGACAAACTCTCATCTGTTGGCTGATCTTGGAAGGTCTCAGTGCTCTGTTGGTTATTGCCTCCCCAGCTCTCCCCTATCCATCAGAAAACTGAACAATAGCTTTTCCCAGCATCCTGGAAAGAACAAGACTTTCTTCATTGTCTCTACATACCCATTTGCCCTTAGACAATTCTGCATTTAAAAATAATGCAAGTTTTCATTTTTCTCTTCTTAGAAAGTTCAACTGTAAAATGTTAACATGTTCATCTTTGGGGGTTGAAAAATCCCTACATCCTTCATATACAGAAGTCTTAGGTAGATATTACACTGAAGGTTAAATGTGGGTTCCAGACTTCTTTGATGTAATAATATGAGCTGCAGCTGGTGGACAAACTCTGGTCATGGTAGGCACTGTAGTGGAGCCAGTACAGACAGATGGGTAAAGTGCTGCTTCTAAAACATTTCTCAGATAAACAGAAAAAATCATTCATCACATTAAATAAAATTGAGAAACAATATTGAGAGGAATGCAACCACTTAGGAATCATGCCTTTGGAAAATGTGACAGTTGATGTGTGCACTGACCATCAAAACAGAAGACCAGTTCCATGGATACTACAAAGCAGAGCTAAAGTATGGTTTAATTTTAGTTAACTTGGATGATGTTTTAAAATTTTTTATTGGAGTATAGTTGATTTACAATGTTGTATTAGTTTCAGGTGTACAGCAAAATGAATCAGTTATACATATACATATATACACTCTTTTCCTTTTTTTTTTAGATTATTTTCCCATATAGGTTATTACAGAGTATTGAGTAGAGCTCCCTGTGCTATACAGCGGGTTTTTATTAGTTATCTATTTTATTTATAGTAGTGTGTATATGTCAATCACAATCTCCCAGTTTATCCTTCCGCCCCACCCTTATCCCCTGGTAACCATACTTTCAATGATTGAAGTTAAAAGCCAAATGCTTTTAAAAGCAACCATACTGTAAGTGTTGTATTCCCTGGAATGGGGTCGAAATTCTGGAAACCGTAGTCACATCTTTCTGGTGACAAATTGGCCTTGGAAATTGTCAGGTTGGACTCAACACACAAAGGGACCCTAAGGTTGGGAAGAAATACAAGGTGCGGCTGGTGGGTGGGGAGAACAGTGAGATAACAAGCAATAGTCACGCAGGTTAGGGGCTGTGCAAAAGGAGGTGGGAAATCAGTATTCAGCTATCAAGAGAGGGCACGTACCCAGGACCCATCCTCTGTTCTCACTGCGAACCTTGACTATGTTACACATCATCTGAAGACTACAATGAATCTTAATTTCAACCCAGAAGTGTCAGATATTTATAGTATTTTCTAGAATCATCTTTAACATATCCCCAGTTAGGAATTCAAGCACCAAGTTTCCGTATATGATTTATGTAATTGATTCAAGTACCTTCCAGAGTTTCTGAGCCCCAATTTCTATAAGTGTAAGTAGGGAAATTTTATTTTTCAGTTTACCATGTTGGTTTTTGTTCCTTTTCTTCAAAGTATGATCCATGAATCTTCAGTATCTGAATCCACTGGGGAGCTTATTAAAAATGCACATTCCAGGCTCACCCAAGATCTAAAGCTTCAGAGTTTTGAACCTGCGGATCTGCATTCATAACAAGGTCTCCAGGTACATCTGAGGCCCACTAAATTTATGAACTATTGCAATGAAAAAGAATGGAAGACTGTGACTTCCCTGGTGGTGCAATGGTTAAGACTCCGCCTGGCAATGCAGGGGACACGGGTTTGAGCCCTGGTCCAGGAAGATCCCACATGTCGTGGAGCAACTAAACCCGTGCGCCACAACTACTGAGCCTGCACTCTAGAGCCTACGAGCCACAACTACTGAAGCCCGTGTACCTATAGCCCATGCTCTGCAACAAGAGAAGCCACATCAGTGAGAAGCCCGCACACTGCAATGAAGAGTAGCCCCCATTCACAGCAACTAGAGAAAGCCTGTGAGCAGCAACGAAGACCCAACGCAGCCATAAATTAATTAAGTAATTACTTAAAAAAAAAAAAGAATGAAAGACTAAGGCTTCCCCTACATTTGACCCCCAAAGTCAAGAAGGCAAGAGTAGGTACCCTAATCTCCCCAGCCTACCTGCTGTTTTGAGCTCCCAGGGATGCTCTCAAGATATCCAGTGTTTCTGTAGAGGTCCACCAAGAGTTGAACAGATTACTGTCCCTCTAGATGCCAACTCATAATAAAGATTCCTTTATGTTCTCTGGAAGCAGCTAAAGTTTTGCACACTTTCTATGAAGGAAAACTTGTCTTCAGAACATTGCTAAAAATCTTCTAATTAGAATTTCACTTAGAAATATTATTTCATGCTACCCCACTTTTGGGAAGTCTTTCACCTCTCTTCCATTGTCCTCTGCATCAAGGCCTGGATAAACAAAGTCCTAATTGCACAATTCTATACCGAGAATCTATTAAGCACTTACCATGTGCCTAAAATGATGCTAAGTACTACAAACACAAAAACGAGAAGAAAGAGCCCAAGCTGTCTGGGATCACAGTCTAACAGGAAGAAATGGCAAATACACTGATGATGACAGCACAGTGTGATCACTGGTGATAGATTGTTCAGGGATCCCAGAAAAATGGCATCTAAACTAACCTGCATTTTCAAGGAAAGTTTCCTGGAAAAGGCCCTGCCTGTGAATAGAAGCATGAAAAAGAATTTACCTCTTAGACATGTAAGAGGGCAGATGGCCAGAGGACTTACCCACATATTCACCCCATGTGAAGAAGGACATTTACGCAAATCCTATTCAGGAGTAACATGGAGCTCTCCAAGGGAGCATTCTAAAAAAGTCTCAGGAAAGCTCTGGTGTTCCAACGACTGTGCTGCGTAACAAATCACCCCAAACACAGTGGCTTAAACACCAATAAACTTTTCCCACTCATGCCTTCTGTGGGCAAGGAAGGGTTGTCTGCTCCACAATGTCTGTCTGAGGTCTTGGTCAGAAGAGGTAAAGGCTGGGGCTAGAGTCATTTGGAGGCTCATTCATGCACATGTGGCCATGACTGCTAGTTGTCAGCTGGGGACATTATCTCCTCTCCACGCCAGCCTCTCTGTGTGGTCACTCTGCATGGATTAGTTGGGCTTCCTCACAGCATGGCTGGATTCCAAGGGTAAGCATCCCAAGGAGAGAGCCAGGCACATGCTCTGTTCTTTTTATGACCTAGCTTCGGAAGTCACATAGCATCACTTCTGAGACTCACTATTTGTCAGAGCAGTCTCAAGCTCCCTGCCAGATTCATGGGGAAGAAACAGTCTCCTTTTGGGGGGAATGGAGTGTTAGTTCCATTATAAGAATAACATGTGACATGAGATATATCTTTGTACATGTATTTGTACCTGTATTATACATATTTTATATCAATTATATATGTACATATATACATACACATATAATATATATATATGCAGAGCCACTTTGGAAAATACAATATACCACATCTAGACTATTAATATAAAGAGAATATTTGAATATCCAGCTTGAGTATGCCATTCAACATATAAAAATATATAAAAATAATAGAAGAGAAAATAGCAAATAAATTTAGGTGTATATATTGTGTACATGTCACTCACAACTCCCACTCCCACTGCTATATTTAAAATAGATAACCAACAAGGACCTACTGTATAGCACAGGGAACTCTGCTCAATATTCTGTAATAACCTACATGGGAAAAGAATCTGAAAAAGAATATATATATATATATATATGTCACATGTCACTGAATCACTTTGCTGTACACCTGAAACTAACACAACATTGTTAATCAACTATACTCCAATATAAAATAAAGCAATTTTTTTAAACCATATTGCATATGAGACTCATGGCTAGGTCAACTTTCTATATTGTCTCTTTGTCTTCAAACACACATGTCATATCTACATATAAAAATACAATCTTTCCTGAATCCATCATATAATATCTTTCAGAAATTTGAGCTTTTGAAAACTCTGAAGAAAATGTGTCCAGCATGTTTTAAACTTGTTGCAGTAAAACAAAGCAACAAGAACCCCAGGTCCAATTTTATAGATCTATGGCCAGGAAAAAGTTGTCATCTCAAGGTCTAGATCGCAAACTTCCAGTCCCCCGTCTGAGAAACATGTTGACAAATTGCCCCTTTCTACACTCCATGGAGTCATTAATGGAACTTACCTGAACTTTATCATAGAAGGTTCTTGGGTCATTTTGTAATAGGAGGCCAAAAGTCATAATCACACGAGTAGCCACGGTTTTCACTCTGCACTGGACAGGGGAGAATTCATAACTGGCCAGCCTGGACTCTACACCCAAACAGAAACTTCTAAGCAAAGAGCATCACAGGTTTAGCTGCCACTGCACTGTTCTCCTCCGTTCTCCCTCAAGGCTTAAATTTAAATGCCTGCCTGACAGTCTGTGATGCTGCTGCTACATTGACACATGTTTGTACCTGCCCCGATGCGGGAGGGAAGACAGGAACCACTGAGTTCACCCTTCCAAGTTGCCGGTTTCCTATCGCACCTGAGTCATCCCTGACGTGGCCTGTGAAGTGTGACCCAGCAATGGGTGATCATGGGCTGTGCATTAAACTTCAGCTCTAATCCCAAACTGCATGTTAGGGGATTTAAAGCCAGAAGTTTCTAATCAAAAGGGCATGAAAGCATCACATTGACAATATTAAGAAACAACTACATGGCCCATAGAAGTTTGCAACCAGTTGAGGGGGGAAAGTTTCCTCCAAAGACCAATCTCTTTAAGTCTTTGAAACTTCCCAGGGTAGCTGAGACAGTAACCCTTGCTCTCAATAGTTATAATAAAACAGGAACATCAGGACTTCCCTGGCGGTCCAGCGGTTAAGACTTCACCTTCCAGTGCAGGGGGTGAGGGTTTGATCCCTGGTCAGGGAGCTAAGATCCCACATGCCTTGCAGCCAAAAATCAAAACATAAAACAGAAGCAATATTGTAACAAATTCAATAAAGACATTAAAAATTGTCCACATCAGGATAGACCTAGAGTCTGTCATATAGAGTGAAGTAAGTCAGAAAGAGAAAGAAAGACAAATACCGTATGCTAACACATATATATGGAATTTAAGGAAAAAAATGTCATAAAGAACCTAGGGGTAAGACAGGAATAAAGACACAGACCTAATAGAGAATGGACTTGAGGATATGGGGAGGGGGAAGGGTAAGCTGTGACAAAGCGAGAGAGTGGCATAGACATATATACACTACCAAACGTAAGGTAGATAGCTAGTGGGAAGCAGCCGCATAGCACAGGGAGATCAGCTCGGTGCTTTGTGACCACCTAGAGGGGTGGGATAGGGAGGGGGTGAGGGAGGGAGATGCAAGAGGGAAGAGATATGGGAACATATGTATAACTGATTCACTTTGTTATAAAGCAGAAACTAACACACCATTGTAAAACAATTATGCTCCAATAAAGATGTAAAAATAAAATTGTCCACATCAAAAAAAAAAAAAAACTTTAAAAAAGCAAATAAGAATGTCATTTAGACATAAAGCTAATGTATTTTGGTAGTTCTATGGTTGGTGTTTTTTAAGAAGAATAACTGTTTAGAGCATTAGCACATTAGAAGCTAAACCCCAAGGTCTAGGCATAAGCTTTTTAAGGAAAATTGTAGCTTTTAACGAGGTCAAATGGCAAAAGCATCTATTGCTCTCAGCTCTAGTGAATATTTTTGGCTTAAACATTAAAAGGATTGTAAATAAACAGATATAGATTGGCCCAAGGAACTAGTTATAATATATCATTTATAAAACTCTTCAGCCTTTACGTGTACTGATTGGAAGCCAGCCCCGAAGTCATCTTGCTAATGGTTAAAAAAGACTGCTGTGGGCTTCCCTGGTGGCACAGTGGTTGAGAGTCCACCTACCGATGCAGGGGACACGGGTTCGTGCCCAGGTCCGGGAAGATCCCACATGCCGTGGAGCGGCTGGGCCCCGTGAGCCATGGCTGCTGGGCCTGCGCGTCCGGAGCCTGTGCTCCACAACGGGAGAGGCCATAGCAGTAAGAGGTCTGCGTACCGAAAAAAAAAAAAGAAGACGACTGCTGTATGATAGAATGAACACTCTTCACGTGAAATGGGTTTACCAGCCTGTGAGCTGGAGAACAGGTGTTTTCTAGAGTTTCACTGCCAAAACCCAGTCCACTCGGTGAGATCCAGTAAAAACAAACTCTACTAGTCTGTATCCAGCCTCAGCTTAGATGATCCAGGTAAATGCTCAAACATTTAAGGTTTTATTCTTCTCCCCTTGTGGCTCTCCAAGACAGCATCTGGATGTATTAGAAGTATGGCTTGGATGACCTTGCAAGCAGTGCGAGTGGAGGAAGATGAAGTCCTCAAACATTCAGTTGTTCTCTGAAGACTCTGTGCTCTCAAGGGTTGGTCTCTGCCCTTCCCTCCACTGCTGTACTGAGCCCTTGTGAAACTGGCCTGTGGATGGGGGAAGAAGTAACGTGTATCCACCCCTGGATGGAGTCCACGGTTCCAAACATTTACCTCTGTTCCTGCAGCTGATTCCTTCGGAAGACCATTTGAACTCCTGGATCTTTTGCATCCCCTCCCAGAGTGTTCAGGAATATTCTTGGCCCTCTGCTTTCAAGCAAAGAACAGAAAGCTGGGAGCTCTGTCCAAGTTCATCCATTTTTCTGTCTCCTGCCAACACCTCTGTACAATTGGCTCCCCAGCCTCACTTCAAGTAACACCAAGCTGAAGGTTAAAGTTCTCACAGGACCTGAGAGCTTCCCCTGACTTTTCCCTGGAAAATGCACTTCATCTTATGTCCTCAGAAATTTGCTACATCTCTGGATGTCTCTAAAGCCACTCACTCTTGCTAAAATCCAGCCTCAAAGAGTCAAGTCAAGGAATACAAAGAACACTCACGTTTTTCTTCTCACTTAGCTACCATCTCTCTCCCCATGATATACTAGAATGGTCAAGTCCATTACACCTGGAATTTGACATATTATAAAATTCCTTTCTAATACCATCTGGCTTTCAAAACCATTGTTTTTCTATGGAGGTTTTAAAAGAAATATCAGCATTGAAACTCAAAGTTGATAGATTTATCTTGAAGATTTTAAAAATTTCTGAGGAGGGGGCCTCAGCATCTGTATTATTTTTTTAAAGCTTAGGAGGTGATTCCAGGGCACTCCCAGGGCTGACACTCACTGAGCTCAGCCTTGCCTTCCCTGACAGAAACCTCTTGGGTCTGCATGTAGAGAGCTCTATTGAAACTTACTTTAAGAGGATAATTAGACATTTAATGTTTACACAACAGAATCTCCATTAATCTCTACATTGGCATAGAAAGATATCTGGAATAATATCTACCTAATAGGAATTATCACTCTATAAGGATAGTGGGATTTGGGATGGATATTTTTGCTCTTGCCATCTTACTTTCCAACACTGATTATTTTTTTCTAAGTGATATTTATCATTTTTATAAAACAAATGATACCTTTAGAAAGTAAAAAGAAAACAATAAAAATACGAAGAGGAGCACATTCATAAAGATAACCAACACAGTGATTCATGAAAAGTTGAAGGTAATCAATAACAAGGGGATAGTTAAATCAACTATGATATATCCACTCAATGGAATATTATGCTTCCATTAAAAATTATCATTATGAATTTCTATGTAGCAGCACGGAAAATGTTTATATTACAATGTTAAGTAAAACAATATGAACAGGAGTTATGGGTAAAGTATATCTATAGAAGCATATAAACATAGATATTTTACAATGTCCCATTACTTAATATCTTATTACTTCCCCTCCCCAAAACTTTTAATTAAACAGTGACTTCTTACAGATTTCAAAGTCATGAATTCCTAAAGGTACAGATTACTTGGGGACATACTATCTCTCAGCAGAACAGCTCAAATCACACAATGACTGCCATCACCTCTTTGACAAACACAGACGTGGTTAAATTGATTCATTTCAAGAAGCTACAGGGAATACGGGAGCTGCTTTGCAAACGGGAAGGAAAGAAGAAAAATGGAAGAAAGTCAAGAGAACTAAAACACTTTCTTTTTTACAGTGGCTGAAAATCTTCCAGGATGGCAGTGGAGACAAGTCCTGGTTTCTCTCTGAAGTCACCTTCACCCAGAACTGTATCCACTAAAATAAATGATTATAACAATAATATGAAATTCAATGCCAAGCAAAAGAAACATATTATGCAGAATCCCCAGGTGTCTTAGGTAGAGGAAATAGAGATTTGTCCTTTGTAATCAGTGGGGGCAAGCTGAGCCTTGAGGAGTTGGGGGTAGAAATAAGGCATAATCCTAGGTGTGAGGCCTTTCCTTTTTATAGGATGGATAGAAAAGTAAGGAATGTAACCTGGGACAAAAAGAGAAGGAAATTTGGATAAACAAGTAAAAAGTAAATCAAAAGATACAAGGGATGACATGAGTGAATCTAGAAAAGCATAACATAGGAGGAAGGTAACATCTAGGTCAGGCAGGATTGGAGGTAAACTGAAGATATAACTAAAAAGAAAACAACTTGGTTATCTGCTCCTATAATCTTGGTTTAGAGCTATTACCTGTAGCTCCTGTCATACTAATTTAGGGCTATTCCATCAAGCTTCTATTTCGATCAACTCTTGTATTAACATGGGAGGCCCACGTAATATGGATCTTCCTGGAATTCCTTCACTTGTTGAGGTAGCCGCTTCCAGGTGTTGTGGACCCCAATACCCATAACACTCTTCACGGGCCCCTCTTTCCTCACAAGGGATCTAGTAATTTGCCTGTACAAGGGATCTGGTTGCAACAATGGCTGGAACCTTGTCATCTTCCTGATACTCTTGCCCTGCAGGCAAACAGTGAAGGAAGTGAAGATTTTTTTATTCATTACAAGTCATTCAACAAATGTATGCTGAAGCCTCACCATGTCTAGGCACTAAAGTGGCTATGCAACAGAGTGAGACCCTGTGATGTCTTCCCGGGACAGACTCCCACCGGGGTCCTCCATCCGCCTCTTGTCTGTAGAAAAACTTTTGCCAAACAATAAATTTAATCAGAGAAATAAAATGCTGAAGCAAAGGAGAGCAGTAAAAACAAGACCAAATAGTAATAGTTTAGTCACCAAACAAAATCAAGGACCTTTAGTTCTTCCTCAAGGGCTATAAGTAATATTCTGAACCATATTCTTTGATCTGTTTTGTAGATACTGAAACCCCCATAGGTGGAAGAAGTTAACTGCATGATGACCAGACTGTAGTCATGACATAAGCTGCTCCATCTTACACAATTCCGAGAACTGGCCTCAAGGAAATGGAAACAAACAGACCCTGGAACTAAAGACTATCTCTACTTAAAACAATCAGGATGACACTGATAAGACCACCACATGACTAATTTCAAGATGATTGTCAGAGCTGCCTGTGCTGTTGTGCATGTAGCCCCCTCTCTTCATCTATACACCCCTGAAACTCCCATTTATTTCTTTATTTATTCATTTGGCCATATGTGGGCCGCTCACTGTTGTGGCCTCTCCCGTTGCAGAGCACAGGCTCCGGACGCGCAGGCTGAGCAGCCATGGCTCACGGGCCCAGCCACTCCGTGGCATGTGGGATCTTCCCGGACCTGGGCACAAACCCGTGTCCCCTGCATCGGCAGGCAGACTCTCAACCACTGCGCCACCAGGGAAGCCCTGAAACTCCCATTTAAAAGTACTTGCTCCCTAATTGGCTGGGCGAAGGGGCTTTTGGATATGAGTCAGTCTTCTACCCAGGTTGCTTGGCTTCTGAATAAAGCAATGTTTCCTTTCCTACCAACATTTGTCTCTCAAGTTTTGGTTTTTGAGCAGTAAGCTGCCAAACCTGAGTTCAGTAACAGCTACAATGGAGAAAAGACAAAGAGGCTCCGGTTCTCATGGTGCTCACATAGTTGCAGGAAAGAGAAGTAGTAACAAGCAAACAAATACATCTGACAAGGACTATTTTCATAATTGGAGATTTCACCTTAAAGCTCATATGAGAAGGACACAGTCAATTATGCTGCTCACACTATACCCTTTGGAGTGTGTAAGTGTGTGAGTGTGCCCATGTGTGTGTATTCCATTACTGAAATAGATTCATCACTTCGTTATGAATTGCAATTTGGTCATACCATCTCATAACAAACCTGCTCTCGCTTCTCTGATTAGCAATATATGAGGCATTGGAAGAGACACAGAGCAGGACTCCAGGTGAGATGCATCTCTGTCCTCCACACGCTTGGGATCTAATAGTGGAAACAGGTAAGTATTGACATAATGATGGTAGAAGAAAAAATGTAAGTCTAAGAGGAGAGGTGAAGTCCAACTACTATGAAAGTATCGAAGCCCAGGTTGTCAAATGACTTGACCAAAGTCACACAGCTTCTCAGTGAGAACTAAAAGCACAGCAACTGCTTCCCTACACAACCCCAGAATGTCAAACTGACAGCACCAGCATCTTTCAACAGCCCCAATACAGGATTATTCCCTCCTACAGGGTTTCCTCTTTGCCTGTAGATCCAAGTTTAACAGAGTCAGTAGCAAGAACAGTAAATTGAAAGTTAGTAGGACTAGACTCTGCTGGGAAATTTGGTAAATCCTTCATCTCTGTTTCTATTTCTGTATCTTCAAAATGAGGCAACAAGATTGAAGCCAATAATCCATCCTGTGGGGAGGAAAACTAGCGATTTCTGACATCTTATTTTACACAAGACCCTGCATTAGATCCCATATTACATGTGTCATTTAATGCTCATGACATCTCGGTGTGGTAGAAATTAACCCCATCTTGCAGATAAGTGAATAAGTTAAAAGAGGTTAAGAACCTTGCCCAAGATCACACATGTGCAAGAGCCAGAAATCAAAGGCGATCTCTCTGCTCCTACCCTCTGTGCTGCTCAGCACCTAGCCACTGGAATAAAGTGAGCTCCTTATTAAAAAGGTACCATGCAGGTCTGAGACATGAGAAGCAGCATCAGCCATGTGGAAAACCCTGCTGCAGTTGTGAATAAAAGCCCTTGATGGAACTTTAATTTTGGGACTTAATCACTAAGATAATGTATGTTTTATAAATATGTGATTTAAATTAATTTTTCTTCTAGTAACGTGTAGTTTTAAGAAGTTTCCTGTAATTATACCCAGATAAAGAACACAGAGAGAATTACATAAACTTAAAGGTGAAGGAAGACCTAAGAGAGAAGTGTTCTGCCTGGAGAAGAAGCCAGAGTTTGTTAAATATTCACACAGGCCAAAGGCACTCTCCACAAACCAACTTCCCTCCTTCCCTCGGCAGCTCCTCCCACCCTCCTGCTGTCTGGTGCCAATGCTCATTCACCCTGCTCTTCTCACACCATTTAATTCTCTAGCTATCCTCATACTTTTTCTGCTGCACTCCTGCTTAAGGGCCCAGAGTATCAGAGGATAAAGAACATTCAGAGGCTGATGTGACCTAAATAAACGTCACCAGTTACAAGCTGTGGGACCATGAGAACATTCTTTCAACCCCCTAAGCCTCAGTTTCCTCCACTGTAAATGGAGAACTTGAGGTTTCCCTGTTTCCTATGAGATGATGGACAGGGACGTGGGGACACACCTGTGGTGTTTACAGCTGAGGAAATGTTCTTTCTTTGCAAAACCAAAACCTCATGGTAAGAACCAAGCACAATGGGCATGTCATATCCACTTCCTGTTGCCCATCCTCAGCCATCTGTAGATGGGAAAGAAGGTAGCCAGGCATGGTGGGAGGAACACTTGTTTGCTCCTCTTAAAAATGGCAAGACCAATACAGCAGAAATTAACACAATATTGTAAAGCAATAATACTCCAATAAAGACGTTAAAAAATATATGGCAAAAGCTACTCTGTAAAACTGCCTACCCAAGAAAACTTTAGTTCTTTTAATATGACTAGTGAGGGGGCACCTTCAAGATGATGGAAGAGTAAAACTTGGAGATCACCTTCCTCCCCACAAATACATCAAAACTAAATCTACATGTGGAACAACTCCTACAGAACACCTACTGAATGCTGTCAGAAGACCTCAGACGTCCCAAAAGGCAACAAACTCCCCACATACCTGGGTAGGGCAAAAGAAAAAAGGAAAAAACAAAGACAGAAAATAGGGATGGGACCGCACCTCGGGGAGGGAACTGTGAAGGAGGAAAGTTTCCACACAATAGGAAGCCCCTTCACTGGCGGAGATGGGGGTGGGGAGGGAAGCTTCAGAGCCATGGAGGAGAGCACAGCAACAGAGGTGCAGAGGGCAAAGCAGAGAGGTTCCTGCAGAGGATCGGTGCCGACCAGCACCCATCAAGCTGAGACACTTGTCTGCTCATCCGCGGGGTGGGTGGGGTCTGGGAGCTGAGGCTCGGGCTTTGGAGGTCAGATCCCAGGGAGAGGACTGGGGTTGGCTGCATGAACACAGCCTGAAGGGGGTTACTGCACCACACCTAGCTGGGAGGGAGTCCGGGGAAAACTCTGGACATGCCTAAGAGGCAAGAGACAACTGTTTCGGGGTGTGTGAGGTGAGGGGATTCAGAGCACCGCCTAAATGAGCTCCAGAGATGGGCACAAGCCGCGGCTATCTGTGCGGACACCAGAGATGAGCATGAAATTTTAAGGCTGCTGCTGCAGCCACCAAGAATCCTGTGTGCAATCACAGGTCACTATCCACACCTCCCTCCCCAGGAGCCTGTGCAGCCCACCACTGCCAGCATCCCGTGATCGAGACAACTTCCCCGGGAGAACACACGGCATGCCTCAGGCTGTTGCAACATCACCCTGGTCTCTGCCGCTGCAGACTCACCCTGCATTCTGTACCCCTCCATCCCGCTGACCTAAGTGAGCCAGAGCCCCCTAATCAGCCGTTCCTTTAACCCCCTCCTGTCTGGGCGAAGAAGAGACACCCTCGGGCAACCTACATGCAAAGGTAGGGCCAAATCCAAAGCTGAACCCCAGGAACTATGTGAACAGAGAAGAGAAACGGACATTTCTCCCAGCAGCCTCAGGAACAGCAGATTGAATCTACACAGTCAACTTGATGTACCATGCATCCCTGGAATACCTGAATAAACAACGAATCATCCCAAAATTGAGGCAGTGGACTTTGGGAGCAACTGTAGACTTGCAGTTTGCTTTCTGCATCTAATTTGCCTCTGGTTTTATGTTTATGTTAGTTTAGTATTTTGAATTTATTATCATTAGTAGATTTGTTTATTGATTCGGTTTCTCTCTTCCTTTTTTTATTTTATATATATATTTTTTTTCTTTTTCTCTTTTTGTGAGTGTGTATGTGTATGCTTCTTTGTGTGATTTTGTCTGTATAGCTTTGCTTTTGCCATTTGTCCTAGGATTCTATCTGTTTTTTGTTTTGGGGGGTTTTTTTTAGTATACTTTTTAGCACTTGTAAAGATTGGTGGATGAGGTTTTGGTTTGGTTGCTCTCTTCTTCCTTTCTCTCTGTATTAATTTTTATTACTTTTTTATTTTTAATGATTTTTTTCTATTTTAATAACTTTATTTTATTTCTTTTCTTTCTTATTTTCCCTCTTTCTTTCTTTCTTTCTCTCTCTCTCTCCCTTTCTTTCTTTCTTTCTTTCTTTCCTCCCTTTTCTTCTGAGCTGTGTGGATGACAGGGTCTTGGTGCTCCAGCCAGGTGTCAGGCCTGAGCCTCTGAGATGGGAGAGCCGAGTTCAGGACATTGGTCCACCAGAGACCTCCTGGCCCCATGTAATATCAAACAATGAAAGCTCTCTCAGAGATCTCCATCTCAACACTAAGATCCAGCTCCACTCAACAACCAGCAAGCTACAGTTCTGGACACCCTATTCCAAACAACTACCAAGACAGGAACACAAATCCACCCATCAGCAGAGAGGCTGCCTAAAATAATCAGTTCAAAGACACCCAAAAAAACACCACCAGACATGGTTCTGCCAGCCAGAAATTCAAGATCCAGCCTCATCCAACAGAACACAGATACCAGTCCCCTCCACCAGGAAGACTACATAGTCTACTGAACAAAACTTAACCACTGGGAGCAGACACCAAAAAAAAAAAAAATGGGAAATACCAACTTGCAGCCTGTGAAACAGAGACCCAAAACACAGTAATTTAAGCAAAATGAGAAGACAGAGAAATACACAGCAGATGAAGGAGCAACGTAAAAACACACCAGACCAAACAAATGAAGAGGAAATAGGCCGTCTATCTGAGAAAGAATTCAGAGTAATGATAGTAAAGATGATCCAAATCTTGGATATAGAATGAGGAAAATACAAAAAAACGTTTAACAAGGACCTAGAGGAACTAAAGAGCAAACAAACAATGATGAGCAACACAATAAATGAAATTAAAAATTCTCTAGAAGTAATCAATAGCAGAATAACTGAGGGAACCAAATGGATAAGTGACCTAGAAGATAAAATACTGGAAATAACTACCACAGAGCAGAATAAAGAATGAAAAAAATTGAGGACAATCTCAGAGACCTCTTGGACAACAGTAAATGCACAAACATTCAAATAATAGGGGTCCCAGAAGAAGAGTAGAAAACTAAAAAAGGGACTGAGAAAATATATAAAGAGATTATAGTAGAAAACTTCTGTAATAGGGGAAAGGAAATAGTCAAGCAAGTGCAGGAAGCACAGAGAGTGCAATACAGGATAAATCCAAAGAGGAACACATATTAATCAAACTATCAAATATTAAATACAAAGAAAAAATATTAAAAGCAACAAGGGAAAAGCAACAATTAACATACAAGGGAATGCCCATAAGGTTAACAGCTGATCTTTCAGCAGAAGCTCTGCAAACCAGAAGGGAGTGACAGGACACAATTCAAGTGACGAAAGGGAAAAAGCTTCAAGCAAGATTACTCTATCCAGCAAAGATCTCATTCAGATTTGACAGAGAAATTTAAAACCTTTACAGATAAGCAAAAGCTAAGAAGATTCAACACCACCAAAACAGCTCTACAACAAATGCTAAAGGAACTTTTCTAGGCAGGAAACACAGGTGAAGGAAAACACTTACTATAATAAACCCAAAACAATTAAGAAAATGGTAATAGGAACATAAATATAGATATCTACCTTAAATGTAAATGGATTAAATGCTCCACGAAAATTGACTGAATGGATACAAAAACAAGACCCATATATATGCTGTCTACAAGAGACCCACTTCAGTCCTAGAGACACATACAGACTGAAAGTGAGGGAATGGAGAAAGATATTCCATGAAAATGGAAATGAAAAGAAAACTGGAGTAGCAATTCTCTTATCAGACAAAATAAACTTTAAAATAAAGACTATTACAAGACACAAAGAAGGACACTACATAATGATCAAGGGATCAATCCAAGAAGAAGATATATGAATTGTAAATATTTATGCACCCAAGAGAGGAGTACCTCAATACATAAGGCAAATGTTAACAGCCATAAAAGGGTAATTGACAGTAACACAATTATAGTAGGGGACTTTAACACCCCACTTTAACCAATGGACAGATCATCAAAAATGAAAATAAATAAGGAAACACAAGCTTTAAATCATACATTAAACAAAATGGGCTTAATTGACATTTATAGGACATTCCATCCAAAAACAGAAGATTACACTTTCTTCTCAAGTGCTCATGGAACATTCTCCAGGATAGATCATATCTTGGGTCACAAATCAAGCCTTGGTAAATTTAAGAAAATTGAAACTGTATCAAGAATCTTTTCCAACCATGCTATAAAACTAGATATCAGTTAGAGGAAAAATATCTGTAACAAATATGAACACAGGGAAGCTAAATAATACACTACTAAATAACCAAGAGATCACTGAAGAAATCAAAGAGGAAATCAAAAAATACCTAGAAAAAAAGGACAATGTAAACATGATGACCCAAAACCTATGGGAAGCAGCAAAAGCAGTTCTAAGAGGGAAGTTTATAGCAATACAATCTTACCTCAAGAAACAAAAAACATCTCAAATAAACACCTAACATTACATCTAAAGCAATTAGAGAAAGAAGAACAAACAAACAAACAAAAGAAAACAACAAAGTTAGCAGAAGGAAAGAGATGATAAAGATCAGATCAGAAAAAATCAAAAAATGATAGAAATGATAGCAAAGATCAATAAAACTAAAAGCTGGTTCTTTGAGAATATACACAAAATTGATAAAGCATTAGCCAGAATCATCAAGAGAAAAAGGGAGAAGACTCAAATCAATAGAATTAGAAGTGAAAAAGAAGAACAACTGACACTGTAGAAATACAAAGGACCATGAGAGATTACTACAAGCAAGTATATGCCAATAAAATGGACAACCTGAAAATAATGGACAAATTCTTAGAAAAGCACAACCTTCTGAGGCTGATCCAGGAAGACTTAGAAAATATGAACAGACCAATCACAAGTAATGAAAATGAAACTGAATAAAAATCTTCCAACAAACAAAAGCCCAGGCCCAGATGGTTTCACAGGCAAATTCTATCAAACATTGAGAGAAGAGCTATCACCTATCCTTCTCAAACTCTTCCAAAATATAGCAGAAGGAAGAACACTCCCAAACTCATTCTCTAAGCCCACCAACACCCTGATACCAAACCCAGAAAAAGATGCCACAAGAAAAGAAAACTACAGGCCAATATCACTGATGAACACAGATACAAAAATCCTCAACAAAACACTAGTAAGCTGAATCCAACAGCACATTAAAGGGATCATACACCATGATCAAGTGGGGTATATCCCAGGAATGTAAGGATTCTTCAATATATGCAAATCAATCAATGTGATACACCATATCAAAAAACTGAAGGAGAAAAACCATATGATCACCTCAATAGATGCAGAGAAAACTTTTGACAAAATTCAACACCCATTTATGATAAAAACCCTCCAGAAAGTAGGCATAGAGGGAACTTACCTCAACATAATAAAGACCATATATGACAAAACCCACAGCCAACATCATTCTCAATGGTGAAAAACTGAAACCTTTTCCACCAAGATCAGGAACAAAACAAGGTTGCCCAGTCTCATCACTATTATTCAACATCGTTTTGGAACTTTTAACCATAGCAATCAGAGATGAAAAAGATATAAAAGGAATCCAAATTGGAAAAGATATAAAACTGTCACTGTTTGCAGATGACATGATACTATACATAGAGAATCCTAAAGATGCTACCAGAAAACTACTAGAGCTAATTAATGAATATGGTAAAGTAACAGGATACAAAATTAATGCACAGAAATCTCTTGCATTCTGATACACTAATGATGAAAAATCTGAAAGAGAAATTAAGGAAACACTCCCATTTACCATTGCAACAAAATGAATAAAATACATAGGAATAAACCTACCTAAGGAGACAAAAGACCTGTATGCAGAAAATTATAAGACACTGATGAAAGAAATTAAACATGATACAAACAGATGGAGAGATACACCATGTTCTTGGATTGGAAGAATCAACATTGTGAAAATGACTATACTACCCAAAGCAATCTACAGATTCAGTACAATTCCTATCAAACTACCAATGGCAATTTTCACAGAACTAGAACAAAAAATTTCACAATTTATATGGAAACTCATAAAACTCCGAATACCCAAAGTTATCTTGAGAAAGAAAACCGGAACAGGAGGAATCAGGCTCCCTGACTTCAGACTATACTACAAAGCTACAGTAATCAAGACAGTATGGTGCTGGCACAAAAACAGAAATATAGATCAATGGAACAGGATAGAAAGCCCAGAGAGAAACCCATGCACATTGGTCACCTGATTTTTGATAAAGGAGGCAAGAATATAGAATGGAGAAAAGACAGCCTGTTCAATAAGTGATGCTGGGAAAACTCAACAGCTTACATGTAAAAGAATGAAATTAGAACACTCCCTAACACCAAACACAAAAATAAACTCAAAATGTATTAAAGACCTAAACGTAAGGCCATACACTATCAAACTCTTAGAGGAAAACATAGGCAGAACACTCTATGACATAAATCACAGCAAGATCCTTTTTGACCCAACTCCTAGAGAAATGGAAATAAAAACAAAAATAAACAAATGGGACCTAATGAAACTTAAAAGCTTTTGCACAGCAAAGGAAACCATAAACAAGACCAAAAGAGAACCCTCAGAATGGGAGAAAATATTTGCTAACGAAGCACCTGACAAAGGATTAATCTCCAAAATACACACGCAGCTCACTCAGCTCAATATCAAAAAAATAAACAACCCAATCCAAAAATCGGCAGAAGACCTAAATAGACATTTCTCCAAAGAAGGTATGCAGATTGCCAACAAACACATGAAAGGATGCTCAGCATCACTAATCATTAGAGAAATGCAAATCAAAACTACAATGAGGTATCACCTCACACCAGTCTGAATGGCCATCATCAAAAAATCTACAAAACAATAAATGCTGGAGAGTGTGTGGAGAAAAGGGAACCCTCTTGCACTGTTGGTAGGAATGTAAACTGATACAGCCACTATGGAGGACAGTATGGATGTTCCTCAAAAAACTAAAAATAGAACTACCATAAAACCTAGCAATCCCACTACTGGGCATATACCCTGAGAAGAACTTAATTCAAAAAGAGTCATGTACCACAATGTTCATTGCAGCTCTATTTACAATAGCCAGTACATGGGAACAACCTAAGTGTCCACTGACAGATGAATGGATAAAGAAGATGTGGCACATATATACAGTGGAATATTACTCAGCCATAAAAAGAAATGAAATTGAGTTTTTTGTAGTGCGGTGCATGGACCTAGAGACTGTCATACAGATTTAAGTAAGTCAGAAAGAGAAAAACAAATACCATATGCTAACACATATATATCGAATCTAAAAAAAAAAAAGGGTTCTGATGAACCTAGGGGCAGGACAGGAATAAAGACACAGACGTAGAGAATGGACTTGAGGACAGGGGGAGGGGGATGGGTCAGCTGGGATGAAGTGAGAGAGTGGCATGGACATATATACACTACCACATAGCACAGGGAGATCAGCTCGGTGCTTTGCGACCACCTAGAGGTGTGGGATAGGGAGGGTGGGAGGGAGAGAGACACAAGAGGGAGGGGATATGGGGATATATGTATATGTATAGCTGATTCACATTGTTATGGAGCAGAAACTAACACACCATTGTAAAGCAATTATACTCCAATAAAGATATAAATATATATATATATATGACTAGTGAGCTTTGGGCACAGAAGTCAACTGAGTCCTCGTTCCAACATTTAGTAGCTATGTGACCTTGAACAAGTAGCTAACTCTGTTTGGGTGCCAGTCTAACTTGGAAATAAAACCACTACTGGCCTAGCCTCCCTCACACCAAAGGCGTGACGTCCGATGGCACCTGGGATATGAAGGTACCACTTCTGTATCAGTCATAACTTTAAAGTGATTGGAGCTGCCTGGGGGAAGAAAAAGTCAGGAGAGTGGAAGGTAGATCTGTTCCTGCTCCTGGAAAGCAATTTACTTGTGCTCTCAAAGGCAAAAAGTCAGTCAGAATTGAATTTCTTAATAAAACAGAGGACTTCTAAGCCTTTTCTCACATCTATGTCAGTCCTGATTCTCCAAAGACAGTCTGAAACTCACTTCATAATTCATACCCTCTTCTTTTCTTTTATATGACTCTGATAAATGCAGCTAGTGTAATTTCAAAATCCTTACAAGAAATGAAAATTACTACTCCAGTTACATCTTACTACACACAAGAAACTTTAAGTCAGGCAGTGTCTTATACATCCTTCCATCCCCAGTATTTAGCACAGTACAAAAACAGAAGCTCAATAAATAACTGCTGAATGAATGACTAAACAAAATCCCATATATCTATACGTGTGTGTGAGTTTCTGTGTGTGTGTGTGTGTGTGTGTGTGTGTACATCCTGGGCAATTTTTTCAGAATAATTAGACATTTGAGGCCCCTAAGACTAAACCTTCACTTCTTATAGAACTTGCCTGAATATTTATTACAAATACAAAAATATTTTAACAGAATCAAGAATTTTTATCAGGTATATTTGATACACTTAAAGAGACAGAAACACTAATCATATTGCTTACTCTACTGTTATTCAGCTTTTCATGCCTGAATTTCACTCCTTACAAATGTGTCCTCCCTCTATATCAAATAGGTAGACCCTGGGAATTCCCTCGTGGTCCAGTGGTTAGGACTCCATGCTGTCACTACCAAGTGCCCAGGTTGAATCCCTGGTCAGGTCACTAAGATCCCACAAGCTACACAGCACAACCAAAAAATTAAAATTAAAAATAAAAACCAATAGGGACATCCCTGGTGGCACAGTGGATGAGAATCCGCCTGCCAATGCAGGGGACACGTGTTCGAGCCCTGTTCCGGGAAGATCCTACATGCCACAGAGCACCTAAGCCCATGCACCACAGTTACTGAGCCTGCACTCTAAAGCCCATGAGCCACAACTACTGAGCCCACTGACCCGCGCGCCACAAGTACTGAAGCTTGCAAGCCTAGAGCCCGTGTTCCGCAACAAGAGAAGCCACTGCAAGGACAAGCCTGCCCACTGCAACGAAGAGTAGCCCCCACTCGCTGCAACTAGAGAAAGCCCGTGCACAGCAATGAAGACCCAACGCAGCTAAAAATAAATAAAATTAAATCTTTAAAAAATAAATAAAAGCAAATATACAGACCTTGGCAGAGGAGGTAATACCAATACAGTCACTGCCTTTTGGGTATTGTAAGAATACCAACAATTCAACAGGTCACCTCAGAACTCAAGTCCCTAACAAATATAAGGACCTCATGCTGGAGATTTTAACACTTTTATGAGGATGAAAAAATGAATAATGTCAATGGAAGGCTAGAACGTTACATGTCACACAATTTTATACTGCTCAAACCCAGCATCTGTTCCATGGAACACTGCCTCATATACTGTGTAGGAATAGAGATGTGGCCCTCATGGTACCTGTCTGAGTACAAAAGCCATTTGTCTATGTAGTGAAGGATGCTGACAATATAGATATGGCCACCTTTGCATTGTAAAACCACCATGACAATTCTTTATCAGAACAGTTTCTATACCAGCATCACTGGCTACTACATCACCAGATTTAAAGTTGTACAGCTTCATCCAGAGCTTTGCATACTTTGATGAGACCTATTCAGTGACACCTACCAGTTCAACCCACTTGCTGTGTGGCAACCTACATGACCTGAGTACTTCCTCTCCACCAAGGATGGAACTGTGAATTAGAAAACCAATCCAACTTCCCTTACTTTTTAACTTCAATTTTTCACTTTTATTTTTAACTTACTTATCAATGCATCAGTAAAATTGCATGTTGGTATTCTCAACTCAGTCTTCTAGTTTCTGTTCCCTTCTGTCCTATTCCTCTACTGAAAAAGTAAATTGAATAGCTCATTATGTAACCAAAGGAAGATATCAGATCCCAACTCTCACTTACAAACTATAACATGTGAATAGGGTGTCCTGATATTAAGGAAACGTGGACAGAGAAGAATCAAGAGAACACATATACTATAGTCCTCTGAGTGGGCAGACTTTTGGTTATGTAAATATAACAGGGTCCCAAATCTCTCCTGTGGTCTGCAAAGAAAATGTAGCTACTTTATTTGTTTTTGTAATTGATTTAATCTTCCTAAGGTATTGGTTTATAGTAATGATAGAGGTGTAAGGATGGAGTTTGAGAGGGAAGGTTCTTTATCCTAACAGAAACAATTAATTAGAAACACTTTATGTAAATTTGTGATTGTGTTTTCCTCCATCAGTAGAACTTTTTCTAGTAATTATTTTTCTATTTAGATATTAAAACTCTACCCCTGCAAATTCAACCTCCCTTTTCTTACCATCTTAAAGCCTTCAGTTATTCTATTTCATGAAAATTGATTCTTGCAGGTGGATATAGACCATAAACGTATTATATGGATTAAAATTGCAATTATACTGTTGAAATCCCACTTCTAAAATCAAAACAACAAAAAAATAGGCTACTCATTTTTGTCTAGATTTGAGGAAGGTGGATTAAAGACACATGAACATCTTAAGATAAATAATTTTATTTGCTGCAATAATAATTTCATCTTTTCAAATGAGTAAAGATTTAGAAATAGATGCTTTTCTTTGGGCTGCCCTGACAGTGTGTAGATTGGTAATATCAGCCCTCTCCCAACTGCCAATGCTCTCACACTGACCTAAGTTACATACACACTCACCTTTATCTTTAGTCTCTTCCCAAGAATTATCCTTTACAGGTCTTACCCTATCATAATCCTGCTTTCTGTCACATAATCTGAGTAGCTAATCCATACCATGTTAATATAATATTCTGATAAAAAAAAATAGTTCAGTTGTAACAGACTTACTTGGGCTTCTACTCTGGCCAAGATAGTGTATCAGGGACTGGATTTACTCTCCTGCCTGGAACAACCCAAAATAAATAAATAATAGTGGTCATCAGGTAACAAAATACAATAATGTCTGAAAGATGGGAAACAAGTGAAGTATGTCCTATATCAGCCCCGGATTACTGCGTGTAGTAATTTTTTAGGCCATGGTACAGGGAGGGAGACTCCAAGCAGAGCATAGTTGAAGAAGTAAAGCTGTGCTGAAGAAATGAAGCTGTGGGTCCAGGGAGATCAAGATGGCTAGAGTTACAAGGCAAAATACCAAAGAGAAGAAAACTACACAGAGAGAGAGAAAACTATGGAGATCTTCAGAGGGTTCCTTCCCAGCTTTTAGCTGAGTAATAATTAGCATACGCATGTGAGGAAACCATCCATGTTGGGGAAAGAATTACCTAAAGGGATTAGAATTAAAAGTGGCTGGTATTCACATAGCACTGGAAACAGTGTCTGATCACTCCAGCCAGCTCCTTCAGCCAGACTGGAAAACCTCATAACTGATTGAGTATTTAGTAAAGTATTCAGAAGCATTCTACCTCACTAGTGGGGAAAATTAACCCCATGCTATTATAAATACTGTTCTTGTCTGATAAGATCAAGCTGTTTAAAAGTAACTATACGAAGTTTCAGAGCAAAACTCAAGAATATTTACAAGAATAGAAAAACAGGCAACACCCAACAAGGTAAAATTCAGTGTCTAGTATACGATCCAAACTTACCAGACATGAAAAAATCAGGAAACTATGACATAGTGAGGAGAAAAGTCAATCAATCCAAAATGACTCAGAAATACACAGAGGATAGAATTCATAGGCAAGGACATTAGAACAGTTATTATAACAATATTCCACATGTTCAAGATGCTAGAATATGTGTTAGAAGAGATATCAAAGGTATAAAATGATTCAAATAAATATTTTAGAAATAAAAACTGTAATGTGAGAGATGAATGATAAACTGGATGGAACTGAGGGCAGATTACACATTTCAGAAGAAAAAATTAATAAACCTGAAGATATAACAATAGAAAATAACCAAAATAAGACAGAAAAACAATGAATGAGAGAGAGACAATAGACCATCAGTGAGCTTTGGAAAACCTTCAAGGGGCTTCCAAAGGGGTATACATGTAATTGGAGACCCTGAAGGAGTAGAAAGGGATGAGGACAGAGAAAATATTTGACCAAAAATTTTCCAGATTTGATAAAAATGATAAACCCAAAAATTCAAGCTTGGGACTTCCCTGGCAGTCCAGTGGTTAAAACTCCATGCTACCACTGCAGGGGGCATGGGTTCAATCCCTTGTCAGAGACCTAAGCTCCCGCATACCACATGGCCAAAAAAAAAAAAAAAAAAAATTCAAGTTCAAAGAACTCCAAGCACAAGTAACATGAAGAAACCTACACCAAGGCACATCATAATCAAATTGCTGAAAAATTGATTTAGAAACCTGCCTCTCCCCTAAGGAAATTGCTTTCCTACAGCCCATTTCACTACACTTTCTTATTCTTCATTGTCACTTCTGGGCCATTCTTTCTCATACTTCCCTTAAAATTCTCAGCTTTGCATTTTATGTTATCACAGTAAATTATCTGCTACCCCTCATTATTGTTGTCATCTACTGCCCATGGGTTACTCCCTTCCAATTCTTAATATTTTTAGCTCTTGGTTCACTGTCCCTCTCCCCAAGACTGCTATTGCACCATTTCTTAGCAATGTCAATATATAAATAAATGATCTTTCTAACACTTCAACCACTCAGTTCCTTGAACATCTCTTTTTCTTTAATTGAATGAAAGATTCTTTAATTTTCATAGTGCTTTATAATTTTCAAAAGTTTCACATACATGATTTCGTATAATCCCATAATAACCCATTTTTTAACCCCCCACCCCTGTCTTCCCCCTTTCCACTGGTAACTACCAGTTTGTTCTCTATATCTGTTAGTCTGATTCTTTTTTTTTTTATTCACTAGTTTGTAGTATTTTTGAGATTCCACATATAAGTGATATTATACAGTATTTGTCTTTCTCTGTCTGGCTTATTTCACTTAGCATAATGCCCTCCAAATCCATCCATGTTGCTGCAAGTGGCAAAATTTCATTCTTTTATGGTGCAGTAGTATTCCATTATATACATACATCATATATATACATACATATATATATATATATATATATATATATATCTCACATCTTTTTTATCTATTCATCTGTTGATGGACACTTAAGTTGCTTCCATACCTTGGCAATTATAAGTAACACTGCTATGAACATTGGGGTGCATGTATCTTTTCAAATTAGAGTTTTCATCTTTCCTGGATATATGCCCAGGGATGGGATTGCTGGATCATATGGTAATTCTATTTTTAGTTCTTTGAGAAATCTCCATACTGTTTTCCACAGTGGCGACACCAACTTACATTCCCATCAACAGTGTAGGAGGGTCCCCTTTTCTACACATCCTCACCAACATTTGTTATTTGTGTTCTTTTTGATGAAAGCCATTTTGACAGGTGTGAGGTTGATACCTCATTGTGGCTTTGATTTGCACTTCCTTGATGATTAGCAATGCTGAGCATCTTTTCATGTGCCTGTTGGCCATCTGCATTTCCTCTTTGGAAAGATGTCTATTCAGTTCTTCTGCCCATTTTTTAATTAGGTTATTTGTTTTTTTGATTTTGAGTTATATGAGCTGTTTATATATGCTGGATATTAACACCTTATCAGTCATATCATTTACAAATATCTTCTCCCATTCACTGTTGTCTTTTCATTTTGCTTGACCACTTCTTTATCATAGATTATGTCCCCCACTGTTCCAGTGGTCCTGCCTAGAACTTGTCATTACAATAACTTGCCCCATCCATATCTCTATTTTATGCATCCCATGCTTTGACTTCCTTCATATTCCACTGAGAAAATTGAAGCAATCAGGATAAAGCTTCCAGAGATTTTTCCCCCAACCACATCTAACTACCTACTAGTGTCAGTACAATCTGCTCCTCATTTCTAAGTACTGCTACAAATGAACAATTCAGATGATCCCTTCCTTCTGTATCCAAATCTATCACCCTTTCCACTACCAGGATTCATTCTAGTAGTTCTCCGTTCTCTTTCCTGTATCATCAATGATTCCCTCTTGCTGGATCACACCCTTTAAATTGTCAACAGGCTGTTATTTCACCTACTTGAAAAACAACAGCAGTGGTTAAGAATCTTCCTGCCAATGCAGGGGACATGGGTTTGAGCCCTGGTCCAGGAAGATCCCACATATCACCAAGCAACTAAGCCCATGCACCACAACTACTGAGCCTGTGCTCTGGAGCCTGTGACCCACAACTACTGAGCCCACGTGTCACAACTACTGAAGCCCGTGCACCTAGAGCCCGTGCTCCACAACAAAGACAAGCCACCACAATTAGAAGCCTGCACACTGCAACAAAGAGTAGCCCCCACTCACCGCAACTAGAGAAAGCCCGTGCACAGCAATGAAGACCCAATGCAGTCCAAAATAAAATTAATTAATTAATTAATTTAAAAATGATACAAAGCTTGTATCATTATACAAAAATGTATTTAAAAAAAAGAAAAACACAGCAACACACAAATCTTCTCTTACAAAAAAATCATTTTTCATAACTTGAAATAACTTCTTATTCTGATAATTGTTCATTAAAGGGGAAGAATTAAGCTTTTAGGAGAAAGTACAATTGATCCCCAGTTGATGAATAAAAGCTGTCCTTTACCAAAAGAACAAAACAAAACAGAAAGCCAGACAAAAAGGTAGGGAAAAAATGTTAAAATTTGAAAATCATCATTGAAATTCTTCCAATTAAGTAACTGATTTAGACACTAAATGAATTATCCAGAGAAATAGAATATCCACACAGAGCCAAAGTATCACTACACAGGTTGTTTGCTAATTGCCAAAGGGTAACTGTACCTTTTAATAGAAATATCGTTTGGACACAATTATAACCAAATAATATAGAAATTTAGAATCACTAAGACAACCTAGTATTCATGCCTCCTAATGAAATGCAATATGGAATACACAACATCACCCATGAAGAATTACTGACAAAAGTATTTAGTTTAAATCCAATCAAGCACTTAAATTGTTACTGCTAATTAAAATCAAGCCTATATATTCTTAAATTATTTTTTTTTAAATTTCTAGACCCTGCCTTCCATCTTGTTCACTGTTTGTAACAAAACTTCTTGAAAGTTTCATGTAGTTGCTGGCTTCAATTCCTCTCCTCTAATCCTCCTTTGAACTATTTCTAGTCAGACTTTCACCCAAAACATGCCACCAAATCCATTCTTAACCAAAGTCACCGATGTCCTCCAAATTGCTAAAACCAATGATCACTTCGTAGTCCACAGCATCTTGACAGATCAGGAGCGTTGATGCCTGACCACACCTCCACCTTGTTACCTTTTCTTCACTTGGGCTCAAACATCATACTCCTCTCTCACTGGAAGTTCATTCTTAGTCTCAATTGCAGATTCCTTATCTCTCCTGGACCTGTTAACTGGAGTATTTCAAGGCTCAATCTTTGGACCTCTTCTCCTTATATGCCCTCATTTCTTTGACAATATCATTCTGTCTCCTGTCTTTTACTACCATCTCTACACTACGTCTCTTATGTTGACACCTCTCTCCAAGAATCATATCTCCAACTTCATCATAAACTCCAATCATATTGTAATATGATCCCCTTGGATGTCCAATATTCACTTCAAGCATTATATTGCCCATAACTGAACTCTTGATCTCCCTTCCCCAAACCTGCTTCGTCCATATATTTTCCCATCTTAACTGATGGTAATTCCATCCTTTCAGGCGTTCAGGTCCAAAATCTTGATTTTATCGTTTACTCTTTCTTTCTCTCACCCTATATCTAGTCAGTCTTGTTGTCTTTACTTTCATTATACATCTAAAATCCAACTACTTCTCACTTTTCTCCAAGCAAACATAGTCTCTTGATCACTGCAGTAAATCAGTCATGATGGCTCTCCGTGCTTCCACTTTTGCCCAGCCCCTATCTATTCTCATCAGGTTTTAAAAGGATCACTTTCTACATCTGTGATTCTATTTCTGTTTTGTATTGATAAATAGTTCATTTGTACCATTTTTTTTAAATTCCACATATAAGCAATACCACATATTTGTCTTTCTGTGTCTGGCTTACTTCACTCAGTATGACAATCTCTAGATCCAGTGGGAAAGGGACAGGGGAGAGAAAAATTGGGAGATAACGACTGACACAAACACACTACTGTATATAAAATAGATAACTAATAAGAGCCTACTGTGCAGCACAGGGAACTTTACTCAATGCTCTGTAATGACCTATATGTGAATAGAATCTAAAAAAGTGTGAAGATATATATAGCTCCACAATTTTTTATATATATACATAACTGATTCATTTTGATGTACAGCAGAAACTAACACAACACTGTAAATCAAGTATACTCCAATAAAAATTAATTTTAAAAAAAGAAAAACTATTAAATTTTATAAAAGGGTAAAAAAAATTAAAGGATCCCCTGACAGCTGGGTCTGATAGGGACAGAATCCATATTTGTCCAACAAAGCTCTTTAAGATCTGATCCCCACCTCATTAACTCTTTCACCTAAATTTCTAATATTCCTAATATTTTCCCCTTACTCTGCTGAGGCACAGAGGCCTCCTTGCTGTTCCTAGTATATCTCAAAGAATGAGCTAAAACAATGCCACGGATGATTAACAGGTCTTTACATCCATGGCTTCTTTGTGTCCTATCCACAAATACCAGCTTTTCTGTACTGTATTCTAATAGAACACTTCCTTGAAGTGTCCCACGGATTGGTAGAGAAAATTTTAATGTTAAAGGACCTTCAATCACTCATTCATTCTACAAGCATTTGCATTTGACTTTGGGTCAAATCCTTAGTGGGTGCAGATAAATGAGACAAGATCCTTCCCTTCAAGTCAAGTGAGGAAAAACAACTTCAGAAAATAATTACAATGCAAAGTGGTGGATATGGATAGATTTCAAAGTACTAAAAGAGCACAGAGGAGGAGTACTTTAATTTGGCTGAGGATGACCAGTTGTGACTTTCCAAAGGGAATCATGTCTGAACAGTTAAATCTTTTTACCACTGCAACGGAATGTCATTAGGCATACAGCAGAAAATCCTTGACATCAATTTGCTCATTTGTAAATCCGAGATGATAATACTTGCCTCACAAGTTTGTTTTGAGTGTCAACAGAGGTAATATACACCCTTTCAAGTATCATAACAGTGTTACCTATAGATATTATTCCTTCCCTGGCCTCTTGCCCACCACCCTCCACACAGAAGCACGTACTTCAGAAAGTGTAGTATCTGTTTATACAGCTTCAAACATTTGATGAAATAAACTTATGAGCTGAGTACCTAAAGTTCAATATCTTGAAAAACTTGAGTGCTTTCTTATTTTTGTTTTAGCCTTCTAAATCTTTTTGAAGAAATGAACCATAGTTTGTTTCTATGTTTCTAATAGGGCAATGCTATCATGTTTATCTACACAAACCCAGTCAATATGCATTGACTTGTGTTCTAATATTCATGAAACAATGGTTCCGTTCAAAAGCAATCCTCTGTATTTGAGTCTATTTTATGTTGTGAATGAACAACTAATAGAGCTATAGTTAATGCCGGCTACATCAGACAGAACGCTAAAGCAACAGCTTGCTTGACTGCAATGCACCTTGGAAGAAACACAATTCACAAAACATTCTCTTAGCAATTAGTTTTTACCCCTAACATTTTTCTGGAACCCACTGTGTGCAGACTGATGAACTGAGTAATACTGGGAGAGGGAAAGGAATTCATTGTTAAGATTTCTGCACTTGTCTTTATCATGGAACAAGGGACTCACCTCTGGTTTTCCCCCATAAAGTGACAGATATCTTCTGCTGTTTTTAAAAATAATTAGTAAGGAAAAGTGTCTTAGAGAATAAAAATTACTATGAATTGATACTGCAGTCGTTTTTTAAAACATCACAAATTCTTCAACACCACTCTCATGAAGAAGTCAGATCTATATCCCCTCCCCTTGAATATGGGCAGGGATGTGACTGCTTTGATCAATAGAAGAGAACAGAAGTGACATTCTATGATTTCTGAGGTTAAGTCACAAAAGCCCATGCAATTCCTCCTGAATCTCTTAGAATTCTCTCTCCTGATGCTTCCTTTTGGGATTCTCCCATTCAGAACCAGCCATGAGAAGCATAACGCACATAGAGAGGCCATGTGTATGTGTACCTGTCAACAGCTCCAACTGAGTGCAACCTTTGCATCATCCTGGTCCACATATCAGACATATGAGTGAAGAAATTTGCAAATAATTCCAGCTCCCATTCATCTGAGCCACTGCTCAGCCATTTGAGAGTTTCTGGCTGAGTCCCCAGACTTGGTGCACCAGAGACAAACCATCCCTGTGGTATCCTTCTGAATTCCTGACCCCCAATTGTTATTTTATCCTACTTTTTGAGGTGTTTTATTTTGCAGCAATAAGTGACTGGAAATGGTGGTTCATAAATGGTAACAATTAAAATATCTAACATTTAGGGGAATTCCCTGGTGGTCCGGTGGTTAAGACTCAGCACTTTCATTGCCGAGGCCCAGATTCAATCCCTGGTTGGGGAACTAAGATCCCACAAGCCATGCAGAGCAGCCAAAAAAATAAAAATAAAATAAAATAAAATAAAGGCAAAAAAATCTAAAAGTTAGATAACTAAAGGAGATGAATATGTTTTTCATGCTATATAGAGCTCATCTAAACAAACAGGAAGGTTTCTGGAGATAGAAAGTTGGACTAAATATCCAGAAAAGTTTTCAATGAGATGCTATGACAACTCATTCTTTCCCCACATATTTTAAGATGTACACATAGTGCTTTAACTACATTTGCTAACTGACCAGTCAAGTCAGAAAGACCAAAAAAATCATCAGTTGTTGATTGTCCTGTCTTTATCAGTCTCTAGATATGAGAGAGATAAACTGGAAAGTAGAAATTCAGGTTAATGGACTTACTCTGCTAACTATAATATCAACCCTAGTTGCCAAGGGGGAGGTGGGGGTGAGACAGGAAGAGGGCAGGGCACAACCTTTAAAAGAATGACATAGCCCAAGGACACGACATAAACTGATTAGAACCAACTAGGTCCAAGATGGCGGATGAGCCAACTTCCACTAGACCTTGAGCCTCCATATATGCTTATTGTAACACATCAGCACAGCTAAATGACACACCCACAGGCACCATGACAGTTCCAAGGCTAATCACAAAAGGTCAAAAAGTGCAGTGGCCCAATTCCTGGAAATCCCCATCTCTTCCCCCCAATAGCTGGAATACTCTTCCCATTCATTAGCCTATGAAATTACCCACCCCTATAAAAACTGACAACCCTGTACCCTGGGGTCTCTCTCACCTTCTGAGATGGCCCACACTCTTATCTATGGAGTGTGTATCTCCCTGAATAAAGCTTCTTTCACTTTACTATGGCTCACTCTTGAATTCTTTCCTGCACAAAGCCAAGAACACACATATGATGGCTGTCCCAGGGACTCAGACGTGACCTGAGACGTGACTATCTTCTCATACCCCACTCTCTTTCCTGAAACAAGGGGAGGAAAGGGAGTTTGGGATTAGCAGATGCAAACTATTATATATAGGGTGGATAAAGAACAAGAGCCTACTGTATAGCACAGGGAACTATATTCAATATCCTGTGATAAACCATAATGGAAAAGAATATGAAAAAGAATATATATATGTATAACTAACTTTGCTGTACAGCAGAAATTAAACACAACGTTGTAAATCAACTATACTTCAATGAAAATTTTTTAAAATATATCAATATATTTTAAAAATATATCAAATATATTATATCAATATAATGTTACAAAATTATTTGACAGATATAATATAAGGGGCTTTTCTCAGTGTTGCAGAGAAGATGCAAACTCTAAGTTTTAAAATTTCAGATCTTAATACATGTTAAAGAACAAAGACCACAGAAAGGTAAAACTAAATAATATTCACAACAGCCAAAATCTTAGTCTTTTTCTTAAATATAAATTTATTTATTTATTTTGGCTGCGTTGGGTCTTCATTGCTGCATGTGGGCTTTCTCTAGTTGTGTTGAGTGGGGGCTACTCTGTTGTGGTGCATGGGCTTCTCATTGCAGTGGCTTCTCTTGTTGCAAAGCACAGGCTCTAGGCACACAGGCTTCAGTAGTTGTGTCACGAGTGCTCAGTAGTTGTGGCTCACAGGCTCTAGAGTGCAGGCTCAGTAGTTGTGGCACATGGGTTTAGTTGCTCCGTGGCATGTGAGATCTTCCTGAACCAGGGATCAAACCCATGTCCCCTGCATTGATAGGCAGGTTCTTAACCACTGTGCCACCAGGGAAGTCCAAAATCTTAGTCTTTTTTAATGTACAAAATATATTTTAATTGTTAAGATTTCTCTATAACCTCAGTTTAACCAATTTTTTTCTGAAAGATTTTTCATTACTAATTAGCCCTCAAAAAAGCAGACAATATCTCCTTCTGCACCAAGGGTTGTAATTTTCCATAGCTTTGACTTTTGTTTAATACCCCATAAAGAACATTGTATATTTTTGCTGAAATTTAAAATGCTACCATTCTGTAAGTTAAAGGACTTAGTGCTAAGTGAAATGTGAAACGTTTTCCTCTGAGAAAAAACTAAAATGTGCCAAATATATCACCACAAAGAAAGGAAGGACATTCTTCCTGATGTCTACTCCAGTAATAACCTCCCTGGGGAGAATTTTGAAAGGATTTGAGCATTTTAAATGTCCTGATCTAAATTAGTTAATTAAAAATATGGGTGAGCAAAGTCCACTAAGGTTATAAGGAGAATAGTCAGCAATCCCTTATCACAATGCCCTGTTCAAGGATTTCAAGATACTTGATTAACAGTGGCAATTCTCATTTAGATTTGTTATCTGATGGAGCAGAGTTGTTATTGATCCAACAGTTAACCTCACTGCAGGCTTAGGGTGTGACAATAATAATCTCTCTATATAGTGTGCCTGAAGTCACTGACGGTTTCAGTAATGATTAGATGAAAGAAGTGATTAAATAGCTAATTCCTTAAAACTCTCATTCCATTTCTATTGATGTTTCAGATTTTCCACACACTTCATATTTTATCTTCTTATCCTTCCCTCTTCATTTCTTCCTTTCCTCTTTTAAAATGATATATGAAACTAAAAAAATGAGTTTTAGTAGAGTCAAAATTGTTAGGGATGAAAAACTTTTCCTCCACCCTCTTAGATTCAGTGACTGGGGGCATGCAAATTTAACTGACAAAACACATATTAACATAAGAAAAAGAGTATAAATATATTAATATTTTGCATGCACAGGATTTCAAAGAAAAGAAGCGAAACTAAAGCAGTTAGACTCAGGGGTTTATGTACCATTTTAACAAAGGAAATGGAATTATTCTTTGAGGAACAATAAACTGTAGAAAAGTTACTAGGAAATAAATGGGGAAAACTAATGAAAGAGAGGGGTTATTTTAGTAATGTTTGTTTATGCAGACGCATCTCAGTGCAGACTGCAGTAACAACCTTCACAGAGAAAAAGTTATGCCTGAAACTGAACAGGACCCTGTGGGGTCCTACTGGATACATACCCTTTTTGTGTCCCCCAATTCTTGTTTGCTGAAAATAGGCTTTATTCAGCCTCCTTGATCTTCTTTGAGTTCCAAAGGGCAGATTCAAACAGTTGATAATCAGGGAAGGGAGTGGATGCAGAGACAGGGAGGAGCAGTCAAGAAACAACAGTGCAGAGTCCTGGTTTCTCCTCAAAGAATATACATAACAATACCTTTGAGTTCTTCTGCAGGAACTAAGGCCCCCACCCAGATGGAGGATAGTAACTTCAGGCTGAGCACAAGATTCCTGGGACACCACTCGCTTACCTGACCACGAACGATCAGAGGAAATTCTGCACACAGCAGAAGATAACAAAGACTCTGATCCCCTCCCCCAATGATTCTCCCTTTAAATTTTTTCATGGTCAAGTAGAATATTAGGAATTGGTTTTTGGACATGAGTCCACCTTCTCCCCAGGTTGCCAGCCTCCTGAATAATGCAGCCTTTCCTTTCTAATCAACACTTGTCTCTCAACTGTTGGCTTTTGAGCCACAAGCAGTCAAAACATGCCCTGCTTTTAGGCAGATTAGAGGAGAGTAAAAAACTCTTCCAGTATCCATTTTTTTGTTTGTTTTTCCTGGCTGCCCCATGCAGCATGTGGGATCTTAGTTCCTTGACCAGGGACTGAACCTGTGCCCCCTGCATTGGAAGCACAGGGTCTTAACCACTGGACCGCCAGGCAAGTCCCCCTGTATCTGTTAATTCTAAGTTGCCTTCAACTCATAATAATTCTTTTGCCAAAGTGGAATATTTGGGGGCAACATGTTCTGGACCCCTTCAAAAATCTTCATTTCATTTTATCGTATCTTACTGACAGTGATTAAGGATGTCTTCTACATCCACTATATAAAATGGTAATTTAACATAAGAAGAGAAAACTTGACCAAATATTAGGTTTTAAAGACTATAATTTTCATGAAGAATAGAATGTAGACATGAGATCAATGCTTTCAGAACTTTTTCTACTAAAATTTCATGAAATATCAGAGAGCAATGGGCTTGAGTTACATCAACACAATGCTAAAACATCTGGAGGAGAAGTGGAAAATGAAAGCAATTGTTCAGATACCTTGTCTACACAAAATTCAGCCATCCTGCTGTTTGCTTTCCCCAGACCAAACATCTAGATGATTGATGAAATTCCTTTCATTTCTATTTGTGTATATGAATATCCTCATTTACTCTTATTTTAACAATGAATAGCATCTCCTGGAGTGGGATTCTAATCTGATTGTCTCCTCCACTCACTCTTTTCCTTCTTTCAATCTATGTGTATATATTTTTAAAGCACAAATAAAAGAAAAAATAGTATATTGTTTGTATTTTCTTATTTTAGAGTAAAATAAGTGTAGAACAATGGCTGGGTGGTTTGAATTTTTTTTGTGGCATCTAGCACACCAAGTGCAGTCAATAAACATTAAGCTATCAAATAAATCAGAATTCCAAACTGTTGTCTGAATTGAAGATTACATTATAGTGAGCTGCTTTTGCAGCAGACTCAATTGATTGGCTGTTCTCAAACATTAATGTGCTTATAAATCTCCTGGTGATGCTGTTAAAATGCAGATTCTGATTCAGTAGGTCTAGGATGGGCCCCAAGACATTGCATTTCTATTAAACTCCCAGGTTACACTGATGTTGCTGGTCCATAACTGAGTAGAAGCAGGTTGATAATAGGCAAGGGGGAAAAGTCAAATCTGCCTGTTCAGCAGTTCTAAAGAATATTTATTGTAAACAATATTCCAAAAAGATTTAATTATCAAAGAAAAAAATTTTAAGTAGAATAAAACATCATTGTTTTTTAAGTCCAAAAAAGTTTTGAATAAACTTAAACCATCAAGAAAAAAAAAAACTCTCAAAAAATCTGTAATCTAAAACTAACAGGGCTACTTACCTGGGAAAAAAATGGTTTGCAAAATACTGAAGAGATCAGAGTTAACAGGAAGTAAAGGCGTTCAGAATGAGCCTCCTCAAGATATATAACTTTACACGTGGATTATTTTGAGCTGAAGACAATCAAGACCGTTTGAACTCAAAAGAAACTATTGCCCTTCTCTTAATTACCTAGAAGATTTTAAATTGGGGGTCTTTCCCCAATGAGAATTATTACCAAAGATAAATTTTATCTGTATGGCAGGGCAAACACCTAATCACACAACCTTTGCTTGTCTTCTTATTGTCCTGTAAATTTCCCTCTTCCCCTCTGAAACCCCAGGCCCTCTTTCCCATCCCTTAGCTCAGGGTGGTGTGTATACCTCATTTTACCCTTCTGTCTTTGAACCTTTCATGTATGGAGGGTTCCTGTATGTATGAAATAAAATTTGTTTTTCCCCTGTTAGTCTGTCTCATTTTGATATGATTATTAGAGTAATCAAAAGAACCTATGAAGGGTAGTAAATTCTTTCTATTCAACAGAGGAAAGAGTAGGAAAAAAAACAGTTTTACGTTAGATGTACAAATATAAACCAATAGCTACTAGTACAGGTCCTGAAACCACCCTCCTCCCCCTCAAAAAATCAGTCTTTTAGGAGATATATATATATATATATATATATGTAATAAATTAGTTACATCTTCTAGTATAGAATAGTAAACATCATAAAAGCATTCATGATTTTATAGGAGAGCAGAATTTGCCACCCCAAAATATGTCTGTTTGGCATAAGGATTATTTTAAGCTGATTATTTTTTTAAGAAACTGCAAACATAGGGAAAGCTCTGAAAACCTAATACAAGTTACTGTTTTTGTAAGAGACATTTACATGTAAAAGGGAAATTTCCACTTGTAAGGGTATCTCTCTCTCTCTCTCTCTCTCTCTCTCTCTCTCTCTCTCTCTCTCCAGGGAAGAAGGGAAAGACTCTAAATCTCTAGAAACTCTTATCAAAGGAGATGGTAATGGCTTATATCTGCACGTATAAAAACCTTACCTGCTTTACTCTGCTTTTTCTGGTCACTTCCCAGAACTGATTCCCCAGCCCCAACATTCATTTTTGTCTTTAGCTGAAGATGGCATTTAAGGTAAGAGATATCACCAGTTGGGCAAGTTGCTCAGTTTTCTTTGGTCTCTTCCATGTATATATGTTATTAAACTTTGGTTTGTTTTTCTCCTGCTAACATGTCTATATTAATTTAACTAGTAGACCAGCCAAAGAACCGAGAAGGGAAGAAGGGGAAACTTTTCTGCCCCTACAATTTTAATAAATTAATAGACAGGATTGCTTGTTTTGAGAAAAACTTTATGATTCAAAAGTGAAACTGAGCAGGACACTGCGGGGGCCCTCCTGGGTACAAAACCTTTCTGTGTCCCCTGTTTCTTATTTGCAAGAAAAAGTCTTCAGGCTCCTAGACCTTCCAAAGAGGAAATTCAAACTGTTGCTAATCCAGGAAGTAAAGGAATGCAGAAACAAAGGAGGAACAATCAAGAAACTATAGTGCAGCAATTAAAGCAGGATCCTGGTTCCTCCTCAAAGAATATACATAACAGTATCTTTGAGTTCTTCTGCAGGAACTAAAGCCTCCACCCAGGTGGAGAATGGTAATTTCAAGCTGAGCACAGGATCCTGGAGAGCCACCCTGTTACCTAACCACCAGCCAATCAGAAGAAAATCACACACCCTGCAGCATTCACCCCAAATTTTGCCTATAAAAACCTCTCCCTGAATACTCTCAGGGAGCTCGGAGGTTTTTGAGTACAAGCCACCGTTCTCCTTGCTTGGCCCTACGATAAACCTTTCTCTGCTCCAAACTCTGATGTTTCAGTTTGTTTGGACTCACTGTGCATCAGGCACACGAACTTGTGTTTGGCAACAAAATTATATAAAGTGATGTCTTAAATTGTTTCCTTTAACATTCTATCTAAATCATCAAGTTGTGTTTGAAACAGGGGAGAAAAGCTATTTATTTAACCAACCTTTAACTCAGTCCTTTTCAAAAAACACTGTGCTATGCTGAGTGCGTAGTGCTGATCCAACATGGATTCTAGCCTGGATCTTAGCCTAATAGGGAGAAAATATGCATATATAAATAACTAGAATATGAATTCAAAGCCTAATTGCCATGAGAAATATGCTAATAATGGGTTTCAGAAATTCAGAAGAAGTATAAGCAGCATTGTGATTGGACAGTAACTCCTTCCCAAAGTTTCTTGAAATGAAATATTGAAAAGATTCAATTTTCTGAAAGGACTCCCAATTCCAACAGTTTAATGATCATGAGAATTCTCATTTTGCATATCCTCTTCCAATTTAGGCTAAAATGGATCTGCATCTGAGGAAAATGCCAAGGCAACATATAAAGAGTACTAACAATTCCCCAAGAGAATACCTGCAAAACTCAGGAAGCTTTCCAAATGTGTCTATACCCGTTCACCTGCTGACAAATGTTTAACAGTGAGCTCTGCAGCGTGAGAGGAGCTCTGATTTGTAGCATTTACTGATTTTCATGGTGTAAATACACTGACCGTAGCTGATTTCAGGCTATTAATGTGAGGTCACCAAAATCCTCAAACCATCAACCCTCACACATATCTGCTGACATTTATCTTTAGTGGTGACAAAGGATGAAGGTTCTGGACAAAAACTACCTGGGTTTAAAATGTGGTTCAGCTATGAAAACTTTGGTAAGTTATTCAAACCATCTGGACTCCAGTTTTTTCTTTTGTATGGAGAGAATTCTGATTGTTCTAAAAGAAAATCTGATTGTTATAAACTATAAATGAATGGGAATAAATTATTACATGAATGTGTATTACTAAGTGCTGAATACTATTGTTCACCATATAATTATATTGAAAATTAATTGGGGGTAACTTTCTAATCACAGTGTCCACTTGAAACCATGTAACACAGATTGGGACTTGAACCCACAGGCCGGGACTCAAACTCATGGTCTTTTAACTGAGATCACACACCTGGTTTCAGGACTTAATGGAGCTCAGGTTCTTGATGTCTAATCACAGAAAGAATTTAGTGAGAGAATAATTGATAGTTAACAAGTGGATTTATTTGCAAAGAAAGACACACCACAGACAGAGTGTGGGCCATCTCAGAAAGCGAGAGCAGCACCAGGGTATGGGGTTGTCAATTTTTTTTGAATTTTATTTTTTTTTATTTTTTATACAGAAGGTTCTTATTAGTTATCTATTTTATACATATTAGTGTATATAGGTCAATCCCAATCTCCCAATTCATCCCAACACCACCACCCCCTCCCACTTTCCCCCCTTGGCGTCCATAAGTTTGTTCTCTACATCTGTGTCTCTATTTCTGCCCTGCAAACCGGTTCATCTGTACCATATTTCTAGGTTCCACATATATGCATTAATATACGAAATTTGTTTTTCTCTTTCTGACTTACTTCGCTCTGCATGACAGTCTCTAGATCCAGCCACGTCTCCACAAATGACCCAATTTTGTTCCTTTCTATGGCTGAGTAATAATCCACTGTATGTATACATCACATCTTCTTTATCCATTCATCTGTCCGTGGGCATTTAGGTTGCTTCCATGACCTGGCTATTGTAAATAGTGCTGCAATGAACATTGGGGTGCATGTGTCATTTTGAATTATGGTTTTCTCTCGATATATACCCAGTAGTGGGACTGCTGGGTCATATGGTAATTCTATTTTTAGTTTTTTAAGGAACGTCCATACTGTTTTCCATGGTGGCTGTATCAATCTACATTCCCACCAACAGTGCAAGAGGGTTCCCTTTTCTCCACGTGCTCTTCAGCATTTGTTGTTTGTAGATTTTCTGATGATGCCCATTGTAACTGGTGTGAGGTGATACCTCATTGTAGTTTTGATTTGCATTTCTCTGAGATTGAGCAGCTTTTCATGTGCTTCCTGGCCACCTGTATGTCTTCTTGGGAGAAATGTCTATTTAGGTCTTCTGCCCATTTTTTGATTGGGTTGTTTGTTTTTTTACTATTAAGCTGCATGGGCTGTTTATATATTTTGGAGATTAATCCTTGCCCATTGATTCATTTGCAAATATTTTCTCCCATCCTGAGGGTTGTCTTTTCATCTTGTTTGTAGTTTCCTTTGCTTTGCAAAAGCTTTTAAGTCTAATTAGGTCCCATTTGTTTGTTTTTGTTTTTATTTCCATTACTCTAGGAGGTGGATCAAAAAAGATCTTCCTGTGATTTATGTCAAAGAGTGTTTTTCCTAGGTTTTCCCCTAAGAGTTTTATAGCTTCCGGTCTTACATTTAGGTCTTTAATACATTTTGAGTTTATTTTTGTGTATGGTGTTAGGGAGTGTTCTAATTTCATTCTTTTACATGTAGCTGTCCAGTTTTCCCAGCACCACTGTTGAAGAGACTGTATTTCTCCTTTGTATATCCTTGCCTCCTTGGTAGTAGATTAGTTGACCATCGGTGCATGGGTTTATCTCTGGGCTTTCTATCCTCTTGCATTGATCTATAGTTCTGGTTTTGTGCCAGTATCATATTGTCTTGATTACTGTAGCTTTATACTATAGTACGAGGTCAGTGAGTCTGATTCCTCCAGCTCCGTGCTTTTCCCTCAAGACTGCTTTGGCTATTTGGGGTCTTTTGTGTCTCCATACAAATTTTAAGATTTTTTGTTCTAGTTTTGTAAAAAATGTCACTGGTAATATGATAGGGATTCCTTTGAATCTGTAGATTGCTTTGTGTACTATAGTCATTTTCACAATTTTCATTCTTCCAATCCAAGAACATAGTAAATCTCTCCATCAGTTTGTGTCATCTTTGATTTCTTGCATCAGTGTCTTATAGTTTTCTAAGTACAGGTTTTTTAGCTCCTTAGGTAGGTTTATTCCTAGGTTTTTTATTCTTTTTGTTGCAATGATGAATGGGATTGCTTCCTTAGTTTCTCTTTCTGATCTTTCATTGTTAGTGTATAGGAATGCAAGAGATTTCTGTGCATTAATTTTGTATCCTGCCACTTTACCAAATTCATTGATTAGCTCTAGTATTTTCTGGTATTTTCTAGTATTTTCATTTTTAGGATTCTTTATGTATAGTATCATGTCATCTGCAAACAGTGACAGTTTTACTCCTTCTTTTCCTATTTGTATTCATTTCATTTCTTTTTCTTCTCTAATTGCCACGGCCAGGACTTCCAAAACTATGTTGAATAATAGTGGCAAGAGTGGACATCCTTGTCTTGTTCCTGATCTTAGAGGAAATGCTTTCAGTTTTTCACCATTGAGAATGATATTTGCTGTGGGTTTGTCATATATGGCCTTTAATATGTTGAGGGAGGTTCCCTCTATGCCCACTTTCTGGAGAGTTTTTATCATAAATTGGTTTTGAATTTTGTCAAAAGCTTTTTCTGCATCTATTGAGATGATCATATGGCTTTTATTCTTCAGTTTGTTAATATGGTGTACCACATTGATTGATTGCATATATTGAAGAATCCTTGCATCCCTGGGATAAATCCCACTTGATCTCGGTGTATGATCATTTTAATTTGTTGTTGGATTCTCTTTGTTAGTGTTCTGTTGAGGATTTTTGCATCTATATTCATCACTGATATTGGTCTATAATTTTCTTTTTTTGTAGTATATTTGCCTGATTTTGGTATCAGGGTGATGGTAGTTTCATGGAATCAGTTTGGGAGTGTTCCTCCCTCTGCAATTTTTTGGAAGAGTTTGAGAAGGATGGGTGTTAGCTCCTCTCTAAATGTTTGATAGAATTAATCTGTGAAGCCATCTGGTCCTGGACTTTTGTTTGTTGGAATATTTTAAATCACAGTTTCAATTTCATTACTTGTGATTGGTCTGTTCATATTTTCTATTTCTTCCTGGTTCAGTCTTGGAAGGTTATACCTTTCTAAGAATTTGTCCATTTCTTCCAGGTTGTCCATTTTATTGGCATAGAGTTGCTTGTAGTAGTCTCTTATGCTGCTTTGTATTTCTGCAGTGTCTGCTGTAACTTCTCCTTTTTCATTTCTAATTTTATTGATTTGAGTCCTCTCCCTCTTTTTCTTGATGAGTCTGGCTAATGGTTTATCAATTTTGTTTATTTTCTCAACCAGCTTTTAGTTTTATTGATCTTTGCTTTGTTTTCTTTGTTTCTATTTCATTTATTTCTGCTCTGATCTTTATGATTTCTTTCCTTCTAGTAACTTTGGGTTTTGTTTGTTCTTCTTTCTCTAGTTCCTTTAGGTGTAAGGTTAAATTGTTTATTTAATATTTTTCTTGTTCTTGAGGTAGACTTGTATTGCTATAAACTTCTTTTTTAGAACTGCTTTCTCTGCATCCCATAGGTTTTGGATCATAGTGTCTCATTGTAATTTTTCTCTTGGTATGTTTTGATTTCCTCTTTGATTTCTTCAGTGATCTATTGGTTATTTAGTAACATATGGTTTAGACACCAAGTTTTTGTGTGTTTTACTTTTTTTTCCCAGTAATTGATTTCTAATCTCATAGCACTGTGGTTGGAAAAGATGCTTCATATGATTTCAATTTTCTTAAATTTAATGAGGCTGGATTTGTGACCCGAGATGTGATTTATCCTTGAGAATGTTCCATGTGCACTGGAGAAGAAAGTATAATCTGCTATTTTTGGACAGAATGTCCTATATATATCAATTAAATCTATCTGGTCTATTGTGTCATTTAAAGCTTGTGTCTCCTTATTAATTTTCTGTTTGGATGATCTGTCCATTGGTATAAGTGAGGTGTTAAAGTTCCCCACTATTATTGTGTTACTGTCAATTTCCTCCTTTATATCTCTTAGCAGTTGCCTTATGTATTGAGGTGCTCCTATGTTGGGTGCATATATATTTATAATTGTTATATCTTCTTCTTGGATTGATCCCTTGATCATTATGTAGTATCCTTCCTTATCTCTTGTAACATTATTTATTTTAAAGTCTATTTTATCTGATATGAGTATTGCTACTCCAGCTTTCTTTTGATTTCCATTGGCATGGAATGTCTTTTTCCATCCCCTCACTTTCGGTCTGTATGTGTTCCTAGGTCTGAAGTGGGTCTCTTATAGACAGCATATATATGGGTCTTGTTTTTGTATCCATTCAGCAAGCCTGTGTCTTTTGGTTGGAGCATTAATCCATTCACGTTTAAGGTAATTATCGATATGTATGTTCCTATGACCATTTTCTTAATTGTTTTGGGTTTGTTTTTGTAGGTCCCTTTCTTCTCGTATGTTTCTCACTTAGAGAAGTTTCTCTAGCATTTGTTGTAGAGCTGGTTTGGTGGTGCTGAATTCTCTTAGCTTTTGCTTATCTGTAAAGCTTTTGATTTCTCCATCAAATCTCAATGAGATCCTTGCCAGGTAGAGTAATCTTGGTTGTAGGTTCTTCCCTTTCATCACTTTAAATATATCATGTCACTCCCTTCTGGCTCGTAGAGCTTCTGCTGAGAAATCAGCTGTTAACCTTATGGGAATTCCCTTGTATGTTATTTGTCATTTTTCCCTTATTGCTTTCTATAATTTTTCTTTGTCTTTAACTTTTGCCAGTTTGATTACTATGTGTCTCAGTGTTTTTCTCCTTAGGTTTATCCTGCCTGGGACCCTCTGCACTTCCTGGACTTGGGTGGTTATTTCCTTTCCCATGTTAGTGAAGTTTTTGACTATAATCTCTTCAAATATTTTCTTGGGTCCTTTCTCTCTCTCTTCTCCTTCTGGGACCCCTATAATACCAATGTTGTTGCATTTAATGTTGTCCCAGAGGTGTCTTCATCTGTCTTCATTTCTCTTCATTTCATTTTTCTCTATTCTGTTCAGCAGCAGTGAATTCCACCATTCTATCTTGCAGGTCACTTATCCATTCTTCTGCCTCAGTTATTCTGCTATTGATTCCTTCTAGTGTAGTTTTCATTTCAGTTATTGTATTGTTCATCTCTGTTTCTTTGTCCTTTAATTCTTCTAGGTGTTTGTTCTTTAATTCTTTTAGGCCCTTGTTAAATAGTTCTTGCATCTTCTCGATCTTTGCCTCCATTCTTTTTCTGAGGTCCTGAATCATCTTCACTATCATTCTTCTGAATTCTTTTTCTGGAAGGTTGCCTATCTCCACTTCATTTAGTTGTTTTTCTGGGGTTTTATCTTGTTCTTTCATCTGGTACAAAGTCCTCTGCCTTTCCTTTTGTCTTTCTTTCTGTGAATGTAGTTTTCCTTCCACAGGCTGCAGAACTGTAGTTCTTCTGTCTGCCCTCTCTGGTCTTTTATTTTTTTACATCTTTATTGAAGTATAATTGCTTTACAATGGTGTGTTAGTTTCTGTTTTATAATAAAGTGAATCAGTTATACATATACATATGTTCCCATATCTCTTCCCTCTTGTGTCTGTCTGGTCTTTTTGACATTTTGTGATCAGCCTTGGAACTGTTATCATGCCTATGGGTGTGTTATTTAACTGTGCTGATGTGTAACAATGAGCGTATACAGAGGCTCAAAGTCTAGTGGAAGTTGGCTCATCCGCCATTTGGACCTAGTTGGTCCTAATCAGTTTATGTCTTGTCCTCAGGCTATCTCATTCATTTAAAGGTTGTGTCCTGTCCCTTTCCCTCCTGTCTCACACTCACAAGGTCTTTACATACAAGTAATATTTCTGTATCTTTTTAGAAATAACCTAACAGTCACCTCCTCCTGGATACTGTTAAGAGTATGACTCTTCAACTGGTCTCTATGGTCATGAAAATACTGGTTCTCTGGACTATTATATGGATATTCTGAGAGATTTAGCAAACATATTCATTCAGTATTAAGTCTAAGAAAACTGCACTTGACAGAGCTTGCAGATTATACCACTCACTTAGGATTTGGACTTACTCTGTTTTATCTTGGTCTCTAATTACATGATACCATAGTAGAATATTAAACCTAGAATGTGACCTTAAATTGCACTTTTCAAGGAGGAAGTAGTTTTCCTCTACCCTTCTGGCTGTTCTAAGAATTAAGTTGACATGAGACAGATTAACAAAAGAAAATTAAACAAAAGTTAATAGTATGTATACATGGGAGAGACTCAGAAAAATGAGGAACTTGCTAAAATGGCCAAAGCCCTCACCTTAAATATCACCCTCAGCTAAAGACAAAAGAGAATGTTGGGGATAGGGAATGGGGACTTCACAAGGAAAGAAGGATATTCACACAAAGATGGAAAAGCAAATGTTTGGTAAACAAATGTTTGCTGGGCCGTGCAGAGGCAATGAGACACAGAGTAGAATTTTAACAGACTTTGCTAGGTTCCCCCCTGTCTACACACCTGGTTCATACTGTAGTTACCTGTGATGATAGCTCCCTTTCTGGAGCAGGTCTTCTATCTATATTCTTTTACGCAGTTAGGGAGAAGATCAAAGGTTCTCCCTGAGTTTTTTGGGCCTTGATTATTTTCAGCTAAAATAATCTGCATGCCAAAGAGACACATTGTGGTATCGAAAACTTTGCTCCCCTACACAGTTCTTTGTGTGCTGTCTTAATTCCCACTGCCATTCACCTTATTTATAAATCAGATTATAAACTACTTTGGGGCAGAATTAGGTTCTATCCATCACTATTTCTCCATTGTCTCTTCCAGGGCTTAGCAGTTGATAAGTATTTGGTGAATTAAGATGATTTCATACTTTCCCAAAAGAAATTTCATTTACCTATTCCAATAAGAAGCAAAAGAAGGATTCCAAAGGCAAAATCCTGGAAACTATACTCTCTGTTTTGAAAATCACCAGGTACATTAGCATATTAAAGGATCAGCAAAGTGCTGTAGTTAAGAAACCTGTTTAAAACTATTTAACTTAAAATTTTACATTCAAGGAACACCTATTAATAACATAATTATAAATATTATTATCCAAATCTGAACAAATTTTGAGAGTGAAATGGAGCACTATTAATAATTATATCAGGAAACAGGCATAAACTGGAATGATACAGGATAAATCTGGACATGTAGTCATCCTAGCTATGATGTCATTAGGAAGTGGATAGAAGTGTGGAAATTCCCACAACTACTGTTATATGGATCAAAGTTCAGGAAACAGTGATTGGCCTTAATCCTTCATTTTATTCATAAGAAACATGCGGTCACAAAGAAGTTAAACTCTTCCCATTGGCAAGTCCTTTGGAACCCAGTTAAGAGGTAGAACCACGAATAAAGTCCAGCTCATTAGAAAGCATTTTCCAAATCAGTTCTCATTTATTCAATTCTGAAATTAAAACAATTAATTATTTGGCTGTACCTTCACAAAGAAGAAAAGAAAATCTAGACTTACATGCTCCTCTTAGAATATCATTTTGTCATGCAGGAAGTACTGATTTTGTGTACATGCAAATGTAAATCCAATGTCAGCTGGGGACCTTTTTATCTTTGAAGAGCTAGGAATAAGATCTAGGTCTTGTATTCTCAATAATTCCATTCCCTAATAGAAGACCAAAGTTCTTCTCCAAAGTTTCTGCAAATTCCCATATGCCTATTTCTCATGGCCTCCTCTGCCTTCTGGGCTCATGGTTTCTCTGTGACATACAACATTAACTTAATCATAAAACTAAGTTCAGTTGTCCCAAAAGAAATACACTTTCACTTGTTCTCAAAATATTTTGAAAATTTTTATGAGGAAAAAGGAAGGATTAACTTCACAGCAAAGCAGATGACAGTCTGCTTTGACAAGCTACAGCATAAAATATTTGTTGGCTCTCCATCCTATGAATTTTCACTGGATCCCATCTCCTTACCATCTTCTGGTTCTTCACCCTTACCCATCCTCCCTCCTCTTTCCTCTTTCTAGCTTCTCTCCTCTTCTCCTCTGCGTATTTGACCACAGAATTGTTTCCCTTATGCTTTTAGGAAAAATAACTTTCCCTTGCCATAATATTTTGGGATCACTTAATATTCTTAACTATATATGATACAAGTGTGGGGAGTATGTTGGGGTGGGGGAGGGGTCCTCTATCCCGATCATTCTTCCAATAAAGATAGAACATGTTTTGAAAGGAATCTAGGTGAAAATAATATTTTGTGCCTCATTAAGCAATTATATAGCTCAATTAGAAGGTAACTGCATTTACTCAATAAGAAAACGATGGCAACTTGGATAAGAGTGGTGGCAGCAAAAGCAGAAGAAAATGGACAAATACAAGAGAGCCTTAGGAGTCAGAAGTCACAGGTATTGGTGGTTGACTGAGTAGGGGAAGATAAAGAGGAAAAATCAAGTACAACCCCTAGTTCTATGGGCTGGGCAGCTGGAGAGTTGGTGGCCCCATTTATAAAGACCGTGAGCCTTAGGAGGGAGCAGGTTCAGAAGGGAATATGATGAGGTTGGCTTTGAAAATGTTGAATATGAAATGCCCATGAACAACTTCTGGGAGATGCCTCCTAGATGGCTGGATATGTGAATTAGGATCTCAGGAGAGTGATAATGACTAAGGGTACAGGCTTTGGATTCAGAAATACCTGGCTTCAGGACATGGAAGCAACCCAAATGTCCATCAACAGTGGATTGGATAAAGAAGATGTAGTATCTATATGCAATGCAATACTACTCAGCCATAAAAAAGAACAAAATAATGTCATTTGCAGCAACATGGATGGACCTAGAGATTATCATACTGAGTGAAGTAAGTCAGAGAAAGACAAATATCATATGATAACACTTATATGTGTAATCTAAAAAGAGGGTACAAATGACACTGCTATATTTAAAATGGATAACCAACAAGGACCTACTGTATAACACAGGGAACTCTGCTCAATGTTTTGTGGCAGCCTGGTTGGGGAGGGAGTTTGTGGGAGAATGGATACATGTATATGTATGGCTGAGTCACTTAGCTGTGCACCTGAAACTCTCACAACATTGTTAATTGGTTATACTCCAATATAAAATAAAAAGTTTTTTATAAAAGGGTACAAATGAAGTTATCTACAAATAGAAATAGAGTTACAGATGCAGAAAACAAACTTATGGTTACCAGGGTGTAAGGGGGAGGAGGGATAAATTGCGAGATTGGTATGGACATATACACACTACTACATATAAAAAAGATAACTAATAAAGACCTATTGTATAGCACAAAGAACTCTACTCAATACTCTGTAATGGCCTATATGGGAAAAGAATCTATAAAAGAGTGGATACATCTATATGTACAACTGAGTCACTTTACTGTACAGCAGAAACTAACACAACATTGTAAATCAACTATACTCCAATAAAATTTTTTTTAAATTTTAAAAAGAGAAATACCTGGCTTCAAGACCTAGCCTTCCCTCTTAATAGGTGTGTAACTTGGGCAAGCTAGTGAAACTCTCCAAGCCTCATTCTCTTCATCTGTACAATAAGAATTACTATTATATTCCTACATTGTGAAGGTATCTCAGGATACCAGAGATAACATATATGAAGCTCTTAGCTCAATAAAAATAAGTAATTCAAAAAATAAACATTCAGCACTTCCTACGTACCAGACACTGCTCTGGGCACCTGATTTACACTTACTCATTTAATCCTCACACCATCCCTACATCCTAGATACTATTATTATCTCCATTTAAAACATGAGGGAACAAATGCAGAGAAGGTACATAGCTTGTAATGCTTATAAAGCAGGATGTGATAGGTCTGAACCCAAGGAGTCTGGACCCAGAGTCTATTTATTCAGCCACTGCCCCGACTGTTCTCTTAATGACATTAGCTAAGATTACTACAATTATAGGTTTGGAAGTCACCAGAACATGATGTGAGAGCATGTGGGCTACTAAATAATGATACTAATAATCGCTAACTTTTACTGAGTGCTTATCCTCTGTAAGGCAATATGTTAAAAGTTTTATACGGATATCTCATTTAATTTCAACAGTTCTATGAAGTAGGTACTATTATTTCTCTCATTTTGAAGATGAAGAAACTGGGCCATGAAGAAGTTAAGGAGCCTGTCCCATGCCACAGAGATAAAGTAATGAGGTCAGATTCAAAACCAGACAACTTGACATCCACTTCTAAAATGAAATATTAGCTTGGCTAAGAAGGATACGTAAAGATGAGAAGGAAACGTAAGATAAAGTTATGAGGAACACATGGTTCCAGTATCCTTTTAAGAAATCTTTTAAAATATAAGCAATCACCTTTCACTCCCTTTTTGGCAAAGCAGACTGGCAAACACGTCTTCCTCTAACCCTTTCCCAGAGCATTACCTAGACCCGACTTAAAGCACCTGGTCATGCCGTCATCACCACACATTCATTTGTCCTACAGTGATGTAAACCCTGCTATGTATGCAGGAATCCCTCACTCACCACTAAATCCTCTCAAGCATCCAGCGCCATCAACAGCCCCTCTTTAAATGTTCACTGAACTAAATTGACAAGGAAGAATTAGGACGATGAAAGGCAGAGAAGAGAACCAGACACAAAGGAGCAGGAGAAGGAGCAAGAAAGAAGGAACACTGAGAAGCAGCCAAAGAAAGCTTCTTGCCCTGTCTTCCCAGCCTGAGCAGGGAAACGCTAGTTGAAGTTAAATTCCTTTCCAGATCATTCTGCCACCAGGCAAGCTCAAGAAATCAGGAAGGTCCTCATACAGGTGACCATGCAGCAGAGTCTGGGAAGAAGGAAAAAGAGCTTCCCCCAGACATGAGAGCAATAAGGCATGGAAAGGAGAACATTTCAAGGCACATCTCTATTTTTTGATAAATGGAAGAATAAGGCTAAAGAACTCAGCAAGGGGCTTCCCTGGTGGCGCAGTGGTTGAGAGTCCGCCTGCCGATGCCGGGGATGCGGGTTTGTGCCCCGGTCCGGGAAGATCCCTCATGCCGCGGAGCAGCTGGGCCCGTGAGCCATGGCCGCTGAGCCTGTGCGTCCGGAGCCTGTGCTCCGCAACGGGAGAGGCCACAACAGTGAGAGGTCCGCGTACCTCAAAAAAAAAAAAAGAACTCAGCAAGAATAAACTTGAGTGTCATTCAACAGAGTTTAAGCTTTAGCCTGTACAGTCTCAAACTCAAAAGTATAGGATCCAGGGAGCTAAGATCCATAAAACAGATGTAGGGGACCTCGGTGTCAGATTGGAAAGCACTTGCCTTGTCTATAGAAAGAGGCTCTATTCAGCTTCAGCTTTCTGGTGCTAGGCTGGAATGCAGACCCATTGTGGCCGATCTTCAATTCCCCAAGAGAAACCAAAATCTACATTTTTGTGTAAAATAACCTTAGTGGTAAGCAATGACAACCTCCTCACAGACAAAGGAGAATCACCGAATATTTTTAAGCAGAGAAGTAATAGCATCAGATTTTCATTTTAGAAAGACTACATGTGCATCCATAGGGAGGATTAACTGTAAAGACCTACTACTAGCCACCTACTAGTAGTAGCCAGTACTAGCCTACGGCATGCAGTTGGACTAGTGAGCCTCAAGAAGCCTAATCCAGTAATGAAGCTGGGAAAAAGAGTTTATAAATAAGAAATATTTAGGCAGTAGAAGGACTCAACTTGTAAACTGAATGGAAGTAGGGAATAAGTGAGAGTTTTATCATTTTTTTCTATCTAAAATTGCATAGTAGTGAATGGAAAAGCTAAGTTCACACTTAGACATATTAATTGTAAAATTCTTATGAAATATCCAAGAGGTAGTGAGTAACACTACTCAAAATAAAATTGTGAAAATCATGTAGCAACTTGCAAAAGTGATCATGCATTGATGTCAAGTGGGGAAATGACTACAAATATTTATCTGCACCAAGATGACAAAAATATCCAATGATATACAAATTACATGAGCATGCAAAGACTGAATGTAATTTTTTAAAATCACAATGGTTTAATTTGTTGAAATGACAGGATTTTACAAGATTTTTCCTTCTTATTTATTTTACTGTGATCTTGTAAAAACTGTTTTGCAGTGAAAATAATAATAATAAAAAAAAGATGGCCAATAGTTTCTGTGGGAGTTAAGAGGAGACAAGCTTGCCATAAACTAAAGAATTTAGGGAAGGCTTGCTTCCCTAAAACTGAAGAATTTAAGGAGAAGGCAAGGCTTGAACAAGGCCTGGAAGGACTGGAAAGTAATTATCACCTAAAGATGAATGTTTCCCCTGATTTTCTATGAAAAATTGTATTAATTCCAGGAAAAAACCCCACAATTCTACTATATATCGTGGCAAAGGATGAATGAAGCCAATTGCAACCTTGAAACTTATCTGGTTTGCATTTCAAAATCCACTCTGAATTTTCAAAAGATAAATCCATGCTTTTTGTTCAAGAGATGACTTGATACAATGGAATTTTCAGGAACCTAGAAATCAGAAAACCTGGATTTGGCAAAGATTCACCCATTAACTTGTTGTTACCCCTAAGAATTTGTTCTTTATTCTGGGCTTCCATTTTTCTTTTTTAAAATGGAGGTGTTGAATTAGTTGATCCCTTAAGTTTCTATCCAATAACAAACTATTATTTTTTTTCTGCTAAGAGTACAGGATTCGGATTCTTCACGTACAGTTTAAGGCTTATGAAATTATTGACACACCGTGTTTTGTGTTTTCATTTTGTTGTTGATTAAAGAAGTATATTTTTAAGATCATCCATGCCTTCCTAACAAATGAGCTCATCACTCAGAAGCAGCCAACCAAAAGAACAGTAGAATGATCTAGTAAAGGCTCAGCCATGGTGTCAGCTCAGGGACAACACAGTGAGGATTTGAAGCTCTGACCCCCAGAAGGCAGTGTACGTGCTACACCAATACTTGACGTATGCTTCTATGCCTCCAATAACTCGAAAAGTCCAAGAACAAAGAGGTAGAAATAGAAGTGTCCCCTCTCATCACCATACTCAATAACCCACTTGTGGGATTTGTGCTTCCAGTTACACAACCCTAGGCTCTGTTGGGTTGCAGGTTCCAATTCCCAAAGAAGGAACACTTTTGCCAGGAGACACAATGGTGGTTCCACTGAACTAGAAGCTATTTGAACTCTTCATGACAGTGACGGTCAAAGAAATCAGTTACTGCTGAGATAATCAACCTCGAGGACCATGAGAAGTTAGGGTTGCTCTACACGATGTCTACGAATACAGGATATTCATTAAGGCATCTCTTAGTATTTCCATACCCAGTAATAACTGTCATTGGCCAATTGAAACAACCATAATCCAATAACATTAAGGCAACAAAGGGCATAGGATCCTCAGAATGAAGGTCCAGGTCACCCCACTAGGCAAGCATACCAGTGGAAGTATTTGCAGAAGTTGGGGGAAATCTATAATTGATGGTGGAGGAGAGATGATAAATATCAATTACAGCCTCAGGACCAGCAGCAGAAGCAGGGACTGTAGGTGCTTCTCACTGACCCTCTTGCCTTACCTCTTACTTCTTCTAGGAAAATGTACCTTGAAGGCGACTCTGTGAGTAATTGGACTTGTACCTCCACTTTCCAGGAGATGTGATGTCCCCTTATTCTGTCATGTTGTTCCCATGGTTTAGTTTGTGAACCAGATATAATTAGAGGGTGTAAATGAATCGCAATGATGCAAGGGGCAGACTATAAGACATCTTTTTACAACTTTTCAGGCTGGATTGGCTTCACTGATCCTCCAAACAGCTGCCACCACAACCAACCTACTCAGTGCAGACCCATGAATTTTGCTACCTGAGGCCAACTAGCCACACATAAGTCTTTGTCTTCTCTGTCCCTTTCTGACTCAGCTTCAGATGAAATGCCACACCAAAGAGCATTTATTTTGGCATCTGAGAAGCCACTGAAGGTGTTGAATGGTGCAAACCAGTTGTGCTGAGGGGCAAAGCAGTGGGACCAACTCTGGCCAGTAGAGGCAAGAGATGGGAGAGAGGCAGACAGATAAATTATCTTTCTTTCCTTACTCCCATGGAATGTTCCGGATCATGATTTCACCATGCAGCCTGCCCAAATGGGTTGACCTGCTCAGTGATCTGCCATCTCCTTCAGTTCCTTGTGAAGTAATAGACAGCATGTGACCTCACATTGCCTCACTCCCTTGCTCTCACCCCAGCTGCCCTGGACTTTTATCTCTCAAATAAAATAGAATTTAGTCCTCGGCTCAGATTCTATTTTCTAGGAACCTAAATTAAATAACTACACTATCCAAACCCCTTTGAAGTTAGATATGACCACGCAACTGAATTCTAGCCACTTAGCCACTGGAATATAAGAAGAAACCACATATGCTCATTTCTAAACTTGGCACATAAAAATTTGCTCTCTTTCCCTACCGACTAACTAGAAAGGAAAAATCAGAAGGAAAGCCAGGGCCACTTGGAAGCCTGTATAAGACAGAGCCTATGTGAGCCTGAGTTCTCTGAATGACAGTGGAGGAGCACGATCTGCTGACTTGTTCACCATCCCATGACCATTCCATGAACTGGAAATAAGCTCCTGTCTGAAGGATATATATTTGAGGTCTATTGCTCATGGCAATCAGCATGCCCTAGTTAATTGACTTAGGTTGTCATTAAACCGGTAACTACAATTAATAAAGTTTAAGGTCCTAAAAAAAGATATATCACTAAGGCTGTAAGTCACATTTTCCTTTTTTCTTTTTTGTTTTTTCACCTGCTTACCTGAAACCACATATTATTTGGAAATTTGTGTAAATGGAGTAAAACAACAAAGTTATGACACATGTCTCCAAAATTCACAGTTAATAGGTTAAAAGTCTCTCCCACCCAGCTACTCTTCAACGCCTCTCTTCACATGTCCAGAAAAAAAGTCAAATGATCTGAGCCGGCAGATGCCAATCTGCTTGGATATCTTTGTGCTGATTTTATTAACAACAGCTAGGAAAGGAAGAGAAACTAAGCTAGATGCAATCACTGAAACTAAGAGATAAACTAATTGAACTAATGAACCAAGAGATGAAACTAAGAATTGAACTAATTCTTCATTCCTACTGTCCATGTTACCCACAAATGAGAACAATTTTTCTCTAAAAAGTAGAAAAGTCCCCATGGGAGGAGCACTTTATTTTTTGATATTATAGTAGATGGTGCCCTCTGACCTTAAGAACTCGGGAGGACACTTTGACATATCACCATCCCTCCCTTCCCCCAAATCACTGCTCCAGCTTTTCCACAGACAACCCAAATACCCCTGCTCAATTCACTCTCTTTCTCTCTCCTACTACCCCCACAATCAGTCCCAGGTAAGCCTGTGGGGTAGTGGAAATAGTACAGTTCCTGCCTTTCTCTCCCAGTGCTGTATTCAGTAAGAAAAGAACAGATGCTGGGTCAGTCATGTGCTGCAGATGAATGGGAACAGCTTAGCAGAGATGCTGCTAAAGGAGAGACCCAAACCAACCCAAAGACCAGGGAGGGGGTGGATCAGGAATACCAGATGAAGTCGACATCTGGGGCTTCTTGCTGGGGGCAAAGAAGCAGGTCATAGATCTTGCTAGATCTCAGCCACACTAATGGGACATCTTTTTTTTTTAATTGAAGTATAGTTGATTTGCAATGTTGTGTTAGCTTCTGTTGTACAGCAAAGGAGTTTAGTTATACATATTCTTTTTCATATTCTTTTCCATTATGGTTAACGACAGAATATTGAATATAGCTCCCTGTGATTTACAATAGGACCTTGCTATTTATCCATTCTCTACATAATAGTTTGCATCTGATGGAATGAGACATCTGAAATGAAGGGAAAATTTCATATTACCTTTATTTGTTCACTCAGCATAGACTCACTGAGGGCTTACTCTATACCAGGTGCTGTCACTGGAAATATTGCGGTGGGCAAGATAATTTGATATCTGCTCTAACTGAGCCTGTGGTCTAGTCTAGAAACTCAATACCATACTTTCAACAAGTCAAAGGTGCTGAGGGATTCATTCCCACCTGCTTTCTGCAGAAAATGAATTTCAAAAGAAGTGAGTTTCATTACCTTAAACATCACTTATAAAACCCCTAAAAGGGTCCTCTCATGGCTTAAGATATAAATCTCGAGACGTTGAGCTCAAGACCCTGAACTAAAACTCAGGGCGCAAGTTCTGAAAAATAGTAATTTCTACCATCTACTTAGGTTCTTTCCTCTCTTAAGGTTTGCTCCCATGAGTTAGGTATCGGATCCCCCTTTTCAGCTGAAAAAAATAGAGCCTGAGAGAGGTTAAATCAAGTCACATACCTCTTCTTTCATTTTTGTTTACTCATTTGTTAGACGTCCATATTTGCACATATTTGTTTGGCATTCAGTAAATACTTGGGGGCACATTTATTGACTATCCACATATTTATCAGACATCCAGTAAATTTATTGTTCATCCACTATCCATCAGTGTGTGTGTGTGTGTGTGTGTGTGTGTGTGTGTGTGTGTGTGTACTTTTCTAGGCTGGAAAGAACAATGAACAAAAGAGTCCCTCCCCACAAAACCCAAGAAAAAAGCACTTGCCCTCATGGGGCTTGCCTCCTAGAATGGAAAAAATGGTTAGAAATTCTTAAATGAGTAAAATCAATACTTATTAAATAGGGAAAAGTACAAAGGGAAAAATAAAGCAGGGGAAGAGGAAAGGAAGTGTGATGTGGGGGGTGTAATTTCAGATAGGGAAGGACTGTTGAGAAAGTGACAGGGCAGCAGACAGCTGAGGAGGTGGGGAGTGAGCCATGCAGGTTTCCAGGGGGAAAGCTTTCCATGAGAGTTCACATAAGTGCAAAGACTCTGAGTGGGAAGCATGCTGGCCTGTCTGAGTGGCAGCAATGAGGCCAGGGAGTTGAAATCAAATAAGTGGGTGAATAGCGTGAAAAAAGGTCAGAGAAGCACAAAGATGAAAGATCATGTAAAAACTGGCTTTACTCAGTCATTGTAAGAACAATGGCTTTTACTCAAATTAGGATGAGAAACCATGAAAGGGTGCTGAGGATTGGAAAGACATCATCTCACCTATATCTTAACAGAATCACTCTGGCTGTCTTGCTGAGAATAGATTTTAGAGAGGTACGGGCAGAGCAGTGAGACCAGGATGATCTTGGAACAATCCAAGTGAGAGAGAGCTCATGGCTTAACCCAGAGCAGTAATAACGAAGGTGCTAAGAATGGCCAGCATCTGCATATATCGAGAAGGCAGAGCCAACAGATTTTCTGACAGATAGATGTGGGTTGTGAGAAAAAAAAAAAAAAGAGGAAAGTCTGAGATGTCCTGAACACCTGTAGCCAGAGCAGTAGGAAGAATGGATTGTCACTTACTGAAATAAGGAGAGACATTGGGACAGAATCCTCAAACTCAGATCCTTGATGACTATAGACCGTAAGCCATGCCTAGTTCCATGTAAATTGTAATCTAAACATACGATTTACAGTTTCATTTTTTTGAAATAACAGTGAGGACAAAGCAAGTGGAAATCAAATAGGGAAGGATCGATAATTCTTTTTAATTAGTAAGAAATTATAACAAGCCTTCATCCACCTACCATTCTGGATTTATTTCTCACTATTTCCCTGGGATAGTGCCTTGTTTCTAGGAATCTGGTTGTCTGAGTTTGGGATCCTCCAGAAACAGAGTCTTCAACAAGAATTTTGGTGCAGGGAGTTTGTAGTGGAGCAATTCTCAGGGAGCAGGAGAAGGGGGTGGTAGAAGAAGGGAACACCAATGCAGAGATGCATCGCTGAGCTGGTTATCACCCTGGGCCACTGAGGCTCAGTACCACTGGTGGGGGGGATCTCTGAGAAACCACATAGAATGCATCTCAGAATTGTCCCTGTGACAATTCTGGGATATTCCCACTGACTCTCAGCTTCCCTTAGCTGTGGGATACCTCCACAGACATTGACTCCCTAACACTTGTGGACCATCTTTGCTGTACTGAACAGGCTTTCTAGGCATCAAAGAAAGCCTGAGGCCAACAAAGCAGAGACACATCCTTGTAGACACTTGGGATGGGACCTGTCACTGTGTGGAACTGTCTAGCCCCCTTGATCTTAAACCAGGTGGGAGGGTGGTGACATGTGGCGCAGGTCATCACAAATGACCACTACACATGTTTCCCATCACCTGGCCTGTTCTTTCACCTGCTCACACTTCAGTCATCCTGTTTTCCTTCCACCACCATTGCACTCACACACACCCTCTCCTTCCTCTCTACCTACAATTGCGAATAACAGTCAAATTCCAGCTGGAATGTCACTTTCTCCAAAAAGCCTTGGACTCCTTCCAGTTAAATGAGCCTCTCACTATTCTTAATGCCTACAGCACGAACACACCTGAATTTGGACCCTTAACTCCAATCAGTGCTTTATGGATACTTAGAGATTTATGAATGTTGGTAATTTACCTTCCCAAGTAGATCATAAATACTTCAGGGACTTCCCTGGTGGTCCAGTGGTTAATATTATGCACTTTCTACAGACTGAAAGTGAGGGGTTGGAAAAAGATATTCCATGCAAATGGAAATCAAAAGAATGCTGGAGTAGCAATTCTCATATCAGACAAAATAGACTTTAAAATAAAGACGATTACAAGAGACAAAGAAGGACACTACAAAACGATCAAAGGATCAAACCAGTGAGAAGATATAACAATTGTAAATATTTATGCACCCAACATAGGAGCACCTCAATACAGAAGGCAAATGCTGACAGCCATAAAAGGGGAAATCAACAGTAACACAATCATAGTAGGGCACTTTAACACCCCACTTTCACAAATGGACAGATCAACCAAAATGAAAATAAATAAGGAAACACAAGCTTTAAATGATACATTAAACAAGATGGACTTAATTGATATTTATAGGACATTCCATCCAAAAACAACAGAATACACATTTTTCTCAAGTGGTCATGGAACATTCTCCAGGATAGATCATATCTTGGGTCACAAATCAAGGCTTGGTAAACTTAAGAAAATTAAAATCGTATCAAGTATATTTTCTGACTACAACGTTATGAGACTACATATCAATTACAGGAAAGATCTGTAAGAAACACAAACACATGGAGGCTAAACAACATACTACTTAATAACCAAGAGATCACTGAAGAAATCAAAGAGGAAATTAAAAAATACCTAGAAACAAATGACAATGAAAATATGACAACCATAAACCTAGGGGATGCAGCAAAACCAGTTCTAAGAGAGAAGTTTGTAGCAATACAATCCTACCTTAAGAAAGAAGAAACATCTCAAATAAATAACTTAACACTACACCTAAAGCAATTAGAGAAAGAAGAACAAAAAACCACAAAGTTAGCAGAAGGAAAGAAATCATAAAGCTCAGATCAAAAATAAATGGAAAAAAAATGAAGGAATTAATAACAAAGATCAATAAAACTAAAAGCTGGTTCTTTGAGAAGATAAACAAAATTGATAAAACATTAGCCAGACTCATCAAGAAAAAAAGGGAGAAGACTCAAATCAATAGAATTAGAAATGAGAAAAGAAAAGTAACAACTGACACTGCAAAAATACAAAAGGTCGTGAGAGATTACTACAAGCAACTCTATGCCAATAAAATGGACATACTGGAAGAAATGGACAAATTCTTAGAAATGCACAACCTTCTGAGACTGAAGCAGGAAGAAATAGAAAATATGAACAGACCAATCATAAGCACTGAAATTGAAACTGTGATTAAAAATCTTGCAACAAACAAAAGCCCAGGGCCAGATGGCTTCACAGGTGAATTCTATCAAACATTTGAAGAGTTATCACCTATCCTCAAACTCTTCCAAAATACAGCAGAGGGAGGAATGCTCCCAAACTCATTCTACGAGGCCACCATCACTCTGTTATCAAAACCAGACAAAGATGTCACAAAGAAAGAAATCTACAGGCCAATATCACTGATGAACATAGATTCAAAGATCCTCAACAAAATACTAGCAAACAGAATCCAACAGCACATTAAAAGGATCATACACTATGATCAAGTTAGGTTTATCCCAGGAATGCAAGGATTCTTCAAGATACACAAATCAATCAAGGTAATACACCATATTAACAAATTGAAGGAGAAAAACCATATGATCATCTCAATAGATGCAGGGAAAGCTATTGACAAAATTCAACACCCATTTATGATAAAAACCCTCCAGAAAATAGGCATAGAGGGAACTTTCCTCAACATAATAAAGGCCATATATGACAAACCCACAGCCAACATTGTCCTCAATGGTGAAAAACTGAAACCATTTCACTAAGATCAGGAACAAAACAAGGTTGCCCACTCTCACCACTCTTATTCAACATAGTTTGGGAAGTTTTAGCCACAGCCATCAGAGAAGAACAAGAAATAAAAGGAATCCAAATTGGAAAAGAAGTAGTAAAGCCATCACTGTTTGCAGATGACATGATACTATACATAGAGAATCCTAAAGATGCTACCAGAAAACTACTAGAGCTAATCAATGAATTTGGTAAAATAGCAGGATACAAAATTAATGCACAGAAATCTCTTGCATTCCTATACACTAATGATGAAAAATCTGAAAGTGAAATCAAGAAAACACTCCCATTTACCATTGCAACAAAAAGAATAAAATACCTAGGAATAAACCTACCTAAGGAAACAAAAGACCTCTATACAGAAAATTATAAGACGCTGATGAAAGAAATGAAAGATGATACAAATAGATGGAGAGATATACCATGTTCTTGGATTGGAAGAATCAACATTGTGAAAATGATTCTACTACCCAAAGCAATCTACAGATTCAATGAAATCCTTATCAAACTACCACTGGCATTTTTCTCAGAAATAGAACAAAAAATTTCACAATTTGTATGGAAACACAAAAGACCCCAAAATAGGCAAAGCAATCTTGAGAAAGAAAAACGGAGCTGGAGGAATCAGGCTCCCTGACTTCAGACTATACTACAAAGCTACAGTAATCAAGACAGTATGGTACTGGCACAAAAACAGAAATATAGATCAATGGAACAGGATAGAAAGCCCAGAGATAAACCCACACACATATGGTCACCTTATATTTGATAAAGGAGGCAAGAATATACAGTGGAGAAAAGACAGTGTCTTCAATAAGTGGTGCCGGGAAAACTGGACAGCTGCATGGAAAAGAATGAAATTAGAACACTCCCTAACAGCACCCACAAAAATAAACTCAAAATGGATTAAAGACCTAAATATAAGGCCAGACACCATCAAACTCTTAGAGGAAAACATAGGCAGAACACTCTATGACATAAATCACAGCAAGATCCTTTTTGACCCACAATCCTAAAGAAATGGAAATAAAAAAAATAATAAACAAATGGGACCTAACAAAACTTAAAAGCTTTTGCACAGCAAAGGAAACCATAAATGAGACGAAAAGAAAACCCTCAGAATGGGGGAAAATATTTGCAAATGAAGCAACTGATAAAGGATTAACCTTCAAAATTTACAAGCAGCTCATACAGATCAACATTAAAAAAACAAACAGCCCAATCCAAAAATGGGCAGAAGACCTAAATAGACATTTCTCCAAAGAAGATATATACAGATTGCCAACAGACACATGGAAGAATGCTCAACCTCATTAATCATTAGAGAAGTGCAAATCAAAAGTACCATGAGATATCACCCCACACCAGTCAGAATGGCCATCATCCAAAAATCTATAAACAATAAATGCTGGAGAGGGTGTGGAGAAAATGACACCCTCTTGCACTGTTGGTGGGAATGTAAATTGATACAGCCACTATGGAGAACAGTATGGAGGTTCCTTAAAAACCTAAAAATAGAACTACCATACAACCCAGCTATCCCACTACTGGGCATATACCCTGAGAAAACCATAATTCAAAAAGAGTCATGTACCAAAATGTTCATTGCAACTCTATTTACAATAGCCATGACATGGAAGCAACCTAAGTGTCCATCAACAGATGAATGGGTAAAGAAGATGTGGCACATGTATACAGTGGAATATTTCTCAGCCATAAAAAGGAACAAAACTCAGTTATTTGTAGTGAGGTGGATGGACCTAGAGTCTGTCCTACAGAGTGAAGTAAGTCAGAAAGAGAAAAACAAATACCGTATGTTAACACATATGCATGGAATCAAAAATAATAATAATAATGTTCATGAAGAACCTAGGGGCAAGATGGGAATAAAGATGCAGCCTTACTAGAGAATGGACTTGAGGATACGGGGAGGGGGAAGGGTAAGCTGGGACAAAGTGAGAGATTGGCATGGACATATATACACTACCAAACTTAAAATAGATAGCTAGTGGGAAGCAGCCGCATAGCACAGGGAGATCAGCTCGGTGCTTTGTGACCACCTAGAGGGATGGGATAGGGAGGGTGAGAGGGAGGGAGATGCAAGAGGGAGGAGATATGGGGACATATGTATATGTGTAACTGATTCACTTTGTTATAAAGCTGAGACTAACACACCATTGTAAAGCAATTATACTCCAATAAAGATGTTTAAAAAATAAAAACTATTACAAGAGACAAAGAAGGACACTACATAATGATCAAGGAATCAATCCAAGAAGATATAACAATTGTAAATATTTATGCACCCAACATAGGAGCACCTCAATACATAAGGCAAATGCTAACAGCCATAAAAGGGGAAATCGACAGTAACACAATCATAACACCAATGGACAGATCATCCAAAATGAAACTAAATGAGGAAACACAAGCTTTAAATGACACATTAAACAAGGTGGACTTAATTGATATTTATAGGACATTCCATCCAAAAACACCAGAATACACTTTCTTCTCAAGTGCTCATGGAATATTCTCCCGGATACACCATATCTTGGGTCACAAATCAAGCCTTGGTAATTTTAAGAAAATTGAAATTGTATCGAGTATCTTTACTGACCACAATGGTATGAGACTAGATATCAATTACAGGAAAAAAGACCTGTAAAAAAATGCAAACACATGGAAGCTATACAATACACCACTAAATAACCAAGAGATCACTGAAGAAATCATAGAGGAAATCAAAAAATACCTAGAAACAACTGACAGTGAAAAGAGTACATGCTTCCACTGTAGGGGGCACAGGTTCAATCCCTGGTCGGGGAACTAAGATCTCACGTGCTTCACGGCGCAAGCAAAAAAGAAAAAAAGGTGCTTGAGGGCCAGAATTCCTTGTATCCACTCTGTTGATTAATCCTACTCCATACAGGTGGTTTTGACCTCCTCTGGCAGCAAAGAAGGACAAAGAGAGCAACCAGGTAGCTGGTTGCCATCAATGTTACCATCTCAAATTACCTTGGAAAGTCACTAGGTGAATGAGCTTTTCTTTCTTTTTTTTTTTAAGAGGATGGTTAGCATTTTTCAGCAATAAAGCTTTTTTTTCATTTTTATTGGAGTATAGTTGGCTTACAATGCTGTGTTAATTTCAGGTGTACAGCAGAGTGATTCAGTTACACATATACATATATCCACTGTTTTTTAGATTCTTTTCCCGTAAAGGCCATTACAGAGTACTGAGTAGAGTCCCTGTGCTATGCAGTAGGTCCTTATTAGTTACCTATTTTATATATAGTAGTGTGTATATGTGAATGGGCGTCTTTTATTCTCCAAATGAAAGGCAGAACGGGCAGTTCCATGGGTATCTATAAACACTTGGCGCATTTACACTGCTTGAATGTAAGAACTCTCAAGCTCAGGGGTTTTTTTTAAATGAACACTGAACATAGCAGGGAGGAGTGAGACTTGAAATAGTGCTAGATTGGTTTCAGATTGAATACATCTCTCTCCTATTTAAAATATCAGGTGTGGGCTGGATGAAGGCAAGGGCCAGGAAACTTCATTCTTTGTAGATGGTATTTTGCAAATGGAAGACTCTCTTGCACAGAGAGAGTGGGTAAAAATGGCTGGTACTTCTCCCAGAAAGAAAACGGCTTCAGGCATAACTGGGAATAATAGTATGTACCTCCGATAGAGGAGTGGGATGAGACGGAAGGGAGGGAGCTGGTCCCTTGAGCATATTAAAAGCAACCCTGGATGTGATTATAGCTTGGTGCTTATATTATTTTTAATATCCTTATCCATTCGAGATGCATACTGATGTACTGATGTGTGAAGCAGTGTGAGTCCAGAATTTGCTCTAAAATATGTCAATAAAAAAGGACCCCCAAAACATTGATTTTGTTAAAACTAGGTACGCGGGTAAAATGTCTCTATTTTGTGTGCTTGGAACTTTTCATCATGAAATATTTTTTAAAAGAGCCACATGCTGGGTCAGAAAGTTGCATACAGCTGAGGTACCAAGCTGTGAGCCTCTGACTGTAGCAGCTGCTACAGCAGCAATAAATAGAAAATTCATGAACCTTTATGGCTCATCATCACTGAGGCATTGCTGCATGGAGTGGGAAGATTCTTCATATTGCGGGAGGAGGGTCCTGGCCTGGTGAAAACTAGGATTGCAGCCTTTGTTCTCTGCACAAACTTCCCCCAGATGCCACCCCTTGCCTCCCTCTCGATATAGTTGACAGAGTATCAGAGTCATTGAACCTTTTGCCATCACCATCCCTACAGCTTCAATACCCTACTGACCACAACATGAATTCTCTCGCTGCCCGATTCATGTTCATCCAATTCTACTATTTCAGTACATTTCATTTCTATCCCAAAACACGTGCACATCTAATACGGTACATTTTGCATCCATATCGCTTAACAGTGTTTTCCCATGATATCATGTATATCTCCCCTATCCAGTAATCACTCCTCTCCCACCAGCTGTTGTTTGTCTTTCTACATTTACTTTCCCCTACAAAATGAACCCACATCTGCACTGGCCCAAAGCCTTCTCTCCAACCAGTGTCTTCCTCAACTTTCCACCCTGACAGAAAACCTAGCCCAGTGCTAGGCTGACTCCTAGTAAACAGTCCTCAGTTTTACTTATTGAGCTGCTAATTAAATACGGGGATATAAGCATGAAAACTTCATTCACCCAACCGACAATTGTTAAGCACTTATTATGTGCCATACCCTAGATCTACAAAAATAAATAAATTAGGTACCAACCTTAAAGAAGGTCAAAATCTTGTAGGGGAGATAAGTGCATACACAACTACAACATGTTGTAAAAAATTGTAGATAGATGTGTATTATTAGATAAAGTGGCAACATCAATGAATACACTTGATTTGACCTTTTGGAGTTAGGAAGTGGGGCTATGAGGAGGGGGCTTCCAAAGATGAGAAAACACTTGATTTTGCCTCTGCATGTGGTGGAGTAGCAGTTTGTCAAGTACGTATAAAAACTGGACATAGAGGGCTTTCCTGGTGGCGCAGTGGTTGAGAGTCCGCCTGCCAATGCAGGGGACACTGGTTCGTGCCCCGGTCCGGGAAAATCCCACATGCTGCGGAGTGGCTGGGCCCGTGAGCCATGGCCGCTGAGCCTGCGCGTCTGGAGCCTGTACTCCGCAACTGGAGAGGCCACAACAGTGAGAGGCCCACGTACCACAAAAAAAAAAAAAAAAAAAAAAAAAAAACTGAAGATAGAAATTATAAAGACTCTGCATGAAGCTAGAACTAATAAAGGGAAGTCATGAGAGAGAAGGTCAGAGGAATAGAATATGAAGGTTCTTCATGCTACAAACTTTGAGGTTTATTCCACAGAAATCAGAAAGTCACAGAAAGCTTTTAATCAGGGCTGTCAAATAATATTTGCAGTTTGAAAATTTTTCCGTGTAGTAAGGGATGTCTTTGAAGGCTTGGGGTGAGGTAAGAAATGCAGAGCAATGCAGGTAACGTCAGCAGTTACAGGATGATTGTAATTGTGCCCAAGAGAGATGATATGAACCTGAATACAGGCAGTGGCAGCAAAGGTAGATTGAACTAGCCCATTAATGTATCATCTGCCTGATTTAAACTTTTATTCCCCAGCCCCAAAAAGAGTATATTTCCTCTAAGGAGCTATCCTGAGAGTTTGTGAGGGAAAATCTGGGAGCAGATGACAAACAGCTAGGAAATCTGCAAAAATGTGTGCCCTGCTGTGACCTTGGTTTTATGTCCAGAATGATGGGCCAGTGGTCCAGACACATCTGCCTGAGTGAACAAGAACTGACACTGACACACAGCCATGGTGATAAACAAAAGTCAAGACTGATTTTTGACAAGAATGAAAGCTTTCTGCCTGCTACCCCTGTCTTCTGGGAATTTTAGGGTTTGGAGAAATCGCCGTGGTCTGTTGTAAAATTCTTGAATGCCCATGTGAGATTGAATGCCATTTAGATAAATGATCCGTTTAGAGCGATGGTTCACATAGCAGAATTATTCAGCTGGTTGCTCTGGAATGTGTTCGTTTTAAAGTTCAGTCGAAGTTAGTTTTGGCCAAGGACTTTGCAAACTTTGTTAGAAATTAAGTTCCAGGTGGTAAGGTCCTGGACAAGTAACAGTAGGTACGGCAAAGGTGTCAAGAGCTCTATAGGTTTAATTGGCTAAGTGTTTATTGAGTACTAACATAGGGCTACTCCATTCTAAGAAAATCGTTGATGTAGAAGACAGTTCATTCTTCAGGAGGAAACGGCCCAAGTAATTCTTCAAGGCAGACAACTGCAGAGCCACAACCTGTGTTATTTTTATTTTAAGATTTTTTTTTTGATGTGGACCATTTTTAAAGTCTTTATTGGATGTGTTACAATACTGCTTCTGTTTTATATTTTGGGTTTTTGGCTGCAAGGTATGCAGAATCTTAGCTCCCCAACCAGGGGTTGAACCCATGCCTCCTGCACTGGAAGGCGAAGTTTTAACCACTGGACCACCAGGGAAGTCCCATGACTTGCGTGTCGTGTGGCGGGATGCAAGCAGGATTCTTGCCCCCACTGCGTCTGTTTTGGCTACTTCATCCTTCTCTCTTTGGAGCCTTGACCACGTCTGCTCCTCTCCCTGCCTCTGTCCCCCAAGAACCAGGACACCATATGCAGCTGTTCCAAGCATCCCACTTCAGCACTTTCCTCCTGGTCAGCACCTTTTCCAAATTACCTCGTGCTCTAAAATGACCCTTTTCTGCTCCTTCTCCAATTCCCTCCAAACAAGACCACTAACTATTCCATCTTCTCTGCTAGGTGTTAGAGGAAAGGTCATCAAATGCCTGATTAAATCAATCCGCTCTAAAGTACAGGTGGTAGGAGGCTTAACCCTCCTAGCCGCTTTCAGAAGAACCTATTATTCTGAATGTATCTTTGATTTGTAGGATGTGTGAGGGAGTTATTTTTGAGGTATAGGGAGTTACACTTTTTCCTCCTCTATTCATACTGACCAGAGCCTCTACATCCAATTTTTCTTCTTCACAGAGATTCCCTTCTGAACTAAAGACAATGCATGCTATGGCTCCAATGCACCAGGTTATAAATAAAGAACCTCAGTAGGAAGCCTGGCTAGGTTTGTTGATTCTTACCATCTGTAGCTGAGTTCCTTCCCTAGAGTTGTGTGCACACACTTGAACTTTTTCTCGATTGGCTTGTATGGCTTCTAGTAAAGATAAAAGTTATATTGATTTCCTGTTGCATTGTTACCTTGGTCAAATGGCAAGATATCTAGCTCAGAAGTTCGTATTAGATAAAAATAGTGTGAAGTAGTGACCACAGCGCACACCCTCCAATGAGAGTAAATTAACATGGAGAGAACAAAGGAGTGAGCTGCATCTTTATGATATTATATTCCAACATCAGCTCATTGCATACAGACAAACCTGAGCTTAACAAAATCCCAACAATACCATAAAAAAGGAAACAAGTAGGAAATACACACACACACACATACACACACACATTTCTTACTAATGCTCTTACAGTCAGTTCTGCCTCAAACTTCAGATCAGATCGTTGTTTCCTCAGTTTCACACCAGATGAATTCATGGTTTGCATTCAGAGGCTTTGCTGTAGCAAGTATATATTTCTTTTAATACTAAACACTTAGCATTGAGCATATATTCCCTTGAATGAAATGCCTAGACAGAGTCCATGACTGGGCTCACAGTTTAATGACATAAACGGGTGGTCACAGCACAGTGTAAAGGGAGGTATGACAGAGACACAGGTTGCAGGTCAAGGGCACACAGGGCAGGAGCTCCTCCCCCACTTAAGAGTGCGGGCAGGGGAACATCAGGGAAAATTTCTTGGAGACAGAGGATCTGAGATGAAAGATTTTATTTTTTATCTATGCTTTTTATTTTTTTAACTTTGTATTTTGAAATAATGTCAGTCTTAACAAAAACGTTGTATGAATAATACAAAGAATTCTCATGTATCCTTCATCCAAAGGTACTAAATGTTATATTAAAGTATGCTGTCTCTCATATATATGTGATACATATATTTATAGACAGATACACATTTTTTAAACCATTTGAGTGCAACTTGCAGAGTATGTTGCCTTTACTCTCAAATACTCGAGTGTGTGTTTCCTAAATGCAAAGACATTCTCTTCTGTAGCCTACAATTAGCAAAATATAAAATTAATACTGATCTAATGCTACTATCTTATATGGAACCTTACTCAAATTTCACCAATTGTCCCAACATGTACTTTATAGCAAAAGAACGTGCCAGCTCATGTGCTGCACTCAGTTGAGGTATGTGTTTAGTTTCCTGCAGTCTAAACTGGTTTCTTTGTCTTTCCTGACCTTGTCATTTTTGAAGTGCATAGTTTAGTTACTTAGGAGAATGTTGCTCAAGTTGGTTTTGTCTATTGCTTTTTCATTATTAGATCTAGCGTAAGCAATTTTGGCAGAAATGCCAGAGGTGAGATTGTGTTTTTGAGATGAGTTTTAAAGAATGAGGAGAAGCCAGCTTGCAGAACCTATGGCCAGATTAATTTATTTTTGCATTCAAGACTTGGGAGGATGGAAGGTGAAGGGCAAAGGGAACGGCTAACCTATAGTAGCTAGTATTTATCAAGTACTTACTATGTGCCAGGCACTGTTCTAAATGCATAAGTGCATAAATACATAAGTTAACTCAATCATCCTCACAACATCCTCATAATTGTTCTTTTCCCATTTCTCAGATCAGAGAGATTGAGACACAAAGAGACAAAGCTAGCAAGTGGGCCAGCCAGGATTCAAATCCGCATATACTTTCAGCAGACGAGACAGTGAAAGCAAAAAATCTTAGAAAAAGAAAGGCTTGCGGCGAGTTCAGAACCAGCTGGCTTGGAGAACAGCGTGCTTGGGCCGGTCCAAGCAACTGCAGTAAAGAGACTGTAGTTTATGGCCGTGACGCTCCCGCCCCCTGCTGGCTGCACGCGCTTATTGCATACTTTTGACATGCATGGAGGGGGCACCTCTGTGCAGAGCAAAGATCACCGAAATTTCTGCAAAGTTCCTGAAATTATGCCTGATCCATGAGCATGCATCAGGAAGAAGTTGGCATTCCTTCCATCCTTCTCCTTGCCTCTCAGATCTCTGGCACGTTCTAAAGGTTGCTCAGCAGAATCAATCCTATGTCCTGTTCTCACCAACTTCTATGAAACTTCCTAGATTTTTTTTTTTAAACCATGACAAATTTGGAATCCACTGAAGCCGTAAGGAAGCTACAGTTAAATTAATCAGAATACAGTCTCCAGACAAGACAATCACTGCCGCTGAGGGAGCGTGTTTGTCCTTGGACAATATTTGAAAAAGAGCTGTGCAGCTGAAGCAAGTCATCTCACCGTGGGCTCTGAAGAGCCGAGGAGGATACAATCACTAGGCAAATAAAATGATGGAGAGGAAAAATTCCTCTGAAAGAATCAGAAGTAGCCTCTGTTTTCAATCAAATTCCCCTTCTCTTCAGAGATAAAAGGCTGTCCTTCTCAGATTCAAAACCCCTGAGGCTTCCACAAAATTCCACTGTTTTCTCTAGTAAGGAAAAGTAGAAGGAAAATAAAGCCAGAAAACAATGGCGGCACACTGATTCGTTCATATATACCAGAAATAGGCCTGGCAAAAAAAAAAAAAAAGATTTAAGTCTGTGTTTAAATTCTCAAAATATATTCTATAGGGAAATACGCTCGTTCTGCTTTTATGGCAGACTCAAACAAGACAGTGGTCATGATAAAGATTATAAAGATTATTAATCTTTAAGGTGAGCAAGCTCTTTGCTGGAATTTTGAGGATCCCGATGCAAGGATGTCCTGTGTGAGTATTAACTTGATAACTTCTGGGCACCTGTCTATCTGTCAGGTTTGGAAAGACATAAATACATTTGCATACTGCTGCTACCAAGCAGAGGGCTGAAACCTTTGCTCCCAGGTCAGATCAACTCAGTAGATAAATGCCTTATGGGGCGGTGCTTGGGCTAAGCAAGCCTGTCACCTCAAGGGCTTCTTGTTTATTTCCATAAAGCATCAAGGGCTCCATGAAGAATTTCTTTTTTAACATCTTTATTGGAGTATAATTGCTTTACAATGGTGTGCTAGTTTCTGCTTTATAAAAAAGTGAATCATTTATACGTATACATCTATCCCCATATCTTTTCCCTCTTGCGTCTCCTTCCCACCTTCCCTATCTCACCCTTCTAGGTGGTCACACAGCACTGAGCTGATCTCCCTGTGCTATGCGGCTGCTTCCCACTAGCTATCAGTTTTACATTTGGTAGTGTATATACGTCCATGAAGAATTAATCAGAACTCCATACCTTCAGTCAGTCTGGAAACTACTGTCCTACATCAGTCATCTATTGACACATTACTGGGTAGCCATCATGAAACATCCATGCAAAACAGAAATAGACTCATAGACATAGAAAACAAACTTATGGTTACCAAAGGGGAAAAGGAATAAATTAGGAGTTTGGGATTAACAGATACACACTACTATATGTCAAATAGATAACCAACAAGGACCTACTGTATAGAACAGGGAACTTTATTCAATATATTGTAATAACTTATAATGGAAAAGAATCTGAAAAAGAATAGATATATATGTATGTATAACTGACTCACTTTGCTGTACACCTGAAACTAACACAACAATTTTAAATCAACTATACTTCAATTTGAAAAAAAGAAAAGGAAAAAAACCCATCAGTGGCATGTATCATTAAGCATTCACTGCTCTCAGGAATTCCCTGGCAGTGCAGTGGTTAGGACTCCACATTCTCACTGCCAAGAGTCCGGGTTCAATCCCTGGTCCCTGGTCTGGGAACTGAAAATCTCACAAGCCGCATCACGTGGCCAAACAATAAATAAAAATAAAATAATTAAAATATACATTTTTTAAAACAAAATCACTCACTGCTCTCATGTCTGGGGTCAACTGGATGGCTCTATAGGTACTGCCTGGGCTCACACTTGTCTCATGCGTCTGAGACCATGTCTCTCATTGCCCAGCAGGCCAGGCCAGAGATGTTCCCGGTGTAGGGTTCTCAGCACGTGCACAAATGGAAAACACAATGCCTTCTTAGACCCAGACTCAGAAATGGCACTGTCACTTCTGCTGCATGCTATGGGTCAAAACAATTCATGAAACAAGTCCAGATTCCAGGGAATGAGACTGTCTTTTCTTCAAGAGGAAATGTAGTCTCAAGGCAAAGGGCGTGGGTACAAGGATGTGTTAAAGAATCGGGGCCATGGCTGGAATCTACCACAGGCTCAGAATATCAGTAAAATCTGCCAAGTGACTCTCCACTTTCCCACGTATACGCTCTTCACTTCTCTCAATGGATGATCCACAAACAGTGCTCTCTAGATTCTCCTGGTGAGATTCAATAAGATGAAATGCTTAAAGCTTAAGGACAACTTTTCTCCCTGTGAGATCTGGAGCACCCCAGATCACTGGAAAGATCATCCCAGAGCCTTTGGATCTGATATGAGTTGCCACTTACTGCTATCAATTCCTCATTACTACCTGGTCCAAACTTCATTAGAGAACAGTCTAAAGTTTAAGAAAAAGCAGGAAAATGTCCCTAATTTTGTCTCCTACTATTTCACAATCTTTGGTCAAAAAATATACATTCATTTATATTTTGTTTTAATTTTTAGAAACGTGTGACAAAATAAGATTTTAAAAGTGAAGATATCACAGGTTAACTTCTTGCAATTGCAGTTGGAGTCTTTCTGGGGAAAATTGGGCTAAAACAATTTTAGCCTACACGTACTATTTGGAAACTATTTTATTTGTGAGAAGAAACTAAAGGAACTTTTTTTTTCCTTTGCTTTTGGCTTTTGAATGACCATGCTGAAATTTCTTACTTGAATAAGTTCATATAGTGACTATTTTGTTCTCAAATGATTTGGTTTTACCCAAGTCATTATTTCCTTCCTTCTCAGTCTTTCATTCCTCTTTCTTTTCCCATAACTGTTCTGCTGCCTCACTAAAAATAACATGTAGATGGAAAATACAAGACCCTTCTTCCCTCAGTTTGCAAATTCATAAACAGCATTTAATGGGTGGATCTAACATTTTACTAATTATCTTTCTCCTGCTGTAGTCCCAGTAAATTTGCAAAGAACGAGTGCAAAATGTACTCTTGTTTCTGTTTTATTTTTTCTCCTAGTTCGTCAAGATTAAAGTAACAACATGATGAACCATAATATGCTTCTCCTGGTATTTCCATCTTGCTGGGTCCATGATATACCTGGTAGCCCAATTTTCCCCAGAAGGATAAGCGCACATTCGAAATGTTAAACCCTAAACAGAGACAAATGTGGAAGCAATTTGAGATCCCCCCATTACTTCCTAAGTCCACTGAATCTCTTAATTTAGCCCCTTGACCAAAGATCTGCTCATTTTACTGCCATACAAGTTCTTTTTTACTCCACCTAACAGTCTGCCTATACCTGTTTGTATGTTGGAATGTAAAAAACAATTTCGAGGAATAAAACCGACTCCCATAACCTATCTCTGCTAATACCAAATATATTGATTGCTTGACCTTTTCTAAGTCTACTGACTAGATGGTGTATAATGTTTGCAGATTAAAGATGCTGACTTATTTCTTTTCTAAGTCAAGTTTAAACTCTGACTACCCAAAATCAAACCCCACACCCTGTCTCAACCTGCCCCGCTGTCCACGACTCTCTGACATTTGGACACCGCTTATTGATTGAATTTTTAGCAGCTATTATTCAAGGACACCCAGATTTAGCTGGACCAGCATTGGAATGGCAGTCTCCTAAGTGCCTGAAAATGAGCCAATTTGACACAAATGTGTATAATCTTTCTGCAGAAGTAAATGGATTCAACAAGGCCATCAGTTTAACTGATAATTCTCATCCAATTACGATTATCACAATAAACAGTTTTAGTAACAAAGGCATTCAGAGTATGGATTTTCCTTTTCAAGAGAGGAAATAGCACAAAAACCATTTAGTTTTCTCATCTTCAATTTTTTTGAGGTGTGAAATCCATAGTCTAAAGTCTACTTCTACATGATACTTTAAAACTAGCATATCAGTTGGGTTTTGTTTAGGTTGCAATGAAAGAATAGTTTTCCATCTCTCAAAAAGGATTTTTAAGCACTTTTAAAATGGCAAAAATTTTTAAAGTTAAGTACATTGCTTACTTTGACAGAATCTTTGCAAGCCGTTCATGACCTCAAAGATCAAAGCCAACGCTTCCAGGCTTCCCTGGTGGTGCAGTGGTTGAGAGTCCGCCTGCCGATGCAGGGGACACGGGTTCGTGCCCCGGTCCGGGAAGATCCCACATGCCGCGGAGCGGCTGGGCCTGTGAGCCATGGCCGCAGAGCCTGTGCGTCCAGAGCCTGTGCCCCGCAATGGGAGAGGTCACAACAGTGAGAGGCCTGCGTATCGCAAAAAAAAAAAAAAAAAGAAAAGAAAGAAAGAAAAAGACTAACACTTCCATTTTCATTTAGTGAGCAAGTCATTCCTAGCAGCTTAATATCCACAACCAGAAATGACTATAAACACGTCCACTTAAGAGAAATAATCAGTGGAGCATCATTGTTGACTTGATATAAAATTCAGACTGGAACACAGGCATCTTAACATCTTGTACGGTTTAGCTCTGGGTGCATAAGAATTGTCCCAAGACACTTCGAGCAGTTTTCCCATTGATACGAAAACGAGTCTTTACGTTAAATTGCATATTAGATACTCTCACCTTCTACTTAAAATAGAATTAAGGTGATCAAGTTATTGGACACTCTTAGTATGCTATTAACTTTGTGTTCTTGGAAATCCAGTCTTGTTGTAAAATGAAATTCGAACGTGAAGGACAGAATCATCACTTCCTGCCATCAAGGCAGAATCCCTCCCATAAAACCAGTGGTGACCTAGAACCAAACCAATTCATATTGGTTCTCATGAGGTGATTGTGTGCCTCTGTTTTTTTGGCTGTGCTGGGTCTTTGTTGCTGTGCGTGGGCTTTCTCTAGTTGCAGTGAGCAGGGGGGTCACTCTGTTGCGGTGCGTGGGCTTCTCATTGCGGTGACTTCTCTTGTTGCAGAGCACAGACTCTAGGCACATGGGCTTCACTAGTTGTGGCACATGTGCTTAGTTGCTCCACGGCATGTGGAATTTTCTCAGACCGGGGCTTGAACCCATGTCCCCTGCATTGGCAGGCGGATTCTTAACCACTGGACCACCAGGGAAGTCCTGTGTGTATCTCTTTTTGTATCTGTGTTTAGTGATATGTGTTGGTAGTTTGAAATTGATTGTGGTGGGAACATTTATACCACAGAAATTGGCAAGCTACTTGTAGGTTTACAAGTTAGTATCAGGGAGATGAAGGTGTTCTATATCTGTATTGTCAAATAGAGTAGCTGCTAGCTGCACGCGGCTACTGAACAGTAGAGATATGCCTGGTGTGATTGAGGAACTAAATTTTTTACTTTATTTAATTTTAATTTAAATAGCCATATGTGGGTAGTGGCTACCATTTGGGGCTGCTCAGTTCCACTGTGAAATAACAACATATGGCATCTGCCAAGATTCACGGGGCCTGAGGTAGCTGAGACTTGAGAAGAAAGAGGAGCACCCAAGATAGGGGTCACTTCAGGTCTGAGGATAATGAAATGGAAGAGCAAAGCCCTTCTGGGTTGTATCATCACTTTTTGAATCTGCTATCCATGCATTCAGTTGTTCACACACCAGGAGCAGTCAGTTGTGGGGCAGGCAGAGGAAGGCTACCTCCTCATTAAGGTAGCTCAATAAAGAAAAGTGGCCCCAATGACCTAAAATAGTGGTTACTAAATTTTAGCATGCATCAGAAACACCTGGAGGTTTGCAGCAACATGGATAGACTTAGAGATGATCATATTAAGTAAGTCAGAAAGAGAAAGACAAATACCATATGATATCACTTATATGTGGAATCTAAAATATGACTCGGGCTTCCCTGGTGGCGCAGTTGTTGAGAGTCCGCCTGCCGATGCTGGGGACACAGGTTTGTGCCCCGGTCCGGGAAGATCCCACATGCTGTGGAGCGGCTGGGCCCGTGAGCCATGGCCACTGAGCCTGCGTGTCCAGAGCCTGTGCTCCACAACGGGAGAGGCCACAATAGTGAGAGGCCCGTGTACAGCAAAAAAAAAAAAAAAAATATATATATATATATATATATATGACTCAAATGAACTTATCTACGAAACAGAAACAGACTCACAGACAGAGAACAGACTTGTGGTTGCTAAGGGGGAAGGGGGTGAGAGAGGGATGGATTGGGAGTTTGGGGTTAGCAGATGCAAACTATTATATATAGAATAGATACAAAACAAGGTCCTACTGTATAGCACAGGGATCTATATCCAATATCCTCTGATAAACCATAGTGAAAAAGAATATGAAAAAGAATGTATATATGCATGTATAATTGAATCACTTTGCTGTACAGCAGAAATTAACAAATTTGTAAATCAACTACATTACAATTTTTAAAAGATGAGGAAAGTAGATTGAAAAATCTTATCCTGTAAGTAGTGAAGAAATATTTTATAGGCTTTTTGGGAGGTGAGGGGAATGTTCAGATAGGGGATGGGAAACTGAGGTAAAAAAATGGAGTAAAAATTTTTACAGTAAAAGAAAAAAAAGAAAGAAAGAAAACCTAGAGGATTTGTTGAACCATAGATTCCTGGGTTCTACTCTGATTCAATCTGTCTGGGTTGGGGACCAAGAATCTGCATTTCTAACACATTGTAAGTAATGCCGATATCGATGGTCCAGGGACCAAACTTTGAGAACCACTACTTTTAAGCTAATTTATGTCAATCTCCAGCTCCTGCTGCTTCAATCACAGTCTGCATGCTTTTCACTCAGACTGAAATCCCATTGACTGTGTTTCCTGAGATGCTACAGCAAATCTCATTACTCTTTGTTGGTTAATTCTGCTCTTAAGATCTGGAGTTAAAACTGCAAGAAACCTAACAAGCTCTCCTACTTTGCCTCTTGCGGGATCCCTGGAGTTCTGTTGTTCCCACTGTGCCAGATGCTACGTTTGGATGTGAAATTTAAAGAGTTTCTGCTCATAGACGTAGCTGTTTATGAAAACTGCAGACACGAACTAATCCCTTTCTCTCTTTCACGGTCCCTCTCCCCAGTCCTCATAATACCTTCCAGTAGAACACACTTAACACAAGCACAAAAAGCAAAAATAACCTCCAGTATATACCTACACTTTGCAAACTCCTTGACGATATAATAGATTCAGCTGTAACTAAATTGTTTTCTTTCCCAGAAGGAAGATGGTATAATGGGCTCTTCCCCAAATGGAAATACACCTATCTGAGTAGTTTGGAGACCCAGGAATTTGGATCATGGGAGTAAATGGCTTCTCAGAGGCTTGTTTAAGACTTTTAATTCTAGTTTAGCAAATCAAGAATGAAAGGCTTTGTGCTTTCTCCTCCTGTTCTTGTTCCATTCCTCCTCAACCAGAGGATGTTCACCAAGACATTTTTTTATATATATAAGCACTTATAAAAAGACTTTTAAAGAGTAGTTTTAGGTTCACAGCAGAATTGAGGGGGACAGTGTATAGGTTTCCTATATACCCCCTGCTCCCCACAAAAGCACAACCTCCCTCACTATCAACATCCCTACCAGATGGCACATTCGTTACAAGTGATGAACCTAAGTCGGTAAGTCATAATCACTCAGAATTCATGGTTTACATCAGGGTTCACTCTTGGTGTTGTCCATTCTGTGGGTTTGGACAAATGTATAATGTCACATATCCACCATTACAGTATCATAGAGAGTAGTTTCACTGCCCTAAAAATCCTCCGTGCTCTGTCTGTTCACCCCTCCCTCCCTCCCCTCAACCCCTGACACCCACTGATCTTTTTACCATCCCCAAAGTTTTGCCTTTCAGGAAGCCATTTTTGAAACTAGTCCTGGGAGAACTAGGATAAAGAAAGATTAATAAATACAAGCTTAGTCATCAAGACAGAAATGTCAGCTAAAAACACATGTTGGTGATATAAAGAGAAATTATACAGCAGGAGAAATACAAAAGGGTAAACTTCTGAGGCACCAACTATTGCCTTGACTGCTGGGAGTTTTATTTCTGATCTGGATGTTTCCTCATTTTATGAGACAGTCTTCTGTTATGTCTAATCAGCACATGTTAGGAAATTAAGGAACATTTTTAAAGTGAGAGCAGAGGTACCAAACTCTATTCTTTCATGTGGCTATTTTTATCTCTAGGCTAAACCACTTCTAGACTAGGAAAAAATTCCTTAGCTTTCCACTGTAAACAAGAGATTAGATCTAAACTCAGAGCAGAGTATTGAATAAATAAAGATGAGTTCACTATTAGTTCTCTTTACATACAGATTATTCACAGTATGGTTACTTGCATACTTTTAAATCCATCTAGATTGGCTTTAAATAGTCTACTTAGTGGCAAAAACAATTGATATATGTTCAAAAGCAAATTAATTTTAAGGTTAGCCTGAACAAAATATTTTGAGATGGTAAACCAAATTGTTCTCCTCACACACACGCTACAAAAATTTCAAATACATACGTAAGTCAGTTTTTTCCAAACTCCACTATCTCCTCTGCACAGAAAATCAAAAGTTGACTTATTTGTCTAAGAATATTATTCATATTCTCCAGCCTCAAAAAAGGGTAAAAATTGAGGTTAATGACATGCCTACGAAATAGCAATTATGTATATGATTTCACACCATATTTATGTACTCCATATCAAGAAGCTACAAATCATTATCTCTCTCCTTCTTTCCCATTTTCATGTATTTCTTACATCATCTACATTCACCAGGTCCTGCAGTCATTTCTTTTTCCATTTTACACTTTCTTCACCTTTAAATGATACATACTTTAAAACACTAAGAGGAAGGTTTGAGTTGACATTCATAGCAACTAATTTTAATTCCTCACTGGGAATAAAGTGCTGTCATTCAAAAAGTACTCTACACTCTGACCCCTAAGATAAGACGGCCTTTAAAAGAAGAATTCTGAATGGATAGTACATATAACACAGAAGTAATTTGGTGCCAGAACTTGAAAAGATAAGATGTCTGTTTCTAGTATTTTCTTGATAATAGAGCAGGTCTCTATTACTCATTTGCTAAATTTTCTAGAAATTGATAAATTAATTATAAAGAGGAAGTTATTCTAGCACCCCCCCCCTTCATCTAATCAGCTTTTCCATTTCAGAGCTTCTATTAGTAATGAGCCATAATTGTTAACATGTGCTCACCATTTGCTGAACACCAGTAAGCACTTTACACCTATAATCTTAGCACTTTATATTAGCTCATTTAATTATCAAAATGAATTCATAGCAACAATCACTTTACAACTGCAAAAGCTGAGTTTTGAAAAAATATTAAGAATTGTCCTGGTTCACACAGCTGGTGAGGGCAGTGCTGGATTCCAAACTCTGAAGATTCAAAGCTCATGCATTAAACTCCATTCACTGCAGCTTACCTTGAAAACCGTATCCCAATGAAAGAGCTCAAAAAGAATGAGATGGTAGAAGTTTTTCAAAGTCTAATGAGATCCAAATGTCAACTAAAGCTTCCCATGAGAACTATTCATTACAACTAGCTTACAAATAGGTTAAAGAGGAAATTAGCTAAAGTAGATTTTAATCACTTAAGTGGCTTTTTTCCCCTTCAACAGGTGATTTGTTTCACCAAAGCAAATTCTGCCAAGAGAGTTAGATAAATAAGCAACGTGTAATTGAACGGTTCTTATCTAGTCTTCCTTGGAAGTTAGCGGAATTAGATTCATGGTTTCTGTCCCTTTAGCTGTAAAAAGAAAGCTAATATTTCAACTAATACCTTATAGCAAAGAAAAGGAACTAACAGTGACATTTTTCTTTTCTTCTATCTTTACCATGTTTAGCTATTTGCAACTGAACCAGTAGTACCAAAATCATGTAGCCTGCTCAAAACCATGAACCTTGACTCCGCAAGTTATTTAATTATTTTAAAAAATCAATGTGACATAGTTCCTTGGGTATTTATATACTACTCATTTCTTTACCCATGACACCCAGAGATTTCATCAACCCAACGTTTGTTCAACGGTTACCAATGAAACAACTTTCTTCTTAGAGAAAATCAGATTATGGGTTTCATTTAAACTTAGAGGAAAGAAAAGGGTTAAATAAAGAATGGGGGGGGGGGACCTTGAAGATGGCGGAAGAGTAAGACGCGGAGATCGCCTTCCTCCCCACGGATACACCAGAAATACATCCACACGTGGAACAACTCCTACAGAACTCCTACTGAAGGCTGGCAGAAGACCTCAGACCTCCCAAAAGGCAAGAAACTCCCCACGTAACTGGGTAGGGCAAAAGAAAAAACAGAGACAAAAGAATAAGGACGGCACCTGCACCAGTGGGAGGGAGCTGTGAAGGAGGAAAAGTTTCCACACACTAGGAAGCCCCTCCGCGGGCGGAGACTGCGGGAGGCAGAGGGGGGAGTTTCGGGACCGCGGAGTAGTGCACAGCGACGGGTGCGGAGGGCAAAGCGGGGAGATTCCTGCACAGACGATCGGTGCCGACCAGCACTCACCAACCCGAGAGGCTTGCTGCTCACCCACCGGGACGGGCGGGGCTGCGAGCTGAGGCTCGGGTTTTGGTTTTGGACGGAGCTCAGGGAGAGGACTGGGGTTGGCGGCTTGAACATAGCCTGAAGGGGTTAGTGCACCACGACTAGCCGGGAGGGAGTTCGGGGAAAAGCCTGCACCGGCCGAAGAGGCAAGAGACTTTTTCTTCCCTCTTTGTCTCCTGGTGCGCGAGGAGAGGGGTTTAAGAGCGCTGCTTAAAGGAACTCCAGAGACGGGCGCGAGCCGCGGCTAAAAGCGCGAACCCCAGAGACGGGCGCGAGCCGCGGCTGAGGGCGCGAGCCCCCAAGACGGGCGCGAGCCGCGGCTGAAAGCGCAAACCCCAGAGACGGGCGCGAGCCGCGGCTGAGGGCGCGAGCCCCCGAGACGGGCGCGAGCCGCGGCTGAAAGCGCAAACCCCAGAGACGGGCGCGAGCCGCGGCTAAAACCGCGGACCCCAGAGACGGGCGGGAGACGCTAAGGCTGCTGCTGCCGCCACCAAGGGGCCTGTGTGCGAGCACAGGTCACTCTCCACACCCCTCTTCCGCGGAGCCTGTGCAGCCCGCCACTGCCAGGTTCCCGGGATCCAGGGACAACTTCCCCGGGACAGCGCACGGCGGGCCTCAGGCTGGTGCAACGTCACGCCGGCCTCTGCCGCAACGTCACGCTGCCTCTGCCGCCGCAGGCCGGCCCCGCACGCAGTGCCCCTCCTTCCCCCATCCCCCAACCCCCGGCCTGAGTGAGCCGGAGGCCCCGAATCAGCGGCTCCTTTAACCCCGTCCTGTCTGAGCGAAAAAACAGACGCCCTCCAGCGACCTACACGCAGAGGCAGGGCCAAATCCAAAGCTGAGCTCCTGTGAGCTGTGAGAACAAAGAAGAGAAAGGGAAATCTTTCCCAGCAGCCACAGAAGCAGCGGATTAAAGCTCCACAATCAACTTGATATACCCTGCATCTGTGGAATACCTGAATAGACAAGGAATGATCCCAAATTGAAGAGGTGGAATTTAGGAGCGAAATCTATGATTCTTTTCCCTTTTCCTCTTTTTTTTTTTGCTGTGCGCGGGCCTCTCACTGCTGTGGCCTCTCCCATTGTGGAGCACAGGCTCCGGACGCACAAGCCCAGCGGCCATGGCCCACGGGCCCAGCCGCTCCGCGGCACGTGGGATCCTCCCGGACCAGGGCACGAACCCGTGTCCCCTGCATCGGCAGGCGGACTCTCAACCACTGCGCCACCAGGGAAGCCCCCCTTTTCCTCTTTTTGTGAAGGTGTACGTGTATGCTCCTGTGTGACATCTAGTCTGTATACTCTAGCTTCCACCATTTGTCCTAGGGCTCTATCCGTCCATGACTTTTTTTTAAAAATTCTTTTTCTTAATAATTAAGTTTAATTGTAATAACTTTATTATACTTTACCTTCGTTCTTTCTTTCTTTCCTTCCTTCCCTCCCTCCTTTAGACAACGAATCACCCCAAATTGAGGAGGTGGTCTCAGGGAGCAGGATTTATGATTTTTCCCCCTTTACCTCTTTTTGTGAAGGTGTATGTGTATGCTTCTGTGTAAGATTTTCTCTGTATAGCTTTGCTTCCAACATTTGTCCTAAGGTTCTATCCGTCCCTTTTTTTTTTTCTAAATATTTTTAATTCAATAACTATATTATACTTTATTTTATTTTTACTGTATCATCTTTCTTTCTGTCTTTTTTTCCTTCTTTCCCTCCTTCCTTCCTTCCTCCCTCGCTCCCTCCCTCCCTCCTTTCTTTCCTTCTTTGCTTCTTTCTTCCTTCCTTCCTTTCCTCCTTTCCTTCTTTCTTTCCTCATACTTCTACTAATTCTCTCTACTTTTTCTCCCTTTTATTCTGAGCCGTGTGGATGAAAGGCTCTTGGTGCTCCAGCCAGGAGTCAGGACTCTGCCTCTGAGGTAGGAGAGCCAACTTCAGGACACTGGTCAACAAGAGACCTCCCAGCTCCACATAATATTAAACAGCGGAAATCTCCCAGAGACCTCCATCTTAACACCAGCACCCAGCTTCACTCAACGACCAGCAAGCCACAGTGCTGGACAACCTATGCCAAACAACTAGCAAAACAGGAACACAACCCCACCCATTAGCAGAGAGGCTGCCTAAAATCATAATAAGGCCACAGACACCCCAAAACACACCACCAGACGTGAACCTGCCCACTAGAGAGACAAGATCCAGCCTCATCCAGCACAACACAGGCACTAGTCCCCTCCACCAGGAAGCCTACACAACCCACTGAAACAACCTTAGCCACTGGAGACAGACATCAAAAACAACGGGAACTACGAACGTGCAGCCTGCAAAAAGGAGACCCCAAACACTGTAAGATAAGCAAAATGAGAAGACAGAAAAACACACAGCAGATGAAGGAGCAAGATAAAAACCCACCAGACCTAACAAATGAAGAGGAAATAGGCAATCTACCTGAAAAAGAATTCAGAATAATGATAGTAAGGATGATCCGAAATCTTGGAAGTAGAATGGACAAAATGCAAGAAACAGTTAACAAGGACCTACAAGAACTAAAGATGAAACAAGCAACGATGAACAATGCAATAAATGAAATTAAAATCACTCTAGATAGGATCAATAGCAGAATAACTGAGGCAGAAGAACGGATAAGTGACCTGGAAGATAAAGTAGTGGAAATAACTACTGCAGAGCAGAATAAAGAAAAAAGAATGAAAAGAACTGAGGACAGTCTCAGAGACCTCTGGGACAACATGAAACGCACAAACATTCGAATTATAGGGGTTCCAGAAGAAGAAGAAAGAAAGAAAGGGACTGAGAAAATATTTGAAGAGATTATAGTTGAAAACTTCCCTAATATGGGAAAGGAAATAGTTAATCAAGTCCAGGAAGCACAGAGGGTCCCATACAGGATAAATACAAGGAGAAACACGCCAAGACACATATTAATCAAACTGTCAAAAATTAAATACAAAGAAAGCATATTAAAAGCAGCAAGGGAAAAACAACAAATAACACACAAGGGAATCCCCATAAGGTTAACAGCGGATCTCTCAGCAGAAACCCTACAAGCCAGAAGGGAGTGGCAGGACATACTGAAAGTGATGAAGGAGAATAGCCTGCAACCAAGACTACTCTACCCAGCAAGGATCTCATTCACATTTGATGGAGAAATTAAAACCTTTACAGACAAGCAAAAGCTGAGAGAGTTCAGCACCACCAAACCAGCTTTACAACAAATGCTAAAGGAACTTCTCTAGACACGAAACACAAGAGAAGGAAATGACCTATAGTAGCGAACCCAAAACAATATATAAAATGGAAATAGGAACATACATATCAATAATTACCTTAAATGTAAATGGACCAAATGCTCCCACCAAAAGACACAGATTGGCTGAATGGATACAAAAACAAGACCCTTATATATGCTGTCTACAAGAGACCCACTTCAGAACTAGAGACACATACAGACTGAAAGTAAGGGGTTGGAAAAAGATATTCCATGCAAATGGAAACCAAAAGAAAGCTGGAGTAGCAATTCTCATATCAGACAAAATAGACTTTAAAATAAGGACTATTAAAAGGGACAAAGAAGGACACTACATAATGATCAAGGGATCGATCCAAGAAGAAGATATAACAATTGTAAATATTTATGCACCCAACATAGGAGCACCTCAATACATAAGGCAAATACTAACAACCATAAAAGGGGAGATCAACAGTAACACATTCATAGTAGGGGACTTTAACACCCCACTTCCACCCATGGACAGATCATCCAAAATGAAAATAAATAAGGAAACACAAGCTTTAAATGATACATTAAACAAGATGGACTTAATTGATATTTATAGGACACTCCATCCAAAAACAACAGAATACACATTTTTCTCAAGTGCTCATGGAACATTCTCCAGGATAGATCATATCTTGGGTCACAAATCAAGCCTTGGTAAATTTAAGAAAACTGAAATTGTATCAAGTATCTTTTCCGACCACAACGCCATGAGACTAGATATCAATTACAGGAAAAGATCTGTAAAAAATACAAACACATGGAGGCTAAACAATACACTACTTAATAATGAAGTGATCACTGAAGAAATCAAAGAGGAAATAAAAAAATACCTAGAAACAAATGACAATGGAGACACAACGACCCAAAACCTATGGGATGCAGCAAAAGCAGTTCTAAGGGGGAAGTTTATAGCAATACAAGCCCACCTTAAGAAGCAGGAAACATCTCGAATAAACAACCTAACCTTGCACCTCAAGCAATTAGAGAAAGAAGAACAAAAAAACCCCAAAGCTAGCAGAAGGAAAGAAATCATAAAAATCAGATCAGAAATAAATGAAAAAGAAATGAAGGAAACAATAGCAAAGATCAATAAAACTAAAAGCTGGTTCTTTGAGAAGATAAACAAAATAGATAAACCACTAGCCAGACTCATCAAGAAAAAAAGGGAGAAGACTCAAATCAATAGAATTAGAAATGAAAAAGGAGAAGTAACAACTGACACTGCAGAAATAAAAAAAATCATGAGAGATTACTACAAGCAACTCTATGCCAATAAAATGGACAATCTGGAAGAAATGGACAAATTCTTAGAAATGCACAACCTGCCAAGACTGAATCAGGAAGAAATAGAAAATATGAACAGACCAATCACAAGCACTGAAATTGAAACTGTGATTAAAAACCTTCCAACAAACAAAAGCCCAGGACCAGATGGCTTCACAGGTGAATTCTATCAAACGTTTAGAGAAGAGCTAACACCTATCCTTCTCAAACTCTTCCAAAATATAGCAGAGGGAGGAACACTCCCAAATTCCTTCTACGAAGCCACCATCACCTTGATACCAAAACCAGACAAGGATGTCACAAAGAAAGAAAACTACAGGCCAATATCACTGATGAACATAGATGCAAAAATCCTCAACAAAATACTAGCAAACAGAATCCAACAGCACATTAAAAGGATCATACACCATGATCAAGTGGGGTTTATTCCAGGAATGCAAGGATTCTTCAATATACGCAAATCTATCAATGTGATAAACCATATTAACAAATTGAAGGAGAAAAACCATATGATCATCTCAATAGATGCAGAGAAAGCTTTCGACAAAATTCAACACCCATTTATGATAAAAACCCTCCAGAAAGTAGGCATAGAGGGAACTTTCCTAAACATAATAAAAGCCATATATGACAAGCCCACAGCAAACATCATCCTCAATGGTGAAAAACTGAAAGCATTTCCACTAAGATCAGGAACAAGACAAGGTTGCCCACTCTCACCACTCTTATTCAACATAGTTTTGGAAGTTTTAGCCACAGCAATCAGAGAAGAAAAGGAAATAAAAGGAATCCAAATCGGAAAAGAAGAAGTAAAGCTGTCACTGTTTGCAGATGACATGATACTATACATAGAGAATCCTAAAGATGCTACCAGAAAACTACTAGAGCTAATCAATGAATTTGGTAAAGTAGCAGGATACAAAATTAATGCACAGAAATCTCTGGCATTCCTATATACTAATGATGAAAAATCTGAAAGTGAAATCAAGAAAACACTCCCATTTACCATTGCAACAAAAAGAATAAAATATCTAGGAATAAACCTACCTAAGGATACGAAAGACCTGTATGCAGAAAATTATAAGACACTGATGAAAGAAATTAAAGATGATACAAATAGATGGAGAGATATACCATGTTCTTGGATGGGAAGAATCAACATTGTGAAAATGACTCTACTACCCAAAGCAATCTACAGATTCAATGCAATCCCTATCAAACTACCACTGGCATTTTTCACAGAACTAGAACAAAAAATTTCGCAATTTGTATGGAAACACAAAAGACCCCGAATAGCCAAAGCAATCTTGAGAACGAAAAAAGGAGCTGGAGGAATAAGGCTCCCTGACTTCAGACTATATTACAAAGCAACAGTAATCAAGACAGTATGGTACTGGCACAAAAACAGAAAGATAGATCAGTGGAACAGGATAGAAAGCCCAGAGATAAACCCACGCACATATGGACACCTTATCTTTGATAAAGGAGGCAGGAATGTACAGTGGAGAAAGGACAGCCTCTTCAATAAATGGTGCTGGGAAAACTGGACAGGTACATGTAAAAGTATGAGATTAGATCACTCCCTAACACCATACACAAAAATAAGCTCAAAATGGATTAAAGACCTAAATGTAAGGCCAGAAACTATCAAACTCTTAGAGGAAAACATAGGAAGAACACTCTATGACATAAATCACAGCAAGATCCTTTCTGACCCACCTCCTAGAGTAATGGAAATAAAAACAAAAATAAACAAATGGGACCTAATGAAACTTCAAAGCTTTTGCACAGCAAAGGAGACCATAACCAGGACCAAAAGACAACCCTCAGAATGGGAGAAAACATTTGCAAATGAAGCAACTGACAAAGGATTAATCTCCAAAATTTACAAGCAGCTCATGCAGCTCAATAACAAAAATACAAACAACCCCATCCAAAAATGGGCAGAAGACCTAAATAGACATTTCTCCAAAGAAGATATACAGAATGCCAACAAACACATGAAAGAATGCTCAACATCATTAATCATTAGAGAAATGCAAATCAAAACTACAATGAGATATCATCTCACACCAGTCAGAATGGCCATCATCAAAAAATCAAGAAACAATAAATGCTGGAGAGGGTGTGGAGAAAAGGGGACACTCTTGCACTGCTGGTGGGAATGTGAATTGGTTCAGCCACTGTGGAGAACAGTATGGAGGTTCCTTAAAAAACTACAAATAGAATTACCATATGACCCAGCAATCCCACTACTTGGCATATACCCTGAGAAAACCAAAATTCAAAGAGAGTCATGTACCAAAATGTTCATTGCAGCTCTATTTACAATAGCCAGGACATGGAAACAACCTAAGCGCCCATCATCGGATGAATGGATAAAGAAGATGTGGCACATATACACAATGGAATATTACTCAGCCTTAAAAAGAAATGAAATTGAGCTATTTGTAATGAGATGGATAGACCTAGAATCTGTCATACAGAGTGAAGTAAGTCAGAAAGAAAAAGACAAATACCGTATGCTAACACATATATATGGAATTTAAGGGAAAAAAATGTCATGAAGAACCTAGGGGTAAGATAGGAATAAAGACGCAGACCTACTGGAGAACGGACTTAAGGATATGGGGAGGGGGAAGGGTGAGTTTTGACAGGGCGAGAGAGAGTCATGGACATATACACACTAACAAACGTAGTAAGGTAGATAGCTGGGGGGAAGCAGCCGCAAGGCACAGGGATATTAGCTCGGTGCTTTGTGACAGCCTGGAAGGGTGGGATGGGGAGAGTGGGAGGGAGGGAGACGCAAGAGGGAAGACATATGGGAACATATGTATATGTATAGCTGATTCACTTTGTTGTAAAGCAGAAACTAACACACCATTGTAAAGCAATTATACCCCAATAAAGATGTTTAAAAAAAAAAAAAAAAGAAATAGAAGTGATTTGCCCAAATCAGTATATTAGAACCAGATCTAAGATTAGCTAGCCCCTGTTCTTCTGACTCCTAATGCAATCTCTTTTGTTCAACTTGGTTTATTTTCTTTCATGTCTTGTACTTCCCCTGTTAAAAATAGCTTGCCTATTCCCATTTTTATACAAAATATGCAGAAAAATAAAGGGAAGAAATATTTGATGTAAAAAAAAAAAAAAACATAAAATTGCATAGCCAAATAAATAGGATGGATAGATGATAGATAGATAGATAGATAGATAGATAGATAGATAGATAGATAGTAGATAGATAAGATAGATATGTATGAAAAATAGCAGAAAGAATACTTGTTATATCTTTGGACATTCTGCATCCTCTCTCTCTTAATAATATTTTCTGAGCATCTCCCTGTTTCCACAAATAGTCCTCTAGAATATATACTCTTTTTTTTTTTTTTTTTTTTTTTTTTTTTTTTTTTTTTTTTTTTGCGATATGCGGGCCTCTCACTGTCGTGGCCTCTCCCGTTGCGGAGCACAGGCTCCGGACGCGCAGGCTCAGCGGCCATGGCTCACGGGCCCAGCCGCTCCGCGGCATGTGGGATCTTCCCGGACCGGGGCACGAACCCGCGTCCCCTGCATCGGCAGGCGGACTCCCAACCACTGCGCCACCAGGGAAGCCCTAGAATATATACTCTTAAAGTTATAGCATTAAGACATATTTCCTCTGTGTAATTTTTCTGTTAACCTCTGACTCACTCATTGAGAATTACGTGGTAGTAGATGGAACATTAAATTGGCAAGCTCATACAGCAAAGACCCAAATAAATCTTCATTTGAGACAAAGATACATCCAAACCACAAATGCCATGATCAACAGAGGACAAGATAAGGGAAATAATAAAGAGAAAATTGGCTCCCAGAAATATGAGGGAAACATATATATCACAGTCTGGGGTTTGGAATGAGCCAATCTGAAGTTATTGAGGTTCTCCCACCCCAAAGGTGAACTAGAAAATCAGAGTGGTCCTTCTTCCATTCCTACTCTTTAAGCATTAACACTACTGTCTAGTTTGCTAATACCATATTTCTTCATGTCTCTTTGGTTTTGTATAAGCTGTTCTTCTCTCTGGAACACCCTCCCCTACTCATCCATCTGGCAAATTCCTCTTCACCAAGTATCAATTGCAAGCCACCTTCTGCATGAAGCTTTCCCTGATTCCCCCAGGGAGAGTTAGGGTTTCTTGTCCTGATGTGCCTCTTTGTCTTTGTAGGGACCTTTATTATAGCCATCCTTGTAGCGATTGTAACATAACCCTTTGCAAGTTGGTCGTCCATAGTATACAGTGAATTCCTTGAAGACAAGGTTTTCACCTCTTCATTCCCAGCACTTATTATAGTAGGTGCTGAATAATTATTTCATGAATAAATAAATGGACAAATGAATGAAAATTTGTGATGGAAGAAAGTGAAATTTAATTGATTATTTAGAGTCAAAGATATAAAGTTTGGGGTGATAGTAATTTGCACTGCCTAATTCCTAAGAATTATTAATATTCCCATTTTACACATAAATTGAGACCTAGAATGATTAGGTAACTTACTCAAAAAATAAATTTCAGAAAAGAAATACAAATGGCTCTTGATTATATGAAAAGATAAATGTAAATTAAACTATTTTTCACCTATCAGACTGTCCAAAAAAGGTATTATAATAGACTCTCCTGGCATGGTGTAAAAGGCATTTTCATATATTACTAGTAGAAGTATAAGTTGGAACCACCACCAATTTATCATTGCATATCAAAATTACATATTTATATAATATTCAACTCAGAAAATCTACTTTTAGAAATCCATCTTACAGAAATACCTATACCTATATGAAATGGCATATGAACAAGAATACCCATTGCTGTATAGTTTGTATAGCAAGAGGTTAAAAGAATCCCTTTTGTCTGTCCACAGGCTAAATATATTATGGTACATCTAAAACAGTGGTTCTTAAAGTGTGGTCCCCAGACAACAGCATCAGTATCAACTGGAAACTTATCAGAAATGCAAATTCTCAGGCCCCACCCCAGACCTCTTGAATCAGAGATTTGGGGGTAGAGTTAATGTGTTCATCTGTAGTTTTATATTGTGATGAATATAAAATTTTGAAAAATACTGATCTCAGCCATGGAGTACCACACTGCTGGGGAAATAGGAGGGCGCTCTCTATACCCCGCTAAAGCAAGACCTCCAAGATCCTCTGCTAGGTGATGGAAGCAAGCTGCAGAAGAGTGTCTGTAACATGTTACCTATTGTGTTAAAGGGAGGAGGAAAGAAATCATATTTTAATTGGCTTTCATATAAATTTTTTAAAACTCTGAAAATCTGGATATGTAAGAAATTAAGAAGACTAATTACCTATGGCTGAGGGGTCTTGGCAGATGAGGGGAGAAAGGAGTAGGAGGGAGAATTGTAACTATGAACTTTTTTACGTTTTGTGGTTTTTTTTAACCATGTGAATGTATTAACTCTAAGATAGAGAGTTTTTTCTAAGAATGCATATCTCCCAAGTAATAACTAGAAAGGCTAATTGCTTCCTACTCCATCTTTCTTTCTCATCAAGATCGTGAAAAATTGTGACGTTTCACTTTTTTTTCTTGAGTTGCTGATGACCTATAATAAAATCTGGTAGATAACACACAAAAAGACACACATACACTCCCATGGGTGCACATGTGCACACACACACACACACACACACACACGTGTAAAGAAGGACTGGCTGGTTTTATTGCTTTATTATCAAGACAATTAATTTTCTAATTGCTATTTCTAAGTTTAAAGACATTTCCTGCCCATGTCCTGCCATGGAGTTTGCCCAATTGCAGGAATGTGCATCTATCCACAAACTGCCTGCCTAAATGAGGGCAATCATTTAGACAGATCTAAACTTAAGGGTCACTAACAATGCAAATATCAGGTCACATTGATCAATGATAAGTAAATTAGATAAAACAGTGCACCTACTATATGGTTTGTAATCCTAGAATCAAAGCAAAGTCCAAACAGCTTAAATAGCTTCAAATGTACACTACCTGCTAAGAACAAGAAATGTCTTATGGTGTTGTAATAGCTGTCTGTGGGATTATATTGTTGTTGTTAATTTGATGTGTGACCCTCAATAATTACTAAGAGATTCAGTTGTCCTTCCTACTTAAATCTATCTCACTGAAATGTGATAGGAATTAAGGATTTTTTTAAATTGAATAATATTTTTAGGTCTTCAATTCCAGACATTATGCAAAAAGCAAATAACCTTGTCATAAATGTCTTACTATTTTGTTCTCTTTTCAATGTAGTGACATTCGGACAGAGTTAAATCCCAAGATCCCTGCTTGCTGCCAAACTCTAAGATGGAATCGATAGCAATGACCTCACCTTAATCTCCAGAAGGACTGGAAAATTACAGCTCCAGGTGACTCTTTCTGGCTTGTGTCCTCAGGAGACCTTTCTGGCCCTGTGCTGTGGAACAAGAGGCCTAAACTTGGTGTTTTTACTGTGCTGTTTGCTTTGATCTGAATTTGCCTCCAGTAAGTACCTTTGAAGTCCACATATTTCTTGAGACTGTTGCCCTGAAGATACCCAAAATGAGCCATGAGAACTATTAAACTGTGTCTTGACCTGTTGTGGAAGCTCAAATGAACCATCAGTAATAGGAAAGAAGAGAACCGAGAGAGACCATAGCCAGTGATGGATACAATTGCTATCAGGGTACTTCTTATCTATTTCGGAGACAGGCTGTAAAGATCTTGGAAAATGTTTGCCAAGTGCTTTGAGTCCTAGAGAAAAAATATTAGTGGAATCCTTTGAGACAAAGAAGAGGAAAGGGTTTTCTTTTTTAAAAAAAAAAAAAAAAAAAAAGGACAGAAAGCGCAAAGGGGATAATAGAAATTCAATTCACCAAATATTTATCGAGTGCCTACCTAGTCCTAGGCCCTGGGCTCAGTACCAAGATATATAAGGTGCTTTCAGGACAGCACTCTGGAGAAGTGGAAAGACCAGTTTAATAACAACAGGGTGGATTAAAATAAATTTCATGATGGAAATGTTCCTGTTTTATTTGTTTTCGTTCCCAGCAACTAGCACCGTGCTTCACACAGAGGAGGTTCTCAATAACACCAAAGACATGAATGAACAAATAACTGGATACATAATACTGGGAAGAAACTTGTTTATATCTTAGTCTACCTCACTTCTTGCACGATTCCCTGCCCATGACTTTAAAGCTGTATCATCACTGAGATGATGCCTTTCAGAAGCACTAACCATAGGGGGGCTTCATTCGAAGTGTATTAGTGGCAACGCTTCTCATCACTTTGCTGCTGTCAGCTACAGGGGGCAGCTTGGGACCTTGGCTGAAATAATACTGCTGTGGGCAATGTTTTTGCCTCTGCAACATGCATATGTTGACATCTATTCCCCAATATGACGGTATTTATTAGGAGGTGAGGCCTTTGGGAGGTGATTAGGTCATGACGGTGTAGCCCTCATGAATAGGACTAGTGCCCTCATAAAGAAACCTCAGAAGACTCCCTTGCCCCTTCCACCATGTGAGGACACAGTGAGAAGACAGCCACCTATGAGCTAGAAAGCAGGTCCTCACCAGACTCCGAATCTGTAGGCACCTTAATCCTGGACTTCCCAGCCTCCAGAACTGTGAGAAATAAATGTCCACTGTTTAATGCACTCAGTCTACAGTATTTTTGTTATAGCAGAACAGACGAAGACAAATACTAAGACTGTATATTAGGAGTAAGGAGACCAACCCGTCCTGTTTTGCCCAGGACTTTCGTCTGTTTAATAGTGAAAGCCCTGCTTTGTGGAAAACAGTTCCAGACAAATTGGGGTGATGGTTCCCCATTATTAAGGACTTCCTGTGGACTTTTCCTCCAGTATTTTCCTTCCATTTTAGTGTCAGAAAATTGAAAATGTTAGACTATAACTTCCTGAGTACAGATTAGTGGTTTCCCTTCTACAAAAATGAAGCTCTTCTCATCTCTCATTTCTCTCCAAGCTTTCACCCTTTTAAAAGTTATCTGATTCCTACTGCTCTACCCCCAAGAATCCCTACTTACTTGTATCAAAAAAAGTTTTAGAGCTGAAATAAAAAACAGAATTAACTAACCTAGTCCTCTTTTTACAGTTGAGGAAACTTGAATCCCAGAGAGGGAATTGGCCAAAGTCACACAAGTCTCCTGATTTCCAGATTAGTGCTATTTCTTTTAAATGTAGCTTTTAAAAATATATATTTTATGGTCAACAAGCCCAAATTTATAAATATTTTGTTCCCCCTTTACTAGACCTGACAATTCCTAATAAAATCCCTCACAATGTTTTTAAGATCAATTTATAATTTGATCAACAGTAATCTAGCTTCAAGCACAGAATTTGGCTAATGAAAAATTAAAATCACATAAGCCTTTCTCTCATGATTTCAAAAGTCCTTTAACTCCTCAACAAAATAGGAATTTTAAAAAGTACTCTTCTATTTAATCGATTATCAAACTCTTTCCTCTACTTGTGAGAGCCCATTACTGCCTACTGGATTCCATGATTTAATAATGTGAAGGGTAACACACACAATGTTTATCAGTTTAACAATGTCATTTAAACTCTGCAGTAACCCCGTCAGGCAGTGTAAAGGATGAATTGCTCCCTGAAGAGTGTGGTTAAAAAAAAAAAAAAAGTTGCCCTCCCAGAGTTGCACTGCAAAATCAATACATGCATAGTGATAGAGATATGTATGCAAAGTTGATTTATGAAGGTCGATTGAATCCCAGACATGCATAAGGCGAGTTTGAAAAAAAGATATTTGCCAATGACTGTATCATTCATAAAGAAGGTCACTGTACAAGTCAGAGAAGGTGATATCCCTGTTGCAGAAAAGGATACATCAGGCGACCCTTACCCTGGGGCTCCAAAATGCAAACCATGTAACCAGCTACCTTTATTTGAATCCTATCCCCACCTGAAGACATTCTGACTTTGACTGAACTTCCAAAATAGCTTGCCTACATGGACAGTTATATCCTAGCCAAAGAATACCACTGTCCATTCCCAGGAACCCCAATCTTTCTCATTCTGAATTAATAAATGTCCAGGATGGTTATTCATCAGTCTTCATGAATATGGTGAAAAACGTGTGCCTTAGAAAAAGAGACCACTGTCGGGACAGGGGAAGCCCTAGTCCCCGTGGATTATGGAGAATTCCTCTAGAGGCCCCCAGGTAGGCAGCCAGTTCACTTCTCCTAGTGACACACAGCCCTTAACTCCGTATCTTCCACACAAATGTCACCTGATAATACTATCCTCATTTTACATGTGAGAAAACAAAACCTGAGAGATTAATGCCCTTTCCAAGGTCACGCAGTGAGTGCTATAATTACGAGCTGGAATTGTGGCCTTTGACCCCAACTGCGATATCCTTTCCTATTCTGATTTCATGGTAATACCTCTGGTGTCCCATAGCACACCATCTTGGACAGGCTGAATTCCAGTCTCAGCTGAAATTCACATGAGGTGGGACCATCGTTAGGATGACAGTGTCCTATATGTGCCAAAGGCCTTTTCTGATGCCCTGGAAGCCCACTCAGCCCATGGGCAAGCACAGTGCAGAGGCTGCTCTCATGGGCAGCCCTGAACCCAAGGGGAAATGAAATGGGTTGGATAATCTCTCTGACTCCTATCCTAGGAGAAGGTACTTCTGAGAGGTATGTTTCTCAGAAGGTCCCAGAAAAAGTAAGTCCTTGTTTCCTACAACACCCTTGATAACACCCCCCGATACTGAGTTTTCTTCCTCTCTAACTCCCCCACTCCTTCATGCTTAGTTCCTGGGATCATTACCAAATAAAGCACCCAAATTCTCTTCTCAAGCTCGACATTGAGGGGAACCCAAACTGAGACAGATACCTTCATCCCCAGAGTAAACCAAGATAACCATCTTTCCTCCTGACACCCAGAAATTCTCTCTCTCACTGCTGCTTTGGGAAGACCTGTAGGAAAAGCACACCCTCAGGTGAACCAGTTACAGTACCTATTCCCCCATTTCAAATCTTTATCATTTAAGAGTAGTTGACCTTGTTCATGATGATTCTAAGTGTTCTAAATTTGAAATTATCAAATACATTTATATTAATAAAAATATTTTGTACATTCAAAAAATAAAAGACAGCCACACAAATAGTTTGGGGCCAGATTTGATGACACATGTTCTGACCCAGTAAATCAGAAAATCAGAACTCTAGATCAGAGAGACCCTTCTGGGTCTCTAGAAGCCAAGAGAAGATGTTACACTCTCCCTGAACCCAAAGAACTCCACAGACTCTCCATCTTGTAGGCTTCTGCAGTTACCAATAGTCAAAGAAGTCCAAATATCTTTTACAATATAATAAACTACCCAAAGCTAAGTGGCTTCAAACAATGTCAAATTTATTTTGCTCAGAGTAACATAGTTTTATCATGCTGCCTCGATCCAGTTTTGAGGTCCTGGCTGGAGGCTGGTCAGTTCCCCTTCTTGAACAGCTGATGGAGTCCATGCCCCCAAGCACCTCCCTTATCTGGCTCTCATACTCCAGGCCACCATAAACCCACCTTAACGGTCACAGGGCCAGGCACCAGACAAGCAGGGATGGCCCTTATGCACCAGAACCTGCTGATGTTCAAATCAGCCAATCCTAAGCCTGCTTGTCCTGCTTTGCCCTTTCCTTCCCACTGAAACCACAATAAAGGCACTTTCCCACACTCACCCTCCCACCCCCTTGCGTTTTGTGCTGGACCCTGGGGCTTCCCCTGAGTGACTGTGCATGGTGTGCCATGTTCTCCCCCAGCAAACTGAGATTCACAAAACTGCAAAATTCTTTCCAGTTTCTCTCGCGATCTGCATCTGGCCTCACCAGACCTCACTGAAAGCAACATGGTTAAACCAACTCAACAATCCTGCAATTTTGGCAGGATTCAATGGGAACATCTCAGCTCAGCTCCATGTAGCACCGCGGCGGGGTGGGGAGTGCTCAAAGGCTAGGTGATACTACCACCCCAGGGCTTGCTTACTCACAGGTCTGGCACGTGGTGCTGGCTTTCAGCTGAGATGCGGCTGGAATACCTAAACGTGGCCTCGTCATGTGACTGCTAAACCTGAGAAAGTTCGACGCCTTAGGCAAGCCACTCAGTAAGTATAATTCTGGACTTCAGTACAGACTGGGTCCGCAGGGCAAGCATCCCAAGAGAACGTTAGGTGGACACTGTAACGTCTTTCCTAACCTGGCCTCACAAATCACACAGAGTGACTACCACTGCGTTCCACCCATTAGAAGTGAGTCACTAAGGCTGCCTCTGTTTTGATGACAGACATGTCAAAGAATGTGTGGCTAAATGTGTGTCCTTTGCCGAATCTGCCATCATTGACCTTGCCGTATGATCTTGTCCTAAGGACACGGTCCTTGGATTTTCTAAGCAACTAGAAACTGGTCCCTAGATTTTCTAAACTATGAGAGCTCTGAGACCTGTAAAGGTCTTTAAAAAGCACTCCGTTCACCTTTCCATCAATCTACCTAGCAAATGGTCACCTAGATCAGGCTTATTTTTTTTAATTTAAGTATAGTTGATTTATAATATTAGACTGATTTCAGGTGTCCAGCATAGTGATTCAGTATCTTTGCAGATTATACTCCATTACAAGTTATTACAAGATAATGACTATAATTTCCTGTGCTATACAGTATATCCTTGTCGCCTATCTATTTTATACATAGTAGTTTGTACTAGATCAGGTTTAAATGCTTTACATAGCAACAAGGTAGGTCAGTACTTCTCAAGCTGCCCATTTTCATTGTGAACTCTGCTAGAGTATTCTTCCTCACCCAAATCTACCTTTACTCAAAAGTTCCAAGTCCTAGTTTCATTTGTAGCTATAGGATTATACAAAATAAATCGAATCTCTGCTGCACAAGATAGCCTTTAAATACTGAAAGATAAACTACTACATCTCCCTAAATCTTCTCTTCTTCAAATTTAACATCTCCAACTGGAGATGTTAGCTGTTTCTTACAGAATAGGTGTTTATAAGATCTTTCCTCAACCTTATTTTTTTAACTGAGTGCAATAATTTAAATTTATCCTAATTCAATCTCATGTTTAACAGTCTCAGCTCAATCTTCCGACCTGTTCTGATATTTTCAAATTTTAATTGAATCCCAAGTTTTGTCTTATCTGAAAATCATATCTTCTGTCATTTCACTGATTAATATGCTGAAGAAAATCTTAATGTACACTACCAAGTGACAACAGATTCATTCAACTGTCTACTGGCTATGCTTGGATACAAGGATAACGAGAGATGATTTGTTAAATACCTTTTAATATAAAATATACTATGGGGCCTCCCTGGTGGCACAGCGGTTGAGAGTCCGCCTGCCGACGCAGGGGACACGGGTTCGTGCCCCGGTCCGGGAAGATCCCACATGCCGCGGAACAGCTGGGCCCGTGAGCCATGGCCGCTGAGCCTGCGCGTCCGGAGCCTGTGCTCCACAATGGGAGAGGCCACAACAGTGAGAGGCCTGCGTACCGCAAAAAAAAAAAAAAAAAAAATACGATGGCTTATAATAGTTTCCTGATCGGCCAGCTTACTTATTCTGTTTTTTAAAAAGAAAATAAATTTCGTGACTTTAAGTATTAAATGAATGCCCAATATACACCAGCTGCTGCCCTAGACACGTGGACACAGCAATGACAAAATAGACAAGGTTTTGGCCTCCTATGGGGCAAGACAGATCATAAACGAATAAGATCATATCAAAAAGTGATGATTGCCTGGGGCAGTGGGTAAATGGAACTACTTTAGTGTGGGTGATCAGGGAAGGCCTCTCGGAAGAGATAACATATTTAATGGAGATCCTAATAAAAGAATCAACTCTGGGAGTATTTGGAGCCAGAGTGATACAATAGAAGAAACAGTGCGTGCAAAGATGTTGCGATCATATTTGAAAAACAAATAAAGGAACAACGTGGTTGTACGTCACAAGTGAAGCAGGGGTGGTACAAAATAAAGTTGGACAGGGAGGACCCCCAAGGCCATTATAAGATGCTCAAGTTCTGTTCCAAGTGCAATTGGGTCACCAGCTGCTGGATTTAGAGAAGTCCCCAAGATTGCGCTGACTTATGACACAAACTGCAAGTTCAGGGCTCCCCAAGACCACCATCAGTCTCAATAATTCTCTAGAAGGACCCAGCAAGCTCGCTGAAAGTATAACAATACTCAGGTTACAGTTGATTACAGTGAATGGATACATATTACAATCAGCCGAGGGACAACAGGCCTGGGGAAGAAGCCAGGAGAGTCCCACTCATGGACTTTCCAGTTGTCCTTTTGCCTTAGCACCATGCACAGCACTAAATTCTCTTGGCAATCATGTGTGACAACACACATGGGATATTAGCAATGAGGGAAACTCACCTGAGCATTGGTGCCCAGAGGTTTTTATCAGGGTGCTGTCATCTAGACATGGTTGACTGCTTACGTGGCTGACCTTTAGTCTCAGGCCCCTCTGAAGGTCAAGCTGATACCATGGTCCTAAGTCCCCACCATAAATCACATTGCTAGACTATGGCAAGAGACAAAGAAGAAAGAAATACAAAAAGTTGGGGCAGATTTTTCAGATTCTTTTCCCTTACGGGTTATTACAAAATACTGAGTAGAGTTCCCTGTGCTATTCAGTAGGTCCTTGTTGTTTATCTATTTTATATACAGTAGTGTGTGTCTGTTAATCCCAAACTCCTAATTTATCCCTCCCCACCCTTTCCTATTTGGTGACCATAAGTTTGTTTTCCATGTCTGTGAGTCTATTTCTGTTTTGTAAATAAGTTCATTTGTAGCTTTTTTTTTTCAGATTCCACATATAAGGGATATCATATAATATTTGCCTTTCTCTGTCTGGCTTACTTTACTTAACATGATAATCTCCAGGTCCATCCATGTTGCTGCAAATGACATTATTTCATTCTTTTTTGTGGCTGAGTAGTATTCCATTGTATAAATATAACACATCCTCTTTATCCATTCATCTGTCAATGGACATTTAGGTTGCTTCCAGGTCTTGACTATTGTAAACAGTGCTGTTATGAATAGGGAGTGCATGTACCTTTTCAACTTATGGTTTTCTCCAGATATATGCCCAGGAGTGGGATTTCAGGATCATATGGTAGCTCTATTTTTAATTTTTCAAAGAACCTCCATAATGTTCTCCATATGACTGCAACCTCATGAGAGACCCTGAGTCAGAACCACCCAGCTAAGCCACTCCCCATGTAGGATAAGAAATGTCTACCATTTTAAGCTGCTAACTTTCAGGATAATTTCTTATGCAGCAATAGATAACTAATACATATGTAACAAGCCACTTGAATGGCCAAAAACAGAAAATCAAGTGTTTTCAGAGGCTCAAAGATGATGCAAAGACATGTCTCTTTTGTTTTCCAACACACTTCAAGGGTTTATTTTGCATGTAGTTTTGCTGTTGTTGTTGTTTTGTTTTTCACTTTTTGGCTTATGTGTTTCTGACATAAAAGTATTGGTATAATAAAAGGTGGGCACACTGATCATGAAAAACCAGGACTTAAAAATGTTAGAAGTGTTTCAAAAGCACTAGCCCTAACCTTGTAAATGTAATTTGTTATCTCACCAGCAAAGAGGGCAGAAATGCAGTTCTTGGCTTTAGGGAGCTCAATAGAATGCACTGTAGACTCTGGAAGTATGGATATAAAACAGGTCACCAACAAACACTGCCTCCTTCCTGCAGGCCTAGCTCTATGCATCTGGCTGCTGAGTCATTTCATATGCCATAATATTATCCGACTAACATATGGGTACAAAAATTAAGCAAGGCACAGAGTTTATCCTTATGAAAGGCAGATATTAAAAGTTGAAATTAAAGAACCTAAGGACTGGGGTGGAAACGTGTGAAATAAATTAACACAATTTTCCATAAAAATGTATCTCCTCAGCTAAATTTAATTTATATTAAATTCTAAGCAATTAGTCATAATTCTCAAATTCCTCTATTATTCTCTTCTTGTCCACACTTTCCTTTCAAACCCTCTACCCTGCAGATTCCACATACACACGACCACACACTTCCCCACAAACACACTTCTTTCTTCCTTACAAGAACTATAAATTTCCACAACTCAACAAAGGAAGGGTGAAAAATCTAAATCCTTTGGTCACAGTCAGCATGCTGAAGGAAAAGTAAGCCTAAAGTTAAATTTAAGCAAAAACCTGCATCCCCAAATGCAAAGATGGTAAGTAGACCTTCTTTTAGCTCCAGTAAAAGAATTTACATCCTTTTGGTTCCTTTTAAACTGTTTTCCACATTTACAGAACTAGGCTGCTTAGTTCTGCACATCCCAGGAGGGTTAGCTAATCCTGTACCTGCTATTTACACGATGGCATTCCCATCACTGTGCCAGAGCCCTGGGTCACCGGAGGGACCATTCCTGCAGACGCTCCAAAAGTTGCAGCTGGCACAGCAAATCCTTAAAGCCTCACTCCCAGATAAGGTATTCTGAAGTTGCTACAAAGTACTGATTATTTCTAAGAAAATTACAGCCCACAGTTTCTTTGTGAAAGCTTCCCTTTGGTACACAAAAAAATAAATAGAATAAAAACTTTCACCACCAAAGGCTTTCATTCTGACTTATAGGCATCATCCCTAAATTCAATTCTACCACTAATCGAAAAGGTTTTCAAATATTCATCTCCGTTTCTTAATCTCAGCTTCCATCCAAAACCAAGAATTATTTTAACAAAGTAATCTAATTGCTAATTAGTTTCTGTTATTTACATAAAGGTAATATTCAGATTCAACTATTTGCAACATGGGAATTTAAATTTCATATTCTAACCTGTCAGGATCTTTATTTTTTTTAATGTTTCATTGTAACAGTTCAAAATCTTAATCTCCTTTTATTCACCAGCTCATTCACTGAAGTCTTTTATTCAAATCCTTTATTCCCAAGTTACTGTTACTAATCCACAAACAACCGGATAGGATTGAGATGAAATGCAAAAAAAAGAAAGAAAAAAAGAAATTGTATTATGTCAATTCACACATCAACTCTAAATGTATAAGTGGCATGCATACTTAGCAAGGTGGCTAGGGCTGCATCTAAGAAATGTTTTACTGTTCCATCTTATTTTATATATATATATATATATATATATATATATATATATATATATATTTTTTTTTTTTTTTTTTTTTGCGATACGCGGGCCTCTCACTGTTGTGGCCTCTCCCATTGAGGAGCACAGGCTCCGGACACGCAGGTTCAGCAGCCATGGCTCACGGGCCCAGCCACTCCGCGGCATGTGGGATCTTCCCGGACCGGGGCACGAACCTGTGTCCCCTGCATTGGCAGGCGGACTCTCAACCACTCCGCCACCAGGGAAGCCCCTAATTGTATATTTTAAACATAAAAATACTTGGGTGAAGAGAAAGAGGTGAAGTGTGACTCTTTTTTAGAATCTGCAGATCTTCCTTTGTCAGAGGAAGCGGTGAGGAGTCATACAGCTTTGAAGATAATTAAATTTTTGATCTTCAATTAGAGTTTCATTTATTAAGAATCTTCAGTCAGTCTTACTTTTTTTTTTTTTTTTAAATTTATTTATTTATTTATTTTTGGGTGTGTTGGGTCTTCGTTTCTGTGCGAGGGCTTTCTCTAGTTGCGGCAAACTGGGGCTACTCTTCATCGCAGTGTGCGGATCTCTCACTGTCACGGCCTCTCTTGTTGCAGAGCACAGGCTCCAGACGCGCAAGCTCAGTAGTTGTGGCTCACGGGCCTAGTTGCTCCGCGGCATGTGGGATCTTCCCAGACCGGGGCTTGAACCCGTGTCCCCTGCATTGGCAGGCAGATTCTCAACCACTGCGCCACCAGGGAAGCCCAGTCTTACTTTTTATGCTTATTTTTAACAAACCATAAGATAGGTCCACATTAAGGTCATTGGTTTCCACCACCACCCCAGACCTTAGACTTTAAATGATTAGATTCATGACCCATCCTGCCCACACATATTGATAGAATAAAACTCCTTCATATAGTACTGTTTTCTAACACACGCATGTTTAGGTCTTTCTAAGTGAGGAGAAATGCAGTTGGGGCAAATGGTCTTTTTAAACTTTTTATGAAATCTTGTTATAATAAAATCTAAAACTGAAGCAATGTTAAAATAGAATAGTACATTGTGATGAAGAATCACTGAAGTCTCTGCACTTTCTATTATAAATGTGGTTCTCTTTCAAGATGAGCTTTGTCTTTTTTTTTTTCTTTTTCTTTCTTTATTTTAAATCAAAACAAGTCCAACAAAGGAAGACCTGCAGATTCTAAAACAGAATCACAGAAGACTAAGCCACATTAACAGCAGAGCAGGGTAACTGGGTGAATCCAAAATATAGTATTGTTCACATTTCCCATAGTTGATTAAAATAACTCTGTGTGAATGGGGTGGTCGTTCTTAGAGCCACAGGCCATTCATGATGCCACTTGGACATAGTAGCAGTCAAATCTGTGAAAATCAGCTCTCTCTGCCCTGAGGTCCAGATGCTGGAATGTCCAAACCTACAGAAGCTTCCTGCAGGTTTTAGCAGTGAGAGAGTCCAGCTCGACCATCAGTAACTGAGGAATGGCCACCGAAACTCCCTGAGCAGTGCTTAACAAACTGTATTATGTATCACAGTCATCTGAAGGGCTTGAAACATACAGATGGCTGAATTCTACCCTCTGAGTTTCATATTCAGTAAGTCTGGGGTAGGTTTTTTTTTGTTTGTTTTGTTTTGTTTTTTGCGGTACGCGGGCCCCTCACTGTTGTGGCCTCTCCCGTTGCGGAGTACAGGTTCCGGACGCGCAGGCTCAGCGGCCATGGCCCATGGGCCCAGCCGCTCCACGGCATGTGGGATCTTCCCGGACCGGGGCACGAACCCGTGTCCCCTGCATCGGCAGGAGGACTCTCAACCACTGCGCCACCAGGGAAGCCCTGGGGTAGGTTTTGAGAACACATTTCTAGGTAATACTGATGCTGTTGGTCTGGGGACCACACTTTGAGAACAACAGTCCTAGAGAAATGGCAGGGGAGTAGCAAGCCCTACACAGGTTTTGAGGGTGTACAATACAGAGCAGGGTTTCTCAGCTTTGATGTCATGATAGAATCACCTGGGGAACTTTTAATAATCCTAATGCTCAGGCCATAACCCAGACCACTGAACTCCTAATTAGAGGACGGGCAGCTCCTCCCTTGAAAATTTAGAGCTTAATTCTCCACCACTTGTATGTAGTGACTTGCTTTGAATAAATAGAATGTTGTAGGGACTTCCCTGGTGGTCCAGTGGTTGAGACTCCACACCTCCACTGCAAGGGGCACAGGTTCAATCCCTGGTCCGGGAACAAAGATCCTGCATGCCGCGCGGTGCGGCCAAAAAAAAAAAAAAGAATGTTGTGGAAATAATGCCGTGTTAATTCTGTGGTTAAGTCATGAAAAGGGTGGCTTCTACCTGGGTCTCTTTCTGTCTTGGATTACTCCCTCGGGGGGATGTCAGTAACCACATAATAAGGACACTCAAGCAGCTTTGTGGAAAAGCCCACACGGGGAGAAACTGAGGCCTCCCACCAACAATCAACTTGCCGGCCTCATGAGTAAGCCACCTCGGAACTGTATCATACAGCCCCAGCCAACATTTAACTACAGGCTCACGAGAGACCAAGCCAAAACAGCCAAGAAGTTACTCCTGAATTCCGGACCCACAGAAAGAGCGAGATGATAAATACTTATTGCTGTTTTAAACACGTCCAAGGCTGTGACTGCAGTGTTCAGAAGAACACTGAACACTGGCCTCTTGGGACCAGGGGTCCGTTATATAAGAACCGCCATCCAGAGGCTTAACAACAGAGACCTTGGGGGCATTTTAGTGATTCTCAGGGAAGTCATCAACAGCGGCCTTCCTCAGGCTTGAACTGCAGGCACAGCCGAACATTTTAACCAGCAATCACCCCAAAGTATCAGTTTCAGACTCACTTTAAACCTGGCTGCAATGTTAAGAACCAAGTGTTCGCTAAGCTAAGGTTTGTACAGAGACCACAGAACACCGAAGTTAGGAATGCCCTACAAAATCGAACTATATTTTCCAACAATATTGTTACAGCACTTTAAATAATTTACAACAGAACTACAAAAATCATATGCACCAGGACACATCTGTTAAACAGAAGCATCACTTCGGGTTAGCACACAGTATAGTGAATTCTAGCTTTCTCCTTTAGTCGCAAGCATCATCTACACACACACACACACACACACACACACACACACACACACACTGCTGTCCACAAATATGCTGAAAACCAGGAAGCATACCCACAACTTGAGGATTTACCCTTTGCTAAGGGGCTGCCTCCACACAGGTGTCACTGCCCGAGTCTCCTGGTCTTTGTGTATCTATCCCTGACCCTCTGTCTACAGCTCAGGTCTAAAATATTTTCTTCTGACCCCGAGTTCCCCATGTCGTGCAAGCTGAACTCTGCCTTGACTTCATATGCGGCCGTGTACCCCTCCTTCTTCATGAGCAAATGTGAGCTTCCAAGCACTGGCTGGCCTGGATCTCTCTGAAGGCTGCCAGGGTGGAGGGGAGGTTGGAGGGCGGGTTGTACTAAAGAGGCTGGCTTACTGTCCCCGCCCCCCCAGGAAACACTGTTTCCTTCCAAAGCGAAAGAACTGCATGGGGAGCAGCGGGGAAATGCCTGCGAAGAGTAGCCTTTTCTTGGGGCCCCTCAGGAGGCTGGGTGAGCCTCAGGCCTGGCCCTGCGTCCCCACACACCCTCCTCTCTCCCTCTAGAAGGCCCTTTGCAAGCTGCGTCTCAGACGCTCTGTGGCTGATGCTGGGGCAAGGTCATCCCAGGGGAGGGCACTGGGTCTGGAGTCCACCCTCCCTCTCCACTTCCACCTCTGCTTCCGGTTCCGGTAGGAAGCACCAGCTCAGAAAGTTCTCAGGAAAGGTACCGCCAGGCGCTCAGCCCGGGTGCCGGCTTCCCCACAACTTGGCAGCTCACTAAAAGCACTCTCTCCACCCTTCTGCCCATGTTTTTAATGAGATTGTTTGGTTTTTTTCTACTGAGTTGTGAGTTTCTATATATTGGGTGGGCCAAGATTCATGTCTTTTATTCCATAAGATGGCTCTAGTAGCACTTAGTTGCCTTTAACTTCATTCGAAACAATTACATTAGATTGTATGTGACAGCTGTCATATCAAAGTGCATTCAAAAAAAGACTTATCAAAATTCGTGAATTTTTGGGCTTCCCTGGTGGCGCAGTGGTTGAATGTCCGCCTGCCGATGCAGGGGACACGGGTTCGTGCCCCAGTCCGGGAATATCCCGCATGCCGCGGAGCGGCTGGGCCCGTAAACCATGGCCGCTAAGCCTGCGCGTCTGGAGCCTGTGCTCCGCAATGGGAGAGGCCACAGCAGTGAGAGGCCTGCGTACCGCAAAAAAAAAAAAAAGGTGAATTTTTGTGTAGCCATTTTAATATTGAAGATGGAAGAAAAAAAGCAAAGTTCTTGGTATATTATGCTTTATTATTTCAAGAAAGGTAAAAATGCAACCAAAACGCAAAAAAAAATAAGATTTGCGCAGTGTATGGAGAAAGTGCTGTGACTGATCGAACATGTCAAAAGTGGTTTGCAAAGCTTCCTGCTGGAGATTTCTTGCCGGTTGAAGTTGATAGCAATCAAATCGAAAACAATAATTGAGGACAATCAATGGTATACCATGCGGGAGATAGCCGACATACTCAAAATATCCAAATCAAGTGCTGAAAATCATTTGCACCCACTTGGTTATGTGAATCACTTTGATGCTTGTGTTCCACATAAGGTAAGTGAAAAAAACCTTCTTGACTGTATTTCCGCCTGTGATTCTCTACTGAAAAATAATGAAAACATTCCGTTTTTAAAACAAATTGTGATGAGCGATGAAAAGTGGATACTGTACAATAATGTGGAATGGAAGAGGTCATGGGGCAAGTGAAATGAACCATCACCAACCACACCAAAGGCCAGTCTTCATCCCAAGAAAGTGGTGCTGTGTATATGGTGGGATTGGAAGGGAGCCCTCTATGATGAGTTCCTTCCAGAAAACCAAAAAATTAATTCCAACAAGTACTGATCCCAGTTAGACCAGCTGAAAGCAGCACTCTATGAAAATTGTCCAGAATTAGTCAACAGAAAATGCATGATCTTCCATCAGGTTAATGCAAGACCGTATGTTTCTTTGATGACCAGGCAAACACTGTTACAGCTTGGCTGGGAAGTCCCGATTCATCCGCCATATTCACCAGACATTACACCTTCGGATTTCCATTTATTTCAGTCTTTACAAAATTCTCTTAATGGAAAAAATTTCAATTCCCTGGAAGACTGTAAAAGGCACCTGGAAGAGTTCTTTGCTCAAAAAGAAAAAAGGTTTTGGGAAGATGGAATTATGAAGTTGCCTGAAAAATGGCAGAAGGTAGTGGGACAAAAGTGTGAATATATTGTTCAATAAAGTTCTTGGTGAAAATGAAAAATGTGTCTTTTATTTTTATTTAAAAAAACGAAGGCACTTTTTGGCTCATCCGATATTTTAGCTATTAACCCCTTATCAGGTATATGACTTGCAAATTTTTCTCCCATTTCATAAGTTGCCATTTCACTTTGTAGATGATTTCCTTAGCTGCACAGAGCTTTTCGGTTTGTAGTCCCACTTTTTTATTTTTGCTTTTGTTGCCTTTCCTTTTTGGCACCAAACCCAGAAAAATCCTTCTCAAGATTAATATCAAGGAGTTTACTGCCCATGTTTTCTTCTAGGAGTTTTATGGTTTCAGGTCTTATGTTCAAGTCTTTAATCCATTTGGAGTTAATTTTTGTGTATAGTGTTTAAGATAGAGTTTCAATTTCACTATTTTGCATGTAGCTGTCCAATTGTCCCAACACCGTTTATTGAAGACTATCCTTTCCACATTGTATATTCTTTTTTTGTTTTTGTTTGTTTGTTTGTTTGTTTTTGCGGTACGCAGGCCTCTCACTGTTGTGGCCTATCCTGTTGTGGAGCACAGGCTCCAGACACGCAGGCTCAGTGGCCATGGCTCACGGGCCCAGCCACTCCGCAGCATGTGGGATCTTCCCAGACCGGGGCATGAACCCATGTCCCCTGCATCGGCAGGCAGACTCCCAACCACTGTGCCACCAGAGAAGCCCAGCCCATTGTATATTCTTGGCTCTTTTGTCATAAATTAATTGACCATATGTGTATGGGTTTATTTCTGGGCTCTCTATTCTGTTCCATGGATCTATGTGTCTGTTTTTATGCGAATGCTGTACTGCTTTGATTACTATAGCTTTGTAATATAATTTTAAATCAGGGAGCATGATGCCTCCAGCTGTGCTCTTCTTTCTCAAGATTGCTTTGGCTATTCAGGGTCTTTTGTGGATCCATACAAATTTTAGGATTATTTGTTCTATTTCTGTAGAAAATGCCATTGGAATTTTGATAGGGATTGCATCAATTCTGTGTATTTCTTTGGGTAGTACAGACATTTTAACAATGTATCAATACTTTATATTTCCAATCCATGAGCACAAAATATCTTTCCATTTATTTATGTTTTTCAATGTCTTTCATCAATGTCTTACAGTTTTCAGTACACAGAACTTTCATCTCCTTGGTTAAATTTATTCCTAAATATTTTATTCTTTTTGATTTAAATGGGATTATTTTCTTAATTCTCTTTCTGATAGTTCATTATTAGTGTATAGAAACACAATTTTTGTATATTGATTTTTTATCTTGCAATTTTACTGAATTCTTCTATTAGTTCTAGCAGTTTTTAAGTGGAATCTTTAGGGTATTCTATATATTGCCCTGAAAAGGTAATTTTGAGTTTGTATTTATGACGTCATCTGCAAGTAGATACAGTTTTACTTCTTCCTTTTCAATTTGGATGCCTTTTATTTCTTTTTCTGGCCTAACTGCTCTAGCTAGAATTTCTAGTACTGTGTTAAATAAAAGTAGTGAGAGAGGACATTCTTGTCTTGTTCTTTTTTTTTTTTTTTTTCTTTTGTGGTACACGGGCCTCTCACTGTTGTGGCCTCTCCCATTGCGGAGCACAGGCTCCAGACGCGCAAGCTCAGCGACCATGGCTCACGGACCCAGCCGCTCCGCGGCATGTGGGATCCTCCCGGACCGGGGCACGAACCTGTGTCCCCTGCATCGGCAGGCAGACTCTCAACCACTGCGCCACCAGGGAAGCCCCTTGTCTTGTTCTTGATCTTAGAGGAAAAGCTTTCAATTTCTCACTGTTGAGTATAATGCTTGCTATGGGCTTGTCATATATGGTCATTATTATGTTGAGGCATGTTCCCACTATACCAAGTTTGTTGAGTTTTTATCATGAATTGATGCTGAATTTTGTCAAGTGCTTTTTCTGCATCTGTTGAGATGGCCATATAATTTTTGTTCTTCATTTTGTTGATGTGGTATATCACATTGATTGATTTGCAGGTGTTGAACCATTCTCACATCATCCCTGGAATAAATTCCACTTGATTATGGCATATGATCCTTTCAACATATGAATTTACCTTTTAAAAAAATGTTTTTAACACATGCTGATTTAGTCTCCTGAACTTTCGTATATGCTATAACCTGTGGCTAGAATGGTTCCTCCATAACCTTCAGGATAAAAATCCAAGATATTTAGCATAACATAAAAAATCATCCATGACCAAGCCCTACCTGGTTATATGGTGGCTCCATTACTCCCACATTCAGGTGATTGTCTATCCCACATCCTTAGTTTTCCTGCCCAGATATCATCTCCTCTTCAAGACGTCTGTAATCACCTAGGGATTTATAAGCAAAGAGATGTGACAAAGAGATGTGGCTCCACTACTCCCACATTCAGGTGACTGTCCATCACACATCCTTAATTTTCCTGCTTAGATATCATCTCCTCTTCAATACTTCTGTAATCACCTAGGGATTTATAGGCAAAGAGATGTGATATTTTAGGTAAATGAACAGCAGTTGGTAAGCCTCTATTTCTGGAAAGAGCCAGGCATGTCTGCAGTACTCAAGAAGTCTGGTGTGGCTGAAAACAAAGTGAGAGAGTTTTGAGAGATGACCGTCTCAATCCATGCCTGGTCTAAAGCCAAGGGGAAGCCATCAATGTGATTTATTGCTGAATGGAGAATGGAGGAAGTAGATTATAGGTAGATCACAGGAGATATATAGGGAGACTATGATAGGAGTCTGTTGCAATTGTTCAGATGAAAGACGATGATGAAACCTTGGACCAGGTTGTTTGCAGTAAAGATTTTTAAAATAGCAAATAAAGTGGATGTAGTAAAAGACATTTGGAAGGTCAAATAAACAGCCTTAGATGATAAGTTGAATAAACAGAAGAAGAGGTGGAGACATCTAGGAGGATGCCTGAGTTTCTCTCCTAGAGAGCAGGACAGCATATGGTGTCACTCAGAGAGAGAAGACAGGAAGAGAAGCAGGACTTCTGAACCTCAGCATCATACCCTTTGAAAATATAACCTTGAAAATAAAAGAAATGATAACTCATTTTCTAGAGCAAGAACAATTCTGGAACATAACTAATTACACACACAAAAGCTAAATTTTCTGGGTGGGATATTTTAGTCCAGTGGTGAGCAATCCATTAAAATCAAATGACTGCCTCATGAAATCTGCAGACAATGAACTCAAGAGAAAGGAGAATAGCTAAGCAGACTGAACAATACCAATGATAAGGGCTCATCCTAGCTCAGATGATAGCACCATGTGGGCTTTTCAAATGACTTTATTCCTGTTCCTGTATGTGAAAAGAGCATGTGAAAAAGGAATCATGAATAGGAGCCTTAGGAAAGATATATTTAATCCTTCTAACCTGATATTTCATCTTTGATATTATTCATCCCAGTATGGATTTTTATTTTCTTGAACTATCCAATTTGGCTATCTACCTTCATTATATCACCCAAATAATTACAAAGTGTCCTCATCAGTTTGTTATGTTGATTTACTGACTGAAAGTTCCTTTCCTATCAGGCATTCATTCCATTTTTAATTCTAATTCCTATATATTTAAGATGCAGGCCTCCCCAGTTTTTCACAACTAAGAACATCTTGTTGGGCAATTGCCTTGAAAAGGTTATTTTATTTTATTGTATTTATTTACTTATTCATTTATTTAGGGCTGCATTGGGTCTTCGTGGCTGCGCGCAGGCTTTCTCTAGTTGTGGCAAGCAGGGGCTACTCTTCGTAGCGGTGTGTGGGCTTCTCATTGTGGTGGCTTCTCTTGTTGTGGAGCACAGGCTCTAGGCACGTGGGTCTCAGTAGTTGTGGCATGTGGGCTCAGTAGTTGTGGCTCATGGGCTCTAGAGCACAGGCTTAGTAGTTGTAGTGCACAGGCTTAGTTGCTCCGCGGCATGAGGGATCTTCCTGAACCAGGACTCAAACCCATGTCCCCTGCAATGGCAGGCAGATTCTTAACCACTGTGCTACCAGGGAAGCCCTGAAAAGGTAACTTTAAATTGGTATTTATGATGAATATTATTTGAGTGTTCTGTGTCACTGTTAGGCTAGTAATAACTCAAAATTAATTATAAAAATAGTAGCTAAAAAAAATTTAAATAGACTAAAAAGAGAAAAATAATGAGCACAATTGAGAATGGATTAACATTCAAGGACTAAGTTGTTCTCTGGGGTGAGAATGCAAAAAAAGCCATAGAGCTTTTTCATGGTTTCCTTGTATACTGACTCCTAACATTACTTGTATGTAGCCTTCTCGGGACTTCTGACTTTAGGACCCAAAGCTAGTATTTTGGGATTAACATATAAATACTACTATACATGAAATAGATAACTAATAAGAAACTGCTGTATAGCACAAGGAACTCTACTCAATACTGTGTAATGGCCTGTATGGGAAAAGAATCTAAAGAAAAAAAAGGGGGGAGTGAATATATGTATATGTATAACTGATTCACTTTGCTGTACACCTGAAACTAATGCAATATTGTAAATCAACTATACTCCAATAAAAATTAAGAAAATAAATAAATAATAAAAATTAGAGAAAAGAAAAAGCATACAGCAGATCGATGAGCATTTTCTTATTCAAAAAAAAAATTTTAGCATTTTAATTAACAATAAGCCAGATGCTTTGATCTTTTCCCTCAGAATGAGAAATGTACATTTTTAACCTAGGTTTTTTGTATTAGCTGAATGCTTGGTCATAGTAATAACAATAACTAACATTTGTTGAGATCTCACTTCATACATGCTTCGATGGCTACATGCTTCTATTAGATACTCATTTTATTTTCACAAGATTATGAGGTAGCTATAATTATACCCATTATAGAGATGAATGAATGGAGACAAAGAGCATTTGAATGACTGTCCCAATGTCATCCATGCTAGGTAGGAAATAGGAGACCAGTATTCAAAGCCAGTTCTATTTGGGTCCGAAGTTCATGCTCTTACTATCCACTATAGTATGCTGTTTTAGTTGCCTTGGATTTCACAATCAATCTGTATAGCTACTGTTTCTGAGGTTTTTAATCATATAATACAAATTAGTCAGTATTTTATAGATTTGCCAATATTTCCCTTCCCTTTATTTTCAGTTTTCAAATCACATTCTGCTCTACATTTTATCTGTTAATGTTAGCACATCATTCTTATACTTCTGCCTTTTGTGTTTCCAGGAAGATAGATGATATCTTGTCATAAAGATATCACTGAAATTGAAATAGTTTTATAGAAACTGAATGTATAAGTTGAAATTTATGATCCCTCTGTTGCTTGTATATATTCCACTTTATACTATTATGTAGACTACAACTTGTGTTGTTGTGACTTACTATGCACTCTATTTTTTTTTAATTGCGGTATAGTTGTTTTACAAAGTTGTATTAGCTTCTGCTGTAAAGTGAAGTGAATCAAATATAAGTATACATATATCCCTTTTTTTTGCATTTCCTTCCCATTTAGGTCACCACAGAGCATTGAGTAGAGTTCCCCGTCCTATACAGCAGGTTCTAATTAGTTATCTATTTTATACATATTAGTGTATACATGTCAATCCCAATCTCCCAATTCATCCCACCCCCTATTTCCCCCCTTGGTGTCCATACTTTTGTTCTCTGCATCTGTGTCTCTATTTCTGCTTAACAAAAAGGTCATCTATACTATTTTCTAGATTCCACATACATGCATTAATATACAATATTTGTTTTTCTCTTTCTGACTTACTTCACTCTGTATGACAGTCTCTAGGTCCATCCACATCACTACGAATGACCCAAAATTGTTCCTTATTATGGCTGAGTGATATTCCACTGTATATATGTACCACATCTTCTTTATACATTCATCTGTCCATGGGCATTTAGGTTGGGTCCATGACCTGGCTATTGTAAACAGTGCTGCAATGAACATTGGGGTGTACTGTCTTTTTTTTTTTTAACATCGTTAATGGAGTATAATTGCTTTACAATTTTTTATTCATTTCGGCTGTATAACAAAGTGAATCAGCTATATGTATACATATATCACTATATCCTCTCCCTCTTGCGTCTCCCTCCCACCCTCCCTATCCCACCCTCCCTATCCCACCCCTCTAGGTGGTCACAAAGCACAGAGCTGATTTCCCTGTGCTATGCAGCTTCTTCCCAATAGCTATTTTACATTTGGTAGTGTATATATGTCAATGCTACTCTCTCAATTCGTCCCAGCTTACCCTTCACCATCTCTGTGTCCTCAAATCCATTCTCTACCACTGTGTCTTTATTCCTGTCCTGCCCCTAGGTTCATCAAAACCTTTTTTTTTTAGATTCCATATATATGTGTTAGCATAGGGTATTTGTTTTTCTCTTTCTGACTTACTTCACTCTGTAGGACAGACTCTAGGTCCATCCACCTCACTACAAATAACTCAATTTCGTTTCTTTTTATGGCTGAGTAATATTCCATTGTATATATGTGCCACATCTTCTTTATCCATTCATCTGTCGATGGGCACTTAAGTTGCTTCCATGTCCTGGCTATTGTAAATAGGGCGCAATGAACATTGTGGTACATGACTCTTTTTGAATTGTGGTTTTCTCAGGGTATAGACCTAGTAGCAGGATTGCTGGGTCATATGGTAGTTCTATTTTTAGTTTACTGAGGACCCTCCATACAGTTCTCCATATTGGCTGTACCAATTTACATTCCCACTGATGTAAGAGGGTTCCCTTTTCTTCACACCCTCTCCAGCATTTATTCTTTGTAGATATTTTGATCATGGCCATTCTGACTGGTGTAAGGTGATATCTCATTGTAGTTTTGATTTGCATTTCTCTAATGATTAATGATGTTGAGCATTCTTTCATGTGTTTGTTGGCAAGATGTATATATTCTTTGGAGAAATGTCTATTTAGGTCTTCTGCCCATATTTGGAGTGGGTTTTTTGGTTTTTTTGTTATTGAGTTGCATGAGCTACTTGTAGATTTTGGAGATTAATCCTTTGTCAGTTGCTTCATTTGCAAATATTTTCTCCCATTCTGTGGGTTTTCTTTTCATCTTGTTTATGGTGGTCTTTTCATTTTGCTTATGGTTTTCTTTGTGGTGCAAAAGCTTTTAAGTATCATTAGGTCCTATTTGTTTATTTTTGTTTTTATTTCCATTTATCTAGGAGGTGGGTCAAAAAGGATCTTGCTGTGATTTATGTCATACAGTGTTCTGCCTATGTTTTCCTTTAAGAGCTTTATAGTGTCTGGCCTTACATTTCGGTCTTTAATCCATTTTTAGTTTATTTTTGTGTTCTAATTTCATTCTTTTACATGTAGCTGTCCAGTTTTCCCAGCACCACTTATTGAAGAGGCTGTCTTTTCTCCATTGTATATTCTTCCTTCCTTTATCAAAGATAAGGTGACCATATGTGTGTGGGTTTATCTCTGGGCTTTCTATCCTGTTCCATTGATCTATATTTCTGTTTTTGTGCCAGTAACTTACTGTCTTGATTACTGTAGCTTTGTAGTATAGTCTAAAGTCTGGGAGCCTGATTATTCCAGCTCCATTTTTCTTTCCCAAGATTGCTTTGGCTATTCAGGGTCTTTTGGGTTTCCATACAAATTGCAAAGTTTTTTGTTCTACTTCTGGGAAAAATGTCACTGGTAGTTTGATAGGGATTGCATTGTATCTGTAGATTGCTTTGGGTAGTATAGCCATTTTCACAATGTTGATTCTTCCAATCCAAGAACATGGTATATCTCTCCATCTGTTTGTATCATCTTCGATTTCTTTCATCAGTGTCTTATAGTTTTCTGCATAAGGTCTTTTGTCTCCTTAGGTAGGTTCATTCCTAGGTATTTTATTCTTTTTGTTGCAATGGAAAATAGGATTGTTTCCTTAATTTCTCTATCAGATTTTTCATCATTAGTTTATAGGAATGCAAGAGATTTCTGTGCATTATTTTTGTATCCTGCTACTTTACCCAATTCATTGATTAGCTCTGGTAGTTTTCTGGTAGCATCTTTAGGATTCTCAATGTATAGTATCAAGTCATCTGCAACCAGTGACAGTTTTACTTCTTTTCCAATATGGATTCCTTTTATTTCTTTTTCTTCTCTGATTGCCATGGCTAAAACTTCCAAAACTATGTTGAATAATAGGGGTGAGAGTGGGCAACCTTGTCTTGCTCCTGATCTCAGTGGAAATGGTTTCAGTTTTTCACCATTGAGGACGATGTTGGCTGTGGGTTTCTCATATATGGCCTTTATTATGTTGAGGTAAGTTCCCTCTATGCCTGCTTTCTGGAGGGCTTTTATCATAAATGGGTGTTGAATTTTGTCAAAAGCTTTTTCTGCATCTATTGAGATGATCATATGGTTTTTATCCTTCAATTTGTTAATATGGTGTATCACATTGATTGATTCACGTATGTTGAAGAATCCTTACATTCCTGGGATAAACCCCATTTGATCATGGTGTATGATCCATTTAATGTGCTTTTGGATTCTGTTTGGTAGTATTTTGTTGAGGATTTTTACATCTATGTCCCTCAGTGATATTGGCCTGTAGTTTTCTTTTTTTGTGACATCTTTTTCTGGTTTTGGTATCACGGTGATGATGGTCTCAAAGAATGAGTTTGGGAGTGTTCCTCCCGTGCTATATTTTGGAAGAGTTTGAGAAGGATAGGTGTTAGCTCTTCTCTAAATATATGATAGAATTCACCTGTGAAGCCACTGATCCTGGGTTTTGTATGTTGAAAGGTTTTTTTTTTATTCTCTTATTTTTGGCTGTGGTGGGTCTTCATTGCAGCATGCAGGCTTTCTCTAGATGCAGCAAACAGGGGCTATTCTTCGTTGTGGTGTGCGGGTTCCTCATTGCCATAGCTTCTCTTGTTTTGGAGCACAGGCTCTAGGCATGTGGGCTTCAGTAGTTGTGGCATATGGGCTCAGTAGCTGTGGCTCGTGGGCTCTACAGCACAGGTTCAGTAGTTGTGGCACATGGGCTTAGTTGCTCCTTGGCATGTGGGATCTTCCTCGACCAGGGCTCAAACTCATTTTCCCTGCATTGGCAGGTGGATTCTCAACAACCACGCCACCAGGGAGGTGCAGTTGGAAGATTTTAATCACAGTTTCAATTACAGTGCTTGTGATTGTTCTGTTTATATTTTCTATTTCTTCCTTGTTCAATCTTGGAAGGTTGTGCTTTTCTAAGAATTTGTCCATTTCTCCCAGGTTGTTCATTTTATTGGCATACAGTTGCTTGTAGTAATCTCTCATGATCCTTTGTTTTTCTGTAGTGTCAGTTGTTACTTCTCCGTTTTCATTTGTGTTTTGAGTTCTCCCTTTTTTCCTTGATGAGTCTTTCATCAATTTTGTTTATCTTCTGAAAGGACAAGCTTTTAGTCTGTTGGGTTTTTTTGGATTTTGTTGTTGTTCTTTTTCTAATTGCTTTAGGTGTTAGGTTAGGTTGGTTATATGAGATTTTTCTTGTTTCTTGTGGTAGGATTGTATGGCTATAAATTTTCCTGTTAAAACTGCTTTTGCTGAATCCCATAGGTTTTGGGTCATCGTGTTTTCATTGTCATTTTTTTCTAGGTATTTTTTGATTTCCTCTTTGATTTCTTCAGTGATCTCTTGGTTCTTTAGTTCCTTATTATTTAGCCTCTATGAGTTTGTATTTTTTACAGACTTTTTCCTGTAATTGATGTCCAGTCTCATAGGGTTGTGGTCAGAAAATATACTTGATATGATTTCAATTTTCTTAAATTCCCAAGGCTTGATCTGTGATGCAAGATATGATCTATCCTGGAGAATGTTCCATGAGCACTTGAGAAGAAAATGTATTCTGTTGTTTTTGGGTGGAATACCCTATGAATATAAATTAAGTCCATCTGGTCTAATGTGTCATGTAAAGCTTGTGTTTCCTTATTTATTTTCATTTTGGATGATCTGTCCATTGGTGAAAGTGGGGTGTTAAAGTCCCCTACTATTATCATGTTGCTGCCAATTTCCCCTTTTATGGCTGTTAGCATTTGCCTTATATATTGAGGTGCTCCTACGTTGGGTGCATAAATATTTACAATTGTTATATCTTCTTCTTGGATTGATCCCTTGATCGTTATGTAGTGACCTTCTTCGTCTCTTGTAATAGTCTTTATTTTAAAGTCTATTTTATCTGATATGAGTATTGCTACTCCAGCTCTCTTTTGATTTCCATTTGCATGGAATAGCTCTTTCCATCCCCTCACTTTCAGTCTCTGTGTGTTCCTAGGTCTGAATTGGGTCTCCTGTAGACAGCATACATACAGGTCTTGTGTTTGTACCCATTCAGCCAGTCCTTGTCTTTTGGTTGGAGCATTTAATCCATTTACATTTAAGGTAATGATCGATATGTATGTTCCTATTACCATTTTCTTAATTGTTTTGGGTTTGCTATTGTAGGACTTTTCCTTCTCTTGTGTTTCCTGCCTATAGAAATTCCTCTAGCATTTGTTGTAAGGCTGGTTTTGTGGTGCTAAATTCTCTTAATTTTTGTATATCTGTAAAGGTTTTAATTTCTCCATCGAATCTGAATGAGATCCTTGCTGGGTAGAGTAGTCTTGGTTGTAGGTTTTTCCCTTTCATCACTTTAAATGTGTCCTGCGACTCCTTTCTGGCTTGCAAAGTTTCTGCTGAAAGATCAGCTGTTAACCTTATGGAGCTTCCCTTGTATGTTATTTGTTGCTTTTCCCTTGCTGTTTTTAATATTTTTTCTTTGTACTTAATTTGTGTGTGTATGTGTGTGTGTGTGTGTGTGTGTGTGTGTGTGTGTGGTACGTGGGCCTCTCACTGTTGTGGCCTCTCCCATTGCAGAGCACAGGCTCCGGACACACAGGCTCAGCGGAATGGCTCATGGGCCCTGCCGCTCCATGGCATGTGGGATCTTCCCAGACCGGGGCATGAACCCATGTCCCCCACATCGGCAGGCAGACTCTCAACCACTGCGCCACCAGGGAAGCCCTGTACTTAATTTTTGATAGTTTGATTAACATGTGTCTTGGTGTGTTTCTCCTTGGATTTATTCTGTATGGGACTCTCTGCACTTCCTGGACTTGATTGACTTTTTCCTTCCCAATATTAGGGAAGTTTTCCACTATAATTTCTTCAAATATTCTTAGATCCTTTCTTTTTCTTTCTTCTTCTTCTGGGACCCCTATAATTTGAATGTTGGTGTGTTTAATGTTTTCTCAGGGGTCTCTGAGACTGTCCTCAATTCTTTTCATTATTTTCTCTTTATTCTGCTCTGCAGCAGTTATTTCCACTATTTCACCTCCATGTCACTTATCCATTCTTGTGCCTCAGTTATTCTGCTATTGATTCCTTCTAGAGAATTATTAATAATCATTTATTCTATTGTTCAGCATTTTTTGATTGCTCTTGAGTTCTTCTAGGTCCTTGTTAAATGTTTCTTGTATTTTCTCCATTCTATTTTCAAGATTTTGGATCATCTTTACTGTCATTACTCTGAACTATTTTTCAGGTAGACTGCCTATTTCCTCTTCATTTGTTTGGTCTGGTGGGGTTTTACTTTGCTCCTTCATCTGCTGCATATTTCTCTGTCTTCTCACTTTGTTTAACTTACTGTGTTTGGGGTCTCCTTTTTGCAGGCTGCAGGTTCATATTTCCTGTTGTTTTTGGTGTCTGCCCCAGTGGGTGAGATTGTTTCAGTGGCTTGTGTAGGCTTCCCTGGTAGGGGAACTGGTGCCTGTGTTCTGCAGGTTGGGGCTGGATCAGGTCCTTCTCATGGGCAGGGTCACATCCGGTGGTGTGTTTTGGGGTGTCTGTGAACTTAATATGACTTTAGGCAGCCTCTCTGTTAATGGGTGGGGTTGTGTTCCTGTCTTGCTAGTTGTTTGGCATGGGTCATCCAGCACTAGTTCTTGCTGGCTGTTGGGTGGCACTTGGTCTTAGTGTTGAGACGGAGATCTCTGGGAGAGCTCTCACCAATTGATATTACATGGGGCTGGGACATCTCTAATGGTCCAATCCTGAATTCGGCTCTCCCACCTCGGAGTCTGAGGCCTGACACCTGGCCAGAGCACTAAAACCCTGCCAGCCACATGGCTCAGAAGAAAAGGAAGAAAAAAAGGGGGGGGGAAGGAACAGATAGAACCCCAAGCCAAATGATAAAAGCAAAACTAAACAGACAAAATCACACAAAGAAACATACACTCATAAAAAGAAAACAAACAAAAACATCAACAACCAAAAAAAAACCAGTCAGAACCCTAGGACAAATGGTAAAAGCAAACCTAAACAGACAAAATCACACAAAGAAACATACACACTAACAAAAAGAGAAAAAAAAGTTAATTTTAAAAATAATAAAATTTTTAAAATAAAAAAAGAAGAGAGCAACGAAACCAATAAACAAATCCACCAATGATAACAAGCACTAAAAACTGAACTAAGATAAACATAAAAACCAGAAACAAATCAGATGCAGAAAGCAAACCCTAAGTCTCCAGTTGCTCCCAAATTCTACTGTCTCAATTTTGGGAACATTTGTTGTCTGTTCAGGTATTCCACAGATGCAGGGGTCGTCGGGTCAATTTTGGGTATTTATTTAATCCACTGCTCCTGAGGCTGCTGGGAGTGATTTCCCTTTCTCTTCTTTGTTTGCACAGCTCCTGGGGTTCAGCTTTGCTTTTGGCCCCACCTCTGCATGTAGGCCACCCTCAGGAGTCTCTTCTTTGCCCAGACAGGAGGGGGTTAAAGCAGCGGCTGATTAGGGCTCTCTTGCTCAGTCAGGCCTCGGGGAGGGAGGGGTACGGTAGTCATAATTGGGATGAGGAGGAAGGCTGTGGCGGCAGATGCCAGCATGACATTGAAACAGCCTGAGGCACACCGTGTGTTCTCCCAGGGAAGCTGTCCCTGGACCTCAGGACCCTGGCAGTGGTGAGCTGTACAGGCTCTGGGGGTGGGTGTGGATAGTGACCTCTGCTGCCACACAGGCTTCTTGGTTGCTGCAGCAACAGCGTTAACATTTCATGCTTCTCTCTGGGGTCCGAACTGATAGCTGTGGCTCGCACCTGTCTCTGGAGCTTGCTTAGGCAGTGCTCTGCCTTCCGTGGGCACATGGAGCAGAAATCCCCCCTCCTCATTCCCCCCAAAACAGTGGTCTCTTGCTTCTTAGGCAGGTCCAGATGTTTTCCCAGACTCCTTCCCAGCTAGCTGTGGTGCACTAGCCCCCTTCAGGCTGCGTTCCTGCAGCCAACCTCAGTCCTCTCCCTGGGATCTCACCTCCAAAGCCCAAGCTTCAGCTCCCAGCCCCCACCTGCCGTGCTGGGTGAGCAGACAAGAGTCTCAGGTTGGTGGGTGCTGGTCGGCACTGATCCTCTGTGTGGGAATCTCTCCATTTTGCCCTTTTCCCCCCTGTTGCTGTGCTCTCCTCCATGGCTCTGAAGCTTCCCCCCTTCCCACCCTCCATCCCCACCAGTGAAGGGGCTTCCTAGTGTGTGGAAACTTTTCCCCCTTCACAGCTCCCTCCCAGAGGTGCAGGTCCCATAGTATTCATTTGCCTGTTTTTTCTTTTTTCTTTTGCCTACCCAGGTATGTGGGGAGTTTCTTGCCTTTTGGGAGGTCCGAGGTCTTCTGCTAGCATTCAGTAGGTGTTCTGTAGGAGTTTTCCACATGTAGATGTATTTTTTATGATTGTTGGGGAGGAAGGTGATCTCCACGTCTTACTCCTCTAACATCTTGAAGGTCTCCCTGTCACTCTATTTTATTGTGACTTACTTTGTCACTCTACTTCAAACAAAAAGCCTCAGAGTCCAACAATGTAAGTTTGTGTGACTTCAGAATAACCCCATCTAAAAACAATGGTATCCAATGATGCTTAGCTTAGCTTTTTGTAAAATACCCCCTGTTCCTGTCTACTGAGCTGTCCCATAGTTGAAGTGGTTTTAAAATAACAGGTTACCATTACCAAATTCTGACATTTTAACATGTCAGAGATGTCCCTTTCTCTGCTATCAGAAAACTTCAGCACATAATCCCTGAATCTCTATTTGAAACTCTCAGGACTCTCCCAATATTTACTCTCTACTTGTCATCTTCTGTCCTCTTCTGCTGAGTTATTTTTCAGTTCTCTTCCCACTAGTTTTTCAACTTTTATATAGAATAAATAGAGCAATTTTTTATTTTCAGATATGACATGATTCCAGATGCTTGAGATTTCAGATTTTCTACTCACTATATAACAATGTATTTCTATAAAAATTTTCATTTGCACTTTTATTTATAACTTATTCACTACCTATTTCAAAACAGAATTTGCTTGAATTCATCTGTCACAATATACATTTGGTCTGGGTTAAAAGTGCTATGATAATTTATGTACTTTGACTTCACTATTCCGTTACAAAGTCAAGAAAGAAGATGGGGTCCAAGGAAACAAAACACTTTTGCTGAAACCATTAAATTGGAATATTATATCAAATCATAATATGTGAATTTCCTTCTGGTATAATCAAAAGAACATACATATATTTTTATTTGTGGGCCTACCTAAATATACTAACTTTCCACTAAGTATTAGGAAGCATTTTATTTTTTTAGTATCTACCTTTGATTCATTTGAAGTTATGACACACTAAGAATTTAAGTTACAGTGGTTTACATAATTAGAAAACACACAAGCACCCCAATGTTCATTGCAGCACTATTTATAATAACCAAGACATGGAAGCAACATAAATATCCATCAATCACAGAATGGATAAAGAAGATGTGATACATATATACAATAGAATATTACTCAGCCTTAAAAAAGAACGAAATAATGCTATTTGCAGCAAAATGGATGGACCTAGAGATTGTCATACTAAGTAAAGTAAGTCAGACAGAGAAAGACAAATATCATATGATATCACTCATATGTGGAATCTAATTTTAAAAAAATGATACAAGTGAACTTATTTACAAAATAGAAACAGACTTACAGATATCAAAAATAAACTTATGGTTACCTAAGGGGAAATGTGGTAGGGAGGGATAAATCAGGAGTTTGGTTTGAACATACACACACTACTATATATAAGACAGATAACCAACAAGGACCCACTGTATAGCACAGGGAACTCTACTCAATATTCTGTGATAACCTATATGAGAAAAGAATCTTAAAAAGACTGAATACATGTATGTGTATACCTGAATCACTTTGTTGTACACCTGAAAGTAACACAACGTTGTAAATCAAATATACTCCAATAATTTTTTTTTTAAAAATATAGTGGTTTAGTTGGATACCCCCCCACACCCTGCTGCAAGTTTATGAAAAGAGTTGACAGCCATTTTGCACTATGGACTCTGGTATGAAGAGCCAGGTGTGAGACCTCTGACCCCAGCACCAAATGAATGAGTGAAACTAGGAAGTACAAAGAGGAAAAAAAGGGAGAATTCTTTGTAAAATAAGAAGAAGGAAAACTCCTTGATCCAACAGACTGGAAAACTAACTCAAAGAACACATTGAAGAAGATTTGAAGCCGTGTGGATGAAAGGCTCTTGGTGCTCCAGCCAGGAGTCAGGGCTCTGCCTCTGAGGTAGGAGAGCCAACTTCAGGACACTGGTCAACAAGAGACCTCCCAGCTCCACATAATATCAAACAGCGAAAATATCCCAGAAACCTCCACCTTAACACCAGCACCCAGCTTCACTCAACGACCAGCAAGCTACAGTGCTGGACAACCTACGGCAAACAACTAACAAAACAGGAACACAACCCCACCCATTAGCAGAGAGGCTGCCTAAAATAATAATAAGTCCACGGACACTCCAAAACACCACCAGATGTGGACCTGCCCACTAGACAGACAAGATCCAGCCTCATCCACCACAACACAGGCACTAGTCCCCTCCACCAGAAAGCCTACACAACCCACTGACCCAACCTTAGCCACTGGAGACAGACATCAAAAGCAACAGGAACTACGAACCTGCAGCCTGCAAAAAGGAGACACCAAACACAGTAAGATAAGCAAAATGAGAAGACAGAAAAACACACAGCAGATGAAGGAGCAAGATAAAAATGCACCAGACCTAAAAAATGAAGAGAAAATAGACAGTCCACCTAAAAACAATTCAGAATAATGATAGTAAAGATGATCCAAAATCTTGGAAATAGAATGGACAAAATGCAAGAAACATTTAACAAGGACTTAGAGGAAATAAAGATGAAACAAGCAACGATGAACAACACAGTAAATGAAATTAAAAATACTCTAGATGAGATCAACAGTAGAATAACTGAGGCAGAAGAACGGATAAGTGACCTGGAATATAAAATAGTGGAAATAACTACTGCAGAGCAGAATAAAGAAAAAAGAATGAAAAGAACTGAGGACAGTCTCAGAGACCTCTGGGACAACATTAAACGCACCAACATTCGAATTATAGGGGTTCCAGAAGAAGAGGAGAAAAAGAAAGGGACTGAGAAAATATTTGAAGAGATTATAGTTGAAAACTTCCCTAATATGGGAAAGGAAATAGTTAATCAAGTCCAGGAAGCACACAGAGTCCCAAACAGGATAAATCCAAGAAGAAATACACCAAGACACATATTAATCAAACTGTCAAAAATTAAATACAAAGAAAGCATATTAAAAGCAGCAAAGGAAAAACAACAAATAACACACAAGGGAATCCCCATAAGGTGAACAGCTGATCTCTCAGCAGAAACTCCGCAAGCCAGAAGGGAGTGACAGGACATACTGAAAGTGATGAAGGAGAAAAACCTGCAACCAAGATTACTCTACCCAACAAGGATGTCATTCAGATTTGATGGAGAAATTAAAACCTTTACAGACAAGCAAAAGCTGAGAGAGATCAGCACCACCAAACCAGCTTTACAACAAATGCTAAAGGAACTTCTCTAGACAAGAAACACAAGAGAAGGAAAAGACCTATAAAACGAACCCAAAACAATTTAGAAAATGGAATAGGCACATACATATCGATAATTACCTTTAATGTAAATGGATTAAATGCTCACACCAAAAGACACAGATTAGCTGAATGGATACAAAAACAAGACCCATATATATGCTGTCTACAAGAGACCCACTTCAGATGTAGAGACACATACAGACTGAAAGTAAGGGGATGTAAAAAGATATTCCATGCAAATGGAAACCAAAAGAAAGCTGGAGTAGCAATTCTCATATCAGATAAAATAGACTTTAAAATAAAGACTATTAGAAGAGACAAAGAAGGACACTACAGAATGATCAAGGGATCGATCCAAGAAGAAGATATAACAATTGTAAATATTTATGCACCCAACATAGGAGACCCTCAATACATAAGGCAAAAAATAACATCCATAAAAGGGGAAATTGACAATAACACATTCATAGTAGGGGATTTTAACACCCCACTTTCACCAATGGACAGATCATCCAAAATGAAAATAAATAAGGAAACACAAGATTTAAAAGATACATTAAACAAGATGAACTTAATTGATATTTATAGGACACTCCATCCATAAACAACAGAATACACATTTTTCTCAAGTGCTCATGGAACATTCTCCAGCATATATCATATCTTGGGTCACAAATCAAGCCTTGGTAAATTTAAGAAAATTGAAATTGTATCAAGTATCTTTTCCGATCACAACGCCATGAGACTAGATATCAATTACAGGAAAAGATCTGTAAAAAATACAAACACATAGAGGCTAAACAACACACTACTTAATAACGAAGTGATCACTGAAGAAATCAAAGAGGAAATAAAAAAATACCTAGAAACAAATGACAATGGAGACACAACGACCCAAAACCTATGGGAAGCAGCAAAAGTAGTTCTAAGAGGGAAGTTTATAGAATACAAGTCCACCTTAAGAAGCAGGAAACATCTCTAATCAACAACCTAACCTTGCACCTCAAGCAATTAGAGAAAGAAGAACAAAAAACCCCCAAAGTTAGCAGAAGGAAAGAAATCATAAAAATCAGAACATAAATAAGTGAAAAAGAAATTAAGGAAACAATAGCAAAGATCAATAAAACTAAAAGCTGGTTCTTTGAGAAGATAAACAAAATTGATAAAACATTAGCCAGACTCATCAAGAAAAAAAGGGAGAAGACTCAAATCAATAGAATTAGAAATGAAAAAGGAGAAGTAACAACTGACACTTCAGAAATACAAAAGATCATGAGGGATTACTACAAGCAACTCTATGCCAATAAAATGGACAATCTGGCAGAAATGAACAAATTCTTAGAAATGCACAACTTGCCAAGACTGAATCAGGAAGAAATAGAAAATATGAGCAGACCAATCACAAGCACTGAAATTGAAACTGTGATTAAAAATCTTCCAACAAACAAAAGTCCAGGACCAGATGGCTTCACAGGTGAATTCTATGAAACATTTAGAGAAGAGCTAACACCTATCCTTCTCAAACTCTTCCAAAATATAGCAGAGGGAGGAACACTCCCAAATTCCTTCTATGAGGCCACTATCACCTTGATACCAAAACCAGACAAGGATGTCACAAAGGAAGAAAACTACAGGCCAATATCACTGATGAACATAGATGCAAAAATCCTCAACAAAATACTAGCAAACAGAATACAACAGCACATTAAAAAGATCATACACCATAATCAAGTGGGATTTATTCCAGGAATGCAAGAATTCTTCAATATACGCCAATCTATCAATGTGATTCACCATCTTAACAAATTGAAGGAGAAAAACCGTATGATCATCTCAATAGATGCAGAGAAAGCTTTTGACAAAATTCAACACCCATTTATGATAAAAACCCTATAGAAAGTAGGCATAGAGGGAACCTTCCTCCACATAATAAAGACCATATATTACAAGCCCACAGCCAACATCATCCTCAATGGTGAAAAACTGAAAGCATTTCCACTAAGATCAGGAACAAGACAAGGTTGCCCACTCTCACCACTTTTATTCAACATAGTTTTGGAAGTTTTAGCCACAGCAGAGAAGAAAAGGAAATAAAAGGAATCCAAATCGGAAAAGAAGAAATAAAGCTGTCGCTGTTTGCAGATGACATAGAGAATCCTAAAGATGCTACCAGAAAACCACTAGAGCTAATCAATGAATTTGGTAAAGTAGCAGGATGCAAAATTAATGCACAGAAATCTCCGGCATTCCTATATACTAATGATGAAAAATCTGAAATCAAGAAAACACTCCCATTTACCATTGCAACGAAAAGAATAAAATATCTAGGAACAAACCTACCTAAGGAGACAAAAGACCTCTATACAGAAAACTATAGGACACTGATGAAAGAAATTAAAGATGATACAAATAGATAGAGAGATATACCATGTTCTTGGATTGGAAGAATCAACACTGTGAAAATGACTGTACTACCCAAAGCAATCTATAAATTCAATTCAATCCCTATCAAACTACCACTGGCATTTTTCACAGAACTAGAACAAAAAATTTCACAATTTGTATGGAAACACAAAAGACCCCGAATAGCCAAAGCAAGCTTGAGAACGAAAAAAGGAGCTGGAGGAATCAGGCTCCCTGACTTCAGACTATACTACAAAGCTACAGTAATCAAGACAGTATGGTACTGTCACAAAAACAGAAAGATAGATCAATGGAACAGGATAGAAAGCCCAGAGATAAACCCACGCACATATGGACACCTTATCTTTGATAAAGGAGGCAGGAATGTACAGTGGAGAAAGGACAGCCTCTTCAATAAATGGTGCTGGGAAAACTGGACAGGTACATGTAAAAGTATGAGATTAGATCACTCCCTAACACCATACACAAAAATAAGCTCAAAATGGATTAAAGACCTAAATGTAAGGCCAGAAACTATCAAACTCTTAGAAGAAAACATAGGAAGAACACTCTATGACATAAATCACAGCAAGATCCTTTTTGACCCACCTCCTAGAGAAATGGAAATAAAAACAAAATAAACAAATGGGACCTAATGAAACTTCAAAGCTTTTGCACAGCAAAGGAAACCATAAATGAGACCAAAAGACAACCCTCAGAATGGGAGAAAATATTTGCAAATGAAGCAACTGACAAAGGATTAATTTCCAAAATTTACAAGCAGCTCATGCAGCTCAATAACAAAAAAACAAACAACCCAATCCAAAAATGGGCAGAAGACCTAAATAGACATTTCTCCAAAGAAGATATACAGACTGCCAACAAACACATGAAAGAATGCTCAACATCATTAATCATGAGAAATGCACATCAAAACTACAATTAGATATCATCTCACACCGGTCAGAATGGCCATCATCAAAAATTCTAGAAACAATAAATGCTGGAGAGTGTGTGGAGAAAAGGGAACACTCTTGCACTGCTGGTGGGAATGTGAATTGGTACAGCCACTATGGAGAACAGTATGGACGTTCCTTAAAAAACTACAAATAGAACTACCATATGACCCAGCAATCCCATTACTGGGCATATACCCTGAGAAAACCAAAATTCAAAAAGAGTCATGTACCAAAATATTCATTGCAGCTCTATTTACAATAGCCCGGAGATGGAAACAACCTAAGTGCCCATCAAAAGATGAATGGAGAAAGAAGATGTGGCACATATATACAATGGAATATTACTCAGCCATAAAAAGAAACGAAATTGAGCTATTTGTAATGAGGTGGATAGAACTAGAGTCTGTCATACAGAGTGAAGTAAGTCAGAAAGAGAAAGACAAATACCGTATGCTAACACATATATATGGAATTTAAGGGAAAAAATGTCATGAAGAACCTAGGGGTAAGACAGGAATAAAGACACAGACCTACTGGAGAACGGACTTGAGGATATGGGGAGGGGGAAGGGTGAGCTGTGACAGGGCGAGAGAGAGGCATGGACATATATACCCTAACAAGCGTAAGGTAGATAGCTAGTGGGAAGCAGCCGCATGGTACAGGGATATCGGCTCTGTGCTTTGTGACCGCCTGGAGGGGTGGGATAGGGAGGGTGGGAGGGAGATGCAAGAGGGAAGAGATATGGGAACATATGTATATGTATAACTGATTCACTTTGTTATAAAGCAGAAACTAACACACCGTTGTAAAGCAATTATACCCCAATAAAGATGTTAAAAAAAAAAAAAGAACCTAGGAGCAGGACAGGAATAAAGATGCAGATGTAGAGAATGGAGTTGAGGACACAGGGAGGTGGAAGGGTAAGCTGAGACGAAGTGAGAAGTTGCCACTGACATATATACACTACCAAATATAAAATAGTTAGCTAGCGGGAAGCAGCTGCATAGCATAGGGAGATCAGGTAGGTGATTTGTGACCACCTAGAGGGGTGGATTAGGGAGGGTGGGAGTGAGACGCAAGAGCGAGGGGATATGGGGATATATGTATTCGTATAGCTGATTCACCTTGTTATATAACAGCAACTAACACAACATTGTAAAGCAATTATACCCCAATAAAGATGTTTTAAAAAGGAAAAAAGGAAAAAAAGAAAAGAGTGGACAGCCATAGCAACTTTTTTTTGCTTTTATCTTCATCATGGCTTGATTCATTGTGTTTAAGATTAACTATAAGATTATCTTAATGGAATTGATGTTATGGTAAATCTCAACCTCAGCCCCAATTCTTCACCCCTCCCTGTAACCATGGTCTTTGCTGTGTGATTTTGCAGTTTGTCTCATCCACATATTGAAGTATACTGTCCCACCCTTTGACTTTGGCCATATGACTTTGACCAATGTGCCAGTTCTGAGCTGAGACTTTAAGAGGCCTCATATGTTTTCCCTTGTTCTGTTGTGTTTCTACCATTGAAAGAGGAATATGCCTAAAAAACCCTGCTGATTCCAGGAGGAGGATGAAAAATTTATGGAGCTGACTCATCCAGCCAGCTACCCCAGCCAAGAACAACCAATCCCATCTACCCCGAGGCACATGAGCTAAATAAATGCTCATTGTCGTATGCCACAACATTTTGTTATCATTGGCTCTGTGCTACTTTTGTAACAATAGCTAACTAATATATATGTTCATAGGAGTGAAATATTCTAATGCCAGCCCTTAGTCATAATGGATGTATGTGTATATTCACCATAAACCAGTCATTTACCAGTCACAACTGAGATTTCTCCATTCCTTCTTAAATGTACAATTTTAAGCAAAATGAGGGTTCAAAACACAGATACAGTAAGTACAGATAAAATTAATCCAATTACTTAATTTACATAAACAATAATTATAAATAACAAGTGGTCCTTATTATATATAGGATTTGATTTTCTTTACCAAAAGAAGACTTAAAAATCATATTTTAGCACTGTGGCTGCATAAAAAAAAAAGTATATCTGAATGCTACCTTTGAAGGGGATGACAACTTATTTCAAACACAGTCATGACATGACTAGCATTATCACTTGTCAGTTAATTTTGGATGATTTCTTTGATTTTCTTTTGTCACTACAAGTTGTTTTTTTAATTCACTTGGGCCATCCCAAAATTTAACCAATATAATAGCATGCTTAATTTTATTTTTGCATTCCACAGCCATTGATAATAGCAAACTAATTTCCATAGCTGCATTTGATGAAAGTATGCTGATGGAACTCATATTTCACATCATTGACTATAATGAGCTATTTTATCAAACTGTCCTTATGACAGTATTATAGAGAAAATGATAAATTTACTAACTTATTCACTTGAGATTCCATTTGAAAATTTGAAAAGAAAGGAAAAGATCAATGAAGTCAGGTAAATTAGGTTTTCACCAAATGATACATCTGGGTCTATTTGAAACAATAGCACTAACCATCCCTGCTCTTAATGAAATGCTAACACTAAATAAGGGTTGATTAATTATTACTTTTAATAAAATGCTACAGAACAAATAAGTAGTTGTGAAATGCCCTATTGTGAACACATACGCACAATGTTTACTCATAATCAGTATAATTACTGCCATGGTTTTATATAAAATTGGTGGGGGGTTTTCACTTTGTTGAATTTTTTTAATTTTTACTAGGGTTTTAATTTAGAAATTATCAGTAAGTAGCAATATCAATTCATGAGAGTTATAATTATTTTGTGGGATATTTCAAAAAACTTTGAAGTAACTAGAAACTTGTAGCATAGTATCTCTTTCTGGGATGCTGAAGTGTCACTTGGCATAGATCGGGCTGACATTGGTGCAAAAACAATCACATGTGCAATATGCCACAATGTCTTTTGTCAATCATTGTGCTCTATGGAATTTATACTCTCTGAACTCCAGAAACAGTACTAACCTAGAGCAGGTCAGGGTCTGGATAAACAATCTTCAAGCATTATATGACCATGATCATTTTGCTTTGGAAGCTTTTCCGAAGATAAAATGAACTCATTGGGATTTTTTCCCCCATTTACAAGCTATCAACAAGTGAAAATAATTGCTCTAATAAATTATTCAATTTGATATCTTCTTGAGGGTTTTATTGAATCACTAATGACTCTCTTTATCTATAATAAAACACATAAGTAGAAAAGTTTTTTTAAATTTTTTATTGTAGTAGAGTTGATTTACAATGTTGTGTTAGTTTCCTGTGTACAGCAAAGTGAATCAGTTATCATTTTTTATTGTTTTTAGATTCTTTTCCCATATAGCCCATTACAGGGTATTGAGTAGAGTTCCTTGTGCTATACAGCAGGTTTTTATTAGCTATCTATTTTATATATAGTAGTGTGTATGTGTCAGTCCCAACCTCCCAGTTTATCTGCACCACCCCCCCATGCCCTGGTAACCATAGCATTGTTTTCTACATCCCTGACTCTACCTCTATTTTGTAAATAAGTTCATTTGTACCCTTTTTTCCTTTTTTAGATTCCACCTATTACAGCAAGGTTATTTTAAGTGACAACTCTGTTCTTGATAAATGTTCACAGAAAAATGCATTGGTGCCATAACAGACAATGCTTCCTCCCTTTCTCATTCTTCTATCTATTTCTAACATTTCTCACCTACTACATTAAAACTGCCACCCATCCTTGAATCCAATTAATAAATCCTAAAATGATGTTGAATTCTAAAAGCAGCTGTAAAGATTAGGAGAACATGACATTCCTAATCGAAGTTGACACAGAAACAACAAAACTATAACTTCTGAAAAACTCCAAATTTTCATTAAATAAATGGTGCAAACACAGCTTGAACTTCAGAATGTTAGTGCTGAATGCCAATATCCTCTGGGGCTGTCAAGTTTGAGGAAAGAGAGTCCTTTGAAAATAATCGGTTTGAATATAGGTCAATCTCTGTCATTTCACAATAATGAAATGTCCAAAAATAAATAAATAGATAATAATAAAAAGAAGAGGGGATTTGATCTTATCTTTCCTCATTTGGCCACATATGAATGGTCTGCTGTTTATACAATTTTGAAAACAGTGCTACAGTAGTCAATGAGACTATGTTTCATTATAAAATACCTGATCATCATCATAATAATCCTGAAAAATTATTGAGTGATTTTGATGTGCTAGTCTCCAATAATTTGTTTGTTAGTCTTATGTATTCCTCACCAAAACTTCATAAGGTGTGTACTTAATATTTTCCCATTATAAAAATAAGGAAACTGAGGTTCTGAGAGATTCAGGCAATTGCCTAAGTTCACACAGCTATTAAAAGTAGATGGTATGATATTATTCAACACAGTTTTCTTGGAAGTTTTAGCCACAGGTATCAGAGAAGAAAAATAAATAAAAGGAATCCAAATTGGAAAAGAAGTACAACTGTCACTTTTGCAGATGACATGATACTATACATAGAGAGTCCTAAAGATGCTACCAGAAAACTACTAGAGCTAATCAATGAATTTGGTAAAGTAGCAGGATACAAAATTAATTCACAGAAATCTCTTGCATTCCTATACACTAATGATGAAAAATCTGAAAGAGAAATTAAGGAAACACTCTCATTTACCATTGCAACAAAAAATAAAATTCCTAGGAATAAACCTACCTAAGGAGACAAAAGACCTGTATGCAGAAAACTATAAGACACTGATGAAAGAAATTAAAGACGATACAAATAGATGGTGAAATATACCATGCTCTTGGATTGGAAGAATCAACATTGTGAAAATGGCTATACTATCCAAAGCAATCTACAGATACAGTGCAATCCCTATCAGACTACCAGTGGCATTTTCCACAGAACTAGAACAAAAAAATTCACAGTTTGTATGGAAACACAAAAGACCCCGAATAGCTAAAGCAATCTTGAGAGAGAAAAACGGAGCTGGAGGAATCAGGCTCCCAGGCTTCAGACTATACTACAAAGCTACAGTAATCAAGACAGGATGGTACTGGCACAAAAACAGAAATATAGATCAATGGAACAGGATAGAAAGCCCAGAGATAAACGCACACACATATGGTCCCCTCATCTTTGATAAAGGAGGCAAGAATATACAGCGGAGAAAAGACATCCTCTTCAATAAGTGGTGCTGGGAAAACTGGACAGCTACATGGAAAAGAATGAAATTAGAACATTCCCTAACACCATACACAAAAATAAGCTCAAAATGGATTAAAGACCTAAATGTAAGGCCAGACACCATCAGACTCTTAAAGGAAAACATAGGCAGAAAACTCTATGACATAAATCACAGCAAGATCCTTTTTGACTCACCTCCTAGAGAAATGGAAATAAAAACAAAAATAAACAAATGGGACCTAATGAAACTTCAAAGCTTTTGCACAGCGAAGGAAACCATAAACAAGACAAAAAGACAACCCTCGGAATGGGAGAAAATATTTGCTAATGAAGCAACTGACAAAGGATTAATTTCCAAAATTTACAAGCAGCTCATGCAGCTCAATATAAAAAAACAAACAACCTAATCCAAAAATGGGCAGAAGACCTAAATAGACATTTCTCCAAAGAAGATATACAAATGGCCAACAAACACATGAAAGGATGCTCAACATCATTAATCATTAGAGAAATGAAAATCAAACCCACAATGAGGTATCACCTCACACCAGTCAAAATGGCCATCATCAAAAAATCTACAAACAATAAATGCTGGAGAGGGTGTGGAGAAAAGGGAACCCTCTTACACTGTTGGTGGGAATGTAAATTGATACAGCCACTATGTAGAACAGGATGGAGGCTCCTTAAAATACTAAAAACAGGGGCTTCCCCGGTGGCACAGTGGGTGAGAGTCCACCTGCCGATGCAGGGGACACGAGTTCGTGCCCCAGTCTGGGAAGATCCCACATGCCGCGGAGCGGCTGGGCCCGTGAGCCGTGGCCGCTGAGCCTGCGCGTCCAGAGCCTGTGCTCCGCAACGGGAGAGGCCACGACAGTGAGAGGCCCACGTACCGAAAAAAAAAAAAAAAAAAAAAAACTAAAAACAGAACTACCATATGACCCAGTTATCCCACTGCTGGGCATACACCCTGAGAAAACCATAATTCAAAGAGTCATGTACCACAATGTTCATTGCAGCACTATTTACAAGAGCCAGGACATGGAAGCAACCTAAGTGTCCATTGACAGATGAATGGATAAAGAAGATGTGGCACATATATACAATGGAATATTACTCAGCCATAAAAAGAAACGAAATTGAGTTATTTGTAATGAGGTGGATGGACCTAAAGTCTGTCATACAGAGTGAAGTAAGTCAGAAAGAGAAAAACAAACACCATATGCTAACGCATATGTATATAATTTTAAAAAAGCAGTACTGATGAACCTAGTGGTAGGGCATGAATAAAGACACAGATGTAGAGAACAGACTTGAGGGCACAAGGGTGGGGGTGAAGGGGAAGCTGGGATGAATGAAGTAAGAGAGTAGCATTGACGTGTATACACTACCAAACGTAAAATGGATGGCTAGTGGGAAGCTGCTGCATAGCACAGGCAGATCAACTTGGTGCTTTGTGACCACTTACAGGGGTGGGATAGGGAGGGTGGGAGGCAGACACAAGAGGGAGGGGATATGGGGATATATGTATACATATAGCTGATTCACTTTGTTGTACAGCAGAATCTAACACAACATTGTAAACAGTTATACTCCAATAAAGATGTTTAAGAAAATGTAAGATGGAAAAAAAAAAGTAGATGGTGTAGCTGGGGTCAGATCCATCAAAATCGAATATTTCTTAATCTTGAAAATGTACTATAACTTCTAAGGCTTTCATTTGAGCCTCTATGCTATAATTCTAAGAATGATAAATGAGAAATTATTTATTTTCATGGCATAAAGAAATATAGCATATAATTATCCTTCCACAATATCATAAATAAACTACTGAACTAGTGATCATGTCCTATGTCTGTTCAAAAAAAATAAGGTTGGTTAACCTGATCAAGTTTCATAAAGCAAGGTTTTTTTTTTTTTTTTTTCGCGGTACGCGGGCCTCTCACTGCTGCGGCCTCTCCCGTCGTGGAACACAGGCTCCAGACACGCAGGCCCAGCGGCCATGGCCCACGGGCCCAGCCGCTCCGCGGCACGGGACACGAACCTGCGTCCCCCGCATCGGCAGGTGGACTCTCAACCACTGCGCCACCAGGGAAGCCCAAGCAAGCATTTTTTTAAAACTTTCTTTTCCATGAGAAGGTGGTCTAACCTCCAGATCCTAGACAACTGAAAAATTACATCAACTTAGTGATTGGGTCAACCGTTTCATTTCAGGATTATTTTATGGACGAAACAGATAATGTAGAAACTGCATGTGAAAAAATAACCCACCCTAACTATCAAAAATTTAAATGATGCCTTAAAAGATATATACAATATCCCCTTAAATAGATGAATAAATAGAAGATGGATGAATGGATGAATGGATGGATGGATGGATGGATGGATGGATGGATGGATGATAATATTCAGGTAGATAATATTTGTTTCTGATTCAGATGAGTTTATTTTCAAACTGAACCCTAAGTAGGGGAGGTGGTGTGTGGTTATATAAAATTGTCCAGCAACTTCTCTGTATCTTTCCAACGTTCAGACTCTGCCTCTGTCCTGTCTGCTTCTCCACACTTGAGCTGGCTTCACTACATCTCACCTCTGATAACTGATGAAACTGCCTGACTACAGGACCACTGGTTCTGGCAAAACCTACCCAGCTTTTTCTCCTATCAGCTATTCAAAGGTTGACATTAGAAAAGCTACAAAAAGAGCCCCAGAGACCTCATGTGATTCAACTGAAACGCATTTGTCATAATCCAGTCACAGTGTGTCTGCCCCCAGGGAAATTATATATTCTTTTTTCTCCTAGTACAGTGGGAATTATGTAGTAAACCATCTTTCTCTTTTGTTTTGACCTCCAGGGAGGTCAGAAGTAGATTCACAGCTTAATCACATGAGACTGTATAGTGGATTTGTTTTTTTTTTTTCCTTTCTGGTATAATTTACTCTATTTTGGCTTTTCCTGCTGTTGATTTTATTTATATTTAACTAATTAAGCATCTCTCCAACTGGGTTTCCTAGAACATTCATTCTTATATATATTAATAAATGTTTTATTGGGAAAAAACCAGATTGCTTTAAAAATGTGTTTGGGAAATGTTGCATCATAACTATAGTCCTGTGCCATCCCCAAGAGTCACTTGGTACTGAATTTTAAGGAAACCCATTGAAGTTTATTTAACCAAAATTCCAAACAAATTTAAACATAGAGCAGTTTTGTCATGATATCTATCAATATCTCAGAATATGGCTTGGAAAACACTATGGTTCTTCATTATGTATATATCCTGAAAGCCACTTTATATCTGTGAGGAAGTAAGAAGTATGAATGAATGGATGAGTGCATGAATGAATGGTAAAATAGACAAATTAGAATTGAACATTTTTTCTGAAATTGCACAGTACATTATTATAATTTCCAAGCTGTATTCTAAATTACAATCTGATGTGTAAAAATCGCTGTACCCATTACAACAAGCCTGTTTGTAGAAAGAATTTGAAGCAGCTTAAAGAGACATATTTAAGAGAATTTCTGAAGAAGAGTAAAAGATTAGAATCAAGGAAGGTGAGATAACGAAAAGGTTAAATCTAGAAAAATAAAATCAGTGAAAAAGAAGATACTGCAGAAGATCACAAAACTTAGCTCTGAAATTCTTACATCCAAGAAAAGGAAAAATAGAAAGAAAACACTCAAGTGGTTTTAAAATTAGTGATCTCTAATAAAAGAAAGCAGACCATTATAAAAGGTTTTAAGAAAACTTTAGTCATTCTGAATTATAAGAAGGGTTTATCATATAGAAACATATTTGAGTTAATAATAGTCTTCTTACAAATACCATATGATATCACTTACATGTGGAATCTAAAATATGACACAAGTGAACCTATCTATGAAACAGAAACAGACTCATGGACATCGAGAACAGACTGGTGGTTGCCAAGGGGGAAGGGGTTGGGGGAGAGACGGAGTGGGAGGTTGGTGTTAGCAAATGTAAGCTATTATATATAGAATATATAAACAACAAGGTCCTACTGTATACCACAGAGAACTATATTCAATAGCCTATGATAAACCATAATTGAAAAGAATATTAAAAAAGAATGTATATATATGTATAACTGAATCAATTTGCTGTACAGCAGAAATTAAAACACTGTAAATCAACTCTACTTCAATAAAAAATGCAAAAAAGTAATAGCCTTATTATAGACATCACTAAGCAATGTCATTCTAAATGTATTTAATTATAGATTTGTTAAGTATATTTGGGGAAGTCTTTTTGGACATATAACATTATATTACTTTCAGGTGTATGACATAATGGTTCAATATTTGTATATATTGTGAAATGATCACCACAATGTCTAGTTACCTTCTATCACTACACGTAGTTACAAAAGGGAGATTTTTAGTAAATATCTTATAAATTGTAGGTGTGATACATTCAGTAAATAAAGCTAGAATGAGACTTCCGGTCTCATTCCAAAATGAATGAGACAAACTCACCCTCATACACAGACTTTATGAGAGAACTAAGAAAGCCTGTTTGATAATCCATAGATCCCTAAGGAAGATCAAGGCTATAAAAAGAAGCTAGATAGATTTTTCAGAGATTGGTGAAGAGATATCTGTCAAGAGAGCCAGCATGGGACGACTTGGGTCTTGTCATTGGGCTCTCAAGCAGAGGAGACTCAGCAGAAAGGCACCAGAAGCCTCTAGGCTGGCCCCCTGGACTGTGAGCCCCATGAGGGCAGGAACCACAAATGCCATGGTGACCATTGGGTCTTCTGTGCCCTGCACAGTGTGCAACATTATTATTATCTTACTTTTAGCTTGCCTCTTGCATCCAAGTATTATTCCCCACTGTCATCCCTATGCTTTATAATGGTCCAAAGTCCTTCACTCAATATTCTGTAACAACCTATATGGGAAAAGAATCCGAAAAAGAGTGGATATATGTATATATATATAACTGAGTCACTTTGCTGTACACCTGAAACTAACACAACATTGTAAATCAACTATACTCCAATAAAATTAATAAAAAAAAAACTCACACACACACACAAAGTCCTTCACGCCAGTCTCCTTCCACAAGATCTCACTTCATCCAAAAGATCTTGTTTCAAATTTCTTCTCTGCTTTTTCTCCCTATTCTCCAAATCTCCCTTCAAACCTCTCACTTAATCAAAAGAATAATTTTAACTATTATAATTAAGGAAAAAAATGTGTTTAAATTTCCATATTTCCTCATTCTGAGGTATAGTTATTGCATTTAATATTTTTGAAATATGGATTCATCTAAAAATAGATCCATAGGTTTAATACAGTAGCATTTTTTGTCCCCCTTAATTATTATTAAATAAACGATATGTATTGCAATCATTGGTATCTTAGAATGGAAGAAACATAGTAATTAATGTTGATAAATAAATGGCTGACATTCCATGTTACTTTCTTTTTTAATAATAGCTCTTTGGGGAGCAAATGTCAGAAAACAATTCAATCTAGCTAATGCTGAGAAGGAAATTTACTTGCCACATAACTGAAAATTTAGGAGTTCAGGCATGGCTTGATCCAGGGATTGACTAATGTCTTTAAGACTCTTCCCATCTCCTCTAGTTTAGCTGTATATTTTTTTCTGGCAGGCTATCTCCAAGTGGCAGGTAAACTGACCATTCACTAGTAGTTCAAAGATTACTTGGTCCTAACAGTTTTTATCCCAAGGACTAGAGGATATCTTTCCTGATACGTCTAGCAAAAGCCTTAGATTGTGATGGAATGGGGGGACCAGGGGAAGTATCTGAAAGAGGATTAGGATTTCCACTGCACCATCTTAGGTGACACTGTGACCCCAGATGGTCTGGATTTTCCCACTGTTTAGATTTCACACTCTTGTTAAATGAGATCTGGGCCTCAGTAAAATGGCTTGTGCTCTGAAGAATGTTCAGGATATCCCTAGCATCCCACAGTAAAAGCAGATGTTCCGAATTGATTATGGGTGGCAAAAAAAAAGAGTTAACAGCTTTAAATATCTCCAATCAATTCATCCAAAGATATTCTAATAACATGCTCTTAGTTTTGCTTTGTTTTCTCATGATAATCTTAGTGCCCTGGGTGTTAAAAGTTTATCTTCTATGATTTTGCTTATTCTACATTTCTTATAAAAGAACAAGAGATCATTAGGTCTAGAAAAAAATGCCACTGTCATTTAGTCTGCCATCCCCACTATGATTCACCTCATGGTGGAAACCAAATTCAGAGGGACTGAGACTTAACCAAGGTCACAAAGAACAGAAGTAACATCCAGCGTTCTCTCCACCATACATGTTTGTACGCTGAAAGTGTAGATCTGCCTGTCAAATCATTTAAAACACTTGTCTTAAATTTCCCATGATTTCAAGGACACATAACTTATCTCTGAGATGACAACATTGCTCAAGAAAATGAAAGTTGCCACTGAGTTTTTTTTTAATTTTTATTGAAGCATAGTTGATTTACAATGTTGTGCTGTTTCAGGCATATAGCAAAGTGATTCAGTTATTTACATATATATAAAAATATACACATATTTTATATGTATATAAATCTATTCTTTTTCAGGTTCTTTTCCCATATAGGTTATTATAAGATATTGAGCATAGTTCCTTGTACTACACAGTAGATACTTGTTGGTTATCTATTTTATATATAATAGTGTGTATCTGTTTATCCCAAACTCCTCATTTATCACTCCCTCCCCCTTTCCCCTTTGGTAACCATAAGTTTGTTTTCTATGTTTATGAGTCTATTTCTGTTTTGTAAATAAGTACATTTGTATCATTTTTTAGATTCCACATATAAGTGTTATCATATGATATTTGTCTTTCTCCATCTGACTTACTTCCCTTAGTATGAAAATCTCTCTGTCCATCCATGTTGCTGCAAATGGCATTATTTCATTCTTTTTTATGGCTGAGTAATATTCCATTGTATATATGTACTACAATTTCTTTATCCATTCATCTGTTCATGAACACTTAGGTTACTTCCATGTCTTGGATATTGCAAATAATGCTTCAATGAACATTGGGGTGCATGTATCTTTTTGAATTAGAGTTTTCTCCAGATATATGCCCAGGAGTGGGATTGCTGGATCACATGTTAATTATATTTTTGGCAACTGAGTTTTTAACTCAGAAAAATCTTCCAGGCTGGCCCATTGATGTATCTCACTTTAAACTGAATTGTTTAAAATTAAGAAGCTTCTTCCATTTCATATTTAAATTTTTTTAAAAGAATAACAAATTTTAAAGAGTGACTATTTCAAAATATGAAAATAACTCCTCCAAAACTTTCTGAAAGTTTTCAAGCTGCAAAGGCACTTCCTTTATGCCCTATACACTTGACCTTAACACTCTAAGAGCATTATTGCCTTCAGTTGACTCGGGGGTATGAAGAGCAATTCCTCACATTTTATCAACTTTTGACAATGGGCACATATGGGCCTGAGTGATCTAAAATAGATTAATGAGGCCCTAAAGTACTTTAACGAATAATGGAGCATTTTAAAATTTATTTTGTTTTTTAATTCATTTAACTGCAATCCCTTTAACAGGTAAAACACTCCCTCCTGAACATATTAAAAGGCATACTATATTGAGGTTTTATTAATTTATATGTTTCAATTCATTTATTATTTGTTCATTTTATTAATTTATTCACTGAATTGAACTTCACCTTACAAACATTGTAGAAATCAATAGCTTTATTGGACTGTGCATGCAACACAATAACTTTTCAGCAGGTTATCCAGGGAATTTGAAATCTATGCACAAGAACACGATTAACGTAATGCAAAAATACAGTTCACATTTCAAAGAGCATAAGATGACAGGGATGCACTCAAGAATTTTGATTCTGTCCTCCTTGGAAGGTAGAGTTTTTAAAATAATCAAAGATGGTTTGGGAGCATTCTGTACTCTTCCCCTTTTGTTATCTTAGTTGTCCATTAGTAAAATTTCCCCTCCCTCTCTCAGAGATTCAGTCTTGTAAAGCACCTTCCCTACCCTCTCCTTACTGATCAAAATAATAAAGATCTTAATGAACTGATTCACACCCGAGTTCCATATGTTCCCAGCTTGACTAATGAGGAGTCGTGGTGGAATTTTGAGCATTTACACCCATCATAAAGAAATTTGTAAATAATATTTGGCAGACTAGGTTGAGGAAGATCTTCCTCTTCCCATGAAATGACAAGGTTTTGGCAGTCATCTATATGGAAGTCTGCTCTGGTCCCTTAGAGTGACTTAAGTCTTTTCTAAAAATAATTTCTTTCTGGAGAAAGAAATTATTCTTCCTACACTCTTGATGGGTGTGTAAATTGGTACAGCCACTATGGAAAACAGTATGGAAGTTCCTCAAAAAATTAAAAATAGAATTACCATATGAACTCCTGGGCATATATTCAAAAAAACAAAACCACTAATTTGAAAAGATACATGTACCCCAATGTTCACAGCAGCATTATTTAATATGGCCAAAGTATGGAAGCAACCTAGGTGTCCATCAACAGATGAATGGGATAAAGAAGATGTGGTACATATACACTGTACAATGGGATACTACTCAGCCATAAAAAAAGAAGAATGAAATAATGCCATTTGCAGCAACATAGATGGACTTGGAGGGCATTATGCTAAGTGAAATAAGTCAGACAGAGAAAGACAAATACTGTATGATATCACTTACATGTGGAATCTAAAATATACAACAAACTAGTGAATAAAACAAAAAAGAGGCAAACTCATAGATTTAGAGAGCAAACTAGTGGTTACCAGAGGAGTGAGAGAAGGGGGAGGGGCAACATAGGGGTAGGAGATTATTTTTAAAAGGGTTATTATGGGATTATATGAAATCATGTGTGTGAAACTTTTGAAAATTGTAAAGCATCATAAAATTTAAAGAATCTTTCATTCAATAAAAATGTTAAAATAATAATAACAATAATTCCCTTCTTACCAGGTTAGAAATCTGTTTATCTGTGAGATTTAACCAAAAAGTACTTCGTCTTTGGGTCCACAGAACCAAGGCTGTTTGAGAAAGTTGTTTCCTTGATCTGCTCAATACACATGACCACCTTAAACCACCATCCTCCGACACAGTTGAAAAGAAATGACTCTCTATTGCCTTGCTTAGCACTCTATAACTCCAGCAACTGAGCTGACAAACATAAATCCTGCCTGTAGGGTCATCCCACCCCAGACAGTGGATATATTCGAGATCATTTTTGCTGCTGAACAACTTCTATAAACTTCACACTCCAATTCGTCTATCACTGTGTTGTGGTCTTACTCCCAATTGCCTATCTTCCTCCTTTTCCCTACAGAGTGTCTAACACATTTTTCAATAAATATTTGTCACACGAATGGATGAATAAAAAATAATCCAAATTCCTAGATGCCCCACACTTATCTAGTGTCCTTGCTTTATGCCCCAATCCCTCAGAAACTGGATTTTGCCCACATCTGAGTTTCTGATATCTGGTGTGTGACTGTCCAGAGGTACCATGTGGACCACCCCTATTACTTGAAACTCAGAGAATTTCTATCCTGCCCTGAATTGATAGCACTCATCCTGGAATTCTGTTTAGATTTTACAGAATCCTTTTCATGTTTTTCAAGATCCCTCTTCCAAAGTTCAATCTCACAATTTGGAATGTAACTTTGGGTCCATTTTTCATGAGACCACTCCCTAGAATGACTGACCTGAGCCATAATTTCATGTTCAAACCTTTAGATTCTGCTAAAGGTCTCTTTACTTCATCCTTGCCTGCCCTCTCCCCATGTATACTGTCACTGTCCAAAGTCTGATTCAGACAGGTAGTTCTTTTCTCTTTTTATGTAGAAGGATCAAACAGAGATTCCAAATACATTGGTTCCTATAACCACCTTAAGAAATACATTCTAGTGCATCCAGTAATATAAAGTACGCAGGGCTTCCCTAGTGGCGCAGTGGTTGAGAGTCCGCCTGCCAATGCAGGGGACACAGGTTTGTGCCCCGGTCCGGGAAGAACCCACATGCTGCGGAGCGGCTGGGCCTGTGAGCCATGGCCACTGAGCCTGCACGTCCGGAGCCTGTGCTCCGCAACGGGAGAGGCCACAACAGTGAGAGGCCCGCGTACCCTCTCACCCCCAAAAAATATAATAAAGTACGCAGATTTTAGGGGGAAAAAAACCCTCTAGATCATGGTAATATCCTGCTATCTCATCTCCTATATCAGGTTGTTGAGTATCTTCAGAGAAAATTACAAAATATTTTAGAGTACCTACTATGTGCCAGATTCTCTGGTAGATTTGGAAGGTATAGTGGTGAACAAGACAGTCAAGGTTCCAGCCCTCACAGCTTGCTTAGTTGGCTCATTTTTCATAGTTTGGTGTCACTACAAATTCACAGTTCCCAGGAGAAGGGTTTTCAGCTCTATCCAAAAATCCTGTGTGTTCCTAGACAATTCTCTCCCCTATTCCCCAGTATGTCTCTTTCAAAACACTCCACTCACTGCAAGCTCCTCGCCCTCCACCTCCCTCCTTAATCAAGATTAACCCTAACCCTAACCCTAAGCCTAACCCTAACCCAAGTGTCATGAGATCATCTCCTACATCAAAGAAAAAAGAGGAGTCATCACTTGAGAACACACTCAAATGTTATCTCCTTCCTCAATTCAAAATATCCAGCCAACTTGGCTTCTTTCCCCCTCTCAAAGCAGGAGAGGTATCTTTCCCTGTCTCTGAGATAAATCTGATACCACGCCTGGCTTTCTCAGATATCTCCATTCATCAATTGTCTTCATCCCTCTTTCCGATATCCTCATCTGTTCCCAGTCTAGATTCCCTCCTGTTTAAACAGGCTGAAGTAGCTCTCGGTTCAAAGGAAAACTCTATGTTGACCTTTTCTGGAATTTCTTTCCTTTTCCCTTCCTTTCAAAGCCAAGCCTTTTGAGAGAGGTTTTTCCAACTCGGATTTCCAGAGTTGCATCTGGGTGTGCATCTCCCACCCAGTCCCCTCTCCGCCATTCATCTTGCCCAATTTCTCTGCCCAACACATCCCTACTGACCCTTGTCTCACAAAAGTAATAGAACCGCTGTGTTGATGAACATTGTAGTTTTCTATTCTTATCTTGCTGGACCTCATTGATGCACTTGACACCCGTGATTTCTCCATCACAATGGAAAAGTTCTCTTTTCCTGGAATTCATGATCCTCCACCCACTGGTTGTTTTTTCTTTCAGTACTTTGAATATAAGTACACTCTTATCTGGCCTGTGGAGATTCTGCTGAAAAAACTACTGAAACCTCTTATGAGGATTCCCTTGTATGTAATAAGTTGTTTTTCTTTTGCTTTTAATATTCTCTTCTTATCTTTAACTTTTGACATTTTAATTACAATGTGATTCCAAAGATTCTTTCCCACTATATAAAAGGTTATGAGTTTTCAACATTTTTCTGATAAACTTTTACTACTTTTATAATCAGAGGAAAAGTTATACTGAAAAAAAAAAAAGTCTACCCTCAGAATAAATATTTGCCTGAATCTACACTGAAACTTCTCAAAAGATGATTACACACACATATGCATACATGCAATTCTAAAAATAATTTGAGCAACACAAACATGAACATAGAAACTTCCAAGGTAATTTATCCTGAAAATGACCTTTGGTGTAAAACTCTGGAATTTCTTTGGGATGTATAATGATGACTGACTTAATAAATATTTGAGAGATTATTTAAACAAAATCAGCCTAGATGAGCCTAGATTTTGGAAATTTCCCACTGAAATCAGAGCCATATAAGTCGTGGCAACATTTGAACAATCATAAACCATTATACCCAGCTTGAGGAAGTCCCAAATTCCCAGGTTTTGCCCTAGTCAAATTTAGCATCATTCAACATAGAAAATGAGGGGATTCAATTTCCATTTATTTTAGACAATATCATAACAATATCTAGTTTAAAAGGCATTCTTATAGCATTTATGTCTCATTCTAATGATTTTATGAATTGAAGAGAAGGGAATAAACAGAAATAAAAGTGTACTTGCAGGGCTTCCCTGGTGGCACAGTGGTTAAGAATCTGCCTGCCAATGAAGGGGACACAAGTTCGATCCCTGGCCCGGGAAGATCCCACATGCCGTGAAGCAACTAAGCCTGTGCGCCACAACTACTGAGCCTGCACTCTAGAGCCCGTGAGCCACAACTACAGAGCCCGAGTGCTACAACTACTGAAGCCTACGGGCCTAGAGCACGTGCTCCACAACACGAGAAGGCAGGACAATGTGAAGCCCACGCACCACAATGAAGAGTAGCCCCCACTCGCCGCAACTAGAGAAAGCCCGTGCACAGCAACGAAGACCCAACACAGCCCAAAATAAAAATAATTAACTTTTTTAAAAAGTATACTAGGAAATGTATTTGACTCAGCAATACTTGGCAATGTGATTGCCCAGGAACATCTACTGCATTTTTTAATTCTTCCCAAAACTTCCCTGCTCACATGTTTCTCCTGGAACTGTGTGACAATAATTTATCTATTGTCATGTTTCTAGAAGTGTATTTGTTGTTACTGCAGTGTCATACACTTGAGTTATATTTTTCTTCTTGTGTTGAAGAGAGTTGAATAAGATTTCAAGTAAGCATATTATAAAACCCTTCAGGGAGGGGACTTTTTTTTAATAACATTTGGCCTTTACCTAAAATTGCAATCACACCTAGAAAAATGCATCTATATTTTAAGTGTAATTTTTCATTATTCAAGTGTAATTTTTTATTATTTTAGCCTGATGTATTTTTCCGAATCTAACCATGGAAGATGTACAACTTTCCCTGGAAAAATATGCCATCCGTTTTGTTTTATACATCAATTTTCCCCTTAAACTGTTTAAGCATGTATAGATAATTGAGGGGTTTTTTAAAAGAATTTTCCACTTAAAATTACACAAAAAAACTACGTTAAGCAAAAAAAGTTCAATATAAAAGCCATAAAATAGCCTACAGTGTGCTAGTTAGATTCCATATACAATACCAAAAAATTCACAGGTCAAGATTTAAAGACAGAAATAACTAGCAGCATGTTTTGCATGTGTCCTCGAAAGTTCAACAGAATGCAAATACTAAGGAAAACAGGGGTGGGGGGTACTCCTTGGAAGTAATTACAATTAGATAACTTTTCTATTATTCAGTGGAGCCAGTGACATTCAAAATTAAACTATTTTACAATAATTATTGATCATGTCTGTGTGTGTTTTATAAAACATAAATGCTTGGAATAAACAGGCATTACTTTAAAAGAAAGGGCTGATTACACTGAGCTAAACATATAGATTGATATTTTTAACAGAAGCTGTCTAAAAATTATGCCTGGGATGTCTGGATCTAAATTAAAATTCCAGGAAACCTGGCAAAGCTAGGAAGCTAAAGAAAAAAGATAAAATTCCATCCGCAGGCTAGCTTCCAAATGCCAACTCTTTTTTTGCGAGACAATGAGAGATATACACAATGTATTGGGTAACACCCTGCTGAAACTTGTCACCCTTTTTCACTTTGTTACCTCCATTCCTGCCAGGGGTAAATCTAGTTCAGTAACAAGGTAGCCTTCCCAATTTCTTAAGTTTCCCTGTAAGATGCATTTTCTCCCACTCTGTTTGCCTTGACTGATCCTTTTACCTTCCCAGCACACACCCTTGTTCAATCTCTTTTTACATAAAACAAGGAGATAAAGATCCAAATACAAATATATGTGATATTCTTACCTCTGTTTCTTATTTTCCACAGTCTGATCTTTCTTTTCTCTCTAATTTTCTACACTTCTTTCTGTTTCTGACTCTCTGCATTCAAAATCTCACTTTTATCTTGGACAGCTGAAATGTCTGCACAATTTGTTATCAAGTCTGAAAATTGTTTCTTAATAAATTATCCTGAAACCTTTTTAAGAGTTTATCATTGAAGGATGAACGTCTAGATTTATTTCTTTTATGAGTTATTAATTCTACAGGTTGGGATGTTAAAACTGGGGACTACCTTGCCTGAGCCTTGTTTATGGATCCAAGTTCTGATCAAACAGAGAACTGGACAGACATCCTTTACTGTGTGACTGATATTTTCTCTAAGCAGTGGCCTGAGAACTGTGTTTGCCCTCATATATCAACATATATTGCAAACAGAACAAAAATCAAAGATGTAGTTGATCAGTTGATCAACTGAGAATCTTCATCATTCCTTTTCACTCTCAATACTTACATCTCCCCTTACTTACCTTAAATTACATTGTCAATCGCTATAACCACTCCTTTGTCCTTTTATTTTACTGCCTGCCATATTCCCAATCTTGATTAAATGCACAGATGTTGCTACTGTCTTATGCAACTGAAAGTTGATGGAGAAAATCAGTCAACCAGACTGACCAGGCTCAACTTAAATTCCTTCCATTAACACCCTTAATGAAGTCCACTAATAATGACTCATGTCCATAGTTCATCCACTCTCCTACTTTCCCAGCCAACTACTTCATGCCTTCTGTCCTCTCTTCAATTTGTACCATCTCCTGCCCCATCCTCATTCTTAGCTGAATGAAAAAATAGAAGGAATCAGAAGAGAACTTCCATGAACTGCTTCTACCACATTTATCCACCTGCCGGCATCTGTGTTCATGAACCCTGCCCTTCCCAGATGAATTGTCCAAATTCTATCAGTGGCCAACCCCTACACTTTTATACTACATTCACTCCCCCTAAAATGATACTTCTCTAGCAATCCTTCCCCCTCTTTCCTGCATCTACTTTTCTCTCTTCTTGGTTATTCCTATCAGCATACATACTTGTTATGATAACTCCCATTTTCATATTTTTCTCCCACCCTAAAAATATAATCTATTTGTCCTCATATTCTTCTCCAGCTACAACCCTATTTCTCTTGTCCCTTTAAGCAAAATTCCTGAAAATGCTTGTCCCCCAGTTGGTGTCCCCCAGTTCTCACATTTTCTTTTAGAGCACTCCTATCAGGCCATCATTTCAATCACACCAACAAAATTTACTTTTGACCTCCACATTGATAAATCCAAAGACTAATTTGTTTTTATCTTCTTATTTGAACTATAAGCAGCATTGCAGACTGTCTATCCCTCCTTTCTTCTAGAAACTCTTCCTTCACTTGACCTAAAATAAAAATCATATTTTCTGGTTCTCCTCTTATATCCCAGGAGTGCAAGGATAGTTCAATAAGGGCATTATAAGATCACTATTTTCTATTATTTCTGTTATTTTCTATTATCTCAAAACTTCTAGGCAAGACAATAAAACGTAATAAAGAAACAAGAGGTTAAAACACCTAAATGAAGAAAACAAAATTATTATAACAAATAGAGGATTATATGCCAAAAATTTTAATTACCCATAAATAACTTTAACATAAAACACGTAATTCCTAAGTGAAGAGAACCACAAACTGCTAGTGAGAAATATGAAAGATGACAAAATCAGAAGACATAATTGCAGAAGCTTAAATAGGAAGTGAATAGCTTACAGAAAGGTTGGAGATGGCTTCTGAAGCCTTTAGTTACAGAACTAGATACTGTGGTCCTGGATTAGAAACCTGAGTATCATAGAGATGTCAGTTTTAACAGATTCATCTACATGCTTAATAAAATTCCATCCAAAATCTCAGTAAGACATTTTCTACAAAGTGTTAACACCATTCTCAAGTTTACCAAAAAGCTGTGACAAGCAAGACAAGAGAGGATCAGAGGAAGAACTGAGGAAATTTAAATAAAGTCTGAAGTTCAGTTAATAATGTACCAGTGTTAATTTCTTAGTTCCAATAATTGTCCTATGGTTATGAAAGAGGTTAATATTGAGGGAAGTTGAGTGAAGAACATCAGGGAACTTTCTGTATTTTCTCTGTAAATCTTCTGTAAATCTAAACTTATTTCAAAATAAAAAATATAAATAAATAATTAAAATAAAGAGTAGGGAACTTTCCAAACAGATATCAAACATACAGTAAAGGGACTTCCCTGGTGGCACAGTGGTTAAGAATCCTCCTGCCAATGCAGGGGACGTGTGTTTGAGCCCTGGGCCAGGAAGGTCCCACATGCTGCAGAACAACTAAGCCCATGCACCACAACTACTGAGCCTGCACTCTAGAACCCGTGAGCCACAGCTACTGAAGCCCACGTGCCAAGAGAAGCCACCACAATGAGAAGCCCACGCACTGCAATGAAGAGTAGCCCCTGCTCACCACAACTAGAGAAAGCCTGCATGCAACAATGAAGACTGAATGCTGCCAAAAATAAATAAATAAAACAAATAAATTTTTTTAAAAAAACATATAGTAAAGCTACAATCATCCAAACAGTAGGGAAAAAACACTAATAGATGAAGAAATTAAACAGAACGAAATAGATGAATTTGGTATCACAATCACTGAAGAAAAATTATTCACCAAATGGAGTTAATCAGTAAGTTAATTATGTTAGTGATGAGAAATCAAGTTTAGATTCTTATCTAAAGCAACAAAGCAAAATAAATTCTAACTGGAGTATACTATTAAATATTTAAAATAAACCATTTTGAGGAATTCCCTGGCAGTCCAGTGGTTAAGACTCCGAGAGCCCTTTCACTGCCGAGGGCCCTAATTTGATCCCTGGTCAGGGAACTAAGATCCCACATGTTGTGTGGCACAGCCAATAAATAAATAAATAAACAAACAAACAACTCTAAAGAAAAATATATTTTTAATAAAATAAACCATTTTCTTCCAAAACCAAACAAGAATATAAGTAAATACTTCTCTGATCACAGGATAGAAGAGGAACTTCTAAACATAAAAACCATGGAACAAACTATAAAGAACTATTAAAAAAAGACTTTGGAGAAAATTTTGGAAATTCTGTCTAAAAACTCCAAAATAATTGAAAGGTTAAAAGAACATCAGGAAAATTATTTGCCACAAATATAAGAGATAAGAGGTTAAGGCCTTTCTTCATTGATTTAATTAGGTTAGAAAAATTAATAAGGAATAATTAATACTCTAACAGGAACCAGGGCAAAGAACATGAACCAACAATCCCAAGAGAAATAAGACTGGCTAATGAATACACTTTGAAATTCAACCTTTCTAGTGGCCAAAAAGTAAAAGATTAATAATATAAGTTTTTTGACGTTGTATTAGCAAATATTCAAACAGGTAGTAATAACCAGTACTGACAAGAATCTGTTGGAATAGACTCCACTGTTGGCACCATTGATGACCATGTAAATTATGCAAGCTTCCTGGAAAGAGATTTGGCAATGTAATAAACGAGGCTGTAGAATGGTCATTTCCTTTTGTCAAATATATTGGTGAAGATTTACATACCTGTCAAATTGTTGTTAACAATAACAAAAAGAATGGAACTAGAAGGAAATACATGAAAAATGAACAGTATTTATTGCTAGGTGGTGACATTATGTGTAAATTTTACTTTCTTTTAGTTCTTTAAATTTCCTAATCTCTCTGGTAGCATCTATTATATAATTTTTTATTTGCTTTGTATTTTTCTCTGTTCTCTAAAGTTTCTATAATTTTTCTATAATTAGGAGAGAAATGCAAGTTTTTACACAGAGGAAACTGAATCTAAAAAATAGAGGAATAGGGCTTCCCTGGTGGCGCAGTGGTTGAGAGTCCGCCTGCCGATGCAGGGGATACCGGTTCGTGCCCCGGTCCGGGAGGATCCCGCATGCCACGGAGTGGCTGGGCCCGTGAACCATGGCCGCTGGGCCTGCGCGTCCGGAGCCTGTGCTCCGCAATGGGAGAGGCCACAACAGTGAGAGGCCCGCATACCGCAAAAAAAAAAAAAAAAAAAAAAAAAAAATTGTAAAAAATAGAGGAATATAAGAAATGCTTAAATACATCTAGATTTTTAAGCATTCAAAATATATAAGAAATTCTGATGCTGACTGATATTCTGATATTCCACAAAAGACAATAAAATAGACCTGCCATATTAAACCTGAAAACATATTAAAATAAGAAAACGTGCTGGGCTATCTGGCACATCCTCATTTCAGAAGGAAACCAATCAATTGTGTATTGTCTCTAGGTCTTTAGTTTCCTATTTCCTAGTCATAGACCCAAACCTCTGGTTGATAAATTCTGATCCCCCTTCTGGTTCCTCCATTATTTCCTGAGGCTGCTGGGACACATGGTCTAGAGATTATTCTGGGCCTTAGATGGTTGTGTCAGTTCCAGGATTACTGGAGATTCCAACTTGCTCCAGAGAATACCTAGTTCAGTGTGACTTTCTCCTCAAACACGCATTAGAGGCCTGCACCATCATTCCCTGAAGGCTGAGGAATTGCTATTGGTTTTTCAGAAATATTTGACAGTTTTCAGACTTTTTTTTTTTTTTTTTTTTGGTGGAGTAGGAAGAGGCAAAGTTTCATGAAACAATACTTAGCTTTACTGTGGTAAATACCCTGATATTTTCTATTTTATTCTCTTCTATTCTGTTCTGCTTCTTTGTTTTTTAACCCACTAAATTGATTTCATGCGCTTCCAATGGGTTCTGATCCTAAGAGTAAAAAACACTGGACCAGAAAATATGGAGGTTGCTAGCTGACAAAAAAAAAGCAAGCCAGCGACAAAAATGCTCAGTCAGGCGTTCAGAAACGGAGCAAAGGACAAAGCTATGCAGAATGGGGTATTATTCAGTATTGACTCTTCTATGCAGAACTTCTAGAAGTAGGGATTAAAAAAAGAAAAGCACAGATGGTTTTAGGTCCTATACAGACCTAACATTACATAACATTGAATATTAAAGTGAGGCAGCAATTCTCCTTTTGGTTCTCCAGTCCTCCTCCGCTGTCTGCCGGGGACTTGGTTCCAGGAGCCCCGCTGCGGATACCGAAATCCACGGATGCTCAAGTCCCTTATATAAAATGCCAGAGTACAATCAACACAGTCCTCCGATGAATACAATCCTACAATGAATACAGTCATACAAAGAGCACAGTCCTACAATGAATACATCCGGCTCTTGGTTTCGAGGGTTTGGCATCCTGTGCAGGGTTGACTGTATTTCATTCCTTCCGATTATCACGTATAGAAAGCTACAGTTGTCAATTCTTGCCAGTAAAAGCTCTTTTTAAAAAGTATTTGTTTAGGGGAAAGGAGGGGGAGGATAAATTTGGAATTTGGGATTAACAGATACAGACTACTATGTATAAAATTGATAAACAACAAGGACCTACTATATAGCACAGGGAACTATATTCAATATCCTATAATAAAGCATAGTAGAAAGGAATATGGAAAAGACTATATATATATAACTGAATCACTTTGCTGTACACTTGAAACATTGTATATCAACTATACTTCAATAAAAAAAACTTTTAAAAGTATTTGTTTTTTCAATTGATCAAATAAGCACATGGGACAATGATGAAAATAATTGCAAATATTTATATAGCTTTTCTATGTGCCAGGCACGGTTCTAAATACTTTTCACATGCTTTATTTCACCTGTATTACAATTCTATGAGGTAAATACAATTCATATCTCCATTCTACAGGTTAGAGAACTAAGACAGAAAGAAATTAACTTGCTCAAGGTCACACACCTGGTAACTGGCACAGCAAGAATTAGAACCCAGACAAGCTAACCTGTGCTGTTAACTGCTATTCTATGATTGAAAGGCTCCAAAAGGACACAAAGTGAAAAGTAAGTCTCCCTTCTGCTCTGCTCCAGCCATCTCCCCCCCCCAACAAGATACAACTACTGTCATAATATTTTTGTAAACCCTTCCAGAGATTTCTATACCTGTAATAAACAAATATATAAGAATGGGACTTCCCTGGTGGCGCAGCAGTTAAGAATTTGCTTGTCAATGCAGGGGACGTGGGTTCGATCCCTGGTCCGGGAAGATCCCATATGCTGTGGAGCAACGAAGCCCGCAAGCCGCAACTACTGAGCCCACGCGCTGCAACTACTGAACCCGGCACTTCTAGAGGCCATGCTCCACAACAAGAGAAGCCACCGCAATGAGAAGCCCCCACACCACAACTAGAGAAAAGCTGCACCCAGCAACGAAGACCCAACGCAGTCAAAAAAAATTCAACTGTGAAAAAGCTGTAACATTTAAACATGCATTCCAAGTTTGGGTAGGGGAGGAAGGAGAAGCAGGAACAGACAAATGAAGATGGCATGGAATGAGTGTAAAATACTGTGGTTATAAAAAATAATAATAGGGGGACCTTGAAGATGGCGGAAGAGTAAGACGCGGAGATCGCCTTCCTCCCCACGGATACACCAGAAATACATCCACACGTGGAACAACTCCTACAGAACTCCTACTGAAGGCTGGCAGAAGACCTCAGACCTCCCAAAAGGCAAGAAACTCCCCACGTAACTGGGTAGGGCAAAAGAAAAAACAGAGACAAAAAAATAAGGACGGCACCTGCACCAGTGGGAGGGAGCTGTGAAGGAGGAAAAGTTTCCACACACTAGGAAGCCCCTCCGCGGGCGGAGACTGCGGGAGGCAGAGGGGGGAGTTTCGGGACCGCGGAGTAGTGCACAGCGACGGGTGCGGAGGGCAAAGCGGGGAGATTCCTGCACAGACGATCGGTGCTGACCGGCACTCACCAGCCCGAGTGGCTTGTCTGCTCACCCGCCGGGGCGGGCGGGGCTGCGAGCTGAGGCTCGGGTTTTGGTTTTGGACGGAGCTCAGGGAGAGGACTGGGGTTGGCGGCTTGAACATAGCCTGAAGGGGTTAGTGCACCACGACTAGCCGGGAGGGAGTTCGGGGAAAAGCCTGCACCGGCCGAAGAGGCAAGAGACTTTTTCTTCCCTCTTTGTTTCCTGGTGCGCGAGGAGAGGGGTTTAAGAGCGCTGCTTAAAGGAACTCCAGAGACGGGCGCGAGCCGCGGCTAAAAGCGCGAACCCCAGAGACGGGCGCGAGCCGCGGCTGAGGGCGCGAGCCCCCGAGACGGGCGCGAGCCGCGGATGAAAGCGCAAACCCCAGAGACGGGCGCGAGCCGCGGCTAAAACCGCGGACCCCAGAGACGGGCGGGAGACGCTAAGGCTGCTGCTGCCGCCACCAAGGGGCCTGTGTGCGAGCACAGGTCACTCTCCACACCCCTCTTCCGCGGAGCCTGTGCAGCCCGCCACTGCCAGGTTCCCGGGATCCAGGGACAACTTCCCCGGGAGTACGCACGGCGGGTCTCAGGCTGGTGCAACGTCACGCCGGCCTCTGCCGCAACGTCACGCCGCCTCTGCCGCCGCAGGCCCGCCCCACACGCAGTGCCCCTCCTTCCCCCATCCCCCAACCCCCGGCCTGAGTGAGCCGGAGCCCCCGAATCAGCGGCTCCTTTAACCCCGTCCTGTCTGAGCGAAAAAACAGACGCCCTCCAGCGACCTACACGCAGAGGCAGGGCCAAATCCAAAGCTGAGCTCCTGTGAGCTGTGAGAACAAAGAAGAGAAAGGGAAATCTCTCCCAGCAGCCACAGAAGCAGCGGATTAAAGCTCCACAATCAACTTGATATACCCTGCATCTGTGGAATACCTGAATAGACAAGGAATGATCCCAAATTGAAGAGGTGGAATTTAGGAGCGAGATCTATGATTTTTTTCCCTTTTCCTCTTTTTGTGAATGTGTACGTGTATGCTTCTGTGTGAGATCCTGTCTGTATACTCTTGCTTCCACCATTTGTCCTAGGGCTCTATCCGTCCATGACTTTTTTTTTAAAAATTCTTTTTCTTAATAATTAAGTTTAATTGTAATAACTTTATTGTACTTTACCTTCGTTCTTTCTTTCTTTCCTTCCTTCCTTCCCTCCTTTAGACAACGAATCACCCCAAATTGAGGAGGTGGTCTCAGGGAGCAGGATTTATGATTTTTCCCCCTTTACCTCTTTTTGTGAAGGTGAATGTGTATGCTTCTGTGTAAGATTTTCTCTGTATAGCTTTGCTTCCAACATTTGTCCTAAGGTTCTATCCGTCCCTTTTTTTTTTTTTTCTAAATATTTTTTAATTCAATAACTATATTATACTTTATTTTATTTTTACTGTATCATCTTTCTTTCTGTCTTTTTTCCTTCTTTCCCTCCTTCCTTCCTTCCTCCCTCCCTCCCTCCCTCCCTCCTTTCTTTCCTTCTTTGCTTCTTTCTTCCTTCCTTCCTTTCCTCCTTTCCTTCTTTCTTTACTCATACTTCTACTAATTCTCCCTACTTTTTCTCCCTTTTATTCTGAGCTGTGTGGATGAAAGGCTCTTGGTGCTCCAGCCAGGAGTCAGGGCTCTGCCTCTGAGGTAGGAGAGCCAACTTCAGGACACTGGTCAACAAGAGACCTCCCAGCTCCACATAATATTAAACGGTGGAAATCTCCCAGAGACCTCCATCTTAACACCAGCACCCAGCTTCACTCAACGACCAGCAAGCCACAGTGCTGGACAACCTATGCCAAACAACTAGCAAAACAGGAACACAACCCCACCCATTAGCAGAGAGGCTGCCTAAAATCATAACAAGGCCACAGACACCCCAAAACACACCACCAGACGTGAACCTGCCCACTAGAGAGACAAGATCCAGCCTCATCCAGCACAACACAGGCACTAGTCCCCTCCACCAGGAAGCCTACACAACCCGCTGAAACAACCTTAGCCACTGGAGACAGACATCAAAAACAACGGGAACTACGAACGTGCAGCCTGCAAAAAGGAGACCCCAAACACAGTAAGATAAGCAAAATGAGAAGACAGAAAAACACACAGCAGATGAAGGAGCAAGATTAAAAACCCACCAGACCTAACAAATGAAGAGGAAATAGGCAATCTACCTGAAAAAGAATTCAGAATAATGATAGTAAGGATGATCCGAAATCTTGGAAGTAGAATGGACAAAATGCAAGAAACAGTTAACAAGGACCTACAAGAACTAAAGATGAAACAAGCAACGATGAACAATGCAATAAATGAAATTAAAATCACTCTAGATAGGATCAATAGCAGAATAACTGAGGCAGAAGAACGGATAAGTGACCTGGAAGATAAAGTAGTGGAAATAACTACTGCAGAGCAGAATAAAGAAAAAAGAATGAAAAGAACTGAGGACAGTCTCAGAGACCTCTGGGACAACATGAAACGCACAAACATTCGAATTATAGGGGTTCCAGAAGAAGAAGAAAGAAAGAAAGGGACTGAGAAAATATTTGAAGAGATTATAGTTGAAAACTTCCCTAATATGGGAAAGGAAATAGTTAATCAAGTCCAGGAAGCACAGAGGGTCCCATACAGGATAAATACAAGGAGAAACACGCCAAGACACATATTAATCAAACTGTCAAAAATTAAATACAAAGAAAGCATATTAAAAGCAGCAAGGGAAAAACAACAAATAACACACAAGGGAATCCCCATAAGGTTAACAGCTGATCTCTCAGCAGAAACCCTACAAGCCAGAAGGGAGTGGCAGGACATACTGAAAGTGCTGAAGGAGAATAGCCTGCAACCAAGACTACTCTACCCAGCAAGGATCTCATTCACATTTGATGGAGAAATTAAAACCTTTACAGACAAGCAAAAGCTGAGAGAGTTCAGCACCACCAAACCAGCTTTACAACAAATGCTAAAGGAACTTCTCTAGACATGAAACACAAGAGAAGGAAATGACCTATAGTAGCGAACCCAAAACTATATAAAATGGAAATAGGAACATACATATCGATAATTACCTTAAATGTAAATGGACTAAATGCTCCCACCAAAAGACACAGATTGGCTGAATGGATACAAAAACAAGACCCTTATATATGCTGTCTACAAGAGACCCACTTCAGAACTAGAGACACATACAGACTGAAAGTAAGGGGTTGGAAAAAGATATTCCATGCAAATGGAAACCAAAAGAAAGCTGGAGTAGCAATTCTCATATCAGACAAAATAGACTTTAAAATAAGGACTATTAAAAGGGACAAAGAAGGACACTACATAATGATCAAGGGATCGATCCAAGAAGAAGATATAACAATTGTAAATATTTATGCACCCAACATAGGAGCACCTCAATACATAAGGCAAATACTAACAACCATAAAAGGGGAGATCAACAGTAACACATTCATAGTAGGGGACTTTAACACCCCACTTCCACCCATGGACAGATCATCCAAAATGAAAATAAATAAGGAAACACAAGCTTTAAATGATACATTAAACAAGATGGACTTAATTGATATTTATAGGACACTCCATCCAAAAACAACAGAATACACATTTTTCTCAAGTGCTCATGGAACATTCTCCAGGATAGATCATATCTTGGGTCACAAATCAAGCCTTGGTAAATTTAAGAAAACTGAAATTGTATCAAGTATCTTTTCCGACCACAACGCCATGAGACTAGATATCAATTACAGGAAAAGATCTGTAAAAAATACAAACACATGGAGGCTAAACAATACACTACTTAATAATGAAGTGATCACTGAAGAAATCAAAGAGGAAATAAAAAAATACCTAGAAACAAATGACAATGGAGACACAACGACCCAAAACCTATGGGATGCAGCAAAAGCAGTTCTAAGGGGGAAGTTTATAGCAATACAAGCCCACCTTAAGAAGCAGGAAACATCTCGAATAAACAACCTAACCTTGCACCTCAAGCAATTAGAGAAAGAAGAACAAAAAAACCCCAAAGCTAGCAGAAGGAAAGAAATCATAAAAATCAGATCAGAAATAAATGAAAAAGAAATGAAGGAAACAATAGCAAAGATCAATAAAACTAAAAGCTGGTTCTTTGAGAAGATAAACAAAATAGATAAACCACTAGCCAGACTCATCAAGAAAAAAAGGGAGAAGACTCAAATCAATAGAATTAGAAATGAAAAAGGAGAAGTAACAACTGACACTGCAGAAATAAAAAAAATCATGAGAGATTACTACAAGCAACTCTATGCCAATAAAATGGACAATCTGGAAGAAATGAACAAATTCTTAGAAATGCACAACCTGCCAAGACTGAATCAGGAAGAAATAGAAAATATGAACAGACCAATCACAAGCACTGAAATTGAAACTGTGATTAAAAACCTTCCAACAAACAAAAGCCCAGGACCAGATGGCTTCACAGGTGAATTCTATCAAACGTTTAGAGAAGAGCTAACACCTATCCTTCTCAAACTCTTCCAAAATATAGCAGAGGGAGGAACACTCCCAAATTCCTTCTACGAAGCCACCATCACCTTGATACCAAAACCAGACAAGGATGTCACAAAGAAAGAAAACTACAGGCCAATATCACTGATGAACATAGATGCAAAAATCCTCAACAAAATACTAGCAAACAGAATCCAACAGCACATTAAAAGGATCATACACCATGATCAAGTGGGGTTTATTCCAGGAATGCAAGGATTCTTCAATATACGCAAATCTATCAATGTGATAAACCATATTAACAAATTGAAGGAGAAAAACCATATGATCATCTCAATAGATGCAGAGAAAGCTTTCGACAAAATTCAACACCCATTTATGATAAAAACCCTCCAGAAAGTAGGCATAGAGGGAACTTTCCTAAACATAATAAAAGCCATATATGACAAGCCCACAGCAAACATCATCCTCAATGGTGAAAAACTGAAAGCATTTCCACTAAGATCAGGAACAAGACAAGGTTGCCCACTCTCACCACTCTTATTCAACATAGTTTTGGAAGTTTTAGCCACAGCAATCAGAGAAGAAAAGGAAATAAAAGGAATCCAAATCGGAAAAGAAGAAGTAAAGCTGTCACTGTTTGCAGATGACATGATACTATACATAGAGAATCCTAAAGATGCTACCAGAAAACTACTAGAGCTAATCAATGAATTTGGTAAAGTAGCAGGATACAAAATTAATGCACAGAAATCTCTGGCATTCCTATATACTAATGATGAAAAATCTGAAAGTGAAATCAAGAAAACACTCCCATTTACCATTGCAACAAAAAGAATAAAATATCTAGGAATAAACCTACCTAAGGATACGAAAGACCTGTATGCAGAAAATTATAAGACACTGATGAAAGAAATTAAAGATGATACAAATAGATGGAGAGATATACCATGTTCTTGGATGGGAAGAATCAACATTGTGAAAATGACTCTACTACCCAAAGCAATCTACAGATTCAATGCAATCCCTATCAAACTACCACTGGCATTTTTCACAGAACTAGAACAAAAAATTTCGCAATTTGTATGGAAACACAAAAGACCCCGAATAGCCAAAGCAATCTTTAGAACGAAAAAAGGAGCTGGAGGAATAAGGCTCCCTGACTTCAGACTATATTACAAAGCAACAGTAATCAAGACAGTATGGTACTGGCACAAAAACAGAAAGATAGATCAGTGGAACAGGATAGAAAGCCCAGAGATAAACCCACGCACATATGGACACCTTATCTTTGATAAAGGAGGCAGGAATGTACAGTGGAGAAAGGACAGCCTCTTCAATAAATGGTGCTGGGAAAACTGGACAGGTACATGTAAAAGTATAAGATTAGATCACTCCCTAACACCATACACAAAAATAAGCTCAAAATGGATTAAAGACCTAAATGTAAGGCCAGAAACTATCAAACTCTTAGAAGAAAACATAGGAAGAACACTCTATGACATAAATCACAGCAAGATCCTTTCTGACCCACCTCCTAGAGTAATGGAAATAAAAACAAAAATAAACAAATGGGACCTAATGAAACTTCAAAGCTTTTGCACAGCAAAGGAAACCATAACCAAGACCAAAAGACAACCCTCAGAATGGGAGAAAACATTTGCAAATGAAGCAACTGACAAAGGATTAATCTCCAAATTTTACAAGCAGCTCATGCAGCTCAATAACAAAAAAACAAACAACCCCATCCAAAAATGGGCAGAAGACCTAAATAGACATTTCTCCAAAGAAGATATACAGAATGCCAACAAACACATGAAAGAATGCTCAACATCATTAATCGTTAGAGAAATGCACATCAAAACTACAATGAGATATCATCTCACACCAGTCAGAATGGCCATCATCAAAATATCTAGAAACAATAAATGCTGGAGAGGGTGTGGAGAAAAGGGGACACTCTTGCACTGCTGGTGGGAATGTGAATTGGTTCAGCCACTGTGGAGAACAGTATGGAGGTTCCTTAAAAAACTACAAATAGAATTACCATATGACCCAGCAATCCCACTACTTGGCATATACCCTGAGAAAACCAAAATTCAAAAAGAGTCATGTACCAAAATGTTCATTGCAGCTCTATTTACAATAGCCAGGACATGGAAACAACCTAAGCGCCCATCATCGGATGAATGGATAAAGAAGATGTGGCACATATACACAATGGAATATTACTCAGCCTTAAAAAGAAATGAAATTGAGCTATTTGTAATGAGATGGATAGACCTAGAGTCTGTCATACAGAGTGAAGTAAGTCAGAAAGAAAAAGACAAATACCGTATGCTAACACATATATATGGAATTTAAGGGAAAAAAATGTCATGAAGAACCTAGGGGTAAGATAGGAATAAAGACGCAGACCTACTGGAGAACGGACTTGAGGGTATGGGGAGGGGGAGGGGTGAGTTTTGACAGGGCGAGAGAGAGTCATGGACATATACACACTAACAAACGTAGTAAGGTAGATAGCTGGGGGGAAGCAGCCGCAAGGCACAGGGATATTAGCTCGGTGCTTTGTGACAGCCTGGAAGGGTGGGATGGGGAGAGTGGGAGGGAGGGAGACGCAAGAGGGAAGACATATGGGAACATATGTATATGTATAGCTGATTCACTTTGTTATAAAGCAGAAACTAACACACCATTGTAAAGCAATTATACCCCAATAAAGATGTTTAAAAAAAATAAAATAAATAAATAAAAAAATAAAAATAAAAAAAATAAAAAAATAAAAAATAATAATAATAAATAAATATATATATATATGAACCAATGTGTATGGGTGTAAATTACCAATGAATCTTTTTTCACATCATAATCTACTTTACACAGAAATCTTTCACAACATTTTAATAGCTGCATTATATTCTATTGTAGGATGCACCATAACTTTTCATTAATCACTATCAATGAGCATTTATTTTATTCTAATCTTTTGCTAGGTCAAACAATGCTTCAGTAAGTAACCTGGAACATAAGTCATTGGCTCAGCATAAACAGATTTCTAATATAGACTCACAGAAGTACATACATTTGCTAGGCAAAGGGATACAGCATTTTTTTACACTTATGTTAACAGAGAATATGCCTGAGAATGAGAGCTTTCAACTAGCCACCAAAGTTAGCTAGACTTTAAGGACATTTCTTTTGTTTCCATTGTTTTTACTTTTAAGTAAAGTTAACACGTATTTAGGACTAGTGACACTAGCTTTTCATTTATGAAAATGACATAAGCTTTCTTTAGTGAAAAATGAGTCAATTTTGAAAAGATTTATTGTATAAATATTGTGTGGTACATGGAGGTGGTCCTTGGACCACGTATAACAGGGACCAAAAAGAGCCAAAAAAAAAAAAAAAAGGTGTTCATTTTTAAACACATACAGATTCACTTCTATAGTTTTAATATTTTTTAACATTTCCATGACAGTAAGAACAGTGTCTCCAGTCTGAATGGGTACCTCACCTGGTTCACAGTCATTCTTTACAACTAGTTTGGCAACTTCAGCCTTATTCCAACTGATGGCCCCTCGGATGCCCGTGTGTGGTGATTTCACTCCCACCCATGGATTATACTGACCTCTTTATTCCATCTCATGCCAACTCTATGGTTTTCCTTCCCCTCAATACCTAGTAAAGGGTACTCAGTAAATGTTGACGACCTGATGTTGTTTTTTCAAGTTTTCTGCAACTGGTTGCATGATTGAACTCTATCCATTTTGTTTCGTAGATTTTTACAGATGTTGCTGGGCCTATAATTTGTCTGCCACTTTCAGTTTGCCAAAGTGCTCGAGTTCAACTGTGTTGCCATATCTAACATATCTTTTACGTGTTTAAGATGTCCTTTGTATCCAATGTCCTCCATTTCTCCCATAGCTATTCTGAATAATAATATATACACCATTCGCACAAAGCATGCCTAAAGTAGACTCTTTAGTGATTTCACAAATGTTCAGCTGTGAATTTCAAATTGCTTTGTACCTGGAATTTGTTTCCAAGTTATATTACAGATTCTGTGTTCTGTTACTACATATTTCTATAGTAAATTGTTAGCCAGATCCACTTATAGAGACTTCTAATCTTTGTCCCAGAGGCTACTTTTTCAACCCCCAGGTTGAAAGCATTTAGTTAAACAAACCACATGCTGTGAATTTATAACCTCACTACTATCAAGTGGCATTTGTTTCCTTTTTATGTTCCCATAAAGACTAAAGTTTAAAAGTTTGTAGAAGGCCAGAACTGTTCACATTATTTGAAGTGAAAAGTGCCACTGCTAATTGTTAATTTCAATCTGCAAGTTATTTTTTAATAGCATCTCTATTCTTATTCAAATTTTATATTGAAAACATTACATTTTCACCATTAGATAAAAATAAAATATTGGTGGAATTAGTAACCTGATGTTAACAGTTCCAACCCTCAGGGTCTACAACCTACCTAAGAGATATAAACTACAAAATCTCCAGAGAAAGAGATTCTCAAAATTATCACATAATTTCATTTCAGTGCGTCACATCAGGTTCCACTTTCATTCCAGATATCTCCTAATGCAATCTAAGTGCATGTCAATTTTTTCTTTTCAATCACTGCAAATAAATAGAAGTGTCCTTTTAGTGATTCTTCAAATCCTCTTCAATATCATTCAAAAAACTAGGACACACATCAAGCTTTCTTTTCCTTGCTAAATAATAGATACCCCACTGAGAGTGTTTTCCAATGGTGTGTCCGTTCTTTACCTTGCTTCTATTATTCTTTATTGAGTGCTTATTGAGGGAATCGGTTAAGATCAGATTCCTCCCATTGTACTTCTTAGAACAGATCTGGACTGTCAGGGTCACTCATTTTGTAACAGTAATTGCAGTCACCACTTACTGAGCATTTGCTGTGTGTCTGGTGTTGTTGTATACATGGAAACATAGACTCTTTTCTATAAACATTGCAATGACCCCATGATGTAAATAACATTATTGCCTCCAGGTGTGGATAAGGAAACTGAGGGTTGGAAAAGTGAAGTATTTTCCCAACATACCTTGTATGAAGCAGAACTGAGATTCATGCCCAGAGCTGTCAGGCAAACGTTTAAAGGCCATGCTTATCTACTGCCAAGCTAATTAAGTTGGGTCTTGTGTTTAATTTGTATTTGATCTCACAGGAGGTGAGAAAAAAACTTTATTCCATGGTCACATGTTGCAAAATTAATATTAATCTATCAGCAACCTCCAGGTAGACATTATTGATTTAAAAGGAGATCCTTGCTTTGGATAAACAATTTATCCCTTAACGCTAGAAATAACTAGAATGTATCTTACTAACAATTGGCCAGTATCTTCCACTTTTATCCTGTCCATTTATTCTTCATTTAATTCTATTGCTTGCTGATTCATTTTGTTTGTGCTTCACCATGACCTCTATATTCTTTTCTTTTTGCACTCTTAAGTCTGCATCAGGCATTCATGGTGCAGTAATGCAGAATTTCATGCCAATAGAGATAGATTTTCACACGTATTATGACTATGTGCCTGCCTTTCTCTATAACACATCAGTATTAGCTGTATATAAAATTCTTTTTATGAAACAAAAAATTGTTTCATCCAGAACTACATCACCTACAATTTAAAAACTTTGAGGTACCATTTTATATTTGCAGAGTATCTTAATTGTTTTGAGTGGCTTTTCAAAACCAAACACTATAGCACAGGATGATTTCCTTTGACAACGGGCACCTGGAGTTAGAGGCACAACTGGCACTGAAACTCTGTGCCATTAAATCACAACTCCTCCATCTCTTCCTTAATCCACACAGTAGCACAGATGCTCAAAGGTTTAAATAAACAGGAGAGGCAGATCGTCATCAATGGGGTAAATTTCTCACTTATCCTTCCTCTATGAATATGGCACCTTATCACTGCTGTACTGTACTGTTAGTCATATGCAGCTAAAATACAACTGCATTAATTTTAGAAAATACCTAGAAGTGAAATGCATAGCAGAATATGAGGCTGGAACAAGATATTGGTTTGGCTAGCTAGTCTGTACTGTAGAGATTGACAGACATTTTTTTCAAATTCCTTACACAGATGTCATAAGAGGCTAGCAGGCATTGGCATAATTGGTTTCCTATGTTTTTCTTTTAATTCGTTGCTTACATTCAACTACCAGAGTTTACATAAAAAGACAGATTTGGAAAACAATCTAAAAAGAATATATATATATATATATATATATATATATATATATAACTGAATCACTTTGCTGTGCACCTGAAACTAAAACAACTTTTAAGTCAACTATATTTCAATACAAATTTTTAAAAAAGAGAGAAATCGAAGGCACAGTCAAAAAAACAACCAATCAACAAACAAACAGATTTGCAGTCTCATTTCAATCATCAGGTCTGGTTACAGTGGGCACCACACCCCACATGGCTATCTGTTGTTCCCACTGGACAGAGGCTGTACCTCCAGTTCACCACCATCCCCCTCACCTGCTTCACTGATTTATATTGCCTGACTGATTTGTGTCGAAGATGAAATGTATGGCTTCAGGAGAACTTAATGAGCTCTGAAGGGTATCACAGAAAATTTCAACACAGTGAACTATGGTGAGTCTGATGACAGACGGACTCATTACAAAATCACAATAAGATCCATTATGCAAAATGTTTAGCCACGGCCCACACTACGAGATGGATCTAAAAACATCACAATCCATGAAAGTCTTGTAAGGACCAGATTTGCCCAACCCAAGATGCTTTTCCTCTTTAAAAGTGTCAAAAACAAGATAAATTAAGAAATTGTAGAGAATTTAGTTACATTAAGAAATCATAGAGAGCTTAGTTACTTAGCATGTCAATAAATATCACCTGTTTTTCCAGCAAGACCTGAAAATCCTAGACTAAACTTTTTAGCCTACGACTGAGCCATTTTAATACCTAAGGAAACTGCAAAATGCATCTATTCTTAACAGAGTCCCCTGGACCAAGGGTGACTGATGGAGTAAATACAGACCCCAGTGCTGTGCCCAAGAAATTTTTAAAAAACTCTCTAAATCTCATTGCAAACCAGATTATGTCCGGAGAGTTTCTCCAAACAAATGAGAAGTACAATATACTAAAAAGAAATTTCCAAAAAAGAAAAATATTCTCATTTGTTTATTTTTATAGCATTTGTGAAATAAGAAATATTCATAAGAAGTAAGCTTCTGGAGTCCTGCATAAAAACAATCCTGTCTTAAACCTCAATGTGATGCAAAACTGTCAGGATGGAATCGAATTTGACCTAATTACAAGAGTGGCTTTTCATCATGTTGGCACTGATTAAGGGCTTAGTTTACATTTAGGGAATGCCTCTCCTTTAAATGGCATGTGCATTAACCCATCCTATGTTTCTGACAGGAAAGCTCAGTCGTAATGCATTGTCAGGTATTTTTATCTCATGCAAGAGCTTGCTCTCATGAGCAATTATAACCTAATTAAAGTCATTAACGTTTACTCTTCTGGGAAATAGTTATTCATAGGTATCAGAATCTTTCATGCTTTTCTATCTACTATACAATTTATATTTTGTTTCTCACTTCTGAGACTCTTCAGGAGTTAATCTCCTGTCACCCTAAAATAGAAATGTACCCTGCAGCAATGTTTTCGATATAGCTATTTGCAGTTAAATTGAAGAAAAAATGAATAATGTGTTTATTAAAAGTATCAGGAGCGGAGATGCAACTTTTCTCATTATGTTGTATTACTGTTTCTGCTGAGATACAAGATATTAATAATTTTATAACATAAATAGTACATTAAGCTTTGAAAAGTCATAACATCTACTGGAACATACCTGAACTGGCAACTCTTTCACCCAGTGGCAATATCCTTTAAATCAAAGTAAAATATAAATAAGGTACAAACTTTTAAAATTTTATTTTCCCGGGAAGTGTTTTCATTTTTTTAAACTAGAATACATTTTTATACTGATATTATAATATTGCTATAAATATTATATAAATGCACTCTCCAATATACGTACAGCGTCCTTTACCAAATAATATACATATTGTAAAAGTAAGAAAGATAAAGAAATCATTTTATACTATTTGCTTAGCATTGTTCATGCTACATACTCTATTTCAAAAGACAAATACGCTTAAATATTAATGGACAATAATGACTTATACAGCTTAAGGTTTACCGTACCAGACACTGGTTTAAAATCTTTGCATTGCCTCATTAACTCCTCACACCTTATTCATATTATCCTCTTTTAACAGAAGGGGAAACTAGGGCCCAGAAAGGTTAAGTAATGTGCCAAGAGTCAACCAGCCAGTAAATGATGGGGCCAAGGTACAAACCCACACAGTTTGACTCTAGTGCTGGACTTCTACTGGCTTTTCCTTGCTATTCTCTCACTTAAATTTAGGGTTTCTCCCTTTTCAAAGTTGTGGTCATTCACGTGCTATCTACAAGTTTCGAACGCCCCTACTACTCACTCCCTGCTTCTGGGGCAATATTGCAAGGTAGATTTTTTTAAGTCTATATTCAGACACCAAGCCTGCCACTTACCTTTTTTTTTTTGCGGTACGCGGGCCTCTCACTATTGTGGCCTCTCCCGTTGCGGAGCACAGGCTCCGGACGCGCAGACTCAGAGGCCATGGCTCACGGGCCCAGCCGCTCCGTGGTATGTGGGATCTTCCCGGACCGGGGCACGAACCCGTGTCCCCTGCATCGGCAGACGAACTCTCAACCACTGTGCCACCAGGGAAGCCCCTGCCACTTACATTTCATGGATCTAAGCTTGTCTTTTAAACTCTCTAAGCCTCAGTCTCCTTACCTGTAAAGCAGTAGCTACTTCATAGAACTGTCTGGAGGATAAAACACGGAACACATGTAAAGCACTTCATTAAGTGCCTGACTGATAGCAAGCACCTGATAAACATTGACTGTTACGATTACCATGGCTTTATGTTCAACAAAGGGGGGTCATGCATAGGGTCCTCTGTTAAAGAGGTTAGAGATTTTCCTACATCATCAAACCAAACACAATTTCATATTTGACACAAAGCTGCGTTGGCTTTGGTTTGGGTTTTTTTTAATTTGATCACTAAAAGGGAGGGTCTTTGAATAATGTGCGTAAGCTCCGTGAAATAACCTGTGATCTTCCTGTTGGAGCTGCAGATCTTTCTGATAGGTAAAGAATACAAATTGAACAATAGGAAAGTATCTGTGCTTTTTAAGCCAATTTTTTTTTCCATTTTTATTTATTTTTTCAACATCTTTATTGGAGTATAATTGCTTTACAATGTTGTATTAGTTTCTGCTGTATAACAAAGTGAATCAGCAATACGTACACAAATATCCCCATATCTCCTCCCTCTTGCATCTTCCTCCTACCCTCCCTATCCCACCCCTCTAGGTGGTCACAAAGCACCGAGTTGATCTCCCTGTGCTATGTGGCTGCTTCCCACTAGCTATCTATTTTACATTTGGTAGTGTATATATGTCCATGTCACTCTCTCACTTCGTCCCAGCTTACCCTTCCCCTTCCCCCTGTCCTCAAGTCCATTCTCTACGTCTGCATCTTTATTCCTGTCCTGCCCTTAGGTTCTTCAGAACATTTTTTTTTTTTAGATTCTATATATATATGTGTTAGCATACGGTATTTGTTTTTCTCTTTCTGACTTACTTCACTCTGTATGATAGACTCTAGGTCCATCCATCTCACTACAAATACCTCAATTTCGTTTCTCTTTATGTAAGCCTAATTTTTTAAATGAAATTTTCTAATGGTATATCGAAATAATGACGGTGCATCACAAAAATAAGTAAGAATTAAAGTCCTACTGCCTTTATTTACTTCACCACTCTTTATTAAAGCCAACAAACAATTCTTAGAAAACAATATCTTGAAATTAACATCCTTATGTGTATGTTCTCATTTATACAATATTTCTAAGAATATTTTTACCCAAACTTACTATCCCTTGGTTTGTGAGTGTTGTTAGCAACAGTGGTTTCCAGATTTTTAATCACCCTAAAGACAATGACAATTTTAACCATGTGAGGTGCATTATGATAGGATGATATTTTAAAGGTAGGATTACTATGGAGCTAATGAAGTTTACATTACAGGTTCCTTGTTTGTCTGGGGCCCTCACAGAACCTCTGGGGTGTTGAGTTGGAGATACATTTAGTTTGAGTTTAGTGGGAGTTATTTACGTGGCTTGCAGTCACCTCCCTGCACAGTTATAATTGGCGCTCCTGATGTATAAATGGATTCCAAAATACTCCTACGGCCCACTGTAGTGAATTATCCAGCATCATTTTGCTAAGATGAGAGACAGAAGTAATATAGGGATATGAACACGGCTATGGTATCCAGGACTGCACAGCAGAGAAAAAGCAAGATTGTAAGTATTTGGAGCCAGAAGATCGTCTGTGGAAAATTATTATACAGATGTACTGGCAGTTAATTAGCAAAAATATTATGTCTCTAGAGCTTGTGATGTTTTAGGGTTCTTTTTCAGCTTTTCTACATTTTCAATTTGTTACTTTTTCCGAATTTTAAACAAATGTGGACTTCTGTGCCCAATTTAGCATTTATAATTGTGTGTCCTTTTATAAAAAAGAGCTCTAAACTGTATAGGGCTTCAAGGTCAAATCCCACAAAACCTGGACCTACCCTGAGAATAATAGAAGGCTAATTATCCTATTTCCACACTTCTCCCAGAGAGGGTCACCTACAGGGTCAAATGAAATCTTTCTCACAGCAAAAAAAAAAAAAAGAAAGAAAAAAGAAAACAAGTCTTCTATTAAAAAAAAAAGAGGGCTTCCCTGGTGGCGCAGTGGTTGAGAGTCTGCCTGCCGATGCGGGGTACACGGGTTCGTGCCCCGGTCTGGGAAGATCCCACATGCCGCGGAGCGGCTGGGCCCGTGAGCCATGGCCGCTGAGCCTGCGCGTCTGGAGCCTGTGCTCAGCAACGGGAGAGGCCACAACAGTGAGAGGCCCGCGTACCGCAAAAAAAAAAAAAAAAAAAAAAAAAAAAAAAGAAAAAATACAGGTATGAGAGTAGCAGAACCAAGGCAAATTAAGAAATCTTCAAGAACCCTCAATTATTCTTTTTCACATGTCATTATAATCATCCACATCTACATTAATTTCATTATTCCATTCATACAAAGTATGCAATGATTTTATCTTAGCTAAGACATCTTAAGTATGGAAGATACTGATGTTATTTTAGAATCAATCTTTTGGAATACATCCACTACCTGAGAGGAAAGGTTGGCAAAATGTAACCTTGATAAAAGCACAAAACTGACCTACCCACACAATACTATAAATATAAAAATCTGTCTTTGATTTTCCAGTTTAAGGAAGATCAAAGTAAGAAAGGCTGTGATCCAGAATTTTCCAAAAGAGTTCAGTTCGTTCCTGGCAAGGAGCTCCCTAGTCTATAGTAGTCTTTATTTAGTGGCCACCTGAAAATGTTATCTTAAAGGCGTTGGTCAATATTTGAAGCAGCCCTAAAATCTCCAACCTTCCCAGAGAATCCCCAAGGCTGGTATCTATCAACAAACACTTGTGTAACATCTACCAGGCATTTTGTTCTTAGCATCATAAGCTACCTAAAAGTCCATCTTGATCTTACAGTAATTGACATGGCAAGTGAAATAATCATGGACTTTTAGGTGCCATATGAAATGTGCTAAGATATCATCCAATCAGTAGATATTATACCTATTTATCAGACTCCTGGGGTGGGAGGAATTATAGTGTTGAATTCAGCTTGGTAAAAAGACTATAGTGAGGGCTTCCCTGGTGGCGCAGTGGTTGAGAGTCTGCCTGCTAATGCGGGGGACACGGGTTCGAGCCCTGGTCTGGGGGGATCCCACATGCCGCTGAGCAAACTAGGCCCGTTAGCCACAACTACTGAGACTGCGCATCTGGAGCCTGTGCTCCGCAACAAGAGAGGACGCGGTAGTGAGAGGCCCACGCACCGCGATGAAGAGTGGCCCCCACTTGCCACAACTAGAGAAAACCCTCGCACAGAAACGAGGACCCAACACAGCCAAAAATAAATAAATAAATAAATTTTAAAAAGCAAACTTCTGTTTCAAAAGAAAAAAAAAGACTATAGTGAATATAGTTCCCTGTGCTATACAGTAGGTCCTTGTTTTTTATTTATCTGAAAAAGAATATATATATGTATGTATCCACGTATGCAGTGGGTTGGCCAAAAAGTGTCTTCAGTTTTTAAGTAAAAATAAAAGACACATCTTTCATTTTCACCAAGAACTTTATTGAACAACACATTCACACATTTGTTCCACTATCTTCTGCCATTTCTCAGGCAACTTCATAATTCCAACTTCCCAAAACTTTTTATCTTTTTGAGCAAAGATCTGTTCCAAGTATATTTTACAGTCTTCCAGGGAATTGAAATTTTTTCCATTAAGAGAATTTTGTAATGACCTAAACAAATGGAAATCCAAAGGTGCAATGTCTGATGAATAGGGTGGATGAATCAGAACTTCCCAGCCAAGCTGTATCAGTTTTTGCCTGGTCATCAAAAAACATGAGGTCTTGCAGTATCCTGATGGAAGATTATGCATTTTCTGTTGACTAAGTCTGGACACTTCGTCGAGTGCTGCCTTCAGTTGGTCTAACCGGGAGCAGTACTTGTTGCAATTAATTGTTTCATTTTCCAGAAGGAGCTCATAATAGAGGACTCCCTTCCAATCCCACCATATACACAACATCACCTTCTTTGGATGAAGACCAGCCTTTGGTGTGGTTGGTGGTGGTTCATTTCACTTGCCCCATGATCTCTTCCGTTCCACATTATTGTGCAGTATCCACTTTTCATCATCCGTCACAATTTGTTTTAAAAATGGAACGTTTTCATTACGTTTGAGTAGAGAATCGCATGTGGAAATACAGTCAAGAAGGTTTTTTTCGCTTAACTTATGTGGAACTCAAATGTCAAAGGGATTCACATAACCAAACTGGTGCAAATGATTTTCAGCACCCGATTTGGGTATTTTGAGTATGTCGGCTATCTCCCGCATGGTATAACGTTGATTGTTCTCAATTATTCTTTCGATTTGATCGCTATCAACTTCAACGCGTCTACCTGGCCATGGAGCATGGTCCAGAGAGAAATCTCCAGCATGAAAGTTTGCAAAGTACTTTTGACATGTTCCATCAGTCACAGCACCTTCTCCATACACTGCACAAATCTTATTTTGCATTTAAGTTGCATTTTTACCTTTCTTGAAATAATAAAGCATAATATGCCAAAAATGTTGCTTTTATTCTTCTATCTTCAATATTTAAATGGTTACACAAAAATTCACCAATTTTGATGTCTTTTTTGAAATGGACACTGATAGGACAGCTGTCACATACAATCTAACAAAACTGTTTCCAATGAAGTTAAAGATGACTAAGTGCTACTAGAGCCATCTTATGGAAAACAAACAAACAAACCTTTTGGCCAACCCAATATAACTGAATCACTTTGCTGTACACCTGAAGCTAACACAACATTGTAAATTAACTATACGTCCATTTTTTTAATGGTTATTAAAAAAAACAAAAGACTAATGTATTGACTACAACAAGTAAAAGACTTTTCTGCCCAATAAAGTTGACGTTTACTTAAACTCTGGCACAATAATAAAGAACCATAAAAACAGGCTTCCGCAAAGGCTATGTATCCCAATATTTGGCAACTGGGGGCATTAGTCTTAAATTTTGCCATTAAGCCATTTTTCCCAAGAAATCGGCTGAAAGAGCATATTGGAATTTCATAGTATTCTAGCTCCACCAAGTGACAGTTTCATCTTGTTGCTGTGTTGCTGCTCCTCTGATAACCTCTGAAGAGGATGCTAACAAAATAATACTTTCTACATAAAACATGTTCATCCAGCTGACCACACTTGAGGGTATTTTTCTCTATTCTTTCATGGTTTGAAAAAAATCTTGCATTTGAACTTCTGAAATTCTATCCATCACTCTGTCTTTCTAAAATATCAATATATCAGCTTGAAATACATAATCATATAATAAAAGGATTTCTGAAATTCATTATTTCACTTTCCATTGTGAGTTTATCATTACTTTTGTTGAGGAAAAAAAAGAATGCAAGTTTCTTATTTCCCCAGATATTTGTGTTTTAGAAATTAAAGTTTATATAACATAGAGTAGTCATCTTATTCTTAAAAAAACTATCCCCATGTAAGAAAGCATCATGGACATTTTTAAAGTATAGTTTTTGAAAAGCAAGTGTTTCTCTAGCTCAAAATTCCTGTTTCTCTAGCTCAAAAACTACAGAATAATGGGAGAGGACTTTTTTGTCAAATAAAAAGCTATATTGTATTTCTATTAATAAAAAGTAATATGTTCATTATTCAAAAGAAGTAATTAACTCCTGACATGGAAACATATTTTTAAAAGAGAAAAAAAATTAGAAACTATTTATAATTCCTCCAGCCAAAAGTAGCCAATATCACATTCTTGGTAGATAATATCAGGCTATTTGTTATACATACATTCACACATGTATCTGGGGGGTACAAAAATAGTATCAATATAGTACAAGTAATTTTCTAGATTTCTTTTTTCTTTATGGAGGTTATAATGTACAACATTATTTTATATAAATGCACAGTCTTCCAAATATGAAATATATTAACCTTTGTATATCAATGTCTCATTAAACATTTTTGTTGCTGCCAACTTTTCCCTATAACAGACAGCTGTAAATATACGACTTTGCAGAGTAATATCAAAACTATCAAAATATCAAAAATAATATTTGATATTTTTAACATCAAAAATAATCTTTAAAGCAAAAAGCATTATTAGAAAAAAAGAATTACCACTTCATGAGTAAAAGGGTCATTTCACCAGGATGATATAAAGATTTTAAATGTGTACACACCTAAAGCATAGTTTTAAAATAAAAGCAAAAATTGCCAGAACTAAAATATGTTGACATTATATAAAGAGTTTTTATATTAGGAATTTTACATTATATAAAATATATGTTATACATGGAAGTTTTACACAGTTTTAGCTATTGTTATATTAGATTCTTATATACTTACCAAAAAGTAGTAAGAATATAGAAAATTGTAACAACATAATAAATAAGCATGTTTAAAAGACATATAAAGAATACTAAACCCAAAAATGAAAGAACATGTTTTTGAGAACATAATAATGTATATAAAATTGACCATTTGTTATTAATAAGGCAAAATTCAATAATTTTTAATAATTGTTTTCATGTGAATCATAATGCAATTTTAAAATATTACAAAGAATTTTTTAATGCATTTGGAAATTAAGAAATTTTCTAAATAATTCAGACTAAAAGAAAGCATCAATGTGAAAATTAGAGAATAGAATTGAAGTTTAAGTAAAATAGTATCTATTAAAATGTTATTTAGCTTGTTAGAAAAGAAGAAAAACAAAATTAATTCATTGAGCTTTAACTTAAGATGCTAGAAAAAGAACAAGATAAAAATGTTAAAAAGATAGAAATAAAATAAACAGAAATTAATTTAATAGGTTAAAAAAATCTGAGAAAGAGGATCAATGAACTAAAAGTTGGCTCTTGGAAAATGCTGATAAAATTGACAAACTTCTAGAAAGATTGATCAAGAATAAAATAGATAACCCTTCTCCAAAACTGTTAAAAATAAAAAAGTGGAAATTATTACAGATGCACCATTATAGAGATTAAAAAGAGACTATTATGAATAACTTTATTCCAATAAATGTAAACACTTAGGTGAAGTGCACAAATTCCATACATACATATATATTTATATATGCATATACACACATACACACACACACACACACACACACACACAAACACACAATCACACACTTTACCCAAACTGAGTCAAGGAGGAATTTTTTTTAACTAACTAATCAAACTAGTTAATTAAAGGAATGGAGTCAATAATCCAAAAGATTTACACACACACACAACACACACACACACACACACACCTATACATTATAACAGGTGAGTTTTAACCAAAAATTTAAGAATTTTCTGGTCCAATCTCACATAAATTCTTACAGAGACTAGAAAAACAAGGTATACTCTCATTTTACGAGGCTAGTACAACTTTGATACCGAAGATAGTATAGAAGAAAAGGCAATATCACTAGTGAACATAAATAAAAATATCCTAAATAAAACATTAGCAACCTGAATCCCGCAACTAACTAATTTAAAAGATAACACAGGGCTTCCCTGGTGGTGCAGTGGTTGAGAATCTGCCTGCTAATGCAGGGGACATGGGTTCGAGCTCTGGTCTGGGAAGATCCCACATGCCACAGAGCAACTGGGCCCGTGAGCCACAACTGCTGAGCTTGCGCGTCTGGAGCCTATGCTCCGCAACAAGAGAGGCCGCGATAGTGGGAGGCCCGCGCACTGCAATGAAGAGTGGACCCTGTTTGCCACAACTAGAGAAAGCCTTCACACAGAAACGAAGACCCAACACAGCAAAAATAAATTAATTAATTAATTAACTCCTACCCCCAACATCTTCTTAAAAAAAAAAAGATAACACAACATGACTAGGCTGTGTTTCCTCCCAAGAAATAAGGTTGGTTTCACATTAGAAAACCTATTAATACAATTCACTATATTGACATTGAAGGAGGAAAGGGCATATGATTATCTCAATAGAATCACAAAAGGTATTTCATTCATTCATTCTCTTAAGTATTTATTAGTGCTTACTATGTACCAGGCACTATTCCAGCGGCTGGAAAAAAATCCCTGCCTCCATGAAATTTGTATTTCAATGAAAATACAATGAGATACAGCAGATGGAGAAAAATTAAGCAAGGGAGAGCATTGTAGGATGCCCAAAAGGGGCAGGATCTTGAAATTTTATATAAGATTGTCAGGTAAAGCCTCACTGAAAAGGTTACATCTGAGAAAACCTGAAGGAGGTGACAGACTATGCCCCAGAGATACGTGGGAGTCTGAGAATTCTGACAGAAGGCCCAGCCAGGGCAATGGCTCTGGACAGGAGGGTGCCTGAAGACCTGAAGAACTTCGTGTCTGGGCAGAGTGAGGGACATTTGAAGGAGCTGATAGAGCATACATCAGAGAGTCGGAAATGAGATCAGATTGCATAGAGCCTTGTAAGGACTTTGGCTTTTGCTGCCACGGAGATAGGATGCCACTGAAGGAGTTTAAGCAAAAAAAAAAAAGGGGACAAGATGTTATTATACTTTAACTGGATCACTCAAACGACCAGGATCACTCAAATAACCATATCAGAATAGATTGTAGATGGGAAGGATGAATCAGGGTGACTAGTGAAGATGCTACTGCAATAATCCTGGCAAGAGATGATAGTGGCTTAAACCAGGATGAGAACACTGAGAAGTCAGTGAATTCTGAATATATTTTGAATGTAGAGACAATATTCTTTGCTGACAGATTGTTTATGGGGTCTAAGAGAAAGAAGAGTCAAGGGGAATTCTAAAAGTTTGATCTGTGCAACTAAGAAAATGCAGCATTTATTCATTATTTAATCATTTAAATTAAAAAAAAAGAAAAACCTTTCACCAAACTACAAAAATAAAATATCATTGCATTCAAAAAGAAAGTTTTAGGGCAACCACAGATGGGGGATAAATGGAAAATAAACTTTTTCACCTGAATAGAGAATTGCATACATTCAAACTCCTAAAGCAAGCAGAGAAATGGGGAGCTATCAAGACACTTGGAGCAACAAGACTGAAATTTGCAAGCAAAGTGAATGCCAATTGGGACCGCATTTCCTCAACTCTCCATTATGGCTGTCTCACATCTGTCCCCCAGTGAGAAATGGTCTGCCTTCCAAACATTTTTAAGTCCATTTTTTTTTGGAACTCAGGATATATTATTTTCATAAAAACAATGTTATAGACAGGGTAGAACAGCCCACAGAAGTCCACTTAACTCATATCATAGATGAATTATATCATTACTAATAGGCCCAAAGAACCCAACCATCATTGACAGTATTGTTCCTCAAGGAAAACCAAGGCCAACTTCTACCCCAAACACCATAGTGCTAGTTTCCTCTTGATGTACACCTAGGAGTGGGAAGGTAAATCGTCCCCACCTTCTATCCAAAGCCACAGCGGGGGAGATTCCAGTGATTCCATAAGCATCAGGAAGAAAAATTAGGAAATAAAAAAGCATCCCCCAATCCTAGACCTCCCCACCCTCTTACCCCAACAAAATCTCCAGCTAGACAGTCTCACCATAACCAGTGGCAGCCAGGAAGAGTCCCAAGCACACCCGGATGCCTCCAGGATCAGAACTTTTGGTCCAGTCCCAGTGAAATGGAGGAGGACCCTATGGTCCTTCCCTACCATGCCCTCTGCCTGCCTTTTGTCTGTGGAAAAACTCGCCAAACAATAAGTTTAATCAGAGAAATGAGAAAATGCAGAAACAAAGGAAAACAGGCAAACAAGACCAAATAATAATAGTTTAGTCATTAAGCAAAGTCAAGGACCTTTAGTTCCTCCTCAAGGGCTATAGATAATATTCTGAGCCCTGTCCTGTGAGCTGTCTTATAGATAGTGAAACTCGCATGAGGTGGAAGAAATTAACTACACGGTGACCAGGCTGTAGCCACGACATAAGCTGCCACAATTCTGAGAGCTGGCCTCAAAAAATGGGAACAAACCAACCTTGGAACTAAAGACTAACTGTATTTAAAACACTCAAGATGACACTAATCAGACCACCGATGACCAATTTCAAGATGACCATCAGAGCTGCCTGTGCTGTTTCTGCATGTAGCCCCCTCCCTCTGTCTATAAAAGCTCTTGCCCCCTTATTGTCAGCGGGGAGAGTGAGCCTTAGGACAGGAGTCCGCCACCCCCCCCCCCAAGTTGTGGCCTCTGAAATAAAGCAAACTTTCCTTTCCACCAACCTTGCCTCTTTATTGGTTTTTGAGCAGCAAGCAGCTGGACCCCACCTTGTTACACCAGCTTGCTTTGTGAAGAGGACTTCTGGCAACGAGGCCTGGAGATGAGTCGTCAGGTCAAGGTTCCTGTCTAAGATAAGTTTTTGAGCTCTGTATTCAATCAAGAGCTGTCTGAACTGTAGCAAATAAATATTATCAATAGGAGGTTAGAGGATAACAAGGTATTCCCTTCGCTGATGCAGAAGAAACCAAGAACACATTATTGGGCCAGAGAGGCCCACTGGCCTGTCCTTCACAGCACAGGACAGTGGGTAAATGGACTTCCTGCAGACGCTCTACAGCGCCCATGGGAGACAAATGGGTAACAGTCACAGTTCCCCCATTTTTCATGAAGAGGAGATAAAGCCCAGAAAGTATAAGTGGCGGACTTCCAGAAAGGTTTTCAAAAAATAAGAAGCGAACCTTCCAAAATCAGACTCTCCTCTCTCTAGGTGAAAAGTCCTGCATCAAGTGCAAGTATTTCCTGTTGAGACTTGCTGAAAATTCTTTTGGGATTTGTTGGTGAGAGCATTGCTCAGGTCTCATGGGGTGGGGGTGGGGGGGGGGGGAATGATCATTTATAACTGTGACATTTTGCAAATGTTTCAACCTCTGCAGAGCTAATTATGTTTCCTAGGGCTTTTCCTAGATTTTTCTTGACTGTTTGAATTAGTGATGAATTACTTGGCATAGCTCTTCTGATTACATATGAAATTAAATCTTCTTACTTCTAGTGGGTTTTACCCCCTTTACTTCTTTTCTCATTATCTGGACTACTCAGAAAGAATACTGATATCCACTCTCATTTCACACAAATGTGTTAGATAATTTTTATGCATACATGTCAGACTTACCAAATTCATCTTCCAACTCTAGAAAAGATAACCTTGTAGTCTACTTTATGCTCAAGTTATCTTTATATATCTTTATATATATAGATATAAAATATCTTTACATTTTATTAGGTAACTCCACCTTTCCATCACAAACAGGACTTCTCAGAAATCTTTTTGGGGCTGAAAGACACAATACAGTTTTCAAAAGAATTACGACAAATACACAATATAGAAAAGATAAAGAGAAAAATGGACATGATAGTGACAATAGATGCCTCTTATTCTTCAGTTATTTAATCTATAAGAAATTCTTGTTACACTTTCATCCGGCATCTCAATTGAAGTTCTTCTTTAAGGCATTCAGCAGGCGTGCCTTCTAGAAACTTTTCCTCATTCTAGTAAAAAGAGTAATGTACACTTTAGAAGGGTTCATTTTTTTTTTTTTTTAATTCACTTCTGAAAAGAGAAGATGCCAGCCTTCTCTGACTTCATATGTAGTCGGATGGAAGGCCCTTAATATTCGCTGTCTTCCAGTGTTAAAGCAGGCAGTTAGCTAGGCAGGAGCAGAGAAGAGGGTGGGGACACAGGCCTAATGGCCGGAAACCACCACGCATCTTGTAAACAGTGGGGGTCCTTGGGCAGACAAAGAAAAGCGGGAACCTCCAGACTGATAGGAAACCACATATTCTGGGGTGATAGCTGTCCTGCAGGCAGACAAAGAAAGGAGAGAAAAGGCAGGAATCTCTGGCATCCGAACTTAACTTTTTGCTCACTATGACTTCATTACAATAAAATTAGCCTTGCAGATAAGAAGTCCCCATCATGCACCACTGCAATGACACTTCCCTTCAAGGCTAAATAAGGACACAAATCCCTCCTCCCCTCGGGAAGGTGGAGCTGGGCTGAAAATCAGGGAATACGACCTCCCACACTACCAGTGCTCCACATAACCGGCTTGCCAAAGACACTCCGGGCAGCTACTCACATGAGCCTGCCCACTCTCCCCTTGAAAGCGTATTATGGCTTAAATAAACCCTCACTTTGCTTTCTTGACCTCCTCCTGTCTCGTCTCCAGATACTTTCTCCAACGAGACAGGAACTTTTCACCAGGAACATCTTGGCAGGGGCAGCCAGGAGAACTCCATGAACCTCAGCCTCTCGCCTCCCTTGTGCTTGAGGCACTGCCTGACTTCCCACTTCTCTCTCTCTCTCCCCCCTATTCTCTGTCGCATTTTGGGACCTACTGCAACTACGTGGCCACAGGTAAGGCCATAAAATCCACTAGGGCGCTTGTCGCAAGAAATCTCCCACCAGATGAGTGGGGTCATGGAAGGGACTAGAGAGAGGATAAGTCTGTCTGCCTACCTCAAGGCAAGTTCCACACGACGTTTTAGGCACACAGTTAAAAGCATAACACCGCCTCCTCCCCAGGGCTACCCTTATAGGCTTATTATTGGTCTACCTATGCCTATCCTTCTCTCCTCACTGCACCCCTACCTCACTCTTACTTTCGTGCCTAACTCTGCTGGAAACGGGAGAAAAGAAATCTGCCAGGCATTTTCCAACCTCGCCCTAGGTTTTGCACATCTCACTGTACAGGGCACATCAGGAAAAGTTTCCAGCCATCTTCACAGGTAGCTAGGGATCTGAATCATAGGAGCTTTGACCTCTGGGTTTGCCTTATCCACCATTAATTAACTGTCATCAGGTCCAGTTGTGTGGGAATATAAAATGCAACCCTACTTAGAGTTTGTCCCGTGGTTGCGCCACTTCAGTCCCTTCAGGAGCTCCCTGGTGCTGCGGGAGTTCTGTGCGTGTACCCCCAGGAGTTGGGAAGGGGGACGGTCCCCTGCCGCACAGTTGGGACTCATGGTGGTGGGACCGTGAGGGTGCCACTCTTCATCCCCCAGCACTGGGCCACAGTCCGTGGACCACCAGGCAGTGGGCATCCGTCCCCGCCCTCATCTCCACCCCCACCTCGCCCTGCAGGGTGGGGCAACTCACCGCAGAGAGCGGGGTGCACATGGCCACTCTCTGGGTATACATGCCCAAGGGGTGACCTGCCCTGCGTCTGCCTCAACTATAACACCATCCTACAGGGACTCCCCTGGTGGTCCAGTGGTTAAGACTCTGCGTTTCCACTGCAGGGGGCTGGAGTGGGTTGGATCTCTGGTCAGAGGACTAAGATCCCACATGCTGTGCAGCACGGTCACAAAAAAAAAAAAAAGAAAGAAAGAAAATACCATCCTACAGTTATAAAATACCATCCTCTTTTGCAAAAGGCAGGGAAAATGGACAGAAGTTCCTTATGTTCAGGCTCTTATGGCCCTAAGAAAGAACCAGAGCTATGCAAGTCCTATATTAGGGAAACTTGCTGGCTGGGACCCATTCAGGCTCCACAAACGCCCTCTTTAGTGGCATCCCTGGAGGAACCCAAGCCCCATCTTTAGCCTCTCCCTTTTCGGTACCGGAAGTGCAGCCAGAGCTTCGTTACCCACTTCAGGAAGTAGTAGGTGGGCCTCAGGCCAAAGTCCACACCCCTTTTTCTTTGTCTAACCTCAACCACTGCTGCATTTGCTTAGGCAGTTTCTCAGAGGACCCTAGCTGGTTCCCCGAAGAATTCCAGGCACTGACTCTCTCCTTTGACCTTACCTGGAAGGACCTAAGTATTGTTCTTTCCCACTGCTGCACCACTGAGGAAAAGACCCTTATTTGGGCTCAAACATATGCTGATGGATTATACATTGCCCAACCTCATCAATACCCTGTGGACCTTACCCCAGTGCCTCTAATGGATCCCAACTGGCACTAACAGCCAAGCCAACCAGATATCACTAGTAGGGGTCACATGATCCTTTGCCTCATTGAAGGGATGAAATGATGCATAATTAAACCCGTTAACGATAATAAGGATAAAGAGATCACCCAAGGCCAAAATGAAAATCCAGCCCTATTCAGGCTCATGGTAGATGCCCTCAGAAAGTATATGAATGCAGACCTAAACATTTTAGAGGGACACACTGTATTTCTAACTCACTTCATTAACCGGTCTGCCCCTGACATCACCGGAAGCTTCAAATCTTGTCATGGGCCTGCAAGACCCCCTCAACCTTCTTACTGATACAGTCTTTAACAATAGAGACCAGGCTGAAGAGGAGAGGAAGGAACAGCGTGACTTAAGAAAGCAAAGACGGAAAGCCAGGCTTCTGGCAGCCATCATGACAAGACCTAAAACAGCTCCTGGGAGGAGGAGCTTTAAGACGGCGGAAGAGTAAGATGCTGAGCTCACCTTCCTCCCCACAGATACACCAGAAATACAGCTACACGTGGAACAACTCCTACAGAACACCTACTGAACGCTGGCAGAAGACCTCAGACCTCCCAAAAGGCAAGAAACTCCCCACGTACCTGGGTACAGCAAAAGGAAAAAGAATAAACAGAGACAAAAGAATAGGGACGGACCTGCACCAGTGGGAGGGAGCTGTGAAGGAGGAAAGGTTGCCACACACTAGAAGCCCCTTCGCGGGCAGAGACTGCGGGTGGCGGAGGGGGGCAGCTTTGGAGCCGTGGAGGAGAGCGCAGCCACAGGGGTGCGGTGGGCAAAGGGGGAAGATTCCCGCACAGAGGTTCAGGGCCGACCGGCACTCACCAGCCCGAGAGGCTTGTCTGCTCACCGCCGGGTCGGGCGGGGCTGGGAGCTGAGGCTCGGGCTTCGGTCGGAGCGCAGGGAGAGGACTGGGGTTGGCGGTGTGAACACAGCCTGCAGGGGGCTAGTGCACCACGGCTAGCCGGGAGGGAGTCTGGGAAAAAGTCTGGAGCTGCCGAGGAGGCAAGAGACTTTTTCTTCCCTCTTTGTTTCCGGGTGCGTGAGGAAAGGGGATTAAGAGCGCTGCTTAAAGGAGCTCCAGAGACGGGCGTGAGCCGCGGCTAAAAGCGCGCACCCCGGAGACGGGCATGAGACACTAAGGCCGCTGCTGCAGCCACCAAGTAGCCTGTGTGCGAGCACAGGTCACTATCCACACCTCCCTTCCAGGGAGCCTGTACAGCCTGTCACTGCCAGGGCCCCGTGATCCAGGGACAACTTCCCTGGGAGAATGCACGGCGCGCCTCAGGCTGGTGCAACGTCACACTGGCCTCTGCCGCCGCAGGCTCGCCCCGCACTCTGTGCCCCTCCCTCCCCCCAGCCTGAGTGAGCCAGAGCCCCCGAATCAGCTGCTCCTTTAACCCCTGCCTGTCTGAGCGAAGAACAGACGCCCTTCGGCGATCTACACGCAGAGGCGGGGCCAAATCCAAAGCTGAGCCTCGGGAGCTGTGCGAAAAAAGAAGAGAAAGGGAAATTTCTCCCAGCAGCCTCAGGAGCAGCGGATTAAAGCTCCACAATCAACTTGATGTACCCTGCATCTGTGGAATACATGAATAGACAACGAATCATCCCAAATTGAGGAGGCGGACTTTGGGAACAACGATATACATATATTTTTCCCTTTTTCTCTTTTTGTGAATGTGTATGTGTATGCTTCTGTGTTTAATTTTGTCTGTATAGCTTTGCTGATACCATTTGTCCTAGGGTTCTGTCTGTCCGTTTGTTTTGTTGTTTGTTTGTTTAGTATGATTTATAGCGCTTCCTATCATTGGTGGATTTCTTATTCGGTTTGGTTGCTCTCTTCTTTCTTTCTTTCTTTTTTATTACTTTAAAAAAACTTTTTTTAAAAATGATTTTTTACTTTTATTTTAATAACTATTTAATTTAATTTTACTTTATTTTATCTTCTTTCTTTCCTTTTTTTTATTCCTTTTATTCAGAGCTGTGTGGAGGACAGGCTCTTGGTGCTCCAGACAGGTGTCAGGGCTGTGCCTCTGAGGTGGGAGAGACAAGTTAAGGACATTATTCCACAAGAGAAATCCCAGGTCCACATAATATCAAATGGCGAAAATCTCCCAGAGACCTCCATCTCAACACCAACACCCAGCTCCACTCAACGACCAGCAAGCTACAGTGCTGGATACCCTACGCCAAACAACTAGCAAGACAGGAACACAACCCCACCCATTAGCAGAGAGCCTGCCTAAAATCATAATAAGGCAACTGACACTCCAAAACACACCACCAGACATGGACCTGCCCACCACAAAGACAACATCCAGCCTCATTCACCAGAACACAGACACTAGTCCCCTCCACTAGGCAGCCTACACAACCCACTGAACCAAACTTAACCACTGGGGGCAGACACCAAAAACAACAGGACCTACGACCCTGCAGCCTGAGAAAAGGAGAACCCAAACACAGTAAGTTAAGCAAAATGAGAAGACAGAGAAACACACAGTAGATGAAGGAGTAAGATAAAAACCCACCAGACCTAACAAATTAGGAGGAAATAGGCAGTCTACCTGAAAAAGAATTCAGAATAATTATAGTAAAGATGAACAAAAATCTTGGAAATAGAATGGAGAAAACACAAGAAATGTTGAACAAGGACCTAGAAGAACTAAAGAGCAAACAAACAGTGATGAACACACAATAAATGAAATTTAAAATTCTCTAGGAGGGATCAATAGCAGAATAACTGAGGCAGAAGAACGGATAAGTGACCTGGAAGATAAAATAGTGGAAATGACTACTGCAGAGCAGAATAAAGAAAATAGAATGAAAGAATTGAGGACAGGCTCAGAGACCTCTGGGACAACATTAAACACACCAACATTCGAATTATAGGGATTCCAGAAGAAGAAGAGAAAAAGAAAGGGACTGAGAAAATATTTGAAGAGATTATAGTTGAAAACTCCCCAAATACGGGAAAGGAAATAATTAATTAAGTCCAGGAAGCACAGAGAGTCCCATACAGGATAAATCCAAGGAGAAACACGCCAAGACACATATTAATCAAACTATCAAAAGTTAATTACAGAGCTTCCCTGGTGGTGCAATGGTTAAGAATCTGCCTGCCAATGCAGGGGACATAGGTTTGAGCCATGGTATGGGAAGATCCCACATACTGCGGAGCAGCTAAGCCCGTGAGCCACAACTACTGAGCCTGCACATCTGGAGCCTGTGCTCCACAATGGGAGAGGCCACAACAGTGAGAGGCACATGCACCACAATGAATAGTGGCTCCCGCTTGCCACAGATGGAGAAAACCCTCACACAGAAACGCAGACCCAACATAGCGAAAAATTAATTAATTAATTAATTAATTTAAAAAATAATAATTACATAGAAAAAATATTAAAAGCGGCACGGGAAAAACAACAAATAATATACAAGGGAATCCCCATAATGTTGACAGCTGATCTTTCAGAAGAAATTCTGCAAGCCAGAAGGGAGTGCCAGGACACATTTAACATGATGAAGGGGGAAAACTTATAACCAAGGTTACTCTACCCAGCGAAGATCTCATTCAGATTTGATGGAGAAAGTAAAATCTTTACAGACAAGCAAAAGCTGAGAGAATTCAGCACCACCAAACCAGCTTTACAACAAATGCCACAGGAACTTCTCTAGGCAGGAAACACAAGAGAAGGAAAAGACCTACAATAACAAACCCAAAGCACTTAAGAAAATGGGAACAGGAACATACATATCGATAATTACCTTAAATGTAAATGGATTAAATGCTCCAACCAAAAAACATAGACTGGCTGAATGGATACAAAAACAAGACCTGTATATATGCTGTCTACAAGACACCCACCTCAGACCTAGGGAAACATACAGACTGAAAGTGAGGGGATGGAAAAAGATATTCCATGCAAATGGAAATCAAAGGAAAGCTGGAGTAGCAATTCTTATATCAGACAAAATAGACTTTAAAACAAGAGACAAAGAAGGTCACTACATAATGATCAATGGATCAAACCAAGAAGAAGATATAATAATTGTAAATATTTATGCACCCAAAATAGGAGCACCTCAATACATAAGGCAAATACTAACAGCCATAAAAGGGGAAATCGACAGTAACACAATCATAGTAGGGGACTTTAACACCCCACTTTCACCAATGGACAGATCACCCAAAATGAAAATAAATAAGGAAACACAAGCTTTAAATGATACATTAAACAAGATGGACTTAATTGATATTTACAGGGCATTCCATCCAAAAACAACACAATACACTTTCTTCTCAAGTGCTCATGGAACATTCTCCAGGACAGATCATCTCATGGGTCACAAATCAAGCCTTGGTAAATTTAAGAAAATTGAAATCGTATCAAGTATATTTTCCGACCACAAAACTATGAGGCTAGATATCAATTACTGGAAAAAATCTGAAAAAGTACAAGCACATGGAGGCTAAACAATACACTACTTAATAAGCAAGAGATCACTGAATAAATCAAAGAGGAAATCAAAAAATACCTAGAAAAAAATGACAATGAAAACACAATGACCCACAATCTATGGGATGAAGCAAAAGTAGTCCTAAGAGGGACGTTTACAGCAATACAATCCTACCTTAAGAAACAAGAAACATCTCAAATAAACAACCTAAACTTATACCTAAAGCAGTTAGAGGATGAAGAACAAAAAACCACAAAGTTAGCAGAAGGAAAGAAATCATAAAGATCAGATCAGAAATAAATGAAAAAGAAATGAAGGAAATGATAGCAGAGATCAATAAAACTAAAAGCTGGTTCTTTGAGAATATAAACAAAATTGATAAACCATTAGCCAGACTCATCAAGAAAAAAAGGGGGAAGACTCAAATCAATAGAATTAGAAACGAAAAAGGAGAAGTAACAACTGACACTGCAGAAATACAAAGGATCATGAGAGATTACTACAAGCAATTATATGTGAGTAAAATGGACAACCTGGAAGAAATGGACAAATTCGTAGAAATGCACAACCTTCCAAGACTGAACCGGGAAGAAAAACAAAATATGAACAGACCAATCACAAGCACTGAAATTTAAACAGTGATTAAAAATCTTCCAACAAACAAAAGCCCAGGACCAGATGGCTTCACAGGCAAATTCTATCAGACATTTAGAGAAGAGCTAGCACCTACCCTTCTCACACTCCTCCAAAATATAGCAGAGGAAGGAACACTCCCAAACTCATTGTACGAGGTCACCATCACCCTGATACCAAAACCAGACAAGGATGTCACAAAGAAAGAAAACTACAGGCCAATATCACTGACGAACATAGATGCAAAAATCTTCAACAAAATACTAGCAAACAGAATCCAACAGCACATTAAAAGGATCATACACCATGATCAAGTGGGGTTCATCCCAGGAATGCAAGAATTCTTCAATATATGCATATCAATCAATGTGATAGACCATATTAACAAATTGAAGAAGGAAAACCATATGATCATCTCAATAGATGCAGAGAAAGCTTTTGACAAAATTGAACACCCATTTATGATAAAAACCCTCCAGAGAGCAGGCATAGAGGGAACTTACCTCGACGTAATAAAGGCCATACATGACAAACCCACAGCCAACATCATCCTCAATGGTGAAAAACTGAAAGCATTTCCACTAAGCTCAGGAACAAGACAAGGTTGCCCACTCTCACCACCATTATTCACCATAGTATTGGAAATTTTAGCCACAGCAATCAGAGAAGAAAAAGAATTAAAAGGAATCCAAATTGGAAAAGAAGGAGGAAAGCGTTCACTGTTTGCAAATGACATGATACTGTACACAGAGAATCCTAAAGATGCTACCAGAAAACTACTAGAGCAAATCAATGAATTTGGTAAAGTAGCAGGATACAAAATTAATGCACAGAAATCTCTGGCATTCCTATACACTAATGATGAAAAATCTGAAAGTGAAATTAAGAAAACACTCCCATTTATCATTGCAACAAAAAGAATAAAATATCTAGGAATAAACCTACCTAAGGCGACAAAAGACCTGTATGCAGAAAATTATAAGCCACTGATGAAAGAAATTAAAGATGATACAAATAGATGGAGAGATACACTGTGTTCTTGGATTGGAAGAATTAACATTGTGAAAAAGGCTATAGTACCCAAAGCAATCTACAGATTCAATGAAATCCCTATCAAACTACCACTGGCATTTTTCACAGAACTAGAACAAAAAATTTCCCAATTTGTATGGAAACACAAAAGACCCCGAAGAGCCAGAGCAATCGAGAGAGAAAAACGGAGCTGGAGGAATCAGGCTCCCAGACTTCAGACTATACTACAAAGCAACAGTAATCAAGACAGTATGGTACTTGCAGAAAAACAGAAATATAGATCAATGGAACAGGATAGAAAGCCCAGAGATAAATCCACACACATATGGTCTCCTTATCTTCGATAAAGGAGGCAAAAATGTACAGTGGAGAAAAGACAGCCTCTTCAATAAGTGATGCTGGGAAAACTGAACAGCTACATGTAAAGAGTGAAATTAGAACACTTCCTAACACCATATACAAAAATAAACTCGATATGGATTAAAGACCTAAATTTAAGGCCAGACACTCTCAAAATCTTAGAGGAAAACATAGACAGGACACTCTATGACTTAAATCACAGCAAGATCCTTTTTGACCCACCTCCTAGAGGAAGGGAAATAAAAAAATTAAACACATGGCACCTAATGAAACTTAAAAGCTTTTGCACAGCAAAGGAAACCATAAATAAGACAAAAAGACAACGCTCAGAATGGGAGAAAATATTTGCAAATGAAGCAACTGACAAAGGATTAATCTCCAAAATTTACAAGCAGCTCATGCAGCTCAATATCAAGAAAACAAACAACCCAATCCAAAAATGGGCAGAAGACCTAAACAGACATTTCCCCAAAGAAGATATACAGCTTGCCAACAAACACATGAAAGAATGCTCAACATCATTAATCATTAGAGAAATGCAAAGCAAAACTACCATGAGATAGCATCTCACACCGCTCAGAATGGCCATCATCAAAATATCTACAAACAGTAAATGCTGGAGAGGGTGTGGAGAAAAGGGAACCCTCTTACACTGTTGGTGGGAATGTAAATTGATACAGACACTATGGAGAACAGTATGAAGGTGCCTTAAAAAACTAAAAATAAAACTACCATATGACCCAGCAATCCCACTACTGGGCATATACCCTGAGAAAACCATAATTCAAAAACAGTCATGGGCTTCCCTGGTGGTGCAGTGGTTGAGAATCCACCTGCCGATGCAGGGGACACGGGTTCATGCCCTGGTCCGGGAAGATCCCACCACGGAGCGGCTGGGCCTGTGAGCCATGGCCGCTGAGCCTGTGCGTCTGGAGCCTGTGCTCCGCAATGGGAGAGGCCACAACAGTGAGAGGCCCGCATTCCGCAAAAAAAAGAAAAAAAAGTCATCTAACACAATGTTCATTGCAGTACTATTTACAATAGCCAGGACATGGAAGCAACCTAAGTGTCCATCAACAGATGAATGGATAAAGAAGATGTGGCACATATATACAATGGAATATTATTCAGCCATAAAAGGAAACAAAATTGAGTTATTTGTAGTGAGGTGGATGGGCCTAGAGTCTGTCATACAGAGTGAAGTAAGTCAGAAAGAGAAAAACAAATATTGTATGCTAACACTTATATATGGAATCTAAAAGAAAGAAAAAAATTGTCATGAAGAACCTGGGCAAGACGGGAATAAAGATGCAGACCTACTAGAGAATGGACTTGAGGATAAGAAGAGGGGTAAGGGTAAGCTGGGACAAAGTGAGAGAGTGGCACGGACATGTATACACTTCCATATGTAAAATAGATAGCTAATGGGAAGCAGCCGCATAGCACAGGGAGATCAGCTTGATGCTTTGTGACCACCTAGAGGGGTGGTATAGGGAGGGAGACACAAGAGGGAAGAGATATACGGATATATGTATATGTATAACTGATTCACTTTGTTATAAAGCAGAAACTAACACACCATTGTAAAGTAATTATACTCCAATAAAGATGTTTTTAAAAAAAAAAATTCACCTCCCGGTCACTGCAAAAGTACTCTCTGAAGACCCCCGCCAGGAAAGGGAGCCTGTTTTAGCTGTGGGAGCCCCAAATACTGGAGCAAGGAATGCTCAGGACGCAGGTCCCAGCCTGTTAGGGAAACCACTGACTGAAACCGTCCACCCTGGCCAGGCACCACAGTAATCATCTGCATGTTATTTTACGACAGGAAATCCTGGTAAGGAACACGGAACTAACAAGCCACCACCAACCGGAAGAATTTGGCAAAGGTCAAAAGGAGAGAGGAGACACCAGTCCATAAGTCCGTATGTCCTACCAACCTCCCAGAATCCTCCTTGCTGGAATCCATCTTGGCTGAGCAATGCGCACATCACCAGGAAGGACCCTGAGTCTGAATGATTGGCCAGAGACAACCCAGAAACTAACCCCATCACCATAAAACCCGAGACTGTGAGCCACGTGGCAGAGTAGTTCTCCTGCGTTCCCTTACCCTACTGCTCTCTGCTTGGGTCCCCCTTCCCAATAACATCTCCTGCTTTGTCAGCACATGTGTCTCCTCAGACAATTCATTTCCAAGTGTTAGAGAAGAGCCCGCTCTCGGGCCCTGGAAGGGTCCCGCTTCCTGCAACAAGCCTACACCCAAGAAGCCATGCCCACTCTGCAAGAAGATGGGCCACTGAAGGAGGGAATGCCCCCAGCTCCGAAGGGAGTGAGGAAGGTCCCCGACGCCAGTCATGGCAATGGTTGACTGGGGGACCTGAGACCTCCCAAGGCTCCCGAGAAGACAGTCATCATCACACAGGAGGAACCACGGGTGACCATTGACGTGGCAGGTAAACTTGTCCAGTTTCTAGTGGACATGGGAGCCATTTACTCTGTCCTGCCTTCTCATGCTGGGCCCCTGAAATCTGCTCTATTGTTGGGGTAGAAGGAAAACCAAAGGTAAAACATTTCACCACCCCTCTAACCTGCACCTGGGGAAAGACACTTATAACTCACGAGTTTCTTGTCATGCCTAATGCCCCAGCCCATTATTGGAAAGAGATTTTCTCCCAGCCTTGGGGGGCAACTCTTACTCTCCCTGAAAACCAAAACCAGGGAATATTTTTGTCTGCTCTATGTATTATACAGGACACAAAATATTCCCCCAGAAATTAAAAAACTTATAGATCCACAGGTCTGGGGTCAGGGAATCCCAGGAAAACAAAATTTGTCACCCCTATAAAAATCACTTAAAGGAGGCTAATAATCTCCCTTCCAGGCATCAATACCCTCTATTTCCAGTAAACTCTCCATTTCTCTGCTCTTCTGCTTCTCATAGAAGTCACGTCTCCTTTAACCACACCCATACTAAGGGTCCTTCTTGTTGTTCACATCAGCACAGCTCCAGTTGACAAACATCCACTACGCCAGGGGTCCCCAACAGCAGGAGGTGAGCGGCGGGTGAGCGAGTGAAACTTCATCTGTATTTACAGCCGCTCCCCATCGCTCGCAGCACCGCCTGAGCTCCACCTCCTGTCAGCATTATGGTGAGTTGTGTAATTATTTCATTATATTTTACGATGTAATAATAATAGAAATAAACTGCACAATAAATGTAATGCACTTGAATCATCCCGAAACCATCCCCCCACCTCCCAGTCCGTGAAAAAACTGTCTTCCACGAAGCCGGTCCCTGGTGTCAAAAGGGTTGGGGACCGCTGCTCTGTCCAACTCCATGAATGCCATTGCTAAAGTGACCAACTCATCTGACTGTTGGATCTGCCCTGGCAACCGCACCTCCCCAGAGGACCTACATCTTTTAGGACTCCCCGCTTCCTTGGGCGACCTGATGGGGTAACAGCAAAATATGCTGGGTTCTCATTTACCACCCAGTAAGGAAGGAAGGACTGGGGCAGGAACCAACTGGGGGCCAAATTCTCTGGAACAGACACCCGCCTCCAAATCAGAGGAAAGAGTATTTCAGCTTTTAGGCAAAGCTAGCCTCTGTTTTTCTGGTATTAACATCCAGGGACAAAAATTAAGATGGCTTAATGAAACATACTACAATCACAGTCTAATTTTTAGTAATCACAGGTGGGTGACAGACACCAACCAGACTTCCAATATCCAACAGCGGGGAATGTCACTATCTGGTGGAAGAATCTAGTGACTGGAATAAACAAAACTAAAACTCACAATAAAAACATGATAATGGTTAACAATACCAAGAGAAAGCCAACGCAGGGAGTAGACAATATTCCAAACTAATGTTTAATATAACTAATAACTATATTCAGATGTACTCCAGTTCCTCCCTGTTACAGCTGCTGTATCAAAACTTGAGGTGCCAAAGGAGAAAAAAAAAACACCATGGCTTCAAAAATCTCCATCTTTAGATGACGATGCATCAGGATTTCAACACATCCCACCTGAGGATGGGGACCATCAACACCCACTGGACAAGGTTGCTGCTTCCTTCTACTCCCCACTAACCACCTCCGCCACTATAAACAATCCCGAGAACCCTCTCTCTGACAGAAAAGCAAAGAGATCTGGACCCTCAGGTAAGGACAATGCCCATGCTCAGCTGGAAGCACTTACAGAAGAGGGACTATTGACCCTTGACCCTTAAAATATATTTTTTTAACATCTTTATTGGAGTATAATTGCTTTACAACAGTGTGTTAGTTTCTGCTGTATAACAAAGTGAATCAGCTCTATGTATACATATATCCCCATGTCCCCTCCCTCTTACGTCTCCCTCCCACCCTCCATATCCCACCCCTCTAGGTGGTCACAAACCACCTAGCTGATCTCCCTGTGCTATGCGGCTGCTTCCCACTTGCTACCTATTTTACGTTTGGTAGTGTATATATGTCCATGCCACTCTCTCACTTTGTCACAGCTTACCCTTCCCCCTCCCCATATCCTCAAGTCCATTCTCTAGTAGGTTTGTGTCTTTATTCCCGTCTTACCCCTGCCTTTAAAATATTTTAAGGGTCCAGACTCCTTGGTGGCGGGGGGGGGGGGGGTGCGGAATGTTACAGCAGGCAGGTAGCTAGATACAAGTAGAGAAAGCGGGGAATGGGCCAGGTGTCAGGAAACCACATATCTTGTCAACAACAGGGGTCCTTGGGCAGACAGAGGAAAGCAGGAACCTCCAGACTGACAGGAAACCACACATTTGGGGGTGATAAGTGTCCTGGAGGCAAAGGAAGGTGGGAAAAGGCAGGAATCTCCAGCATCTGAATGTAACCTTTTGCTCACTATGCCCTCATTACAATAAAATTAGCCTTGCAGATAAGAAGTTCCCATCATGCACCACTGCTGTGAAACTTCCCATCAAGGCTAAATGAGGACACAAATCCCTCCTCCCCTCGGGAAGGTGGAACTGGCATGAAAATCAGGGAATACGACCCCCAAACTCCTCCCTCCCCAATGAATGTTCTGTCCCTTCATTTCTGCCCCCCACATAACCAGCTTGACAAAGAAACTCAGAGCAGCTACTCACTTGAGCCTGCCTGCTCTCCCTTTGAGAGCATACTATCACCGTCAATAAGAAGGTTGAGGGACTTCCCTGATAGTCCAGTGGTTAGGACTCTACGCTTCCACTGCAGGAGGCACGGGTTTGATCCCTGGTCAGGGAACTAAGATCCCACAAACCACACGGTGTGGCCAAAAAAAAAGAAGCAGCAGAAGGTTGAGAGGGGTTTGGGGCCCCATGGCAAGTTTTTGTAGCTTCAGAGGAATGTCACCAGGATAATTAGCAAGAAAGAGTTATTAAAAACAACACAAATGCCAAAGAAGAACAATAAGAAAGGCTGGCCATTTTTCCAGTCTGAGTTACAGTTCCTTATGTCTCTGCTGTTGTTTGGAATGAGTGAACCACACTGGCAAATAGATGAAAAAGCCATAGGAGGTCACACAATCGCAACAGTCCGCAGCAGAACAATGGAGAGGGGAGAATAAGCCTAACCCAGGAACAAAGGAAGAGACCAGAGGCAAAATGGAATTCCCTCCATTAATCACAAGAGTCTTTGCTTCTTTCTTCCCCGTGACACACCATTTCCCCCCAAATCTGAAAATGATATCTAAGAATAAAATGTGCATTTTAGTCTGGAGTCATTTTGTCTTCCACCAGAGGACCGGCCACCCATGGAAACGGGGGCAGAGGCAGGGGGAAGGGAAGCTGCTGGCTTTGCTCTCCTACGGGAGAGGGGCAGCTGCTGTCACAGACACCTCCACTTCAGTGAGAAAGGGATAACCCCAATCAGAGCTGGAGAGAGCTTCTGCTATAGCCAATGACTGTTGAGAAAAAAGTTAAGTCCCATATATCTCCTACCTGCAAGAATATTATTTCAATATATAATTCAATTCTTTATTCCCTCAGCTTCTCCACTACCAGTTTTTCATAAGATGTATATATACCAATATATATAATAATGAATAGGTATGGCCTATGATTTGAAGCATATAAAGTATAATATTTATTAAAATATTTCATATTTATACAATAAAATATATATTCATTTATTCAACAAATAAATATGAATACATGTAATGAATGGAGTGTGGTCAGCTCTTCCCTAGCCTTGCTTCAAATCTTTACTGATGTTTGTACTTAACAAAGCAAACAGAAACAGTTTGAAATAAATCATGAGACCTTTCAGGGATATAGCCATGTCAAAGAATACTGATTTATGGGACGAGATGGATGCAATATATGGCTAAGTTTAAAACTAAGTCTATCACTAAGGCTACAAAACAGCATGTCACAGTGTGTGACTTTTAGTTACAGTTATCTATTCATTCATCCCTTCAACAAATGTGTATTGCCCATCTACCAGCTGCCAATCACTGTTATACTCACAAAGATCCTTTGGCCTTAAAGAGTTACATTCTAGAAGGGGGTCTGGGGGAAGCAACCTGGCAATAAACAATAGATGGAATTAAATAAGTATGTTCTCCAGTATGTTAGAAAATCCTGAATTCTGTGAAGGAAAGCAGAGTGGGGCAGACTAAGGAGGCCCAGAAGTGGTGGGTTTAAGGAAATGTGGAGTGGGTTTTGGATCTAAATAAGGCTGTCAGGCTGGGCTATTTTGAGAATGTGAGATCTGAGCAAAGACTAGAAGGTGAGGGGTATTTAGGGAGATGGTCCTAAGGCAGGAGATAGATGGGCTCCAGGCTAGACGTTTACAACCAGCCCCCTGTTTACACTTCGAGATAGAAATAACAACAGGAACAAGGTAAATAGCTGGACTTTGTCTCCAGTGAACACTTTAAAATAACAATCATGGCAGGGGCAGAGAGGAGCTAAACCCTGCTTGGGTAAAAGATCAAGACATCACGTATTTCTCATCCTTGGGGCCAGGGAGGCCTTGACTGCACATGCACAGAAAGGCTCCTCGGGGGTCCAATGGGGGAGGGGGCTGAGTCAAAGAACAAAGCAAGACGATTAGCCAGATGGAAACAAAGACCGGGAAGACTACCCCTCTATAAATGATTTAAACTTCCCAAAGGCGCGACTTTTCTCCGAGCTCACCTGTGCATCTGTCGGCAGGTACACTGCTTTTGTAATAAACACCTTTTGTTCCTCTCTACCTTCCGTCTCCTTGTCAGAATTCTTATTTTCAAGGCAGACAAGGACAGGAGCTCAGACTAGCCACTGGCCCTCGTTGTCCCGCGGTTAGGATTGGGCACCGTCGCTGCCACGACCAGGGTTCAATCCCGGGTCAGGGAACTAAGGTCTCGCTTCCAGCTGCTGCTCACTGGTGTCTCTCGGAAATCAGTCGCACTTGGGAAAGAGCCAGGACAAGGGCCTGAAGATACAGTGTGCCTGGAGCGCGTAAGTGACAGCAATGGGGCCAGGGGGCGCTCATGCTGGAAGAACAAAGAGCAGAAAACATGTCAGAAATGGATGAGGAGGACAGATCCTGGGAGTTTTATAAGACACTGTGTAGTCGTATTATTTCCGTATAAACACTAGAAAAGTGTAAGCCAAAAGGTTGATTTTTTTTTCTGAGTGACAGGATGACAAATACTTCATGCTTTCTACGTACTTTGCTTTCCAGCTATATCGAAATATTATTGATATACATCACTGTATAAGTTTAAGGTGTACAGCATAATGGTTTGACTTACACATATTGTAAAATAGTCACCACAACAAGTTTAGTTAGCATCCATCATCTCATACTGATACAATAAAAAGGGAAAGCAAATAAATTCATTTGTACTATTTTTTTTAGATTCCACAAATAAGCAATATAATATGATATTTGTCTTTCTCTGTCTGACTTACTTCACTTAGTGTGATAATCTCTAGGTTCATCCATGTTGCTGCAAATGGCATTATTTCATTCTTTTTTATGGCTGAGTAGTATTCCACAGTATATATGTACCACATCTTCTTTATCCATTCCTCTGTCAACAGACACTTAGGTTGCTTCCATGTCCTGGCTATTGTAAATAATGCTGCTATGACCATTGGGGTGCATGTATCTTTTTGAATTATGGTTTTCTCCAGAATATGCCCAGTGGTATTGACATATACATGCTACTGTATATAAGACAGATAACTAATAGATACCTACTGTATAGCACAGAGCACTCTACTCAATACTCTGTAATGACCTATATGGGAAAAGAATCTAAATAAGAGTGGATACATCTACCTGTATAACTGATTCACTTTGCTGTACAGCAGAAACTAACAGAACATTGTAAACAAGCTATACTCCAATAAAAAACAAATTATTTTAAGGGAAAGCAAAAAAAGACAAGAAAGATTTTTTCCTTGTGATGAGAACTCTTAGGATCTACTCATTTAACTTCCCTGGACAGTTGACCTGTGACCGACATGGGTTTGAACTGTATGATCCACTTACAAGCAGATATTTTTCAATAAATATACAAAAATAAACATGTAGAATATCATGTGCAAGACTTGAAGTGAATAACCTGCTTTACATAGGCATAAGGTGAGTGATATTTAATATAAAATGAACAATGTGTTAGTTTTCTTACTGTTTTATAACTTTGCTTTCAAAGAATTAGGGGGCTTCCCTGGTGGTGCAGTGGTTGAGAGTCCGCCTGCCGATGCAGGGGACACGGGTTTGTGCCCCGGTCTGGGAAGATCCCACATGCCGCGGAGCGGCTGGGCCCGTGAGCCATGGCCGCTGAGCCTGCGCGTCCGGAGCCTGTGCTCCGCAACGGGAGAGGCCACAGCAGTGAGAGGCCCGCGTACCGCAAAAAAAAAAAAAAAGAATTACATTACCATACAGTATGTCTCTCTCTTGTAATTGGAGAAATTGCATTATCCGCCTATCATCACAGGTAAGTGGTTTTTTTAAATGTAACAATGTTTCCATTGCTATATTATGAATATGACTATAATACTGTATGCCATAAAAATTTTGCAGTGATTCATTCATTAGTGTACAGGCGAGGCTACTGTGAAACAACTGATTACACTAGGCTACCATAAAGCAGTCATGCTGCTACTGCTTCAATATCAATGCATGAATTGATATACCTCTAAATAAACATAAATTTATTTTTCACATTACCTTTTCACTTTGAAGTTTAGTGTTAGTCATAAGCATAAAGTCTACAGTGTATTGCATCACATAAGACAATATTGCTGTAGGTACTGACAGACAGGTGATCTATCTTGTAGACAGACACAAACCTAACAGTATCGATAAATACTGTGCAGTACTGTAAAGGTATTTTCTCTACCTTATGATTTTCTTAATAACATTTTCTTTTCTCTAGCTTACCTTGTTATAAGAATACAGGATATAATACATATAAAATACAGAATATGTGTTAATCAACTGCTTATGGGACCGGTTAAGCTTCAGGTGAATAGTAATCTATTAGTAGTTAATTTTTTAATTTATTTATTTATTTATTTTGGGCTGTGTTGGGTCTTCGTTGCTGCTCATGGGCTTTCTCTAGCTGTGGAGAGAGGGGGCTACTCTTCGTTGTGGTGCGCAGGCTTCTCATTGTGATGGCTTCTCTTGTTGTGAAACACAGGCTCTAAGTGTGCGGGCTTCAGTAGTTGTGGCATGCAGCCTCAGTAGTTGTGGCGTGCAGGCTCTAGAGCACAGGCTCTGCAGCTGTGGTGCACGAGCTTAGTTGCTCCACAGCATGTGGGATCTTCCCAGACCAGGGATCGAACCCGTGTCCGCTGCCTTGGCAGGCAGATTCTTAACCACCGTACCACCAGGGAAGTCCTATAATTAAGTTTTTAAGGAGTCAAAAGTTACATTTAGATTTCCACTGTGTGGGGGGGTAGGCACCCCTAACCCCTGCATTGTTCAAGGGTTAACTGTATATTATATAGCAGTGTTAACCATAGTCATCATGCTGTACATGACATCCTAGTGCTTATTTATCTTATAACTGGAAGTCTGTACCTTTTGACCACCTTCCTCCAATTATGTTTCTTTGTGTACTGGTTTCACAATTAGAAAAAGAAGGAAAAGATATATATCTGATAAGGGGTTAATATCCAAAATATATAAAGAACTCATACAACTCAATAGTTTAAAAAAAACAATTAAAAATGGGCAAAGAACCTAAACAGACATTTTCCCAGAGGTATATAAAAGGCCAACAGGTACATAAAAAGACGCTTAACATCACTAGTCATTTGGGAAATGCAAATTAAAACCACAATGAGATATCATCAAAAAGACAAGAAATAACAAATGCTGGTGTGGATGTGGAGAAAAGGGAACCCTTGTACACTGTTGGTAGGAATGTAAATTGGTGCAGCCACTGTGGAAAACAGTATGGAGTTTCCTCAAAAAATTAAAAATTGGACAACCATATGATCTGGCAGTTTCACTTCTGGGACTATATCCAAAGGAAATGAAACCACTAAATCAAAAAGATATACGCACCCCCATATTCACAGCAGCATTATTTACAATAGCTAAAATACTTAGGAAGCAACCTAAGTGTCCATCAATGGATGGGCATCAATGGATGTCCATCAATGGATGAATGGATAAAAAAGTTGTGGTATATATGTAATGGAATGTTATTCAGCCATAAAAAAAATGAGGAAATTCTATCATTTGTAACAACATGTATGAAACTTGAAGTTGTTATGGTAGGTGAAATAAGTCAGAGAAAGACAAATACTGTATGATCTCATTTATATGTGGAATCTAAAAATGAAAGAAAGAAAAACAGAACAAAACAAACAACAACAACAAAAAAACTCGTAGAAAAAAATCAGACATATGGTTACCTGAGGCAGAGGGAAGAGGGGGAAGGATTGGAGGAAGGTGGTCAAAATGTACAAATCTCCAGTTATAAGATAAATAAGTACTAGGATGCAATGTACCACATGAAGACTCTGGTTAACACGGCTGTATAATATACATGATATTTGTTGAGAGTAAATCCTAGGAATTCTCACCACAAGAATTTTTTTCCCTTTTTCTTTTCTTCTTTCTTTTCTTTATAGTGTATCTATATGAGATGATGGATGTTAGATGAACGTATTGCAATAATCATTTTACAGCATATGTAAATCAAGCCATCATGCTGTACACCTTAAACTTATGCAGTGATGTGTGTCATTATTTCTCAATAAAACTGGAGAAAAAACAAGTCTTTTTAAAGTACTGATGCCTGGCTCCACCCCCCAGACATGCTGATAAATATAATAGGATGCAACCCAGGCATCAGGATTTTTTAAATCTCCCCCAGGTAGTTTTATATGCAACAACAATTGAGAGTCCCTGGCATTCGAAGGGCCAAAAGCGGGCCCGATACCTGTGGGGAACTGGAAGAAAATGTAATGGGAGGAGTCAACAGATGCCAGTTATATGCCAAATTTCCATACTAAGAAGTCTGGATATATATATAGAGAAAGAGTTAGAGATAGCTGATAGGTAAATGGATGGATGGATAGATAGGTAAAGTGATAGATAGATAGATAGATAGATAGATAGATAGATAGATAGATAGATAGATCTAGCTGCCTGTAAAAGTCTCATTTCTTGAATAGCTAATAGATATCTCAAAACTATGATGTAAAAATCCAAACTCCTGATTCCTACCCCCACCCCTACCAAAAAAAATCTCCTTTCCTCCTTAAGTCTTTCCCATCTCAGTAAGTCTCAGCTCCATCCTTCCTAAAGCTCTAGGAGCCGTCCTCGAAGCTCACTATTTTAGGCATCCTTATTTAATCCTTACTCTTCAGTAGTTCTCTTACCTGAAGCTCTTGAGAGTACATTACTGCTGCTCATTGACCATGCTGACTCACAATGGTGGTACCGGGTTTCCTTATGTGCTTTGTAATTTTGTATTGTGAGCCCTTCAGGACTCTTTGGGACTCTCTTGGTGGGTATCTCATGCTATCTGGATGGAGGGTACTCCTCCTGAGAGGTTTTACATTTACTTTGCCAAAAGCCTACCTCTTTCACAGGCTCGGAGCTCTTTAACGTTAATTTATTGACTTGAAGTTTCCAGAACCATACAGCTAGAAAGATTTCAATCCCAACTCTGGGTGAGGATAGGGATATAGTTGTGAATTTTCAGGAAAGACTTTTTCTATCTCAAATCTAAATGAAGACATACAAACGTCCTTCAGACACCATTCTGCACCACTGGATAAGTTTTCTAGTGTGCATCTTCAAAGGCCCCAGCTTTCTGGGCTTCCCTGGTGGCACAGTGGTTGAGAATCTGCCTGCCAATGCAGGGGACACGGGTTCAAGCCCTGGTCTGGGAAGATCCCACATGCCACAGAGCAACTAGGCCCGTGAGCCACAACTACTGAGCCTGCGCGTCTGGAGCCTGTGCTCCGCAACAAGAGAGGCTGCGATAGTGAGAGGCCCGCACACCGTGATGAAGAGTGGCCCCCGCTTGCCGCAACTAGAGAAAGCCCTTACACAGAAAAGAAGACCCAACACAGCCAAAAAATAAATAAATAAATTTATTTTTTTTAAAAAAATGCCCCAGCTTTCTATGGGGGTCTCAAATGCAGCCTTTAAACTCATAGGATTCCCAAGTCATTATCACCTATGCTTGTGTAGGTCCTCAGATGAACCTCTATGTGACTGAGACAAGGATTCCACGTTACCCTCTCCTGATCCCATTCCCAGGCTTACAGTGTGGTTTGGCTCTGGAGTTCAGTTTATACTTCATTTTTAGCCCATTGGAAATGTCCTTACATGTTTTCTGGCTCAGTTACACATTTTTAAATGATATCTTTTTATATTTCCTCTAACATGTGCAAGTGTTTTCTAGCAGGAAGCTTTCTGGGTAATCTGGTTTGCCATGTTGCCAGAAATAGACATAGCAAGTGGTAGCATGATGCCATAAACATTAATAGGCTGTGTTAAAATGATGCACCTCAAACCTGAAGAAAAACCATTACGATTTTTCAGGGATTTATAAAATCATGCAACACTACATATGGAATTTTACAAAGTGTCATGAAATGTGGTAATAAATATTTAGAAGTTTCTTTTGAGGTTTCTCATTTTAAAGCAAAGGTATTTTACAAATCAGAGCCACATTCATTGGGGAAACACTTGTTCTGTCACAGTTAAAGACTGAAATAATACCAAAAAAAGCATATGGTGAAACCCAAAATGTATATCTTTGTCAGCCAAATATTGTTGGATGATACATGGAAAGCATTACAGAAGAGTAAAGAAACAAATGTTGGAACAAATTACATAGTGTTGAAGGTTTGCTATATATTTGGATGAAGCACTCATGTTTCTAACACATTTCAGCTTATGGTATTTTCTGGATTCTGTTTCCAATAACAAAATACATGAAGAACTGTTTTTTGTGGGACACGACAATAGAGGACGAAATAATATTTTCCCTCAGTTATAAATAACTTCTTTTAGAAAGATTACAATACATGGAAAAGAGCAGGAAACTACTTGAATTGGAATTTTAGAAATTCCCAAGCAAAGGTACAGATAAAGTACCCCACATGAAATGCATTCCATCTATCATTCACAGGCAAGCTATTGGCAGCAAAGATGGTGAAGCCATAAGACAGCAAAGTGCTACAGGATGTCGTGGTGAGGTTAGACTTATAAAAACAAGACATTTTAAAATGTAGGGGACTCTTTGCATTCTTGTAGAGAGGGTAACTTTCTTAGATCAGGTTCCCTGGGAAGCAGATTCTGAGAAAGAATATCACATAGAAATTTTATTGGAGAATGCCCTTAGGACCAACTGTGGGGAAGTGAAGGAGGCAGGATTAGGCAGAAGGAGAAATTGAACTGAGACGCAGTTCCCACAAGGTCCTCAACCAATCCCCTGCATAGCTCTGGAGCTGGGATGGCCCCTCAATGTGGTCCCATCTCGCCACAAGCTGGCCCAGCCCTTAATCCAGACCCGACCAGTTATTGAATGAGAGCTGCCCCTGGGAGGGGACGTGACCTTGGGTGAGGCATCTTTCTTCCACTGAGGGCTGTACCTAGAGGATGACTTGCCAGCCACCAACATGACATGAAGGGCTGGGGGAAGTGCCTCACGGCGTCCACCAAAGCCACCATGCAGAGGATTGAAGGAGAGACTCTGGCAAAATGCCTGAAAGAACTGGCCAACTGAAAGATGAGTTCTTCATTTGCCTCTTACAAAGAAATCAAGAGATCCAAATGTGCTGACCTTAGCTATAGTGACAACTAGAAGACACAAGGATGTGACACACCACAAAAAATTCAGTCTAACAATAGACGAAAACATAACTACTTTTTTTTTTAACATCTTTATTGGAGTATAATTGCTTTACAATGGTGTGTTAGTTTCTGCTGTATAACAAAGTGAATCAGCTATACATAAACATATATCCCCATATCTCCTCCCTCTTGCATCTCCCTCCTACCCTCCCTATTCTACCCCTCTGATCTCCCTGTGCTATGTGGCTGCTTCCCACTAGCTATCTATTTTACATTTGCTAGTGTATATATGTCAATGCTACTCTCTCACTTCGTCCCAGCTTACCCTTTCCCCTCCCCGTGTCCTCAAGTTCATTCTCTACGTCTGTGTCTTTATTCCTGTCCTACCCTAGGTTCATCTGAACCATTTTTTTTTACATGTTGTTTCCAAAACTTATGTAGCCTAAAAATCTCTAATGCATGCACACTTAAGAAACCTGGAGGGCTTCCCTGGTGGCGCAGTGGTTGAGAGTCCGCCTGCCGATGCAGGGGACACGGGTTTGTGCCCCGGTCCGGGAGGATCCCACATGCCGCGGAGTGGCTGGGCCCGTGAGACGTGGCCGCTGAGCCTGCGCGTCTGGAGCCCGTGCTCCACAACGGGAGAGGCCACAACAGTAAGAGGCCCGCATACCACAAAAAAAAAAAAAAAAAAAAAAAAAAAAAAAAAACTTAGAAAGAAACCTGGAAAATTGTTTCAACTTGTGAAAAAGCTTCAATAGTTTCAGTGCATGTTAAACCTAGATGTTAAACTCTTTCAAAAAGATACATGCACCTCAGTGTTCAGAGCAGCATTATTTACAGTTACATTATTTACAGGTATGGAAGCAACCTAAATGTCCATCAACAGATGAATGGATAAAGATAATGTGATATATATATAGTGGAATACTACTCAGCCATAAAAAAGAATGAATTTTTGCCATTTGCAGCAACATGAATGGACTTGGAGGGCATTATGCTAAGTGAAATAAGTCACACAGAGAAAGACAAATACTGTATGATATCACACATATGTGGTAGAACCTAAAAAATGCAACAAACTAGTAAATATAACAGAAAAGAAGCAGACTCACAGATATAGAGACCAAACCAGTGGTTATCAGTGGGGAGAGGGAAGGGGGAGGGAAAATATAAGGGTAGGAGATTAATAGGTGCAAACTATTAGGTATAAAATAAGCTACAAGGACATATTGTAAAACACAAAGAATATAGCCAATATTTTATAATAACTGTAAATAGAGTATAACCTTTAAAAATTGTGAATCACTATATTGTACACTTATATAATATTGTAAGCAACTACATTTCAATTTTTTTAAAAAAAGAAAAAAAGACCTAGATGTTAAAACTTTTAAAATTATAAACCTCCAGTAGATAAAAATTTCCTAGTTATTTTTTAACAATAATATTTAAGTAATTTTGAATTAGCTTTAAACAATGAAAATTACAATTTGGAAAGCATAGTCAAAGATATGCTTTTTCCATTTGGATTAACATATTGTTGGAAGAATTTTTTCAACCATGACAGCCAATAAAATCAAGTATCTAAATAAATTGAAAACACAGGCTTTTGAATTTCTACATCACAAAATGTTAAACCAGGTTTTTAAATTAAAGTATCTGATCACGCAATGATGCAAGGCTTAAATTGCCTACATATTCAGAACCAGGATAATTCAGCAGCTCAAAGCTCCTGGGTTCCCACAATTCCCCAGTTGAAATGCCCATTCTCTTCTTTCTAGGCTCCAGCTCCTAGACTGTGTCTGGTTATCCTCCTTAACACTTAGTATAGCAGCCTCCAAGCCTTTATCTCCATGTATCACCATCAGTAAAAAAATGTTTAAGCATGTAGCTCCTTTTATTTGTTTATAAATTATACACATGTTCTACACTACTGACAAATTATCTATCTTATGTAACATATACAAAAATACAAATTTAAACAGATAAGACAATTCTTGCCCAAAATGCATAAATTATGAAGAAACATCAGGCAACTCCAGATGAAGAAAGAGTCTCTAATGTAACTGGTATTTACTCTTCAAAAATGTTATGGTCCAGCTACATGTAAAAGAATGAAATTAGAACACTTCCTAACACCATACACAAAAATAAACTCAAAATAGATTAAAGACCTAAATGTAAGGCCAGACCCTATAAAACTCTTAGAGGAAAACATAGGCAGAACACTCTATGACATAAATCACAGCAAGATCCTTTTTGACCCACCTCCTAGAGAAATGGAAATAAAAATGAAAATAAACAAATGGGACCTAATGAAACTTAAAAGCTTTTGCACAGCAAAGGAAACCATAAACAAGACAAAAAGACAACCCTCAGAATAGAAGAAAATATTTGCAAATGAAGCAACTGGCAGAGGATTAATCTCCAAAATTTACAAGCAGCTCATGCAGCTCAATATCACAAAGGCAAACAACCCAGTCCAAAAATGGGCAGAAGACCTAAATAGACATTTCTCCAAAGAAGACATACAGTTGGCCAACAACTGCATGAAAAGATGCTCAACATCACTAATCATCAGAGAAATGCAAATCAAAACCACAATGAGGTATCGCCTCACACGGGTCAGAATGGCTATCATCAAAAAATCTACAAACAATAAATGCTGGAGAAGGTGTGGAGAAAAAGGAACGCTCCTGCACTGTTGGAGGGAATGTAAATTGATACATCCACTATAGAGAACGGTATGGAGGTTCCTTAAAAAAGTGAAAATAGAACTACCATATGACCCAGCAATCCCACTACTGGGCATATACCCTGAGAAAACCATAATTCAAAAAGAGCCATGTACCACAATGTTCATTGCAGCACTATTTACAATAGCCAAGACATGGAAGCAACCTAAATGTCCATCAACAGATGATTGGATAAAGAAGATGTGCCATGTATATGCGATGGAATATTACTCAGCCATAAAAAGGAACGAAATTGAGTCATTTGTAGTGAGTTTGATGGACCTAGAGTCTGTCATACAGAGTGAAGTAAGTCAGAAAGAGAAAAACAAATACCATATGCTAACGCATATGTATGAAATTTTAAAAAGCAGTACTGATGAACCTAGTGGCAGGGCAGGAAAAAAAACACAGACGTAGAGAACAGACTTGAGGGCACGAGGGTGGGGGGAAAGGGGAAGCTGGGATGAAGTAAGAGAGTAGCATTGATGTATATACACTATCAAATGTAAAATGGATGGCTAGTGGGAAGCTGCTGCATAGCACAGGGAGATCAGCTCGGTGCTTTGTGACCACCTAGAGGAGTGGGATAGGGAGGGTGGGAGGGAGACACAAGAGCGAGGGGATATGGGGATATATGTATATGTATAGCTGATTCACTTTGTTGTACAGCAGAAACTAACACAACATTGTAACACATTTATACTTCAATAAAGATGTGAAAAAATTTATATTTTGGACAAACAATATGGGGGAAAGTACTTTTTAAAATTTTATTTAATTAATTAATTAATTTATTATTATTATTTTGGCTGCCATTGGGTCTTTGTTGCTGAACACGGGCTTTCTCTAGTTGCAGCAAGCAGGGACTACCCTTTGTTGCGGTGCTCAGGCTTCTCGTTGTGGTGGCTTCTCTTGTTGTGGAGCATGGGCTCTAGACGTGTGGACTTCATTAGTTGCAGCATGCAGGCTCAGTAGTTGTGGCTCACGGGCTCTAGAGCACAGGTTCAGTAGTTGTGGTGCACAGGCTTAGCTGCTCCGTGGCATGTGGGATCTTCCCAGACCAGGGCTGGAACCCGTGTCCCCTGCATTGGCAGGCAGATTCTTAACCACTGTGCCACCAGGGAAGCCTGAAAAGTACTTTTTATAATAACAAAATAGAAAATTAAAAAATTTTTTTAAATGTTATAGTCATGAAAGACAAAGATTTAGAAACTGTTCCAAGTTGGAGTGACAACTAAATGCAATGCATGATCCAGGGTTGGATCTTGAACTCATAAAGGAAATTTTGGAGAAAATAGGCAAACTTTGAGTGAGATGTGTGGATTATATGGTCATGTTAGATGAATGTCAATTTCATAATTTTGATTTTTGCATTGTAAATACACTCTAAATATTAAGGGTTACAGGGCATCATGTATGCAACTTATTTTCAAGTAGTTCAGGAAAAACTAAAACCCACCGTCAATGTATGTGTATGTATTTGTGTGTGTTGTATGTGTGTGTGTGTGTGCATGTAGAGAGACAGAGAGTAAAAGAATGCAAATACGAACAATATCAACATTTTGAAAATCTGGCTGAAGGATATACAGAGCTCTATAGATCTTTGCACTACTTTCGCGAATTTTCTGTAAACCTGAAATTGTTTCAAAGCAAGAAAGGTTAAAAATTTAATACAAACCAAACAGAACAAAAAATCCTTTGAAAAGATGACACAAAAAATAGAAACTAGTTTTAAAGTTTCCAGTTATTATTAGTACAATACAATGTATTGATTTTATTAAATTACTAATAACTTTAACTAGTTTTAAAGTATTCTAGTTATTATTAGCACAAAGCAATGTATCGATTTTATTAAAATACTAATAACTTTTTCAATATAAGACTATTAATAGTTGTAGATATTTGTCCTGTCCTCTTCTTTATGAAACTGTTCCAGAGGAAAACCTTCAATGAGCTTTTCATTCATAAAAAATTAAATTAAGTTTCCAGATCATAAAACCAACCCCTCTCTTAAAACATTAGATTTAAAACTTTTAAAAGTTTTAAAACTTAAAACTTTTTATGGGTTAACATTTAATATTTGAGAATTAATGAATCATAAACAATTTAACAAATACATTTAACATCTATTTCCAACTGTTTGAAAGGTTTAAATTATTTTATTTAAGATAATGTTTACATTTTCTCAAGAAATAAAATAGAAATGCTTTCCTATAAGACACTTAAAGTCATGTTCTAATCCTTTTCCACATTTCTGGTTCTCCCTTCCCTGTTAGTTTCAAAATAGGCTGACATCCTCAGAGTAGTCAGGATTTGGAATATCATGTAGGAGGAAGTGGTAATAGTTTTAACTGCAAAAAGTTGTTCTTCCTGAGACCTTCCCCTCTACCCCCTCCTCTTTCAGATCCCCAAAGAATGGTAAACTGATACAGTCGAGGGCTTCCCTAGTGGCACAGTGGTTAAGAATCTGCCTGCTAATGCAGGGAACACTGGTTCAAGCCCTGGACCGGGAAGATCCCACATGCCGCGGAGCAGCTAAGCCCGTACGCCACAACTACTGAGCCCGCGAGCCACAACTACTGAAGCCTGCTCACCTAGAGCTCGTGCTCCGCAACAAGAGAAGCCACCGCAATGAGAAACCCGTGCACCGCAACGAAGAGTAGCCCCTGCTTGCCACAACTAGAGAAAGCCCACGCACAGCAACAAAGACCCAATGCAGCCAAAAATTAATAACTAAAAAATAAATTTTAAGAAAATGATACAGTCGAGTCATTAGTGTCATAGAATAATCCCTCGCTGTCTCCTTACATCAGCTCTTCTGACCTTTCTTGACCAGCTGACTCATGAAAAGGAAAGCCTGCTGTCCCAAAATTCAGAGGGATGGGGACTGTGCACTGACTTCAGAATAGCATGTGAAGGATTAATACACAATCACTTTAATTACACAAACAGACCACAAAATGCATATCAACATAGATTATGTTTTATTTGAGTATTTGTATTTCATTAGCGTGTAATACAAGTTATAATGAGGGTTTACATAATTCTGAAATAAGGTTCTTTTTTTTTTTTTTTTTTTTTGCCATATGCGGGACTCTCCCGTTGCGGAGCACAGGCTCCGGATGTGCAGGCTCAGCAGCCATGGCTCACGGGCCCAGCCGTTCCGCGGCATGTGGGATCCTCCCAGACCAGGGCACGAACCCACATCCCCTGCATCGGCAGGCGGACTCTCAACCACTGCGCCACCAGGGAAGCCCCTGAAATAAGGTTCTTGAATAACATTGTGGCATGTCTCCCCAGAGCAACGGCCCTCAAACACTAAGAGCCATTTAATGAAGGTACCTATCAACAGCCCAAATGCCCCAAAAACTCTGTCACAAATCTACTGTGTAGACAACATTACTGAGTATTCTGTTCTACACGTGGAATTTGACGAAGAAGAAAGCCATGTGCAAGAAATCACACTTCAGCAGTCTGCCCACGTACAGGTAATGAACCACAAGCATCCTCCGTGAACACTCCTCCACAGATGTACAAGATCAAAGTTCCCAGACTCACAGACATAGAAAACAAACTTGCCAAAAGGGGAAGGATGGGGGGAGGGATAAATTAGGAGTTTGGGATTAGTGAACAGAAGCCCTTTGATGTGCAAAGGGAAAAACCAAGCAATTGTGCTGCTTCAACTGAGAAAAATCTTTATCCAGAAGGATCCAGAAATCCTCTGATAGCCACTCCCACATTTGTGGCAGACAAAGTAGATCAAGACAAATAGGTCTTGATCCGGGATGCTTGTGAACTGGATGCAACCTTTCATATATGAGGATGGTACCCTTCTCCTGACCACGGATTCCGAGGCTAAACAAGCAGCTCTGGGCACACTGGCAAATGGAGTAACCTCCTTTGTCAACCTAAGTGAATCCCTTAACAGTGGTGATGCTTCAGAAATATAGTAGGAGGACCAATCTGCAAGTGAGATTACTCGGGCATGTAATACCTTCGCTAAAGCACTTAATACGACACAGCTCCTTGCCTCCAAGCCTGGCAGGTGGGATAGACACCAGTGGAGGAGGGAACATCTATGTCATCAGTAGAGACCAGTCCACACTCATCATTCAGGTCCAAGCCCTCCTCCTTTTAAACACTCACATCACATGACAAGCCCAATTCTAGAGTATCTCAACGTGTACTACCTCTGCAAGTCTACGTTCTGCCTGCTTTTCCTCTCCATGCACTGGGCCAGGTCAACCCCAGCCCTTCAGGCACTTGGGAAGGACTGCAAAACCAGCCTGTTGCAAGCCTGCTGAAATGAGCTCTTCACCCCTGGACTGGCCCAGATCATGAGTTTTTCCATTACCTTGTGGCCATAGTCAATCAGCTGCAGAAGATATCCAGGAAGATAAACTTTCTGGCAAACAGATAAAGCAAGTCGTGGAGCACATCTGGAAGCTTCAGGAGTTGTGTAAAAGTATGGCAAAGCTGGGTATAGAAGACGTCTATGAGTCTGCATACCTTAAAGCTGTAGTTTTCTTTACCCCCCATCATCCAGGTTTGGCCAGCACAAGTCAGATTTTAAAATTCCAAGAAAGGCACAGATGGAGTTGCAGGATTATTTTCAGAAAGCCTACTCAGAAGACACCTACTGATTGGTCCAGATTCTCAATCGCCTGCTGGCCCTCAGGCTGATGAGCTCTAACATAACCGAAGAACTTTTTTTACTGATCTCATTGGCAGTGTTTCCATAGACAGCATAATCCCCTACATCCTCAAGAAGAAGATGGCAGAGTATAATGGCCAGATCACTGATGCCAATCTATGGAGCACACCACACACCTGCTGAGAAGCACAAGGCTCCTCCCAGGACCGCTCAGATACAAAGAAAATGAAGTCGTGGTACTTTGGTATGTGCAAATATTTCCAGTATGTTAGTCATTTCCTACCTGGTTTCTTCTTACCTGTTAATATCAGACACAAGCAACTAAAAGACTAATAGGCTCTTTTCCTGCCATAAGAAATGTTTTAATGCCTTTTGATGAATCAGCAGATTTTGGAACAATCTTTTAACTGAATCTGTATTTAGAAATTGTCAAAACACAAAAAAACAAAAACAATGTTTTATAATGTCAGAGACTAGTATTAAAGAAAACTAAGAGAAAACTCTTGAAAAACAAAGAAGCCTTATATTCCATGGTAAATTCTAATTCATTTTAAAAAACCTTAGGCTAGACATTTGCAAATAATTTGCTATTAGCATTCCATTGAATGCTCAACTTAACTTGTCACCTAAGAAGTTTTATGAATAGTGTTTTTAAGAACACAGTAAAGTAAGTAGATAGGATGACAGAATTCAAGCCAATATTCTCCTGACCTCTTCCAAAGAAGAATAAAGCCACAAAGGATTACTATGCCCTTTTGCCTTGTACTTATTATAGTAATTTGCATTAATATGGTTTGTGACTGTTTTCTCATTATATTCAAGAAAGCAGCTAATTGCCTATTAACAACAGTTGTCCTTTTAAAAGAAAAAAAAGATTAAAGCTTAGCAAAACTAAAATTGTTTAGACAAGATCTGATTTTAAAATTTCAAGAAGTGGTTAGACAACCTGTGCTTTTATTTACGTATTATGTGTTAAGTAGACTATATTCCAATGTGTAGATAGACACATTTTTAAAAATATTGCCCCCCTAAAATTATTCCTACTCACCGAATTTTCACTTACCTATGCCCTTATGATTAAGCATTTGGTGGAAATCAAAATCAACACTACATATTGAAATAAGGAATGTATGTAAAATTACACTAAAACTCTTACATGCCTACTGCTTATTTTTAAAGACAAGAATTAACTATACCCACATAAATGCTGTTAATTCACCTGGCAATAATTGCTATTATGTTGCACTTCTTTTAGATGCAAAAAAAAAAGAAAATTAAAAGTTGACTACCATTAACTGGGCAAGAAATGAAAAAGTAGCAACTTCTATGATTTTTTTTTTTTTTTTTTTTTTTTTTTTTAGCGGTACGCGGGCCTCTCACTGTTGTGGCCTCTCCCGTTGCGGAGCACAGGCTCCGGACACACAGGCTCAGTGGCCATGGCTCACAGGCCCAGCCGCTCCGCAGCATGTGGGATCTTCCCGGACCGGGGCACGAACCTGTGTCCCCTGCATCAGCAGGCGGGAAGCCCTATGATTATTTTTAATTGAAATTTTATTGAGATAATTTTAGATTCACATGTAGTCGTAAGAAATTATACGGAGATACCTTGTACACTTTGGCCAGTTTATCCCAATGATAACATTTTGCAAAACTGTAGTATAATATCACATCCAGGATATTGACATTGATACAATCCATCAATCTTAATAAGATTTCCTCATTTTTCTTGTACTACTCATCTGTTGAGTGTGTGTATGTATGAAGTTCTATATTATTACCTGTGTAGGTTTACATATCCACCACCACATTCAAGATAAATCATAAAAGCTAAAACTATAGAACTCTTAGAAGAAAACAAAGGTGTAAATCTTTGTGACCTGGGACTAGGCAATGGTTTCTTAGATATGACACCAAAAGTGCAAGCAATAGCAATAAATAAATAAGACTTTATAAAAGTCTTACTGTGCTTCAGTGTACAGTGTTAAGAAAGTGAAAAGACAACTTACTGAATGGGAGAAAATTTTTACAACTCATATATATGATAAGAGTTATTTTATTTTATTTTTTATGGTTTTTTTTTTAACATCTTTATTGGAGTAAAATTGCTTTGCAATGGTGTGTTAGTTTCTGCTGTATAACATAGTGAGTCAGCTATACGTATACATGTATCCCCATATCCCCTCCCTTTTGCATCTCCCACCCACCCTGCCTACCCCACCCCTCTAGGTGGTCACAAAGCACCGAGTTGATCTCCCTGTGCTATGCGGCTGCTTCCCACTAGTTATTTTACATTTGATAGTGTATATATGTCCATGCCACTCTCTCACTTTGTCCCAGCTTGGTCTTCCCCCTCTCTTTGTCCTCAAGTCGATTCTCTACGTCTGTGTCTTTATTCCTGTTCTGTCTCTATGTTCTTCAAACTTTTTCTTTTTTTAGATTCCACATATATGTGTTAGCATATGGTATTTGTTTTTCTCTTTCTGACTTAACTTCATTCTGTATGACAGACTCTAGGTCCGTCCACCTCACTACAAATAACTCAGTTTCGTTTCTTTTTATGGCTGAATAATATTCCATTGTATATATGTGCCACATCTTCTTTATCCATTCATCTGTCGATGGACCCTTAGGTTGCTTCCATGTCCTGGCTATTGTAAATAGTGCTGCAATGAACATTGTGGTACATGACTCTTTTTGAATTATGATTTTCTCAGGATATATGTCCAGTAGTGGGATTGCTGGGTCGTATAGTAGTTCTATTTTTAGTTTTTTAAGGAACCTCCATACTGTTCTCCATAGTGGCTGTATCAATTCACATTCCCACCAACAATGATAAGAATTTTTTGTCTAAAATATATAAAGACCTTAAAGAACTCTTATAACTAAATAATAGAAAAAAAACAATTTTTTAAATGGGCAAATTATCTCAATAGACATTTTTCCAAGGAAGAGATACAAATGGCCCAAAAACATGAAAAATTGCTCAGTATCATTAGTGTATCAGAGAAATGCGTATCAAAACTATAGTGAGATACCACTTTACACCCATAGGATGGCTAGAATCAAAAAGAAGGATAGTAAGTGTTGGTGAAAATGTAGAGACATTTGAACCCTCACATTCTGCCAATAGGAATGTAAAATCATGCAGCTGCTTTGAAAAGCATTCTGACAGTTCTCAAATGGTTATACATGGAGTTACCATATGACTTAGCAATTCTACTCTTAGGGATATATCCAAGAGAAATGAAAACATATGCTCACACACAAAAAAATGTTTATAGCAGAATTATTCATAATGGCCAAAAATCAGAAAGAACCTATATGTCTACCAACATATGAATGGATAAATAAAATGTGGCATATCCATACAATGACATATTACTTGGCAATAAAAAGAAATAAGTTATACATACATATGCTACATCATAGATGAGCCTTGAAATTTCTGTACTATGTGGAAGAAGCTAGTCACAAAAAATCACATATTTCATGATTTCGTTTATATGAAATATACAAAATTGGCAAATCTATAGAGACAGAAAATCGATTAGTGTTTGCCTAGGGCTGTGGCGGGGGAGTTGGAGAGAAGTAGGGAATGACTTCTAGTAGTTATGGGGGTTCTTTTTAGAGTGATGAAAATGCTCTAAAACTGAGTGTAAGGATGGTTGCAAATATTTGTGAATATACTAAAAATCATTGATTTGTATACACTTCAAAGGGGTGAATTGTATGGTATGTGAATTATAACTCAATAAAGTTATTATTTATTTTTTAAATGTTAGGACAAAGGCAAATCATGAGGGCCCTTCATGCTGTGCTTTTATAACCATACCCACCTTTTCCCACCCCTTCCTATCCTTATTTCTATTCAGTGGCAATTATTAATCTGCCCTCTATTTCTAATAGTTTGTTATTTAGAAAATGTTACATAAATGAAATCATACACAGTGTAACCTTTTGGGATTGACTTTTTTTGCTCAACAAAATTTCTTGGAGATTCCTCCAAATTGTTGCATGTATCAATAGTTCGTTTCTTTCTATTTGTTACCTTTGGTTTGGATGCACCATAATTTGTTTAACCATTCACCTCTTGAAAGACATCTGGGATGGTTCCTGTTTGGGGCTGTTAGAAATAAAGCTTCTAGGAACATTCATGTACAAGTTTTTGCATCAAAATAAGTTTTTATTTCTCTGTGGAGCGGGACGGGGTGGTGGGGGGGAATGCCCAATAGGGCAGTAGCTGGATTATATGGTAATCTGGTATACGGTTTTTTAAGAAACTGCCTGTTTTCCAGAGCAGCTGTATCATTTTACATTCCCACCAGCAACGTACGAGTGACCCAGTTTTTCCACATGCTCATCAGAATTTGGTGTTAGTATTTATTGTGTTAGTCATTCTGATAGGTGTGTAGTGAGATCTCATTGTGGTTTTAATTTGCATTTCCTTGATGGCTAGTCCTGTTAAATGGTTTTTCCTGTGCTTCTCTGCCATCTGTTTATCCTCATCAGTGAAATGTCTGTGCCTGCTTTTTGATCATTTTCTAATTGGATTGTATTTTACTGTTGAGTTTGTGATGTTCTTTATTTGTTTAAAATACTAGTCCTTTTTGGATAGGTGTTGTATTAGTTTCCCAGCACTGCTGGAACAAATTACCACAAACTGTGTGTCTTCAAACAATGGAAATTTATTCTCTCACCATTCTAGAGACTAGAAGTTCAAAATAAAGGTATCAGCAGGGTTGTACTTCCTCTGGAAGAAAAGCCGTCCTTTGCCTCTTGCAGCTTCTAGTGGCTGTCAGCATTCCTGGGCTTGTGGCCACTGCCCTCTCTCTTCTCTGTCTTCACATCACCTTCTCCTCTGTCTGTTTGCCTGGTGGCTGCATCACTCCAGTCTCTGCCTCCATCGCACTGACTTCTCTTCTCTGTGTACTTGTCCAATTTCCCTCTGCCTCTTCCTTACAAGGACACTTGTGATAGCATTTAGGGCCCACTTGGGTAACCTCAAATAATCTTATCTCAAAATCCTTAGCTTAATTACATCTACAGAGACCCTTTTTCCAAATAAAATAACATTTACAAGTTTCAGGGGTCAGGACTTGACAGTTTTAAGCAGCCATTATTCACCCTATTATGAGTGGTTTGCAAACATTTTCCTCCCAGGCAGTAGCTTGTCTTTTTACCCTTTTAACAGGATCTTTCACAGGGCAAAAGTTTTTTATTTCGATGAGGTACACTTTATCAATATTTCCTTTTATGGATCATGCTTTTGGCATCTCTTTTTTAGATGGGCTATTAGAGAGGCAAATAAGTGAGACCCGTCTATTTCAGCACTGGCTGAAGAGTCATGTCTGCAACCCAAAACAGTCATTACAGGAGGAAATGTGGGCTGCAATAGAAGTTAAAGAAAATTTATTTGTGCCCTCTGTAATGTGTGAAGGCCTTGATAGCAAGTGGACAGATTAACACAGATAAAGCTATATTTTAAAAGGAAAAAAAAAAGTTAACTTTGTCTTTTGCCACTTTGGGAAGTGAACTCAGCCATCCTGCCCTGGCATTATAGTAGCAAAGGATTAGAATCAAACTGAATCCTGAAGAACAAATTAACAGAGTAATTCTAGATTGGTTATGAACCTGAGAAAAAATATAGCTATAAAAAACATTATTGTACTAATCAAAATTTGAATATAAATTGTAGATGAAGTAATAGCATTCTATCAATGTAAAATTTTCTGATTTTGATCATTGTTCTGAGGCTGTGTAAGAGAATGTCTCTTTTTCCTAGGAGATACATGATACGGTTTTTTTTTTAATTTTATTAAAGTATAGTTGATTTACAATGTTGTTACATTGACAGCAAAGTGACAGTTATACATATATATATATTCTTCTTCACATTCTTTTCCATTATGGTTTATCACAGGATACTGAATATAGTTCCCTGTGCTATACAGTAGGACCTTGTTGTTAATCCATTCTGTATATAATAGTTTGCATCTGCCAATCCCAAACTCCCAGTACTTCCCTCCTCCACCACCCCCTTCCCCTTGGCAACAAGTCTGCGTCTGTGAGTCTGTTTCTGTTTCATAGATATGTTCATTTGTGTTGTATTTTAGATTCCACATATAAGTGATATCATATGGTATTTGTCTTTCTCTTTCTGACTTACTTCACTTAGTATGATAATCTCTAGGTCCATCCATGTTGCTGCAAATGGCATTATTTCATTCTTTTTTATGGCTGAGTAGTATTCCATTGCATATATGTACCACATCTTCTTTATCCATTCATCTATCCATGTACATTTAGGTTGTTTCCATGTCCTGGCTATCGTGAATAGTGCTGCTATGAACATAGGGGTGCATGTATCCTTTCGAATTATAGTTTTGTCTGGGTATATGCCCAGGAGTGGTATCATAATAAGGTTTTTTGTAGTAGCGGAACCATGTCTCCAACTTGTTTTCAAATGGAATAGATCTGTTTCCAGGTGGAGACGGGAGCATAGATCACTCTCCAAAAAGGGGTTTAGAACCTAAGTGTCAAGAGGGTGGGTAGCCAAAGACACCAGGTGCCCTAGAGTTTGTCGCTTACCACAGTGGTTCTCAGATTTGGCTGAATCCCAAGGAAGCTTTTAAGAACCCTTAGTGCCTTAGCATCTCTCCATCTATCTAGTCACCAAATCAAGATATCTGGGGGTGGGCACTAGATGGTAATTTTTACTATCCCCAGGTGATTCCAATGCGGTGTTTGAGAATCACTGTCTTAGTTTTGCTCCTCAAAATGTTCTCCATAGACCGGAAGCATCAGCAACACCTGGGAACTTGTTAGAAATACAGACTCTCAGGCCCAGCCTCAAGTCTACTGAATCAGAAGCTGCATTTTAACAAGGTCCCCAAGTGATTTATGTGCACATAAAAATCTGATGAATATATATCTGGAGAACTCATAAAGAGGAGAAAGGCCCAGAGTCACAAAGGTAGAATAAGGCCCATGCCTCTGTGTTTTTACCAAGTTCCCCAGTGAAAGAGTTTCAATATGTGACTGTCCCAGTCTGTCTCTTAGATAAGGCAAAACTTACCTTCCCTCGGTGCATTGTCCCAATCTGACAGAATTCACTAACCACTGTTAAAAGGAATAATCCACTATTGAATGTCCTGCCACTGAGGCAATTTAATAGGATAATCTACAAGTGTCTCAAGTCAACCATATTTTATTTTTATTATAACTCTATACTAAATCATGACCAATGTCTGAGGCTATTAATAAACACTGCATTTCTATTTGAACAAAATAATATCTAAAACACAAAAATGCTGGAAAATAGTGTTAGCACTTTCTCTTATTGTTTCACATTGCACATGAAGCTGAGACATTTCACGTGTAGCTAGCCATGCTCATATAATAGCAGTGCCATAGGTAATCTAAGAAATAGTGTGGGCTTTTGCAAGTGTGTGGGCATCTCTTGCCTATTCTGGAGACCATATTCTGGGTGCCATACCTCCTTTGCCGTTTGCCTCTTTCTCATTTTCAGCCCCTCCCTCACTGACACATGGTGCCATCTTAGGTAAAACTGACCTTTTCTTGTGGCGGGGGGGGGGGGTTAAGTTAGGAGATTGGCATTAACATACACACTACTATATATAAAATATATAAACAACAAGGACCTATTATATAGCACAGGGAACTCTACTCAATATTCTGCAATAACCTAAATGGGAAAAGAATCTGAAAAGGAATAGATATATGTATAACTGTATCACTTTGCTGTACACCTGAAACTAACACAACATTGTCAATCAACTATACTTCTATTTAAAAAAAAGAAAAAAAAAAAAAACCTGAGCTTCTCTCAGCCCACACTTCCTTTCTAGTCTTTCAGCAGTTTGTAGGGCAAAGAAAGATCCTGTTTACTGGAAGAAAGGTCTTCCAAAAGAAATTATAAAATAACAGTAAATGGAATTAAGATTTCTAAGGATAAACCACAATGTAGATACTTTATAATATTTTGTATAACAACAATGAATGTTGAATAAACATGCTTCTCATCAAAAGTGGATAGAATTAAGGGTGTGTGATTCAGAAAGTTTCAAAAAACTGAAAAGAAAAACTGTATCAGAGTCTCCATCGTTGTGCGCTTACTATTAATTTCACTTTACAAAAATTGGAGTGAGAGGGTATTGGAAAGAGGAGAGCAACAAAAATTTCAGAGTTTCAGTGTTTCAGGACTTTTCATGAAATTTCAAAATAATCTCTGACACTCTGTTTTCTCCGCTTCTCCTTGTGCTAGAATAGTTGCCATACCACTCTGTAATGGGTGGTTAAATTAGGGGAGATGAAGTGGTCAATAAGGTGAGGCAGGAACATGTGGGGAAAAAAATACAAGAAATCACTTCAGGAAACTGTGAGACTTTCCATAAAGCACTTAACTTGCAAAATCTATAACTTGAAGGAGATTGAACTAAACAAACTGGTTTCATCCCCACTTTAATGTTCTGATTATTCCTTTAATGTTTATTACATCAACACATAACACAAAATCAAACTTCCCAATAAAAGAATATAAAGTTAGTGATTTGTGTTTATAACATAAAGCTGAAATGAAAATGACACTTCTCCAATATATGTGTGTCACCTCCCCTATGGCATGTCTATGACAGTCATAACAAATTGGCAATGGCATTATTTCCCCTGAGTAAAATAATAACTCAGAATCCTTCCCAACACAAAGTTCAGATGGCCATTGCTTCATTCATTCATTCACATTCATTCATTTATTCATGCAACAAATATTTATTCTGTGCCTCTTCTGAGGTCCACTGTACACAGCCCCTGTCCTCAGAGACCTTACACATTTTTAGGACAGACATTAGAACAAGTAATTACAGCATGATGATATGTGGCATGAGAGATGAAACATTTTTTGCTCTACCTGGTTTAGGATTTAGACTCTTCTCAAGATAGAAGCTTAAGAAAATAAATAGGTCACAGAATTTACATAGTTTCCCATATAAGGACTTCCATTCACACTAGGTATTTCTGTGACAGGGAATTTTGAAATGCTCTTTATAGCTGGTCACATTGCTGTTTCAACTATGTTGAGGTTCTACCATTAAGAGAGAAGACAAGAAAGAATATCAGGTAGGCAAGAGCACTCTCTGCCTTTGTGTTTAAAATTACATTTGTTCTGGGAATGAATGCAATCAATTAGAGTCATTACATTGCTTCCATTTCCTCAACTAATAACACTCATTTTCTAATTCTCACCTGGCAATATTCAGTTCCTTATCATCTTATAAGTTCATTAGCTTTCTTAGTTATGAAATAACTGTTACCTAATTTTCCACAGGATTCTGTATCTTTTTCCCAATTAGATTAAATCCTATATACACCTTTTCCTTTTTATTTATAGAATACTATCAGTGTACCATAAATTATTTCACTTAATAAGTGTGTTAGTCCAATCAAACTGCTATAACAAAATATCACATTCTTGGGGGCTTATAAACAACAGAAATTTATTTTTCGTAGTTTTGGAGGCTGGGAAGTCCAGGATCATGGCAGATTCAGTTTAGTGAGAGCTTCCTGGTTCATAGACAGAGACTTCTCGCTGTGTCCTCACATGGCAGAAAGGGCTCATTAATTTCATAAGGGCTCTGTCTTCTTGACCTAAGCACCTCCCAAAGACCCCCACCTCCTAATACCATCACATTGGGCATTGGGATTTCAACTATGAATTTGGGGGGAACACCATAGCAATAAGTAATTCCCAATATGTGAAGGAATAATATACTTTAGAAAAGAGATAAGGGTAATAACCACTTTCTAGTATGATGATTAATTACTGCATGACTCAAGTTGTTTTAAGGGTGCTCCTACTGTGGATTTTTAAAAGTATATCAGCATTGGAGAGGGTGTGGAGAAGAGGGAATGCTCTTACACTGTTGCTGGGAATGTAGATTGGTACAGTCACTATGGAGAACAGTATGGAGGTTCCTCAAAACACTAAAAATAGAATTGCCATATGATCCAGAAATCCCACTCCTGGGCAGATACCTAGACAAAACTCTAATTCGAAAAGATACATGCACCCCCATGTTCATAGCAGCACTATTTACAATAGCCAAGACACGGAAACAACATAAATGTCCATCAAGAGATGAATGGATAAAGAAAATGTGGTGTATATATACAACGGAACATTACTCAGCCACAAAAAATAAGGAAATAATACCATTTGCAGCAACATGGATGGACCTAGAGATTGTCATACTGAGTGAAGTAAGTCAGAAAGAGAAAGACAAATACCATAGGATATCACTTATATGTGGAATCTAAAAAAATGGTACAAATGAACTTATTTACAAAACAGAAATAAAGTCACAGATGTAGAAAACAAACTTATGGTTACCAAGGGGGGAAGGGGAGAGAGATAAATTGGGAGATTGGGAATGACATATACACACCACTATATAAAAATTAGATAACTAATAAAAATGTACTGTATAGCACAGGGAACTCTACTCAATACCCTGTAATGACCTATATGGGAAAAAAATCTAAAAAAGAGTGGGTATATGTATATGTATAACTGATTCACTTTGCTGTACAGCAGAAACTAACACAACATTGTAAATCAACAATACTCCAATAAAAATTAATTAAAAAAATAAAAATGATGGGAAACAAGGACCTCTTGTATAGCTCAGGAAACTATATTCAATATCTTGTAATAACCTATAATGGAAAAGAAACTGCAAAAGAATAGATTATATATAATATAGATGTATAACTGAATCACTTTGCTGTACACCTGAAACTAACACAACATTGTAAATCAACTATACTTCAATTAAAATATGGTTTAAAAAAAAAGAATGAAATAATGCCTTTTGCAGCAACATGGATGGACCCAGAGATTATCATACTCAGTGAAGTAAGTCAGACAAAGACAAATATCATATGATATCATTTACATGTGGAATCTAAAATATGATACAAATCAACATATCTAGGAAAAAAAAAAACAGATTCACAGACATAAAGAACAGACTTGTGGTTGCCAAGAGGGCGGAGGGTAGGGGAGGGATGGATTGGGAGTTTGGTATTAGCAGATGCAAACTAGTATATACAGAATGGATAAACAACAAGGTCCTACTGTATAGCACAGGGAACTATATTCAGTATCCTGTGACAAACCATAATGGGAAAGAATATGAAAAAGAATATATATATGTGTGTGTGTGTGTGTGTGTGTGTGTGTATAACTGAGTTACTTTGCTGTACAGAAGAAATTAACACATTATAAATCAACTATACTTCAATTAAAATTTTTAAAAAATTAGCAATACATAGACATGTTAAAAACCTAAAAAAAAAGTATATCAGCATTAGTGAAAAGAATCAGGAAGCTCTAGTTAAATCTAGCCAATCATAATTCCAATTAAACATATTTTAAGAGGGTGAAATTTGAATACATGACAAAGTAAAGGGATGGAAAAAGATATTCCACGCAAATGAAAGCCAAAAGAAAGTGGGGATAACTATACTTATATCAGACAAAATAAACTTTAAGCAAAAACTGTAACAAGAGACAAAGAGGACTTTTTCACACCATATACAAAAATAAACTCAAAATGGTTTTTAAACCAGTCTAAATGGTCTTTAGACTTAAATGTTAGAACTGAAACCATAAAACTCTTAGAAGAAAACATAGGCAGTGCACTCTTTGACATCAGTCTTAGCAATATTTTTTTAATATGTCCCTTCAGGCAAGGAAAACAAAAGCAAAAATAAACAAATAGGACTACATCAAACTAAAAAGCTTTTGTATAGCAAAGGAAACTAAACAAAAGGAAAAGGCAACCTACTAAATGGGAGAAGATATTTGCAAACAATATATCTCATAAGGACTAAATATCCAAAACATACAAAGAACTCAGACAACTCAATATCAGAAAAACAAACAACCCAACTTTAAAAATGGGCAGAAGGGGCTTCCCTGGTGGCGCAGTGGTTGAGAGCCCGCCTGCAGATGCAGGGGACATGGGTTCATGCCCCGGTCTGGGAAGATCCCACATGCCGCGGAGCGGTTGGGCCCGTGAGCCATGGCCGCTGAGCCTGCGCGTCTGGAGCCTGTGCTCTGCAGTGGGAGAGGCCCCAGCAGTGAGAGGCCCGTGAACCGCAAAAAAAAAAAAATAATAATGGGCAGAAGACCTGAATAGACATTTTATCAAAGAAGACATACAGATGGTCAACAGACACATGAAAAGATGATCAACACCACTAATCATCAGCGAAATGCAAATCAAAACCGCAATGTGACAGCACCTTATACCTGTCAGAATGGCTATCGTCAAAAAGACAACAAATAACAAGTGTTAGTGAGGATGTGGAGAAAAGGGAACCTTAGTACACTGCTGGTGGGAATGCAACTTGGTGCAGCCACTATGGAAAACAGCATGGAGATTCCTCAATCTCCCTGTATGATCCAGCAAGTCCACTTCTGGGTAATTTTTTGAGGAAAAAACACTAATTAAAAAAGATATATGAACCCCTAGGATCATTGTAGCATTATATATACATATATACACAACTTGCAAAAAGAAAATTATAGATTTTGCCTTTCTTCCATAGTATCTGTCTCAAATTGTCAATGTGTATTTTCATTTGACATTTAATGTCATTCTCAGTAAAGGAAAATTTAAAATTTCAAGCATTAGCATGAATTTTACCATTCATCTTTATATTGGTCAATGCTAGTTTTAAATGCAAATATAAGAGCATTTAACTTGCATGCAGAATCACCAAAGTCACATAATTCATATTTCATAGCTCTTACATGCATATGTATTTCATTCTTACCAGAACAGTAGAAATGCTGCACAAGATGGTTAGAAAGTACAGTTAGAAAATAAAAATGTTCCTCAGTTATTCATAGAACACCATTGCCATTCTAGGTCCAAAGCAAGTTCTGGCTCAAAAGGAACCAGAGAGGCCTCTCAGCGTTGTCAGCACCCCTGTGATCCCAGTTATAGAGGTACTGATATGGAACCTGCTCACAGAATTCCAGTGGACCCACAAAGCATTCTCAAAAGTAAATTCAGAAAGCATTACTTGATGTGAACATTTTATTAGGCGAATCAAACTGCGAGTCAGGAGACTTCAAACTAGAAGTGGTTAGAAGCTCAGCTTTCAGCAGTTACAGCTCAGTTCGTAAAGCATGAATGAAGGAGTTAACATTTTTTAATGTGATTAGTTACTAAAAAGTTCCATTTTTTTAGAGTAGCAGAATTATTAAACTTACTTGTTTGAGCTGATGGGCTACAAACCAGTCACTAACATTAACATGTTAGTGGTAAGGTCACACTAACATGAAGAAAGCTTAAATTTTCTTTAAGGTCAGAGCCAGTATTTTGGGGAAATCACTATGACAGTATAACAGGATGGACTCTGCAGTCAGAGCGGGTACTAACGCACTTCGTAGAAAGGGATTAGGTAGGTGCCTGGATTAGAAGATGGAAATTAGTGGAGTCTGGACCTGAATACTACTTAGAAAGTAGAAGTGACCGGACTGGGTAACTGGACGTGGAGAAGCTAAGGGAGAATAAAAAATTAGGAAGATTCCCCAGGCTTCTGGGCAGGTAACTGGATGGATGCTGGTGTCACTGCCTGAGGGGAAAAGAGCCAGAGGTAGTCGGGCAAAGAGAAAGAACCTGGATCTGAATATTTCAGATATCTGCAACCTTCCTTACAAAAATCCCATTAATCCAAAAGCTGCTCCTTATTTTGGTTTGAATATCCCTATAACCGCCTCCGTGCGGCAGGTTGACTACTTAGGCGGGCAAACAACCGAGAAGATTCGTCTCACAAGAGGGAGCCCTTGCGCATAACCTCGAAGACGGACAGCTGTAAGACTAGAGAAACAGAAATCTTTTGAACTCCCTAAAATACCCGCCCTGAAAGGTGTCGGAGGGGCTCCGCCCCTAAACACCAATAACTCCGAGCCGAAAAGCGTCGGACAACTGGCTCCGCCCCCGCGGGAGGGGGCGACGGATGCCCGGATGCGGATTCTTGGAGGGATTGCGTCTCATGAGGCCTCCCGGCGGGGCGGGGCTCTGCCTGCGCCTTGCGCTGCGCCGCAGCGTCACGTGACCTCGTCCAGCCAGCCAATGGGTGAGCGCGGCGGAGAATTTCGAATGTGGTTGCAGCGGTCAGCGGCGGGGAGAGAGGGTCCCTGAGGCTAAGGGGGCTCGGAGCTCGGGACGCGCACGGCCACACAGCCTCGCGGAGCCTTGGAATGTGAGGAGGAGAGCGACAGCTGTGTCAGAAGCCGTGGCCAAGGTACTGTGGTGGACGTCCCTGCTGGAGGCGGGTCTCCGGGCCTCTTCCGGGAGCCCCCACCCCGTCCCGCTTTCTCAAAAGGAGGTTGCAGGTTTTTCGGATGTGACACAGGGGCATCTTGACCCCTGTTCCCCTTCCCTCTGGGTCTCTCTGTTCTGAGTTCGGTGGCCAAAAACTCAGGCTGTGGCGTCGGCCTGACCAGGGGCCTCTCTCTGCTCAGCCCCCCGACCTGCGCTTTGCGATACTCTTATTTCCTCTTCTGTTCAGTGGGCCCGGAACCTCGCGCCTCGCGGAACTGTGTGGCTTAAGTGATGTGAAGGTAAAGCGTTTACAGTAGTTAAAAGCCAGGCTCAACGTGAGGGCACACAAACTGGCAGCTATTTTTTGTGTGGCGCGATGCCTTTGACGTCCTTTTCTTTTGCTGCTTCTCTTACCCTGGAAAAGCCGGCACTGGCCAGTGTCCTACAGCAAGAGTGATGAAAGAATTATGATGGAGATCAAATATTCTAGGTTCTTTTGAACCTAGGCCCCTTACCCGAATACTGTACAGATTGAGACTGCCCTCCGCGCTGTGACTGTTTTCATTCCTTCTCTCCACCACACCCCCTTTTAAGACCATCAGCCTAGATGGGAATGATAGAGCATATTTCTTTTGTAATTTTAAGTTGATTAAATGTAAGAACGAAAGTTTTTTATATAAGCTCTGCTTTTAAAATAACCAAACCAACTTGCTCAGTTACATAATCTGCCTGGCTCTCAAACATCTACAGGTTTGAACTCCAAAAACTCCATTGTGGTAGGGTATTTTATAAAACCTACTTAACATTAGTGTTTAAAAATAATAGTTGTGCTTGCTCTACTGGAAGCATCCCAGTATATATTGTATCTGTATTGGCAGAAAGAAAATATTTAATGAAATCTGCAATATCTATATTTAAGACCCCAGAGGAAAATAAGGAAGGCCTGGAGAAAACACTCAAGAAAATGTAAGATTCAGGAAAATATTTGACTAAGAGGAGATGAAGGTGTCCTTTTGCAGTGAAATTTGTATACGTAGATTGTGGTAGGAAACAAGAATTATTTTTTGCAATTTTAATATCTGCAAAGTACAGTCTAGGGCAAAAGAGGTTCATGAAAAGTAGTTTGACATGCTTAGTAGCAAAATACTGAAGCCATCTGATTTGCAGCATTGAAAGATTTACATATACTTATGTACTAATACGCTCAATGGTATGGTCTCCTGGCAGTGCATATATTGCTACTTCCAACTGTATGTAGAACAATAATTATATAATGTCTGCTGTATACATGATCTGAGTTTTAAAAATAACTATGAGAAAATTGGCAGTTCCTCCGCCCCAGTTCCTGCTTTTTCTAGCTCTGTGATTGTTATAACAGCCTAGTGAAATTGTATATAGTGTTACATAGTATAACTAAACCTCTCAAGATCACCTGACTTTCTTGAGCATGTGTGCATATCTTAAGTAACTGGAAAGCAAAGCCCAGATACGTGTTCGCCTCTGAACTAATGCTGTAAGCCTAATAAACATTAAAAGTTGGTCATAAATATTGTCATAGGAAACATAAATAATAATAACATCAAAATATATTAAGCATTTCCCTTAATGCCTAGTATTGGGTTGGCCAAAAAGTGCCTTCAGTTTTTTAAGTAAAAAGAAAAGACACGTTTTTCGTTTTCACCAAGAACTTTATTGAACAACGTATTCACCCTTTTGTTCCACTACCTTCTGCCATTTTTCAAACAACTTCATAATTCCATCTTCCCAAAACTTTTTATCTTTTTGAGCAAAGATCTGTTCCAAGTGCATTTTACAGTCTTCCAGGGAATTGAAATTTTTTGCATTAAGAGAATTTTGTAAAAACTGAAATAAATGGAAATCCGAAGTTGCAATGTCTGGTGAATTTAGCGGATTAATCAGAACTTACCAGCCAAGCTGTAACAGTTTTTGCCTTGTCATCAAAGAAACATGAGATCTGGGGGCTTCCCTGGTGGCGCAGTGGTTGAGAGTCCGCCTGCCAATACAGGGGACGCGGGTTCGTGCCCGGGTCCAGGAATGATCCCACATGCCGCAGAGCGGCTGGGCACATGAGCCATGGCCACTGAGCCTGCGTGTCCGGAGCCTGTACTCCGCAACGGGAGAGGCCATGACAGTGAGAGGCCTGCGTACCCAAAAAAAACAAAAACATGAGATCTTACGTTATTCTGATGGAAGATTATGCATTTTCTGTTCATTAATTCTGGACACTTTTCGTCGAGTGCTGCTTTCAGTTGGTCTAATTGGGAGCAGTACATGTTGGAATTAATCATGGTTTTCCAGAAGGAGCTCATAATAGAGGACTCCCTTCCAATCCCACCATATATACAACATCACCTTCTTTGGATGAAGACTGGCCTTTGGTGTGGTTGGTGGTGGTTCATTTCACTTGCCCCACAATCTCTTCTGTTCCACATTGTTGTACAGTATCCCGTTTTCATTGCCCATCACAATTTGTTTTAAAAATGGAATGTTTTCGTGACGTTTAAGTAGAGAATCTCATGTGGAAATACTGTCAAGAAGGTTTTTTTCACTTAACTTATGTGGAACCCAAGAATCAAAGTGATTCACATAACCAGGCGGGTGCAAATGATTTTCAACTTTTGATTTGGATATTTTGAATATGTCAGCTATCTCCTGTGTGGTATAACGTTGATTGTTCTCAATTATTGTTTCTATTTGATCGCTATCAACTTCAACTGGTCTACCCGACCATGAAGCATCGTCCAGCGAGAAATCTCCGGCAGAAAACTTTGCAAACCACTTTTGACACGTTCGATCAGTCACAGCACCTTCTCCATACACTGCACAAATCTTTCTTTGAGTTTCGGTTGCATTTTTACCTTTCTTGAAATAATAAAGCATAATATGCTGAAAATGTTGCTTTTTTTTCTTCCATCTTCAGTATTAAAATAGCTACATAAAAATTCACCAATTATGGGTTTCCCTGGTGGCGCAGTGGTTGAGAGTCCACCTGCCGATGTAGGGGACGCAGGTTCATGCCCCGGTCCGGGAAGATCCCACATGCCGCGGAGCAGCTGGGCCTGTGAGCCATGGCCGCTGAGCCCGCGCGTCCGGAGCCTGTGCTCTGCAACAGGAGAGGCCACAACAGTGAGAGTCCCGCATACCCCAAAAAAAAAAAAAAAAAAAAAACACTAATTTTGATGTTTTTTTTATGTATTTTTTTTAATGCACGCTGATATGACAGCTGTCACATAACGATCTAACAAAATTGTTTCCAATGAAGTTAAAGACAACTAAGTGCTACTAGAATCATCTTATGGAAAAAACTGAACGAACCTTTTGGCCAACCCAATGTATAGTAAGCCTCCAATGAGTATTTGTTAAAGAATAAATGAGTGGCATATTATAGAGCCTTTGTGTTGGAAATCCATATTTATTAAGCCTTCCGTATAAAGTACCCGAGGAGGATAAAATTATGCCACAAATATTAATGTAATTTAAAAGCTGCAAATGTAGGTTATTACCAGATTGGCTATCTACTTTGGGCTAATTCTACAGTTACAAAGTCTCTAATCCGTTTTTTATGAATAACCTGTGTTTCCAGTTCTGTTTTATATTTGATATCACCCCTTGAAAAATTAAATATTTTCCATTGTTTTAAAGTCCTAGGCAGAAGATGGCCAAGGAAAGATGCCTCAAAAAGTCCTTTCAAGATAGTCTTGAAGACATAAAGAAACGAATGAAAGAGAAAAGGAGTAAAAACTTGGCAGAGATTGGCAAACGAAAGTCTTTGATAGCTGCACCATGCCAAATAATCAGTAAGAGATTTTCATGTTGTCCTTTACATCACTGTTTAAGATTAGATTTAATAACTGATAAAAAAATTTTTATTCTCTTTTAGCCAACACTTCCACACTGCTAAAAAACTACCAAGACAACAACAGAATGTTAGTCTTAGCTTTGGAAAATGAAAAGTCCAAAGTGAGAGAAGCCCATGATATCATCTTACAGCTGAGGAAAGAATGTTACTACCTCATGTGTCAGCTGTACACACTGAAAGAAAAACTTACTTCACAACAGACAGAAGAACCTGCTCAGGTATTTTGATCACAAAGGCTCAATTTCTTGGGAAAAATGTTAAAGCCATTAATTAGTAGTTTAGATCAATTTTGTTTTTTAAATTAATTACTGATAGCTCTGTTATTAGTGAAGTGATGAGAACATCTTTCTTCAGTGCTGCAGCCCAGTTGTATGTGGGCCAGTTAAGAAAGCTTCAAGCATATACCCGTAGCTGATTGAGGCTTATACTTGTATAACTTGCTTCTGAAAGCAGGTAGCAAGACAACGTATAAAAGAAATAGTTTAGCCTCTTGCACGGCCAGACCCTTTGAATGGCAGCGATGTGAGTCAAAGGGACTCAAAGGGACAACCAAGCCAAAGGTCTAAAAGTGGTTGTGGAAGCAGACTAGTCCAAAAGTTTTAATCAGTGCTATTAATCGTAGCTTTTCTATGTAGTTTTGCTACACCAGTGGGGTTTTGAAAGGACTACGTTGACTGGGGAGATGGGAAGTATTTAAGCGCTTTATGGAGAATCATTTTTACCTACTAGTTGGCTAAATAAGCACAACTATATATTAACTCCCAAACAAGAAATATCCTGAACATTTTGCTGTCTGTTTTTCAGTCTGATTCAGTTTGTGTCCAGGAATGTATAGAAAGGCCAGTCGAAACATAAGAGATGGGGAGAAATTTTGATTTAGGGTCTTATCTGGGTCTCGTCACACATTAATCCCTAGAAGAGAGAGGACAAGCCAGTTTCTCTCCTTTTCCCAGAGGCCACTGCCAGGAAAACTGCATGGGGCAGAGAAAGAAAAGAGCAGTGGTGAGTGTCAGGTGTTAACACTTGGGTGTCCATCTGTTTGCCACGCCAGTGAAGACAGTTGTGTTGGCACCTAGGGCAGGAGAAGAAGCCAGAGCCTAGTGATTAGGGTAGGGGTCTGGACTCCAGAAAGGAATTAAGTCCCTCTCCATTGAGAGTTAGAGTCAGTGAAAGAGTTCTTGCTTCCCTGCAACTAAGGTAATTCCATATTTTTTCTGTGTATGACATATATAGAACATGTGTGTGTATACACACAATATGTACACATATAGCAACATATACATACATAATATAGTAGAAAATTGTCTATAAAGATTAGATACGATTTTTTTTTTTTTAACCTTCATGTAAAGGTTATTTGAAATATTTTTCCTTCAGAATACAATCTTTCCTAATTTTTTTTCTTTTCCTTGTTTGGTCAACTAGTGAGGAAAAAAATTTCTCCAAAGACATTTGAATCTTCCTTTTCCCTTTCCAAATTTTTGCTGAAATCACAGAGTGGTGTCAAGTGAGTACTCAATGAGATAATCACAAAAACTGGTGAAAAAATTCTGTTATTGTAGGCCTTTTGACATTTATCAGTGATTTTTGAATATTTATTAAAAGATATCGTTAGTTGCTGGGTGAAAGTATTCTTAGCATTTAAAACATCAGAGTTTTCTGCCACGTACTCGCTGTATGTATCACTCATTCTCAACCATCATTGTATACGTGTGCATCCTTGTTTATCAAGTCAATTTTGCAGTGCTGGAGAACTTAAAATGCTTTAATAAGAATGTTTTCCTTGGGCTTTCCTGGTGGCGCAGTGGTTGAGAGTCCACCTGCCAATGCAGGGGACACAGGTTCATGCTCTGGTCCAGGAAGATCCCACATGCCGTGGAGTGGCTGGGCCCGTGAGCCATGGCCGCTGAGCCTGCACGTCTGGAGCCTGTGCTCCGCAACGCAACGAGAGAGGCCACAACAGTGAGAGGCCCACGTACCGCAAAAAAAAAAAAAGAATGTTTTTCTTGCCTGCCAATAATTAACTTACCTTGTAAGGATTAATCAGAAAGTAATTTCTAATAGCATTTTGTTCCCTAAGTTTTATCATGGCTCTTTTAAATAATTTTTATATCACTCTGTAGTTAAATATCCTCCTTTACTTATCTTCAGTAATAATACTAGCTTTAGAACATTAGTTATATTGATAATAAATTTAAAACTTTTAACAGGATTAAATTTCTAGTTGTTTCTGATGAACAGTTTTAACCTGTTCATTATAATGTCTTCATATTATATGTACATCAAATTTCATAAAACAACTGCACTGAATTGGAATGACTTTTAAGGAATCAGACTGGGCCACTCATCTTCCTAACAGAGATCTACACACCTTCCTGTGTCTACACTGTGTTCTCTGTCTTCCTTCCTGTGCCATTGGCAGAAGTGTCTCTGCTCCTTATCCAAGGCCAGTCCCTCCCCTGTGCATCAGATTCCCTTCTTTTCATCTCCTCTAGGACTTTGCACCCTTCTCCAACATTTACCTCCCTCTACTGAATTGTTCTAGCTACATACAAATGTGCTTCAGTATCTCTCATCTTAAGAGGAAAAGAAAATAAATGGAACCTCTCCTGATCTCATTCCTCCATCTCATCTTTCTGCTTCCATTCACAGCAGAACTTTTCCAGAGAGAACAGAGCACTTACTGTCTTCCCTTCCTCAGCGTCCCCTAACATTTGAACTCACTCTTACCAGGCTTTCATCCCCACCATTCTGTTGTCACTGTGTGTCAAGGTCACCAAAACCTCCGTGTTACCAAATTCAGGGGTCACTTCTCTTTTTTGTTGGCCTTGAAGTAAAACATAGTACAGGGATGACTCTTTGCTGGAAATACTTTGATCTCTTAGCTTTCTTACCATCATACTCTTTCTGACTGTTCTATGTCCATCTCTTCTGCTGGCTTCTTTACTTTTAAACATCAGTTGTCCTAGGCCCATCTCATCCGCTCCCATAGCTTTAAATATTGTCTGCCTGCTGGTGGCTTCCAAATTTGTAGCTCAAGACCTACACAAACACACACACACACACACACACACACACAATTACTACTTGATATATTCACTTAAATATTTATAAAGGATCTCAAATATATTGCATACAAAGCACAACTCTTTATTTCCCCCTTCCCAAGACATTGGACTTCTGCCTCCCTCTGTAAGTCTTACTCAGCTCAATAAGGCAACCCACCCGTTTGCTCAAGTCAGAAGCATAAGAAGCTTCCTTCTCACTCTGTGTCCCTACCTCCACCCCTATTCAATGTGAGTGCACTGTTATCGCAAAGCCTTCCCCTGGGCTTCACCTCCACAGCCATAGGAATCCTGTCCAAGCTGATATGTCTTGCTTGATTTACTATGATGACTTCCTAACAGCCTGTGCCCTTGGCCCTTTTCAATCCATGTTTCACACAGTGGCCAGACTGATCTCTTTAAAACTCAGATCAGGGCTTCCCTGGTGGCGCAGTGGTTGAGAGTCTGCCTGCCAATGCAGGGGACACGGGTTCGTGCCCCGGTCCAGGAAGATCCCACATACCGCGGAGTGGCTGGGTCCGTGAGCCATGGCCGCTGAGCCTGCGCGTCCGGAGCCTGTGCTCCGCAACGGGAGAGGCCACAACAGTGAGAGTCCCGTGTACCGCAAAAAAAAAAAAAAAAAAAAAAAACCTGGTGCAGCCAAATAAATAAATAAATATTTAAAAAAAAAAAAAAAAAAACAAAAAAACTCAGATCATTTTACTTCCCTGCTTAATATTCAAATGACTTCCCATCACACATAGACTAAAATCCAAACTCATGGTTCTCAAGGCCCTACATTATCTGGCCTCTGTGTGCCCACCTCTCACTGGTCTTTTCAGTGACTATGTTCCAGCCCCAGTGGCCTTTCTTTTCTGAGCACAGCAAGGTTTTCCTATATCATGACTTTTGTATCTGCTGTTTCCACTTCTTCCTCCTTCAATGGCTGGCTCTTTGCGTTCTTCAGATTTCAGATGAAAGTCATCCCATCTAAAAGAGACCTCCAACATCAGTTACTCTCTGTCATTTCAACCTGAGTATTTCCTTCATTGCATTTATCACCGTCAGCTTTTTTAAATTTCATCTCCCTACACTAGCATGTAAGCTTTAAAAGAGTAGTACTTAATCTATTTTGTAGCTATAGATTCAGTTCCTAGAACAGTCCCTGGCACCATAGCAGACTGTCAATAAGTACTGTTGAATAAATGAATGCTTTGTTATGAGTGTTTCCATTGTACCAGTGTTTTCTTTGTTTTAATACATTAACAGGACCGGGAAGTATGTCGCTCTGGAATGGACTCCAGTAGCGACAGCAACTCCAGGAATTTACTCGTGGAGGATTTACCGTTAGTATCAAATTCATTGTTATGATTATTAATGCCAAGAAGTATTTAATTCTGTGCTCCATTTACGAAAGGAAATTAGCATTATATTGACTCTTATATTTGGGTCTGATGTTCTAAGAATGTATTTAAGAAATTTTATATGTTGAAATTCTGTGCTATGTAGCCAAGCCAAAGCTTTCTTCTATTTAGTTACTTTTTTGATGTCTAGGAATAAAAAGCTTCTCCTGAATTTTTAAACTATGCCCTTCAGTTATATTTTTCTTGTATTGTGTTTTTATTCTAAGGATTGGTTATTCAAATGATGGTATTTTGCCAGTACTACAAATAGTCTGGTTTAGAAAAGAAATCTAATAAAATATCATATTTAACATAGCTTTCACACTGTCTTGCTAATCCAATTCATTCTTAAATACCATCAGACCATATATACCTTCTTCTTCTCTTGGATTCAGTGTACTTTATTTGTTTGCTTATGAATTACTGAGATATAATTAGATACAGTAAAATGCACAGATCTTAATTACACAGTTCAGTGAATTGGACTAATGTATACACCCGTGAACCAAAACCTGAGTTAAGATGCAGAGCATTGCTGTCACTCTGGCCCAGGGTTTCTCAGTCTAAGCACCTCTGACATTTTGGGCTACATCATTCTTGCTTGTGGGGCTGTCCCAAGCATTGTGGGATGTTTAGCAGCATCCCTGGTCTCCACCCACTAGAGGCCAATAGCAGCCCCCCTTGAACAGTTATAAGAACCAAAATGTCTCTCAACATTGCCAAATATCCTGAGGGCGTTGGGGGGAGGGGGAGGTTAACTGTCCCTAGGTGAGAGCTACTGCCATAAGCCATTCCCTCATGTCCCTTTCGAGTCTGTGCCCCCTCCTTGCAGAAGTAAACACTAATATGATTCCTATCCCCATATTAATTTTAATCATGAATAGTTTTTAAACAGTTGAATGTTAAGATATGACGAAATATTTACGTGGTGATCAAAAAGCAAGATGAGGTAATTGAGTTTTTATAAGGTTTCTAAAATTGTTATTAGTTGGTTGCCATAACTCTGTTACCTAAACTTGTACTTAAGTTTTGATGTCCATAGGGGGAAATTCTCTAGAGAAAATAGAGAATAAAATTATAATTAGAATGAAACAGCCATATTAAAGCATAAAGAATGGAAATTTCTTGTTCCATGAACCAAAGGGGAACAAAATTTTTAAAGAAAATGAACAGTATTAACTTCAGAGGAGTCAGTAGGTAAGCCCCGTAGACGTGTTCACTGCCCACAAATCACAGCTCGGCTAGTGATAATGCAGGCTCCTAAAGAAGGATCTAACTGAATTTCTTTAATGTATTTTATAAGTCGATCTGATTGGCTGTTTCTCCAGTTAAATGAAATGGTGAGTTATGGAACGTTTTCAGGAGGAACTGTCCAATTTGATACGTTAGTTCCTCCAGTGGCAGTTGAATGTCAGTCGTAACAAATCAGCCTCCACGTAATCAGCATAAGTGTTTTTTGGTTTCCTTTGATATAGAACAGATGTACCGATTTAGAGCGGAATTATGAAATGATACTAAAGAAAAAAACTTACTTTGTAGAAAATCTTAAAATTTGTTTTTATTACATAATTGTTAAATAAATTTTTGTTTTTATTGGTATTTTCTAAGGCAAGTTCCTCTTCAGGACGCTGACTTTCCAGGACAAGAAGAATTGTTCCAAATAGAAGGTAATACAAATGAAAATCTAAAAATACTGCTAAAGGCAAGATGAGATTTTTGTGAACAATTAACATAATTACATTTCTCTAATTTTTATTTGTTTACCTTTTTAAATCTTCTCGTCTGATATTCTGCTCAAAGCAAATATCTGTTTATTTTACACAGAATAACAAGAGTTTTAAAACACATCCATTTATTTTTCCAAATCTATAGTCAGAAACCTTGCCAATAACTGTGGCTGCAGTTTACTGAGCCTACTATGTGTTACGCTCAGTGTTAGGCATTTAACATATGTTACCACAGTTAACCCTCATAACAACCTTGGAATATATAGGTACAGACAGTCGGAAGGAAGTAAATATTATGCTCCCCAGATTTTTATTTATTTATAGTAAATGTGGGAAAACTACAGGATGAATTTTCATTAGTTCCATTTTTAACTTTGAATTCTAAGATTCTTGATATTTAAATTTCCATAAAGTAAAACTATCTTTCTCATTTGTTTTTTTAAATTCTCAGAGCCAGTACCTAATATTTCTCAAGACAGACTGGGATTCGATTTGGATTCAGGTGAAGATAAGTCAACTGATAATGTCTTACCTAGAACTGTATCTCTCCGTCGCAGTTTAAAGAAACATGTCAACAATCCATGTCAGTTCAATGCCTTGGATGATTTTGGAATCAGTCATTTGTCAGAGCAGTTTTTGGAACTGGAAAGAATTAGATTTGTAGACCCACCAGTAAACACGCACATACCTGAAAATGTAGAACAAAATTTTTGTCAATGGAACAAGGATCAAATTTACTTATCACCAAGGCTAATTCACCCAGGACAATCTACTAAGACAAAAGAAGACATTTTAGAGTATAAATTAGACCAAACTAAAAGTAAGCACAGAGCTGCCCAAGGAAGAAAAAGAGAAGAGAAAAGAAAAGCTAACAAAAGGAAAAAAACAAAATCTGTCTCAAAATATAAAGGGAGCAAAAAAAAAACTGTTTCCCAAAAAAAGTTGGATAAATCTGTTACCTCTAGGGATGCTTACAATTTTAATTTGCAAGAGGGTGTTCATCTCACTCCTTTCCGACAAAAAATGAGCAATGATTCTAAAAGAGAAGAAAACAACAATGAATCTGAAGTGAGCGTCTGTGAAACAAGTGGTTCAGGAGATGATTCTGATGACCTCTATATGCCCACGTCCAAGTACAGTCAAGATCTCACCAGTGAATCGGATAGGAGTCCAGTCACCAGGCCTCGATCTAAAAGAGCACTGAAACGTAGGGGTGAAAAGGAGACAGAGGGTTCTGAGCCAACAAAAACTCCTCCTAGTAAGTGATTTACTTGTTTGCCTGCATTTTTAATGTTTATGATAAATGATCACTCCCGGTGCTTATATACTATACTTACCATCTGTTTCTCTGGAGGAGGTTACAGACTTACCATCTGTCTCTTTGGGGAAAGTTACAGTCAGATTAAATAGTGGGGGGCTGTGGGGTGGAAATCACAGTTGTGTTGCTTCGACATGCTTTAAGCTAATTTAAATCCTCTTTAAGAACAAATACTACTTGTTATGGAGAAAGCAATTTTACTTTCAGTAAATGAAAGCTTCCAAGGCGAGGAAAAAACTTTTGTGGAGTTTAAGTTGAATTTAAATGCCTACTACACACTCCCCTGAAACATCCCGTTGAAAATGAAATCAAACTTGAATCCAGTGACCTGTAATTTTAATGGCTTTGCTTTATATAGTCAACTTGACAGGAACCACAATTTAAAATAATTTTCTATTCAGTGAAGGTGGCCTAATTAGACCAAGAAAACCTTTTCCTCAATTGATGGGCTTAGTATTCTTTTGTAAGACATTTGTAAAACATCTAAAAACTGTGGCTTAGAAAAATCTTGCTTTTGTTGGTTAGATCAAAAAGTAGGCATGGGGGCTTCCCTGGTGGCGCAGTGGTTGAGAGTCCGCCTGCCGATGCAGGGGACACGGGTTCGTGCCCCGGTCTGGGAGGATCCCACGTGCCACGGAGCGACTGGGCCCGTGGGCCATGGCCGCTGAGCCTGCACGTCCGCAGCCTATGCTCTGCAACGGGAGAGGCCGCAACAGTGAGAGGCCCAGGTATCACAAAAAAAAAAAAAAAAAGTAGGCATGGTTCAAATGTTGATGATACAGCTTGCACCTGCCCACAGAGATTCTCATCTGGGAATTTTAGTCTGGAGAAACTAACATAAACAGGCAGGTTATATTCCCCAAATATTGTCATGCTAGTTCATTTGATCCCCAGAACAACTCTGTGACATGTAGGTGTGATCATGCTTGTCTTGTTTATAAGGAAACTGAAACCTAAAAAAGCTAAATGACTCTCCAAGGTCAACCAGTTAGGTGGTGGTAGCATGCAAATATCTTTTTAAAAACATATGCTGTAGGGCTTCCCTTCCCTGGTGGCGCAGTGGTTGTGAGTCCACCTGCCGATGCATGGGACACGGGTTTGTGCCCCGGTCCGGGAAGATCCCACATGCCGTGGAGCGGCTGGGCCCATGAGCCATGGCCGCTGAGCCTGCACGTCCGGAGCCTGTGCTCCGCAACGGGAGAGGCCACAACAGCGAGAGGCCTGCGTACTGCAAAAAAAAAAAAAAAAAAAAAAAAAAAAAGTTGTAATGATTTTAGAGTAAATCAAACAAGATTGACAAAATATTGATAATTATTGAAGCTGGGTAACTGGGGGCTTTTTATACTGGTGTCCCTGTCTTTGTGTATACTTGAAATACTTCATAATAAGTTTTTAAAAGAAAAAAAAATACACTCTAAGATAGTGTTACTCAGAATTTGGTCCCCAGACCATCAGCATCAGCATTACCTGGCAACTTCTTAGAAAAGCAGAATCTCAGGCCATACCCCACATCCTTGATTCAGAATCTGTATCTCTCTAACAAAATCCCCAGAAGATCTGTATATGCTTTGAAGTTTTAGAAGCTTTATTCCGGAATATAGCAACTGATCTGATGTTGTTGTTTAACCATATTTTCCAAACCAAAAGTTGGAATAATTAGTATGGTACAAGATGCTTATGTAGGGACAAGAAAGACAGAAGATTTGAATCCCAAATAACCCTGGACAATGGTTAATAAGTATAAAGTCATTTTACAGTTACAATTTAGTTTTTCTTGGGAAATGATTTGCTTTTTAAAACTATTTTAAGAGCTTGTTTGTCTTATAGTGTTCTTAACCTGTGTGCTGGGTAGCTGTCTCCCAATATAGATGTAGCCCCAAGTAGAATAACTTGGATGTTTATGACAGGAAAAACATTGGGTAACTGTTTAACCGACTAGCTTTACTAGAGGGAACACCTTTTCTCCTGGTTTACCCAGAGAATACGATTTAGAGTTCTCATTTATTTAATAGAATGAGTTTGAGTGGCTTTATAAGACAATAAGAAGTCACTTGATGATAAACTTAGGAATTGAAAGAGATTGAGGCCTGGATGATTCTAAAGAGCAAGGTGTGACTAAATGAAATTGCGTAGTTTAAACTAATTCGTTGTGCCCAAGCTATCCTAGAAGAATTTTAATTTTTTCTTTAATTTTTAAGAAATTTAAGTTTTAGTAAACTATTGTTTTAGTCAGTTCTTCACAGCTACAATAATTAATATTTCCGTGTTATCTGGGAGGAAAAAATGGTAAACAAGTTTTTAAAAATCTGTGTTATAAAATGCTGGATTTTATATACTTTTAAGATGTGTAATTGCATACAGTTTTAGTTCCTGTGTTTGCTTGTTTGTTTTTTGGAACCATATTCAATAAAACTTGTTTTCTGTAGGTGCACTACCTGAAACTCACCAGTCACCTCATTTTCACCTGAAGGATATCACAAATGTCCCCTTGTATCCTGTAGTGAAAACCAGAAAACTTTCTCTTTCTCCAAAAAAGAATGTAGAAAGCCCACCAGTGTCTTTGCATAAACGTAGGTGCACAGCCAGTGTGAACTATAAGGAACCCACGCTTGCTTCGTAAGTATTTGGCTTGTGGGAGCTAACTTTTAATGATACACATGGGGGGATTAAGGTTATGGAGCCTTATTTGAAATACACCATTTTGATGAAAATCTGAACCGGGAATATTAACAATGGCATACTCTACAGTAGATTTATACTGAAGAGTAAGTTAGTATTGGGATGCTTATAATTATGCCTACGAGTTCTCTTTACTCTTACAGGAAACTGAGAAGAGGGGACCCTTTTACAGATTTGTGTTTCTTGAATTCACCTATTTTTAAGCAGAAAAAGGATTCCAGACGCAGTTCTAAAAAAAAAAAAGCATGAAGCGAGTACAATGAAGCGTTTGTTGGATGTTGTTTAAATTCATCCTACACCCTCTTCTGTGGTGCCGAGAGAATCTGTAAGATACTGTTCAAGTGGGTTGAACTACTGCCATAGAATATTCTCTTGACAGGACTCTAGATCGTGAACATTTCTTCAAAACTATGCTTCAAATGTGATGGTTTTTCTTAAACCTTTGATACATTTGGTTTATTTTTTCTTTTAGGTATAAATAATTGGACTTAAGCACTATAATAGTTTAGATTTTTTATACTGCCTAATTTTAGTCAAAATGTATCTTATACCAACACTTGGAAATTAATGTTTTTTCAGATTAAGATGTTTTAATTATAAGGCATCTTTATTTTTCCCTTAAGTAGGTAATACTATGATTGAATGAATGATTTTTGAAGACAGGCTGAGGATCTTTTGAAACTCTTTGTACAATATTTGAACAAAATAAATCCTTGTCATTCACAGTAGCGTGTACCCTAAGCTGTTTGTGGATCCCTTATACTATTGTTGTATTTGGTTTTTCAGATAAAATGTGTATTAGATCATGATCAGAGAATTGATGGTTGCTTAGGCTCAGGGACCAGGTAAGTGATTGGCTCTGAACCCCCAGCTCCAGGCATACATTGTTCATAGGGATACCTCAGCAAAATCACAAATTATTGTGTCATGGCCTTTCAGTATAGTTACTTGTTTAGTCAAAAATGCCAAATGTTAAATGTGTGAATGCCAAGGGCTTTTTTGTATTTTTGATCAATTCCTAAGGCCATGGCCGGTGGCACCACCAATGACAGAAGTGAGGGATGCTCAAACTTGAGGAAGCCATGAATTTGCTCAAGCTGGGTCTTCAGAGAAGTGAAGCCAGTTTGCAACCAAACAAACCTGGGACCAGGCTGTAGAGAGCAGACTGTGGCCAGAGCTGGAGTGGGTCTGGCCTGGCTTAAACTGTGCTCCAGCCTAACAAGGAAAAACCAGCTGGTTTTGGGTCTCTGCCTTTGCCTTTAAATCATGATGTGACTTCTTTTCCTCAAGGTTCCTAATTGAAGAGTAAAATTTTAACTAGTTTAAAAAAAAATTAATTCAGTGAGAGGGAATTAGTTCAGTTCTGAGAGTTTGAAGACTACATTTGTATATACCTCTGTAAAATTTAAAGTTATTCATTTTTAAAGAGCAATAAAGTTTGTATAAGATTAGTGCTTGTGTTTTTCTTCCGTTCTTTAAATATCAGAGGTAGCATATCTCCCTGGTCATCTTTCTCTCCAGCCTTCACCACTCTCACCCTTGTTGGACATTTCTCTCCCAAACCTTGGTTTTCTCTGTAGTCCTCACCCCCATAGGTCTCCCATCCTCACACGTCTCTTCTCTTTCAGCTTCTCGTTGTGGAACCGCCCTGTCCATGATCAACAATTTCTGTTTTACTGGGTGACTCTTCTAACCCTGACCTCAAGTTTTCTTGACTGTGACTCCACATCTTCCTGCATTCCATGCTAGTCACACCCAAAATCCTCTCCATCAGCCCAAGTTTTCCCGTCCCTGAAGGAATCACTGGTTCATATGCCCTACTCTCCCATCACAGTCTCTTATTTTTCTAGTTTGTTTGTTCAGCCACTGCTCTTACAGCTGTTCTTTGAATTCATAGAAACTCTAGAATGGCTATCTTAATTAAGATTGAATACAATGTAAAGTTTAATTTCTCAGTCACAGTTGCTGCATTTCAGTAGCCACATGTGTCTCCAGTGGTTACCATACTGGGGACAATGCAGATGTACAACATTCCCGTTACCCCAGAAAGTTCTATTGCATGACGTTGCTCTAGGCCAGCACTGTGCAAACTGCAGACTACGGACCAAATTCAGCCCTCTGCCTGCTTTCATATGGTCTGAAAATGTTTTTTATGTCTTTAAATCAAAAACTTGCTATCGGGGGCTTCCCTGGTGGCGGAGTGGTTGAGAGTCCGCCTGCCGATGCAGGGGACACGGGTTCGTGCCCCAGTCCGGGAGGATCCCACGTGCTGCGGAGCGGCTGGGCCCGTGAGCCATGGCCACTGAGCCTGCGCGTCCGGAGCCTGTGCTCCGCCACCGGAGAGGCCACAGCAGTGAGAGGCCCGCGTACCACAAAAAAAAAAAAAAAAAAACTTGCTATCGATTCTGATGATAGAAAACACGAACTTTGAACCCCTATTAGTACTTACATAATATCCTTCATTTTGCCTCTTGCAAAGTCTAAAATATTTACTTTTGAGCCCTTTACCCCAAAAGCTTGCCAACTCCTGCTACCTTTGACTGTCTTTCCTGTGACTTTATAGATCTTTCTCTTCTGATGTTTTTTCATCTATCTTTGATCCTCACCTTCCCTTCATCTCCAAAATCAATTATTTTTCTAAATTTGGTGGTTTTATACTTTTACAGTTTTTGTATTTTAATATTCTTATTGTAGCATTTATCCATAGACTATTAAGATTGTTTTGTGTTTTAACATTTTTACAGGAATGTTATATTTTATGTATCTTTTTGAAACTACTTTTAGCTCAACATTGTGTTTTTAGATTTGTCCACATTGGCAGATATAGATTATTTTCATCGGTGTACAGAATTTTATTATATAAATAAACCAGACTTATTCTTCTTTTGATAAACATTTTGCTTCCACTTTTTCAATATCATAAATTAGTGCTGCACTGAATATTCTATATTCTTGTATGTGTGTAAATAAGTTTCCGTGGAGTTAGTACCTAGAAGTAGGGTTGCTTTCTAAATGGTGGTACCAATTCTCCAGACACAAGGAGTATATCATTTTCCAAACAGCAAATTTTTTTTAATTTAAATATGTATTTACTTTTTTTTTTTTGCAGTATACTTGATTTACAATGTTGTGTTAGTTTCAGATGTACAGCAAAGTGATTCAGTTATATATATAACCTATAATGGAGATTCTTCTTATAGGTTATTACGAGATATTGAACATAGTTGCCTGTGCTATACAGTAGGTCCTTCTTGTTTATTTTATATATAGTGTGCATCTGTTAATCACAAACTCCTAATTTAACCCTCCCTCCCCCACCTTTCCCTTTTGGTAACCATAAGTTTGTTTTCTTTGACCATGAGTCTATTTCTATTTTGTAAATAAGTTCATTTGTATCACTTTTTAGATTCCACATGTAAATGATATCATATGGTATTTGTGTTTCTCTGACTGACTTCACTCAGTATGATAATCTCTAGGTCCATCCATGTTGCTGCAAATGGCATTATTTCGTTCTGTTTTATGGCTGAGTAATATTCCATTGTATATATGTACCACATCTTCTTTATCCATTCATCCGTCAATGCACATTTACGTTGCTTCCGTATCTTGGCTGTTACAAAATAGTGCTGCTATGAATGTTGGGGTGCACGTCTTTTTGAGTTAGACTTTTGTCTGGATATATGCCCAAGAGTGGAATTGCTAGATCATATGGTAATTCTGTTTTTAGTTTTTTAAGGAATCTCCATACTGTTCTGTATATTGGCTGTACCAATTTACATTCCCACCAACAGTGTAGGAGGGTTCCTTTTTCTCCATAGCCTCCCCAGCATTTATTATTTGTAGACATTTTGATGATGGCCATTCTGACTGGTGTGAGGTGATACCCCATTGTAGTTTTGATTTGCATTTCTCTTGTACTTAGCGATGTTGAGCATCTTTTCATGTGCCTTTTGGCCATCTGTATGTCTTCTTTGAAGAAATGTCTATTTAGGTCGTCTTCCCATTTTTTGATTGGGTTGTTTGGGTTTTTTTTCTTGATATTTAACTGCATGAGCTGTTTCTATATTTTGGAAATTAAGACCTTGTCTGAGGCATCCTTTGCAAATATTTTCTCCCATTCCGTAGGTTGTCGTTTTGTTTATGGTTTCCTTTGCTGTACAAAAGGTTTTTAAGTTTAATTAGGGCCCATTTGTTTATTTTTGCTTTTGTTTCCATTACTCTAGGACAGGGGTCCCCAACCCCCCAGGCTGCGCAGCAGGAGGTGAGCGGTGAGCAAGCAGAGCTTCATCTGCCGCTCTGCATTGCTCACATTACTGCCTGAACTATCTCCATGCACCCCGCCTCAGTCTGTGGAAAAATTGTCTTCCACGAAACTGGTCCCTGGTGCCAAAAATGTTGGGGACCACTGGTCTAGGAGACTGATCCAAAAAAATATTGCTGCAGTTTATATCAGAGAGTGTTCTATGTTTTCCTCTAGGAGTTTTATAGTTTCCATTCTTACATTTAGGTCCTTAATCCACTTTGAGTTTATTTTTGTGTATGGTGTTAGAGAGTGTTCTAATTTCATTCTTGTACATGTAACTGTCCAGTTTTCCCAGCACCACTTATTGAAGAGCCTGTCTTTTCTCCATTGTATATTATTGCTTCCTTTGTCATAGATTAATTGAACATAAGTGCATGGGTTTATATGTGGGCTTTCTATCCTGTTTCATTGATATATGTTTCTGTTCCAGTACCATACGGTTTTGATTACTGTAGCATTGTAGTTTGCTCGTCCAGCTTCATTCGTCCAGCTTCATTTTTCTGTCTCAAGATTGTTTTGGCTATTTAGATTCTTTTTTGTTTCCACAAAAACTTTTAAATTTTTTGTTCTAGTTCTGTGAAAAATGCCATTGGTAATTTGATAGAGATTGCATTGAATCTGTATATTGCCTTAGGCAGTATGTCATTTTAGCAATATTGATTGTTCCAATCAAAGAACATGGTATATCATTCCATCTGTTGTGTCATCTTCAGTTGCTTTCATCAGCGTCTTATAGTTTTCAAAGTATGGGTCTTTTGCCTCCCTAAGTAGGTTTCTTCCTAGGCACTTTATTCTTTTTGATGCAATTCTAAATGGGATTGTTTCCTTAATTTCTCTTTCTGATAGTTCCTTCTTAGTTTATAGAAATGCAACAGATTTCTGTATATTAATTTTTGTATCCTGCAACTTTACCAAGTTCATTGATGAGCTCTAGTAATTTTCTGGTGGCATGTTAGGATTTTCTATGTATAGTATCATGTCATCTGCAAACAGTGACAGTTTTACCTCTTCCTTTCCCAGTTGGATTCTTTCTCTTTTTTTCTCTGATTGGTGTGGCTAGGGCTTCCAAAATTATGTTGAATAAAAGTGACGAGAGGACTTCCCTGGTGGTCCAGTGGTTAAGACTCCATGCTTCCACTGTAGGGGGCACGGGTTTGATCTCTGGTTGGGGAAGTTCCGCATGCCACGTGGTGCAGCCAAAAAAACACACAAAAAAAATGGTGAGAGTGGGCATCCTTGTCTTGTTTCTGATCTTAGAGGGAATGCTTTAAACTCTTCACCATTTGAGTATGTTGTTAGGTGTGGCTTTGTCTTATCTGGCCTTTGTTATGTTGAGGTTGTTTCCCTCTATGCCCACTTTCTGGAGAGTTTTTATCATAAGTGGATATTGAATTTTGTCAAAAGCTCTTTCTGCACCTATCGAGATGATCGTATGGCTTTTCTTACTGTGGTGTATTGCACTGATTGATTTCCGGATATTGAAAAATCCTTGCATTCCTGGGATAAATCCCACTTGATCATGGTGTATGATTCTTTTAATGTATTGTTGGATTCAGTTTGCTAATATTTTGTTGAGGATTTTTGCATCTGTGTTCATGAGTGATATTGGCCTGTAATTTTCTTTTCTTGTGATATCTTTGTCTGGTTTTGGTAGCCTCATAGAATGAGTTTGGAAATGTTCCTTCCTCTGCAACTTTTTGGAATAATTTCAGAACGATGGGCATTAACTCTAAATGTTTGGTAGGAGTCACCTGTGAAGCCATCTAGTCCTGGACTTTTCTTTCTTGGGAGTTTTTTTATTACTGACTCAATTTCAGTACTGGTAAATGGTCTGTTCAGATTTTTTATTTCTTCCCAGTGTAGTCTTGGGAGATTGTACCTTTCTAAGAATTTGTCCATTTTTTATAGGTTGTCCATTTTACTGGCTTATGGTTGCTTGTAGTACTCTCTTATGGTCCTTTGTATTTCTCTGGTGTTGGTTGTAACTCCGTTTTCATTTATGATTTTATTGATTTGGGCCCTCTCCCTTTTTTTCTTGATGATTCTGGCTAAAGGTTTATCAATTTTGTTTATCTTTTCAAAGAACCAGCTTTTAGTTTTATTGATTTTTTAATTGTTTTGTTAGTCTCTATTTCGTTTATTTCTACTCTGATATTGTGATGTCTTCTACTAACTTTGGGTTTTGTTTGTTCTTTCTGTAGTTGCTTTAGGTGTAAGGTTAAGTTGTGTGTTTGAGATTGTATCTCTAAATTTCCCTCTTACAACTGTTTTTGCTCTATCCCATAGGTTTTGTATTGTCATGTTTCCATTTTCATTTATCTCTAGGTACTTTTTGATTTCCTTTTTAATTTCTTCAGTGATACATTGGTTGTTTAGTAGCATATTGTTTAGCCTATATGCTTTAGTGTTTTCTGCAGTTTTTTTCTTGTAGTTGATTTCTAGTCTCCTAGTGTTGCAGTCGGAAAAGATGCTTGATATGTTTTAAATTTTTCTAAGTTTACTGAAGATTGTTTTGTGGCCTAGCCTGTGATCTGTCCTGGGGAGTGTTCCATGTGCACTTGAAAAGAATGCATATTCTGCTGCTTTCAGGTGGAGTGCCCTATAAATAGCAATTAAATACATTTGATCTAATATGTCAGTAAAGGTCTGTGTTCCCTTATTGACTTTCTGTCTGAATGATCTGTCCATTGATGTAAGTGGGATGTTAAAGTCCCCTACTATTATTATGTTACTGTTGATTTCTCCTTTTATGTCCATTAATATCTACCTTATATATTAAGGTGCTCCTATATTGGATGCATATATATTTACAGTTGTTATATCTTCTTGAATTATCTCTTGGTCATTATGCAATGTCCTTCTTTGTCTCTTGTAACAGTCTTTATTTTACAGTCTGTTTTGTCTGATATAAATATTTTTATATACTTTCTTTTGATTTCCATTTGCATCTAATATCTTTTTCCATCCCCTCAACTTTCAGTCTGTATGTGTCTCTAGATCTGAATGAGTCTCTTGTAAGCAGCATATATATGGGTCTTATTTTTGTATCCGTTCTGGCAGTCTATGTCTTTTGGTTGGAGCATTTAGTCCATTTACATTTAAGGTAATTATTGATATATATGTTCTTATGACAGTTTTTAATTGTTTTAGATTTCTTTTTGTAGGTTTTTTTTTCACCCTTCTTTTATTCTCTTACAATTGGATAACTGTCTTTACTTTTGGATTCCTTTCCTTTTTTGTGTGTGTATATCTATTATAGATTTATGTTTTGTCCTTACTGTGAGGTTTTTGTTTTAAGTTGCTGTTCTCTTAATTTCAAATGCGTTTTAAAATCCTGCATTTGTACTCACCTCCCCTCACGGTTACTGTTTTTGATATCATATTTTACATCTATTTGTTTTCTGTATCCCTTAACTGCTTATTGTGGATACAGATGATTTTTCTGCTTTTGTCTTTTAACCTCCCTACTAGCTTTGTATGTGGATGATTTCCTACCTTTATGTTTGCCTTTACCAATGAGCGTTTTCATTGGGTAATTTTCCTGTTTCTATTTGTGGCCTTTTCTTTTTTCCTAGAGAAGTTCCTTTAGCATTTTTATAAAGCTGGTTTGGTGGTGCTGAATTCTTTCAGCTTTTGATTGTCTGTAAAGCTTTTGATTTCTCTATCAAATCTGAATTAGCGCCTTGCTGAGTGGAGTATTCTTGTTTATAGGTTTTTCTCCTTCATCACTGTAAATGTATCATGCCACCCACTTTCTGGCCTGCAGAGTTTCTGCTGAAAAATCAGCTGATAGCCTTATGAGGGTTCCCTTGTATGTTATTTGTTGCTTTTTCCTTGTTGCTTTTACTATTCTCCCTTTATCTCTCATTTTTGTCATTTTGATTACCATTTGTCTTGGTGTGCCCCTCTTCGGGTTAATCCAGTATGGGACTCTGTGCTTCCTGGACTTGGCTGACTTTCCATTCCCTGATTAGGGAAGTTTTCAGCTTTATCTCTTCTCTTTGAAATATATTCTCAACCCTTTCTCTCTTCTCTTTCTGGGACCCCAATAATGCAGATATTAGTGAGCTTGATGTTGTGCCAGGAGTCTCTCACACTGTCCTCGTTTCTTTTCATTCTTTTCTCGTTTTTATGTACAGCAGCATTGAATTCCACTATTCTGTCTTCCAACTCACTGATCTGTTCTTCTGTGTCATTCAGTCTACTATTGACTCCTTCTAGTGTATGTTTCATTTCAGTGATTTTATTCTTCATCTCTGGTTGTTTTTTATGATTTCTAACTCTTTGTTAAAAACTTCTAACTTCTCACTCTGTGCATCCATCCTCCTTCTGAGTTCTTTAATCGTCTTTATCATCATTACTCTGAACACTTTCTCCAGTAAATTGCCTATCTCCACCTTGCTTCATTCTTCTGGAGTTCTACCTCACTCCTTTATCTGGAACATATTCCTCACCCGCCTCATTTTGTTTAAGTTGCTGTTTCTATTTTTATGTATGTGGTAGGTTGATTATGGTTCTCAGCCTTGGAGAAGTGGCCCTCTATAGGAGGCATCCTAGGCGTCCCAGCAGGGCACCCCCCTCTCATCCCCCAAGCGATAAGCTCTAGGGGGTCCCTCTAAGAGGGCTGCCTGGGTCCTTATGTTGTGGCGGGCTGACTATGTGGGTGGTCTGGTAGGCTTGGTTGGCCCCCACTCTGGTTGCCAGGCCTTGCCTTGTGAGGATGCTACTGGCTGCTGTTCAGGGGCCTGGTTACAGGGAGGCTGGTTGTGGAACACTAGGGTGCCCCAGGCCTAGTACTGGTTCACTGGTGGGCGGAGTTAGGATCCCAAAGACTCTGGGACTTTTGCCCACACACTGGCAGTTGAAGCCAGACCCTGGGGTTAGTGCTGGGACTACTGGCGGTCAAGGCTAGTTCCCAGAGTCTGGCTGCAGGGCCCTGGGGTCCCAAAACTCATTTCAGATCGTGGGGGAGGGAACAGTTCCTGACACTTGGGTATGAAGTCCAGGGTATCCTGAAGGTTGCTTTGGCCTGCTAGTGGGCAGAGCCATGGCCCAACTGGTCCCAGGGAAGGGTCTGGCCTGAATTGGCAGACTGGTTGCACAGGCTGTGGGGTCATACTTTTCTTTCTTCTGGTTCTACCCGCTCATGGTTGAGGCTGAAATAGAGGCTTGAGTAGGCTTCCTGGCAGGAAGAGCCAGTGCCTGCCCATTGGTGGGTGGAGCTGGGTCCTGGCCCTCTGGTGGGCCAGGCCATGTCTAGGGGCCTTTCTAGAGAAGGCTGTGTGCCTAGGAAGTCTTTATGCAGGCTTTCTGCTTATGGGTGCGGCTATGTTAGTAATTTGGCATGAGGCATCCTAGCACTGGCACCTACAGGCTGTTGGGTGGGGCCAGGTCTTGGCACTAATAAGCCAAGACGTCAGCCACCAGGAGAGTTCATATGGTTGAATGTTCCTAAATGTATCTGCCACCAGTGTCTATGTCCCCAGGGTGAGTCGTGGCAGCCCCTGCCTTGCCAGGAGACTCTCCCGAGACCAGCAGGTAGATCTGTCCCAGGCTCTTATTAAGTCACTGCTTTTGCCCTGGGTCCTGGTGTGTGCGAGATCTTGTGTGCACCCTCCAAGAATGGAGTCTCTGTTTTCCCCAGTCTTTTGGAGTTCGTGCTGTCAAGTCCTGCTGGCCTTTAGAACCAAATGTTCTGGGGGGTTTGTCTTCCTGGTGCCAGACCCCCAGGCTGGGGAGCCTGACATGGGGCTCAGAACTCTCAGTCCTGTGGGAAAACTTGTGATATAATTGTTCTCTAGTTTGTGGGTCACCCACCCAGGGGGTATTGCATTTGATTATATCGTGAGTGTGCCCCTCCTACCTGTCTTGTGGTTCCTTCTTTATGTCTTTAGCTGTAGAAGGTGTTTTCTTGTAGGTTCCAGTCTTTTTCATTGATGGTTCTGCTGATACTTGTGATTTTGGCATGCTTGTGAGAGGAGATGAGATCATGGTCTTTCTACTCCACAATCTTGGCCACTGTCCCTAACAGCAATTTGTAAGTTCCAGTTTCCCCTAGGCACGATCACTTGGTATTATTGAACAATAAAATTAGCCAAGCCAGCGAGTGTGAAATGATTTCTCATTAATTACTTATGAGATTTTTATCTCATTGAATTAATTATTTGTGACAACGCAAGTGTCAATGGTCATTCTCATTCCTTCTATGAATTGCTTATTATAACTCTTGCCTACTATTCTACTAGAATGTATTTTTCTTAATAAATTGTATGCTTTCTTTATATATTCTAGGTACTGTTCCTTGTCTTTGTTTACATGGGTTATAACTGTCTATCCTCAGTTTTTACCTTTTTTTTTTTTATCTTGTTTATAACGTTTTTTGACGTTCAGGAGTTTTATTTATTTTATTTTTGGCTGTGTTGGGTCTTCATTGCTGCATGTGGGCTTTCAGTAGTTGCGGTGAGTGGGGGCTACCCTTCGTTGCAGCGCTCGGGCTTCTCATTGTGGTGGCGTCTCTTGTTGTGGAGCAAAGGGTCTAGGCACACGGGCTTCAGTATTTTCAGCAGATGGGCTCTAGGGCACGCAGCCTTCAGTAGTTGTGGAGCGTGAGCTTAGTTGCTCTGCAGCATGTGAGATCTTCCCAGACCAGGGATCGAACCCGTGTCCCCTGCATTGGCAGGCAGATTCTTAAACGCTGAGCCACCAGGGAAGTCCCAGGAGTTTTAAATATTAATATCCTCTATCACCTCTTTCATTAAGGTTTTTGTCTAAAATTTGTATTGCTTTGCTTTTCACTTGGGTCTTTAAACCACATGGCATTTTGAGGAGTAGGGATCTAGTTTTTTTCCGCCCATGGGAATAGCCAATTGTCCCAGCCCTATCCATTGACTAATCTATCCTTTCCCCACTGGTGAATATTGCCACCTTTGTTATATACCAAGTTTCTTTCCATTGGTTTGTTTACCTTTGGGTTGGGTACTGTATGGTGACAATTTTTTTTTTTTTTTTGGCAGTCATCGATAACTAACTTAAAATCTATTTTATTTTTGGATCTTGTTTAAGTGTACAGTTCAGTGACATTAAGTACACTCACATTGTTGTGCAATCATCATTACTCATCTCTAAAACTTTTTCATCATCCCAAATTGAAACTCTGTACCCGTTAAACAGTAACTCCCCATTCACCCCTCTCTCCTTTCCGCATGCCCTGGTAACCACTATGCTACTTTCTGTTTCTATGCATTTGACTATTTATTCCAGATGCCTCACATAAATGGAATTAGACAATGTTTGTCCTTTTGTGTCTGGCTTATTTTACTTAACATGGCATCTTCAGGGTTCATCCATGTCATAGAATGTATCACAATTTTGTTACTTTTTAAGCCTGGATAATATTTCATTGTATGTATATATCACATTTTGTTTATTCATTCATCCATCAATGGGTATTTGGGTTGTTTCCCCAGTTTTGGTATTGGAAATAATGTTGCAATGAACATGGATGTACAAATATCTGAGTCCCTGCCTTCAATTCTTTTGGATATATACCTCGAAGTACAATTGCTATATCATATGTTAATTCTGTTTAATATTTGATGAACCACCATACTGTTTTTCAGAGCAACTGTACCATTTTATATTTCCACCAGCAATGCACAAGTGTTCCAATTTCTCCACATTCTTCCTAATACTTATTGTTTTCTGTTTTTTTAATAATAATTATTCTAATGTGTGTGAAGTGGTGTCTCATTGTGGTTGACTTGCATTTCCCTAGTGATTAATGATGTTGAGCATCTTTTCCTGTGCTCATTGTCTATTTGTATACGTTCTTTGGAGAAATGTCTATTCAAGTCCTATGCCCATTTTTGAATTAGGTTGTTTATTTTTGTTCTTAAGTCTTAGGAGTTCCTTATATATTTTGGATATTAATCCCTTATCAGATGTATGATTTACAAATGTTTCCCCCACTATATGGGTTGCCTTTTTACTCTGTTTTCCTTTGATGCACAAAAGTTTTTAATTTTAACTAACTGCAATTTATCTATTTTTCCTTTTGTCACCTGTGCTTTTGCTTGTCATACCCAAGAAATCATTGCCAAATCCAACATCATGGAGCTTTTCACCTATGTTTTCTTGTAAGTCGCATTTAAAAAAAAATACATAGATGGAGTTGGTTTGCTAGTATTGTGTTTAGAATTTTTTGTATGTATGATCATAAGTAAAATTTGCCCATATCCTTTCCCATATATATCTTGTATTTCTGGTAGCAAGACTACTAGCCTCATAAAATTAGTGGAGAATCTTTTCTTTTTGCTTTATGGAACAAATGGGACTTATTGAAGATCTGGTAAAACCTACCACTAAAATTATTTTATCCTGTAGCTTTTGTAAGAAAATTTTTGCCTCATTTTTTAAATTATAAGTCTTACAGTTTCTCTAATTCTTTTTTTATTTTAATTAAATTAATTTTATCAGGAAATGAAATGTATTCCATTGTTCTATTTAATGGTATAAGTTATTTATCATACTTAAGTATTTTCTAATCTCTATACTCTCTGTAATTATGTCATTTTTAAAAATTGCCTATTTGTGCCTGCTTTCTCTTGTATTTGATCCATTTTTTTCATTGTTGTTAATCATTCTTAATCTTTTCTGGTTTCTTAATCTTTTCAAAGGACAAGCTTTTGTCGATCCTCAGTTTTTTCTTAATTTCCTACTTTTACTTTCTGCCATTGTTAGTTTTCTTTGTTCACATTCTTTGTGCCTACATTGTTATTTTTATAACTTATAACCTAGCCCATTGATGATGTCTAGCCTTCTTTACTAAAACTAGTTTTTGTTTTTTGGGGGTTTTTTTGGCTTGCATTGTGTCTTCATTGCTGTGTGGGCTTTCTCTAGTTGCAGAGAGCAGGAGCTACTCTTCATTGCGGTGTGTGGGGTTCTAATTGCAGTGGCTTCTCTTGTTGCAGAGCACAGGCTCTAGGCACGCGGGCTTCAGTAGTTGTGGCGAGTGTTCTCCATAGTGGCTTCACCAATTTACATTCCCACCAACAGGGTAGGAGGGTTCCCTTTTCTCCACACCCACTCTGGACATTCTGACTGGTGTGAGGTGATACCTCCTTGTAGTTTTGCTTTCCATTTCTCTAACAATTAACAATTTTGAGACTCTTAGCCTGTACCTTTTGGCCATCTGTCTTTTTTGGAGAAATGTCTATTTATGTCTTCTCCCATTTTTTGATTGGATTGTTCAGTTTTTTGTTTGTTTGTTTTTCCTATTGAGCTGTATGAACTGTTTGTATATTTTGGAAATTAATCCCTTGTTCTCACATCATTTGCAAATATTTTCTCCAATTCAGTAGGTTGTCTTTTTGTTTTGTTTATGGTTCTCTTTGCTGTGAAAAAACTTAAATTTAATTCGGTCCTATTTGTTTAGTTTTACTTTTCTTTCCATTACTCTAGGAGACGGATCCAAGAAAATATTGCTGCGGTTTATGTAAAAATATGTTCTGCCTCTATTTCCCTCTAGGAGTTTTATAATATCTGGTCTTACATTTAGATCTTTAATTCATTTTGAGTTTATTTTTGTATATCCTGTTAGAGAATATTCTAATTTCATTTTTTTACATGTCACTGTCCAGTTTTCCCAGCACCATTTATTGAAGAGACTATCTTTTCTCTTTTGTATATTCTTACCTCCTTTACTGTTGATTAATTGATCATAAGTTCATGGGTTTATTTCTGGGCTTTCTATCCTGTTCCATTGATCTGTGTGTCTGTTTTTGTGCCAGTACCATACTGTTTTGATGACTATAGGTTTGTAGTATAGTCAGGGGGCATGATATCTCCTCCATTCTTCGTTCTCAAGATTGTTTTGCCTATTTGTGGTCTTTTGTGTTTCTATACAGCTTTTTAAAATTTTTGTTCCAGTTTTGTGAAAAATGCCGTTTCTAATTTTTTGGGAATTGCAGTGAATCTGTAGGTTGCCTTGGGAGTATGGTCATTTTAACAATATTTATTCTTCCCATGCAAGAACACGGTATATCTTTCCATCTGTTTGTGTTGTCTTTAGTTTCTTTCATTAGTTTTCAGAGTACAGCTCTTTTGCCTCCTTAGGTAGGTTTATTCCTAGGTATTTTATTCTTTTTGATGCAATCATAAATGGGATTGTTTTTTAAAATTTCTCTTTCTGTATTTTGTCGTTAGTGCATAGGAATGCAACAGGTTTCTGTATAATTTTGTATCTTGCAAACTTACTACATTTATTGATGAGCTCTAGCAGTTTTCTGGTGGCATGTTTAGAATTTTCTATGTATATATAGTATTGTGTCACCTGTAAACAATGACAGTTTTACTTCTTTCCCATTTGGATTCCTTTTATTGCCTTTTCTTATCTGGTTGCTGTGGCTAGTACTTCCAAAACTATATTGAATAAAAGTGGTGAGAGTGCACATCCTTGTCTTTTTCCTAATCTTAGAGAAAATGCTTTCAGCTTTTCACCATTGAGTATGATGTTAGCTGTGGATTTGTCATATATGGCCTTTATTATGTTGGGATTGTTCCCTCTGTGCTCACATTGTGGAGAGTTTTTATCATAAACGGGTATTGAATTTTATCAAAAGCTTTTCTACATCTATTGAGATGATCATATGGTTTTTATTTTTCAATTTGTTAATGTGGTGTATCCCATTCATTGATTTGTGGATATGAAAAATCCTTGCATCCCTGGGATAAATCCCAGTTGATCATGGTATATGATCCTTTTAATATATTGTTGGAGTCAGTTTGCTAGTATTTTGTTGAGGATTTTTGCATCTATGTTCATCATTGAACATATTGGCCTATAATTTTATTTTTTTGTGGTATCTTTGTTTGGTTTTGGTATCAGCATGATGGTAGCGTCATAAAATGAGTTCAGAAGTGTTCCTTCCTCTAATTTATTGGAATAATTTCAGAAGGGTAAGTGTTAACTCTTCTCTAAATGTTTTGTAGAATTCACTTGTGAAGCCATCTGGTCCTGGAGATTTTTTGGTTATTTTGTTTGTTTGTTTTGGTTTTATTTTTGGCTGCACCACGCAGCTTGCAGGATCTCAGTTCCCAGACCAGGGATTGAACCCAGGCCACGGGTTGAAAGCACCAAATCCTGACCACTAGACTACCAAGTAACTCCCTGGTTCTGGACTTTTGAAATTATTGACTCAACAGCAGTACTGGTAATTCGTCTGTTCATATTTTCTATTTCTTTATGGTTCAGTCTTGAAGATTGTACCTTTCTAAGAATTTGTCCATTTCTTCTAGGTTGTCCATTTAATTGGCATGTGGTTGCTCTAGGTAGTCTCTTAAGAGTCTTTGTATTTCTGTGGTGGTGGTTGTAACTCCTGCTTTTCATTTCTCCTTTTATTGATTCAGGCCCACTTCCCTTTTTTTCTTGATGAATCTAGCTAAAGGTTTATCAATTTTGTTTATCTTTAGAAGGCTCCAGCTTTTAGTTTCATTGATCCTTTTTATTGTTTTCTTCATCTCTCTTTCAGTTATTTCTGCTCCGTTTTTATATATTTCCTTCTACTAACTTTGAGTTTTGATTGTTCTTTCTGTAGTTGCTTTAGGTGTAAGTTCAGGTTGTTTATTTGAGGTTTTTCTTGTTGCTTAGGGTAAGCTTGTATCTCTAAATACTTCCCTCTGGGAACTGCTTTTCCTGCATCCCATAGGTTTTGGATCATCGTGTTTTCATTTTCAGTTGTCTCTAGGTATTTTTTTTTTTTTTTTTTTTTTTTTTTTTTTTTATGCGTTACGCGGGCCTCTCACTGTTGTGGCCTCTCCCGTTGCGGAGGACAGGCTCCGGACGCGCAGGCTCAGCGGCCATGGCTCACGGGCCCAGCCGCTCCGCGGCATGTGGGATCCTCCCAGACCGGGGCACGAACCCGTGTCCCCTGCATCGGCAGGCGGACTCTCAACCACTGCGCCACCAGGGAAGCCCTGTCTCTAGGTATTTTTTTTAATTCTCTTTTTGATTTCTTCTGTGACCCGTTGGTGGTTTATTAGCATGTTTTTTAGCCTAATTATGTTTATGGTTTTTGCAGGGGTTTTTTGTAGTTGATTTCTAATCTCATAGTGTTTTCATCAGAAAAGATGATTGATATGATTTCAGGTTTCCTAAATTTACTGAGGCTTGTTTTGTGGTCTAGCATGTGATCTATCCTGGACAATGTTCCATGTGCACTTGAGAAGAATGTGTATTCTGCTGCTTTCAAGTGGAATTCTCTATAAATATCAGTTAAGTCCATTTGTTCTGATGTGTTATTTAAGGTCTTTGTTTCTGTGTTGATTTTCTGTCTGGGTGATCTGGCCATTGATGTGAGTAGGGTTTTAAAGCCCTCACTATTATCATGTTACTGTCAATTTCTTCTTTTATGCCTGTTAACATTTGCCATATATATTGATGTGTGTCTGTGTTTACAATTATTATATCTTCTTGGATTTATCATTATGTAGTGTCCTGATTTTTCTTCATCAGTATATAGGGTCTTTCTTTGTCTCTTGTAACAGTCTTTAGTCTGTTTTGTCTGATATAAGTATTGCTACTCCAATTTTCTTTTGATTTCGATTAGCATGGAATACCTTTTCCATCCCCTCACTTTTGGTCTGTTTGTGTCTCTAAATCTAAAATGAGTCTCTTGTAGGCAGCATATACACGAATATAGTTTTTATATCCATTCACCCAGTCTGTGTCTTTTGTTTGGACCATATAATCCATTTACATTTAAGGTGATTATCCATATCTGTGTTCTTATTTTCAGTTTGTTAATTGTTTTGGATTTGTTTTTGTAGGTCTTTTTTCGCCTTTCTTACTTTGGTCTCTTCTCGTGATTTGATGACTCTCTTTAGTGTTGTGTTTGGATTCCTTTTTCCTTTTTGTGTGTATATTTATTTTAGATATTTGGTTTTTGTTTACCTTGAGGTTTTTGTATAGAAGTCTCTCTCTGTATATATACGTTTTTGTTTTAAATTGCTGATCTCTTTATTTCAAATGCATTTAAATACCTTGCATTTGTACTCTCCTCCACTCACAATTACTGTTTTCTATATCATATTTTACATCTAATTGTTTTCTGTATCCCTTAACTGCTTATTGTGGATACGGATGATTTTACTGCTTTTGTCTTTTAACCTGCATACTAGCTTTCTTTGTGGATGATTTCCTACTTTTACTGTATGTTTGCTTTACCAGTGAGTTTTTCATTCCATGATTTTCTTGTTTCTAGTCGTGGCCTTTTCTTTTTTGCCTAGAGAAGTTCCTTTAACATTCGTTATAAAGCTGGTTTGATGGTGCTGAATTCTTTCAGCTTTTGTTTTTCTATAAAGCTTTTGATTTCTCTGTCAAATCTCAATGAGAGCCTTATGGGTAGAGTATTCTTGGTTGTAGGTTTTTCCTTTCGTCAAATATATTGTGCCATTCCCTTCTGCCCTGCTGAGTTTCACCGGAAAAATCAGCTGATAGTCTTCTGGGGATTCCTTTGTATGTTATTTGTTGCTTTTCCCTTGCTGCTTTTAGTATTCTACCTTTATCTTTAATTCTTATCATTTTTATTACAATGTATCTTGGTGTGTTCCTCTTTAGTTTGATCCTGTATGGGACTCTGCACTTCCTAGATGTGGTTCACTGTTTCCTTTCCCATGTTAGGGAAGTTTTCAGCTTTTTTCTCTTCAAATATTTTCTTGACCCTTTCTCTCTTCTCTTTCTGGGACCCCAGTTTCTGTTTCCCCCAGTCCTGTGGAGCTGCTGCACTCAATCCCCTCTGGCCTTCAAAGCTAAATGCTCTAGGGCTCCTCCTCCTGTTGCTGGACCCCCAGGCTTGGGAGCCTGACGTGGGGCTCAGAACTCTCACTCCTGTGCGAGGACTTCTGTGATATAATTGTTCTCCAGTTTGTGGGTTGCCCATCTGGGGGTGGGGGCAGGGGGTATGGGATTTGATTATATCGTGAGTGTGCCCCTACTACAGTCTCATAGGTTTCTTGTTTATGTCTTGGATGTAGAATACCTTTTTTGGTAGGTTCCAGTCTTTTTCTTCAGTCGTTGTTCTGCTGAGAGTTGTGATTTTGGTGTGCTTGTGAGAGGTGAGTTCAGGGTCTTTTTACTCCGCCATCTTGGTCTCAGTTCTTTGCCCTTGGTCTTGATTGTTGAGTGTAGGTTGACCATTACCTCCCCCAGTATTTCATTTTCTTATGGTCTTGATCTTCTGGTTGAGAAGTTTTTGTCAGTCTTATCTTTACTTAGATTTTTGGCAATTTATCCTAAACATTTCAGGTTCTTGACTTATTATAAAAGTATTTTTAAAATTTGCTTTCACTTGTTTGCTGCTAGTTTGTAGAAATGCAATTGAATTTTATTTATAGAACTTGCTAAATTTACTCACTTGTTCTAGTACCTTTTTTTGTAGATTCCTTGTAATTGTTTTTATGTACCTGATTTTATAGTCTACAAATATAGTTCATTTCTGTATTTTTAAGTTTATGCCTTTTCTTGCCTTATTGTGTTGACTAGACCCTCTGCTATAATGTTTAATAGAAGTGATGAGAGTGGACATCTTTGTTTTGATCTCCACCATGGAGGCATTTGGTCCTTCAGCATTACTATGACGTTGGCTGTAAGTTTTTATTGATAATCTTTATCATATTGAGGAAGTTTCCTTTTATCCATTGTTTACCGGGAGAGTTTTTTTCTTCTTTCTTCTAAATCATGAATGGATTGAATTTTGTTGATGCTTATTTAATTAATTAATCTGCATCTATTGAGATAAACATGTTTATTTCTCCTTAATTCATTCATATAGTTAATTACATTAATGGATTTCCACTGGTCAACCAACCTTCATTTAATGTAATGAACCCCACTTGCTCACAGTCTATTATCCTTTTTGTATATTGCTGAGTTCCATTTGCTAATATTTGTTAAAAGATCTTCTCACCTATGTTTGTGATGGTTATAGCTGTACTGTTTTCTTATAATTTCTTTTTTTCTGGCTTTGGTACCAGGGTAATAATACTGGCTTCATAAAATAAATTCAGAAGTCTTTCCACCTCTGTCTTCTGAAAGCTTTTGTGTAGGATTGATATTACTTTTTCCTTAACTGTTTGGCAGACTAGTGAAGTCATCTGTGCCTTAAGTTATCTTTGAAGAAAAGTTTTTCATTATGAATTCAGTTTCTTTAATTGTTATAGGGATTTTTAGGTTTTAATTTCTTCTTTAATCAGTTTTGCTAATTTGTGTCACACAAGGTATTTGTTCGCTTCATCTAAGTTATCAAATACACTGGCATTATGTTGTTGACAGTATTTCCTTATCCTTTTAACATCTTGCATGAAAGACCCTAGTAATATCCTCTTTCATTCCTGATATTGGTAATTTGTGCTCTTTTTTTTTTTTTTTTTTTTTTTTGCGGTACGCGGGCCTCTCACTGTCGTGGCCTCTCCCGTTGCGGAGCACAGGCTCCGGATGCGCAGGCCCAGCGGCCATGGCTCACGGGCCCAGCCGCTCCGCGGCATGTGGGATCCTCCCGGACCGGGGCATGAACCCGCGTCCCCTGCATCGGCAGGCGGACTCTCAACCACTGCGCCACCAGGGAAGCCCTGTGCTCTTTTTTTATCATCAGTCTAACTAGAAGTTTATCAATTTTTCAAAGAACTAGTTATTACTTTCATTGATTAATCTCTTTTTTGTTCATTCATTTCCTATTTCATTGACTTGTACTCTTTCATTATTCTTCCTTCTTCTTTGGGTTTAATTTGCTTTTTTCCTACCTTAGGGTAGGCAGAATTAAGACCTCTCTTATTTTAGTGAGTATTTTAATTCTGTAATTTTTCTTTTAAGCACTGTATTAGCTGCATCCCACAAAGTTGATATGTTGTGTTTTCACTTTCATTTAGTTCAAGATATTTTCTAATTTTGTTTATGACTTTTAGTCACTTTTCCCTCTATGCTTCATTTTGTATACCTTCTATTGCTGCTTCTTCACGTTTACCTCTATTTTCTGCTTTGTCAAATCTTCCATTGATCCCACCCAGTAAATTTTTTATGTTTGACACCATATTTTTTCACCTCTAGAAACTCCATATGGATCTTTATATATATATATTCTATTTTCCTCCTCATTATATTCATGTTTTTCTTTATATCCTTGAGCATATTTATAATGTTTATAAAAGCTGTTTTAACATCCTTCTTTGCTAATTCAATTATCTCTGTCATTACTGGATCAGTTTTTTTTGGTCAATGTCTCTTTTAGTTATGTATCACAGTTTCCTGCTTCTATCTTGTCATTTTCTTTTATTGGATACTGTACATTGGGAATTAAACATCCTTATAAACTGTATTTTATTATAGACCTTTAAAGAGTTTTGAACTTTGTTTTGTTGGGCAATTAAGTTACTTGAAGATCAGCCTGATCTTTGTAGGCTTGGTTTTAGGCTTTGGGGGGCAGGTCTAGGGTAGCTTTTACTCTAGGGTTCCTTTATCCCCAATACTAAGCTTTGAAGCATCTAAGGTCTCCACTGAGTGTGCCATGTATCCAACAAGATCTGTCCCCTCTGTCTGCTGAATGCATGAATGACTCCCAGGCCTGTGTGAGCTCTTAGAGTGATTCAGCTTATGTAACTGTTCTTTACACCACAGCTGTTCTTTCTCTAGCTTCGTGAACTTTCATCCTACACATATGCAGACTAGTATTCAACTAAGACTCAAGGACCCCTGAGCAGAACACTGGAGCTCTGTCTCTGCATAGCTCCTTCGTCTCCAATACTTTGCTAGCAAATTCTAGCTTCCTTGAAACTTCAGTCTCTGTCTCCTCAACCCAGCGATAGTACTGGACTATTTGGACTCCCCCTCCTTTGCTATAATTTGGGAAACTGCTTTGGGAAGAAATTCATAGGGCTTGCCCTCCTTATTTGCCGTCTCTCTAGGGTCATAATCCTGTAATACCTATTGCCCAATTTATGAAAACAATTGATTAATATACTAAGTCCAATTTTCTCATTTATAGTGGGTGAAGAAGTCCTATAGTCATTATGTCTTCATAATGACATAATGGATTCAACTGATTATAAATATTCATGCCTTTTATTGATTGTAAAAAAAATTCTTGGGCTTCCCTGGTGGCGCAGTGGTTGGGAGTCCTTCTGCCAATGCAGGGGACGCGGTTTCGTGCCCCGGTCCGGGAGGATCCCACATGCCGCAGAGCGGCTGGGCCCGTGAGCCATGGCCGCTGAGCCTGCGCGTCCGGAGCCTGTGCTCCGCAATGGGAGAGGCCACAACAGTGAGAGGCCCGCGTAACGAAAAAAAAAATTCTTAGTTCATTAAATATTGCCTTTTCCCCATTCTCTCCTTACCTCTAATAATTGCTGGACTTTGATTTAACTGATATTCAGCACCACCTATGCCAGACACTGTTCTAGGCATTCAGGATACTTCAGTGAGCAAAGCACATACTCTGCTCTAATGTAATTCACATTGTTTACAGCCTATCCTGCCCCTTAACTCTTTCTCCTATTTTCATCACTTTAGCTGTGTTCTTTCTGTAATATTTTATCAGCTCTGCATTCTAATTCACTCACTCTATTCTTGACTGTATCATAGTCTATTTAACCAGTCCCTTAATATTTTCTTCCGTTTTAACAATTATAAACACTTATTTTATTTCAGAGCATTGGTGTGTTTTCTCACTTTAGGTGTCTAAACCTGGTATTTGTTTGATCTTCTGACTTTTGATTATGATTTCTTTGCACGTTTCCCAATTCTTTGTGAGCTCATCTTTCAAGGGACTTATTTTTTTGTTCTGAGAAAAATTTGTGGACTAGGTTGTGGAAACATCCCTGTAGACTGAGTTTGTGTTTGACCAGGAGCCCTTAGAGATATCATCTGCCCAAGAACCAATTTTTACTTTATGTTATGCTTGGGGATTTTTTAGGGATTCCTAGATCAGGTAGGAAAAGTAACCTTGAAGCCCAAGCCTGGCTGAGGTACAGTCTTAGGGCTTCAAATCCTTAGGAAACTTTTTAGCCCATGCTTCACTAGTATGTGCAGACCTTTACAGATTCTGTCTTTATGTGTCTAGGGTGGTGTTGGTGGAAATAGCTTGTTTTGATCAATTCACAGACATATTAAAACCTAAGACCCTTAATTACAGAGATATCAACTTTCCCAGAGTGGCCAAAGAATTAGTACCAGTGTTGATGCCCCTGTTTTTAATTTCCTATTAGTTATGTCACTTCATGATTGCCTTTTCTTCCTTGTAAACTCAGCTATGTCCTTAAGTTTATTTCACTTTTATCCAGCATTTCCAGGTATTTTTAGGGGTCAAGGGCTTTCGTTTTTGAAGTATAGTTGATTTACAGTGTTGTGTTAGTTTCAGGTGTACAGCAAAGTGATTCAGTTATACATATACATGTAGTCACTCATTTATAGACTCTTTTCCCATATAGGTTGTTACAGAATATTAAGTAGAGTTCCCTGTGCTATACAATAGGTCCTTGTTGATTACTTATTTTATACACAGTAGTGTGTATATGTTAATCCCAACTCCTAATTTATACCCCTCACTTTCCCCTTTGGTAACCATAAGTTTGTTTTCTATGTCTGTGGGTCTGTTTCAGTTTTGTATATAAGTTCATGTGTATCATTAATTTTTGGGGGGTGGGATTCCACATATAAGTGATATCATATTTCTCCTTATCTGTCTACCTTACTTCACTTTGTATGATAATCTCTAGGTCCATCCATGTTGCTGCAAATGGCATTATTTCATTCTTTTTAATGTATTTGTCATATTCCATTGTACATATATACTACATCTTCTTTATCCATTCATCTGTCAATGGACATTTAGGTTGCTTCCATGTCTTGGCTATTGTAAATATACTGATATGAACATTGGGGTACATGTGTCTTTTTGAGTTAGAGTTTTCCCCTTATATATGCCCAGGAGTGGGTTTGCTGGATCATATGGTAGCTCTATTTTTAGTTTTTTAAGGAAACTCCATACTGTTCGCCATAGTGGCTGCACCAATTTACATTTCCGCCAATAGTGTGGGAGGATTCCCTTTTCTCCACACCCTCTCCAGCATTTATTATTTACAGACTTTTTAATGATGGCCATTCTGATGAGTGTAAGGTGGTATCTCCTTGTAGTTTTGATTTCCATTTTTCTAACAGCCAGTTGAGCACTTCTCATATGCCTGTTGGCCATCTGTATGTCTTCTTTGAGAAATGTCTATTTAGGTCTTCTCCCATTTTTTGATTGGGTTGTTTGAGTTTGGTCTTTTTGTTTTTTGATATAGAGCTGTATGAGCTGTTTGTATATTTTGGAAATTAATCCCTTGTTGGTCACATCATTTGAAAATATTTTCTCCAATTCTGTGGGTTGTCTTTTCATTTTGTTTATGGTTTTCTTTGCTGTGCAAAAGCTTTTAAGTTTAATTGGGTCCCATTTGTTTATCTTTGTTTTTATTTCCATTACTCTAGGAGACAGATCTAAAAAGATACTGCTGTGGTTTATGTCAAAGAGTGTTCTGCCTATGTTTTCCTCTAGGAATTTAATTTTGGTCTTTAATCCATTTTGAGTTTATTTTTTTGTGTGGTATTAGAGAATGTTCTAGTTTCATTCTTTTACCTGTACTGGTCCAGTTTTCCCAGCACCACTTATTGAAGAGACTGCCTTTTCTCTATTGTATATTCTTACCTCCTTTACTGTTGACTAATTGACCATAAGTGAATGGGTTTATTTCTGGGCTTTCTATCCTTTTCCATTGATCTGTATTTCTGTTGTTGTGCCAGTACCATACTGCTTTGATTACTGTAGCTTTGTAGTATAGTCTGAAGACAGCCTGATCCCTCAAGCTCTGTTTTTCCTTCTCAAGATTACTTTCATTATTCAAGGTCTTTTGTGTTTCCATACAAATTTAAAAACATATTTGTTCTAGTTTTGTAAAGAATGCCATTGGTAATTTGATAGGGATTGCATTGAATTTGTAGATTGCCTTGGGTATTATAGTCATTTTGACAATATTGATTCCTCCAATCCAAGAACACGGTATATCTTTCCATCTGTTTGTGTCATCTTTGATTTCTTTCATCAGCATATTATAGTTTTCGGAATACCAGTTTTTGCCTCCTTAGGTAGGTTTATCCCTAGGTGTTTTGTTCTTTTTCATGCGATGGTAAATGGGATTGTTTCCTTAATTTCTCTTTCTGATAGCTCATTGTTAGTTTACAGGAATGCAATACATTTCTTTATATTTTGTATCCTCTGACTCTACCGAGTTCATTGAAAAGCTCTAATAGTTTTCTGGTCACATCTTTAGAATTTTCTATATACAGTATCTTGACATCTGCAAAAAGTGACAGTTTTATTTCTTCCTTTCCAATTTGGATTCCTTTTATTTCCTTTTCTTCTTTGATTGATTTCTTCAGTAATCCATTGGTTGTTTAGTAAAATATCATTTAGCCTCCACCTGTCTGTCCCAACTGGTCTCGCAGTAGGTTCTGATCTGTGTTGCAGACTCAGTTCTGCAGGCAACTGGAATGTAGTTTTCTTGCTTCTGGTGTCTGGCCCATGGTGGGTGAGGCTGGTCTAGAGGCTTGTGCAAGGTTTACAGGTGGAAGGGCTTGGTGCCTGTCCACTGGTGTAGCTGGTTCTTGGCCCTGTGGTGGCCAGGGCCATGCCTAGAATTGGCTGTGGGCTCAGGAAGTCTTTAGGCAGCCTGTCTACTGATGGATTGTGCTGTGTTCCCACCCTGTTCATTGTTTGGCCTGAGGCATGCCAGCACTTGAGCCTACAGGCTATTGGATGGGGCCAGGCCTTAGTGCCAAAATGGCGGCATCCAGGAGATCTCACACTGATGAATATTGCAAATTACCTCTGCCACTAACTGTGTTGTCGCCACAGGTCGTCACAGCTACCCCCACCTCCCCAGGAGACCCTCCAATACCAGCAGGTATGTCTGGCCCAGGCTTCCATGAAATCACTGCTTTTGCCTTGGGTCCTGGTGCATACGAAACCTTCTGTGTGCCCTCCAAAAGTGGTGTTTCTGTTTCCCCCAGTCCTGTGGAGCTCCTGCACTCAATCCCCACTGGCCTTCAAAGCTAAATGCTCTAGGGCTCCTGTTGCTGGACCCCCAGGCTTGGGAGCCTGACGTGCGGCTCAGAACTCTCACTCCTGTGCGAGAACTTCTGTGATATAATTGTTCTCCAGTTTGTGGGTTGCCCATCTAGGGGGTGTATGGGATTTGATTATATCGTGAGTGTGCCCCTACTAGTCTCATAGGTTTCTTGTTTATGTCTTGGATGTAGAATATCTTTTTTGGTAGGTTCCAGTCTTTCTTTTGATGGTTGTTCAGAAGTTAGATGTAAGTTTGGTGTTTCTTGTGTGAGGAGGTGAGCTCAAGATCCTTCTACTCAACCATCTTGTCTGTGTAAGAGCAAGGGTTTTAAGTTATTCTTTGCTCTCTCGCAATCAGAAGTCTCTGATCCACTGTGAAGATTTTTTTTTTTAATCACAAAATTTGATTTGTTAAAAATTTGATTTGTTAAAAAAATTTGATTTGTTAAAAACAGCCATTTCCTATTTCCTGTGAAATTAAATCCCATCTTCTTCCCATGGCCTATCATGGCCCTATACCATCCCACACCACTCCTCTTTGCTCCTCACATTCCTGTCCTGTTGGATTTTCTCAGTTGATTTTTGACTCCCTCGAGGATTTCTCACCCTGTATTGTTTCCACCTGTCTTCCTCCAGATTGTGCTTCACTCCCCATTCACCTCACTAAACAACTTAAAAGACACATCCTCTGGGAAGCTCTCCCTTAATCCCCACTTAGCAGACTGTGCCTTCCTTTCCATAGCCTCATAGCACTATACTAGTGGAAGCTCCAGAATTTCTCTGTATATGGGGCCCAGAGGAGATGGTTTTGTGAGGTTGGGGGTGAAGTCACATTTGCTTTACAGGTATCTTTTTAAATTGTATGGTTTTTTTTTTTTTATTGTTGTGTTAGTTTTAGGTGTACAGCAAAGTGATTCCATTTTACGAATATGTATATATTCTCTTTCAGATTCTTTTCCATTAAGGTTTATCAAAAGATATTGAATATAGTTCCCTGTGCCATACAGTAGGTTCTTGTTGTTTATCTATTTTTTTGAATTTTTTATTTTTTTATACAGCATGTTCTTATTAGTTATCCATTTAATACATATTAATGTATATATGAAAATCCCAATCTCCCAATTCATCCCACCACCAACCCCCACCACTTTCCCACCTTGGTGTCCATACGTTTCTTCTCTACATCTGTGTCTCAATATCTGCCCTGCAAACTGGTTCATCTGTATAATTTTTCTAACTTCCACATATATGCATTAATATACGATATTTGTTTTTCTCTTTCTGACTTACTTCACTATGTATGACAGTCTCTAGATCCATCCACGTCTCTACAAATGACCCAATTTCGTCCCTTTTTATGGCTGAGTAATATTCCATTGTATATATGCACCACATCTTCTTTATCCATTCGTCTGTCAATGCGCATTTAGGTTGCTTCCATGTCCTGGATATTATAAATAGTGCTGCAATGAACATTGGGGTGCATGTGTCTTTTTGAATTATGGTTTTCTCTGGGTATATGTCCAGTAGTGGGATTGCTGGGTCATATGGTAATTCTATTTTTACATTTTTAAGGAACCTCCATAATGTTCTCCATAGTGGCTGTATCAATTTACATTCCCACCAACAACAATGCAAGACGGTTCCCCTTTCTCCACATCCTTTCCAGCATTTGTTGTTTGTAGATTTTCTGATGATGCCCATTCTAACTGGTGTGAGGTGATACCTCATTGTAGTTTTGATTTGCATTTCTCTAATAATTAGCAATGTTCAGCAGTTTCTCACATGCTTCTTGGCCATCTGTATCTCTTTTTGGAGAAATGTCTATTTAGGACTTCTGCCCATTTTTGGATTGGGTTGTTTTTTTAATATTGAGCTGCATGAGCTGTTTATATATTTTGGAGTTTAATCCTTTGTCCACTGATTCGTTTGCAAATATTTTCTCCCATTCTGAGGGTTGTCTTTTCATCTTCTTTACGGCTTCCTTTATTGTGCAAAAGCTTTTAAGTTTCATTAGGTCCCATTTGTTTATTTTTGTTTTTACTTCCATTACTCTAGGAGGTGGATCAAAAAAGATCTTGCTGTGATTTATGTCAAAGAGTGTTCTTCCTATGTTTTCCTCTAAAAGGTTTATAGTGTCTGGTCTTACATTTAGGTCTCTAATCCATTTTGAGTTTAGTTTTGTGTATGATGTTAGGGAGTGTTCTAATTTCATTCTTTTACATGTAGCTGTCCAGTTTTCCCAGCACCACTTATTGAAGAGACTGTCTTTTCTCCATTGTATATCCTTGCCTCCTCTGTCATAGATTAGTTGACCATAGGTGCATGGGTTTATCTCTGGGCGTTCTATCCTGTTCCATTGATCTATATTTCTGTTTTGGGGCCAGTACCATATTGTCTTGATTACTGTAGCTTTGTAGTATAGTCTGAAGTCAGGGAGTCTGATTCCTCCAGCTCCGTTTTTTTTCCCTCAAGACCACTTTGGTGACTTCCCTGGTGGTGCAGTGGTTAAGAATCCGCCTGCCAATGCAGGGGACACAGGTTCGAGCCCTGCTCGGGGAAGATCCCACATGCCGCAGAGCAACTAAGCCCAAGTGCCACAACTTCTGAGCCTGCGGTCTAGAGCCCACAAGCCACAACTACTGAGCCCACATGCCACAACTACTGAAGCCCATGCGCCTAGAGCCCATGCTCTGCAACAAGAGAAGCCACCGCAATGAGAAACCCGTGCACAACAAAGCAGCCCCCACTCGCCACAACTAGAGAAAGCCTGCACGCAGCAAGGAAGACCCAATGCAGCCAAAAATAAATAAAGATAAAATAAAATTTAAAAAAAAAGACCACTTTGGCTATTTGGGGTCTTTTGTGTCTCCATACAAATTTTAAGATTTTTTGTTCTAGTTCTGTAAAAAATGCCATCAGTAATTTGATAGGGATTGCACTGAATCTGTAGATTGCTTTGGGTAGTACAGTCATTTTCACAATGTTGATTCTTCCAATCCAAGAACATGGTATATATCTCTCCATCTGTTGGTATCATCTTTAATTTCTTTCATCAGTGTCTTATAGTTTTCTGCATACAGGTCTTTTGTCTCCCTAGGTAGGTTTATTCCTAGGTATTTTATTCTTTTTGTTGCAGTGGTAATGGGAGTGTTTCCTTAATTTCCACATTAATCTCACCTCTGAATTCACAGATGGTATACCCTGTCACATGGCTAACATTTCTTGTGCAGTAATAGATTTTAGTCTTAAAAATCTGGCAACTCACCTTTGTATCCTTGTCATTTTATACACGAGATGTTTAATAAATGTGGAATATAGTAAGAATTCATAGTATAAAAGGAATTGGAACTACAGTTACTATCCATGCAACAAACTAGGATAATTACTCTTTAGCTGTAGATGTGGTTGCTGTTGCACAGAGTTTAAGAATACTGACTCGATCAAGAATCCCAGCATGCTACTTCTTAGCAAAATTGCTTCTCTGTATCTGTTTTTATTAAATTTTTACCAGGATTTAGTGACTTAATATGCTTAAGTAAAATGCTAAGAAGAGTACCTGACACCTAGTCAGTGCTTCATAAGTGGTACATGGTAAGGAAATTACTTGATTATATGAAGCCAAGTAGTATTCACAGATTGACAATCTGCTAGTTCAAACCTACTTTGTACCAATGCAGTTTTTTTAAAAAAAATTCACATTATATTAACAATATTTTAAAACTGTTTTAGGTAAATGGTCTTTCTAATTTGTAAATTTGTAGTATTAGTTTAAACATTATATGTTTCACATTTATTTCAAAACATCTTCACGTACATTATTTAAACACATCCTCACTACAGCTTTGAACAAAAAGGTGTGTGTCTAGTAAGGCAATAGACACAGGAAGGTGAATTGGCTTCCCCAGAGCTATACATTGTGCTGCATATGGGAAGTGTGCTGAAAAGTAGTCCATTTATGTGACACAAAGAACAGACAAAAGTGACCTATGGTAACTGGAGATGGGGTTGAGAATTGACTGGAAAGGGGCACAAGGAAACTTCAGTGAATTGAAATGTTGTGTCTTCTTTAGGGTAGTGATTACAGTAATGTATACAGCTGTTAAAAGTCATCAGACTGAACACCTAAAATCTATGTATAATATTGTATTGTTAATTATGCTCTGACTTTTTTTAATGTTAAAAAGATATGGGAGGGGGGATGATCGAGATGGCAGAGTAGAAGGATGTGGAGATCACCTCCTTCCACAAACACATCAGAAACACATCTACACATGGAACAATTCTCATAGAATACCTACTGAAAGCTGGCAGAGGACTTCAGAATTCTGAAAGGGCAAGAAAGATCTCCAGGGGCTTCCCTGGTGGCGCAGTGGTTGATAGTCCGCCTGCCGATGTGGGGGACACAGGTTTGTGCCCCGGTCCGGGAAGATCCCACATGCCGCGGAGCGGCTGGGCCCGTGAGTCATGGCCGCTGAGCCTGCGCGGCCGGAGCCTGTGCTCCGCAATGGGAGAGGCCACAACAGTGAGGGGCCCGCGTACCGCAAAAAAAAAAAAAAGATCTCCACATAACTGGGTAGGAAAAAAGAAAAAAACAAGAGAGAGAGGAATCAGGAGAGTACCTGCGTCCCTGGGAGGGAGCTATGAAAGACTAACAGTTCGCGTACCCTGGGAAGGCCCCTCACTGGCAGAGATCAGCCACGACAGAGGGGGAGTTTCAGAGCCTCGGAGGAGAGTGCAGCAACCAGCTTGTGGCAGGCAGAATGGAGAGAGACCCGCACAGAGGGTCTGTGCTGCTGCCTGGCACTCCCCAGCCTGAGACATACATCTGCAAGGATGGGTGGGGTCTGGGTGCTGAAGCTCAGGCTTCAGAGGACAGACCTGGGGAGAGGACTGGGGTCAGCCGTGCGGGGACAGCCTGAAGGGGCTGGAGTGTGATGCAACCGCAAACAGGAGGGTACACAGAGGGAGCTGGGACCCACCACAGAGGCAAGGCACCATTGTTGGGTGCACAAAGGGAGGGCCGGGGCCCACCACAGCAGCCTCTCTCTCCACACACACGCAGCCAACAGGGCACCACCCCCACGAGCTCAAGGAGTGCCCACCAGCTGTTGCCTCCTTGGACTCCAGGAGCTGATGCCAGCCGCCACCACTGCCATGGGCTCCAAGAGCAGGCACAAACTGCTGCTACCACCACTGCTGGGGGCTCCAGGAGAGGGCACCAGCTCCCACCTCTGCACATCCCTGTCAAGGGGATAACGGCCAGCACAGGCTGAGGAAACACTGGCAGGCATCCACTAAACAGTCCTCACACCAAAAATATTAAACCCACACAAGCTGCACAGGGACACTGCCACATAAAAATAGCCCTCCAAGACCACAGTAGGTAATTTTTTCTCCAACACTCACAGAATAAGGGAAATAAAAGTAAAAGTGAGAGGGACTTCCCTGGTGGTCCAGTGGTTAAGAATTTACCTTCCAATGAAGGGGACACGATTTCAATCCCTGGTTGGGGAACTAAGATCCCACATGCCATGGGGCAACTAAGCCTGTGTGCTCTATAGCCCGTGCACCACAACTAGAGAGCTCATGTGCCACGACTACTGAGCCCATGCGCTCTGGAGCCCACACACCACAACTAGAGAGCCCACACACTGCAACTACTGAGCCTGCACACTCTAGAGCCCACACGCCACAACTAGAGAGAAGCCTGTGCACTGCAACGAAAGATCCTGCATGCCGCAACAGAGATCCCACGTATCGCAACTAAGACCCAACACAGCAAAATAAATATTTTAAAAAAAAACAGCTTTTGCACAGCAAAGGAAACCATAAACAAAACGAAAAGACAACCCTCCCAATGGGAGAAAAATATAAAAACAAAATAAAATAAAACTGAGGAGCAGAGGAACACTCCCAGTTAAAAGACCAAGAGAATTCCCCTGAAAGAACAACAATGAAACAGACCTCTTCAGTCTAACAGACACAGAGTTCAAAAGGAGATAATAAAAATAATGAAGGGATTAAGAAAGGCTATTGACAGAAATGCAGATTGTTGTAAAAAGGAACTAGAAACTATAAAGAGGAGCCAAGAAAAATTAGAAAACTCATTCACCAAGACAAAAGCTGAGCTAAAGCCAATGAATAGCAAAAAAAAAAGCAAAATGAAAGCAATACAAGAGATCTATGGGATAATATAAAGCATGCCAACCTACAAATAATAGGGATTCCAAAAGGAGAAGAAAAAGAAAAGGTGATCAAAAATGTATTGAAAGAAATTATGGCTAAAAACTTCCCAAACCTAAAGAAGGAAACAGATATCCAGGTACAGGAAGCACCAAAGTTCCAAAACAAGATGAACCCAAACAGACCTAAACTAAAACATATTAAAATGGCAAAAGTTAAAGAGAGGATTCTAAAGGCAGCAAGAGAAAAGCAAAGAATTAATTATAAGGGAACCCCCACAAGGCTATCAGCTGATTTCTCTACAGAAACGTTGCAGGCCAGAAGGAAGAGACAAGATATACTCAAAATCCTGAAAGGGGAAAAATCTGCAACCTTGGATACTCCACCCAGCAAGACTATCATTTAGAATAAAAGGAGAGATAAAAAATTTCTCAGACAAGAAAAATCTAAAAGAATACAGCAATACTAAACCTATCCTAAAAGAAATATTGAAAGGTCTTCTCTAAATAGAAAAGAAGCAAGAAGATATAGGAAAGAGAAAAATCACAACTGAAAAGCAAATCACTTAAATAAGCCAGTATACAGATTAAAAAGGAAAAAAAATTTTTTTTTACTTTTTTAAAAGTGATAACCGCAATGAACAGCAAAAGGATGAACATGAAGATGTAAAAGAGGACATAAAAATCATAAAATGTAGAGGAGGAGAGTAAGAAAATGCTGATTATTATTTTTTTTAGAATGTATTTGAGCCTATATGACCATCAGTCTAAAGCAAGTAGATATAGGAAGGGGTTAACATGCTTGAAAAACAGGGTAACCACAAATCAGAAACATACAGCAGATTCACAAAACCAAAAAGAGAACAAAAGCATAAAATAAGAGGAAATCAAACCACAAAAGGCAAAAAAAGAAACACAAAAATCAACTGGAAAACAAGGTTTAAAATGGCAATAAATACATATCTATCACTAATTACCTTAAATTTCAGTGGACTAGGGACTTCCCTGGTGGCACAGTGGTTAAGAATCCACCTGTCAATGCAGGGGACACAGGTTCAATCCCTGGTCTGGGAAGATCCCACATGCCGCAGAGCAACTAAGCCCTTGCAACACAACTACTGAGCCTGCACTCTAGAGCCCGCAAGCCACAACTACTGAGCCTGTGTGCTACAACTACTGAATCCCGCGTGCCTAGAGCCCATGCTCCACAACAAGAGAAGCCACTGCAATAAGAAGCCCACGCACCACAACGAAGAGTAGCCCCTACCCACCGCAACTAGAGAAAGCCCGTGCACAGCGACGAAGACCCAACACAGCCAAAAAATAAAAAGTAAAATAAAAAGAATATTAAAAAAAAAATGTCAATGGACTAAATGCTCCAATCAAAAGACACAGAGTGGCGGGTTGGATTAAAAAAATAAGAACCTACAATATGCTGCCTACAAGAGATCCACTTTAGGGCAAAGGACACATATAAATTGAAACTGAGGGGACGGAAAAAGATATTTCATGCAAAACAGAAATGACATGAAAGAGGGGGTCACAATACTCATATGAGACAAAATAGACTTAAAGGCCATAAAGACAAAGAAGAACACTATATAATGATAAAAGGATCAATACAAGAAGAGGATATTACACTCGTCAATGTATATGCACCTAATACAGGAACACCCAAATACATAAAACAAATACTACAGAAATAAAGGGAGAAACTGATGGGTATACAATAATGGTAGGAGATTTTAACACCCCACTCACATCAATGGACAGATCCTCGAGACAGAAAATCAATAAGGCAACAGAGATCCTAAAGGATACAACAGAACGGTTAGACTTAATTGATATTTTCAGGATATTACACCCCAAAAAACCAGAATACGCATTCTTTTCAAATGCACATGCAACACTCTCTAGGATTGATCACATACTAGGGCACAAAACAAGCCTCAACAAATCTAAGAGTATAGAAATTATTTCAAGCATCTTTTCTGACCACAACAGCAAGAAACTAGGAAATCAACCACAGAAAATGAAATGAGAAAGAAACAACATGCTAATAAAAAAACGAATGGGTCAGTGTTGAAATCAAGAGGAAATTATCAATTAAAAAATACCTCGAGACAAATGACAATGAAAAGACAACCATACAAAAGCTGTGGGATGCAGCAAAAGCAGTTTTTAGAGGGAAGTTCATAGTGACACAGGCCTTCTACACAAAACAAGAAAAATCTCAAATAAACAACCTAACCTACCATCTAAAAGAATTAGAAAAAGAAGAACAAAAACCTAATGTCAGCAGAAGGAAGGAAATAATAAAGATTAGAGAGGAAATAAATAGAAATTAAAGTCAAGAGGTGATTTTTTTGAAAGGGTAAACAATATTGACAAACGTCTGGCCAGGCTCACCAAGAAGAAAAGAGAGAGAACCCAAATAGACAAAATAAGAAATGAAAAAGATGAAATAACAAACAATACTCCAGAAATACAAAAAAACATAAAAGAATACTATGAACAGTTACATGCCAACATATTTACCAACCTAGAAGAAATGGACAAGTTTCTAGAAACATACAGTCCACCAAAATTGAATCAAGAAAAAATAATTTGAACAGACCAGTCACTAGAAGTGAAATAGAATCTGTAATTTAAAAATGCTCCCTACAAACAAAAGACCAGGACCAGATAGCCTCACAGGCGAATTCTTCCAAACATAAAAAGAAGAACTTATACTGATCCTTCTCAAACTCTTCCAAAAGACTGAAGAGGAGGGAACACTCCCCAAAGACATTCTATGAAGCCACCACCACCCTGATACAAAACCAGACAAAGATACCACCAAAAAAGAAAATTACAGTCCAATATCTTTGATGAACGTAGATGCAAAAATTCTAAACAAAATATTAGCAAACTGAATCCAACAAACACACAAAAAAGACCATACACTACGACCAAGTTGGATTCATCCCAAGTTCACAAGGATAGTTCAACATATGCAAAATCAATGTGATACACCACATTAACAAAAGAAAAAAAAGTGATCATCTCAACAGATGCAGAAAAAGCATTTGATAAAATTCATCATCGATTCATGATAAAAACTCTTACCAAAGGGGGTATAGAGGGAACATATCTCAACATAATAAAACCTATTTATGACAAACCCACAGCCAATATAATACTCAACAGTGAAAAGCTGAAAGCCTTCCCACTAAAATCTGGAACAAGAATGCCCACTCTCACCACTTCTGTTCAACATAGTGTTGGAAGTCCTAGCCCCAGCAATCAGGCAAGAAAAAGACATAAAATTTATCCAGATTGGAAAGGAAGAGGTAAAACTGTCATTATATGCAGATAACATGATACTATATATAGATAACCCTATAAACTCCACACAAAAACTACTAGAACTGATAAACAAATTAAGCAAGGTAGCAGGGTACACGATTAACATACAGAAATCAATTGCATTTCTTTACATTAACAATGAATTATCAGAAAGGGAATGTAAGAAAAAAATACCTTTTAAAATTGCACCCCAAAAAATAAAACACTAAGGAATAAACCTGACTGAGGAGGTGAAAGACTTATATACTGAGAACTATAAGACATTAATAAAGAAAATTTAAAATGATTCAAAGAAATGGAAAGATATCTCATGCTCTTGGATTCGAAGAATTGTTATTGTTAAAAGAGCCATACTACCCAAAGCAATCTACAGATTTAACGAGATCCCTATCAAATTACCCATGACATTTTTCACAGAACTGGAACAAAAAATCCTAAAATTTATATGGAACCATAAAAGATCCAGAATTGCCAAAGCAATCCTGAGGGAAAAGAGCAAAGCAGGAGGCATAACCATCTCAGTCTTCAGACAGTACTACAAATCTACAGTAATCAAACAGCATAGTATTGACACAAAAACAGACATATGGATCAATGAAACAGAATAGAGAGCCCAGAAATGAACCCACACACCTATGGTCAATTAATCTTTGACAAAGAAAGCAAGAATATACAATGGGAAACGGTCTCTTCAGCAAGTGGTGTTGGGAAAGTTGAAGAGCCACATGTAAATCCATGAACTTAGAACACACCCTCACACCATACACAAAAATTAACTCAAAATGGCTTAAAGACTTAAAAGGAAGGCATGAAACCATAAAACTCCTAGAAGAGAACATAGACAAAACATTCTCTGACATAAATCGTACCAATGTTTTCTTAGGTCAGTCTCCCAAGTCGATAGAAATAGTAGCAAAAATAAACAAATGGGACCTAATCAAACCTGCAAGCTTTTGCACAGCAAAGGAAACCATAAACAAAAGGAAAAGACAACCTATGGAACAGGAGAAAATATTTGCAAACAATTTGGCCTACAAAGGCTTGATTTCCAAAATATACAAAGAGCTCATACAACACAACAATAAAAAAAACAACCCAATCGAAAAAATGGGCCAAAAACCTAAATAGACATTTCTCCAAAGAAGATGTACAGATGGCCAACAGGCACATGAAAAGATGCTCAACATTGCTAATTATTAGAGAAATGCAAATCAAAACAATAATGAAGTACCACTTCATACCAGTCAGAATGGCCATCATTAAAAAGTCGACAAATAACAAATGCTGGAGAGGGTGTGGAGAAAAGGGAACCCTCCTACACTGTTGGTGGGAATGCAAGTTGCTGCAGCCACTATGGAAAACGGCATGGAGGTCCCTCAAAAAACTAAAAAGAGCTACCATATGATCCTGAAATCCCACTCCTGTGCATATATCCAGACAAAACTATTAATTCAAAAAGATACATGCATCCCTATGTTCATAGCAGCACTATTTCCAATAGCCAAGACATGGAAGCAACACAAAAGTCCATCGACAGATGAATGGATAAAGAAGATGTAGTTTATATATTGGGTTGGCCAAAATGTGCCTTTGGTTTTTAAGTAAAAATAAAAGACACATTTTTCATTTTCGCCAAGAACTTTATTGAACAACATATTCACCCTTTTGTTCCACTACCTTCTGCCATTTCTCAGGCAACTTCATAATTTCATCTTTCCAAAACTTTTTACCTTTTTGAGCAAAGAACTCTTCCAGGTGCCTTTTACAGTCTTCCAGGGAATTGAAATTTTTTTCATTAAGACAATTTTGTAAAGACTTAAATAAATGGAAATCCAAAGGTGCAATGTCCAGTGAATACGGCAGATGAATCAGAACTTCCCAGCCAAGCTGTAACAGTTTTTGCCTGGTCATCAAAGAAACATGCAGTCTTGTGTTATTCTGATGGAAGATTATGCATTTTCTGTTGACTAATTCTGGACGCTTTTCATCACGTGCTGCTTTCTGCTGGTCTAACTGGGAGCAGTACTTGGAATTAATCATTTGCTTTTCTGGAAGGAGTTCATCATAGAGGACTCCCTTCCAATCCCAATATATACTCAACATCACCTTCTTTGGATGAAGACTGGCCTTTGGTGTGGTTGGTGGTGGTTCATTTCGCTTGCTCCACAGTTTCTTCCATTCCACATTATTGGACAGTATCCACTTTTCATTGCCTGTCACAACTTGTTTTAAAAATAGAACATTTTCATTACGTTTATGTAGAGAATTCCATGTGGAAATAGTCAAAAAGATTTTTTTCGCTTTACCTACGTGGAAACCAAACATCAAAGGAATGAATATAACCAAGCTGGTGCAAATGATTTTCAACACTTGATTTGGATATTTTGAATATGTCGGCTATCTCCCGCATGGTATAACGTTGACTGTTCTCAATGTCTTTATTTGATTGCTATCAACTTCAACTGATTTACCTGATGGTTGAGCATCGTCCAGCGAGAAATCTCCAGCACGAAACTTTGCAACCACTTTTGACACATTCAGTCAGTCACAGCACCTTCTGCACAAATCTTTTTTTGTGTTTCGGTGTGTTTTTACCTTTCTTGAAATAATAAAGCATAATATGCGAAAAATGTTCTTTCTTTTCTTTGATCTTCAATATTAAAATGGCTACACAAAAATTCACCAAGTTTGATGACTTTTTTATTTTTAAAAAAACTTTTTTTTATTTTTTAAATTTATTTATTTGGCTGTGTTGGGTCTTTCTTGCTGTGTGTGTGTTTTTCTCTAGTTGCAGCAAGCAGGGCTTCTGTTGTTGTGGAGCATGGGCTCTCGGCACGTGGGCTTCAGTAGTTGTGGCTCACAGGCTCTAGAGCACAGGCTCAGTAGTTGTGGCGCATGGGCTTAGTTGCTCTGTGGCATGTGGGATCTTCCCGTACCAGGGCTTGAACCCATGTCCCCTGCATTGGCAGGTGGATTCTTAACCACTGCACCACCAGGGAAGTCCTGATGACTTTTTAAAATGCACACTGATATGACAGCTGTCACTACAGTCTAACAAAACCATTTCAAGTGAAGTTAAAGACAACTAAGTGGGGCTTCCCTGGTGGCGCAGTGGTTAAGGATGCGCTTGCCAATGCTGGGGACACGGGTTCGAGCCCTGGTTCAGGAAGATCCCACATGCCGCAGAGCAACTAAGCCCGTGCACCACCACTACTGAGCCTGTGCCCTAGAGCCTGTGAGCCACAACTACCGAAGCCCGCGCGCCTAGAGCCCATGCTCTGCAACAAGAGAAGCCACTGCAATGAGAAGCCCGTGCACCACAATGAAGAGTGGCCCCGCTCGCCGCAACTAGAGAAAGTCCCTGTGCAGCAACAAAGATCCAACTCAGCCAAATTTTAATTAATTATTTAAAAAAGACAACTAAGTGCTACTACAGCCATCTTACAGAAAAAAACTGAACGAACCTTTTGGCCAACCCAATACAATGAAATAATGCCATTTTTAGCAACATGGATGGAACCAGAGATTATCATACTAAGTGAAGTAAGTCAAAAAGAGAGGACAAATACCATATCACTCATGGGGAATCTAAAATATGACACAAATGAACTTATCTATGGAACAGAAACAGACTCACAGATATAGAGAACAGACTTCTTGTTGCCAAGGGCAAGGGGGTGTGGGGGAGGGATGGTGTGGGAGTTTGGGGTAAGCAGATGCAAACTATAATATACAGGATGGATAAACAACAAGGTCCTACTCTATAGCACAGGGAACTACATTCAATATGCTGTGATAACCATAATGGAAAAGAGTATTAAAAAGGTATATGGGACTTCCCTGGTGGCACAGTGGTTAAGAATCTGCCTGACACTGCAGGGGACACGAGTTCCATCCGTGGTCCAGGAAGATCCCACATGCCGCAGAGCAACTAAGCCCGTTGTGCCACAACTACTGAAGCCTGCGCACCCCAGAGCCCGTGCACTGCAACTATTGAGCCTGTGTGCTGCAACTACTGAAGCCCACGTGCCTAGAGCCTGTGCTCCGCATCAAGAAAAGCCTCCGCAATGAGATGCCCGCGCACTGCAACAATGAGTAGCCCCAGCTCGCTGCAATTAGAGAAAGCCCATGCATAGCAACGAAGACCCAATGCAGCCAAAAAAAAAAAGCATCTATCTATATATATAGATATAACTGAATCACTTTGCTGTACAGCAGAAATTAACACATTGTAAATCAACTATACTTCAATTTAAAATATATATATATAAATATATATAATACATATACTATATATATATATATATATACACACACACACACACACACACACACATATATGGGATGTTAAGTTGTTCACAGAGCTACAACCATACAAGTGTGTTTGGGTATGTTGAGGAGAAGCAGTGCTGATGCACTGACTTACTTAATAGCACTCTGTGGGAAAAGATGTGAATCAGAGCTTGATCACAAGCTCAGTGTGAACCAAGTGTGTGTTCTACTCAACTCTAAAACAGCCAACATCAACCCAACCTAAGGACTTTATTACCTTTGCCTGTGTTTGTCGTTGGACTGCCCTATCAAACAAAAAGGCAGATTCTCTGTTCCTAGATATTTTTAGCATAAGCTAGATATCCACCTAATAATTGTCCAAAATGGGAAGTTAACAGAGCAAAGAACAGAGACCAGTGAATTTCAGGACGGGTCCAAGAACCAAGTGAGCCAGTGTGCAGAAAGCTTGTGAACATGTGCATTATTTTGAGAAGGTCCTTTGGTGCGACAAATTTTCTAAGGGATTTCTTTAAAAGAACTTCAAACCTAGATAAACAAAAACTGATAAACCTTCGTTTCAGCTCAGAAAATTACACACACACAAATAACATTTTTTAAGCTCACTCTGCCAAGGTGGTGGTACTAGGCTTCCCAGTAACAAGAGGGAGGCAGGAAGACTGACTTGGGCTTTCCTGGCTTTTCTCTGCTTTGTTGAAATTATTGCTTTTAATAAACCCAAAGAAAATCTCCGCTTTTAATAAATCCAAAGACAATCTCCAGCTTTGAAATTGTTAGCTTCCTTTTTCCCCAAAAATGCAAAGATGCCCCCACACAGAAACCAAGGCATAAATACATGAATTACATTTGAAAACTTTTCGTGATACCTACGGGTGTCGTCTCACCTCTGAAGTCCTCTGCTTACTTTGTCGAGAGTCTTCCTCCAAAGCTCTTAGAAGCTTTGAAATAAACACCAAGGGGCTGGTCTGAAGAATATCAGCTTAAAGGTGTGGTACATTATTAACCTGTCCATAGTACCTCAGTCTGATCCTGTTTCTACTCCTTACGTTGCAAAATTATAAATTTTACTTCCGGGTAACATGAAAACCACAAAGTCGTCTTTTCACTCTTTTCTTCTGATGAATACAACCAGAGTTGAGATTTTTGACCATGGATACGTGGGCTGGGATGGGAGGGCAACCTAGTCTTCGCTCTGGATGTTTACTTTTCCGTAGAAGGACATCCCTCAGCCCTGGCTTCCCTCTGCCCCTCATGCCTCCCTCCCCCGGGAGGAACCTGCCTCATTGATGAGTTAAGGGAAGGAAGTGGCCTAGCTCTGCTCCTTCCTCACCTGTACCTCTTTGGAGTTGACCTGCCTTCAGACAGCATCACTGTCCTGGGCTGTGCACTAAGCTTAAGGGTAAAAGGCCCTGCCTTGGTAGGGGGACGTCCGCAGTGGTGCGGAGCTGCTGGCAACTGGTGAGTCAACCACATCCTGGGGTTCCGTATCAGAAAGCCCATTTTCCATAGATACACAAGTCACAACCTCCAAAATGCATTTTATTATTTATAAAGATGTTTTGGCCATCATGTGCCTTAATCTGTTGACTGCTTAGCTGGTTCAAAATTCAGAAAGGAAGCGGTGTGCTCTTTGGTGGGTACTCATACCCCAACAGGATAAAGTTTACTTTCCTACACTCAGCACTTTGAGTAACAGTAGAAGCTCATATGGGAGATGTCTAAAAATCTGCTGTATTTTTTTCTGTCCCTCTCCTCATTCATCTATCTCACAGATGCAAAGTAGAAAAACTGGGGGCGAGTGCGGGACTGTTTCTAAAACCATAACACTCTTCTTTAGCTGGATTTTTTTCCTGAGTGCCAATGGGCAAGATGCAGTGGATCACTCCAGAGACACAATAAGTGTCTCTCCTCTTGAAAATCTCTCACTGATGGGCTGTGAATTTTTTTGAAACTTCACACAAATGCAACAACTCTGAACACCTTCCTCGACATGCTTACGACCTAAGAACTAAGGATGTAATCAGTCATCAAACAGATCATACATTTGCCCTGTAAACTCAATCTGCCAGAAGAAGAAAACACACCACCAGATTAAGAGCTTTTTAAAATATAATTTAAAACTATTTTGTACCAGTACAATATATTAATTTTACAAATGTAAAATTTTATCCGCTGTTAAAGCATTTGCAAAAACCACACATCCTACTTCAGCTTTATTGCACAATATCTATAAGAAAATATTAATTTTTAAATTAGAAAACATAAAAATGCTTTCAATATAGAAGAGACAATCTGATTTTAAAGACAATACTCTATAAGAATGTCTACCCAGAAAATAACAAACTTTCACAGGATACCAAGCTGGCCAGATGCTTCAGCAGATCCAGTACAAAGCACTGTTGAAAACCAGTCCAAGTTACTTAATCCAAACTGTATCATCCTTCTTCATTAGAAATCCAGATGCCACACAAGGTGGTTTCTTATACTTTAAAAAGTTGAGGCATGTCTCAGTTGTGAGCATTCTGAATATACCTTACACATTAAAAACAATCCTTCCAACTTCACAGCCATCTGCAGGGTTTTTTCCTTCATGCAGATTATCTCTGGCAACTGTGTTTAATGTCTATCAAATAATCATTTCAATTCTTTTATGCTGATAGAAAACATCAAGTTAAATATACCTTTAAACCTAGTCCTTTACAAAAATCAGTTTATAAATTTGTATCATAAAAATTAGTGTCGAGACCATCAAGGTGGCCTTCGTTTGTTTTATATGAGTTGGTTCTCCCAGAGTTGGGATGGCGGACGTCCCACTTTTCCATGTAGTGTTAATCAGGAAATAAATCCAGGCACTAAGCTGGAATCCCAAGACGGGTTAATAAGGTTGTATGATGGATTCTAGTGGGATAATATTACCCTGGGTAGATATACCAACGTAGGTATTAAAATACTGACAGCAAATCTTGGTGGTAATTTAATTCATCTCCGACCATGAATATAATCTGGAGATGCAAAAGGAAAAATGTTCATAAATACATTATCAGTGGGGTTGTGTGTATTGTAGAAAGGGCAAAAAATCCTTATTTAATAGAACAAGGATTCACTAAATTTGATACATTAAATAGATTATACATCTTTTTTTGTTAAAGTATGTTGATTCCATCTCAAGTGTTTTCAAATGGATGCCTTTGTGGCCCAGGAAATTGCCTTTTGGAACTTACGGCCTGCATAAGCAAAGTCAAATATAGTATTACACACTCGTGTAGAGAAAGTAATCATTAAAATAGTGGTTATGCACTCACAAGTTTGTTGTAGGTAGATAGAATTATCAAAAACCCAGATGCTTATAAAAGTTTGCACTATTTAGAATTTCTTCCTTAGGAATCAAAGCAGTTGCTTTCTGGAACTGCATTTTTTTTCAGAACTGCTCAAAGCACCTCACCTAGATGAGTGTTTTTTAAAAATATATATAAAGAGTCTACCATGAGACTTCAAACATCACATATTTCACCTTTTAACGGGCTTTCTATCATGCATCCCTTCCTTTAAAGTCCTTCAGAATAAAATAAAAATAAACTCTCACATTCCATTAGAAAAAAAGGGAAACATTCATGGTCTGAAAATTTTCTGCATTCCCCCAAATCTTGGTACTATGTGCAATTTCTTCATATACAAATTTTGAGGAAACCCCTGATCATCTATCATTGGATATTCAGCTAATGGACATGCCATAGAAAGTTGACATTAATTGTAGTGAATAGATTAAAATCTATTCCATAAAATAAAAATGTTCTATGACTTCAATTTAAATACATATCTGAAAAGCTAAGAGGAGGTTTTCTGTTTGTTTTTTAAAAGTGCTAATTATTACAAGTATCTTCAATACATGATGTCCAATTCTTTGTAAAACTAAACCATGCTTTAGGCACACTGCTTGATGAGTTTCTAAGAAGCAGAGGAAAAAAAGTATCACTTTTCAATTAATCCAGCTTCCTTAATTTTACTGAAGAAGAATTTCTCCAGGATATTGGCACATTTGTAGTATTCACTCTCGGGGGGGTTGTACTCTTTGCAATTGGTAAAGACGCGCTGTAAGTCTGCCATGAATAATTTCTTAGACACGTAGTACCTATTCTTGAGGCGTTCGCTCATGGTTTTCAGATCTGCACAGGAAAAAAAAATATTAGCCATCTTTGACTCCTTTTAAACCAACCAGCTGACAAAAGTGAGACGGGGAAAGAAATCTATGTCATCAGTTTGATCACATTTTCACCATCCCAATGTCTTTCTTTAAGAGAAATTCATATGTTCAAGGAAAACAGTTCTTGAGCCTTATGTTCTTCCTTTTGTGAGGGTATCCTGTGCAAAATCACAGTGTTTTAACATTAAAGGGACCATTATTAGTCATCTGGCCCAATCCCCTCTTCAGCACGAGGAAGCTAAGTAGATTAGCAGCAATAAGCACGATGAACTAAGTACTGTTAGCTCTTCCTTCAGAATTATACAGAAGAGGCTTTGTCTATACATGGAGCACAGCAGGTGGAACATTTGTATCGAATCATTTCATTACTTAAATCAGAACAATCAGACTGAGTTTGTTTCTCTAAATTCACAGTTGTTCTGGTGTCGTAGAGATAGAACTAAAATGGAGAAACAGATCATAAATACATCTGCAAAGATACCAGTGACCTTGCATGTAAAATGATTCCAGTGAATTTAGTTTCATGCTCCATCAATGAAATAAGAATGACAAACTTTACTTAATAATCTATTTTCTAAAGCAAGTAAGCCTTGCGAGACAATTGTCAAAAAGAATATTTTCCCAATATATCTATTTGCTTTAAATTATTTTACAAAGGAAAACAGTGCTTCATCTAAACTTGTAGGAATATAATGAGGCTTCTTTAATCTCCACTCTCAGAACCAATTTAAAGAATTCCACGAAGATTAGAAGATGCTAACATTTGTCTACTTATAGGTCCCTAGTTGTCTCTAAGTCTGGTTCTATCATTAAAAATTATATCAACTAGGGCCTCCCAGGTGGCGCAGTGGTTGAGAGTCCGCCTGCCGATGCAGGGGACACGGGTTCATGCCCCGGTCTGGGAAGATCCCACATGCCGCGGAGCGGCTGGGCCCGTGGGCCATGGCCACTGAGCCTGCGCGTCCGGAGCCTGTGCTCCGCAATGGGAGAGGCCACAACAGTGAGAGGCCCGCATACCAAAAAAAAAAAAAAAAAAATTATATCAACTATTAAATTGGATTAGCAGATACATACTACTATATATAAAATAAACAACTAGGTCCTATTGTATAACACAGGGAACTGTAATAAACCAAAATGGAAAAGAATATGAAAAAAATTATATAAACTCTGCATGAAAAAATAAGTCAAAATCACTAAAGAAATACTTCTGACTACCAACAACCCAAATTCCCACTATATTATCAAATTTTCCAGAGGGAGAGAAACTGACAACCAAATACACTGAGATTATCATTTAATAAGATAAATAAACTTATGTGCAACATCCCAAAATGGGGAGAAATTCATTTGCAGCAAAATCCTAAATCTACCACAAAACTCCAAAGGAAAACTAGGAAATATCTGCTTGCACCTATTTCCTTTGACTAAAGCCTTTTTTTTTTTTTTTTTTAAATAAAGCCTATCTTGGTTTGAAGTATGTCATCACATCTGTGAATTCAACTTTCCATTTTCCTTCTCTAACTGAAGCAGTTTGGAGGGAGAGAAAAACTGAAAAGTATTAAGCTACACAAAGGCTTGACAAATAGCCCAGTAAACGTGTCACCTGAGTGTAACTGAACAGCTGAAGAGGTGCTCTCATTGAATAAAGAAAGAGCAGTGGAACCGGCCTCTCTGGATAAAACTGGATGCTTACCCTCCTCCCACCTAAATGCCCACCACTTAGGATATGCTGCCTGATATCATGTTTACGATGTTTAGAAGGAAGAGACGTGTGACCAAAGGAGAACAAAAAAAAAAAAATGTAAACGGGGAAAAAGAATGAAACTTGACACAAAGACGTTTACGCAAAAGCTCTCCCCACTAGTTTTTGGAAGGCAGGAGGAAAGGAGCGATGGGGAGAGCCTCAAATACAGCAGAAACAAATCATGAAAGGGTTTGGAGCTTTCTGAATAATTACAACCAACTCTGCATGTTTCCTTTCTCTATTTCCTTTCCATTCTAAAGTTATAGATAACAGCTTCCTTCCTCTGGCCTTCTTAGAAGCTTTTGGTTGACCAAATGGCCTGGGTTACAAAAGAAGGTGACTGAACACTAGTGAAAACAAACATGGAGACATCACTAAATTACTCATGAAATCCCCAAAAGTTGGGAATTCTGGGTAAATAGGAAAGCCCTGCCTACCTGCCTAGCTACCCATGTGTGGGAAGCTTGGGCCACTCCTCAGACGCTGTACTGAATGCCATTTCCTTAATGAAACAGGTTGGATCTCATCCATATGGAAGAAAAGAGGTTTTTTTAGGGCATGGGGGTGGGGGGGAAGAGAAGAAATGTTTTTTGAAAAAGCCATGAAGGCAATGGCAGAAAAAGTGAAATTACCGATTGTCAGTCTTGTCCTCAAAGACATGACCATCTTAGGGGCAAGGGCATCCCAAGAAAACAAAGCATGGCTCCAACCAAAGAGCACCATCTACTGTTTTCATTAACGCTGCTTACGCACACCTCAGCCCACCACTGGCCTTGCTCAGTGGGGTCAATTGTCCCCTCACGAGCATTCAGCTGTGCGCACAAGTGGTGTCCAGCTGGCGAGGTTCCCACCCTCCTCTGGCTGGACCAAGCAGAAAGCTTCCAGAGGGCAGGCTGGGAGTCGGCTATGACAGACAGGACCCACTGGACCTGCCACCACAGGGCTTCAGAGTGCACACAGACAGGGCCGAAAACCGTTCTCCCCAGGCTCACGCAACCTCCCTTGAGCATTTCACAAAAGAACTTGAGGCAGCCCAGGTGACGAGGATGCCAAGGTCAGGTAAGTTTGGAAATGGACTTAAAGGGTTTTAGCATATTTTTCACATCCTGGGAAATACTGATTCCCAAGTCAGCCTTCCATTCAGAATTCTACACTCCGTCAACCCTTACTCTGATTTTCATGTACTGAAATACACAGAAGCGAGGCAGATAGAAAAGGGAAAGAAAAGCGTACGGATGTGTGTCCACTTTAAGGACCAGAGACTACTGAAATCATTACCACCACTGTGTAGAACATTCGTGTGATAATGCCACAGAAAAATCTACAAATAACTCTGTTATCGGGGAGCTAATGGGTCCCTTTCACTCTTCCTTTCACATCTTAATACCTTCTTAGCACCAGGAAGAAAAGGGACAGAAGATACAGGCCCTCTCCAGAAAAATGGCCACACAGCTGATTGGAAAAAAAAAAAAAAATTCAGCTCGTGGTCTGTCATCTGCATAATGCCAAATTAGTTTAATTTGGGGATTCTCAATTGACTCAATTAATCATTCCTTTTAGCCTGGTGCAGACACAGCAGCAAATTCCACAATTCTACATTTCTAAAGGCATTTCTTTTGTTTGTTTGGGGACGCGGGACCAAGCTTAAAATCGGAGTATAATTAGTGACACTCAGTCTCCTTCAAGAGCGTGGAAAATCAAGAGCTGTATTGATTATTTCTCCATCTAAGAGTACAGCAGTCAAGCGGCTTGATCTAGCTTCGTCTGTTTACCTTCAAAAAATTCTCAGACTCTCCAAGCATATCAAGAGGACAAGCTGATGTTTTTCCATTTGCAACCAAACTGTATATAGTCAAGGTTATGTCCACACAGCTGACTCTCATCTCCAGTGCTGTCTGCAGCTCGCATTGATGGTGTGGGCGCTACAGGGCAGCAGCGGGAGCCTAATGAACACGGCCATCCCCTCCCCTTTACCCTCCTGCTCTGATTCCACCGGCCCTCCACCCTACAACAGAAGAGTGCACATCAACCTCGGCACCCCTTTGTCCCCCACACCGCCATCCAGAGAGTTTTAAATCTATACTTAGAAAATGTTAATGGCATTACCCATGGGGAACCTTATAACTTCATAATATCCCGGAGCTTCTGTTCTCTTCACGGGTTCCATGAAGGGCCAAGCGCTTTGATGGCTCTTGGGTAAAGAAAAAAGTAAGGTATCTAATATGGAAATGCCATGTGGGAAATCATTTCAAAATATTTGCATGAGGTGAAGGAAAACAAAACACCCACCTTCACCTGCTGGAGGATGCTCTTGAGGGTGCTATAAAGCTGGTCGGGGTCTTTGGGCTCTTTACTTGAAAGGAAAAGAATAAACAAGAAGGAACAATGATTAGTTTTCTCTTCTCTTGCCAAGTGATTCCAGCTCATTTTTACAGAAACTTAAAATTAGAAGCATTCCAGAATTTTTTATGAAAACTGAAACCTAACCAGTGTTGTGATGGTGACTGTTTTCTCTAAGTTTCTGGGAGGGGAAAAAGAACACTTGCATTAATATCCTCTGGCCCATCACACTTACCTCTTCTCTTTTCCACTCGGTTTCCAGCCTGTCTCTCCTATATATCAACAAAATTAAACACTGAATGAGAACTGCTTTTGGTCAAGAGAATAACATATTTAATAGTTATCAAAAATACAATAAATTATAGCCACGACTCAATAAATGTCTGTATCTGAAGAGTCTGAACTTAACTACAATTCTTTACTTCCTCATACACCTAACAATACAAAACATTTCTAAGACTGACATTGCTCTGTCTGTTAGTACTTTTTAAAGCAGGAACTTCAACCTTTCAGAGGAAAGCATAAAAAACAAATATGTCTGGTACTGTGGGTGTGTATTTTTTTAAAACCCTAAGTCACGGTTTTTGCTAATCACCCTGTGAAAGAGTTAAGCTGTTGTTTTAGGTTGGAACAAACTCTGTCCTGGTCTCTAGTTTATTTGGGGCAGACCCTGCTTGTAATGCAAGATGGTTTACTGTAGCAGAAAGAAGACACAGCCTGGAGTCCAATCGACCAGGACTGATTTCTTGTTCTCTCCTTAAAAGCTAATGTACCCGAGATAAGTTAGTCAACCTTTGCCTCTGTTTATCAACCTATAAAACAGAACTCCAAAAGTGAGCTGATGTGATTCCTTTTGAGATTAGTTGATATATGTAAAAACACACAAAACAAACAAACAAACAAACAGAAGAATGCCTGGCACATGTAGGCATCCAGTGACAGGGGAGCTATTAATAAGGATAATACGCGGAAGCAAAATTTCCAGGTCTGACAAGGAAATTAAGATCTGCTGTAGGGTATACTCTGTAATGAAGAAATATATCTTGCCCATATAATGTCTTATTTTCTCTGGAGAATTTTAGTTTGTTTGCTTTGGTTTTGTTTATATTAAATCTTCAATATACTGGATGATCCTGGATTTGAACCGAATGAAAGTACCGATATTCATAGCTTTTGATCTACAAAAAAACAGCTGTTTTAACCCAATACAACTCACCTCTAATATACTCACAGAGAAGAACCCTTGGGAAAACTACTCTAAAATAGGGAACTTGAAACAAAGTATATGCTTTGCAATCATCTTGTTTAGAGGTTTGTGGAAACTAATTCAGCCCAAGCACAGTTCTATGCAGGCTGCACCCAGGAGGGCAGTGAGGCAGGGTACCAACAGCAAGATGTCTCGAGGAGGCCAGGATGGGGCTGCTACTATTCCTGACATTCACTGGCTATGCGCTGTTTAAGGTTAAAGGGCTTAACCATCCTGAGACGCAACCTTCCCCTCTGAGTAGAATTCTCTGCCATCAAGGTCACATATGGGGAGTGTCCAGCACGGTGCCACAAATAACAGGCTCTCATAAACGATGGACATTAACAGCTACAACAAGAGGTCAACTAAGTTCTCTTCCAGTTTGTTTGCACTGGGAAACAGAGAAAAGATGTAAAAGGAAAGCATTTGCTCCCTTCTTAAAGACTACAATAACACAAATGGAGACAGACAGGGGAAGAAGCTTTCCAAATCACTGCATTCTGGTATAATTGTTTCCAACACTGTCATGGCATTACCAAAAGGTTTTGCTTTTAGAAGAAGATCTATACATACGAATTCCAGGAATGCTTTCTATCGGGATCTGCCGGACTCCATCTTTAAAACAGGAAAGTCCTGGGTAGACTTTCCGAATCTGGGCTTGTTTTCTTTCTATCAGCTTTTTAATGATCTGTAAAGCACAAGAAGAAAATATGTTTAGTGACAGAAGTCTGTGGCTACAGTTTAAGTCAGTCTATGGAGTCATTTTCCTAACAAAATTAAGTCTTCAAGAAACAAAAGGGTGAATGCTATTAAACAGTAAGACATGAAAGCATTCTATTATACCATGCCTTTAATGTCATTCACCCAACCGCCTTTGAATACTTGTTCCCTTCCATTGAAAAGAAGCCAATACTGAGAGAACACACTGCCCCAAGGGCCCACTGTCCTCTTTAGCATAAGCGCCAAATGTTTTGCCCCCTCCCCTGGGAGCCTCAGCTGCAGCAGCCCAGGCAACGTCAGAACCTCTTCACATCCCATGACCAGGAACTGTTCCCTTCTACTCGAGGGGCAGACAAACTCACAAAGTCCCCAAAGCCTGGGAGGACGGCTTTCCTATTATTCACATTTTTCAAGGCTTGAGCCCCAACCTATGCTGTCTGCATCCAAAACGCAGCTCTAATGAGCAAAGGCAATACAACCAGGATGGGGGCCACCAGAACTGATTAGGGAATTTTGAGAGGTGTCCGTTTGTTTTATAAAATAATTCCTAATGCCCTGAGGTAACTATTTCCAGAGCAGTTTCCCTTTAAAAAAGGAAAGGAAAAAATAAAATAAAATAGCCCTCAAAAATCACCATCTTGAGATTAACCATATCATAACTGAATTTTGGGAAACACAAAACAGTAGCAGTCATTAATCGAATTCACAAAGGAAAACAAAAAAAATCCTAGTTCCTAACTGCTTGATCTCAGACATAAGGCTGGTAAATGCCATAGCATGGATGCATAATCTTAACAATTAAACACAGGACTTCATAAAATGAATGGGACTCTGGCAAAATATATTCCTGCTAAATCTACTCAGGGCTGTCCAATAGAAATATCATGTCAACCACTCATGTAATTTAAAATCTTCCAGTAACTACTTTAAAAAAAAGAAAAAAAAAGTAAAAAGAAACAGGTGTAATTTTAACAATATATTTTTATTTAATCCAATATATCTAAAATATTATCATTGCAGCATATGCTCAAGAGAAAAAAATTATGAGATATTTTACATGTTTTTATTCACACTAGGTCTTCAAAATCCGAGTGTATTTTACACTTACGGCACATCTCAGTTTTGACTGGCCATGTGGCAAGCACCCAATAGCCACGTGTGGCCAGTGGCTACCACCTGGGACAGAGCATATCTAAAACAATGCTCTGCATTTATTTGTAAGTCCAAGTCTTTTTAAAAAAGAATCCCTGGAAACGACCTAAATGTCCATTGACAGATGAATGGATAAAGAAAATGTGGTACATACATACAATGGAATATTACTCAGCCATAAAAAAGCATAAAATAATGCCATTTGCATCAACATGGATGGACCTAGAGATTACACTAAGTGAAGTAAGTCAGACAGAGAAAGACAAATATATGATATTGCTTATATGTGGAATCTTAAAAAATGATACAAATGAACTTATTTGCAAAACAGAAACAGACTCACAGACTTAGAAAAAAAACTGATGGTTACCAAAGGGGAAGGGGGGGAGTGATAAACTAGGAGTTTGGGGTTAACATATACACACTACTATATATAAAATAGATAAACAGCAAGGTCCTATTGCATAGCACAGGGAACTATACTTAATATTCTACAATTACCTATAATGGAAAAGAATCTAAAAAAGAACAGATGTGTATAACTCACTTTGCTGTACACCTGAAACCAACACAACATTGTAAACCAACTACATTTCAGTAAAAAAGTTTTTTAAAGAAAGAATCCCAATGACAATTTCTTATATGAAGGCCTTCAGAAAATATAATTTTGAAAGTTTTTTCTCTTCACCAAGGATGCCCTCAAACGTGACAGCCTAGCAGGTGGCTTCCATACCCTCAGGCAGCACCCTGAGGTGACTGGTAATGGAGGTGGGGTTCGGGGGGCTTTGCAACCTCTCTGCGCCTCTGAGGATCACTTTGGAGAAAGAAGACATTTCACTTCCGTTCCAGTCTCTTATCTTCACCTCCCTAGAAAATGTCTTCACTTCATCACCATGTTGTCATCTTTCTCTACTCAAATCCGTCTCTCATTCCACTGCTGTTGGTGTTAGTCTTCCCAAACAGAAAATTGGGGGCAACTCCCCCATCTTTAATATTTCACCAAGTTTTAACATGTCTTCCTACAAAGATCCCATTGCTTTTCCTCACTCTTACTTTGGCCCCTCCAAGCCCAGTCTCACGTATCCTCACATGTGAACAGAGGTTTAAGAATTACCCACACTTCCCAGCCCCCCAGACACACCCACGCTCAGTCCTGCCTGCTCACAGCCTGTTCACACTTTCTCAAGTAGTGGCCTTCATCACCCACACGCCTATGGTCTCAGGTGTGCAGATACCCGTGAATCCACTTATGTTGGACTCTGAATCTCTGCTCATGCTTGATTCCCTTCCAGGCCACCCCGTTCTAGACACGTGTCCCATGACGCCACCTCCGAAGATGCGAGATGCTGCTAGGGCCGCTGCATCCCACCCTGCCTTGGAGTCCTCACTCCCCACAGCACTCAGCTCCCACCCGCCACGCCACCTGTGCAAATGCACTGGTTCTCTCTCCACCCCCGCTAACCACAACCACAAGTGACTGCTCTGTACGCTTCCACGGCGGGGAAGACCCTCCATCTCCCTACAATTTGTTCCTTCCCACTATTCGCCCCTACCTTCCCCAAGGGGGTTTCCAGAGCTGGAATAAATGATACTTGTAAAAATCACTTGAATTCTGTGGAAGAAGATATTACGTGAATCCAAATACCTTCTTAGGGCGACCTCCGATCTCTCATGCATTCAGTGGTGCGCCTGTTAGGGAAGGCTGGAGGCAGAGAGGGAGGTGGCGGGGGAGGAATCCAAGGGGAGAGAAAGGGGAAGGGGATGGGGCGCCGTCTTCTCAAAAGCTGAGGCTTTGCTGCCATCTAAACTAGCTCTGCATAACGGGCTGCGAATTCAGACCTGCTCATTAAGCCCAGAGGAAAACAGGGAAAGGAGCCTGCTGTGCTTGTATTAACTCTCCAAGCACCCTATGTGGAATTCTGTCTTAGGCTGACGTCTCTGACCAAGAAACAACAGAGGTTGTTTTTATTTTCTAATTTAATAAAAGCCTTTTGCTCACTTCCACGGGAAGCATGAGAACAACTCTGAGCTACTTTAAGTAAAAGGAAAATACTTACTGAGCACCTACTATACACCAGACACTGCGTAAGGAGCTTTACATATGTTATGTCAGTGACATCTGACAAGTAACTAAGAACTGGGATCAGGGAAGTAAGCAGAAACCAGAAAACAAAGACAGGTTTAAGGCAGAGGTCTTTTTTGTTACTCGCTAGAGAAAAGTACACTCGAATGAATAACTGAAGTATCAAGTGGGACTGATGTGGGGTGACCCAGGTGCAAATTCCCAGTTTTTGAACTCCAAGAACTAGGGGGACCAAGGGGATGATCCTGGGCTTAACACATAAAGTTCACTCATTTAATAAACGGCTTCTGTTACACTCCCCTAATTATGATCTCTGTATGTTTCTTTTCCCTTAGAGAAATATAAAAATTACTATGTAGTCAAATCCATCAACGTTTCCCTTTACGGCTTCTCTTTTAGTTCATATGCATAAAAGACTTCATCCCAGCATTAGATACCAAATCACTTGGTACTTCCCTTGGCAGTCCAGTAGTTAAGATTCTGCGCTTCTACTGCAGGGGGCGTGGGTTCGATCCCTGGTCGGGGAACTAAGATCCCGCATGCCATGCAGTGCGGCCAAAAAAAAGAGTCCTCTCCAGATAACAAATCACTTACTATCTGGAAGTATAAGCCTTCAGAACTTGCAATGCCGAAGGAGAGGTGAATACAAACTAAGATAAATATGGAAGGTAATGACTAACTGAAATTCAAATGAGTGGATCAAACTAGTGCTCAAGAAGTTCGAAGAGGAAGGGAAAACAGGCGGAAGTGGTCCCATCTATGTGTGTGTGTGTGTGTGTGTGTGTGTGTGTGTGTGTGTGTGTGTACATGCATTGGGAGAGGAAGTGGGTAAAGGATGAAGATACCAAGCAAGAGGGTTAAAGCATCAGTAACAGCCTTTGGAGACTAGTTTACAAAGGGAAAGAAAGAGGTGGGTTTGAGAAGGATGCATGAGGCCAGCATGTAAGAGGCCTTGAAGGTGAAATTAAGATTTACTATCATATTTTACAAGTTTTGTATTTTACACCAATTTAACAGGTACTGACCCCCTTAGAAGTGGTGATTTAGAGAGAAGATAAAGGATACCTTCAAAGAAGAAATCTAGACAAAACAGAGCAAACCAAGGTTATGGTACCCAGCAGACCCACACCCACAGAGCCCAGTGATGCACACTTCACCCCAAAAGAGACTGGTCTGCGCAGACCAGTCGGGTTCCCCCGAGTCAGTCACGTACTTACCTCCTTCTGCTTCTTAATGATGACAGAAAATTCTGTGTATGGGATCTGTGGATTTAGCTCACATCCCATTAAAGTGGCTCCCTCATAATCCTTGATGTAGCCAACATATTTGGTTTTAGGGATTTTAATTTCTTTGGAGAAACCCTGCAAAGTCAATAATTTCATTTATACAGAGGCCTGTGCATCAAACATCCTCTCTGAGTGCTAACTATGTGCTAGGCCTGTCTTGGTGCCCAGCACAGGTCCAAGCTCTCATCCTATTATCCTGGGGAGAATTAGCATGAAACCCTTCCAAGAAGTTCAGAAACATCAAAAATCAACTGTGCAAATAGGAAGCAATTCAACATAAAAAATAAACCTAGTAAAACACAAGTAATATTAAAAAGTCTTTAACAAAAATGGCTACTAAGGAAAAATAAGGTTTAATTTTGCATTAAACGGCACAATTTCTCCCAAAGTAGACAGGGGGTCTCTAGGATGCTCCACAAATCAATAGCTAACATTGATCTAAATTCTGAAAGCAAAATTTGTCCAAAAATATAGCAATAAGAACCTTGATGTTGAGGAAATGAAACACCTACTTGACAGGCAAAGAAATTCCAGACGGGCTTCCCTGGTGGCACAGTGGTTAAGAATCTGCCTGCCAATGCAAGGGACACGGGTTCGAGCCCTGGTCCAGGAAGATCCCACATGCCACGGAGCAACTAAGCCCGTGCGCCACAACTACTGAGCCTGTGCTCTAGAGCTCGCGAGCCACAACTACTGAGCCCACGTGACTAGAGCCCGTGCTCCGCAACAAGAAAAGCCACCGCAATGAGAAGCCTGCGTACCGCAACGAAGAGTAGCTCGGCTCCCCGCAGCTAGAAAAAGCCCACGCGCAGCAACGAAGACCCAACGTAGCCAAAAATAAAATAAAATTTATTAAAAAACAGAAAAACTTCCAGACCATCACGACAGTGGTTGTTTCAGTGATATTAACACTTTGCAGTATATTCATTTACATACTTTAAGCTGTAATAATATAGTTATACAGGGCATATAGTCATATATCTTTAACGACTTTCTTTATGGTGCCTATTTCAAATTTTTGCAGAAAATTACTTGGACTTTAAATTTCTTGCCTCCTCTTTTAGCAAAAACTTATTTTCCAAGCAATTATTGACATCAGCCTCAAAGAGGACCACAGACAAGTCATTTAAGAAGCATGCCTGAGATTTCATCTCTACAATGTCATTACTGCCTAGGAAAGCTGACACTCAAGCCCCCAGTAAAACAAACCCACTGAGTTCTCTCTAGTGAGTTTTATTACGAAAGTCACAAAGGCACCCTAAAGAATGAGAAGAAAATAAATAGGAGGTTACTTATCTGACATCAGAGGAGTGAAAGCTTTCTAGTCATATAAGGACTTATATTTTAAAAAGAGGTTAATAGATTTTCTGTAATAAAATCTTTAAAATTCTGTACATTAAAAAAAAATCCATAAGCAATGTGGAAAAACAAATGACAAATGGGAGAAAAATCATAAAATAAAAGGTTACTATCTTTATATATCTGAGTTCTCATAGATCAATATAAAAATAAATATTTTAATAGAAGAAGAGGCAAAATGCAATGAATTGGCAATTCAAAAAAAGAAGAAATACAAAGGGTCAATGAATAAGGAAAAACAAGTCAAACTTCACAATAATCAAATAAATGCAAACATGCACAATTTGTCACCTAGGAAAGGGGTAAAAAAAAATATTTTTTTTCAATTATGAACTTGTTTCCTGAGCTCCCTTATACATTGCTGACAAGAGGAGAAATTATTTGGCAGTGCATAACAAAACCTTAAATACTTCTGGAAGCGCACATTCACACATGGACACTTAACTTAAAAACATACCTAAATGTCCCCCAAATGTGGTATTGGTTTAATAAATTATTCTCCGCTTATACAACAAAATTTCAGAGAAGCATCAAAAATCATATTTGAAAAATGAGACTATATTAAGTTAAAAACGTTAAATGATTAAATTACATGCAATAATGAGCCAATTTTTGTGTTTATATACAGACAAACACACACAGAGAAGAAATATTAGAAGGGTATCTGTCAAAACGTTAACAGTAAATTTCTCTGGGTGGTAGAATTACATGCAATTTTTCTTCTTTTCTTTGTGCATCATTTCATTTTCCAAAATTTCTACAGTAACTACACATTACCTTTGTCATCAGAAAAGTAAATGGAAAATGTTTAGGAATTTAGAATTACAAAGCACTATTTAAAAATATGTAGCAAAGTATAATCCTCAGAGTGCTGAGATGGAAGCTTCTGACAGAAAGAACTAAGATGCAGCCAAGCTCCCAGCTGCCTGTGGAGCTGCCTGGTGCTGTTGGACCAGGATTGTCTGGAACCCTTTGTAAACCTCAGAATTTCCTCTCTGCTGTCATAAATGAAGGTCTTCCAGAGACTGAATCTATTTCTCTCATTCATGGAGAACTCTAGTCCCCCAGCAATGGGAATTTCTCCTTAGCCTGGGGATAGCACATTATAGATGACGTTCATTCATTCACTCAACAAACATTTATTTAGTACTTACAATGTGTTGGTCATACCCTCTAGTCCAGACTGAAGCTTACCTCTGGCTTAAGGCTTGCAAAATAAATGGATGCCCCTCTTATAAACAGAAAACAGTGGGGGGGCAGAGGGAGGGTACTTATTTGCATGAAAGCTACCTGAGTGCATATTAAGAAAAGGAACGACAGAACAGGGTTGCATGTGAAAAAACCCACCTGCTTCTTGAAATATCCAATTGCATATTCATCTGCATAGGTGAGAAAGTTCAGGATGTCATGTTTTATGTGATATTCCTTCAAATGGTTCATCAGGTGTGTTCCATAGCCCTGTGGGCAAGTCAGTATGCAGACAAATATATTAGGTTCTGGAGAAAAGAAAGTCCCATATTTTCACTGGGAAATACTGGCATATTTAGGAGTATGTATTGCCAGTATAACACCAACACCCTTCTTGCATTTCTGAACTTTGAAAATGAGCTGTAAAACCAAACAAATTCAAAATCCCTGAATGGAGATACAATCATATTTTGAAAATACAAGTTTCTGGCTCTTCGAAAAGAACACACCAAGGCTACAAGCTGCTCATTCAGTCCTAGAGATTACACATTGAATATTAATAAAGAGGTTTTTGGAATAAATACTGATTATGAATTTCTGCTTATGTTTAAAGTATTTGAGAACCTGAGATGAAAAGAGCAATGTAAATGAGAATGGCTAATCTCTACTAGAATATTAACTAATCCAGGTGTTTCCTGCATACAACAAATCAGCAGTCCTTCCAAAGAACTGTATCATCACGTACATAGGGTTTCCAACTTGGTCTTATCAGACCTTTCCAAGCAAAGTCTGAGAAGCCCCGAACCTCTGAGTGAACCAGAAGACATTAGGAAGTAACTAAAAATAGTGAACAATGTTAAATAAATTAATGACTGAAATATGAAAAAAAAAAGTTAAGTACCAGATTTTTTGGTGATGTACAATGCTTAAAGAAAAATCTATAAATTTAAAGGGATGGTTTTAGAATCTCATAAAAAGAAGATGAAGGTAAACCCAAGCATCCACATACAAATACCTTCACATCAATATTTTAGAATTTGGTGACACACTTTTCTAAAGAACTCAAACATGCTCATAGGTATGTTATCATGGAACTACAGGCCCACAGGGGAGAAGGATCTTTGGAAGTCATCTGGTCTAATTCTATCCCATGTGACACTAGAAGTCTCCTGCCATCTACCTTGGAAACGTGAGCTGCTAGAACACCTCCAGTTTAGGGTGCTCGCTCAGTCCTTAGACCAATTAATTTTCAGCCACTGTTATGGTTGGGAAGTTTTTCCTATGTTCACCTGAGAATCTGACCCCTTGTTCCTTCTACCTATTGACCTTAGTTCTACTCCTAGAATAACAAAGACTGGTCTCTGCTTTTAACAACTCTCCAAACCCTTGAAAATTATCCTCCCTCACACATGCCCATTCCTACCTCCCAGGTACTAAAGCCAAGCTTCAGTTGTTCTTCATATGGCATGATCGGAAGACCCTTTCTCAATCTAGTTACACTTTTCAGGGTTTTCTCCTGTATAACAGGGGTCTCCAACCCCTGGGCCGCAGACTGGTACCTATCCGCGGCCTGTTAGGAACCAGGCCGCACGGCAGGAGGTGAGCGGCGGGCGAGAAAGCGAAGCTTCATCTGCCGCACCCCATCACTCGCATTACCGCCTGAACAGTCCCCCTACCCCTCCCACGGTCCGTGGAAAACTTGTCTTCCACGAAACTGGTCCCTGGTGCCAAATAGGTTGGGGACCGCAGCTGTATAACAATACCCTTCTAAAGCATGGATCCCAAGACCAAGCATAATAATATTCAGGGGACAGTCTGCCCAGTACATAGGAGAAGCGTATTACCATCTCCCTATTCTGGAAATTATTCTTCCATTGATATTACCCACGGACATGTTAGCTTTTCCCAAACATGTCACAACACTGACACATTGTGAGTTTGAATAAAACTCGGATAAAAAGACGAATGAAATCTCTCTCTTCTTGAGAAGATAGTAAAATGGGGAAGATAGACATATAGAACTCATAATTACATATACAACTGGCTGTTTAATATGGTAGCCACTAGCCATGTGTAGCTTTTGAGCGATGAAAATGTGACAAGTCCAAATGAGACATACAAGCGTAAAATACACACCAGGGGAAAAAACTCTCATTAATTAATGACTTTTAAACGTACTACATGTTGAAATGGCAGTATTTTGGACTCACTAGGTTAAATAGAAAATCTCAAAATTAATTTCACCTGTTTCGTTTTACTTTTTTTTTAATACGACTAGTGGCGATTTTTAAATTACACATGTGGCTTGCATTTGAGGCTCACAGATGTATTTTCATTGCACAGCACTGGTACAGAGTGATGTATTTGTACCTATAATAGAGAAAAAGGCTATAAGATATTTAAGAGGGAGAAGGAAAAGAAGATGTGTAAGCTAAGCCTTAAAGAAGTTCTGTCAAGTGGTAAGAAGACGGGCTGGAAATCTAAATGTAAGGAACAATAAACCTATACAAAAGTATTATAAAAAGATACAGGAAAGTGGGTTTATAACCTAGGGATATAGAAAGGCTTCCTAAAGAAAATATAAAATGCGAAAGCACAAAAGACTGATTATTAAGTAGATAGACTACTTCAAAGTTTAAAACTTCTTTTACAGATTTCATAAGCAATTTAAGATACCATAAACAAAATGACAAAATGGGATGGTATAGATATACAAGATATTATAAAAAAATAACATCAAGAATGCATAAATAATACCTTCGATAGGATCAATACAAAAAAAGATAAATCATCAAAGGAACAAGCAATAAATATAACCAAGAAATTTTAAAAGAAAAGATGTTTGATCCCAATAGTAATCAGAGCACTCCATCACGAGATGCAATATTTCACTCTGCAATGTGCAAGTTTCTTTAAGGTTGACAGTACCCAGGGAAATGGTACTCTCCAGCACCACTGGTGAAAGTGTAAACTGGTAAACCCACTCAGAAGGGTGATCTAGAAGTAAGTTTTTAAATTGAGACTCTGGCCATAGCCATTCCTACAGCGATGCCACTTTTCAGTGTCTAGAAATCATTTCCAAACAGAGCACTGTTAGTGATAGAAAATAACTGGAAATAAACATGAATGTCTTCCAGAGGGAACAGTTACATAAATTATGGTCCATCTACATTAGGCAAATCTATATAAAAAGAATAAAATAGTTCCATATTAGCCCTGTCCAATAGGGATTTCTGCAATGATGGAGATATTCTTCATCTATGCTATCCAATATGGCAGCCATTAGTCACATGCAGCTACCGAGGACTTGAGTGACTAAGGAACTGAATTTTAAATTTTATTTAATTTTAATTGATCTAAATATAAATTTAAATAACCACGTTTATGTACTAAAGTTGAAAGATCCCTAAGATATAATGGAAAGGTTTTTTTTCAATCATGTACAGTATGAATTCTAGTTATGTAAACAACACACCACACCGACAGGTACATGTCCATGTACATAATATAGAGAAGCACCTAGAAGGATGCACAGCAGGCTGACAATGACTGGACAGCAGGGGGAAGGGGGGATGGGATTTTTGCTTTCTCTGAAAATGTATCTGTGCATGATGTATGTAATTAAATATAATTTTTAAAGAAAAGTGGGGGGGAGAAAACGGGAGAAAAGGGAAGGGTTGGCTACTGCATGTGCCTAAGAATAGTAATATCTAGGAATCAGTAAGAAATGTGTCCTCTGATGAAACTCACTTTAACCTAGAAGTGAGTTTAACCTAGATGTGGTTGATGGAAGAGAGTCAGGCTTTCACTGTATACACCATCTTGTAAGCAGCTAATAGAACTATACATTTTCTCCCCTTCACCCACAATCCAAGGATTTTACTCAAGCAGAAGAATAATGGTTCCTTTGTAAATAGCTTCTCAAAACCTGCATAAGGTATTCTTCATCAACAGCCACTAATCTGTCATTTCTCCAAAGAAATTTTCCAGATTCCAACTGCTTGTGAGTAGGGACTGTGCCTTTTAACTTGAATCCTCTCTGTGTATTTCCTTGGTTAAAGAGGCACTTACAGTGTTAAGCTATTATATGCAAATGTTTAGATTTTTCACCCCAGAACTATTTCCCTCCTTTGTATGCCTTTATTTTCAACTATCACCAAAAGGATTCCTTTCCAAATCCACCTGGTAACTTCAGTGTTTATTTAAATACTTACTATGGTAAATAAGTATTAGCCATGTAACTTTAAAGTTGCATATTATGTCAAACCCAAAGAGTTCTTAGATAAGCTATTCTAAAACCAGGTGAGGAGCTTTAAGTAAATTCTCAAATGTTATCTTGCATGTGTTTTGAGCAAGATAAATTCATATACAAATCTTATTTAAAGCATTCACAGGAATCTGTATATAAGCTTAGTCTCCAAAATGAGTGCGTGCAAATTTTAAAGTATCATTTAGCCAAGATCTTTAATATCTCAAATCAAAATTGTAAACCTCCACTTACGAACTTTGTTTTCACAAATAAGTGCTACCACAATTGACTCCCATCACATGCATCCAATTCTATCCAGTTTTGAAAGATTAATCTTCATTTTCTAAAACCAGTTAAATCATTTACAAAAGGTGGCTTTTCTTGTAGTTTTCCCTACTCAGTTTGTAATGTTTGGCCACCTTCCTTCAAGTCTTTAGAAAATTACATGGTTTGGGGGAAAAAATATACACTGCCCTTCTGGGAAGTAATAAGACAAAGCATCCAATTCATATTAAACAGCTTTAGTTTCCCTCTGGTATCCTAAACGTGTCCAAGGCAACCTTAACCAACCTTTCCAAACAAGCTGCTTGGTGTAGCTTTCTTTGCAAACAAAAATTAGGCAATCTTCTGAAATTATAAACCAAGGACATATTTTCCAGCTCCTCTCCCTATGAAAAGCCAAACCAAATTTTTCTTTTAAGTAAGCTCCTAAATTCTGGACACTTACTGTTTCTCACTTTGGCTAGGGGGAAATAAACCTGTGATAAGCACAGCAACAGTACCATCTAAAGACACAGAGTCAAAGTTCCTTGAAAAAGAGCCAGAGACCGGTTTCAGGCAAATGTGGGCCCTCACCTTCTCTGGTCAGAATGATGAATTTGATACTGATGAATTTTGTCTGTCCTTGGATGCTGAGCGCTGTGAGTCAAAGACAAAAGCCCCATTTGTGCTTTGTGAGAGGAAACCACAGCAGCTGTTAATTGGCACCGTGACCATTACACGGAGGAGAGCTGTTAATGAAGCCAAAAGCACCCATGGCCCTGGTTTCAGCCGGCAGGCAGCTCATGATTCCTCCCAGAGATCCATTTTTGGTTTCTGTAACTGGCATTGCTTCATTGTAGCTGAAGAAGGCAACAATGTCCTTAGGCCAGCACTGTCCAAGCCCAGTGAGCACCTGAAACGTGGCTAGTCCAAACTGACACAGGTGTGAGTGCAGAATACACTCTTCATTTCTGAGACTTAGTACAAATCAAAGAATGCAAAATGTCTCAATAATTCTTGGATGCTGAGTACCTGTCACAATGACAACACTTTGGATGTACTGAGTAAAATAAAGTGTAATTTTTTTAGAATTATTTTTGCCTATTTTCTTTTTTTCTTTTAATGTAGCTACTAGAAAATTCAAAATCACATACATGGCTCACATTTGCCCATTGCATTATATATCACTGGACAACGTTGCCTTAGACCTGCCAATAATTTTTCTCAGCAGCCATCAAATCCTGAGCTACTTATCTTTGCACCAATTGCTGTATGTTTGCATGATTTTAGGGCTCCCAAAGTACCAAATGAATTATAGCCTGAAGACACATTTCTGGTTCCACTTTCACAAAAGCAGCAGAGGACGACACAACACAATCTAAATCTTTCTGACAATTGAGAATCTGATTTATTCCAGTCAGACTGCAATGCCAAGCACACTATCAATAAGACAGTCTGGCTCCTGGGGAGGAAGGGACCCATGCCAAGTACAAGCGGGAAGGCAAATCAGCCACACACACATACACACACACACACACACACACACACACACACACACACACACACTCCAGAAAGACCCACATTCCAAACCTGCATGAATATTTCTGAAACTCAGTAATAAATTTATTCAAATGTCATGACTTCCCCGACAGAATTTCTTTAGTCCTTGTCCCCCATTAGGCATAAGGTCATAAGAAATCTTTCTGAGGTGTGAGCCACCTAAATCATCTCCCTAATCCACATCGCACCACACCCCTTCTGGTGGTGCACTGTCCCCAGGTGTGTGTAGACATGTCTGCACATGGAAATGAACAGTAACACTGAGACGTGTTTTCAAACATCTCTTCACTTGCTGTAAACTTTGCCTGAGTTGCACCAGGGGCTATGTGGTGTCCCCAGACCCTGCGCTCAGGTCCAACAAAGCCCGGTAGAGCCTGACTGTGGATACAAGGAAGCGTGTACGCTACACACACACACACACACACACACACACACACACACACACACACACGCAGTGAGAGGATGCTCCTGGGTCACGCTTACCTTGACTTGCTCATTGGAGGTTACAGCGCAGAAAACAATCTCTGTGAATCCTTGGGATGGGAACATTCGGAAACAGATACCACCAATAACACGGCCGTCTTTAATTAAAGCAAGGGTTTTGTGTTTCCTGAAAGAATAAGATTATGTCAAAGTTTTACTTCTCTTGGTTATACAAATATACTGTTTGGGGTGTTCCTCATGAACCAGCCAGAAAAAGCAGGGGGTTGTTTCTTCTTGATTTTTCTACGGAAACCTCCTCCATCTCGCCAGACCATTCTTTACTGTGGACTTTTAGAGCAAGCTTGCCTGCCGGAGATGGCACCAGAGCTTCCATGGGGACAAAGGCCAGCCACCTAAGGAGGCTCTGAGGTTACAAATAAAGAACAGAGCGGGTCTTCCCTGGTGGCGCAGTGGTTGGGAGTCTGCCTGCAGATGCAGGGGACACGGGTTCGTGCCCTGGTCCAGGAAGATCCCACATGCCGCGGAGTGGCTGGGCCCGTGAGCCATGGCCGCTGGGCCTGCGCGTCCAGAGCCTGTGCTCCGCAACGGGAGAGCCGCCGCAGTAAGAGGCCCGCGTACCGCAAAAAAAAAAAAAAGAACAGAGCGTGTGGGGAGGTGCTGACTGGTGCTGCAACAGGGCCACCCCTGATGCCCACGGACCCACAGTGGGAGTCCAGAGGGAGAACACAAAGGCAGGGACAAACATGGTATGTGTTTCTGAAGAGTTTGGTCTCACTCAAAAACAGCATGGAAACAACGTGAAAAGAAAACCAAATCCACAGGTACAATTTGCTAAAACCTGCATTCCAGAATCCTATCAGGCCTTCTGTCTAAGACGTCACTCTGAATAGTCCCATGCATGGATCACAATGCACACAGGCTACTGGGTTCCATGTGTTAAAATACATTCAAGTAGGGAAGTTTACTTTTTTGTTTTTTGCTTTAGTATTATTTTTTTTAATGTAATGGATTGTCAAAGTTAACCTGTCTAATACCCCAGTAATCTTCTCAGGGCTTACAGACCCTGGCAACAATGGTACCTAGTTAAGATACCAAAATCAAGAATATTCTGACTGTGAAAAAAGTGGGACGCCTTCTTAGTGTTTATATATTCCTTCATTGCTATAATGAATGACGCACAGGATGGTCACCAGCAACTTAAAATATAAAGCCTCATTAACAAAAAATTGACGAACTGTTGAAAAATTAATCTTAATGCCTTTAGCCATGGCAATTATCGTGATGCCACTCTGTATCCACAGTGTGACGAGAGGCAGCAGGACTCGGTGGGTGACTACAGCTATCTGAGTAGTTCCTCTTTCATTTAAAAGGGAAAAAAGGGGACAGGTTATCCCTGGTGATCCAATGGTTCAGACTCGGTGCTTCCACTGCAAGGGGCACAGGTTCAATCCCTGGTCGGGGAACAAAGATCGTATGTGCCATGTGGCGTGGCCAAAAAATTTTAAAAAAAAGAAAGAAGAGGGAAAAAAGGGAGAAGAAAGAGCAGAGCACAACTTACGGGTCAAAGACAAGCCGTGTGATGTACTCCTTTGGCATCCGGGGCAGCTGATGGGAAAACACATTCTGCAGCCCCACCAGCCAAATCAGTATCTTCTTGTTGGGCTTCTGGTTCAGGGAATTGCCCACGACGTGAAATTCAATCACGCCCCTGCGCTCCTCCAGCCTTGCCGCTTCGTCTCTGGCTGAGTGTGCTGACAAAAAATTGGTCTGGGACGTAGGAGACAGGAAAACATTACACAGAGAGCTCTTCTCTTAAGACAGGAGGGATAGGACATAGCAATGCCTCTCTTCTGTGTTCTCATAAGACACACATTTGTGGATTTTCAGGGTCCCAACCAACACACACAAGTTATGAAAACAAAATAGGTAGGTAGAGCATCTGGAGGGACCAGAGTATTCTACGTGTACACAGAGGTTTGGTGTAGATCAGGAGTCCCCAAACTTTCTGTAAAGGGCCACCAGGGAGCTCATATTTTAGATCTGCAAGTCATAAGGCCTCTGTGGCAACTGGCCAACACTGTTGTAGGGCGAAAGCTGCTGCAGACAACACATAAATGACTGGGTGAAGCAGAATTCCAATAGAACTTTACTTAAGAGGGGGGAAGGCAGACTGGATCTGGCCTGAGGGCTACAGTTTGCCAGTCCCTGGTTTTTAGGAACTCCATCTGGCTGAGCATTATAGCACCCTCGGGATGACAGATCCCAGTACAGGCCCAATAGTGGCAGTCTTATTTATACTGTCAGCACCTCTTCTTGGAAGATGGTTTTCTTTGCACGGGAGTCTCCATTGACCACGCTCAACCACAGCTCACAGCACAACCTTGTGCCAGCACTCAGTGGGGTGCAGGTCAGTGTTCAAACAACAGCTCCCCATGGGAGAAAAGCCCATTGGCGGCATATGCTCATTTCACTGGTCTATGGTATTGCCCAGGTGCCCGGATGCCACTGTCATCAGTTTCAAGCTACCAACGTATTTAACAACCAGCACACAAAATTCCTGAAAATGTTAACAGTTGACTTGCGCACACCAGTACAAGTCAACTCCAGGACACTACTAAAGCCACCCAACACATCCTGAAATGTGTGACTACATCCACATTTTATAGTTGAAAAAAAACTAAGCTAGACTAATCCATGAAGTTACTAAATCCCCAGAAGACAAGTATACAAAAGGTACTACAGTCATAAGTCCCCAGGTCTGGATATCTAGAAGGAAATGGAAAGAACAATTTTATAAGAAGATCTCTCTCTTAACAACATTCTGGTTCTCTGAATTATCTCACTACCATGAAATAAACCTCTAAGGAAACATGACACATTAAAAATGGATATTTTGATCTAGCAGAGCCATAGTAAAAAAATTTTTAAAGATGTTTTGCAAAATAATCTCCGAGGCATTTCTTCATTTTCTGGAAGCTGTCAGAAACGTCTTAAACTGCTTTGCCCCTGGATAGGACACAATGAGACTGACAGCAGTACTTTTACCAGAATTGCTTTACTTGAATCTAATCACGGGTAAACAGACAAATCCAGGTAGAGGGACATTATGCAAAACCAGTGACCAGGACTCTGCAACAACAGTGCTGCCACAAAAGACCAAAAGAGGGCTGGGGAACTGTTCTAGAACTAAAGAGGTGAAGAGGGGAAGTCCCTGGTGGTCTGGTGGTTAAGACTCCATGCTTCCACTGCTGGGGGCACAGGTTCAATCCCTGGTCAGGGAACTAAGATCCCGGAAGCCACACAGCGTGACCAAAAAAAAAAAAAAAAAAAGAGGTGAAGAGATAAGAACTAAATGCAGTGCGTGATCCCTGACTGATCTTCCAACAACAGCAGCAAATGTTATAATGGACAGAATTTGGATATACAGGAAATTTGGATATGGGCTGTATATTAGGCCAACGGTCTAATATAACTTTGTCTAAGCAAACTTTTCTATAAAGGGCCAGGGGACAACTATCTTAGGCTTTGCAGTCAGTCTTCCCCTATCTTAATAATTCAGATCTGCTTTTGTAATGCAAGGCAGACACAGACAATACACTTCAATTAAACTTTATTTACAAAACCAGCAAGTGGGTTGGATTTGGCCCGCAGGCTGTAGACTGCCAACCCATACGTTAGATAATATTGTAACCTAGCTAAATTTGCTGGAGGTGATAACTGCATTGAGGTAATGTGAATGAACAGTCTCAGTCTTAGGAGATACATGCAAATATAGTTAGGGGTGAAGTGTTATGACATCTGTATTGAATTCTGAAATGGTTCCTAATGCTTCACAGGATAGAGAGCAAGACAGAGGGAAAGTAAATGAGGCATGTTAACAATTGGTGAATCTAAATAAAGAGTCTCTGGATCTTTATCATGGAGTTTTTTGCAACATTTATGAGGGTTTAAATTTTTCAAGATAAAAAGTTGAAGGAGAAATGCCTTCAACTGCGTGAGATTGTGTTTTCCCGTGATCTGACAGTCATCAAGGGGAATCAGCTCTCCATCAGCTTTTCTTGCCTTTCCGACCCTGACCACCAGGCAAAATGCAAACCAGGGTAGTGTGACATGCTCTCTCTTGGCAATACCATCCCCATTCCCAACAGCTGGAGTGGCCCGGAGAGTAGAAGGGGTCCACCAGCTGGCTACCTAGGTTCACCCTGCTGACCTCTGGCCCGAGCATCGCTGCAGGGTCCGTGATGGTGGACATGACCTCGTGGATTAATTCCAGTGGAATATCGCCCATCACTCGGGGTTTCTTGGCCTCCTCCAAAACATGAGAGTCATTCATTTTCCTCTTTTCTCCTTGAAGATCAAAATAAAAGGGTAAACGATGGGTTATTTTGACCACAAAGCACATGCCAACCAATCCAACTAATTTTCTAATAACACTGACAGGTGTGGACGTCAACCCTCCATGTAACAGGGGAGGGGCACAGTGGAAGGCAGGAGAGAGAAGGGAGGAGGTCTCACAGTAACTGCCAACCGTAGATCTATTCTAAATAGTTTCTATTTTCCATGATAATTTTTTAACTTGATATATGAGTTATTAAAGCATGTGTCTCTTCATTTGCATATTAAAGGGTGAGTCTAGTTATCACTTTGTGGTCAGAGAACATGGTCCATATGATACCGAAGGTCAAAATTTTTCGAAACTTGCTTTATGGACTAAGACTTGACCAATTATTTGTAAATTAAGTGTCTTCTTGGAAAGGATGTGCATTTTTCCGATTTTGAGTGCTCTCTACACATATGTTAGATTAATCTTGTTGATCGTGTTTGCAGGGCTTCTGTCCTTACTGACAGTTTTGTCTGCTTGATCTATGAATGAATCAGAGATGTTTCTTCCAGACTTCAACTGTTGGTTGGTTTGAAGTGATTATTTCTCTTTGCAGTTCCGTTAATTCTCCCTCTTCATATATGTTTGCATGTATGTATGTATAGATATACGTGGTCATATGCATGTCATGTATATATGTCTATATATTTGAAATATACTCATGAACTGGTTTTTTTTGTTTTTGTTGTTGTTGTTTTATTTTTGCGGTACGCGGGCCTCTCACTGCTGTGGCCTCTCCCGTTGCGGAGCACAGGCTCTGGACACGCAGGCTCAGCGGCCATGGCTCACGGGCCCAGCCGCTCCGTGGCACGTGGGATCTTCCCGGACCGGGGCACGAACCCGTGTCCCCTGCATCGGCAGGCGGACTCTCCACCACCAGGGAAGCCCATGAACCGTTTTATTTTCCTGGTGAATTTAATTTTTTCGTCACAAAATGACCCTCACTATCTCTCACAATGCTTTTTTGCCTTAAAATGATGCCTCACAAAGTGAGTAGGGCCACTGGCCTTTGAAGTAGGTATACTCTCAATATGTTACATGCTGGGAAAGGCCAGGCGAAGGCAAGGAGAACTCTCTCCCACCTTCCTCCTTAGATTACATGGTGGCTTTCTGTCCCTTCTATTATCATGTTTGGTTTTTCTTTCTTTCTTTTTTTTCCTTCTGTCATAATGCATTTATTTTTACAATTAAATTTTTTTAATTTTTAGATGCTCAAATCTAATTTATTCCTCAGGTGAGAATCCCACTAAGCACGTTCCATATAGCATTCCCGTCAACTTTAGCTAAAAAGGAGCACAGCAATGTCAAGTACCTCGTCTATACAAGATGCTTCTCCACATATTATATGTTACTTACTAAACAGTTTTGGTTGAGTTCTTGTTTTCATAACTTTTTACTTGTTGTGATTGGAGGTGAGTGAGAATATTTTCAGTCATTTGACCAAGAAGCCTTCAAATTCCAAGATTCCCCAAGATTAACATTGTGAACTATTTATTTTGGAGCTGAGGCTTATACCCAATATGCCCCAAACTTGATAGATTGCTAATAGTGATGTGATAAGAAAGCATCTTAGGCTGCATCCAAGTTCACTGGCAAAGAGTTTCCAGATTAATTAGTGATGTCTCCCTTGGATGTGGGAGAGACAATGGTGGCACCAATGCTAAATGCTTAGTACTTCATTCAAAATCCTCTTCTCTCCCCCTTTTATGTCATTTCTTTAACGTCAAACTTTGGTCATGCCCAAGATTTGTCTGAGGTCAAGCCTGTGGACAGAAATGCAACCTTCAAAACATCCTGTAACTGTGAAATGCCTTTAGGATTAAGAGATGTTTTTGCCCACATGGCAGATTACATTCAAGGTCAAATTCTTTCCCCTCCTGTATCCATGCTCTGCCATGTGATTTTGCAGTTCTTCCTATAAAAGGAGTAGGGTACATTTCCCCACCCCTTTACTCTTGAGTTTGACCATATGATTAGCTTTAGATGACAAAATGAGGCAGGTGTGATGGGGTACCAGTTCCGAGCTTAGGCTTCTAGAAAGTGTATTTCTTCTTGCTTTCTGCTGCTTCTGCCACCATAATAGGAACATATTCTGCCCCAAGGGAAGATGAAGAAACCCAATGGTCCTAGAAGGAGGATGAGAAATATGCAAGCCCAGCCTGAAGGAGACTAGCCGAGATTAGCCACCTCCCAGGCAACACACAGGATGAGTGAGCTATGATAATAAAAGATTGCAGTTTAAAGACTCTGAATTTTGAGTGGGTTTGTTACACAGCAATAACTAACCAATACAGCTCAAAGTGAGTTCCAACCATTGAGATCGTGGACGTGTACAATCTGTTCGAAGTCTACTTTTGGCACTCGTCAGATAATAAAGCTTCTAGGGCAAATCGCAGTCCTCTATGATGCCCTCAAAGAGCTTACCTGGGTTTGCCTCAAGCCCCGAAGCACCTTTACAGGAAGGACTGTTGCTCCCTCCATTCTGTTGCTCAAGGGAAGCTGAGTTTGAATTGAAGGTAACTGTCCCGGCCACAGGAGGTGGATTGATAACTGCCCCCAGGAAAAGGAAAAGAAGGTATTAAATGACTTCTTTCTTAGGCAACAAGGAACCAAGTGCACATGACACCATCCCATTCCTGCCCATCACCCCAAAGAAGTCATCTTTAAAATAAAAACTATGGGGTCGATGTGAGCATGGTAAGAAAGACAGGGTTGGATTATAACCCATCGGATAGAATAAAGATATCCGAGTCCAAATTGATAAAATCATAAATAAATAAGTGGGGAGAAGGTGAAACTCTTCGTACAGGAGAATGCCAACAAATAAGGGAATGATGGAAGTTGGCAGGGGCTGGGGGAAGCAGCCAGTATATAATAATTGATTCAGGGAAGAATCATCTGTACAGTCTAAATCCTGTGAATATAATTTTTTTAATATTTATTTTTATTTATTTTTGGCTGCGCTGGGTCTTCGTTGCTGCGCTCGGGCTTTCTCTAGTTGTGGCAAGTGGGGGCTACTCTTCGTTGCAGTGCATGGGCTTCTCATTGCGGTGGCTTCTCTTGTTGTGCAGCATGGGCTCTAGGTGTGCGGGCTTCAGTAGTTGTGGCACGTGGGCTCAGTAGTTGTGGCTTGCGGGCTCCAGAGCACAGGCTCAGTAGTTGTGGTGCACAGGCTTAGTTGCTCCACGGCATGTGGGATCTTCCCCGACCAGGGCTCAAACCCGCGTTCCCCGCATTGGCAGGGGATTCGTAACCACTGCACCACCAGGGAAGTCCCAATGAATATAATTTTGATAAAGACAGGATAGTCTCAAAGTATCTCACCACAAAAGTACTTCTGTTCTTTTTATTACAAAAGGAGAAATGGTAACACTACAGTGGAGAAACCTCATAAAGCCCACCCTAAGCCAGTGATCAAACTGCACACCAGCAATAATGGGAGAGGTCAACGTTACGTGCCTCGCGATGTGACACAAAAATTGCCATAAACCACATCACTGAGATGAGGGGCAAAATGGAAAATAGCACATAGATTAGATAATAATATTGCATCAAGGTTAAAATCCCTTACTTTGATAACTATACTGCGGTTAAATAAGAAAACGTCCTTGCTCTTAAGAGATAGATACCCACTGAAGTCAGTAAAGGGGCATGACGTTTGTAACTTTCAAATAGTTTAGAAGACACAAAACATACATATATGCACACATATTTATGGGGCGAGGCAGAGACAGAGAAACAGGAGAAATGATAAAGCAAGTATGGCAAATGTTAACAATTAAACAAAGAACATACAGCACACAGGACTGCTTTGTCCTAGTTTCGTAACTTTTCTGTAAGTTCGAGAGTATTTCCAAACAAAACCTTTTTGTTTTGCCTTTTTTCAAAAAAGCCATCATAGGAAGTACGACGTTGTCTGCTAGTGTGATTGCTGATCCGTAGCTGATGAGACAAGACTGATGTGGGACACGGACATTCTCAGTGCAGACAGATGCCCAGAGAGCACATCCATCTTGGTGTCAAGGCAGCCACAGTGTGGTTTACGGGGGACTTTCCCCGTAGCCAAGAGTGATGGAGTAAGTAAACCGAGCCACGGAGAGACAATGGACCCATAGCAATCCTAACTGAACAGCAACTGGTATGTAAAGAATCAGAATATACTGATTTACAATGTTGTGTTAGTTTCAGGTGTACAGCAAAGTGAATCAGTTATACATCTACATATCCCCACTCTTTTTTAGATCCTTTTCCCATATAGGTCATTACAATAAACATTTTTTTAAAATAAAACATAGGTGAGGAAACCACCACCCCTAGAAGAAAAGGAAAAAAACGGGGGATCAGAATATACTAAAGCACCAGGCTGTATGGCTCTCCTCCCAGCAAACAAGCCTTCTGAATTTCTAAGTACACTGGAGCGATTCTACACAAAGGGGAAGCTCTGGTGATTCAGAAGACATCTGAGTACCTTGCAAAAGTTCAGAGCCATCATTATGAATGTCATTTATCACAGTTGCATAGATGTGCAGACATGCCAATTAAGTAGGTGATTACACTTTTCTTTTGCCCCAGAGAACACACTGCAATTACAGCAGAACAGGAGAAGACAGCCTGCTTCCGACGGCAGCAGGTAATACTGACAATCCAGCTGAACTGGGTGACAACCTGAGACACAGAGATGAATCTGAAATTCCCAGAGGGTCAGAGACGTCCCGCCTTCTCCATCTTGTGTGATGACAGACAACACAATGGAAGTGGGACAGACTGGGAGGCATCTTGAGCAGGTGAGGGTCAAGGGAAGTCTTCACCCAGAGAGGAATCCTCTCCAGAAGTCCCTCCAGAAAAGAACTAAGATGACCCTGACAAATAGCTCTGGTGTCCCCGGCCCATGTTCTTCACTCGTTCCTTCCACATGCGCTCGCCTGCACATTTGCAAAGCACACTGGGGCCGTGCAGAGCAGCGGTTAGAGCTCTGGCTCTTAACACAGGGCAAGGGACAGGAATTAGACCCAGTGTGAAGCCCAGTCCCATCACTCACGAGCTCTGCTTTTGGGCAACTGGTTGCTCCTCTCTGAGCTCTCATTTCTCATCCACAGAAAGGGGATAATCACACCAACTTCTCATGGTTTGTGCTAAGGCTCAAAGACAGGAAGCAAACCTCAGGGCAAGCACTTACTGGAAGTATCAGCTATTCTCATGGCAAAACTGGGTCTCTGACCATGCAGCAGTCACACTCATAGGAGACAGAGACGTACAGAGAAAAGGGGGCGAGGGTAGCATGAGGTGAGTGCTGTGTGACTCAGACTGCTGCACATCAGGTCACCTGAGGAGTTTTTAAAGTCTCGATGTCCAGGCTACGTCCTTGGCCACGTCCAGGCCGTGCCCTTGGCCAGTTGCATCACACCCTCTTGGGACGGGCCTCAGAGATCAGTAGTATTTTTTTTTTTTACTTAAAATAAATCATTTTGTTTTATTTATAGCTATTCTCAGTATCTAAACCAGTGCCATAAATATTGTAGAAAATCAGGAGATAATTGTGGGAAAGAAGGAAATTATTTTCAAACATACAGAAGCATCTACTGGCAAAAACTGATAGAAGTAATTCTTAACTATTTATTGAAACAAGAATCTCTATATGGCATATTTTACTGAGTCACTAAGAGTCAGGCTATAAATTTAGGTGGTTTCTAAACTTTTTGTTTTATTCTTCTGAATTTTTAATATATTTTCTTCCCTTCCTTGACAGCATCCCAAATTAATAAAGTTCTATAATTAATCATACCATAAATAAATAACACTATTAGAAACCAGTAGTATTTTACATCACATGGGTGATGCCACGGTGCAGCCAAGTTAAACAACTGGTGATAGGACATTATCAAGCTTCCACGAACATTCGGAAGAAAGGAGATCCAGCCCTTACTAGAAGGCATGGGGAGAATTAGGAAAGAGTTTGTGGGAGAGATGCCATTTGAAAGTTAGGTAAGATAAAGATAGAGACGAAGTGAACAACATGGGGACAGAGAGAGAAAAACAGAACACATGCCCAGGTGCTACACAGAGCATGTCCAGGAAATGCTGACGCTCAGGTCTGGAGTTCTGTCCATGCACAGAAAAGCCCCAGAGCGCTACAGGTTTTGAACCAGAGAAACATGAAATTATATTCTATGACCTAAGGTGAAAAAACAGCACAAAAGATGTTTCTGGTAACAAGAAGCCAAGCAAAGATGGTTTGATCCAAACCAAAATACTTCATTCCCTTAGTACTCTGCTTGGAAGGATTTAATTATATGCATCCAAACTTGGGGTCTAGATGAAAAAAAAATGTTTTAATCACCTTCTCAAATGCAGTATGCTGAGTGAAAGAAGCCAGTCAGAACGCTAGGATTCCACTCATACGGCATTCTAGAAAAGGCAAAACTACAGGGACAAAAAACGAATCAGTGGTTGCCGAAGCTGGGGGTTAGAGCACCGAATGGACTACAGAAGGGGTACAAGGGAATTTTCTGGGGTGATGCAGTTGTCCTATATATTTTTTTTTCTATATTCTGATGGTAGTGGTAGTTACACAACTAACTATGTGTGTTTGCCAACATTCACAGAACCACATACTAAAAAGGTTGCCTTTCACTGTATGTATTCAATTTTTAAAATTGGGGGGTGGGGGAATGGCGAGAATAAAATTACCCTTTGCTGGAGGCAATACTTAAGAGCCCCCGTATGACACATTGAACTAGATCTACTAAAAACTCGACATCAAAATTCTGCATTCTATCTTTCCCCAAGGCCACATACAAATTACTGCTTTGGCATCTCTTGCCAAACTTCTCCAAATTTTCCGAGCATCCAAGGCAGGAATTCAGACCTTCTTTCTAGGGTCAGTGTGACTCCAGAAGTTACACATCTTCCTTCCTCACAAAATGCTCGCTGAGGCCACTGGCTGACCCGAGGCAATGCCAGCTGACGCCCTGACCCGACTTCACGTCCTGAAACTCACCATCCTACCATTATCCATGAGAGCAACTTGATGCCCAAACCAGACCCCACAGATTCAGAAACCAGACGGAGACATGATTCCTGGGCATATGTGGCCATTGACCGAGACTGTAAGTGACTTCAAAAAGATCCAGCATTGACTGCAGACCTGAGCCGCCTGGGTTTAAACCTCCCGTACAGCTGTGGGGCGCAGGCTGAGCAAACTCCCATAGCAGGCACAGCAGCTGTTGTTATTTTAACTGTTTGGTTTGCACCTGCTCTCCTCACCAACAGAGATGTAGACGCAAGATTTGCCAGAGCTTTTACTTTTTTTTTGCTGGTGCTAGTCTTCAATTCTTGATGAAAAACACAAATAAATGCAGAGTGAACTGTAACGAACACTTCCTGGCTGTTTTTTGATTTATGCAAAAAAAAATATTTTTTTTACCTGTTTGGATTCCTAGCTGGCTGGTTCTGGAAGAAGCTGAGAGAAAATCCTGATCCCAGATGGGAGAGTTTTGACTATAAACTTCTTCTTCTAACATGGACAGAAACCTAGGCACAAGAGTAAAGGCAAGCATGAGGTCAAAACTAATGCATTACTAGAGGGACAAAAGCCCTGACCACCCACGGCAATCACATGAACACCAGCATCCCATCTTCAATTTAGAAATATGCTAGTCAAGGGGCTTCCCTGGTGGTGCAGTGGTTGAGAGTCCGCCTGCCAATGCAGGGGACATGGGTTCGTGCCCCGGTCCGGGAGGATCCCACATGCCGCGGAGCAGCTGGGCCCGTGAGCCATGGCCACTGAGCCTGCGTGTCCAGAGCCTGTGCTCCGCAACAGGAGAGGCCACAACAGTGAAAGGCCTGTGTACCGCAAAAAAAAAAAAAAAAAAAGAAATATGCTAGTCAATTATGACTCAAGTGATGATTTAGTTGAGCAGCCCTGGTATATTCTAATAACAGAATGCATTTCTACAGATGTATTCTCTTTGGGCTCTGCATAGATAGATACGAGCTAGACTACACAGAGCATTACATCAGTGGAAATGGATTCCACCCAGCCCCCCTCAGGGAATCTCAGAACCAGATTCCAGCCCTCCACAGAGCGGTCACGGTCACTGTCACTGTCATTTCCATCACAAAAGCCGCTATAGTATTTACGGAATCCTTGCCATGTGCCTGCACTGTCCTAAGAACTTTTTTTTTTTTTAATTAATCTTTATCGGAGTATAGTTGCTTTACAATGTTATGTTAGTTTCTACTGTACAGCAAAATGAATCAGCTATACATATACATATATCCCCTCTTTTTTGGATTTCCTTCCCATTTAGGTCACCATAGTGCATTAAGTAGAGTTCCCTGTGCTACACAGTATGTTCTCATTAGTTACCTATTTTATACATAATATCAATAGTGTATATGTGTCAATCCCAATCTCCCAATTCCTCCCACCAGCCCCCCTTTTCCCCCTTGGTATCCATACATTTGTTCTCTACTTCTGTGTCTCTATTTCTGCTTTGCAAATAAGATCATCTATACCATTTTTCTAGATTCCACATATATGCGTTAATATACAGTATTTTGTTTTTCTCTTTCTGACTTACTTCACTCAGTATGACACTCTGTAGGTCCATCCATGACTCTAGAAATGACCCAATTTCGTTCCTTTTTATGGCTGAGTAATATTCCATTGGATATATGTACCACATCTCCTTTATCCATTCCTCTGTTGATGGACATTTAGGTTGTTTCCATGTCCTGGCTATTGTAAACAGTACTGCTATGAACATTGGGGTGCATGTGTCTTTTTGAATTATGGTTTTCTCTGGGTAAGAACTTCTTATTGAATCTTCACATCAACCCAACGAGTTACGTATTTTATTTTTATTTATCACACACATACATAGCTCTTACTATAGGATAGACACTGCTCTAAGTAGTTGGTGTATATTAACTCATTTGATCTTCCTAACAACCCTATGAGATAGGATCCATTATTGTACCCATTTTACAGATGGAAAAACTTAGGGCACAGAGAGGCTCAATAACTGGTACAAAGTCCCACAACCAGTAAATTGCAGGGCCAAGATCAGAACGTGTGATTAATTACTACGTTATATTTCCTGTCGTGTTATAAACAAACAGATCTCAAGTTTTGGGGGCCCACAGAAATCACCCGAATACCTTGGTAAGAGTATAGATACCCAAACCCCACCTAAGCTTACTGAATCGGAGTCTGGGAGAATGGTCTGGGCAACTGATTTTTGATAAGTACCTTGGACAGTTCTTATGTGCCCCAAAATAGAAGAACTATGATGAAAATACCAACACAAATCTATACTTCTAGTACTGGAATGTCTTCCTGAAAGCCTCTTTTTAAGGCACATTAATTCTCATGGAGGGGTACAGAATAATGACTAAGAGCTTGGGTTCTAAAATCCAATTACCAAGCTCACCACTTATTATTTGTGTGACCTTGGAACAAGTTCTTAACTTTCCTCTTCCTTGGTTCCACTTTTATAAAATGGAAATATCAACAGTAACTCCTGCAGAAGATGGTAGTGAGGAGCACACTTAATGTCATGCTTCAAATGGTGATGGCCCCTTAGGAAGTGCTCATTCATTCACTCAACAAACACTGAATGCCCACCACATGCCAGGTGCTGGAGGGTAGAGGGAACACAACCTCGTCTTGCCCTCAAGAAGTTTACACTGCAATGATGTAATAAAGGTTAGCTAGTATATATGTCTACTATCCTGTCTCTGAAATTTTGAAATCCAAAAGCCCTTAAAAAAAGTATTTTCCCTAATCCATTTGGCAACAAGACATACGTAAGACTACTTACAGTCTTTATAAATGGATTTGCTTTGGGGGACCTGCCCCCACCCCTAAAGCTATGATAATGTATAGCCCATGTGTTATGTTACCTTTATAAAGGTGTCAAGTTACGTTAAAACTTGCACTGAGAAACAGACCAAGTATGGACAACTGATCAAGGACCTACATTAACATCATCATCAACATCATCACAATTACCGAAAGTGCCACTAGTCTTCTCACTAATCAAATCCGGCAAGACTTTAGAAGGTCTCGGGGTGGGAGAGGTTGTGTTTTTGGAAGTGAAGACAGGTGGGGAAAGGTCCTGAGGGTCTTCTGACTTGCTGTTCATACTCAGAAGATTTAAGAATAAGGTACCATTTGCATGAACATCTACCTGCACTCAGTTGTGTAATTCATGGTTTACAGAAACGACATGAGTCGCCTTTTGCCAAGCAAGCCACCATTAACTTATGCTTTAAAACACTTTAGTATGTTTCTTATCTAACACAGAAAGACTGACAGCAACAGGAGGTAAAATCCTTACTAAGGTCACATTCTGACCTTGCTGACAAGACGGAAGGTTCTCGATGCATTTCCCCCTTTTGCTAAGCAGACTCTGCCTTCACCTCACACAGCCCTCAAGATTTCCCCAACTGGGCTTCCCTGGTGGCGCAGTGGTTGGGAGTCTGCCTGCCGATGCAGGGGACACGGGTTCGTGCCCCGGTCTGGGAAGATCCCACATGCCGTGGAGCGGCTGGGCCCGTGAGCCATGGCCGCTGAGCCTGCGCGTCCGGAGCCTGTCCTCCGCAACGGGAGAGGCCACAACAGTGAGAGGCCCGCGTAACCCATAAAAAAAAAAAAAAAAAAAAAAAGATTTCCCCAACTGCCCTTTATCACAGAAGTAAATTTCCTTTCCTTTTCCAGGCTCCTTCTTTATCAGTAATTATATAATGGGAACACTTCACAAAGCCCTAAAGAGACTCACCAAAGAAGAATGCCATTAATAATTTAGGAAAATAATCATGTGTGTGTTATATTATATATATATACACATACATATATTTAGTTATTTCAATAAAATAAAGAACAGGCTCATCTAATGCTATGAGAAAACTCTTGTTTTATATACAGAGGATACAAAACTATATGTAGAATAAAAGAACGCAGTACACGGAGAAAAAACTGAAATATCTAAAAGCACAAAAAGTATATCACAGTGGTAGGGTTATAGTGGTCTTTTGCTTCTTTGTTCCCTGTGCATCAAATTTTCATCAACATGTCCATTTATCACTTTTAGAATGAAATGCAGATACTAAAGTTTTTAAAAACCACCATGTAAATAGGTGGATGGGGGTGGCGTCGGGGAAAGGCACACGTTAAAGCCAAGCAGAAGAAGCGGCAACATATGAAGGGCAGGAAGATAAGGATGTAAGCTCTGAAGATGCATCTGAGAAGCACGGCGACCTCACCAGGTGTGAGAAGCAGTCTGCAGCCCTCCCCTTGAGCTGGTGCCCAAGATGCAAATGGCATCTCCGGCTTCGGTATGAGATTCTGCCGCCAAACCTGCAGGTACAAATCCCTAACAGCCTCAAATGTTGTCAGATTCAATGAAAAGGGATTTAAAAGGAGAAGTGGGTGGTGCTTTTACCCTACCATTAGGAACAGAGGTAAAAAGAAAGCAACACTGATTTCTCAGCTGAACAGCATAAGCATGGCAGAACTATGGGCTGAACGAACATAACACTATAATTAGCAAGTACCTGCAAGAAGCAAACTGAGTTTGCTATGGGGGAGAAAAAATTGCTACTATGCAAGGTAATTAAAATTTCTCTTTAAGAACCACAAAAGGTGTGAGGGGGGAGGGGAGAGGGGTCCTCTTTGTCCCTTGGCTTAGAGACGGAACGACTACTATAATCTGAACGCATGAAATGCTACTTATGTGGCAAATGTAATAGAGAAATAAGAAAACTGCTTTAATCTCTATGGAAAGAAGCTTAGAACAGTTAAAAGGCAGCCACTGAAATACATGAGCTTGCCCAGAGTTCATTACCCATTGAGGGGCAACATTCAAACTGCAGTTTAAGTGCTTCTGAACCTTCCTCCCTGGAGGATACCAAAGGGTCCATGTCCTGCCTCAGTCTCGTGTGCTGGTTGCCTTCAGGAAATACTGAAAATCAGGTGGCTAGGACTTATGTTCAAATATTGGACGTTCAGCTAAAGCTCATTAGAATTATCCTCTACCTAATGTTTGAGATTCGTGTTAAACTGCAAAAAAAAAGAAAAAAAAATTGTTCAGTCCATTTTCATCAGAAAACCATTTTTGCTGTTGTTTGTTTTGGGCCTCACTTTTTTTTTTTTTTGCCATACACGGGCTTCTCACTGTTGTGTCCTCTCCCATTGCGGAGCACAGGCTCCGGACGCACAGGCTCAGCGGCCATGGCTCACGGGCCCCGCCGCTCCGTGGCATGTGGGACTTCCCGGACCGGGGCACGAACCCGTGGCCCCTGCATCGGCAGGCGGACTCTCAACCACTGCGCCACCAGGGAAGCCCTGGGCCTCGCTTATTTTTAAAAATTAAAACTATCATCTTTCCTGAGATACAAACTGGGTAAACCAGAAATAGTAATAATAATAAAAATCCAGTTTCTCAGATAAAACAGGATTTCATCAATCTTTGCTCAAAGACTATAATGGCTCCTCTCTGAAACTCTGCTATCTCGCAGTTCTCCATGGCAGAACTCTATCAGACCTAGAATGCCTTTTCAAATGGTACCTTCCACCCCTGCAGACCGGTGCTTCCAGGCAGAATGAACTGCCTCCTTCCTGTCTTGCTGTCACTGCTCCATGGCAAGCCATCACCTGCACCCCCAGCCTCTCACCAGCACCCAGCCTCTTAGCTTAAATGTTGGGTTCTTCGCACTGAAAATTCATTTCCAAGGCCATTGGTGTGGCACTGCAACTTCCTATCCCTTTGACACGCTGCATGTATTTGAAAAACATTTAAATGGTTATTCACGCGTTGGAGTTCTGGCAGGTGTGAGAAGCAAGGTGCACAAGAACATGCACATTCCACAAGAAACTGAGTACACAGGAACAAGGATCATTCTGAAGGAGGCCTCTCTATTCCCAGCTGGCCCCGCTCTTGGGGTCTAGTTCACTCTAGCTGAGACGGGACTGATCCGCCAATCTTAGCAAGGGCTGGATGGGACTTCCCTGGAGGTCCAGTGGTTAAGACTCCGTGCTTCCAAGGCAAGGGGCGCAGGTTCAATCCCTGGTCAGGGAACTAAGATCCCACATGCCGCATGGTGGGCCAAAAAATTTAAAAAAGGAAATGGCTGGAGACGTGGGACGGAAGAAACAGCCACCTGACTTCTCCTGCACCACTTCTGGGAAGATGGAAATGGCTTCTGCACCACCTTTCCCACCCCCCACTAGCATCCTGGCAGCTGAATATACAAAACAAAGCATTCCCCCCCACCCCACCCCTACCCCCACGCCCCATGAGACTCAGGTGGGATGAGGCGAGGCTAAGGGACCAGTCGTACAGAGTCAAGCTCATCTCAGATGGGCTGGAAAGTACCCATGGAGGCTCCCAGAGGGAGCTGAGAAAGATGGGGTCCCTCTTTCCTACCCCTCCTGATTGTGTCACTGAGGCAGGCTTTGCTGTGTATCCATCAGTCTTAAGCCCTTGCATCAAAGACCCACAAGAGCACTCCCTTACTTTGGGAAATGGGTGAGGATTAGAGTCCGTTTCTCCAGTGGCAGTTTGTCTTTTTCCTGCCTCGCCTGTTCCAGAAGCTGTCGTCTCATCACGGTGAAGACAGAGCGGAGCAAGGTTCTCCCGAACACCTGGGCAGTCTCGTACCGTGGCAGACTGTCACAGAACTGGGGCACGTTGCAGTAACACAGCCACCTGCAACCAGAGGAGAGCACGCCATCAGTATCCCTTAAGCCCCAGACCATGTGGAACACCCAAGGACGGCTACTCTGTATCATCAACCTCAGCAGGAGAAGCCAGGTCTGCAGTGACAAGCAGAAGTATCACCACCAGCTAGTAAAACGTGGGAATTCGGTGAGCTCACCCTGCCATAGCCACTTGGGCCCAATTCTACTAGAGTCATTCCATTCTGCAGTATCCTTTAAACAGGAGGAGGAATTAAAGGGGAAACCGAGGAAGTTCCTTTTGCAGAAGAATCAGAACTCCCCCATCTAATCCTCTAAGTAAAATTTAAGGCTTCTTTAAAATGCCTACACAGCATTCACATACCTCCACAGCTTTGGTGGGAAGATAAAGATCTTCAAGACTGTTCAAAACTCAGTCAAGACGCAGGAAGTAATGAGCTTCCACCATCTGTTGCTTAGGTACATTTTCAATGACTCAGACTCAAAGTCAAAAATGCATTTCAGCATTGCACAGGGCTGGAGGAGTTCCCAGAGGGAAACCAGGGCTTTCCTGAAACCTGATCACAGTTCTGGGGCACAAGGGCTATGCAGAGCATATGATTTAGAAAGCTCGTTCAGCCAAGAGAAGCTAAAAAATCAGTGTCCACCCACAATGGACCCACCTTCTACAGGGTCACCCGGAGATGCAAGCCCTGAAATTCCCAGCAACATGGGCACACAGTGGGGCGCAGAGGGCAGCAGAGACCAGGGTCAAGGGTTGAGGCTTCACTGCCCAGGTCCCGCTCCTTGGTAGCAGACCCAAACATCCTCTTCCAGGACAGGACTGCTTTCCCCAAATAAAACCCCTCTCCTCCCTGTGTGCCTTCCTGATCTTGTTTAAGATGGGGGGCCGTGCTCCAATGCGCCCAAACTGCTGAAGGACGCCCCAATGAACTGTCAGCCCCTCAATAAAGAGTGGAACAATATTCACTTATGCTTCTTGACTTATTTTTTATCTTATTCTGTATTACTTCTTAGTTCTCCTGTGTATGGGGTGGGACTGTTTCATATATGGGGAAGAAACCTTTCATTAGTGTTAGTTCATCTACCTAGATTCAAAATTAACCTTAAAACCCTGCTACTATTTCTGTTCTCCTCTCAACTTTTCTGTTCTAATAATTCACACCCAAATGTCATTTTATGACACAATACCCAGACGGGCATCTTAAGGGCTGCACTGTATCTTGTCAAGTCGGAAGCAGCGACCTTGGGAGCAGAAAGAGCTAGGAGGTTCATTGATTTTGTAATCCATAAGGCACTTCACATAGAAATGCATCACGTTCGGAGCCAATCTTTGCTGGAAGTTAGCCTGTGGCCACTAAATGAAGTTAAAATATTTGGAGTCGAAGGGAGGCCAGCTCCCAGGGAACTAATTATGAAACTACAAATGTAATCACAAACCATAATCATCAGTTCAATTTCATGAGGCTTAGGCTATCATAAGATTGTTTGTAAATGTTAATAATATTAAAAGTATGTCCAATCTGCTGCAATGGAAGATATATAAGGATTTAAGGATTTAGACCAGTACTGTCCAATAAAGCCTCTATGATGATGAGACTGTTGTATACCTGTGCTGATACAGTAGCCACCAGCCACGTGTAACTACTCAGCACTTGTACAAATGAAGAGCTTAATTTTTTTTTCTTCTTTTTTTTTTTTAATTGAAGTACAGTTGGGTTACAATATTATATTAGTTTCAGATAAACAGCAAAGTGATTCAGTTTTATATATACACATACATGTATATATACATACATGTGAATATATAATTCTTCTTCATTCTTTTCCCTTATACGTTATCACAAAATATTGAACATAGTTCCCTGTGCTATACAGTAGGACTTTGTTATTTATCTATTTTATATATAGTAGTGTGTATATGTTAATCCCAAACTCCTAATTTATCCTTCCCACTCCATTCCCCTTTGGTAACCATAAGTTTGTTTTCTTGAAGAGCTTAATTTTTTTTTAATAAATTTATTTAATTTTGGGCTGTGTTGGGTCTTCGCTGCTGTGTGCAGGCTTTCTCTAGTTGCGGCGAGAGGGGGCTACTCTTTGTTGTGGTGCGCAGGCTTCTCATCGTGGTGGCTTCTCTTTTTGTGGAGCACGGGCTCTAGGCACGCAGGCTTCAATAGTTGTGGCACACAGGCTCAGTAGTTGTGGCTTGCGGGCTCTAGAGCGCAGGCTCAGTAGTTGTGGCACATGGGCTTAGTTGCTCCATGGCATGTGGGATCTTCCCAGACCAGGGCTCAAACCCTGTGTCCCCTGCATTGGTAGGAGGATTATTAACCACTGCGCCACCAGGGAAGTCCCGAAGAGCTTCATTTTTAATGTTACTTAATTTTAATCAACTTAACATTTACTTTCAACCAACAAGGGCCTACTGTAGAGCACAGGGAACTAGCCTATGATAAACCATAATGGAAAAGAATCTGAAAAAGAATAGATTTATATATATCAGTATATCTGAATCACTCTGCTGTACACCTGAAACTAACACACCATTGTAAATCAACTATACTGAAATTTAAAAATACATAAAGGAAAAAATAAAAATAAAATAAATAAAATTTACTTTCAAATGGAAACGCTGTGAAATATTTTTCCATTAAACAAAACTTTACTGTTTCGGTAGAACCTCATTTATCTTTAACCACTTAAAATTTAGTGAATGAATTAAAATGTGCTTTAAGTATAAAACACACACTGGACTTGGAAGACTTAGTACCAAAAATACAAAAGTAAAATACATCATTAATAATTGTTCATATTGATCCCATGGTGAAGTGATAATATTTTTATATACTGGGTGAATAAAACATTATTAAAATTAATGTCCTGTGGTTATTTTTTTTCATGTAGCTACGAGGAAATGTTAAATCACATATGCGGCTCACTTTTGTGGATCCTATTATATCCTATTTGGCAGTGCTGATTTTGTGTCTAAAAGAGCATTTCCATCTATAGGGGTCACAGATGTCGCAGACCCTACTTAAAGACAGATGCTCTTTCTGCTATGGCAATGATAGGCTATAAATACTATCATAAATTCATAAAATGTCCCAAAGTGCTTAATAGGTCATTCACTCTCCCCAGAGTAGAGGAAGGCAGCATAGATTATTATCTAGTAAAAATTTTCAAATAATAGGTTGCCATTCATTTCCTCTGAGAATCATTTTTATAGACCTCAGTTTACACTTTGTAGTTTAGTTTTGTTTTTACTTGCAAGACTAATCTTATTTTATAAATCTGTAAGGGCACAGTATGAAAACAGAAGATGAGTCAGCGTGTGGTGTTTCGGGGACTGCTCTAGTAAATGACACAGTCCAGGCGTGTGGTGAGACAGAAAGAAGGAAACGGGAATGAATGTCACTGCTCACACGCTCCCCCAAAGACTAACCTGGAGGAAAAGATTATACCTAAACGACTGGTTTCAGGTCTTCTCCGAAGAAGTGAAAGGACAGCTCAGGGATCTTTGTATGCCTTTGTGTGCCTAACGGTGACGGCATGGACGTGCAACTGACTGATGGTTCAAACAACTGTCTCTGACTTCTTAACGGCATCGTGGTGATTTGCAACCACTTTGCTTTCTTTAAAACATGAACAGAATTGGAGAACTTGACTGCAGAAGACCATGTCATCCTACCTACTTGCTGGACTGAAAATCCTAAGGTTTTCAGCAATTAAGTGACCTCTCCCAGTCCTCCCAAACTAAAGGCTAGTTACTTTTAGAAACCACACTAGAAGCTAGGTCTCCCGAGCGCCAATCCACTGTTCTTGCCACGCTCTGTGATAAATACTGCCCTAGATTTACACACCTAATTATGAATGCCCAGGAAGCATGGTGACAGGCTGTAACCTCGTACAGCAGTAGATATACAAAATCAATTTAGTTATATCTAACTTGCTCAGTATTCTTACAATGCCATCTCCCCAGTATAGGCATGACCTCTAATTTTGAGGTCTGCACAACTGAGAATGTAAGGCTAATTATTTGTCACTTTCCTTCAGCATATTCTGTTGGTCAGGTGTATTGTAAGAAGTCGTATTCCTTTGACACTTTATTTTCCAGTTATTTCCTTGTGAAATTATATTAGCACACCATCATGGAATTCAAGGAATTTCAAAATATTTGTCCAGATTTTTTTCCAACACCACAGTGATTGCTGGGGGACATATAAAGGTATATTTAATATATACTTATATAAATTATTAAGGTTAAGTATATTAACATTAATATACCAGATATTTTTAACATATAAAATATTTACGCTTTTCCTTAAGTCAGAACAGAGAGGATAAGTAATTTAAGCAGTTCTCCTGTTCAGTCTGCATTTAATTTTTTATTGGCTAGATCCTCACAGGTTAGCTTTGTGAGGAACATAATCGTTTTCTGAGTCTATTCTCTTCCACAGAGAATCCTGTTTCTCCCCATTTTCATGCTGATGTGCACTCCACCAGTTTTCCGCCCCTCGGTCCTAATGGCTACAACTGCTGTAAATTACATGCTGAACCAACAGTCCAGCTCCTGAGGTTCACTGACACGCCACGTGGTGCCTGCAGCTGTAACAGGACCTATTTTGGAGAAGATGGTATCAGTGAGACACCATGCCGCAGCGGCGTGTGGTTTTTTAAATTCCCACGTGGTCGAAACAAGTCTCGCTTGTGATAATGTTCACAGGTTGTTCCTCTCTGCTTCCCTTTCTTCCTCAACACTGCGGTGGTGGGGAAGCCCGGGGGGTGGGGGAGCGGGGGAGGGGGGGTAGGCGGGAGGCATATCTACCTTCATTCCCTTATTTATTATTTACAGAGGCTCCTGATCTCCGTCCGGCCTAGAAATCGGCAGGTTGCAGGACAGGCTCACTCAAGCCCCTCACTGCTTCCCTTCCCCACATCGGACTCCACCCTTCCGCCCTCGGCTGGGGCGAGGAGGCGGGGCCCGCCAGGACCCTGCGGCTGTCTCTCGGCGCCCTTTCTAAAGCGACCCTCAAATCGCTACCCTCTCATCCCACTGCACACACTCCAGCTGAAGAGTCGCGCGCTGGCGTTTTGGAGGGCGTGTGTTGGGGGGAAAGAATGAGTAGCATCTTCCCAGCGCCTGTGCTGTGCGCCAGACGCCAGGCACGGGCCACCTCAGGGGACACAACAGCCATGGGACCGGGCAGAGGAAGAAACAGAAGGTCCAGGAGGCGAGGTGAGAGCCCTAACACACACACAGAACTGGGGAGGGATGGAGCCATGGTTCAAACCCATCGCTCATTCCAGAACTCGACTTCTATTTTTTACGACTCCTTGAGTCTTCATAAGTGCCGCCCATTTCTTGGTAATTCCCAAGTGCTACACGGTATTTTTATTCTGTTTTCTAAAATACAGCATTAACTCCCGTGCTGCTTCACAATTAATTCTCCTTCTTGATGAAACAATTTTTCCTCTCTTAAGGGCTGCAAATATTGGGAATTCCCTGGCGGTCCAGTGGTTAGAACTCCGTGCTGCCACTGCAGGGGTCACGGGTTCAATCCCTGTTCAGGGAACTTAGATCCCACAAGCTGGCAGGACCAAAGGAAAAAGACGGACAAAAAATGAAAAAAACAAACAAAAAGAGAGGCAGATATTTTCAGGGGTTTGGCTTTGACAGATATTCAGCATTGTCAGTCGTTCACAGATGGAGTTAAAAGACACATATTTTTGAATGTTCTATTATCTCAACTCATTGTAAACAGGAGTAACGATGCTATAGGAACTACTGTTAATATAAAACTCTGAAATGAAGGTGTGAAAATGAAGACATAATTTACAAGGTTGATTTTGAAGAAATCTGTAAATCTTTACAATTATTACGATAAAATACTTTATAACTCAAATTGTATATATTGTAAAAGGGGAGAAAAGAGGGAAAGGGGGTTTTACTCATGAAATCAGGTCAGTGATCAGAGAGAAAAGCTTATCTTCAACTACACCCATTCCTCTTTGTCACCCGCTGTTACAGAAAATAACCTGGGTACAAGTGGTCTTTACAAGCTGTCGAAAAACACTGCCTATTTTAAATCGGGGTTGGGGGGGACCCTGAAGCAAGCCTGATGTGCCTATAAAATATAAATGGGAAAAGTTATAAAAAAGGTGAACAGAATGGATAATACAAGTCACTGTCTTACTTAAATAAAAATAAATGTAAGTCATTCTGCCTTTTAGGGCCCATGTTTATGACTCTTAAGTCAATTCTATTATTCTGCAAGTCATAAGTAATAAAAATAAATTCCCACTTTAGAAAAATGTGTAATTCTTGGATGTGTAATCCAAGAATATGTTTGATGTCCACCAATAGGGACATGATTAGGTAAATTACAGTACATCAATTCAACAGACTATAATACAACCAGTAAAACGTCTGAATGGGGGGCAAAAAGGATGCAAATTTTGTATTTTCTTTCATTCTAACAAATGTAAAATATCTGTTTAAAGGGACAGTGACTGTAAGATAATATATATAATGATACTATTTATACCATGCTGCTGGGACTATGGTGATCTTTCCTTCTTTAAAAAAAAATTTTAACACTATTATATTCACGGTCTTTGCTTATTTTTTTTAATGATGTCTCTATATAATAATTACAGAGTCAGTATAATTATCTAGATCAGCAGTGCTCGACAGAAATACCATGCAAGCCACACATGTAAATGTAAGCCACACGTTTAAATTTCCCAGTAAGTCACATTAAAAAAGTAAAAAGAAACAGGTGAAATTAACTTTAATATATTTTATTTAATTCAATATTTCCAAAATATTACCATTTCAACCCGTAATCAATATAAAAATCTATTAAACTGTTAATGAAATACTTAACATTCTTTTTTTCTTTTTTTGTACAGTCTTAGAAATCTCCATTCATGTCAGCCACACTTCAAGGGCTCAGTGACCACATGTGGCTGGCAACTATCGTATTAAAGAGTTCAGGTCTAGATGATTTGGATCCCTCACCCTCCAAAAACATCATGCTATGAATGAAGAGTAGGAATCTGGGGAGTTAAATTAGACGTTCTCTCTAACTGATGGGGTCCCGTGATAACTGGGCAACTCTCTGCTTTGCAGAGGCAAGTAGCAGTGTTATGTCTGCAATGTACTTTATGGGCCAAAGAAGAAGAACCGGCCGTCTGCTTACCTTGTATAGTTCTCCTTGTATCCAGAAATATCGTCGTTGGGAGATCGCAGTCTTCGTTGCGATGGAGCCTCCAGATGCCAATAGTTGATGCGGTTCAGGAACATTTTTGCCAACTCAACTATTGTTTGCCTTTCTTTGGATGGCAGGTGACTAAATTTGTACTGTACAAAGTTATTCACACCCTTAAAAGGAGGAAAGGCAATTTATTCACGCAGCTGTGCAATCCTGAACACTCACATAGTCAGCCCCATCGGTGGTCATTAGCAAAAGAAAAGACATTTCTCTATTCACAAAAACCTCTTCCTTTTCCCTCTTAGAAAACAGGAATGCCCAGAAGGAATCATGCCCCAGATCACAGTCTATAAAAAGTGACAAGACACAGAGGCTGTGAGTTGCAATTCTATGCCTGCTGCAATCATGACGTGGTAATGAAAAATTCAAAATCACGGACCGAAAAAATCAAAACCCCATAAACAATAAAATATGGCTATTTTGCAGCATAACTCTTGCTGTACTGTCAACACAGTAGCTCACAAATAATGAGATTCTTAGATAAATATAATGTTTTTACATTCATAAAGTTTTAATTTTTGAACTAAACCACTAGAATTTGAACTTTTACTATCACTCTTTCGGTTTTAGTAAACCTACCAAAAGAAAATTCTTATTCAAACTTATGGCCTTTTAAAATAATCTGTGGATTTGTGGATTAATCTTTCCTCAGAACACTCCCATCTAATTTCATTTCAAATAAAGGAACAATGAATTCTTATTTCGTAGGGATTGAAGACAACATTTTTTTCTATGAAAAACTGACTGATAAAATACATTTATTTGTTTCTGATATCATGTCTTCTGTAATTATTCTCATCAAGAAATTCAGTCCAGAGTATCTGAGATTTACTTAGGCGAACAATGATGGGCCAAAAAATGGATACTGATGAGAAATCCTGACAACACCTAATAGAAAAGGTCTATACATATCAACAGATTCCCCAAGTAAATCTCGGCTTCTTTGCAGGAATCATAATGTACCAAGAAGCCAATTTCTGGAAACAAAATCTCATTTCTTTTCTGTGCTTTTTACTTGACTTACAATGTTTTTCACATTGCTCCTGAATTCCCTCGCCTCAATAGACTTTTCAACAGTGCAAACAGAGGGACAAAGACTTAATTTTAAAACATCAACACCGGGGCTTCCCCGGTGGTGCAGTGGTTGAGAGTCCGCCTGCCGATGCAGGGGACATGGGTTCGTGCCCCGGTCCAGGAAGATACCACATGCCGTGGAGCGGCTAGGCCCGTGATCCATGGCCACTGAGCCTGCGCTCCGCAACGGGAGAGGCCACAACAGTGAGAGGCCTGTGAACCGCAAAAAAAAAAACATCAACACCAAGAAAAAGCCCATTTCATGTGTTCTGACGAACTACATGCTCTATTAATTTTTTTCTTTCCCGAACACACAGTGAATTCTGAGCGTTCAGCAACCCTAAGAGACACAAGCTAGATCATTTATTACATTAAGTATTCACTTCCGATCCAAAGGGCCCAAGACAATTCCTATAGACTTGAACATCTCTAAGCCAGCAATAAGGATGAAAATGAGAACGTTTGTTCAGCCTTAAAGCACTAAGAAAGGGGCTTCTCTTGTATCTCTTTACCTGTTCAATGCTAGGTTTCTCAAATGGGGGTTTCTTCTCCAAAGAGCCTTCAACCACAGGTTTTCCTCTTTGTAAAATAGACTTTCTCAAGAGCTGTAAGGAAATCATTAAAAAAAAAATCAGTCAGTGTCACACACATACACACACACACACACACACACACACACACACACAGAGAGACACTATGGACTCTCCAAGCTTACAATCTTGCTGGGAAAAAAAGGCCACATTAATCTAGAAAAATGGTACAGATGAACTGGTTTGCAAGGCAGAAATAGAGACACAGATGTAGAGAACAAACTTATGGACACCAAGGGGGGAAAAGGGGGATGGAATGAATTGGGAGATTGGGATTAACATATATACACTAATATGTATAAAACAGATTACTAATGAGAACTACTAATGAGAACTTGCTATATAGCCCAGGGAACTCTACTTCACTTCGCTGTACAGTGGAAATTAATACAACATTGTAAAACAACTACACCCCAATTGAAAAAGAAAAAAGATTACAAATATTTTCTCCCATTCTGTTGTTTGCCTTTTAGCTTTATTTATGGTCTCTATAATTTTTTTTTATTTTAATTTACTTAATGTGTCAACTCTTCCTCTTTTTGTTTATCAGAATTTAGGTCTTAACGATATTTCTAAATATTAATAATGTTGTCTTGCTTAATACTAATAATATCATAAAGGTATTACAAAACCTTAAAAAAAAAAAAGAGGCCACATAATGGAGCTGGGCCAGGCCATACCATACCATGCTGTCTTCCCACATACAAAAGGAAAAAAAAAAAAAAAAAAAAGGTTGGCAGAAGAGAAATTCCAAATAAGTTGCAAAGGCAGTAAGTGCAGTATAAAGCCCAGAGGATGAGAGCTCAGAAGTCTGCCTTACCGAGGGAAGATGTCACAGAAGAGCAAGGGTATAAACTGAGTCTGGAAGGGAGGACAAACATGAAACAAAACAAGAGGATGGAAAAGCATTTGCAGGAAGGTGAGGTAGGAGGTCAGCCTTGGAGGGAGTTTAAGGGCTCAGTACAGTTGAGGCTGTATCAGTTGGAGGTTAGAAGCCCCATTGAAACTTTGATGTTATTTTTTTCCTAAGATATTTAATCAACCAAGATGTGGATTAAAGGTAATACGTAAAAGTAACAAATTTAGCATTCTTTTTTGTTTGTTTGTTTTTGTCTTTTTGTTTTTGGTGGTGCCTTCTGCATGCACGCTGCAATCGTGACGTGCTAAAGAAAAATCTTAGTTCCCTGACCAGGGATTAAATCCGCGCCCCCTGCAGTGGCATGAATTCCACTGGACCACCAGGGAATTCATTTTAACATCTTATTTTGAGACATTTTAAGCTTAGGCTTTTCTCTGAAATACACAGTATCTCACACCACACACCCACCCACACACACACACACACACACACACACACACACACAGCCTTCAAAGGGAAGCTACCATATTCTATTTATCTTAATTACATGTTAGTAAATCCTTAGGTCAACAACATGGGTGACTACCAGGTAACGCAATTTGCCTTCACGCCCATGACCAGAGCTGGGAGAAGCTAAACACTTTTCATGTTCTGGGCAGCCGGGAGCACACAGCAGCGGCACACCTTTCCTGCTCACTCGCCCTTCCCCACTCTGTTCGTGCCTTCTGCTGACCCAGAGGCTGGTGGACACTGCACCCTCTGCACACGCCCATCCAGGCCACTGCAGGTGTTGGATGGCCTGACTTAAACCCCTGAAAGGCCGAGGTCCACTGTGTGCGCAGGGGCTGTGTGGGACGGCTGTGGGTCGCACACATAATCCAGGGCCCAGGCTCTTCCGGAAGGAATTCCGTAGGGCTCTCAATTGGCAACTTTCACTGTTGAGGTCTTTTTTCATTTCCTCTCCATCCACAGAATGCGGGCCAAGTGTTCTGGCATCTCAACGTCCATAAAACAAAAAACGTCGCTCTTAATCCCTGCCATTGGAATTTAAAGCCCTCAAAGAGCAAATATCAGAGAGTAAAAAGAACGCGGAACCACTCGTTAAGACCTAGTTTGAAAATAAATTTGATCTTGAAATTCTTCACCTTCAACCTTTGCTTGAACCTTCAGTAACCTTTACACATGGGCCAGTTATGATATACGACCATGCATTCATTCATTCACTCACTCATTTATTCATGTATTTATTACATATTTATTTATTTATTACACATTATTTACATCTTTCTCTCCTTTCTCCACTGATTGCCTTTTCAATAGAAACAAAACATTGCAAACTTTCTCCCAGGAGTTAGTGGAAACAGACGAACCCCCAAGGTTGAAGAACACCCTGTATGCCCCCTGAGCTGGGTCTTATAAGGGCCTCATTTCCTTCTAGAGGTGCCATATAAATTACTCACATGTAGTATTTGCTGATCTTATCAATGTATCATGCCCATCTTTACAAAAATAAAGGTGCCAAATGATAAGTTGTCGTATGTGTTTCTAAGGATACAAAAAGACTGATTATCAAATTTAGATACAAATAATTCTGGCTGCCTACGTTTTTGTCCAGTTAAAGTAAGACCATTTGGGAACTTGACCCACTGAGGGTTTCAATTTGGAGGTAGACGGATGAACTGGGGAGGTGTCGAATCTCCGCTTCTTCATCTACAAAAGGATGAAGCTGGGATAAATAGGCGTATACGAAGACTTTAATAATAGCAGCAAGCATTTGCTTCCTGACTTTTGCCAGGCACTCTCCCTGGTTCTTTATCCGTATTACCTCATTAATGCTCCTAACAACCTCTTGAAGTAGTTGCTATCATTGTCTATAGATAAGGAAACGCGACTTGCCTGAGGTCACATTCACTAAGTGCTGAAGCCAGGATTGGGACCCAGCTATAGCTGAGCTCCAGAAGAACCACGCTGACAAACACTAGGATAAAATGAGCTTCAGGAAGCAGCTTTTCACCGAGTTCATTTTCAACCTCTAAGGCAGAAGAAGCTTCCAAAATGCTACTAAAATGCACAATACCATTTTAATTTAATTATGGAGACATAAGAGACACAGGAACTCCTCTTCCAAAACTAAGAAACGGATGATTTATAACTTATTTGCCCCAAGAATGACTTTGGGGGAGGAGAGGGGAGAATGCTGAATATTTTGGATTTTGTTCTCAAGAGCAAAGATATTTGCATGGCTAAAGATGAGAGAGGTAAAAAAGGGAGAGAGAAAACACACTTCAAAGCGGAGCAGTGTTTTCTGGCCTGTTGGTTGGTTATAAACAGAACCTAGAGGAGGCCGACAGGATGGAAACCTTCCCTTCCAGCAGGGCGGTGAGGAACCGCCCGCCAGGGAGCTGAGTTCCAAGACAAATAATAGCTGCAGTCATGCAGACGTTGTTTTCCTTCAACTAAGGCCTTTTTCCAAAGAAGCTCTAAACAGTATGAACCTGCCAGGGTTCAGTCCAGATGACTCAGGCCTCACGGTCATGTCAACAAGTTGTCACCTGAAGCAGCCTGGCGCCTGCTAATGGCTGTGGTCTCTCTCCCTTGCCTTCTCCTCCCTCCTCCTACACCCCGCCCCAACATTTACCGTTTTAGTGTTAACAGCCCCACGTGACTCCAAAAGTTGAAAATAGAATTCCCTCTCCCACTCCTGTCCCCCATCGACCCCCAAAACCCCAGGAGTACAATAAAAAGCAAAAGTTAATAAAAGGGGAAAAGGGAAAATTACATATTTCAAGTAAATTCAGACCCCTCTGCCCTCACCAACATTCTAAGAATTGGGTATAAAATTTGCCCTGAGATTCCTAGCAGCCAAAGCAAAAGAGGAAACTCAAAGGAAAATGGATCTCTCCTTGTCATACAAAATGAAGCCCAGCCCTCATTAGGAGAGGCAAACTTTTCCTGGCTGTAAGCCCCGAGGGGAAGGGGAGTGTTTGGGGTTTTGTTTTTGTTTTTAGAGATCCTTATAAGGGTTACACAATACAACATAATCAACAGGGCCCTCAGTAGCAGGTTCTGGGGCTTTTTAAATTATTCCTTCTGTCGGCCTCCTTTGTGAATCTATTTTTGGCAACCTGAATTTCCTCTCTCCACTTTCCCACCCCCGGTTTCCCTCCCCAGTCTGTCAGTCTTGATCACCATCACCAGCGTGGCGAGACCCATATCAGTGGGAAAGGAGGGGCTTGGGACCCAATGGAGCTGAGGCAGAGCCATGAAGAGGCAGAGGCGGGGAGTGGCAGCAGTGCTAGGTGACTGGTGTCAACAGGCACAGAGAACAGCAGTAAGACGCCAAAACAAATCTGGAAATTCTTGATTCCTCCCCTTGAAGAGTCGAGGTCTTAGCAGCATCCCTCCAGCCACTTCTCCTGCCTCCCCCTGCCGCCTGGGCCTCACCATGCTGAGGGGTCACGTCCAGCTCACTCGTAACACGGTCTACGCGCCCCTGCCTGGAAGGCGCTTCCCCGGCCCTTTTCAGGGATGGCTCTCATGCCCCCGCTGTGGTTTCTGCTCAACTGTCATCGCAGACAGGCCTTTCCTAACTGCTCTTCCTTAGCACCAGGTCGCCGCAGCCCCCCGGCATCCCTGCCATTCTGATGCCACTTACCCTGCTTTGTCTCTCTTGACAGCACTTATCACCACCTGCAAACATACTGTTGACTTGTTGATTGTCTGCCTCTCTTACTGAAATGTAAACTCCATGAGGGCAAGGACTTTGTTTTGCCCACTGATCTATCTCTCATGCCTATACGAGTGCCATGCATAGAGCAGGTATTTGCTAAGTCCTTGTTGGATGGATGGATAGGCAATGGAAAGAAATCTGTAAGCACATAAAGATATTCAACTCTGTGTACAAGTAGGAAGGCTCTCGAGGAGAGTGATGTGCTCAAAGTACGGTGGTCATTTTAAAGAGTCCCTCACGGAGAAACACATGCTTCTGCAAACCCGAGGGCCAGAAGACATACCTAAGCTGAAAGCGTTCCCACGTGACCTGGCCCATTGATAATGAGCATATTTGAACAGTGAGAGAAAGAAGAAAAGCCCTTCAAAATGTGGAAGTCTCACCTTGAATAGGTAGAAATATACTTGTTTGGTATCTGCATCTTCTTCCTTGTGGACACAGGTAAAGAGATATTCCACATCCAACACGATTCCCAGGAGTCTGTTCACTTCTTCCTCTGACACATTCTCCAGGTGGGAAACGTGAGCGGCTTAAGAGAAAGATCAAAGGAACACAGGTGAGAAGTAGATGGAAACCACCAACAGTCTCCATTTTAAAATGGAACATTTGGGAATTCTCTGGCGGTCCAGTGGTTAGGACTCCGTGCTTTCACTGCAGAGGGCCCGAGTTTGATCCCTGGCTGGGGAACTAAGATCCCACAAGCCGAGTGGTGCAGCCAAAAAATAAAAATAAAATAAAAATAAAATAAAAATTGGACTTCCTGGGTGGCAAAGTGGTTAAGAATCTTCCTGCCAATGCAGGGGACATGGGTTCGAGCCCTGGTCCGGGAGGATCCCACATGCCACGGAGCAACTAAGCCCGTGTGCCACAACTACTGAGCCTGCACTCTAGAGGCTGCGAGCCACAACTACTGAGCCTGCGTGCCACAACTACTGAAGCCTGCGCGCCTAGAGCCCGTGCTCCACAACAAGAGAAGCCACCGCGATGAGAAGCCCATGCACCACAACGAAGAGTAGCCCCTGCTGGCCACAACTAGAGAAAAAGCCCGCGCGCAGCAACAAAGAGCCAACACAGCCAAAAATAAATAAATTTTAAAAATAAAAATAATAAAATAAAATAGAACATCCTCTCCCAGGAACCTTCTGGAATGTCAACCCATCAGACTGCACTGTCAATAGAGGAACTTTCTGAACCCCCATAAGACTGATATCTTCACACAAAATCTACTTATAATTATAAGAGACCACCACCTTGTTAAGCACGAGCCTCCCCCTCCAACACTGAAAATGACGAGCGGCTAATGTACGGTTTTAAGATCTGGAACTTGCTGGCACCAAGTCTGGGTATGACGGTGTTAAATTCTTATATGTTTCCAAATAAGCCGATTTTCATCGTGCCAAGAGGGTCCTGTGGTCCTACAGGCTGGATCCAGGATTTGAGGACTGCGGGTTCAGAAGGACCCCAAAACCAGGCTCCCTAAAGGTTTAGCTCTAAGTCCTGTGACCAGTTCTGGTGGCCAAGAATATCATATATCAGGAAAGACCAAAAAAGAGTATCAGTAAAAACTGAATGAAGGTCCTTTTCCTCAGCCCTCCTGAGATGCAGTGAAACCTCACTATCTCTGCAGCAAAGCCCCAAGGCCCGAGTTTGAGATTCAACGTCCTGCACGGTCACGCTCCAAACCCACCTTTCCTACCTTTATTCTGTTGCCTCACTATCATTAAGTGGCATATCCATCACCCTCCTCCCCTCCCACACCCCTGTCCTCTCTTCTTCCCAAATCCAGCCCATTTTTCAAGATGAACATGTTTTATCCTCAAAATAATCCTATGAAGTAGGGATGAGTAGCCCCATTTTATGGTTGAGGAAACTGAGGCTCACAGAGACTGAATGCTGTTTCCTCCAATGTCAATTGGCCAACAAGGCAGAGCTGGGGTCTGAAAGCAAAGGATGTTTGAACCAAATTCTGAAGCACCCACACACATATTTTTTGGATGATTAGGTGATTCACTTCAAACCCCTTTCACTTGAAAGGGACTCTCTCTAGGTAAGCCATCCAGTACCCAACCAGGAGCCCAGGAGCACCTTGGGCGGGACCGTGGCTCTCAGGTCTGTGTCCCCAGAACTAATCACTATGTTCACTGTGCCAATAGGCACTGCCCTTCAAGAGCGATCCATTTCAGGTATGTTGACTGAAAATGCTTGGACCTAGAAGCACTTGAGATGACTTCTAAGGAAAGATTAAACTATGGAGAAGGGTAGGCTTTTCCTTGCCTTTTTAAAGGGAGTTGGAACTGAAGATTCTCGAGGAACAATCCAGGTATCAAGCATGGGTCAGGCTACTCCAGAGACCAAACCATGAAGCCCAGTCCGAAGTCTGGGATAGAGAACGCAGCTGGTACCCCACCCAGATCCCCTTCCCTTACCACCTCAGAGCACATCTCCTGGCCTCCAACTGCCGGCAGCTCTATTCCCTCCTGTCACCAGAATCTGCTCTGCCACCTACACGCCCCTCAAGAGCAGCCTTCAAGTTAGCGTATAAAGACCCCAGTTGCCTCGCCCCTCGGGGGGAAGAACTCTGAGCTAAGTGCTCCAGACCAGCTCTCACATCTTCCCCACAGAATTACCCACCTGTTGCCCACAGCGGGAACTGGCTTAATAATGCACCCGTATCGGCCACCTTCTCCTCCTGGTCTCACTTTCCCACTCCCCTACCTCCATCCCAAATAAACTAGGACTTGCACTCAGATCCTTGTCTTTGACTCTGCGCCTGTGGGAGCTCAAACGAAGATATCCGATCAAAAGCATTTTCAGAGAGGTAAGAGGATTACATACCAAGAGGGTGGGCCTTCCACGCGTCCATGAGGAAGCCAAGGGATTCAAGTTGGAGGGGCAGAGGCCACCCACCTTTCATTCCTTTCTAACGCAGAAAAGCAATGGAAAGGCAGAGGGAAGGGCCCAAGTCACGGGCCATTGGTGATGAGCGTAGGTGTGCACACACCTACGTGTGCACGGGTGTGCACCTCTAGACAGCGTTTCTAACAGGGAAGAGGGGAGGAAGGAAATCTGGTGAGGTCTGCCTTAGGTACCATAGATACATCCACAGATACATCTCAACTTGACAACGCCAACACTATATTACTACATTATGTACACACGAACGTCAGTATTCAAATCTATTACTTTCTACTTGGCTCTACAATATGTGGCTTCATCACTTTCTAATAGATGCCCTTTTAGGTAGAACATTGGCTGGGTCATCTTGTTTTCTCAGGAATGCAAAATTTTCTTTGAGGTTAGTCTGAAGCCTTTGGGAGACAGGCCTTATTCTGACAAGTAGGTCAAAATTTTTATGTCACTTATTTACAGAAACAATTTTATTTAAGACTGTTTTGGTCTTGTAATGTTTTAATCTCTTTCCAGTGACAAGTTATGAAAGCAGTCAGTCTCCAATATAATATAAATGCCTTCAGGTTCTCCAAAATATGAAACAGTCTAATTAAGGTGCTAACATATAGTGGCTTTAACTCGTAGAAATATACGCCATGATTCACTTTTGAAACCAGTGGTTCACTTTCTGTAAGCCACAAACGCTTTGCCCAGATAAATCCTTAATCAGAATTTAGAAAGAGTTGCTCTGTCTAAACAGAGGTTGAAACAGAGGTTGGAAGCTCCAATTTTCAAAATGGAGTGGGAGGTGGGTGGGGCCCAGCATCCCCTCCCCTTGTTGGGGCTCTAAGCTGCAGGGTTTGAAAACCACGATATTCTGAAGAGACTAGATGAAACTTAAAATGCTTAAGACATGAGACCTGAGGAGGTCCATTTCCTTCTGATTCTGTGCATAAGGAAATCCATAATCTCTCCTCCAAGCTCTGTGTGTGACCCCAAGTACAGAGGACTAGAGCTGGAGATATGGGGAAATGGAAAGGAAGCTGCAGGTTCCCAGAGGGAGGAAGGGCGAGGCTGTGCTGGACAAATGGGGGTGTTCCTCACAGCCGAGAGGGTAGGAATCTTCCTCCAAGAATAAAGGAAGGGTGGGTCGGGAGGTGAAGGGAGCTATACTGAGGCAGAAGGATGACAGTGCACGAAAAGGGTTAAGCTTCCTAGAATGAATGATGGGGTGGGGTGGGGGGAAGATTAGATGAAAACAGAGGGAGTGGACCATCTACTTGAGAAGGAAAAAAGCAGCTCTGGACAAGTTGCCATGAAAGAGAAGCTTCCGTGTAGTGAGAAAGCCGGCACGGGCAGATACAACCACACTGCATCAATGTGTAGTCGTCTGCACCTGCCCGTTCACAGACTCTCCAAGCATGGGCCCCTTTCACCAACACTCCTTTTCAGTCTCTGAGCATCTAGCACTCAGCTTTTCCCTCTCATCAAATCCACATCACCAGCTAACGTCTCCTGCAACCCGAATCATCCATCCCCACACCCTACCTCACCACCTCGCCATCCCAACAACCAGTGCACCACCATCCTGGCAAACTTGACTGCAGGATTAAAATCCTCAAGGCCATCCTCAAAACAGCAACTCCCTCTTGCCAAGGAACCTGGCACTCCTTCACTGTCCTTCTTCCCCCAACCAGTGCCACCACCGGATGGACGCAGCTAAGCTTTCCCACCCCTACCTCTGTGATCACTGGGATCTCAAGCCCACGGCACAAAACAACCCCCAGACTGCTCTACTGCCATGGGAGTCTCCCTAAAGCCCCACTGTCCTCATCAACCCCATCTCCACCAAATCCAGAGACGTCTCCTGACTCCTGGGGGCTGCTGAGCAGAATTAGATAGCCCCCACAGTCAACACCACGTCATGCCAACACCCAGATACACTTCACTCTAACCGTAAAGCGAAACTACTTACTGAACTCGTATTTAACTAAAAAGAGCCACTTATTATTGAAAAAAAAAAAAAAAACCTCTTAATGTTTTCCAAAGAAACCTTTTTGATGCAAATAAGCTCCCTTCGATGAACCAAAAGCATATTTTCTTGAAGAGATATGCCTCTATTATTTACAAGCCTGGAGGCATATATTAAAAAAATAAAAATCGGACTTCCCTGGTGGCACAGTGGTTGAGAGCCCGCCTGCCGATGCAGGGGACGTGGGTTCCAGCCCCGGTCCGGGAAGATCCCACATGCCGCGGAGCGGCTGGGCCCGTGAGCCATGGCCGCTGAGCCTGCGCGTCCGGAGCCTGTGCTCCACAACGGGAGAGGCCACAACAGCGAGAGGCCCGCGTACCGCAAAAAATAATAATAATAAATATCTGTAAACTACAATGTACAAATCTATAGCAGTTAATCGGCCACAGAACCCATAACACTGAGTCAATGCCATTGAAAGCTTTGATACATGTTCCCTAATGCATCCTCCCAATAAAGTTTGCATCCATGTGCAGCCTATCAGCAGTGTGCTAGAATACCCCTTTCCCCACGCTTGCCAACAGTGAAGAATCATGCTCTGTCATTTCATCAGTCTTTTGAAAATTAATCAGGGTCCCCCACTGTTTTGATTTGCATTCGCTGGAACGCCCTTGGAGTTGTTTGTTTTTCATGTTACTGGCCATTTGTATTTGTTCTTTTGTGCACTACCTATTCACGCCCTCTGCCTGCTTTTTTAGGATGTGGGTCTTTTTCTAATTGCTTGAAAGAGCTTTCTGTCTATCCTCCTGAATTTCACTGGGGTTTTTGTTTGTTAGGTTGTGGTTTGGTTATATAGGAATTTTACATTTTTCAGAAAGTCAAATCTATGTCTGGCATTTCTTTAAGGTCTTGCTTGCAAAGGTCTTTCCCATAGAACCAAAAGATGACAAAAATGTATTTTCTCCTAGTTCTTCGACAGGTTTGTTCTCAACATTTAAAACATTCCTCCACTGAAACATCAATATCATAAAAGACCAAAAAAAAGAAAAAAAAAAAGGCAGAGGAACCGTTCCATGTCGGAGAAGACTAAAGAGGCTGGCTGTGATGTTGTGATTTATATAAAGAAACATATATTTGGTCTTTGTCTCCTTTCCTAGCACAGTTTCCTAGTAAACTTTCCAAATCTCTTGGAATTTCATAAGTAAAGGTGAAAGGAGTGTCTGTTGTTATTCCTAACATGTCCCTTTCGACCACACCTGAGCTTCTGTGAATGGGCTTTTGGAAAGCCCCTACTGATGGGGATTGGTTGCCAGGGGAACCAAACCCCTGTTGAGAAGGTTGGAACTCAGCCAGCCCCCTCCACCTCCCCAGGAGAGAAGGGGGTCTGGAGGCTGAGCTAATCACTAATCAATCACTATGCCTATGTAAACAAGACCTCCGTTAAAACCCCTAACTGAAGGGCATGTGAAGGTTCCAGTAGCTGAAGCCTGGAGGTGCTGGGAGGGCAGCTCGCTTGGACACAGCAGAGGAGCTTTGGGCTCCTTCCACCCCACCCTGCTCTGTGCATCTCTTCCATCTGGCTGTTCCTGACTTGCATCCTTTTTATAGAAAGCCAGAAATCTAGTAAGTAAACTGTTTTCCTGAGAACTCTGAGCCACTCTAGAAAGTTATCCAACTCGAGGAGGGGGCCGTAGGAACCTCTGATACACAGCCGATCAGTCAGAAGCACGGGTTAGGACCTGAGCTTGGGATCGGCATCTGAGCCCTTACCCTGTGGGGTCTGTGCTAACTACAGGCAGATCGTAGCAGAATCCAGTTAAGTCGCAGGACACCCAGAGAGCTGGAGAACTGCTCGGTGTGGAAAAACCTGCACATCTGGTGTCAGAAGCCTTCCGCAAGTGCTGGGTGTGAGAAGACTCACTGTTTTCCGTTCACATGACAACTAAATACGTATGTAGTTCTAGACTGGGTGCTTAATGGAGAGGAAAATACGCTTGCAAAGACATTTTGGGGTCAACTATAAAACTGAAATACAAGCAGTAGATTAAGTATTACATTAATGTTAATATTTCCTGAAGTTGGTAACTAAACAGAGGTTATATAAAAGAATATCTGGGAATTCCCTGGCGGTCCTGTGGTTGGGACTCGGCGCTTTCACTGCTGTGGTCCAGGTTTGATCCCCGGCCGGGGAACTAAGATCTTGCATGCAGTGTGGTGTGGCCAAAAAAATTAAAAATTTAAAGAAAAAAAAAATCCTTAAATTTAGAAAATACATACTATGTATTTAAGAGGAAAAAAACAGGATGTAAATGCAACTTATTCTCATATGGTCCAGGAAAAAAGTATAATACATACAAATACACACACACACACAGACTCGTATATATGATATCAGTCTGTGTGTGTATCTGTGTGTGTGTGCACATGCACGCACACGCAAACATACATATGAGAGCAAATGACAAAGCAAATAGGGCAAAATGTTACCAATAGGTAAATCTGGGCAAAAGATACATGGGATGCTCCTTGTTACTATTCTCATCATGACTTTTCTGTAAGTTTGAAATTATTTTCAAATAAATAGTTTTTTTAAAAAATCATTCTTCCATCTAGAATTTGATAATCAGATGTAAAAGGACCCTACTTTCATTTCAAATTGTCTTCCAAGAGCCTGGTACAAAGCATCAATATAATTACCCAAGAATGGCCAACCCTTGACCTGTGGGAAAAGCTCCCTTCTGCTGAGCGCTGTTGCCCACAGTGTCCAGGGCATGGGGGCGCAGGGGGACTTTCAAATACCCTAGTAACCACTTTATTTTTTCTTATAATAGATGGTCAAGAAACACTTATTTTATATTTTTTAATTTGTTTTGGCCGCTCCACACCGCTTATGGGATCTTTTCTCCCCGACTAGGGATTGAACCTGGGCCCCCGGGAGTGGACGCACGGAGTCCTAACCACTGGACCACGAGGGAAGTCCCTAGTAACCACTTTAAAAAAGGTAAAAAGAGAGCTTTCCCTGGTGGCGCAGTGGTTGAGAGTCCGCCTGCCGATGCAGGGGACACGGGTTCTGTGCCCCAGTCTGGGAAGATCCCACATGCCGCGGAGCGGCTGGGCCCGTGAGCCATGGCCGCTGACCCTGCGCGTCCGGAGCCTGTGCTCTGCAACGGTAGAGGCCACAACAGTGAGAGGCCCGGGTACCACAAAAAAAAGGTAAAAAGAAATAGGTGAAATTCGTTTTAATATATTTTATCTAACCTAATATATACTAAATTATTTCAACATGTACTCAATATTAAAAATATTTTACCTTCTTTTCTCATACTAAGTCTTCAAAATCGGTGTGCATTTTCCAAGGGCAGCACATTTTAACTCGAGCAGCCACAGGTGGCTATGATGTTGCACAGGGCAGGTACCCATCATAAACCATGAAACCTCCTCTGCAAATAAATGCAACCAGCCGTCTCTTTAGTATTACTAAATGTAATGGATATCTACTAATGAAACAATCCAATTACACCCAAGGAACTAAATGTATTGGGAACTAGAGAAAAAGTCAGTCCTTCATCTCAGTCCAGTACAGAAAAACAATAAGGGTAGAGAGAACTATAGTTATACAAGCACCAACACTGCATTGCAGCTCCAGGAAGTCCTTTATTGTCTGTACCAAGGGCTGGGGGAGTCAGGCCTTGGAGGTGAATAGGGTTCCCCCAGCAGAGAAAGAAGGAGCGGCATGGCAGGTGCTGTGCACCTCCACATCCAAGGCAAAGGTGGGAGAAAGTGTGCAGACCCTTCAGAGAAGGTGGAGCAGCCCGGGGACCAAAATGCAATCCAGGAGGAGGAAAGGCCTGACCCACCTCGCACGCTCAGCTGAAGTGGGCCTTCATCCTGAGAATAAGAGACCGCCCAGTGGGCTGAAGCAGGAGAATATAGGTCGCTAGTGCTTTCTTGGGAAGCCAGGTGGAGATGGGGCCTCCAGGTGCTGCTGCAGATGCGGCCAAAGAAGGCAGAGAAGCAGTCTGAATCCAGGCAGAGCTGGCGGGAGGTGCACTCAGACAACATCCACAGGACTTCGTGGCCGGAGGAGCACAGGGAAAAGTAATAACCTACGTCAGGTAAGCACGAAAAATGCTACCAGGTTTATCCCCTGATTGCGGCTGTACCAGACTCACAGGTCCTGACAACTCTGAAGCCCGTGTAGAAAAACAGAGGACCCCCAGCCAAGAGGAATATGCAGACCTGACCCAGGCAGCTGTGTCCATGTGCTGGTCGGGCCCCATACTTCTGTCACTTGGCATCTGCCCGGGACATGAGTAAATGGGGACCAGGTACGACTAAGTGGTGAAGGGGTTTGCAAATGCGGCAAAGCCAGAGAAGAGATGTTGGATCAATAGTCCATGAGAAAAATACTGGTAAGACACTTCATACTGTTCAAGAAATAAGCTCTGGTGTAGCTATTAATGCTGGTCTTTACTTTCCTTGGAAAGTTTCTACCATAAATAAGCAGGTAAGCAGAGGTAACTATAGGAATATATACCAATTTCCACTTCTGTGATGTTTAAATATATGTGTGTGTATCAGAAAAAAACTGATGACATTAAAAAATAGTCAGAAACTGGGACTTCCCTGGTGGCACAGTGGTTAAGAATCTGCCTGCCAATGCAAGGGACACCGGTTTGATCCCTGGTCCGGGAAGATCCCACATGCCGCGGAGCAGCTAAGCCCATGCGCCACAACTACTGAGCCTGGGCTCTAGAGCCCGCGAGCCACAACTACTGAGCCCATGTGCTGCAACTACTGAAACCCGTGCACCTAGAGCCCGTGCTCTGCAACAAGAGAAGCCACTGCAAAGCGGAGCCTGCGTACCACAACGAAGAGTAGCCACTGCTCGCCGCAACTAGAGAAAGCCCGCGCACAGCAACGAAGACCCAATGCAGCCAAAAATATTTAAAAAATTAAATTTAAAAAAAAGGGGAAAAAAAATCAGAAACCTTCCTAAAACTGCAAAAAATGATCAACAGTCAAATTTAATAATCAGTATGTTCAGGCACAGTTCAGAGCAATGGACTCCAAAATGACAACAAAAATTCCAATTGTGTTTTGATCACAATGGTGTTTCCTACTGTCCCAGTCATAAAAGGAGGTTGCTATTTAAACAAGCAGTCCCAAAATAAGAAATGTTGATTAATACTAAAGTAAGGAGACGTGTTTGGGCCAACTGAAGTACTATGTTAGTATCCTTCGCCAAGTTTTTATAAGCTGAATGTACTTGTACCAATCCCAAATATCAAATAATTTCAGAGAATGGAGTAGAATGTTCTAGGCCAGCACTATCCAATAGATATATAATGCAAGCCACACATGTAATTTTAAGTTTTCCAGTAGCAACGCTGAAATAAGAAACAGGTGAAATTAATTTGAATAATACATTTTATTAACCCAAAATATCCAAAATATTATCATTTCAACATGTAATCAAAATTAATGAGATATCTCACTTCTTTTTCATACTAAGCTTTCAAAATCTGGCCTGTGTTTCACACCCACAGCTCATCTCAATCTAGAGCAGCTACAATTCAAGGGCTCATTAGCCAAATGTAGCAAGTGGCTATAGTATTAGACAGCGTAGGTCTAGACTAACAATTGCATTCTGTGGATGAAGATACTGAACAGCAAAGCGGTTAGGGGACTGGTAAACTGCCAAGCCAGGCTTAGAATTGTTAGTTTCTAACTCCTGCCCGAATGTTCTTTCTATTTAATCAGCCCATCAGCCCTGCAGTAGCCCTGCAGTAGCCCTGCGTTTGACACCCAGGAGACACAGAAGAGTATCAAATTAAGGCAGGCCAAGGACGCCTGGGATGCAAGTCGCTGTCAGGAGACTGCGTGAAACCAGAGCTCACTGTCAAAAGACCGTGTATGGCTGAGCCAAAGGACACCCAACAGCAAATCAACAGAACAGACACCATCTCAATCGATACGCCTGAGTGTTTTGTTTTGACAAGTCCAAGAACACTACATATATTGTAGGATCTGAATTCATCATACTCAGAATAGTAACTGCGAAAATAGCACAGTACACACAAATCGAAATGTTTTTGAGAATTCAAGCTTGCATGACACTGGACAGAATTCCCTAGACCCCGACCTCTACTTTGTTGGTAATATTTAAGAAGTCATGTGCAGGAATAAGAAAAGATGTCTGGCAAAAAAAAAAAAAGTGGGGAGGGAAACTGTCAAATGTTAATCATTGTTAAAGCTGGCTGATGGATACAAGGCTGTTTATTAAATGATTCTTCCTACCTTGATGCATATGTGGAAGTTTCCACAATAAAAAGTTTTTAAAGGGAATTCCCTGGCGGTCCAGTGGTTAGGACTCCGGGCTCCCACTGCTGGGGGCCCAGGTTGAATCTCTGGTCAGGGGACTAAGATCCCGCAAGCCTTGCGGCCCAGCCAAAAAAAAAAAAAAAAAGGGGGGTCTTTAAGAAAAGGGCTTGGGGAGGAGGCATAATCCTCCTTCTAGAAGAGGAAAAATTTTTCTCGAGCCCCGGCACTAAGACCAGTAAATAATCTATGGCATTCGGGCAATAATTCCAAGAGCACTTGAAAATATGCAGACATCCCAATTCTAAGAAAGCAAACTGAATAGAGAAGAGAAAGGAACCGACAGGGGGAAAATATTTTTAAAACGCCTACAACCCCAATACCCTGAGAAAACCACTGTCAGCAATGCAACACATGTCCTTCCAGATCATCTCCTGTTCGTATGTATTAAAATATTATCTAACCTAAAGAAATGAGATTATCCTCATGGTGCTGTTCTCAACTCAGCAGCCCTGCATTTGGGACTGACCACCTTCCGGGTAGTTCTCACAGGGTGAAACTCAGGGCTGGGTGAGTGACAGATACCACACTAATCAGCCCCTCCTCTGAGGATTTAAATCTTGAACCAATACTCCCAGGGACAGAGGTTAATGGACCTGAATCATACAGGGTCCTGGACAGAAGGCCCATGAATTCCTACAGCTGGGATCCCAGGACCTGACTGATACCGGGTTTCCCTCTGTTTCTGGCTTGTGGAAGCGACCAGTACGCTTCTTATGAATACGGTTTTCTCATTCAAACTGGACAGAATTCCCATGTGTTGTTTGAAGTAAAGAACCCTAATAAGAGTAATAAGAACACATTAATCTTCCAGGTATTGTGCTAAAATTCTGATAGGCATTCATTCACTTAATCCTCACGATGCTCCCATGAGGTAAATACTATTATTAACTCCATTTCAGAACTGAAAAACTGGAGGGCCAGGCTGATTACATAATATACCGCAACTCACAGCTACTGGCTGTTGAGCAAGGATTTGAACTTGCGCTGGTGGATCTTGTCATTTAGTCCTCCAATTAAGCTGCTTTCTGACCTGCTTTTTTCATTAATAATACATTAAGAATATCTTTCCATGCTGGAAAACACATCTTTTGTTAACAGCCATATTGAATTTCATAATATATATTTTCATAATTCAACCAAGGATCTCCTCCATTGGAATATTTAGATTGTTTCTAGTTTTTTTAACAGCATGAATATGGCTATAATAGCTGTCCTTTTAATCTGAAGGCACATCTTAATTTATATTTATGTTAACTTTCTGGCATGGATTTGTCAGGTCAAAGGATATGTACCCTTTTTTTCCATTCTCGATTATGTACTGTCAAATAAGGGTACTTGTTTTCAAAGCTTGTTAAGAAATATAAAAGGGAACAAAGTTGGCTTTTCTTTGAGAAAGGCTGTTTCTGCCTTTGGGCATTCCTGTGTGTTGACCTGCTCAGAAAGGAGACAATCTGTGCAGCTAACAAAGAAAAAGGACTCTGTTTTTAAATGTTAATTGGTGTAGGATAATAGGATTTCCCAATCAATACCAAATACAGTTCAAGTCCAGTGTTTAAGGAGTTCTCTACTGCATCATATTTCCTGAGGCAATTCTAAAGGGCATCACTCAGGGATCGATAGTGGAAAAGGTGAGTTAAAAGCAAAGATATTCCTCTGGGCTTCCCAGGTGGTGCAGTGGTTGAGAGTCCGCCTGCCGATGCAGGGGACACGGATTCGTGCCCCTGTCCGGGAAGATCCCACAGACTAGACCTAACTCCAGGCTAACGCTCCACCATCTGATATCAGCAGGAAGCTTTAGAGAAAGATGATGGCTAAAAGGAGCCACCCATACCATATGACCCTGCAATCCCACTCCTGGGCATATATCTGGAGAAAAACATGATCCAAAAGGCTGCACGCACCCCAGTGTTCACAGCAGCACTATTCACAATAGCCAAGACATGAAAACAACCTGAATGCCCATTGACAGATGAACAGATAAAGAAGATGTGGCACATGTGTACAATGGAATATTACTCAGCCATAAAAAAAAGAATGAAATAATGCCATTTGTAGCAACATGGATGGACCTAGACATTGTCATACTGAGTGAGGTAAATCAGACAAAGACAAATATCATATGGTATCGCTTATAGGCAGAATCTTAAAAAAATGATACAAATGAACTTATTTACAAAACCGAAACAGACTCACAGACGTAGAGAATGAACTTATGGTTACCAGCGGGGGAAGGGTGTGAGAGAGGGATAGTTAGGGAGTTTGGGATTGACATGTACCCACGTTATATTTAAAATGGATAACCAACAAGGATCCACTGTATAGCACAGGGAACTCTGCTCAATATTATGTAGCAACCTAAATGGGAAAAGAATTTGAAAAAGATAGATACATGTATATGTATAACTGAATCACTTTGCTGTACACGTGAAACTAACATGCCATTGTTAATCAACTATACTCCAATATAAAACAGAAAGTCTAAATAAATAGAGACTTTCCTGGTGGTCCAGCAGTTGAGAATCCACCTTCTAATGCAGGGGACGCAGGTTCAATTGCTGGTCGGGGAACTAAGATCCCACATGCCACAGGGCAACTAAGACAGAGCACTGCAACTACAGAGCCCAGGCACTCTGGAGCCAATGCGCCACACCTAGAGAGAAGCCCTTGTGCCACAATGAGAGGTCCTGTGTGCCGCAACTAAGACCCGACACAGCCAAAAATAAATAAATAAAGTTTAAATTAAAAAAATAAATAAACAAATGGAGCCACCCCCTTATAAAGGGTCAGAATGGAAAAGGCCAAAGTACATTAGTGAGAATGTCTGGCGCTGCGTCCTTGCAACACTGGACAGTAAACTGGACACAGAGACGTTCTTTGGGAGACCAGATAGCTGAAGGCAGAAAAGTAAATAAAATAAGTACAGGAGTCCCAGATCCCCTGGGAACTGGAATTTTAATATCTCGGGAAAACGAATTTCTCAGTAACCTTACCCACTCAAACAAAATACAATTGAAAAAGAAAACCTGTATCCTAAAAGTAGGATCAGGACACAGAACATATTAGCACAGGCCTGTTGACTAATTCTGGCAGAGTCTATATGGCCAGGCTGACAATGATTATCTTGCAGGGACAGATAAGAAAGTTGAAAGGGAAAACACAAGTAAATATTTACCAAGCACAACCCCAAGGAAGAAAAGAGCTAACAGGAAACTAAAGAATATGAAGATAAAATGAAGCATTCCCAGAAAGTTCAGGGAATCAGAAAATAATAAGAAAAATGAGAATCAGAATCAGGACATGTTACGTGTTCATCTAAGTAGCTTGGCTGCCACGTTTCATCTTATTTGGCAATCCCCGTCTCCCTCACTCCCCCGCCAACTCCGTCCCAGTCAACCAGCTCTTAGGGAAAACCCGGGAAGAGACAGATGAGGAATCCATGCAAACAGTGCAGGATTTGTCTCCCATGTGAAGCCTCCCCAGCAGATTCATGAAGCTAAAGAGTCTCTTTTGTTGCCTCATAAGGAGGTGAGGTGTGCAAGTCTGGTTAACCCACGAATTCAGTAAGTTAGAACTTGCAGGCAACGACGACATCGTTGGTCTCCTTGAAGATTTAGGAACTTACCGAGGGCATGGCTACAACTCCGGCAGGATTCCGTCAGACTGACAATTATTTGCTGCAGGTCGGCTCTGGGGGTAGTGGGAGAAGGGTTGGGGTTTTTCCAGCCATTACATTTACAAGATTCCTCAGCCTAAAAAAAAATGAATAGAGAAACAACGTTATGTAACAGGCAGCCATGGACTGAATGTATTACACGCGAATAATACACTCTAGTCACGTGACAGCTACCCTTCCCACTCCAGACTTAATAATATTCTCTATATTCACAAGAAACGAATACAGAAAGAAAGCAAAGAAGGTGTGTGACTTGGGCCTTTGGGTTTTTTGTTGAGTTTTTGGTTTGGGTTTCTTTTCTGCTGGCTGGAATCCAAGTACTGCCTCAGAAAAAGGACCGTCCCATACACTTCACTTCGGTAACACCACCCCAAGCCCTAGCCTCCATGGGGGGTCAATTCCAAGGGAGTCCCTCCATGAAGCTTCCCAAAGGGAGGAGCCAGACTCCTGAGGTCCCTGCAACACAGCTGGGGCTCCAGCTGCAACTCTGCCCCGCGTAACTGAAGAAGTCAGCAATCTTGGGGACATGAGGAGGGACACAGCAGTTGAAGCCACACGTGCAGGGTCCTCCAAGTCCTTTGGGGGGGCCCCAGCTGTAGAAGTGGACAGGGCTCACCACGTCGTCTGGGATTTTTACCTCTGTGTATTTCCCAGGCCTCCTGTACTAGAATACTATTATTTTAGCAACGCTTGATAGAAATCTTCCTTAACTTCTTCCACTCACTTCACACTTCCCCACCTTCTTAGAGAACAGCGAATAGGACTGAGCATTTCAGTGATGACTTGGGTTGTGAAGCAGAGGACAAGGATAGAAAGACATCGATTATTCCCAACTACGCTACCAAGCTACCATGCTGGGTATTCAGGGGTCGTAAGTTGTGGAAGGCAATGTGGAAGGCTTGCACTGAGTGACTCGAGCCGCTTAGAATTCTGCCCACTTCTGGTGTATCCTTCACCACTCCATCCCTCTCTTATTTACTGCTTCAAATCTGCTGTGGCTGGGAAACCAAAAAATTAATTGTTAGAACCACATGAGACACAGGCAGATTCATTCTGGGCCTTCTACGTGCTCTGTCCAATATGGCAGTCACAAGCCACGTGTGGCTATCGCACACTTGAAATGTGGCTCGTGCATGTTGAAATGCATCGTAGGCTTAAAATACACAGAGTCAGAAGACGGGCGCGAGGGAAAAAAGGTCTCAGTAATTTTCATATTCATTACATGTTGAAATGTCAGTAGTTTAGATACATGGGAGTTAAATAAGAGATATTAAAATTCATTTGACCTGTTTCTTTTTTACTTTTCTTAATGTGGCCACCAGAACATTTAAAATTACACATGTGGTTCACATTACACTTCCACCGGACAGCACTGGCCTTGAAACAAATCCCAGTAGATTTCTGTGCTTGGGCTTCGTGTTAGATCTTTTGTTCCCTCAGACGTCTCTCCTCCCTGCTTTGGATCCTGCCCCCCACCCCACCCTCCATCCTCTCGTGTACCAGATGGCTGAAGTTAACAGGAGTCTGATTTGTAGAAAATTCCAGAATGGCTGCTGCCTTGACCTCACACAGAAAACTCTCCAAGAGAGGAACAGTTTCTGAAGTACAGGCGTGTATAGGAGAGTAAGAAAGAAAGAGTAAATAATTGGTAAGGCAGGAAGGGTCAAGGTGGAAGAAGAAAAATCTGCTTTGGATGGTAAGTCCTCTCCAGGGGGCCCCGTGAACCTGGCAAGCCCAACCCGATGGCGCCTCACATTTCATCACAGCGCGGATGGGGAAGGATGGGCCCGAGGAAGGACCTTACACCAGGTACCCCAACAGAGCAGCCCCCCACGAGTAGCCCCAGTCACCCTCCTCTGTTTGGCCAGGCACCAGGCAGGACCTAGGCAGGACCTACCGTTACCCTCATTGCTCTGCTACTAAGCTGAGCCGGGCCCTGAAATTCTCTGCCGTGAGCCATCCGCCTCCTTAGAGACTTGGAAAGGTCTCCGAGGCCATGTTCTTGAGGGGGAAACTCATGAGAAACTGCTCCCCGCAAAGCAGCCCGACAGTCTCCGGAGGGCTGGGGGAGACCACCACCCCCCGTGGACCTCTCCTCTTCTAATCATGGGAGAGCTACTTGAAGGGACTCCCACAGCCCCCAGCTTCTCTGAGTGCTTGGTCTGATCCCGCTGCCCTCTCCGAAATGACCTTTGGTTGGAAAAAGAAAAGTGATGACGAAACAAGTTAATTAAGGAGAGCAGGACAAACCTAAGAAGAGAAAACAGTGATAGCCAGAAACCCTGAGTTTGGAGACCTACATTCTAAGCCAGACAAAGACTACTATGCATACTGAGTCACTCACTACCACAGTGTGTGCTGAGGGCCTACCATGGGCCGGGTACTTTTGCTGGGTATGGAAGGGAACGAAGAAAGATCCTGCCTGTTGTCAAGGAGCTGACACTGGGGTGCTGCAGGAGAGGGCAAACGGGCAACACCAATAAGCACACCATACAGTATGTCAGAGAGTGACGGCGCTCGGAAAGAAAGATGGAGCGATGGATACAGGGGGGTTCGGGGAACAGTGAGATCGAATGTGCAATTTCAACCAGGCCTTTTAGAGAAGGTGGCATTCAACCAAAGGCTTGACCATTAGGGACCTGGCGGAAGAGCACCCCAGGCTCGAAAAGGCGAGCATGCCTGGTCTGCTCAACACAAAGGCCAGCACAGCTAGAGCACAGCAAGCAAAGGAAAGAGCCGCAGACAGCGAGGTAAGGTGGACGTGGCGGGGAATCCTACAAGGCCTCCAGGGCGATGATAAAGACTTCAGCCTGATTACTTGATCTCTTCCCTTCCTCTCAAACAGGATCCTCCAGGCTTGAAGCAGGGACAGGAATGGAGCGCAAAGACATGAGGCAGGGTGTCTCCAAACTCATTTCTTTCTCTTTCACTTTTTCCTTTAGTCATTAGGGTCAACCATCCCCACTTGCTTTTTTCTTTTTCTTTAATGGCAATCACTAAGGCAAAAAAAAAAAAAAAAAAAAAAAAGGTCTATCCATTTTCCTGTCCCTAAATTACATGAGCAAATCGTCCTATTTCCTTCTTCTGTTAACTTCCAGTCCAGGACCAATGATGCATTCTATCACATGGAGAAACACCATAATTCCTAATACAATCCAGAACTTAATAAATCTGTGCTATCTGGATAGGAAGGAACGCCAACACCTTCACCGAGGCCCACCGAGGGAACACAGGATTGTCATAAATGTGCCGAGTTGCCTAGTCAAGGGTTTCCTAACTTAGTAAGGCCGAGGATTTATGTTCGGGTTTGGGGTCAACTGGATAAGGACTAAAGTTCAGAACGCTGAGGAATCATGTGACTTGGGAGTCTGTCCTCAGTTTGCCTCAGCAACCCCTTTAGCTTTTGACAAACGTGATGGATTTTGCATCTTGGCAGGTTAGCAACCACAGCCTAAGTCTCCTTCTTTGGCAGGCTGGCTCGGGGCAGGAAGTAAAACTGGCAGGAACTCTGTATAGACCAGAATTAAACCCACCAGAGCCAGCATCTGTGACTCCAGATTCTCAGAGAGACGGTGACCTAGTTAAGCATGAAGTTCCTCATTACAGGAAGCCAGCGTCCTCTGAATCAATCCCATACACTCCACGTCTACGAGAAGAGCCATCAGCCTGGACAAAAGAGGCTGGACAAAAAAAGGTCTGAGTCTACAGGTAAGAAACCCCTCGGTATGTGCTTGGGTCTGATGGGACCTCCCCACTGCTTTTCACACAGTGTGCGGACTGGATTAGCTCAGAAGACACTGCTAATGGGGTGGGTTCTCTCTGCATTTGCAGGGTGGTGGGAAGAATGCACAGGGAGGAGAAGGCAAAGAGTAGATAAGGGACTTCCCTGGTAGCACAGTGGTTAAGAATCCGCCTGCCAGCGCAGGGGATGTGGCTTCGATCCCTGGTCCGAGAAGATCCCACAGGCCACGGAGCAACTAAGCCCATGCACCACAACTGCTGAGCCTGTGCTCTAGAGCCCGCAAGCCACAACTACTGAGCCCACGAGCCGCAACTACTGAAGTCCGTGCACCTAGAGCCTGTGCTCCGCAAGAGAAGCCACCGCAATGAGAAGCCTGCGCACCACAACCAGAGAAATCCCACGTGCAGCAACAAAGACCCAACACAGCCAAAAATAAATAAATAAATAAATAAATAAAATAAAGGGTAGATAAAACGCGAGCTTTTCCTGCTTTCTTTCCTGCGCCACCTATCCATTCTTCAAACCATGAGCACCCACTGCACGACACTCACAGGCCTGGATACTGAGACACAAGAAATCTCTGTGGAACACGGGCTCTAGGCACACAGGCTTCAGCAGTTGTGGCACATGGGCTCAGCAGTTGTGGCTCACGGGCTTAGTTGCTCCACGGCATGGAGGATCTTCCCGGACCAGGGCTCGAACCCATGTCCCCTGCATTGGCAGGCGGATTCTTTTTTTTTTTTTTGGAAGGAAACAATGTACTTTTTTTTTTTTTTGCGGTACGCGGGCCTCTCACTGTCGTGGCCTCTCCCGTTGCAGAGCACAGGCTCCAGACGCGCAGACTCAGCGGCCATGGCTCACGGGCCCAGCCGCTCTGCGGCATGTGGGATCCCCCCAGACCGGGGCACGAACCCACGTCCCCTGCATCAGCAGGCGGACTCTCAACCACTGCGCCACCAGGGAAGCCCTAAATATTTTAATAAAAACAATTCCAAAGCATTTATTGTCATCTGGCAATAACATAAAGGTGAGCAAAACAATATAAATAAATGCTTTAGAACTACACTCCTAACAAAGGACACCTAAAAAAACTGTATTGCCTCTCAACAACTTCTCACTTCACTGATCATTTCTAGTTGGAGACACTTTGGAGCAGAGTAATGTTAGCATGATCCGACCCAGTTGTTTTCTTGACTTTGTTTTAGAATGGATCTCTTCTGCATCATCCAATACGAGGTTCATATACTCATCAGTACCAATGACACAGCCCTCTATCCACATATTCACTTGCTCATAAAGCCACACCTGAATCCGAGATCTATTTGGCAAGTATCTGAAGATGAGATTGATGGGCTGCACCATCACCTTCTGCACCTCCTGGCCCTGGCCCCGGTACGCCATGGTGGAAACTCACAAAGACCACACTATCCCGCACACTACCTCAAAAAAAAATGACAGGCAGGGGCTTCCCTGGTGGCGCAGTGGTTGAGAGTCCGCCTGCCGATGCAGGGGACACGGGTTTGTGCCCCGGTCCGGGAAGATCCCACGTGCCGCGGAGCGGCTGGGCCCGTGAGCCATGGCCGCTGAGCCTGCGCGTCCGGAGCTTGTGCTCCACAACGGGAGAGGCCACAACAGTGAGAGGCCCGCGTACCGCAAAAAAAAAAAAAAAAAAATGGCAGGCGGATTCTTAACCACTGCACCACCAAGGAAGTCCGCCCTTGCTTTTTTTATGTCATAATATTTACCTTAAAAATTCAACCTAAATTACAAACAAAAGGTTGAACCATTGGCCTAAAATAGATAAGACTTTGGGATTGAATCAGATAGGTAATGCATACCTATTCCTCCTGAAGCTCTGCTTAGCAACTAGATTCCTGGAAATTTTCCCAGATAACCTGGGAGAATGAGACTGGATGTTCCTGCAGCAAAGCCCTAGGACTAGGATGTTCTTTCATGATATATTGCTTCCTCAGACTCTGGAGCAGCCGAGAGGGCAGGGATGGAGAAAAGGGAGCCGGGAAGGCTGAGGCAATCCTCCATCACAAGAGGCTGGCAGGAGACTGGGGAAGGGGTCCTTTCTGAGCCCTCCCGCAAGGACTTGTCCCCTTCCTCCGCAGCCCTTCAGCACCTGCCCTCGACCAACCCACAGCAACGATAGGGGAAGGAAGGGAGGCAAACTCATGGTCAGCAAAATGTTCCATCTTAGGTTGAAGCTGGTAGAAAGGCTGCAGGTACACAGTATCAAAGCCGTGGTCAGAAGGGTGGGCCTCACAGTGATATAAACGTGGTTTCAAATCTTAGCTCCAACATTTACTAACTGTATGGACCCGGGGTAAACCCCTTAACCTCCCTAAGCTTCCCAAGCTATAAAATGAGTGTAAAATACCTATCTCCCAAGCCTGGTGGGGGCATTAAGTAGTGAATGTGGGTAGGCGCTCGAGTGAACACAAGTGGTTATAAAGATGATGGTAACATGCTAGGAGTGCCCTGTTAGGTGAAGGATGAGCTGGAACAAGAGCTCTGTAAGTCATGATGAACTACAACAGTTAATACTTCAAAGCAAGGACCTGAAGAGGATGCAGCCGATGAAAGTAGCTTCAGGATATTGGCCCCAAACACTAGAGAATCACAGCTCTTACTGAACAAAAGATTGGACAGCTTACAAATGAAAAGTTATGCCCCTCGCACATATGATCCAGCAACCCCACTCCTGGGCATTATCCAGACAAAACTCTTAATTTGAAAAGATACATGCACCCCTATGTTCACAGCAGCACTATTCACAATAGCCAGGACATGGAAGCAACCTAAATGTTCTTCAACAGATGAATGGATAAAGAAGATGTGGGATACACACACACACACACACACACACACACACACACACACACACACACACAATGGAATATTACTCAGCCATAAAAAGGAATGAAATAATGCCATTTGCAGCACCATGAATGGACCTAGAGACTCATACTAAGTGAAGTAAGTCAGACAGAGAAAGACAACTATCATATGATATCGCTTACACGTGGAATCTAAAAAAACAATGATACAAATGAACTTATATACAAAACAGAGAGTCACAAATGTTGAAAACAAACTTATGGTTCCCAAGGGGGAAGGGGGGGAGGGATAAACTGGGAGACTGGGATTGACACATACACACTACTATATGTAAAATAGATAACTAATAAGGACCTACAAGGAACTCTACTCAATACTCTGTAATGACCTATATGGGTAAAGACAATTTAAAAAGACTGGACATACGTATACATATAACTGACTCACTTTACTGTACAGCAGAAACTAACACAACATTGTAGATCAACTATACTCCAATAAAAATTTAAAAAAAAAAAAAGTGATGCTCCTTGCAGAATCAATCAGCTCCATTCCCACCACATGTGAGAACAATGGAGAGTCACTCAAAAGGCTCATGGGGTGACCTTGGTGGACATTTTTATAACAGAGTGGATGTGAAGAGAAAGAAGTGGCAAGGTTACATATACACAATCACTCAGTAAGAACACAATACATCAAAACCTATAGGATATGGTTAAGGCAACACATAAAGAAAACAAAGACCCTTAAATGCATTTACGGGAAAAAAAGAAAGATTAAAAATAAATGAACTAATCATTCAACTCAATAATCTAGAAGAAAAAGTAACAAACTCAAGGAAAATTTTTTAAAACTCAAGGAAAATAGACAGAAGAAATTAATGCAAAAAATATTTAAGGAACTCAGTAATGAACAAAAGCATATACCTAGCCAGTATTATAAATGGTTGGTTTTTGAAAAGAACATTAAATTAAACAAACTCTTGGCAAGTCTAATCAAGGGGGAAAGAAAGAAATGAGAAAGGACATAAAGCTACAGATTTATTTTATAGCCTAAATAAGTACTCTGTAGAACTTTATACCAATAAATTTGAAAAACTAGATGAAACAGGTGACTTCCTGACTTCCCTCAGAAAATATAAATTATCAAACCTGATTTACTAAGTAGTAAAGTTTCTAACAATCCTAAAAGAAGTGAAAAGGGCATCAAAAATCTACTCCTAAAAAAGGACCCAGGTCCAGATAGTTTTATAGGAACATTCTAGTTAATTCTCAAGGGTCATCCAACATAAATATTATGTGAACCACAGACAAAATTTTAAATTTTCTAACAGCCAGATTTCAAAAAGTAAAAGTAGGTGAGATTAATTTAAATAATAAATTTATTTCATATAACATCTAAAATGTTTTAACATGGAATTGGTATAAAAATATTATAAATAAGATATTTTACATAGTTTTTTATGCTAAGTCTTCAAAACCCAAGGAATATCTGACATGGCACATCTCAACTCAAACAAGCCATGTTTCAGATAGTCAATTGTCATTTGTGGCTAGTGGCTACCATATTGGACAGCAGGAAACCAGGTCATTGGTATTGAAAACTGTGCCAAAGCATTATAAAAAGATTAAAAACCACATATCATTCTATGAATTCAGTATAACTCTAACAGTAAAACAAAATACAGAGAGCAAAAAAACATAGAAAAAGTCACCAGCCCAACCTCACAACAACAAAAATGAAATACTTGTAAATCAAATTCAACAATACAGGGGGACTTCCCTGGTGGTCCAGTGGGTAAGACTCCACACTCCCAATGCAGGGGGCCGGGTTCGATCCCTGGTTGGGGAACTAGATCCTACATGCCACAACTAAGAAGCCCTCATGCCAGAACTAAGAAGTCCGTGTGCTGCAACCAAGATCCTGCGTGCCACAACTAAGACCTGGCACAGCCAAAATAAGTAAATATTTTTTAAAAATTTGACACTACACAATCCAACATCATGCATCTTGACTAGTACATAATAACTAAAGTTTATTACAGGAATGCAAAGATAGATCATTTGAAACAAATTAATTCATACATTAACAAATTAAAGGAAGAGAAAATCATTATGACTGATGCCAAAAAAGCTTTTCAAAGCATTCAAAATTAATTTGTGATTTTTTAAAAAATAGCAAATTTGGTATAGAAGAAAATTATATTAACTTGAAAGCAAACATTATACTAAATAGATATAAAATCATTCCTACTGGGACTTCCCTGGTGGTCCAGTGCTTAAGACTCCGCACTTCCAATGCAGGGGGCACAGGTTCGATCCCTGGTCAGTGAATTAAGATCCCACATGCCACGCAGCGCAGCCAAAAAAAAAAAATCATTCCTATTAAAGTCACCAAAACAAGAAAGTCCTGAATATGCCCAGAGTTCAACACTGTACTAGTAGTACACAAAAACTATGAATATTGGTAGGCAATTCTTAAAGATTATCAAAACTAATAAAGAAATTAATAAACTGGCGGGATATAAGAGCAACATAAAACTCAGAAGCTTTTCCATCACCAATAGCCACTCAGAAAATGTAACAGGAAAAAAAAGATCCTAATAGTAAGAGCCATCAAATACTTAGGGACAAAACTTCAAGATGAGTAAGACCTATATTCAAAAAACTACAACTGTCTACTAAAGATGAATAAATGAAGAAATATGCATTGTTCTTGATAGGAAGACTGAACAGTGTCAAGATATCAATTCTCCTTAATCTATAAATGTTGTACATCAGGATCAGTCGAGAGGGCATACGCTTACAACCCATAATCAAAGTATTAAGATCCAGAGCATATATAGATCATCTACAAAACAATTTGAAAAGGCAGTCTGATAGAAACAAAATGGCAAATCCAAGTGATTCCAAGAAAAATGAATGCTAATTACAAACAAACCCGTACAAAGTGGTCAAAGTAACTATTAATGGGGAAATAAAAAATTAAAAGCCCTGTGATGAAATTTTTAAAAAGCAAAAACAAGAAAAATAAATAAATAAAAGATACAAACCCTGTGATATATTTCCTCACACTAATCAGTTTGCCAAAAAATAAAAATAAAAGGTTGACATCTTGCAGGGGAAACATGCACCTCATACACATGTGTGGGAGGAAACACTGGTGCAGCCTTTTGGAAGTCAAATTGGAATGTTCCTGCCCTTTGGCCCAACAGCACAATTAGGAAGGGTACCTACAGAAATATTCACATGTGCTCAATGATATTTGTATATACTGTTTATTAAAGCAAAATATATATATGTCATCTTATATATATCACATATATGTCATCTAAAATTTGATCAAGAGAAGAATTTATTAAATTATGTAGCTTGTTACTACCGACTATTGTACCACCTTTATCACACGCTAGGGACTTCTCTGGAGGTCCAGTGGTTAAGACTCTGTGCTTCCAATGCAGGGGCCACATTCGGAAGCAGCAGGTTCGAACCCTGGTCAGGGAACTAAGATCCCACATGCCGTGTAGTTGTGGCCAAATTAAAAAAAAGGCTAACTCAAGACATGGAAGCAACCTAAGTGTCCATCGACAGATGAATGGATAAAGATGTGAGATACTATATATATATTTATAAATATATATATAAAGTAATATTCCATTGTGTATGTATATATATTACATATACAATGGAATATTACTCAGGCATAAGAAAGAATGAAATAATGCAGCAACATGGATGGACCTAGAGATTATAATACTAAGTGAAGTAACTCAAAGACAAATATCATATGATATCACTTATATGTGCAATCTAAATAATGATACAAATGAACTTATTTACAAAACAGAAATAGACTCACAGATATAGAAAACAAACAAAGTTACCAGTGGGGATAGCAGGGAGCAGGGGATAAATGAGGAGTTTGGGATTAACATATACACACTACTATATATAAAACAGATAAACAAGGACCTACTGTATAGCACAGGGAACTATATTCAATACCTTGTAATAACCTATAAGGGAAAAGAATCTGAAAAAGAATACAGGGACTTCCCTGGGGGCGCAGTGGTTAAGAATCCTCCTGCCAATGCAGGGGACACATGTTTGATCCCTGGTCCAGGAAGATCCCACATGCTGTGCAGCAACTAAGCCCGTGAGCCACAACTACTGAGCCCATGAGCCACCACTACTGGAGCCCGCTCCTAGAGCCTGTGACCTGAAATGAGAAGCCACCACAATGAGAAGCCCGCACACCACAACGAAGACCCAACGCAGGCAAAAATAAATAAGTTTATTTTAAAAAGTATATATGTATGTATGTACAGTACAAACTGAATCACTTTGCTGTATACCTGAAACTAACAACATTGTAAATTAACTATACTTCAATTTTTTTTTAAATGGTTTAAAAAAAAGAAGAAGGTGGCTAACTATTTGTGCTGATGTGGAACCTCTCTAGGTCCTGGTAAATGGCAGAAAAGGCAAACCACAGAACAATATATACCATAATCTGATATATGTTTTTTAAAAATAAATGAATAAGCAATTTAAATATATTAGAATGTGGGGAATTCCATGGTGGTCCAGTGGTAAGGACTGTGCACTTCCACTGCCAAGGGCCTAGGTTCGATCCCTGGTGGGGAAACTAAGATCCCGCAAGGCAGGTGACGCAGCCAAACAAATGTGTGTGTGTGTGTGTGTGTGTGTGTGTGTGTGTGTGTGTATATATGAATGTGGGTGGGTATACAGAGGACCTAGACAGATACATACTTATGGGGGATGGGGCAAAAGTTGGGGAGGGGAAGGGACATTCCCACTGTACTCTATATTCTTCTCTGTGGTATTCATATTCATGGGTTGCTTGCTAATTTTCTTTAACATTGATTCCTCCGAAGGGAAAACATAACTCCGGAGAGATTCCAACAACAACAACAGAGGCTCAGTATACATCAGTTGTGTGAAGGAGGGTGGAAATCACCTTCTTATCACAGACCACATTTAAGAATTCAAGGATCCAAAACTCTTCTCCCTGTGGGTCTGCTTCTAAACCAACCCCTCCCCTCACTGAGGTTCAAGCCAAAAAGTAACAAGCTTGCAGCTCTTGGAGAAGACAATACAGATTTTTAGAGATAGTAATCTTAACTTCATGACAGCAAAAGACTCAGAGCAATCAGCCCAGAAAGAAAAGTTTGCGCCTCTTCTTGTCTTAACAGGACAGAATAATGCCACGTTCATGGAGGGGCTGCTAAATGGGTGGGTCACAAATCTCACGGCAGGGAGATTCCTCCCAATAGCCTACTCAATAAAAAATGTTACATCCCAAATATTAACCACATTTATTTAAGCCACTTGTGATAGAAGTGCTTAATAAACTGTACAACAATGAACCCTGATGCTTAAAAATGTAACTGAATAAAGGACTTTTCTTTCAAAACTGGCTAACTCGGCTTCCTCCAGTGAGTCTTGGGGACCCAGTAGCTTTTACAAAGTAGGTTTTTATTTCTTAAGCTAAGAGGAGGGTAAAGGGAGGGCGAGAAGAGAGGAGAGAGGGCGAAAGTACAGGGCAAAACACTGAGAAGCATAAAAGCTTTGTCAGCGTGTTGGCCAGCACATGGCAGTCCGCCACAAGCCGCTATGCAGCCCTCAGAGAAAGTCCAAGTTGAGATGTGTTGTAACTGTAAGATATGCACTGAATTTCAAAGACTTAGTGTCCAAGGGGGAAAAAAGAATGTTAAAATATCTCGCTAAGAATTCTGTTATATTGATTACATGTTATAATGATATTTTGGAATATTACATAAAACATTAAAATTAACGAAATGGAATTGTTTTCTCTCCTTTTTTTTAATGTGGTGTGGTGGGTGGAATAGTGTCCCCCCAAAGTTTAGGACCACCTGGAACCTCACAAAGGGAACTTATTTGGCAATAGGATTACTTAAGTATCTTTTTTTTTTTAAAAAAACTTATTTTTGGCTGCGTTGGGTTTCTGTTGCTGTGCGTGGGCTTTCTCTAGTTGTGGTGAGCAGGGGCTACTCTTTGTTGCAGTGCGCGGGCTTCTCACTGCGGTGGCTTCTCTCGTTGCGGAGCACGGGCTCTAGGCACATGGGCTTCAGTAGTTGCAGCATGCAGGCTCAGTAGTTGTGATGCATGGGCTTAGTTGCTCCGTGGCATGTGGGATCTTCCCGGACCAGGGCTTAAACCCAGGTCCCCTGCAGTGACAGGTGAATTCTTCACCACTGCACCACCAGGGAAGTCCTACTTAAGGATCTTGAGATGAAATTATCCTGGTTTAGACTGGGTCCTAAAACCAATAACTGGTTTGTTTGTTTTTTTGCAATACGCGGGTCTCTCACTGTTGTGGCCTCTCCCATTGCGGAGCACAGGCTCCGGACACGCAGGCTCAGCGGCCATGGCTCACGGGCCCAGCCGCTCCGCGGCATGTGGGACCTTCCCAGACCGGGGCATGAACCCGAGTCCCCTGCATCGGCAGGCGGACTCTCGACCACTGTGCCACCAGGGAAGCCCAATAACTGGTATTTTTATAAGAGAAAGGAGAGAGGGAGATTTGGAAGCCGAGTCACTGACACTCAGGGAAGATGCCATGTGAGAACGGAGGCGGAGACTGGAGAGACACAACTATAAAACCAAGGAAGGGGAATTCCTTGGCGGTCCAGTGGTTAGGAGTCCGTGCTTTCACTACCGTGGGTGTGGGTTCAATCCCTGGTCGGGGAACTAAGATCCCAAAAGTCACGGGGGAAAAAACAAAAACAAAAACAAGAAAGGCCAAGCGTTGCCAGGAATCACCAGATGCTAGAAAAGGCAAGGAAGGATTCTTTCCAGACCCTTCAAAGGGAGCATGGCCCTGCTGACACCTTGATTTCAGACCTCTGGCCTCCAGAACTGAATTAAAGGAACTTTCTGACAATTTGTTTGTGATCATTTGTTATGGCAGCCCGGGGAAATAAATACAAGTGGCATAAAATAGATAACTAATAAGGACCTACTTTATAGCACAGGGAACTCTACTCAATACTCTGTAATGACCTATATGGGAAAAGAATCTAAAAAAGAGTGGATACATCTATATGTATAACTGATTCACTTTGCTGTACAGCAGAAACTAACAACATTGTAAATCAACTATACTCCAACGAAAATTTAAAAGAAAATATACAAGTAGCTATAAGGAAATGTCAAGTTACAGATGTGGGCTCACATTCTACTTCTGGTGACACTGCTGCACTAGAGTTTAAAGGGAATTCACCCCCTCAAACCCAAGTCTCCACTATGGACCCTAACAGCTTAGGCAGAGAATAGTCCCCATATTTCTTAAGCGGCTCTAATTGATGAAAGTTATACCCCATTGAGATATCTGGAAGTCTCTCGATTTTGCTCACTTGCTTCTAAATTTTTCATGTTGGTAGGATATGAAAAATACTTCCTAACATGTGTACAAGCATCATGGGACACTCAGAACCTAAGTGCACAACATTTTTAATAGGTATGGGACTTATTGCCCAGTTTACTGAAGGGGACGTATTATGTCCTTGGAAAACATTCAACCATTATCCTCAACTGCCAGCGAAGCATTTTCTGCCAAGTGTCCCAAGCTGCTGCCACCCTGCCCTCTGCCTTGGCCTTCCTATCTCCCTTCCAGATGTTCAGGCCCAGCCACTGTGCTTTGAGATAAGACGTCTCCCTTCAAAACACCTTTCCCATGTCTCTCCTTAATAAGACAAGACAGCTGCTGTTGCAGGGAACTCCCAAGGGGGTTGGCCTCGCAGCTTCAACAAAGTATCAGCTGCAGGACAACCTTTTAGGGCGTGCACTGCCAAGCCAATTACCACCGCAGCTAGCAACCCAGGCACAGGCGGGGAGGCTGCCAGGGGGAGTGCATCTCCCCTCCCCACCCCCCACCCGGGGGCAAGTCTCTGCAGACGTGGCAGCAGCACCGAGAAAGCAAAGGCCACCTCACTGCTTTCGACAGGCCTAGGATAAACATGTTTTTTGCCCCAACAGGATCCAGAGTGAGAGGTCAGGAGAATGCACCAGATTTTGTCAGACTACCCAGAAGCCAGGACGGATGATGAGAAGGAAGCAAAACTGGATAAACAAGTGATCGTGACCCAGATGACAGGCAGGCAAGGGGGCAGGGTGCTTCCCAGTTCACTCAGCGTCGATGAGAGACGTGAGCGTGAAGATATTTGGGTGGCATCCAGAGGAAGCGGAGAGAGATGGCCAAGCCGCTAGCAGGGCTCTGTTATGCTTAAAATGCTGGAAAGTCATATTTGCTGGAAAAGTTAAATCAGTGACAGGGATGTCCTACAGCAAAATCACACAGATGGGAAATGTAGGGAGTGAAACTGTGAATCCAACATTTATTAAGAACCAGAAAAAAAAGGCACTTGTATACTTGTTCTTATCTCACCTCGTGTGAGAAAGCGATTTGTTTTTCTTTTTTTTTGGCCGTACCACATGGCATGTGGGATCTTAGTTCCCCAGCCAGGGATCGAACCCTTGCCCCCTGCAGTGGAAGCTCAGAGTCTTAACCATTGGACTGCCAGGGAAGTCTCGAGAAATGGATTTATTATTCCCGTTATTCAGAAGAGAAAGCTGAGGCTCTAAGATGTTAAGACACTTGCCCGAGCTTATTCAGTCTACCCTGCAGAAGGACTAAGTGCGTTCAGGCAGGTAACTGGTCCTGTGGTTGTGTGTATGTTGGGGAGAGGGAGGGAGGGTGTCCTCACTCTGTCTTACTACCTCTCTGTTCCAGGCTGGACAAAGGCAGAATGTTCAAAGGTCAAGAACCAAAACCACAATGAGATACAACTTCACACCTACAAGGATGGCTATAATCAAAAGAGCAGGTAAGGGAACTTCCCTGGTGGCGCAGTGGTTAAGACTCTGTGCTCCCAATGCAGGGGACCAGGGTTCGATCCCTGGTCAGGGAACTAGATCCCACATGCATGCCGCAACTAAGGAGCCCGCCTGCTACAACTAAGGAGTCCTCGAGCCACAACTAAGGAGCCTGCCTGCTGCAACTAAGACCCAGTGTAACAAAATTAAAAAAAAAAAAAAGAGCAGGTAATAAATTTTGTCAAGGATATGAGGAAATGGGAATCCTCACACGTTGTTGGAGGGGATTGTAACACGGCGCAGTTGCTTTGGAAACCGTTTGGCGGTTTCTTAAAAAGTTAAACCAATAGAAAACCCCAAAATAAACCCTCACATATATGGTCAAATGATTCTCGACAAGGGTGCCAAGACCATTCAATGGGAAAAGGACAGTCTTTTCGACAAACGATGCTGGAAAAACTGGACATTCACATGCAAAAGAATGAAATTGTTGGACCCTTACCTTACACCATATACAAAAACTAACTTCAAATGGATCAAAGACCTAAACATAAAATCTAAAACTATAAAACTCTTAGGAGAAAATACAGGGGGGGAAAGCTGCATGACATTCGATTTGGCAATGACTTCTTGGATATGACACCAAAAGCAAAGGCAACAACAACAAAAAATAGGATTTAATCGGGAATTCTCTGGGGGTCCAGTGGTTGGAACTTGGCACTTCCACTGCAGGCGGCCCGGGTTCGATCCCTGGTTGGGGAAATAAGATCCCACAAACTGCACAATGCAGCAAAAAAAAAAAAAGGACTTAATCAAAATTTTAAACTTCTGTGCATCAGAAGAACATAATCAACAGACTGAAAAATAGTCAAATCATAGAGACAGAGAGAATAATGGAGGCTGGCAGGAGCTGAGTGGACAGAGCCATGGGGAGTTACCGTTCAGTGGGCAGAGTTTCAGTTTTGCAGGAAGAAATGAATTCTAAGCAGAGACGGTGGTGATGGCTGCACAGCATAGGGAATTTCTCTGTGCCGCTGAACTTTACACTTAAAAATGGTTACGTTGATAAAGTTTATGTGATGTGCATTCTGCCACAGCTTTGAAAAGCAATCCTTTTAAAGTTAAGCATAAATTTGTCACATGACCCAGCAAACCCACCCATGGGTATCTACCCAACAGACATGAAAATATCCACACGAAGAGCTGCATGCAGATGTCCACAGTAACGCGATTCATACTAGCCAAAGAGTGGAAAGAAAACAAAAGTCCATCAACTGGTGAACTGGTTCATAAACAAAATGTGGCATATCCATACATTGGAATGTTACTTGGCAGTAAAGAAGAATGAACTGTTGATACAAGCTACTGCATGGATGAACTTCAAAAACATTATGCTGGGCTTCCCTGGTGGCACAGGGGTTGAGAGTCCGCCTGACGATGCAGGGGACACAGGTTCGTGCCCCGGTCCGGGAAGATCCCACATGCCGCGGAGCGGCTGGGCCCGTGAGCCATGGCCGCTGAGCCTGCACGTCCGGAGCCTGTGCTCTGCGAGGGGAGAGGCCACAACAGTGAGGGGCCCGCGTACCGCAAAAAAATAAAAAAAAAAAATTACGCTATGTGTAGGAAGCCAGTCATAAAAGACCATGTATTGTACAATTCCATTTATATAAATGTCCAGAAAAGGCAAATGTATAGAGATAGAAAGTCAATTAGTAGTCTGGGGCTGGGAGGTGCAAACAGGGTTGACTGCAAATGGACACAAGGATCTTTTTTGGGGTAATGGAAACCTGGATTTTGGTGATGACTGTACAACTCAATTTCCTAAAAATCACTGAATTGCATGCCTAAAACCAGAGGAATTTATGGCATGCAAATGATACCTCAATAAAACTGTCTTTTAAAACGGCAAGAACTTGCTATTAAATTATCACTTCAAATATGAGTCTTCTACGAAGTTTCCCCAAAGCACGTCCCAAAATTGAGGCTTATTTTCTCAAATACAAATTAAAGAAGCTTAATACGCTACATTAAAAATCATCATATAATAAAAGACCAGCACATGGGGGTCTCCATCTCTGTCCTTTCAGATAGAAAAAAGCAAAAGAAGTCAGAGCATCTAGGTGGCCACACCTCTGCTGGCAGAATCTGTCCCAGCAAAAGAGAAATAGCAAATGACAGAAATAAGTCATTAAGTAGGCTGCCCTGTTTTTAAAATTAGTGGAGAGTGTGAAACAATTAAAACTTGCTAATAATAAAGCCATGTTGCTGGCGTCCCTTTCGGACTCCCTCACCCAACACCTTTGACCTGCTGCCATGCAGCTTTCTGGCCTGTTCACAAATTCATTCGAGCCTCGTCGGAATCGAAAATGGATTTCTGTACAGTGACTGTAGTTCCCCTCCTCGAATTCTAGTAGGAAATGTAAGATGCAGCCTCAGGAGGGTGGCGGAGGGGAGACCAACAATTTCTGGAAATAAGTCCAAGGGAATGAGGAGTGAGCCTGGGGTTGGGGAAGACTGGGGTTGAGAGTGTCTAAATTTTCATCGGCCCCCATTGCGAGCAGTCTGAAGTTTGCTCTTAGCTGTGTGCCTGTATTCCTTCGGGAAGAAAATTCTTTTAATCCTATTTTAAAACAGCAACAACACCCAGAGTCCGCTGTATGAGCTGTGATCCCAATAAATGTTCTCTTTAGAAGTGAACTGCTGTGGAAGTAGTCTGACTAATGCTCATGGGATTTGCAGCAGTGCCTCTCAAACTTTACTCTGCTCCTGAATTACCTAGGCAATCTTGTTAAAACGCAGATTGAGGATCAGTAGGGCCAGGGCGGGGCCCAAGATGCTGCATTTGGAAGAAATTCCCAGGTGAGGACCCCACTCAGAGTAGCAAAGGTGTGAAGGAAAAAGATGGTCTCGGGGATGTGGGTGTTAATACCTCTCTCTTCTCCCTGGATTAACGTGAGCTTTCCATATACAGTTTAAATTTCACGGGCTAAGTAATCCTTTCTGGGACATGAACACTTTTTCTCTCTTCACTGTGTGATAATACTTCCAGTTGACACAGTTGCCCACAGACAGCCAGCAGACACCATAAAGTTATGACTGGAAACTGGGATTTTTAAATTTTGGTGACTTTTAGTAGAAGTGAAAAGAATAAAGTGGGAGTGGGGGAGGGAGTCTTCCCTCAGGAGATCAAATTTGCCTGGAATTGAGAGTGAAAACAGAATCGGAAGGGGAGACTAGATAACCGGTGAGGTAACTCAGAGCAGAAGCGTCTCTGAAGACCTTAATTAAGGGTGCCATTTTGGTCTGGAAAGCCACAAGGAACCAAAAAAAACAAATACTGAAGAGAGAGGTCAAGGGTACAGAGGAGAAGAGAGTGGTCAAGCCTGAGGAAATGACCCAGGACAAGACAAGCAGGTACGGACACCCTAGTCAAACAACATCCTTGCAGGCCCTCCACGAGGCACCAACATCCAATCCACAGAAAACCTTCAGGAGGAGACCTCTGGGTCTGGAAGAAATCCCTGTGTCTGTGCTGGACTTCAATAAGGAACTGCACTCTTTATGCTAAATAATCAGATCTGACTGAACCCAAGGCCCAGGACCCTCAGGCATGGTCTCAGAAGGTGCTAGAATGACTCCAGTGTTACCAAACGGCCTAGGGGTGGGCCAGCCCCTTCCTTATGTCTGAGTCACCTCTCCAGGACCAAACTGAAACATGCATCACCCTTGGAAGGGCCTCAAGAGGTCCTGAGTGACACCAGGACCAAGAAACTGGTGCCCCGGAACCCTGAAAGCCCAGACAATTCCTGGAGTCTTTTCATACACACACCGCCCATCTTGGACTTCACCGGTGAACCTGCCAAAGCAGTCAGCTCAGCCTCCAACGCAGTGGGAAGATTCCTCAAATTGCTTGGCTGGCACTGAGCAGCCCGGGCAACCAGCTGACTGACAGAATGTCTCACTCCTCAGCCTGCTGTCTTGGCACCAAATCAATCATGACGACCAAAATAAACAGTGCCGCGTACGCTGCATCCTGGGCCGGCTCACGCTCTTAGAGTATCAGCCAGTATCCGGGCTGATGCCTCGCAAGTCCCCTTAACCAGCACAACCTGCAGGGCAGAGCGTCCAGCCCACATTCCCAACGGCCCACACCTGGCATCTCGGCCCAGGTTTTACTTGAAGCCTTGCCCTCAACTCCAACACACCCCCTTTTCAACTATGCTATTCCCTACACAGGCATTAGGCTTTTCTCCCAGCTCCTGATACATCTGCATTCAAGGCCCTCACCCAAGGCCACCTGATTCTCCTTTCAAAGTCTTTGCCAGATTTATACCTTCTCCTTTCTCACTGCCAAGGCCCTAGGTCAGGCCCTTACTAGCCAGTTAGAAGGAACAGCCTCCTCCCTACCTTCAATCTGTTCCCACTCCTACCCTCCATATAACAAACACCTACTGCACACATGGCTCTACTCTAAAATGACATTGAATAATGTCAAACACTTCTGATACTTCCCAAGGCAATTTTCGCCTACATCATCCTATTTTCCCCACCCAATAGCCCTGTAGGAAGGGCCAGTGATTCAGTCCTTAGAGAAGGGTGTGGCTTTGCATTCACCCAGCTGACAGAGGAGCAAAGACCAAAACCTAGACCTCCTTGCTCTAAAATATCTCATGTCTCCTCTGTCTTAAAGTGCAAAGACTCACTATTAGTAAGTGGATTCAGTTTGACTTTTTCTACTTGAAATTCAAGACCTTCTATAAACTGTTTTCTTCTTTACCCAGTGGATCCTATTTCCCATGATTTCCATTTACTTGCTTTTCCTTTTTCTCCAGTTGGGCTAGTTGCTTTATTAAGATCAATCATTATCACTTTGCACTGCTTTTTTGTTTTGTTTTGTTTTTTTAAGTACGGTTGACTTACAATACTGTGTTAGTTTCAGGTGTACAGAAAAGTAATTCAGTTATACATATATATGTATACATCTATAGTCTTTTTTTCTATTCTTTTCCACTATAGGTTATCACAAGATATTGAATATAGTTCCCTGTGCTATACAACAGGTCCTTGTTGTTCATCTATTTTATATATAGCAGTGTGTATATGTTAAAATCATACTCACAGTTTATCCCTCCCCCTGCCTTGGTAACCATAAGTTTGTTTTCTATGTCCGTGAGTTTGTTTTGTAAATAAGTTCACGTGTACTATTTTTCAGATTCCACGTATAAGTGATATCATACGATATTTGTCCTTGTCTGACTTACTTCACTTAGTATGACAATCTCCAGGTCCATCCATGTTGCTGCAGATGGCATTATTTCATTTTTTTATGGCTGAGTAATATTCCATTGTATAATGTACCACAACTTCTTTATCCATTCCTCTGTTGATGGACACTTAGGTTTACTTAGCATTGCTTTTAACTATAGTAGTAGATACCATTTGCTGAGCATTTAGAATGTTCCAGATATTGGGCTTCCCTCGTGGCACAGTGGTTAAGAATCCACCTGCCAATACAGGGGACATGGGTTCAAGCCCTGATCCGGGAAGATCCCACATGCCACAGAGCAACTTAGCCCATGTGCCACAACTACTGAGCCTGCGCTCTAGAGCCCACGAGCCACAACTACTGAGGCCACGTGCTACAACTACTGAAGCCCATGCGCCTAGAACCTGTGCTCCACAACAAGAGAAGCCACCATGATGAGAAGCCCATGCACCACAATGAAGAGTAGCCCCCACTCGCTGCAACTAGAGAAAGCCTGGGCACAGCAACGAAGACCCAATGCAGCCAAAAATAAATTAAATAAATAAATTTATTTTAAAAAAGAATGTTCCAGATATTATACACAACTGCTAAATGGATTACCTCACTTTATCATCAAAACAACACTTGGGGGCTTCCCTGGTGGCGCAATGGTTGAGAGTCCGCCTGCCGATGCAGGGGACACGGGTTCGTGCCCCGGTCCGGGAAGATCCCACATGCCGCAGAGCGGCTGGGCCCATGAGCCATGGCTGCTGAGCCTGCGCTTCCGGAGCCTGTGCTCCACAACAGGAGAGGCCACAACAGTGAGAGGCCCACGTACCGCAAAAAAAAAAAAAAAAAAACACTTGGCTAAGAGATATATGTTAACACATCCGTGAAAGAGTTCTTGACTCTCACCCACCCCAATATGCTTCTCCCACGGTCTCACCCTTTTTTTTTTTTAAACATCTTTATTGGACTATAATTGCTTTACAATGCTGTGTTAGTTGCTGCTGTATAGCAAAGTGAATCAGCTATACATATACATATATCCCCAGATTCCCTCCCTCTTGTGTCTCCCTCCCACCCTCCCTATCCCACCCCTCTAGGTGGTCACAAGTCTTGATAAATGAAACTACCATCCTTTCAGCTGCTCAGGCCAGCAACCCAGACATTACATTCACTTCTGTCTTTTCTTCGCATGCCTCCCACCCACCCTGCCAATAAATCAAATCCTGTTGCTTCTAAACTCATAGCCCCAAACTGTCTCCTTCTCATCCCTCCACTGCTACCACCCTCATCCAAGCCACCATCCACTTATACCTAGACTGCAATAACTTCAAGTGGCCCTCTTTTTCCACTCTTTCTCTTAAACACTTTATTCTTCTCAGAGCAGCCAAAAGGAGATGCTTGAAAATGCAGGTTTTCTCTGAATCTACTGGAAACAGCCCAGATGTCCATCAACAGGTAGACAGATAAACTGTGGTACATTCGTACAGTGGAGTATTTCTCAGCAATAAAAAGAAATTAACTACTGATGCATGCGACAACATGGATGAATCCCCAAAATCCTAAGCGGAGTGAAAAAAGAATAGTGTGTGTACTATGTGGTATCATTTATAAGAAATGCTAGAATATCAAAACTAACCTGCGGTGACACAAAGTAGATCAGTGGTTGCTTCTGGGAGTAGAGGGATATGAAGGTCAAGGAGCAGTAGGGAACTTTCTAGGGTGACGTAACTGTTTGGGTCTTGATATGCATTTGTTGAAACTGCTCAGAGGTGGAGATCAGATCATTTCACTGGGTGAAAATTATACTCTGGCAATCTGGCCCCATCTACTCCTTCTTCACCTCATCTATGCTCATCCCACGCCCACCCCCATCCAGCCACGCTGGTCACCTGGCTGCCCTTGACCCTGCCAAGGCCTCTCAAGGCGCAGGGTCTTTGCACCTCCCTCTCCCCTCGCACCCCACGCAGAGCTGGCTTCCTGTCATCGTTCTGGCCCAGGATGTGTCCCCTCTTCAGAGAGAGCTTTCCAGGCACACATCTGAAGGAGCTCCCCAAGGGCTCTCATCTATGTCTCTGTTTTCATTCTCTGTGTGTGTGACACTTACCACTTTCTGTTATTTTCTTGTTTACTGTCTCCTTCTGCTACCAGAAAGCAAGCTCTCTAAGAGCGAGGACCCATCTGTCACTGTATCCCCAGCATCTAAACCAACGCCTGACACATTCAAGAACAAGTTGTTGGATGAATGGAAAAAGTTGACGGTAACACTCTCTCCACTTTACAGCTCTGAAATTGAGGCTTGTGAAGGGTACGGAATCTCCCCACAGTCTCAGAGCAAGATAGCAGCACATCAGGATTCCAACTGGGCCAACCTGTTGCCCAGGTCCGCATTCTATACCGCTCTGATGCCTTGCTCCCTTCCACTCTGCTTTCTACCGTTCACTCCACCTGGGCTGGGCCCCTCACCTCCGCTCCCACCCACCCCAGCTCGTGACGCTTTCTCTTTGCACGGACTTCATGCCTGATTATTCGCTTCCATTTTTCTTTCCGTTCACGTCTGTCTCCCCAGCAAGATGAGGACTCCCTGTGGCTTGCACGTCCGTTCGTCACTCACTGCACACCTAGGACAGAGCCGGGCACAGGCAGCTAGCCAATACATGTTCCCCTGGAGGTGGGTGAGTCAGGTGCTCCTGTGGGTATGTGCAATGTGCAAGTCCTGGCTCCCATGACTCACTTCGCTGTTTCAAAGTACGCTGACCTTGGCTTCCCTGGCATTCTGCCAGCCAGTTTCAACACCAGCTTGTTAGAGCGAAGGCAAACAATAGATAGGGCTGCCGCTGCCATCAACCACTAGGGTATTAGTCAGGTATCATCCCTGTACTTCTGGAATCTCCTGTGTACCACAAAAGCCTTGTAGACGGCTGCACAGGCCCAGGGCACGCGGGGGCTGGTTAGGATGGTGTAGAGTTCATGGAAGTATCTCCACACACCTGAGGTCACTGAAGAGATTACAGAAGGCCTCCTCCTAAGGTTAGGTGGTGTGTCAGGCCAAGGATCACTAGCGACATCGTTCCCACTTTTTTCCAAAATCAATACATTTGTCTCCTGATTTAAAAAAATAAGCCCAGGGCTTCCCTCGTGGCACAGTGGTTAAGAATCCGCCTGCCAATGCAGGGGACACAGGTTCGAGCCCTGGTCCGGGAAGATACTACACGCCACGGAACAACTAAGCCCATGCGCCACAACTACTGAGCCTGTGCTCTAGAGCCTGCGAGCCACAACTACTGAGCCAGTGTGCCACAACTACTGAAGCCTGCATGCCTAGAGCCCATGCTCCAGAACAAGAGAAGCCATCACAGTGAGAAGTCCGTGCACTGCAACAAAGAGTAGCCCCCGCTCGCTGCAACTAGAGAAAACCCGCGTGCAGCAACGAAGACCCAATGCAGGCAAAAATTAATTAATTAACTAAAATAATAATTATAATTATAAGCCCTGTGTCTAGGCCTCTGGGTACAAACAGAAGAACAAATTAAAGAAAGCCTGTTGTAGCCTTTAGTTTAAGTGGACAGCAAAGGAACAAAAAATATAAATAGTAGTTAGAAAACATACCTTTATAGGCAATCTTTTTTGTTCACTAGCATAACTTTTAGAATATACGGTAGGGCCTTTCCCCCCACACCCCATAGGTTTTAACCCGCTGGTCTTACAATATTCACAATCCCCTTGTGCAAATTTCATTTTAATTTGCAGACGAGGAAATGCGGGTTAGAGAAGTTCACATCATTCACTCAGAGGAGGATTAAAAGTGGGTTTGATTCCTTCTTGCTCTGTTTTGAGCAGAAGTCCAGGCCATCAGACAAGTACCGTGTGTCATCAGGTCCCCGGGAGCTGAGTACCCGGAGATGCTGTTCCAGCCCCAGCTCAGGGCTACCCTGCTGCTGACCACACGGCTGTGGGCAAGTTATGAACCCTCCCTGGGCGCCAGTTTCCTTGTCTCTAAAACAAAACTTCCTCTCCTCCAACCTCACAAAGCCTGTGAATATGACCCACTTAGTCAACAAATATGGATTGAACACCCACTGTGTACATGGTCCGTGGACCTGGGATATGGAATGAACCAAAGTCCCTGCTTCAGGGAACTTCCACTGTCGTAAGGGAAACAGACAAGAAACTATATGTGATTTCCAAGTATTGACAAATGCAATAAAGGAAAGCAAACCAAGGTAAAATTATGGAGTGATGGGGTACTGCTACTTTGGCGGGGTGGGGGAGTGGTCAGGAGGCGTCTCTGAGAAGCTGGCATTTGAGAACAGACCAGAATGAGTTTTAACAACAAGCCACACCAATACCTGGAGAAGAAAAGTGTGCGATGCAGGGGGTACCAGCATGCCAGTTAGAAGCCCGAGGTGAAAGCAATTCATCATTATAAAGGATTTGATTCTATTTCGATGATAACTAGGTGATGAGTTGTCATAAGGGATTTGGGCAGGAGCAAATGTTACATGAATAACTACATGGTATAGGTATAACACCTCCATGTACAGGCACACACAAGTAAAAAAGATGAAACTCCCGTTGTGTTAACTATATCAATTACAGAAAAGATTGCTTTATGGTCCATAGGATCCCATTAAATAGTAAGCTCATCTTAAATATTTAATACAAGTTTTCAAGGATGAGCTGTTATGGAAAAACTGTAGGCTGTATAGTAATCTGTGTCCCTCACTGCCACTCCTGGGGAGAAGGTGGCCCTTAGTGGCCTCAGCACACAGTTCTGGAGATGGTGTGGGGATAAACCGGAAGAAACATTCTCTGTCCTGCATCTCCATCCCCTAGGCCAATAACAGAGGTGTCAGCACCCACTGGAGCTTTCTGGACCTGTCTCCAGCCAGCCTTCTAGGAACCCCGCCACTGCACCCAACACGTATGACTCTGCGTGGTTTACAGGACACAGTGTGTAACTCCAGTCAACTTCCAGCAGGACTTAGCGTGATATTTACCAGTAAGGGCTCACCAACACAGACTCATGGGGAGAAGAAAGGACTCAGGCTGGGCATTCCGCAGCTGTGACATCACAGCCCCCAACATTCTGCCTCTCCTTTCCGATCCTTCTCTGTGTCTGTTCGGCCAGTACGCCCCCTGGATTTCCTGTCCACCTTCCTGCCCTCGTGGGTTCTTCCCAGTACACCCGGAGATCAAATTCCCATCTTTTCTTTCAAAAGCCTAATTAAAATTCATCTTAGGAAGCTGTCCACATCCAATGACTTCCATTCTGGAAATGGTTAGCAATTTTTAACTTGTTTTTTAGCTTAAACACATGTGTCTTGACAAACCAGGGCTATAGGAAACAACGCACACGCAGCGCACAGACACCACGTGGAGTGACAGAAGCCGGAGGCAAAGGAGCCCAAACCGTGCGATGCCACTGATGTGAAGTTTCAGAGAGGCAAAGCTGATCTCTGGCGATAAACATCAGAATAAGGGTTACCAGAGGTGGGGAGGGGGCACAAGGGGGCCCCTGAGGTGCTGGAAACACTCTACAGGTGCTTTATCTGGACGGCAGTTGCACAGACGCATGCATATGTAAAAATTCATCCCCCAGATCCTCATACATAGTGATGATTTGAGCACTTTACTGTCTGCATAATCAAAGTTTTTAAAAAAATGACTCCTCTGGATTGCGCTGAAATACTGCTGTGTGAGCAGTCTTATACAGAGCTATCTGGGGACTTCTAAATACCCAGGACGGCAATTCCTTACCTCTCTGGCACATCTGGCACCTTCGACACCCCGAGTAGATGTCTGTTTCATCTTCTTTCAGCAGGGAACTCTCTCAGGCCAGCCCAGTGACCATTCTTGATTGTCAGCTTTAAAACCATCAAGGGCATGCATCTGTCTGCCCTGGGCCAGTCATAAAGAAAACATTTTGTCTGCCTTATGGCCTGCAGTTTCAATGAACTAGAAAAGCCTTTGAACATGCCTCTCAATAGGAGTACAATAAACATCAAATGAGAGCAGGAGAATACCTGCCACAAGTGAAGTCCCTTCTGTAAACCATTTGGAAGGACAGCATCCTCTCCGCCCCATGAGAACGCCTGGGAAGAGGATGCAGAGGACACGTTGGAAAGAGAGCCTCTGTGGGCAGCTTCCCCGTGAGCCACCCCTGCAGCTGGATGAAGCTGCTGAACTTCTTTGGGTCCCGGTTCCCTGCTAGTAAAATGACCTCGCCTGCCTTTCTCTTACCCCAGGTGGAGTGGCAAAACACTAACGACAAAACTGCTGATACCAATGGAAAGTTTTTAAAAATTAAAGAGACATCTGTGGAACGCCTGTGTTCCAAGAACCGTCACATATGCTAGATGATTTCATCTTCACAGTAAATGGATGAGGTGGCACCTCGTCTCCCACTTCACCAATGAGGAAACTGAAAGATAGGCAGTTAAGACACTGCCCAGGGGCACCCGTCGGCCGGTGGGGTGGGAGGAGTGATCCTCCAGGTTTTCTCCAGGTCGCCAGGTGGTCGGCGCGCCTGCAGTTCTACCACAGGTGCCATGGCAGATTCGAATCCTCGAATCGAATCCGATTAGGAGTGTAGGAAACCATCCAGAGGCAGAAGCCATCGACAACCGTTCCTAAATAGCTATCTTCCTCTCATGGAGAAACAAACGAACTCCATCGGAAGCCGCTGAGCCTTGGAAATCCAAGTTTTATTGGCACTGTGCTGAGTATCCAGGTCTTTCATCTGAGAAGCAGATGTTCTGATTGTTCCAAGGTACCTGGCGTGAAACTGTATATTTCACCCTTTTACCCTCAACGTTCCCTATGACGGGTCAGACCTGTGGATTTACAGAATTAAATGGACACAGAACTAAATCCTGCCCATGTGGACGGGTAACTAGGTTGAGATCTAGTTACCTAACAAACAAACAAACAAACAAAACCCCACGAGCACTGCGTCACAAAATGCTATACGCAAGCACGAGCTTCCTAAAACAAAACAGTCCTCAGCAGATTTTGTACTGTTTTGCCCTATAAACTACTTTTTCCAGTTACAGAGAACTGCAAACTGCAATCCAAAGGCTTTGCAGGCTTGCATTTTTCCATCTTCCCTGAAAGTTTAGGAGGACACATAATTCAATTTGGTCATCTTTCTGGCTTTCCGCATGGTGCCTGCCAAGTGAATCATTTTGCCTGTGTGCCTGGCTCCATGATACCACCTTTTAGAGAAGTTACCACACGTGAAATAATCGTCTGCATTAGATTTATGTGGCTAGAGACTGAGTTTTTAAAAACATTTAATCTACCCCCCCCTCCTGTGTTGTGCTTTGCCGTAACAATACTGATGATCTAAGAGTCTCCAGAAAGATACTTTCAATTGGGTTTCTGTTTGCAAACCAACAATCAACTGCTATAAAATATCACCTTAAAAAGTTGCCCACGGTGGGGGGAACTGGTGGGGGAGAACCACCAGACCTCTGCGGAGGTAGCGGGGCGGGGGGAATGGTAGAGTTATAAAACTGGACTGTGGTAATGCACACACAATTGTACACATTTACTCAAGAGCATCTAACTGCACACTTACACAGTCGCTGAGTTTTATGATCTATAAATTATACCACAATAAAGCTGTTTAAAAATATGCCCAGGATTCACAAAGCGAGATTTTTCAGGTTCTGTTATTCAAATTAACATGAAAAGCATTCGTTTCTTCTCCACTGCAAATGTATTTATGGTATTTGGGGGCAATACGATTTTCTTCCAAAGCAGAGTTTCTCAACTTCGGCACTACTGTCATGGGGGCCAGATCATTCTTTGTGTCGGCGGGGCTGTCGTGGGCTGGCCTGTGCATCCGGGGGTGTTTAGCAGCATCCCTGGCCTCTGTTCACTAGCCACCAGTAGCGCTCCCTCACCCCAAAATGTCTCCAGACCTTGCCAAACATCCCCTGGGGGGCAAAACAGCTCCTGGGTAAGAGCCACTGCTCTAGACACTGAACACTGGAAACTTGCTCTCGGGAGAAGTGACTGACATACAAACACAGGCGTTCAGGAATCCCCTCACGTGAAGGCTGGGTCTAGTGCCCCATTCGCAGCCCCCTGGCCAACGTAGGAAGCTTTTTCTCTTATGGTGGTGCCTCTGCCTGTGCTCGCTGCATATTCAACAGCCAGTGTCACTTCTAGATTATAAACCATTATTTTTTAAATGAAGACTAATTTTCTAGTCCTGTGCCTATGTCAGTCTCTAAGTAAGGCACTCAGCCCAGAATCAAAGTTCTCCATAACTGCTTTGCAGCCCCTGACTGGAACACTGAGTACGGCAGCAGGCAATTTTTCTTTTCTTTTCTTTTAATTTTTATTGGAGTGTAGTGAATTTACAACGTTGTGCTAGTTTCCTGCTGTACAGCAAAGTGAATCAGTTATACATAGACACATATCCACTCTTTTTTAGATTCTTTTCCCATATAGCTCATTACAGAGCACTGAATAGAGTTCCCTGTGCTATACAGTAGGTTCTTATTAGTTATCTATTTTATATACAGTAGAGTGTGTATAGGTCAATCCCAATCTCCCAATTTATACCTCCCCCCGCTTTCCCCCCTGGTAACTATAAGTTTGTTTTCTACATCGGTAACTCTAGCTCTGTTTTAGCACCAGGCAATTTCATTTTGCCAGCATGAACCCAACACGTTTAGGTTCCAGGAACTCTGGGGAACCTTCCACCTTTGAACTTCAAGGTTGAAGTCATGGTCTCCATCTTAGAGATGAAGCAATCCAGGCTCAGAGGAAAACTAAGTGACTTGTGCCCAAGACCATAAAGCGGCAGAGCTGGGATAGGAGACTAAGCCCCATGTGCTTTCTTGACTCCCAAGTTTACAGGGTATCCCCTACTCTGAGCTGCTGAGAAAACGTAGGGTGGACTAGACACCGGCTGGATGCCTCATACACAGAAGCTCATTTGAAATCCTCACCGTTAGGCTGTGAGGTGAGGGTTATTATTCCCACTTTACAGACAAGGAAATGGAGGCTGAGGTGAAGTCCTTGTCCAAGGTCACACAGCTGGACCTGAAATGTGAACTCAGGTGGCTCTTGGCCACTACTCGCCCCGGCCTCCCCTTCTGTAAAAATGGCCTATTTCACTAGGAAGAGTCGGTCATTGGTTTTTGGTTTTTTACTACCTAAATTACATTTTCATTCAAATAGATGTGGATTTGGGCTACTCATAATTTACTCGGGGCTCCTTTTATAACACTAAAAATCCAGTCCTATGCACATCCGTGAGAAAAAATCCTCTCTGCCCAGTTGTCAAGAAGTGGTCAGGCTAAAATTTCACTACTGCTCTTCTAACAGTTAATCATTTCCTCCGTTTTCTCTTCTCTCATTCATTCATCCAGTCAATAACCACATCACTTAGGATCTATTCAGAGTGACAAACACATATCAAATAATCACACAATTAAAAATCATGATGAAAGCACCAGTTAGGAAAAGTTAAGTACAGAGGCGGTTCCAAACATTTAGAATGGGAAGCCTGGCCAGGGTGGTAAAGGACACGCAAGGAATCTGAGATTTGCGGGAAGAGCTGGGAGTTCGTTTGAAAGTGAGGCAAGGGACTTTCCTAGCGGTCCAGTGGTTAAGACTCCGTGCTTCCACTGCAGGGGGTGCAGGTTCAATTCCTGGTTGGGGAACTAAGATCCCACATGCCGCGCAGTGTGGCCAAAAATAAAGAAAAAAGGAAAAAAGAAAGTGAGGCGAAAGGAGCTTTTGGTGCTAGTAAACAGTGTGTGCAAAGGCCCTGAGGTAGAAAGGAACCATGCACGCAAGGCCCTGAAAGGGGGCCAGAGATAGCAGTGGCCAGGCCACACAGGGTCTTGTGGACCCCTCGTAAAGAGAAATTGAGGGTCCTAAGGAGGGGCAGAGCATGGTCAGATTTACAATTTTAATGAGCAGTCTGGCTGTGTCACATGAGCAATCTGTGCCAGGACACAGTTCAAAGAGCTCCTGGATCCTGCAAAACAAGTCTGTTTGTTTCTTTTTTTTTTCTTTCCTTCTCTCCGGGCTGTGGTGCACCTCCCTGGCTGTGAGCTAGCTCCCTTCTTTCTCTGTTTCATTTGTGAAGTTTAAAGGCCAGATATTTTATCAGGTCTGGGACCTGTTTTCTTTCAGTAACCCCCCCAGTAAAGTACTTCATCTCTTCCCAGATTCCTCCCCACTCCCTAACCTCTCTATTCTCTCCAACTTGCTAAGTGGCCAGTCAATGACAAAAGGTAGGAGAATCTGTCCTTTGGGGCATTCTTACATAGAGGGTAGAGACAAGCTGAGAAAGAAATACAGATTCTACTTGCTTGCACCTCCTCACACTCAATCAAGCACAGTTGGAAGAAAAAAAAAAACAAAAGCAAATCTGAGATAATGTTAAGATTCCTGGATTCCCTCTTGGCCGCGCACACCCGCCTCCACCAATCTACTGGCCGCCACCAATGGACTTTAGCTCCCGCTGGCCCAACTCCAAGCTTTCATAACTACTTTCAGTTTCTCCACTACAAGAAGCTTCAGCTGACCGCACCCTGCCCCGCTAAGAGTCCTTAGCAGCCACTGACACTTCTTCCAGGAAGCCCGTCCTACCCCACCCACGCTTCGTGCCTCCTGCCCGTGAATGCCCTGCTCTGAGTTCCAAGAGCGCTCTAAGAAAGCAGGTTCTTCGAACTTCATTGTAATTGGTTCACCCAACACATGCATGCAAGTGCATGCACACACACGGTCAGTAGCTCCAGAAGGACAGATTCTGGGTGTCACTGTCCCAGCATCTAGCACAATGCCTGGCGTCCGGTTGGGATCCTTACTGAATGAATGAGCAAATAGAAGCGGACACATTCAAAGTCTCCCAGGGGCAGGAAGAGAGACCTTAAATGAGAGAGGTTTTCCCTTCCTATAGGTTTGGTTGTGAATGTGAACATGAAACACTGAAGTTACAAATTTTAGAAAAGGCGCTACATTTCACTCACGGAAATTTGAAAGGATCAAAAATATCAAAGCAGGACACACATGCTCATGGTTTTAGACAGGACCAAAACTGCGGAAAGTTTTCAGACGTTAAGGTGGTAGCAGGGAAAGAAGATGCTCATGATGGGAACCCAATAGAAAACCAGAACAGAAACACAGAGCTGACACGGCTCCCACCTGAGCCCACTCTGGCTGCAAAATGCCACGTCAGCCGAGTAACTGACCCCGTTCTTATCTCCGTACAGTTCTCCCTTCGGCCCACTACTCTCCCGGCCTTGTCCTCATTTGTCAAATGCCCTTCATAGCCAATTCCTACCCCTTCACCTTTCTTAAAAGCACACTCCCCACTGGATCATTTTTGCATTCTGTCTTCAGAAACGCCAACCATGTGGCATTACTGTTTCACAGTTTCACTTTCTTGGCTGAATTCAAATGGGATAATCTTCTATTGTCCAGGTCTGAACCAGGGTCTTGCTACTTGGAGTGTGGTCGGTGGACTAACATCGCATCACCTGAGAGTCTGTTAGAAATGCAGTCTCTCAGCCCTATCCCAGACCTCCTGATGCAGAATCAGCATTTAACCAGCTCCCCAGAAGAGTCCTGTGCACACAAAAGTTTTAGAAGCACTGGGCTAGATCCTACGTTCACTCAACAAGTATGTATTGAACCAGTGCAGGGTCTACAGTAGGTGCTCAACATACACAAGAGGATGTGAATGACGTGGAGAAAGGAAGTACAGATATTCCACTGAGGTTGAGAAGCTCCTGTAAATACTAAAAACAGCATCACCGGGATGCGAGGTTCTAGCAGGATTAATAACCTTTACGCCCAAATTCAGACGTGGCCAACTGCATCTGGGTTGTGGGAAACTGGAATCTGGGAACTTGACCCTGTTTGCAGCAGGCGGGAGGAGCACAGGGGAGGTGTGTGAGTGTGTGTGCCTCTTCCCCGCTTCAGCCACAGGCCGCAGGAGCTGACAAGGCCAAGTCCCCGCCCCCCTCAGCTGTCACCCTGTCAAAACAAAGCCGCTGCTGACAGCGCAGGGCCAGCCTGCCCCGCGGCCTCGGGCAGTGCTCCCACCCCGGGAGCACGGCGCCCACATCTGGATCCGCAGCTAAGGGGCGACGGGGTGCCCGGAGCTGGGGTGGAGAGGGGATGGCCAGAAACGCGCGTCCTCAAACTAAGCAGTAGCGCCCGCCGCGCTGGGCCGTCACCTTGCCAAATCCTGTTTACACCCCGAGAGGCTGGGGCAGCGTTTCAACTAAACAAGTAAAAATACAGTAATGACCGGGCTGTCACCGCGCGCCGCAGCGCCTCCGCCCCCGGCCGAGGGCGCCCGGAGCTCCAGGACCCTAGCTTGGGGCTGCGCCACCCAGCCCGCGCAATCCGCCCCTTCGAGTTCCCAAAGCGCCGGGAGTCCAGAATCCTATTCCAGCCTCACTCCTTCCACCCAGCTCCGCCCAGTGGGGCTCGGGGAGAGGAGGGCACTCAGGTCCCCCAAAAGATGTTGCCTTGGCCCCGCTCCACTCCCTGGGAGGCGCCTCCGGCGAGCTCCTACAGAGCAACAAAGCCCCAGGGCAGCCCAGGAGCTCGGAGGCGGAGGCAACTCCTTCCAAGGGGAAGGAAAGGCTCTCGGTCCCGGCTATCCCTCCTTCCCACCCGACAGCACTCTGGTCCGAGAAGCAGCTAATTGGGCGCGGGCGACAGCAGCACTTCCGCGGTGCCGCGGCCCCGGGCGGGAGGCGGGGGCGGGAGGGGGAGGGGGAGGGGGTCCCGCGGGCCCGGCCGCGGCCCCTCGGGCGGGCCGGGCGCCGAGTGCGTACCTTGCAGGCGGAGTACACGCCGAGTTTCTCCAGTTTCTTGGCCCGCGGAGCGGAGCGCAGCTGCGCCTTCTTCACTGCGATCCGGGCCGAGCCGCCGCCTCCCGGCCCCTCGGCCGTGCCCGCCGCCGCCACCGCCGTCGCCGGTCCGCAGGCGCCCGAGCCCCCGGCGGCGGCGCCAGGGGAGCCCTGCGGCGGCGCGGGCGGGGGCGCGGGGGGCGGGGGGTGCAGCGCCCCGAGCCCGGCCCCCGCCCCGCCGCCGCCCGGCCCGGCCCCGCCAGCCTCGGACATGCCGCTCCGGAGCACGGCAGGAGACGCCGAGTGTCAGGCGCCGCCGCCGCTGCCACCGCCGCCGCCGCCGCCAGGGTCTCCCTCTCGGGCTCTGGTAGCCAGGAGCGCGAGACCCTCCCCCCGCGCCCTCCCGCCCCAGCGCCCACCCCCCTCCCCGCCCCCGCCCTCCCCCGCGCGCCACCCGCCCGGCTCGCTCCGGCCGCGGCCCGCGCGCTGACGGTGGCGGCGGCGGCGGCGGCGGCAGCTGCTCCCCCAGGAGGGAGGGGACTAGCGGCTCCGCGGCCGCCGCCGCCACTGCACACGCCCTCCCCCGGCTCTCCTCCCCGGGGCCCCGCTCGGCGCCCGGGCCGCCGACATGGTCCTGGGGTGCGGGCGGCGGCTGCCGGCCTCTCGGTAGGGTTGGGGGCCAGCCCCCCAGCCCCCGGCTCTTTCCTCGTGCCTGCCGGACGCGCGCCCCCCACCCCGCGCCTGGCACCCTGCGCTCGCCCGCCAGGGGGCGAGGCCAACCCCGGGGGAAGGGGGAGGGGGAGAGGGGCAAGGGCCGGAGCCCAGGCACCTGCTGGCCGCCTCCGTCTCGGCAGCCCACCCCGCGCCCCCCCAAGCTGACCCGGCGGAGGGAGGGGGCGCGGGAGGAGCGCGGGGGAGACTCCCATCATTTGTTCCTCCGCTCCCTTCCACCCTCATTCGGAACAGAGGCAACTTCCTCCACCCTAGCGGGAGCCAGAGAAAAAAAATATATTTTTGAAAAGTACCCGACCTTGCTAATCCTTTTCTTTGTTGCCAATTCACCAAAATAAAGGCGTGATGTTTTCCATTTCTCTTTTTAGATACTTTTCCGTCCACCTTCTCTCTTTTAATTGAGAACGCTTTCATCCTGTAATCAATTTCTGGATTGCATCTGCCAGAGGACGGAAAAGACTGTTAATCGATATTTTCTGTAATTTTTGTTTGAAAGTGCTGGTTGTTAAAAGAACTGTCGTCCCAAAAGCAGGGTCACAATGAAAACTAAGCGCAGTGGGAAAAGTTTGCTAATAGGTCTCATCTCTGCAGAGTGGGAGTATAACCTCACTACTTTCTTTTCTATAATGTTCCATAGTTTTCAATTTTGATATCACCAGCATGCATATTAACCATGAAAAAAAAATTAAGCAGCATCCAAAAGAATGTGTTGATTTTGGCCTCAAACTTAAAAAAAAAAAAAAAAAAAAGGAAAAAACTCGACTCAGCGTTTTCAACTTTGTTGAAACTGTTGCTAACTGTCGTTTTCATTGTTGATGACAATGAAGGTGGTGTTTAGTAATTCGGAGACCACGTTTCAGTTTTTTTCATTTGAAATTGTACACCTTTAGTTGGCCTCTCTAAAGCAGTTTTTGAAAAGCCCAGCACTGTATCTCAGGACCCTTCCCAAGTGCCCTGCTTTTGTAATGTGAGTCACAATTTCTGTATAATATGGGTCATAATGTGTGTATTATCAAATTCTTTACATACCCTAAAGCTCTTGCCCAGCTCCGGCCAGACCGCCTGCAGAAATGTGCTTTTCCCTGGAAATATTCCCCTTCCCATCCCGTTTTTTCCAGTTAATTTTCTCTATCCTTTTTCTAGATTCTCTGTGTTCTTTTGACTTTGAATGCAAAGTGGTATGTAAAAATGAACTTTTTTTTTTAAGTTTGTAGATCCAGACAGTGACATTAGACAGCACAAAAGGAAATAACCTCTCCCAACTTGAGTTCTGTCTCAAGGTCTGAAATTGTAGACTCTCTGGTTCCACCAGGACAGTTACCTGGGGCTTCTTTTCTTAGCTTGATGTGCTCCGCTTTACCACTGTTACTCGCTTCTGGCTCTACTGAGGTGTTTTGCAGATTTTTATGATTCTTGCCTAAGCTGGATGGGAGTCTTAAAGACTGAGATCCCATGAACAAAGTCCAATATCATGATGTCAGCAGATATTGATAGGGGTTTAGGTTCCACAATGTAGGCATTTGTCAAACTGATGGCCCCCTTGGGATCTGTGCATTTCAGTGGATAAAAATATCCCTCATATATTAAAAGATTTTTAAATATTAAAGTCTAGTTGGTGGTGCTCCTGCTGAAAGTTTAGGGGTGCAGTGTCATGATATATGCAGTATGCTTTAAGAAGCATTAAAAAAAAAAGATGGAGTGGGATTGGGAGGCTGGGAGGGAGGGAGATGCAAGGGGGAAGAGATATGGGGACATATGCATATGTATAGCTGATTCACTTTGTTATAAAGCAGAAACTAAGACACCATTGCAAAGCAATTATACTCTAATAAAGATGTTTAAAAAAAAGATGGCTTGATGCATCTGTGAATGCGCTAATAGGCAAATGAACATAATAAAGCAAGTAGAGTGAAATGTGAAATGTTAAGAGTTGAATCTAGGTAGTAGGTATATGGGTGTTCACTGTGCGGTTTTTAAAATCTTCTATGTTTGAAATTTTCATCATAAAATGTTCGGGGGGGGGGAGCCCAGCTTCAATATTAACTCACCCATCACCCCTTCCTCCCAAGCTGTCCCCAGAATTCAGGAGGCAGGCTATTTCCAGGATGTTCTGAAGCAGAAGAAAACAACCTCATTTCAACCGGCCCTGAAAACCATCACTGTCTGAATGGTGAATGGCTTGTGACATCGACTGAACATTATTTTTCATTATTTCCCTGCTCAGAGCACCCAGATGACATACTGCCTTAGGCTGAAGGCCCACAGTTTCAAGGCCCTATTCAAAGTGTTATGAGCAGCAGGCAAGGACAGTTCAAGGGCAAAGGATTCAGGAGGCTTGTTGCCTCTGCATAATCAGGCTGCTGTGAGCATTTAGTGAGCTCCTGTGTGCAGTCCTTTTATGAAGTGAGCACCAACAAAAGAAAAGGCAATGTGTTCATTTACAAAGTATTCACAACTGTGAAAGGATGTCCATCTAAAATGGAAATCTCATGCATGTGCCCTGAAAAGAACGGAACTTGGAACTTAAGAACTGAGAGACTGATTTGCCCTAAAGGCTGTTATACAGAAGACCCAGATTTACCTCCTGACCAATGAAAAAGCGCCAAGAGTCTCTTCCCGTCCTCAAGCCAATGAACTTACTGCTTGGACTGCAACCAGACTCCCCGTCTTTGCTCTCCCCCACCCCATAAATACAGCCCACCCACACACCAGCACAGTCGCCCTTAGCTTGCTGTGGTTTGCATTTCCTTAAATTGCAATTCCCATGCTATTCCTGAGTAATCTCAATTTCTCATAGTTCAAGCTTAGCTCAATTTACCTCTTCATTTAGTTTAACACAACTTGCTGAGGTAAGCAAACCACAATTAGGAAAGAAAAGGCTTGGGGAGTAGGAATTGAGGGAGCAGCTTGACCCTTGGAGGTTAGTTCTGGCTTATTAATACTATAGAATAGTATGCAGCTATCACAAAGAATGACCATTATACAAATGTAATAGCATAGGTGGATCTCCAGGAAATGCTGCTGAATGAACCCTGTACAGTACAATACCATCTATATTAAAAGCAAACTCACACTGGCATATAAGTACAATTCTCTATGTGTTCAGTCAATGCATATAAAAATGCAAAAGCCAGAGAAAGATTTAGAAAGTTATGCAGCCGACTCCTAAATGTCGTTGCCTTTACTGGGCTCCCTTGAGAGTAAAACTTCTTTTTCTCATTTTTATATTCCCAGTGCCTCACTCAAAGAAAGTTCTCAATAAATAGTAGTAGTTCTTTCTATGTGCAAACTGGACTCTGCTTCCCTTGCTCTACCATGATCCCCCTCTTCATGGTAGAGTTTTTAAATTGTAAGTGCAGGGGCTTCCCTGGTGGTGCAGTGGTTAAGAATCCACCTGCCAATGCAGGGGACACGGGTTCAAGCTCTGCCGCGGAGCAACTAAGCCCATGCGCCACAACTATTGAGCCCGTGAGCCACAACTACTGAGCCCGTGTGCCACAAATACCGAAGCCCACGCGCCTAGAGCCTGTGCTCTGCAACAAGAGAAGCCACCACAATGAGAAACCCGTGCACCACAACAAAGAGTAGCCCCCACTCGCTGTAACTAGAGAAAGCCCACGCGCAGCAACTAAGACCCCATGCAACCAAAAAAGAAAAAAAAAAATTGTAAGCACAAAACTGATCCCACAACCTCCTGCTTGAAACCCTCCAAGGGCTTCTCATAACATTGAAAATACAATCACAACCCCATAACCTGATTGGCAAGGCCTACCTCTCCAGGCCCTTCTCCCAGGTGTGTGGTTTACTCCAGCCTAACTCAGAAAGCTTTTTCCTGCCTCAGGGCCTTTGCATTTGCTGTCTTGCCTGACACCTTCCCCCAGACAGCATGACTGGCCCTATTCATCTAGTATCCTTTGGAGATGCCTTCCCATCTAAGAAAGGAAGGATGGGGACCATCTTCTGCTACTCCAACATCTAGTACCTCTTTGCCATACTCCTTCTTACCCACCTTCTATAATACACCAACATCCTGAAGCCCACAGATGGATTGAAATTGTCCCCACTGAGGATGCAGACTCTGAGGACTAGTCTGGACAAGGGGGTATCACAGGAGGTTTGGCCCAGTGTGTGGCCAATGACTGGCATCCTTCCCTCCCAGCACAGCCACCTGCTTATTTAGAGACAACAGCTCGATGAGAATATAAAATAAAGGAGGAGACAGATGCCTTAGGCTTGGGCCAACTTCCCACTGGAGAAAGTGGCTGTGATCACTGGACATTTATTTTAATAACCTCTAAAATAAAATCTGTCTAAGGAAAAATTACTGGAAAACAATTAGGAAATAAATCCTAGGATGGGGAAACATAAAATCTCCGTCCCTGGTTTTCAAGCATCTTTGCAATTAAATCATGATTTCCAGTGTGAGTCTTAACTCTGCAGCAAATACCATTAGTGCTATTTTTTTCATTTTTATTTTTAGTTGTTCTTAATAGCAATTTTCATATCTAATGTGAATAGGCCTAAATGTGTTTGGCTGAGCAATGCCCTTGTAAAGAGAGAGGGTTTTTTCCCTTTTGTTTCTGTTTATAATTACTAACACATATGACTGTTCTACCAGCCTACCTACCATTTACAATGAAGGTACAAAGTAGGTAAAAGAAATGAAGTCTCCTTCTTCTGAACTCTGGCTAAATGGCTGACTGCTTTTCTAAAGCAATATGTGAGTATCTAACTCTTTGAGCAACTTGAAAATTATATAAGAAAATCAAATTTCCAAGGAACCAAACTTTGGTACGACCTAGATTTTCTCTAACAATCTGAATGTCATGAATTTTACTAATGTTAGTGCCAGATTATTTTTTAAAATAAAGGTAAGAGGGAGTCTAATTCCCTAACTCTATAAAAGTGTTCATACACATAATTTCACAAATTAAGAAAAAGATTTTTAGGACAGGTTTTCTAGTTTAGGGTCTCCTTATCAAGGGAAAATCTGTTTCCTCAAGTCCTTAGTCTTAAGTCCTGGCTGGCTGACCCTCTGGGTCTAAAATCAAAGCTCAGAGTGGAGTGTTTCAAAATTTATAAAGTAGGTGCTATACATCAGCAACCACTTTGGGTGAAAGCAACAAACAAAAGTGTGAAGCATAGTAACATAACATCCTCCCAAAGCACAATGTCTATGTTGTTATAAAATATTTCAAACATATAGAAAAATAAAGGGAGTGATTTAATTTCTGTACATTCACCAGCCACATTTTGTTAATGTTTTCATTTGCCGGCGAGATATATATTATTAGTTTAAGAAATCCTCCTTCCTAAGTCCCTTTATCTCAGTTTCCCAGTGCCTGCCTCCACAGAAGTAAACACTCTAAGGCAGGCTGTATCCTTCTTGTTCATGTTTTTCAACATTTACAAAATAAAGCCTGTAGTAAGCACACTAATTTAAAAAAATTTTTTTATTAAAATAGAGTTGATTTACAATGTTGTGTTAGTTTCTGGTGTACAGCACTGTGATTCAGTTGTACATAAATATCAATTCTTTTTCAGATTCTTTTCCATTATAGGTTATTACAAGATACTGATTATAGTTCCCTGTGGTATACAGTAGGTCCTTGATGTTTATCTATTTTATACATAGTAGTGTAAGGTATGTATGTTAATCCCAAACTCCTTATTTATCTCTCCATCTCTCATCTCCTTTGGTAGCCATAAATTTGTTTTCTATGTGTGTAAGTCTGTTTCTGTTTTGTAAATAGGTTCATTTGTATCATTTTTTAAGATTCCACATATAAGTGATAGCATATGATATTTGTCTTTCTCTGTCTGGCTTACTTCACTTAGTATGATCATCTCTGGGTCCATCCATGTTGCTGCAATTGGCATTATTTCATTCCTTTTTACGGCTGAGTAATATTCCATTGTATATAAGTGCCACATCTTTATCCATTCCTCTGTCGATGGACACTTAGGTTGCTTCCATGCCTTGGCTATTGTGAATAGTGCTGCTAGGAACATTGGAGCAAGCATGCTCTTATTAATTGTCTAGCTCAATGAACGTTTATATATGCATATACTTGATCATCCGCCATCCAGACTGATATAACAATATATTCCCAACACCCAAGAAGGCTGCTTTTGACCCCTTTCTAGTCAGTGCCCTAAGGCAACCATTACTCTGGCTTCATCGTCATAGATTAGTCTTGTCTGTTCTTGAACTTCATGTAAATATGCCCATAGAGCAGGGACTCATGTTGTCAGGCTCTTCTTTGGAATACCGTTATGTTGATGATGTCTGTCATGTTGTTCCATGTGCCATATGTCACTTATTTTTATGGTGGTGTAGTATTCTATTATATGACTATCACAGTTTGTTTATTCGTTCTCTTGTTGATGAACATTTCCAGTTTTTTACTACTATGAATAAAGTTGCTATGAATATTCTTATACTGCCTTTTTGTTGTCGTATATGCTTATTTCTCCAGGGTATATACCTAGGGGGGACAGTTGCTAAATCATAGGGAAAGTGTATGTCAAGCTTTAATAGGTCCTGTCCCTCCCAAAATAATTGTACCAATTTATACTCCTGCTCACGGTGTGTGAGGATGACAGCACCGCCCTCCTCATAAAGCTTTGGTACCGTGGATCTCTTTAATTTTCACCATTTTGGTGGTTGTCGAGTAGTATATTTCTTTGTGGTTTTCATTAGCCTTTACAACATGCATAATAACATTGAGCACATTTTCATTTGCGTCTTGGCATCTAGGATGTCCATCTTTTGTGAAATAAATGTCTGTGCTAGTCTTTTACCCATTTTTGATTGTTTTGTGGTAGATTTTTACTGTACAGTCTGGATTTGAATCCTTCGATGGATATATATGTTGCAAATCTCTTAGTCTGTGACTTGCTTTTTCACTCTTTTGAGTGTCCTTTGATGATCAGAAGCTTTTACTTTTATGGGTTTGATTTGTCTGTATTTTATTTTATGTTTAGTGTTTCCATGTGTCCCGTTTAAAAACTCTTTGCCTAGCCCGTGTTTGTAAAGATACTCTCCTATGCGTTCTTTGAGTTTTATTGACCTTATCTCTCACATGTACGACTCTTTTGCAACTCAGTCAATTACTGAGTATAATGTGAGATGGCAGTGGTCATGGTCACCATCTTATTAAACTTTCTCTTTGTATGTTATTTCTAAACTATCATGTGAAATGTTTGGAGCAGAAGGATTGCCTTATAGCATGGCCTTCTAGCTCAATCTTTACTGAGAGTTCACTGTAATATTGCCTTTTAAGAATAGTCTTGATACTCCCATTAAAGACTGCATGCTCTTTAATTCATTTTTAAAGCAGGATCACCCTTGGCCTCAGGCCAAAGGAGCCCCTACACTGGGGTCCACAGTTTAAAGAATCCCTCGTGTCATAAACGCTCAAAGACAAAGTGGAGGCGGGGGCATCTCTGTCACTTGTCACTTGTCACCTGGTATGAGCTTCAGACAGGGCAACCCCGTAAACCTGGACTTCACCCTTCTACCCAGCAGGATCAAGCCCTTGCCTGAGACGCACTTCCTCACATCTGTTGTCCTTGAGCCTGGAAACAGAAGGCGCCTGCATAGGAATACTGAGAAGTTTTGCATGTGAAAGAGGCACAGTTTTGGAGTGCAGGAAGGATTTGAGTGGCAGGAATGCTTAGGTAAGAGAAAAGACAAATTAATTAACTTGTCAAATCCTCCTTCTAAGCGTGAATGCAAAAGATTCTTGCATAACAAAGTATTCTTTCCCAGAGTACCAAGCAGCCGTTTTCTTGCTTCTCTTTGTGTTCCAATTCATGGTTCTGAGGATCCTCGTCAACCAGCGCCACATTCACTAACGCTGCCCAGTGTCTGAGGAACATTTTGTAATGTTAAGGAATTCATTTTACCCTTAAATGTATATGTATAGAGATCCAAACATTATCTCCGGGAAGCACGAAATAGACTTTTTCATTGGCAAATAGATGAACATTGAATGCAAAGAGTGTGAACAGTTTTATAAAATTATTTAGGAAGACGTCACTGAATTCTCTAAAAAGCTAATAAAACATTCAGCTTATTTTAATATCTTTGACTAAGAATTTGATAGTGATTAACTATAACTTCATTTTGCCTTTTAGTTTTGAAAGGGCACTTTGACTATGGTAGAAGAAAGAGCATTTTTTTTAAATGTAAAAAATAATTTGAATTTTTAAATTTTTTTACATTCATGTCATTCACCTTTTTTTGGATGAACATACATTTAAATTTTGTACACTTTAAATACGATTACATTTTGACCGGGTAGTTATGTATAATTTTGAATTTAAAAAAATAAAGAAAAAGAAGAAAAAAAAAGTCCATGAGAAAAATGTGCTTAGAGTATTGTCTGGCAAATAATGGGTATTCCATAAATATTAGGGATCCCTGTCTGCCACCCACCCTTTTCCTCTCTTGGTTTTAACTTGATATCAGATTAAACATCCTTTCCCTCCCTCTTTTTCCCACTCTCCACCCTCCAAATACAAACATACATATCCTGTTTGGAATGTGGTTGCCTTATGGAAACAAGTCTAAAATTTGGAAGAAAACAGAGCCAGCAGAATTGACAGGAGACATTAGGGGAATCTCGTTGAGGCCAAATTAAAAGCTCAGTTGTTAAAGATACCCAATTCTTTTTGAAGAATTCTGACATACCACATATGTCAGGCACTTCTCAGCCTAGTGAGGAGTTTTGGGCATCTCAGAAATGTGGGTCAGACCAAAGGGAATTTAATCGATTCTTGCTAATCATTTGACTTACAGGTTGGGCTGCCAGCCCTCAGCAAACCGAATGAAAGCTTCAGGAAGTTAGCACTGCTGACCACATCCTCACAGCTTTAGACACACACCTGGAACGTTTCAACAGCTGGAATCCAATTTCTGAGTTGATCTATGAGAAAATCAAATTTGTTGTAGCACTCAACAATAATAAAAGAAGAATAACTAACAGTTTGGGGGTACCTACTACATGGTAGGCACTGCACTAATCCCTTTCTGCAAAATGTTCCATCTAATCCTTACCAGGACGTGAGGGCTATTATCTCCATCATAGAGATGATGAACTTGGGGCTCAGAGAAGTTAAGTAACTTACACCAGACTCTCTCCTGATTTTAACCACTTTAACTTACAGCTGATGACAATGGTGGCTACTGTTTTTTTGTTTGCTTGTTTTTGTTTTTTTAAATTTTTATTGGAGTATAGTCGATTTACAATGTTGTGTTAGTTTCAGGTGTACAGTAAATTGAATCAGTTATACGTACATATGGGTATACACATATACATATATATACATATGGGTATACACATATACATATGTGTGTATATATCTATATATCTATATCTATCTATCTATCTATATATATATATATATCCACAATTTTTTTAGATTCTTTTCCTGTATAGGCCATTACAGAGTATTGAGTAGAGTTCCCTGTGCTTATTAGTTATCTGCTTTATATATAGTAGTGTGTATATGTCAATCCAATCTCCCAATTTATCCCTCCTCCCCCTTACGCCCTGGTAACCGTAAGTCTGTTTTCTACATCTGTGACTTTATTTCTGTTTTGTAAATAAGTTCATTTGTACCCTTTTTTAAGATTCCACATATAAGCGATATCATATGTTTGTCTTTGTCTGACTTACTTCGCTCAGTATGACAATCTCTAGGTTCATCCATGTTGCTGCATGTGGCATTATTTCATTCTTTTTTATGGCTGAGTAATATTCCAGTGTATATATGTACCACATCTTCTTTAGCTAGTCATCTGTCAATGGACATTTTGGTTGTTTCCATGTCTTGGCTATTGTAAATAGTGCTGCAATGAACATTGGGGAGCATATATCTTTTCAAATTAGAGTTTTCTCCAGAGATATGCCCAGGAGTAGGATTGCAGGATCATATAGTAACTCTATTTTTAGTTTTTTAAGGAACCTCCATACTTTTCTCCATAGTGGCTGTATCAATTTACATTCCCACCAGCAGTGTGGGAGGATTCCTTGATGGTGGCTACTATTTACTGAGAGCTGACTAAGGGCCTGGACATGTGTTATAACAAATTTCATCTTTGTAAAAACTCTAATGGGAAGCATTTAGGAGTCCCAGCTACAGATAAAGAGCATCCAGCTGCAGCACCTGGAATTAATGTGGAATACAGACGATGATAATAATAGGTGCAGAGTCTCTTCCCCACCTCCTCTTTTCTGTGCAGAAGAGGCTATTTTTCATTCTAGGGCCGTACTAGTCAATATAGCTTTCTGTGATAATGAAAATGTTTTACATCGGCACTGTCCAATATGGTAGCTACTGACCACATGTGGCCATTGAGCATGTAAAACGTGGCCGATGACACTGATGAACTAAAATTTTAATTTTCTTTTAACTAGTTAAATTTAAATAGCACACGTGGCTAGTGGCTACCATTTTGGGCAGCACAGCTGTAGAGGGTAAAACCGCTTGGTGGCCAAGTTCCCAACAGAGTCTAAGAGTTTCTCACACTCCACTCTTCTTTCTCTTAGCTCTACTATTGGTCAGCTTCTGGGGCAGGAGCCTCAGACTAAGGCACTGCTAAGAACTGAGGAAGAGGGAAAAGGATCAGGATCTTTCTTACTCCCTTTATTCAAAACGAAATATTTATAGGGAATTCCCTGGCGGTCCAGTGGTTAGGACTCTGGGCTTTTCACTGCTGAGGGCACAGGTTCAATCCCTGGTCGGGGAACTAAGATCCTGCAAACTGTGCAGGCACAGACAAAAAAAAAAAAATCCTAAATATTTAAGTGTGCAAACACTTATTTCACGTGTTCATTTACTTATCTAACAAATATTTATGGAGCTCTCCCCACATGGCAGGTATATCTGCTTATTATAAGTCTATGCATTGACCCCTGGGTTAAAACAGCAAGCAAGGCAGGACTGGAGAGACAGACATTAATTAAATCATCACACAAATGCATCATTAGAAACTCACTCAAATAAAGGGAAAGTATCAGGAGTTGTGAAGGTTTTTAAGGACAGAGGATTCACGTGAGGCATTAGGAAACACTTTTTTTTTTTTTTTTTGGCTGCGTTGGCTCTTCGTTGCTGCGCACGGGCCTTTCTCTAGCTGCGGAGAACAGGGGCTACTCTTCATTGCGGTGGGTGGGCTTCTCATTGCGGTGGCTTGTCTTGTTGTGGAACACGGCCTCTAGGTGTGTGGGCTTCAGTAATTGTGGCTCGCAGGCTCAGTAGTTGTGGCGCAGGGGCTTAGTTGCTCCATGGCATGTGGGATCTTCCCTGACCCAGGCTCGAACCCCTGTCCCCTGCATTGGCAGGAAGATTCTTAACCACTGTGCCACAAGGGAAGCCCTGGGAAACACTTTTCTGATGGTGCTCAAATTCAGCTTGTGGAAGTGATGTTTTAGGTGAGAGATTAAGAATGAGTTAGAATTAACTGAGTGACAAGGAAGGAAAAGCATTCAGGGTGGAGGGAATAGCATGTACAGGCCTGAGGTGTGCAGAGTGTGGACATGATTGAGGAACTTTAAAGAAAGGGTCAGTGGGGGAATTCCCTGGCAATCCAGTGGTTAGTACTCTGCGCTTCCACTGCCGAGGTTCCAGGTTCAATTCCTGGTCGGGGAATTAAGATCCCCCAAGCTGCATGCAGTGTGGCAAAAAAAAAGAAAAGAAAAAGAAAAAAAAGAAAGGGACAGTGGGAAGAGACAGGCTGAGGCTTTCTGCACAGCTTCATCTGCCATATCAGGGCTTCTGACCTTTATCCTAAAAGCAGTGGCTGGCTACTGAAAGGATTTAAGCAGAGGAGTGACCTGATTAGAAAATAAACTTAAAAAACAAAACCAAACACACAAAAACCTTGGCTTTTCACAAGGGCGTCATTGTTCTCTGTTCCTTCCTTCCCTCTCCAGCAGGCAGGCAGGTGACTTCCCCAGACACAGGGCTGCAGCTGGCTCAGGACAGACTAGAAGAGCTTGGTCCTGGGCCCAGTGGATGAATGGAGCTGAGCTGTGTTCTTTCCTCTCATGCTCTGTGTGTTCTGTGTGTTTCTGCCATTGAATAAATACTGGGTATTTATAAAAACTGTCAGCAAGCCACCCACTCCCTTTTCTCTGCCTCAGGCCCAGAAGCCCTCAAACAGTAACAGGCTGTACCAGAATCTCTGTGATATCCAGAGATCCAGCTCCTAAAGGACAGCTAAATATAACTCTCTTCCACACAGGCTGGTGTCTGTCATCTCCACTTTTACGATCCTAGCTGTGGAACATCCAGGAAACTTGAACTTGATGGGCGGTTTACACCAAACCAGGGAAGAGGGGTGTCACTGGGGAGGTGGGGTGACTTTCAGTATTTTCTTTTCTGGCCACCTTTCCATTGAGCCACAGGTCATGGATTGGCCTTCAGAGGGGAGAATGACAAGTGAAAGAATTTATTCCAGTGAGAGAAGGGCAAGAAGAGTGAAAAGGAGAGGAAGGACTTGTGAGTGTATTTGAACTTCAAAGTAATGAGACTCCAACTTCCTTCACAAAATGCACCTGTTACGGTCCTCATCTTCCAAAATGAATTGATTTTACCTCCTTGCCTGGCATCGTAGAAAAGTCCCCCATTTTGTTGTTTAACACACTTGAACTTGACTCCCAGCTCTGTTGCTTACTCGGGGCAAGGTAACTCACCACCCAGAGCTTCAGGGTCCTTGTCTGTAAAATGGGTTAATGGTGCTTGTTTGCAAGGCTGTGTGACTGTGAGACAATGTGGATGGAATGCCTAGAAATAAGCAGGGACTTCCCTGGTGGTCCAAGGACTCCGCACTTCCAATGTCGGGGACGTGGGTTCGATCCCTGGTCCAGGAACTGAGATCCTGCAAGCTGTGCAGCACAGCCAAAAAAAAAAAAAAAAAAAAACAGAAAAAGAAACATAAATAAGCACCGGCTTTGTTATTATCCAGTAATGCATCTGTGTGTCTCTCTTCCTCATGACACTGAGCTCCTCAAGTGCAAAGAACTCTCACTGGACTTTATATCTACTATCTACTCCTGCAAGTACTCAAGATATAAAATGAATGGTTGATGCAGTTATCTAATAGTGAAGGAATTCCTCTCTTCCTGCCCAAGATGGTCAATCTTCTAATTTCCTACACCCTTGACTGTTTATTTAGACACAAATTGGGAAAATAAAATTAGTGGATACACTTCCAGAAAGATAGTTTCCTACAATGTTTCTACTTACACATACACATACATATTTTAAATTAAATAACTTTATCTTTAAAGCAGTTTTAGGGTTACAGAAAAATCGAGCAGAAAGTACAGAGATTTTTCACATGCCCCTTCACTCCCTTCCCTCCACTGTATTAACATCTGGCAATAGTGTGGTACATTTATTACAACTAATGAGCCAGCAATGATACGTTGTTATTGACAAAGTCCATAGTTTACATTAAAGTTCACTCTTTGTACATTCTGTGAGTTTTGACAAATGTATAATGGCATGTAGCCACCATTACAGTTTCATACAGAATAGTTTTGCTGCTCTAAAAAGCCCCTGTACCCACCCATTTATCCCTCCCACCCCACCCCCCCAACCCCTAGAAACCACTGATCATTTTACTATCTCCGTAGTTTTGTCTTTTCCAGAAGTGGTGTAGCCTGAATCATACAATATGTTGCCCTTTCAGATTGGCATCTTTTACCTAGTAACATGCATTTAAGATTTATCCATGGATGCAATGTTGGGAGGCCCACACGGCTAGGAGGTTGAGGGCAGCCTCTGGAAACTGAGGGCTACCTCCAGTGAACAGTCAGCAAGAAGCCAGGGTCCTCCGACTTGGAAATGCAAGGAAATGAACTCTGCTATCGACATGAGTGAACTTGTGAGTGTATCCTTCCCTAGCTGAGCCTCCTGATGAGAACCTAGCCCTGACCAATATCTGATGGCAGCCTTACAGAAGACCCACCCAAGCTGTGCTGCACAGAAATCATGAGGTAATAAATATATGTTGATTTAAGTTACTAAATCGTGGTAGTTTACTATGCAGCAATAGATAACTAATATACTCTTGTTGAGAGATATTTGGGTTGTTTCCAGTTTTTCCTGACTATCAACTATGCTAATATAACTGCTCTGATGCACGTCTCCTTGGTGCATACCCACAATTGTTTCTATAGAGCAAATTACTCGAAATGGACTCGTAAGCATAAGGCATTGGGCAAGACAGAGGGTGGCAAACTTTTTCTGGGAAGGACCAGGTAGTAACTGTTTTAAGCTCTGAAGGCCCTGTAGTCTCTGTTGCAACTATTCAATTCTGAAATCGTATTACGAAAGTGCCAAAGACAATCCACGTGCGAATGAGCATGGCTGTGTTTTAGTATTTCATTTGTGAACGCTGATACGTGAATTTTGAAGTCTTTGCCTTTATTCATATTTTCTTTTATGTTCTTGGTAGTGTTTTACAGTTTTTTTCTTTTTTTTTTTTTTTTTTTTTTTTTTTTGTGGTACGCGGGCCTCTCACCGTTGTGGCCTCTCCCGTTGCGGAGCACAGGCTCCGGACGCACAGGCTCAGCGGCCGTGGCTCACGGGACCAGCCGCTCCGCGGCATGTGGGATCTTCCCAGACCGGGGCACGAACCCACGTCCCCTGCATCGGCAGGCAGACTCTAAACCACTGCACCACCAGAGAAGCCCTACAGTTTTTTTCATATGAATTTTTCCCTCATACTTTTTTTGAGTTTCTTTTTTTTAAAACGTTCTTTTTTAAACGCTGCATTGGGTCTTCATTTCTGCGTGTCAGCTTTCTCTAGTTGTGGCGAGCGGGGGCTACTCTTCACTGCGGTGGGCGTGAGTCTCATTGCGGTGGCTTCTCTTGTTGCGGAGCATGGGCTCTAGGCACGCAGGCTTCAGTAGCTGTGGCTCACAGGCTCAGTAGTTGTGGCTCATGGGCTTAGTTACTCTGCGGCATGTGGGATCTTCCCGGACCAGGTATCAAAACCGTGTCTCCTGTATTGGCAGGCTGATTCTTAACCACTACACAACCAGGGAAGTCCCGGGTTTATTTCTAATTAAATTATTTTCTTGTTGTAATATCTAGTGGGTTCTTTTTTCTCTTGTATTTCAAATTATTTTTTGTACATTAATTATGTAATCCTCCACCTTAGAAGGTTTCTTTATTTTTTCTTTATATTTGGGCAAACGTAGTACAAGTTGTCATTTTAGTGGACACGTGATATTCTCAAGAATATTAAAGGCTTGGGACATCCCTGGTGGTCCAGTGGTTAAGAGTCCACCTTCCAATGCAGGGGATGCGGGTTCAATCCCTGGTCTGGAAAGATCCCACATGCCGCGGGGCAACTAAGCCCACACAACTGGAGTTGAGGCCTGCGCGCGACAACAAAGAGACTGCATGCCGCAACTAAGACCTGACGCAGCCAAAAATAAATTTTAAAAAAGGACAAAGTCTTAAGACCCTGAAATAGCTTTGCATCGTTTCCTGCCCACTCTTTTAAGTTGCTTTTGAAACATGTATATGTACATATTACATACGTGTGTGTGTGTGTGTGTGTGTGTGTGTGTGTGTGTGTGTAAAGGTGACATGGAGCTAGGGTGGTGAGGATGGATATAGACATAAGCAGGGCCGAAAGTGAGCAGAAAGAAACAAATAGGTGAAAGTGGATCATAGGGAGAGAATTTAATGGAAATGTTTATGCAAAGGTGGTTGTGGAACGTGGGGAGACTAAATAATGTTACTATGTTAATATTAATGATAATAACAATTACGTATTGAGCATCTACGCTGTACACTGTGCTCAGTGTTTGACAGACATCGCTCATTTCACATCAACCAGCAAGGCTCCTAGTATTATCTCTATTTCACCGCTGACAAACTTGGGGTCCCAAATGGCTAGATAACCTAAGAGCACCAACAAACCAGCAGCAAGCTGGGATTCGAGTCCAGCCGGCGTACTCCTAAGCCTTTGCTACTTTCATTCTGCTTTGTTGACTTTCCGTGGGTCGGATATCCCGCAAGTAGCAGCATCCACATGAAGAGGCCTGGACCTCTGTGTTCGTGTTCATTGTGATGTTATTATAGCAAACAAAACAGAACAGAAACAACCACTTCATTACAGGTAAATGGTTCAATAATCTACGTTACATGTTTACACTTACTGTAGAATATAATACAGTGGTTAAAAAGAATGGGGTAGGGGGAATTCCTTGGCGGTCCAGCGGTTAGGGCTCAGCACTCTCACTGCCAAGGACCAAGCTTTGATCCCTGGTCGGGGAACTAAGATCCCACAAGCCATGCAGCATGGAAAAAAAAAAAAAAAAAAAAAAAATGGAGTAGGTTGTTAGGAACTGACTATCAACCTAAAAAATCATCACCCCGTACTAGACCCCATACTAGTAAGTGACGGGAAACATTTACAGAATAATATTACGATTATGCTGCCATGTTATTTTTTAAGATACAGAAAACAAGACTTAATGGAGTCTACAAGCGTATTCCTGTATAAAAATTCATCAAGCTGTACATTTAGAATTTCTGCAACTGACTGTAAGCAAATTAAATCTGAATTTCAAATTAGACTGTGTCTATGTTTTCATGCACATACATATGAAAATACATAGAAACCGGTCTGGAACAATTTACACCCAATTTTTGGCAGTGGTAACTTTGGGGAAAGGAAGATCTCTTCTTTTCCTCTACATACTTCTGTATTGTTTGAATATTTTAAAAAGGTGTCATTGGGTGTCTAATAAATACATAGAAGTACCTGTTTTTGTCAATAAAAGAAATAACATAAAATAATTAATCAATTCATAGACAAAATTAACAGACAGCAAATACACTTTGGAAGAAAAGAAGCTACTGAGAATCCATGTAGAGATAGACCCAACTGCTCCCTTGCAAAGTATTTCAGGAATATGTTTTCTCTATTTTTGCCTCTCTGGAAAGAAGTTGACCCTAAGTCACTTTTCTAAGGAGGTTTTCCTACAACCCTAATCACCAGTGGGCCTGAGGGCTGCATGTGGAGATATGAACACTCAGCCACCCTAAGAGAGATACCTGACACCGCCCGGGAGCTGGAGCTGACAGGAGACTCAGGACTTGCTTGAAAGAACTGCCTCAGTAACCTTCCCACACTGACGTGGCATGGGTGTGATGCAGCTGCTGGGAGTGATCCGGCAGTACACCTGCATGTGTGGTGTGAAGGAATTACGGAATAAGGAATTCATTCTGGGGGACCTCCCTGGAGGTCCAGTGGTTAAGACTGTGCCCTTCCAATACAGGAGGTGTGGGTTTGATCCCTGGTTGGGGAACTAGGATGCCATGTGCCGTTCGCCACGGCAAAAAAAAAAAAAAGAATTCATTGTTGAAATCTGACCTCACACAATTTGTGGAAGGAGCCGGGCAACTGAACATCTGGGAAAGGAAGCTGGAAGGACCAGAGGAGTCCGTAGCCAGTCTGAGAAGCCAAGGATATCCAGCCACTGAAGTAGGACCACAGAAGGCATGCTGATGGAGGAATCTGGAGGGAGTATTTGCCTTTGGGAGTCCGCTTGCTGGTGGATCTGGGGCTGCTGTTGGCAACGTAGAGGGAGCGAGGACAAGCTGGACCTGCTAGGCACCTCTGCATCTGGGATCATCTCATTGAACCATGGCAGCGTTCAGATGTACTGCCCCCAAATTCCTTTCTTGCAAGTCTAACCTGGAACCACACAGGGAAAAGGATTCTGGAAAACATACTTTCTAGCCTAACCAAGTTAATGGTGGGAGATGATTCTGGAGGAAAGGTGGTGAGTTCCATTTTGGACATGTTAATTTGGGGTTGACTGGAATACGTGCTCGTGGTGATGTCCAGTAAGTAGTCGGGCTTGTCCAATCTTCTTCAATATGCAAACAAGCTGTTCTAAGACTCTAGTTCTAATACAGGCCTGGGGTGAGAAAGTGGAAGGCCGCTGTGGATTAAGAACCTAGGAACTAAAGATATCGACCAGGAATAAAGTTAGCCTCAAGAAATACAGTGCAAAAACCAAAAAGCCCGTACCTTTCAAGCAGTGACTTGGGGCGGCAGGATGGGAGTGGGGATGGCGAGACTCTCCAAGGCAGGTAGGAAGGGGTGCTGGAGAGATGGCTTGAGATACCTTACCCCTGAGTGGGAAGACAACTGTACATTAATTGAGAGTCACTCTTTTCTTTTCTTTTCTTTTCGCGGTACACAGGCCTCTCACTGTTGTGGCCTCTCCCGTCGCGGAGCACAGGCTCCGGACGCGCAGGCTCAGTGGCCATGGCTCACAGGCCCAGCCGCTCCACGGCATGTGGGATCTTCCCGGACCGGGGCACGAACCCGTGTCCCCTGCATCGGCAGGCGGACTCTCAACCACTGTGCCACCAGGGAAGCCCACTCTTTTCATTTTTTAAGTCTTATTATGCAGGCATAAGGCAGTCTATTCAATGAATGATCCTTATTTCAGAAATTTCAAAGACAAGTTTGTTACTTAACACAATTTGTGACCTTATTGCTTCACAGTCCTTCAGAATCATAGAGTGAGTTCTGACTGAGGTTCCAGGTGATGTAGTAAACATTCCAAGCAGAGAGGTCCACCAGCAAGTCAGGGGACCCTCCCACCAGCATCACCACCATCACCACTATCACCCACCCCTCTACTCCTACCACTGTCAACACTAGCCAGGTTGGAGGAACAGAGGCTGGGAAAGGTGGTAAAGAGAGGGTAAAGGATGGTGGCAATCCCAAAGGAACATGGAAGTTAATAGCGCTTTCAGGTAACGTTTCTTCATTTGTATTGGATAACAAATGTAGTCAATGAACAATTATATCTGCAGTTTTCTTTTTCCTCCACTTTCTCAGTCATCAAATGAAACTTTGGCTTCCTGTTAGACTATGTACGTGGAGGAGTGGTATATTCCTCCGACTACCTTATACAAAAAGGGCTTCTGTCTCTCTCTCTCTCTCTCTCCTTTTATTCTGCTATATTTTTCATGATAGTACTTATCTCTGATATTATGTGTTTCTATGTTTCCTTTTTTTTTAATTATTATTATTATTTTTTGTGGTACGCGGGCCTCTCACTGTTGTGGCCTCTCCCGTTGCGGAGCACAGGCTCCGGACGCGCAGGCTCAGTGGCCATGGCTCACGGGCCCAGTCGCTCCGTGGCACGTGGGACCCTCCCGGACTGGGGCATGAACCCGTGTCCCCTGCATCGGCAGGTGGACTCTCAACCACTGCGCCACCAGGGAAGCCCCATGTTTCCTTTATTTACTGTCTGTCTTTCACATCAGAATACAAGTTTCATTACAGAAAATGCCTTTGTTCGCATCTCTATCCCAAGCAAATAAACCAGTACCTGGCAAATTGCAGACATCCAAGTGTTTGTTGAATGAATGAATGAATGAACGAATATATGAAGATGCATTACATTCTAAGAATGGCTCCACGTGAGAGAGAGTTGTATTATGGCTCTATATAGGAAAATAAAATTCTGATATAACTTTATTTTTATCTGATGACTCTAGGTCTAACTATAGAATTGGTATGCCTTATATATTGTCCCAACAGTTCTACAAGCCTCAGAATAACTGTATCCTTTATATGAATATTACCAAATAATAGCAATTTTAAAATATTTGACATACATTTTGGTCAGAGAGCTGAAAAGATTTGCCGGTACCCATTTTTTCCACTACTTCTCTGTGTGCCTGTCCACCTCCTCGGCTGGGTCGTCTTCATCCTTCTGCCTGCTAGCTGGTCATCCCTTTGGTTTGGCCTTGGAGCCCTTGCTGCTTTCTCAACTGAGCGTTTTTCTAGGTCGGCTTCTCAAGTGTCATGGTGCCATTCCTAGCCAGATGAAGTTTGGGCCCCTGGTTGAGCCCTGTCATGGGGCTCTGTCCTGGCTTCATCTGACCTGTCTGGTTCTTTGTATGAGCACATGGGTGGGACTACAGACTCCTCCCCTCATAGCTTCAAGGGCAAGACACCAGCCTTATTCGTAAGCTGCACTGTAGCTGTACAGTAGCTGGCCTGTTGTAGGTATTGAAGAAGTGAATGGATGCTGACTAAATACTGAAATATCGATGAGTGAGATTGATAGAACTGGGGGGTTTGCTTTAAAATACTCCAGCAAAAATGAGTAAAATGAAATAACGTGGCTGAGGACACAGTGGAAACGAGAGTGAAAAAATGTTGGTAATGGTTGAAGCTGGTGATGGGTATATGGGGCCTCATTATATGTTTCCATTTCTGTGTGATTTTAAATTTTTCCATTAAAAAAAGAAACAAGTTTCTTTTAGATTCTTATGGTGGTTTTCTGCTGCTAAATCCAAATATTTGTACATTTTATAGACAACATTAATAAAATATATTGTTTTAATTAAGATAACTGAGTAAAGAAAAAGTTAAAAATAGAAAAACAAAACAAAAAAAGAAACCAAAATTGGTTGGTGAGGCAAAGCCAGGAAAGCTTGCTACTAGGCTAATAGTTCAATGAGCATTTATGGAGGGGAAATTTGTAAATGAAATTTTACTGTAGGGATGAGTAGCTGTATCCAATAGAGTTGCGCACATCAGGGAATTAAATACACATAAGGAAAGGAGCAGACTAAATATACCCATATCGAATACAATTCATATATGAGTTGAGTTGAAGTTAGCTAATTTTTTAAAATTAAATTGAAGTATAGTTGATTTACAATGTTAAGTTTCTGCTGTACAGCAAAGTAATTCAGTTATACATATGTATACTTTTTAAATATTCTTTTCCATTGTGGTTTATCACAGGATATTGAATATAGTTCCCTGTGTTATACAGTAGGGCCTTGTTGTTTCTCTATTTTATATATAGTAGTTTGTATCTGTTAATCCCAAACTCCTCATTTATCCCTCCCCCACCTCCTTTTCCCTTTGGTAACCATAAGTTTGTTTTCATTTTTTAAATTTATTTTATTGAAGTATAGTTGATTTACAGTGTTGTGTTAATTTCTGCTATACAGCAAAGTACTTCAGTTATATCAATATATAACTGAATATATTCTTTTTCGTATTCTTTTCCATTATGGTTTATCACAGGATACTGAATATAGTTCCCTGTGCTGTACAGTAGGACCTTGTTGTTTATCCAACCTATATATATAATACTAGTTTGCATCTGGAAGTTAGCTGGTTTTAAGATATCACATTTCATAAACATTTAAAGTCACTAACTTTGGTTTTTCAGGTTTTAAAATATTTTGTAACCAAAGCATTTTTTTTCAGGTCTCTCATACCTCTTTCAAAGATCTCCTGCCCTAGGAATTGCCCATAAAAATGGATACAAATGGCTTCATAGGCTGAGTACTGTTGTAGATGCTTCAGATAGGAAGGAGTGTAAGAAAGGATGTCTGCTTTCTGGAAATTTATTATCCAGCTCCTCTTCTTTCCTCAGGCCATACCTCTTTCCCTTTGCAGTCCTAAAAATTTCTGTCCTTACTATCCATTCTTTTCATCATTCTGCTTGGTTTTGGCATCTCCCTTTCATTTTCTTGAGAACTCTTTAATTAGGACAAAAGCGTTTTTTAAAAATTATTGTATTTCTTTATATAATATTATATAAATAAAATTATTTTATTATTAGGACAAAATCAAATACAAAAATAATTATGCTTTATATTTGAAATCACATTCCTAGATCTCAAGGATATACCTTCACTTGCCTAGATAAAATATTGTGCTGAGTATTTGTTCTTAGAAGTCTAGCTGACTTTCTGGAGATTTTGCTGAATTCCATTTGGGGCTACACAGGCCAATCACCAATTCCTTAAGTACTTACTATGTGTTTTGGGGGGGAATCACAGAAAGAGGAATAAGAATATTCTAGGCCAATATAAAATCTCAAGGATCCAAAACAAATTGCAAAGATAGGGGCCTGCTTGAAGAGATTTTCAGTGCATCATTCCAGGCATGTAAATATCTTTTATCCTGTTTGCAGAGTGTTTTGGAAATCAAGGCAATTGTACACAAGAAAACTGACATATGATTCAGATGAGGGAGTCCCACTTACCTGGAGAAGAAAGCATTTTAAAAGGAAAAAGAAGAGACCATCACGAAGTGCAGGTCTACAATGAGATGATCACATTTCCCTGTTCCATATGCAAGCATGAAATGGACCTACCTGGAATATTCCTCCATAAAAAGCAGCATGTAGCTCTGGCTACATTGGGCTTTCAGTGGATGGATGGGAAGAAACCAGGGCTCTCAGAGATTGCTGATCAGAGGCAGTCCATCATTGCTAAACTATTGTCATCTTTTGCATTTACTGAAAAAATCTTACAGAGCATTAATAATGCTTCTGAGCTCCTTTGCAAGAAACAAATACCAGCATACTATAAGATTATTGATAACATTCCCAAGAGTTCAATATATCCTCAAAAAATCTGTCACCTATTAATTAAAGGAGCAGCCATTTGCGAAGACAGGAATTCTACCTGGAGAGCTGACATGAATGATAGATTCACTGTCGTGAATAATTTTGGCAACAAATCCAATGTGTGTTTTTTTGGTTTGTTTGATGGACATCACGGTGCCTCGGCAGCAGACTTGACATCAGTGGAACTCCCAGTTTTACTTCTCCACCAACTTTCCAGACTTGATCCTTCCTACCAAATGACCCCTGAAGAGCAAAAAGTAATCAATTCTTTTCACACAGTGTTTAGAGAAGACTACAGAGCTATAGAAGACACCTTCTCCTCCATAAAGAAAAAGACAAAAGCATTGAAAAGTGAGTATGAGAACATACACAAAGCCTTTGCAAAAGCATTTTGGAGAATGGACAGGCTTTTACGTCTTGGAAGGAAAGAAGTGTCCAGGGCTCGATGGAGCGGCTGTTCTGCAGTTACTTGCATATTGGAAGGCAACATTAAAAGTCCCAAAGCTAAGAAGTCTTTGAGAAGATCCAATGACCTTGATGCTTCTTTGGTCCCTTTCCAGGGGATGCCGAAAATAATTTCTGGAGTGCTACATATTGCAAACACTGGTATGTATATTGAATGGTACCAGGTTACACCTTAACATGTTTTATTCCTGGCAGCAAAACCTCTCTTGCTTCCAGAATTATCTAGTGACCTATTATCTAATGACTTACTAGTGCCTAGATATTTCACTGACCAATTTAAGAAACGACCAATAACCACAGTTTAAATGTAGATTTGCAGGCACAAAATGAATTGTAATTATGTCTCAAGGAGGCACGTACATGAAATAATGTGACCAAAACATGACGTTTTCTAAATGGTAGCAACACAGCTATTGATAAAGGCAAAGCAAATCTATTACATTTGCTCAGATCGGAATGAAACCAAAACATTTCCCACACTTCCCTTTTTCCGGAGAATGGAAAGTTCTTTGAGTGTTGTTAGTATAGCTGCTAAACTGGTCAGTTTTTCTGGTAACTAACATATTTGCAACAGGTCACTCTTGTGCTCACTGGCCAAGTTGCATCGATTTCATCTTAGGAAAAACAATCGTTCATGATTCAGTTTTATAGGCGTGTATTTCCTTCTCCAAAAATTTTGGCTGGATTCTTTTAATTTTATTTCAAGAAGCAATTCTTTTGACATGCTCTGCTAAAGTTCTAGCTAAGGAGCTTGCCAAAATCGAAAGCCCAGAGGTAAAACAGTTTTAGCCAAGTTAACCTGAGTTCCATGCTCATTTCCATGAGATGCTTAACTAGGGTTCCACCACCCCTTGGTAGAATTATTATTAATGACAGTGTCCACTTACTGAATATTGCGCACAGAGTAATTTCTCATGTAGTCTTCCAAGAACTCTGATATCTAAAGATATCTAAGTATTGTTTTAAAAAATATATATTCGACATGTAACATTGTGTAAGTTTAAGAAGCAAAACATGTTAATTTGATACATTTTTATATTGTAACATGATTGCCATTGTGGTGATAATTACCACTTCTATCACATTACATAATCATCATTTCTTTATAGTGGTTGAAAAAATTAAGTTCTAGTCTCTTAGCAAGTTTGATGATTAAAATATATACGTTCTCTCTGTTCCCAATATTGTGCATTAGACCTCTAAGACATATTTACTGCTCATTGCAAGTTTGGACCCTTAAACCACATCTGTACTCCTTCCCAACCCCTGCCGCCATTTCTAAGTGGTGTTGACCCAATTGTCCAGATGAGAAAATAGAAGCTCGGAGAGGTGAAATTATTTGTTCAAGGTGTCAGAGGTAATAGAAATTGGAGTTGGAAATCAAACTGCCTCTGAAGGGGGTTGCTTCCAGATTCTGAGGAGTCTGGGCCTCAGGGAGTGGGACTTTGGCCCACACCAGGGCCAGATATACTCACCAAGACCATTACAATGTCAAGGTCCCTGGAAGCCGGCCTGTTTCTGATCTAACTCTGGTTGTGAGCCCAAAATGAGAACACCAGATTAAGCAATACCATGGAGCCAAGTGCAATGCCAATTCCCTTGGAGCATTTGCCATTTCTCAGGCCCTACCCTGAGGTTCCAAAGTGCTTCAGAGCAGGCCTACTTCATGGATGGAGAGTTTTCAGATTTCAAACTAATCTGGGAACTGACCCATATCCTTGGACTTTGGACCTCTATTAGAAAATATCATTTGATATCATGGATCCTGGGAAATTAAAGGAAAATATACGAGATACTCAATAAGTAGATACTATCATCAAATGTTCACTTTACTATGATTCATTACTTCCAAGCCCACTGTTGTTTGGCAGGTTCTAATTTCCAGGTCAAACATTTTTTTGGATCTAATTTACAGGCTTACATACATAACTGTGTTAAAATGTTTTCATTTGGGCATCCTTCATTCTAATAGAAACAAATAAGTAGGGGGAAAAAATCCAACTTGTGAAAGGGAGGTCCTGATTTATGATACAAAAGTGCTCCTAAAAGAAAGTAATTTAAATGAGTTACAAAAAATAAATGTTCACACAAATTTATCAAGGGCATGTTTTGTATTTTATAAAACAAGACCTATAAAGATAGCAAGGGAATTCATTTTTCTTGTTTAAAATTTGTCAAATACCAGTATCATCACAACTCTGGAATTAAAACCAAGAAAAAAACTCCACCTCACTTTATAATGAAACATTAGTGTGGTGATACAGTCATTGAATAAGTGTTGAATTTGTGCATGTGGAAAAAGGTCCTTCCAAACAGACATTCCTGACTTTTTGTTCTTAGTACTTCTCATTTATATTGCATTTTATCACTTCTCCTGTTGCTCTCTTATTTTACTTCACTTAATCCTCACAGGATTAAAACTCAAACATATTGATACAGCATACATAATTACATTTTTTTCACAATATCAAATAAACCACAAATTTTTACATTTCTAATTAACCAATTACACTTTTTTCACATCAAATAAACCACAAATTTTTACACTTCTAATTAACCACACTAGTTCCTTATAAACATATGGGATTCTTATTTGATCCCTTAAATCCTTTTCCCCAATGATTTTATATTTAATAGCTTTGTTGAGACACAACTCACAAAGCACACAGTTCATCCAGGTAAAGTCTACAGCTCAATGATTTTTAGTATATTCACTGATACAGCCTTTTCTCCCCATCTTTTTATCTTTGAATCAAGTGTCTTCTTAGAGAACATATAGTTGGATCTTGTTTGTATTCATTTACTGTGGTTGTTGTTACAAATTTACCATAGATTTGGTGGCTCACACAACAGAAATTTATTCTCTTACAGTTCAAGAAGTTCTAAACCAGCATAACTGGCCCAATGTCTTCATGGCAGTGCTCCCTCCAGAGGATGTGGGAAAGAATTTGTTCCCTGCTCCTTCCACCTTCTGCTTGGCTGCCAGTATTCCTTGGGTTGTGGCCACATCACTCTGATCTCAAATGTGCCTCCATGTGCACATTTCCTTCTTCTGTGTCTGTAGCCAAATCTCCCTCTTGTGGTTGAATTTAGAACCCACCCAGACAATCCAGTGTTAAGCATCTCGGGATCATTAATCACATCTTCAAAGTCTTTGCCATATAAGGTAACATTTACAGGCTCCAGAGATTAGGTTCTGATATCTTTGGGGATTTTATTCAGCCAGCCACCATGTTTGTTTGTTTGTTTTTCCATTCTGCCAAACGTTGCCTTTTGATTCAAGTATTTAATTCATTTACATTTAAGGTAATTAATTATATGGTAGGATATATGTCTGACATTTTGCTGTTTGTTTCCTATATATACATCTTTTGTTTTTCTATTCCTCCATTACTGCTTTCTTTTTTTTCCTCAACTAAGATTAGTCATCCTTTTTTTAAAAATTTAATTTTATTTATTTTTTTATACAGCAGGTTCTTATTAGTCATCCATTTTATACACATCAGTGTATACATGTCAATCCCAAGCTCCCAATTCATCACACCAACCCCCCCCACCCCCCGCCGCTTTCCCCCCTTTGTGTCCATATGTTTGTTCTCTACATCTGTGTCTCAATTTCTGTCCTGCAAACCAGTTCATCTGTACCATTTTTCTAGGTTCCACATAATGCGTTAATATATGATATTTGTTTTTCTCTTTCTGACTTACTTCACTCTGTATGACAGTCTCTAGATCCATCCACATCTCAACAAATAACTCAGTTTCGTTCCTTTTTATGGCTGAGTATTATTCCATTGTATATATGTAACACATCTTCTTTATCCATTCATCTGTCGATGGGCACTTAGGTTAGTTCCATGACCTGGCTATTGTAAATAGTGCTGCAATGAACACTGGGGTGCATGTGTCTTTTTGAATTATGGTTTCTCTTTTTGAATTATGGTTTTCTCTGGGTATATGCCCAGTAGTGAGATTGCTGGATCATATGGTAATTCTATTTTTAGTTTTTTAAGGAACGTCCATACTGTTCTCCATAGTGGCTGTATCAATTTACATTCCCACCAATAGTGCAAGAGGGTCCCCTTTTCTCCACACCCTCTCCAGCATTTGTTGTTTGTAGATTTTCTGATGATGCCCATTCTAATTGGTGTGAGGTGATACCTCATTGTAGTTTTGATTTGCATTTCTCTAATAATTAGTGATGTTGAGCAGCTTTTCATGTGCTTCTTGGCCATCTGTATGTCTTCTTTGGAGAAATGTCTATTTAGGTCTTCTGCCCATTTTTGGATTGGGTTGTTTGTTTCTTTAATATTGAGCTGCCTGAGCTGTTTATATATTTTGGAGATTAATCCTTTGTCCAATGATTTATTGGCAAATATTTTCTCCCATTCTGAGGGTTGTCTTTTCGTCTTCTTTATGGTTTCCTTTGCTGTGCAAAAGCTTTGAGGTTTCATTAGGTCCCATTTGTTTATTTTTGTTTTTATTTCCATTACTCTAGGAGGTGGATCAAAAACAATCTTACTGTGATTTATGTCAAAGATTGTTCTTCCTATGTTTTCCTCTTAGAGTTTTATAGTGTCTGGTCTTACGTTTAGGTCTCTAATCCATTTTGAATTTATTTTTGTGTATGGTGTTAGGGAGTGTTCTAATTTCATTCTTTTACATGTATCTGTCCAGTTTTCCCAGCATCACTTATTGAAGAGACTCTCTTTTCTCCATTGTATATCCTTGCCTCCTTTTTCATAGATTAGTTGACCATAGGTGTGTGGGTTTATCTCTGGGCATTCTATCTTGTTCCATTGACCTATGTTTCTGTTTTTGTGCCAGTACAATGTTGTCTTGATTACTGTAGCTTTGTAGTATTGTCTGAAGTTAGGGAGTCTGGTTCCTCCAGCTCCGTTTTTTTTTCCCTCAAGACTGCTTTGGCTATTTGGGGTCTTTTGTGTCTCCATACAAATTTTAAGATTTTTTGTTCTAGTTCCATAAAAATTACCATTGGCAATTTGATAGGGATCACATTGAATCTGTAGATTGCTTTGGATAGTATAGTCATTTTCACAATATTGATTCTTCCAATCTAAGAACATGGTATATCTCTCCATCTCTTGGTATCATCTTTAGTTACTTTCATCAGTGTCTTATAGTTTTCTGCATACAGGTCTTTTGTCTCCCTAGGTAGGTTTATTCCTCTTGTCTCCCTAGGTAGGTTTATTCTTTCTGTTGCAATGGTAAATGTGAGTTTTTCCTTAATTTCTCTTTCTGATTTTTCATCATTAGAGTATAGGAATGCAAGATATTTCTGTGCATTAATTTTGTATCTTGCAACTTTACCAAATTCATTGATTAGTTCTAGTAGTTTTCTGGTGGCATTTTTAGGATTCTCTATGTATAGTATCATGTCATCTGCAAACAGTGGCAGTTTTACTTCTTCTTTTCATACTTGTATTCCTCTTATTTCTTTTTCTTCTCTGATTGCCGTGGCTAGGACTTCCAAAACTATGTTGAATAATAATGGTGAGAGTGGACATCCTTGTCTTGTTCCTGATCTTAGAGGAAATGCTTTCAGTTTTTCACCATTGAGAATGATGTTTGCTGTGGGTCTGTCATATATGGCCTTTATTATGTTAAGGTAGGTTCCCTCTATGCCCACTTTCTGGAGAGTTTTTATCTTAAATGGGTGTTGAATTTTGTCAAAAGCTTTTTCTGCATCTATTGAGATGATCATATGGTTTTTCTTCTTCAATTTGTTAATACGGTGTATCACATTGATTGATTTGTGTATATTGAAGAATCCTTGCATCCCTGGGATAAATCTCACTTGACCATGTTGTATGATCCTTTTAATGTGTTGTTGGATTCTGTTTGCTAGTAGTTTGTTGAGGATTTTTGCATCTGTATTCATCAGTGATATTGGTCTGTAATTTTCTTTTTTTGTAGTGTCTTTGTCTGGTTTTGCTATCAGGGTGATGGCGGCCTCTTAGAATGAGTTTGGGAGTGTTCCTCCCTCTGCTATATTTTGGAAGAGTTTGAGGATAGGTGTTAGCTCTTCTCTAAATGTTTGATAGAATTCACCTGTGAAGCCATCTGGTCCTGGACTTTTGTTTGTTGGAAGGTTTTTAATCACAGTTTCAATTTCATTACTTGTGATTGGTCTCTTCATGTTTTCTATTTCTTTCTGGTTCAGTCTTGGGAAGTTATACCTTTCTAAGAATTTGTCCATTTCTTCCAGGTTGTCCATTTTATTGGCATAGAGTTGCTTGTAGTAATCTCTTAGGATGCTTTGTATTTCTGAGGTGTCTGTTGTAAATTCTTTTTCCTTTTCTAATTTTACTGATTGGAGTCCTCTCCCTCTTTTTCTTGATGAGTATTATTTTGTATTAGATAATTTCTAGTACATCATTTTAATTCCTGTATTTCTTTTACTATATATATATATATATATATTTTTTTTTTTTTTTTTTTTTTTTTTTTGGCGGTATGCGGGCCTCTCACTGCCGTGGCCTCTCCGGTTGTGGAGCACAGGCTCTGGACGCACAGGCTCAGCGGCCATGGCTCACGGGGCCCAGCTGCTCTGCGGCATGTAGGATCTTCCCAGACTGGGGCACGAACCCGCGTCCCCTGCATTGGCAGGCAGACTCTCAACCACTGTGCCACCAGGGAAGCCCCCTCTTACTATATATATTTTTAAAATATATATTTTTAGTGGCTATTCTGAGGATTATAATAAAATCTTAACTTAAAAACAATTTGGCTTGCATTAATGCCAACTTAACTTCAAGATATATATGGCATCTTTGCTCCACTATAGCTCTATTTCCTGCAGCCTTCTTTTTACTTTATAGAATTACATCTTTACACATTACAAGCCTATAAAGTTTTATATTATTGTTTTATGTAGCTTTCTTCTAAATAAGACAGGAAAATAAAAGTGTTAAAAATAAAATACATTTTTTACTGTTTTATATTTACCTATATACAGTTGACTCCTGAACAACATGAGTTTGAACTGTGTGGGTCCCCTTATATGCTGAATGTTTTCAATAGTAAACACACTATTACAGAATCCATGGTTGACTGAATCTGTGAATATGGAACTGCAGATATGGAGGGCTATCTATTGGACTTGAATAACCACAGATCTGTTGTGTCCTGAACAGTGCTCCCCAGATACTGAAAGACAACTGTAGTTACCTTTCTTTTTTTGTGTGGGTTTGAGTTACAATCTAGTGTTTTCACTTTTGCCTGAAAGACTCCCTTTAGCATTTCTTGTATGGAAAGTCTACTAATGATGAATTCTCTCAGTCTTTTTAAACTGGGAATGTGTTAATTTTTTCATTTTTAAAAGGATAGTTTTGCTTTTTTTTTTTTTTTGCGGTACACGGGCCTCTCACTGTTGTGGCCTCTCCCATTGCGGAGCACAGGCTCCGGACCTGCAGGCTCAGTGGCCATGGCTCGTGGGCCCAGCCGCTCTGTGGCATGTGGGATCTTCCTGGACCGGGGCACAAACCCGCGTTCCCTGCATCAGCAGGTGGACTCCCAACCACTGCACCACCAGGGAAGCCCTATTGATAAATTTTAAAACATTTTTCATGCAGTTAATTCTAATGCCTAGACTTCCTCACGGACAGCTTCTATTGACTTTCTTTCCTGTATATTGGCTATGCTTTCATTACTGTTTCATTACTCTCTCATTACTCTTTTTTTGTTGAAAACTGGACATTTAAAATAATATAGATGCCCTCCCTCTCCAGGGTTTGTTGTTGCTACTGTTTGTTTTGTGACTTTTATGAACTAATTCTGTAGAGTCTATATTCTGTCATGTGCAGACAAAAAGCCTGTGCTTGGTTATCTTAGTGTTCAGCTAAGGACTAGATGGAGATTTCCTTATATACCTACTACTAATAGCATATCTTCCAGTCTTTGCTGAGGCTCTGACTTTTTTGAGGCTTGTCTTGTAAAACATGGCAGGCAGTTTAAAATTCTGCCTATGCTTTTACTTCCTACTTGTGTTAATCATCAAGATTAGTCACAGGTGAGAAATTAAGGCTTGTTCAGGTCCTGGGCATGTATACAGCCTGCACATGTGCATGCTTTTCTGTTTCCCCAAGAGTATGTTTGAGCTTTTCAAAACCCTCTATAAGTTCTCATTCTTCAGCTCTTTCTTATATTTTTTGCAGTAGTCTCTTAGGATGCTTTGATCCTCTTGTCATCCCCAGATGCTTTCACTGCCTCAGGCAAGTGTGATTTTAAACAATTGCTGCTGATTGGTTTTGGCAAACACACTGAGGATGAGTTATTTGCATGGAGTAAGCTCTGAGTCAAGTCAAATGATGACAAGATTTGAGAATGGAGCTTTCCTCAGGGACTTGCAAGATAGTTCACATAAAGACAATTCTCCGGGGATAGATAATTTTAGGGAGGTCTAAAGCCATCCTTTCTCCTGCAGAGGCTGCTAGACTGTTGATTGCAGAGCTAGCATCACTATAAAACGTTTGGTTTTCAAGGCTACTGCAGAGCTGAAGACAAGTGGTTGGAAGTAGGCCAAGTTACAAGGACATGACCACTTGGTTTTACCTACTTTAAGTTGTTTCTCTTCAATGTTTCTCAGATTTTTGCAAGCCTTTGGTTAATTTCCAGCATTTTAGAAAAGTTGACTTTAACAATTCTTGTCAGTGTTCTCATTCCTTTTCCTGAGGAGTAGATTTTCAGAGATCCTTACTCTGCAATATCTAATCTTTTCTTCTGCAATATTGAACCTGCTGTTAATCACATCCAGTGTACTGTTCATTTTAAATTTTGTATTTTCATCTTCAGAAGTTTGATTTTTAAAATTATCTTCCATGTCTGAATTTAACTTTTTGAACACAGGCAATGCACTTATAACATTGAGAGTTCTTGCCTACTAATTCCAACATCTGCATCAGTTCTGGGCTGGTTTCAATTGATTTTTCATTGTATTATGGGTAGTATTTCCCTGCTTATTTGCATGCTTGCTGTTTTAGTTTCTTAGGGCTGCCATAACAAATTAGCCGAAACTTGGCAGCTTAAAACAACGAAAATCCATTCTCACAGTTCTGGAGGCTAGTTGACCAAAATCAAGGTGTTTGCAAGGCCATATTTCTTTCCTCCACTGTTCAGCATCAGTTTGAAATAGTCCATTATTCTGGCAGTCTGCATGGTGGGTGAGAGGCATATATTTATTTTTGGTTCAATGTTGCAGTGAGGGCGTGGTTCTTTGGGCTCCTAGCTTTGTTGGGGAGAACCACTAGTTTTCCCCACCTTGAACAAGCCCTAGGTTTTGTTTCCTGTTCCATAACCCCGTGAAAAGTCTAAGCTCAGTTATTCAGCTCAATAAATGCTCTCAGGTAAAAACTGGCTTTTGCTCTTGGCATACTCTGGGATTCAGCCATTATTTTTTTGATGGGAGAATTCTTTACTTTCTTACTAGCTCAACAATGTACATGACTTAAAAGTATATACATTATCCAGGATATTTTCCTATTCTCAGTGGGAGTCAATCCAAGACCCACACTGGCACATTACTGCTCCTTTGTAATATTTGAGTGTTTTAGTGTATCTGCTATTCCAGTATCTTTATGTCTAGATTATACATATTTGTTAATACCTTCTTTTAATGAGGCCCCAGAAACTACCTTTTTTTCCTAGTGTCCTTGTTCTCTGTCCTGTGAGCTCACTCTAGCTCCAGAGGCCAAGGCATGACTTTACCCACTACTTCCCTATTACTCACAATTCTTTATTTGTTCCTCAAGCCCCCTTTCTTCTCTCTTCTTAAGGTTAACAACGACTCCTTTATCTAATCCTCACAACCTGTGAGGTAAGAATAATCCCATTTTAGTAGAAGCTTGAGGCTCACCAAAGCCTTATTATATATGGTTATATCATTAGTGAGCCAGAACCCATGTCCTTTAAAGTCTCATTACTTCAAATGAACACCAGCAGCTTCCTGCTTCTAAGGTGTCCCTTCATTCTTATGTGTCTTCACCTTCCTCATTCACAACTGATGCTGTGTACGCAGATCTTTTAATTTGTTGTGATTTTCCTATCTAGATGTGATTGTCCTTAGTGGTTAAATAAGTTGCTTTTAAAATTACTTCCAGCCCCATCTTTTCCCCCTAAAACCGAATTCAACTCCAGAATCACCTTAAGCAGGGGGAAAAAAAAAAAAAAAAAAAAAAAATATATATATATATATACAAACACACATATACATATTCTTAAACAACACTGACCTTTTATAGACTTTTCCTTCCTCATCTCCCTTTTTTGGGGTATGTTGGTTTGTATATATGTGGACTCACATATATACAAACTGGATTCTGAGAATATAATCAACAAATATTTGACAGATAGTTGAGACTGATGTGTGAAGTACTGTTAGGCTCCAGGTGGAAAATGGTGAACTTGAGTTTCATGCTCACACATCTCACAAAACAATCAAAGGAATCTTTTGAACATACAGTGAAAACTAGCTCCACATCAATAAGGCTCTCATGCTAATCACCAGTAGGAAGAGTCAATACATGGCACCCATGCTTATAATTTCAGCCTTTTGCCAAAATTAGAATCCTGAAAAAAACTGGATGTAAGTTGTTTTCCTAACCTCATCTTCAGGTGTTTCTACTATGCTTCCATTTTAGGGATACTTCACTAGGGTTTAAATTTCCTGTTTATGCTGCTTTTCAACTGCTCCCTTTTCTTTCTCCAATAACTATTTCCTCATTTCGCAAGTTCCAAGTTCTTGCTCCCTACTCCCTTAAGCCTATAACCCTTTTTAAGGATTTTCTTATAGTGTTTTTTTAAATGGGTCTGAAATGAAACATTCATAGCTTCATCTCAATCTCTTTTGGATACTCTCTTCAGCTGCTTTTCCCCTTCATGGAACAGAAAGGAAAATAACCTTTGTCAAGCGTCTACTTATTAAATTACCTTCTTAAACTCGACAAAAAATACTGCAGGTGGTAAATTGTTATGGAAATAAAGTGACTTAATGAAAGTCACACAGACAAAACTGGGATTGAAGTACCAAGTAGCAAGCTCTCAAGACTTTCCTCTTCCCCATGCTGCTGCTTCTAAGCCAAGCCATCTTTTTATCCAGGGCACTCGTGCACCTTAGGGATGTTTCCTTTTCTCATCACCATGTAACATTTCTCCTACTCTTTCCTCCAGTCCTTTCCTAAAACTTCCGTTTAAATGACCTTCATGGCCCCATCTGGAAAAAAAAAAAAAAAGATCTTGCTCATTCAGATCTAGAATTCCGTTTGGGATTGATTCTAGAGGTCATTCTGAAGTTGACGGGGACACTCCTTTTCACAAACTAGAGACAACCCAGCAATTGCAGAAGGCAGTTATGTCATTGCCTTCTGCATAAGGAACACTTTGCCTGACTATACGTGTCATCTATTTTATTATTTATTTTATTGCTGAGTTGGGTCTTTGTTGCTGCGCACAGGCTTTCTCTAGTTGCGGCGAGTGGGGGCTATTCGTGGCAGTGTGCAGGCTTCTAATTGCGGTGGCTTCTCTTGTTGTGGAGCACTGGCTCCAGGTATGCGGGCTTCAGTAGTTGTGGCTCGTGGGCTCTAGAGCAGGCTCAGTAGTTGTGGCGCACAGGCTTAGTTGCTCCTCAGCATGTGGGATCTTCCTGGCGCAGGGCTCGAACTCATGTCCCCTACATTGGCAGGCGGATTCTTAACCACTGCGCCACCAGGGAAGACCCCATACGTGTCATCTTAAAAAGGCTTAAATATCATCTCAAAGCAGTTCATTTTAGTTCCCATTAATGTCCTTAAACATGTTGCCCTTCCAGTAACACTGTTCCTTTTTTTTTTTTTAATTGGAGTACAGCTGATTTACAATGTTGTTAGTTTCAGGTTCCACTTTTGTTTGATAACATTTTTCCGAACAGCACCATCTCTCCAACTACTGAAAGCTGGTAACTTTATGTCTAGGAATTTGAATACTCATTTATGCTCAGATTCATTATGTTTTTGTGTAAAGGTCTTCTTCATCACAGTTCACTGCTTATTCTCATTTCCTCCAAACAGATATTATAGGAACCCTTCTTTAAAGCCAATCTCTCAAACTGTCATGTCTTGCTCCTCTCTCTTCCTTCAGTTCTCCAAGACACATGGATATACAGTGTTATTTTTAAATCTCCCTCCAATTTCCGATCTTCCTTGAAGCTCTTTGTTCATTATTCTATTCTAGCTTTCAGCTTAATGCAGACAACCACTTTCAACAACCCCGATTGCAGCTGACAGCACATGCAACCCGAGGTCCAGGAAATACAACTATTAACTCTGCATATCCACTTTTTCGCCATTTCTATTCCATTGATACTCTTCCAGGGCCTCGTATCATCCTCTATTTCCTGAGCTATGCACGAATAGTTGAGAAACACTGGGTACTTCCCCTTCATTTTCTTCTTCCTTCATGCAAATTCACAAAGGTTAAGGATGTGAGTTAGTCAGAAGGCACCATTTATCAGGATGAATCAACTGTCCAAGTAATTAAATAACTCAAATCAGATAGCAAGTCAATGGCAGGGCAAAACCTGCAGCCATTACTTACTGTCCTCATTTTCTAGAAAATTTTATTGTGCTGAGCTTAGGGGATGTTCACAATAATAAAATCAATGAAAATGGCATTTCCTACTCTGTAGCACAGCAATTAAAAAAAAAAGGCAAACAGTAGTACCTAAGATGTTTACCAAGCTCTCTGCAGAGGCAACTAAAATCAAAATACCAACGTATTACCCTTCCACTGTAACTACATAATCACATTAAATGCTTTTCAAATCACACAGAAGAAACACAATGCTTTTTCTTTTTGCTGAGTGAGCTTTGGCTTGCTACATGCAAATAAAACATTTAGAAGTCAGTGGATTGACTATTCTGAGCCCCTGTGTTTCCAGAGCTATGGTCGCACTATTTATATGTGTAGGTACACAAACAAAGAAATTTTCTAATTTAAAAGAGGAACTGAACCATATGTTCTCCTAAGAGAACAATTCAGTCTACCCAGTTGGCATGTTCAATACCAACCCATGCTGCTTTGCTGGTACAATAATTTAAAACTCAGCAGAAGTCAAGAATTATTTTACTGATTTCTCTTCTGCAGAGTGTAAACAGAGTGACCAGCAAAAAAGTTAACAGAATATATTAATAACCAAACCGCAAATAAAAGAGGTCATTCAGTTTTGAGGACTATCATTTATACAGCTATCAGGTTTCCAAAATATTTTCCACACAGTCATCTTTTGGTCCCATCCAATAACTCAGATATTAACAATTGCCATTATGTAAATGAGCCAACAGGCTGACTCTATGCCTGACACTAATGCTTCACCAGCTCAGGCTCTGTCCAACATATTAGGTGTGTGAACCTTACCTTCTGAAACCTAAATCCCTTTACCTAAAACGTTAGGGGATTAGAAATGAAGACCTGCAACAACAAAATTCTGATTCCAGGTACAGTGCCATGTTTGAAATCAGAATATTCTAACGTAAATTTTGCCTATGATTCCAGCAATATTAACTCTCATAAGTGTTATAAATATACAATTATGTTCCTAAAAACTTGGGAAAGTCAATTTTTCCTAACAAACTAAAGGATTCTGAGTCCTTTTTCATACAGCAAAGAAAATTTTGGTAATACAACCATCCTTCAATCTGTTCAGAGCATTATGTTAAGATTTTCTTAAGATTTTAATAAAGCACACATCATAGGTTCATCTGAATCATGAACAAACTACAATCAGATTTTTAATACCTCAGTTTTCAATCAAAGGGTTTAATGTTGGTTAGCTATTAACCATTTAATACATTAATAACACGTATTTTTCTTCACGAGGCTGACAATTTCTTTTTAACACACATAACAAACCTAATAAGATGGACATTAACAGTGGCTTTCTAATTTTTTAATCACCCATACCTATAATATATTCAGGTTTTAACTTTGACCAGTTAAAAATTTACCTAACTGCACTCTTAGAAAAAAATCAAAGTTTGTACTTTTAATTGAAAAGGCATTTATTAAAACATTTTTAAAATGTCTGCTCTATGGAATATATGTTGGTTATAAAAAAGTTCAATTCTTGATTCTACAAATATGTAACACTCAGAAGCTGCTTCATAAAAAAATTGCTTATTTTTCATTATCTGTAGTTATTTTAGTACTAAATTCAGTATTTTAAACACTAAATTGCTTAAAAATGAGGAATAAATTAGCCCCCCCATTTGAAATCTGAATTACTGTAAATCTTCTAATAATGATATCAATACTACATATATTTTAAAAATATTTTTGAGCGGCCTGATTTCTATTTATGAAGTTAACAGCATGCTTTGATATAAATGGTTATAAATCTCGAGGATCAATTTTTAAAAATAATCTTTTAGGTAATGTGCAAGCAGTCTTATGCAGAAATGGGAAAGGCTTCTGCCTAACCAAAGAACACACTACACGAAACACAGATGAAAGAAGAAGAGTACTTCAGAATGGAGCAATAATTAGTTCACATGAACCATACGGGCTCCTACAAGGGCAAACAAAAACCACACGAGGACTTGGATTTCATGGAAATCTCAAACTGAAAAAATTCATTATCCCAGCACCTCAAACTATTTCTGTGCCTATAGATGACTTATGTCAATTCCTTATCTTAGCTACTAATGGACTCTGGGAAGTTCTGGATACAAAGGAAGTCACTGCACTGACAATGACAGCTTTTCAAGTATATAAAGAAGCACAGTGTTCTATCACAGGAAACAAATTGTCACCATCCAAAGGGTCTCTGCTTTTCCCAATCGATGAACAAAACACATCTAAACCAGAAACTAACATCCACATAGTGTTTCAGTGCAAATCTGAAGAACGTGTGTCAACTATAAATTCAAGAGAAAATCTGTCAGATTCAAAATATTCTATTCGTAACCTTAAAAATATAGGAACATTTCCACCAAAAATGACTAAGCGTGATCCTTGCAGTGAGAAAGAAACTGATGGACCAACCAGTGTAGATGGTGTGCCAAAAGACTCAAGTGAAAAAGAGAAAGGATCATGCACTAAGAGTTTCTATGGAGGTGCTGCTGAGTATATCAGCCGTGAACTTGTAAGTGCTGCTTTGGCGGCTGGCTCCAGAGACAACATTACAGTCATGGTCACACTTTTCAATGGAAGCGAGTATCTCCAGAGAGCAAAAACATGAAGACAATTCTTCAGTGAACCAGATGCTAGGATAACATCAACACCACACAAATCATTTTTAAGAATGTAGTAAAGGAAATATAAAAGCAGACTGTGGGTTATACAGTACCATTTATATATGTTCACCGTTTCATGCCAAAAAAGAGAAAAACCAGTACCTGCTTTTTGTACCACTTTATTCCAACCTGAGCACCTCAATATAAAACTAAACACTGGTGAACTGTTTTCCTTACTAATTTTGAATTACTGTAAATGTACAAGTTCTGCTAGCAGTTCAACATTTAAATAGATTAAATCATCTCTGACACATGGTAGATTTCATATAATGAAAATACCTAAAACAATTAGTGCAATATACTGAACTGATCAAAATAAAATGAACTTTGGAAAACAAGGCTGCAAGATTGTTACTAACATATCCAATACTTATGTTACAAATTACTGGTACATTGTTTATTATGGTTCTAGCCAGGTAGGAACAATTCAAGCCCCTTCCTTTCAAAGGGGGAGAGAAGGAAAAAATTAGCTGTTTTAGTAACTGTACATTTTGTATACTTTTAAGCAACTCTTAAATATTACAGAAAAGTAATAAACATATATGGAGACTACAATGCAGTACCCTATTTACAGTACAGCTGAAGATCGAATTTGAAATAATCAAGTTTGAATGTACATAATTGTTAGTGCATTGACTATTTCTATGTCCAAAAGGGCACAAAAGCCCCTCCCTACTCCCAAACAACAAAAGCTATGTAATGGCCAGCAGTGATTAAACAGAAATCACAGACACCTGGTTTGTTTCATTTTTGTTGAAGAACTTACATGTTTGAAGGGAACACTATTCTTTAAGATGCATTTTATCAGTTTTCATATTCCTGAAATAAGACAGGGTTACATATGATTTTTTTTTTACCCCATTTAAAAAATAACAGGACTAGCTATAATTTAGATGCCACTGATGTTCATTTTTTTCTCCTGAAGATGTGGGAATGTCTCCTTGTGGCTAATCTGTTAAAATGTGGAATGTGTACTTTAAATAAGGATACTAAGTGAAATTACAGGTGGCTTGAATATCGTAGTTAAGCATAAATATCTTTAGAACCTCCTTCCAAAGAAAGAATTTTTTTTGGAAAGCCCAAATGAGTGAGTTCCAAATCTTTTTCACAGAACTGGCTGGTTAACTGTGGGTTCAGAGTCATCTGTTTATATCCCTGGTGAAGAGAAATGAGTCCCGCTAACATTCCAAGGAAATAAGTGTACACACAGCTCTCATCTTCCCCTTTCACTGCTGAAACATTAGTCAGAGGGTCACATGCATGTTATTAAAAATTAAGTTCAAAACACTTAAAATAATTCTGTATTAGAAACTTGACTATCGTAAGTCTCTTCTTTTTGGAAGTCATACTGGGCTGGTTAAATGCTCCAATTCCACTGTTATTAACAATTAGGAAGCAGAAGAACATTCCAGTTAGTTTAAACTGGAGGTTTAGTTACTACAGCACTGACTCCTGGTTGGCTGCGTGGGTTCAGTAAGGTCTACTCCTCTTCCTCTGGCAGAATTTGCTCCTGGATTCTGTGGTTCATTCTTCGGCAACTTTTTAGCTGAGAGATAAATTATCAGAATAAACACAATTAGAATAGCTGTATTTAATTCTTTATATAGATTCACTTAACAATACCAGAAAAGTTGTACTTTAAAGAAAATCTAAGTAAGTTCCTAAAGATAATGGCCAGCCATTATGTTTATAATAAAGAAGCTCAGCTCCAACCCATCAATGTTCTCTGGACTGCCACAAACTTTCTGGAACAAGTCAGGATATAAACGAATACCATCACCCCAGGAGAACTTGTCCTCTACTGTGCAAATTATTACCCCACATCACAAAAGACTGCACCTCCTATTTTCTTCACTTATACACTTTACGCTTCAAACATCTATCATTTTCCTCTCGTGGCTGATTAAGAATGCTAATCTGATTCATTAGCAGCTCTTTTGAGACCGTGCCTTCAGGATCAAGTCCCTCTCATTAACAGGGACTTGATCCTGAAGGCACTATCTCAAAAAAACATTTTCCAATCTTGAGCCAGATAAGCATGGCTTGCCACACAGTTGGACAAAGCCCCACAACTGGTAGTTATGGCTTTAGCTTTGCTAAGTTCTATGGAGCTTAACAGCTGTTCTCTGGAGTATGGCTCCCACTGATGAGAAAATGTACCAGCTAGATGTAGTCTGCTTGGATCCCAAAGATCCTTGATGTGTTGGGATTCATTAAACATTAAATATCTCTAAGAGCACTGACTGTAAGGGTGGCTAGACACACTGGTTTCTATCAGCCTTGGGGATACATCATTGAGGTAAGACTCTAGCTTTACCTTAGCTGTGAGGTTACACAAAAGCTGAACAAGATCTACCTCAAAATCTAAATGCCTAGTTGTGTTCTGGATCTTTTACAGTTTCTTTGTTGTAATATTCCACGATAGCATTAATCATCTTTAGAATCCTAGATGCTGGGCTGGGCAATGGATCTGGGAGCCAGGAGCACTGAGGTTTGGGAAGAAAAAAAGCGTTCCCTTGGGCCACTTCTCTAGGAATGGCTCTAGGAATGGTACTGTAAATGGTAATAAGATGGTAAATTTCCAGTCAAATGTATTTACAAACAAAGCCCCGCCAGGACAAAGAGTAGGCTAACATTACAAACTTTATTATAATTAATACCAAATTAGGTTTTGGACAAAGTGATCATCTCTCCCTTTGGCATACTTCTGGCAATGGCTTTTTGTAATTAGATCTGAGTGAAATTAGGAGGTTGAAAGAATTAAACTGGAATGAGGAACCTTTAACTTGTACTGGTTAATTTTTATTGTGTGAAGATGAACTACAACATATCTTCAGGGGGTCTCAAAAGAAGTAGTCTCCTGTCTCCTACCTTAGTGAGTGCTACCCAAAGCGAAGCTGGTACTATCTGCTTTGTATATAGATAACTGCAGCTTACCAACCTGACCCTGAATTGATTAGGACTGTGAAAAGCTAAAAATCCTGAATCAAGTTAAGGAAGATGTGCAATGAAAAAAGCCACTGAAGACCTTATCAAATTAAAAGCAGATGATAAATTTATTGTAGACTCCTACTAAACAAGTGTACTCTACTTGGGAACCCATCAAAAGTATAAATATGGGGCTTTCCTGGTGGCGCAGTGGTTGAGAGTCCGCCTGCCGATGCAGGGGACATGGGTGCGTGCCCCGGTCCTGGAGGATCCCACATGCCATGGAGCGGCTGGGCCCGTGAGCTATGGCCACTGAGCCTGCGTGTCCAGAGCCTGTGCTCCACAACAGGAGAGGCCACAACAGTGAGAGGCCCGCATACCAAAAAAAAAAAAAAAAAAAAAAGTACAAATATGAGTTCACTGTGTGATTTATTTAAATTACTAATGGAGAGGTTACAACTCAATTTACACTTGGAGTTTCTTTCAAGGAAAGAAACATTCTAATTTTAGAAAAGTAAATAAGAGCTCTAATACATAGGCTACTTTCTGACTGAAAGAAATAACCTTATTAGCAAGTCTAAATAAAAGGTACAAATTAAATAAAGCCCATCTGGTGGAGTCTTAATAGCATCAGAAAGGTTTAAAAGTTCAGCCTGATTTGAAGGCCCTATTATCTCCTTGTTTCCTAACTTTTCAGATGTGGTTGTGGGTGTGATCTGTCCCATTTATTGAAAAAAACAAAACAACTATATATTTGTCTCATAATCCTTCACAACTATGCTACTATTTCCCTAATAAAATGCAAGCCTGAGTTTCTCAGGAAAATATTTTACACAGGCAAGTTTTTCCCTAAATGAAGCTGCTACTAAACTCTCTCACCTAGTGAAAAATAATATGACAGTACCTGCAGCTCTTATTGGGTTTTCTTTAGCCTCTGAATCAGCTGTTCACTGGTTAATTTGTATGACTTCAGTATAAAAGAATACTTATTTGGGACCAAGGATGTGGACACCCCAGTTAATAATCACTGCTGTATAATAAAAGATGTTGTGGGATGAGATGAGCGCTTGGCACACGGACATTGTGGACGCAGCAGGCTGTGAGAGCCACCACAGTAGACCCCTCCCATGGGATCTGCACCTGAAAACTACTAGGAGGTGGCTAGGGTCAATAAAAATATTTTAATTGTTGTTATAGAAGAAAGAAGGCTTCAACTTCATCACCTATAATCAACGACTGTGCAACAGCAATCATTATTAGTTAAAAGTACTTAGAGGAAAGGTAAGAGCACAGTGTAGGATCAAATGACCATCGAGGCAATAGAAAGCCTGGATATTGTTTTGCTTTCCCTTGTTCTCTCTGTGCCTCAGTGCTTTGAAACTTTCTCCATTACAATAATTGCATTAAAACAATTTGTTAAATCTGTATGTACAATGTACTTGTCTGTGTTATAGTTGTCAGTAATCAATGATTTAAAAAGAACCTGAAAAATAAACAAAAATAAAAAAAAATGTTCAGAGCAATGGAGAGATGAAAATAGTTATTGATCAGTAAGAAACAAATCTCATCATGTCTATATGTTGCACTGAAAAACATTACTGAGTTTATCTTCCTTTTCTATAAAAACTATAATCTAATAGAAAAACATGTATTTATCCAAAATTTTCAGTGAAATCTTTAGAAAATCTATCTGCTTGAACTATCAGCTCCAAGTTCAAGCTTTCAACTCACCTAGAAGAAACTTAACTAAACTGAAAGCACTGCAACCCAATGGGTAATAATTTTTCAAATTTAACAATATGCCTAACAAAGTAATGCTTCTGGAAGAAATCTAGGATAGTAGTATAATCATTAAAAACAAAACAAAACAAAATTCCAAGAATTAAAAAAAAGACAGTCAAACCAAATATGCCCCCAGTGTAACTTGTTCTACCTATATTTTTACTGTTTGCAAAAAAGTTAATCTTACCTATTGCCATGAATATTTCATTTACATTCATTGATGTTTTAGCTGATGTCTCCATAAATAATAAACTGTTGTCATCTGCATAGGACTGTGCTTCCTGTTTATAGAACAAAAATTGAGATATATCCTTTGCACATACTATTACTATACCTGCCTTATTTTTGTTATAGAAAAAAAGAGGCTTCCTTATTACTACTCCAACTTGATCACCTACAACCAACAACTGTATAATAAGCAATTATTTATAGTTAAAAGTAAAACAAAGGTAACCACTGCGTAGTTTATAATTTCCCTTTTGCCTTAACTTCTTGCACTATCCCATCCTACTTTATCTGGTCTCACATTAAATCTACTTTCAGATGATGAGTTTCGGAGAGAGGGACGACAATCCTAAATATAAAACCCTCTTTGATCTTTATGGCAATTTTACCTATGCTCGTTATTTACAAGGAAGGTAAAGGGAAACCAAATGTTTAACACTGGCTTCAACCACTAAATGGTACCCTTGTATTTAATTCTGAATGACTTCTACAAGCAACATTTTAATTTTGAATGTCATGAATCATTCCTTTGAAAATTCTACAAGCAGCATTTTAATTTTGAATATGTCATCAATCATTCCTCTGAAAATTCTATTACTACTTTACGTTGTCATGCTTTACAGTTTACGTGTATTATTGCCTTTGATCCTCACAGCTGTTGTGAAGAACAACCAATTATCATTCCAATTTGATAAAGAAAAAAAATGAGGTTCCTTTGAAATGTTATGTGACAGGGCCACTTGTGACTATAATGTAAGTGCACTATCTGCCTCTCAATGCTGAGGAGGTAACTATCTTAGAAAGAGTAATAGATACTATACCTCACATGGTTGTCACCAGAATTAAATGAAACCACATGTGCAGATGCTCAGTTTACTACCTAATAGTGCAAGAAATATTAGTGCCCTTTCTCCCAGTACATGTACTCCATCATCAAAAAAGAACATTAACCCATCACTGATATTATACATATAATGGCCACAACCAAACTTCTCTGGTAGAGAAGCTGAAGAGCAAGAGGAGGGGAAGTTTTAAAATGTCTAACTAGAGACATTGCTTTATTTTAAATGACTGTACTTTATTTTGCAGCTGGGAACACTCTTAATTAGCTATATCAGATAACATACACACTGGATTTTTTTAAGCTTTTATTTTTGAAGGCCCTTTTAAGAACCACCACATATATGTATGTGTGTTATGTGGGTATGTATATGTGTGGTGATATATATAGGTAGATAAAAAAAGTTAGGAAGGATACTAAAGTTATACGTGGGGTTTGAGGCATTAGGGTAGGAGGCAATCACCTTTTGCTTTATATATTTCCACACTGTTTGTGAACAATTACTTCTTTTGTAATTGTTTAGGTCGACAAAATCTTTGAATCAACTTATATATTACAATTAAATAAAGATATTAAAAAGTGCAGGTTTATCATGAGATTCTATTACATAGTACACATCTGGCTAAAAACTTTTTATCATTTGCATCGTTTTAAAATTGTAACTGTAATTCAAGTGTGGGTACAGAAGAAAAATATGCGCCTCCAAGTGAAAGTTAAATTCAACATACCTGGAAATCGACAGCTCTTTTATTTGCGAGGTCAGCCTTGTTTCCTGACAAAGCTATAACAATGTTAGGGCTGGCCTGCCTCTGAAGCTCTTTAACCCAGTTTTTGGCTCTGGCAAAGGACTCCTGGGAAACAAAGAAACAGCTATTCGGCACAGGCTCAAAGAATGGCTAGGGAGCGTGTCTGTGAGGCGAGGCTTTAAAGACTGTCCAGTGTGACTCCTGGAAAGCAATTCTTAGCACTACTGTAGTAGCTGAGACAATTGCATCTTATTTTTTAAAATCAGCTTCTCTATTTCATAAAAGCTTTGGCAGAAATGTCATGCTTGGCTAACAAAAAAAGATTAAGAAAAAATCTTTTCTATAATTGAAATTCTGAATACCAAAAATGGATACTCAAACAAGCTTCTTTGTAGAATGCATTTCCACTTACCTCGTTTGTGATATCATATACAACTATGGCTGCTTGTGCTCCTCTGTAGTACATTGGTGCTAGGCTATGGTATCGTTCTTGACCAGCTGTATCCCATATTTCAAACTTTACTGTTGTGTCATCAAGACACACCGTTTGAGTTAGAAAAGCAGCTGAAAGAAGAAAATGTCTGCAATAAGTTTATCATTTTCCTACTAATATTTTAATACTACAGAAAACACCTAGAAACCTGATATACTGCATACCCACAGTTAATAGTGGCTTTAAATACCTGTAAGATCTATGCTTCAAAGCTAGATAAATATATGCTTACATATAAAAATCTTCATAGTAAAGTCACAGCTTGAAAGTGTTTCCTACATTCTTAAAAAGTGTGTTGTAAAAAAAAAAAAAAAAAAAGTGTGTTGTAATATTAAATAAGTTTTTTAAAGTTCTTAAATTGTTTTACAAATTGTGTATTTAAAAACTTTAAATTGTAACATGACTTAAGAAATATATATATTTTCTTTCTTTCTTTCCTTCTTTCTTTCTTTTTTTTTTTTTTTGTGGTACGCGGGCCTCTCACTGTTGTGGCCTCTCCCGTTGCGGAGCACAGGCTCCGGCCATGGCTCACGGGCCCAGACGCTCCGCGGCACGTGGGATCCTCCCGGACTGGGACACAGAACCCGCGTCCCCTGCACCGGCAGGCGGATTCTCAACCACTGCGCCACCAGGGAAGCCCATTGGTATTCTTGAAAAACTGGGGGGAAGGTGGATCAGCATACCTATAACTACCATCTATACTGACAACAGCATACCTCTTGCTCCATTCTCCTGGGTTTAACTGGCATAATCTGGGAATTTATTCCTAGTCCATTACCACTATATCAATATATTTTTTATATTATTCCATCAAAACATCGACACTAATTTTTATAATCGTTATTACCTTAACCTAGACTTAATTTGTTTAATAGAGATTCAATATTAACTCCTAGCTTTCATTCCTTGCCTTATGGATTTTGTGATTTGTACTTTTTCCATCTGTTCTTTTCTGAGATTTTAATCTTAATAATAAAGTAGCATTTTATAATGATATTCCTCCTTTTAAAATTAAGAGATTGCTGTCACATCCTGCAAAGAATTACTGTATCATTTATTTTCTCAATTGCTTCCTGAGAACAATATGAAGTAAAATGTCTATTGTAAGTATGATTCTCTTGGCTCTAAGAATAAACATCAGGAAAAACACCACATGGATGCTTCTGAAAATAAGAAACTGACTTATAAGAGGTACATTATAATCAAGTGAATTGAACTTTAAAATATAACTCTTAGAGTAAGTTTTTAGATGTTGTTAGCTGCACCAAAGACCTACACACAGCCATTTTCCCCAGCATGCTGGCCAACAGTAAGAACACCTTACAGTTCCTTTCCTTCATTAACTTTGGTAGTTAAACCCTGCTGCTCTATCACTCAATTTTAGTTGGTAAGCTCTTTCCTTTTTCTTTCAGCTCAAGATGTATTCAACTCCTCTGAAACTGGCATAGAATTAAGTTATAAAGTTTTCAAAAACTCTGTCCTCCCATGCAAGAGAATTATGATCAAATCCTGTAAACTGTAGCAGTTTACGAGTGATGTTAATCTTAAGAGATTTATTAGTTAATACCAATGTGCTGAATAAACCAAGTCTAATTTGATTTACGTGTCTTCTATATTAGACATAACATTTATTTTCTGTGCTATTTTTATTAGGTCAACTGACTGCTGTACTGGCTTTGGTATCAACAAAACTATAATCTTCTCAATTTTGCAACCATCATGATTGGAAATTTCTTTATTTTGAGTTAATTCTATTAGGGTTCTGTGAATTCTCACAATTGGCTAGTCATATTTAAAATATACTCCGGGGGGACCTTGAAGATGGCGGAAGAGTAAGACGCGGAGATCGCCTTCCTCCCCACGGATACACCAGAAATACATCCACACGTGGAACAACTCCTACAGAAGTCCTACTGAAGGCTGGCAGAAGACCTCAGACCTCCCAAAAGGCAAGAAACTCCCCACGTAACTGGGTAGGGCAAAAGAAAAAACAGAGACAAAAGAATAAGGACGGCACCTGCACCAGTGGGAGGGAGCTGTGAAGGAAGGAAAGTTTCAACACACTAGGAAGCCCCTCCGCGGGCGGAGACTGCGGGAGGCAGAGGGGGGAGTTTCGGGACCGCGGAGTAGTGCACAGCGACGGGTGCGGAGGGCAAAGCGGGGAGATTCCTGCACAGACGATCGGTGCTGACCGGCACTCACCAGCCCGAGTGGCTTGTCTGCTCACCCGCCGGGGCGGGTGGGGCTGCGAGCTGAGGCTCGGGTTTTGGTTTTGGACGGAGCTCAGGGAGAGGACTGGGGTTGGCGGCTTGAACATAGCCTGAAGGGGTTAGTGCACCACGACTAGCCGGGAGGGAGTTCGGGGAAAAGCCTGCACCGGCCGAAGAGGCAAGAGACTTTTTCTTCCCTCTTTGTTTCCTGGTACGCGAGGAGAGGGGTTTAAGAGCGCTGCTTAAAGGAACTCCAGAGACGGGCGCGAGCCGCGGCTAAAAGCGCGAACCCCAGAGACGGGCGCGAGCCGCGGCTGAGGGCGCGAGCCCCCGAGACGGGCGCGAGCCGCGGCTGAAAGCGCAAACCCCAGAGACGGGCGCGAGCCGCGGCTAAAACCGCGGACCCCAGAGACGGGCGGGAGACACTAAGGCTGCTGCTGCCGCCACCAAGGGGCCTGTGTGCGAGCACAGGTCACTCTCCACACCCCTCTTCCGCGGAGCCTGTGCAGCCCGCCACTGCCAGGTTCCCGGGATCCAGGGACAACTTCCCCGGGAGTACGCACGGCGGGTCTCAGGCTGGTGCAACGTCACGCCGGCCTCTGCCGCAACGTCACGCCGCCTCTGCCGCCGCAGGCCCGCCCCGCACGCAGTGCCCCTCCTTCCCCCATCCCCCAACCCCCGGCCTGAGTGAGCCGGAGGCCCCGAATCATCGGCTCCTTTAACCCCGTCCCGTCTGAGCGAAAAAACAGACGCCCTCCAGCGACCTACACGCAGAGGCAGGGCCAAATCCAAAGCTGAGCTCCTGTGAGCTGTGAGAACAAAGAAGAGAAAGGGAAATCTCTCCCAGCAGCCACAGAAGCAGCGGATTAAAGCTCCACAATCAACTTGATATACCCTGCATCTGTGGAATACCTGAATAGACAAGGAATGATCCCAAATTGAAGAGGTGGAATTTAGGAGCGAGATCTATGATTTTTTTCCCTTTTCCTCTTTTTGTGAATGTGTACGTGTATGCTTCTGTGTGAGATCCTGTCTGTATACTCTTGCTTCCACCATTTGTCCTAGGGCTCTATCCGTCCATGACTTTTTTTTAAAAATTCTTTTTCTTAATAATTAAGTTTAATTGTAATAACTTTATTATACTTTACCTTCGTTCTTTCTTTCTTTCCTTCCTTCCTTCCCTCCTTTAGACAACGAATCACCCCAAATTGAGGAGGTGGTCTCAGGGAGCAGGATTTATGATTTTTCCCCCTTTACCTCTTTTTGTGAAGGTGTATGTGTATGCTTCTGTGTAAGATTTTCTCTGTATAGCTTTGCTTCCAACATTTGTCCTAAGGTTCTATCCGTCCCTTTTTTTTTTTTCTAAATATTTTTTAATTCAATAACTATATTATACTTTATTTTATTTTTACTGTATCATCTTTCTTTCTGTCTTTTTTCCTTCTTTCCCTCCTTCCTTCCTTCCTCCCTCCCTCCCTCCCTCCCTCCTTTCTTTCCTTCTTTGCTTCTTTCTTCCTTCCTTCCTTTCCTCCTTTCCTTCTTTCTTTACTCATACTTCTACTAATTCTCCCTACTTTTTCTCCCTTTTATTCTGAGCTGTGTGGATGAAAGGCTCTTGGTGCTCCAGCCAGGAGTCAGGGCTCTGCCTCTGAGGTAGGAGAGCCAACTTCAGGACACTGGTCAACAAGAGACCTCCCAGCTCCACATAATATTAAACGGTGGAAATATCCCAGAGACCTCCATCTTAACACCAGCACCCAGCTTCACTCAACGACCAGCAAGCCACAGTGCTGGACAACCTATGCCAAACAACTAGCAAAACAGGAACACAACCCCACCCATTAGCAGAGAGGCTGCCTAAAATCATAATAAGGCCACAGACACCCCAAAACACACCACCAGACGTGAACCTGCCCACTAGAGAGACAAGATCCAGCCTCATCCAGCACAACACAGGCACTAGTCCCCTCCACCAGGAAGCCTACACAACCCACTGAAACAACCTTAGCCACTGGAGACAGACATCAAAAACAACGGGAACTACGAAAGTGCAGCCTGCAAAAAGGAGACCCCAAACACAGTAAGATAAGCAAAATGAGAAGACAGAAAAACACACAGCAGATGAAGGAGCAAGATAAAAACCCACCAGACCTAACAAATGAAGAGGAAATAGGCAATCTACCTGAAAAAGAATTCAGAATAATGATAGCAAGGATGATCCGAAATCTTGGAAGTAGAATGGACAAAATGCAAGAAACAGTTAACAAGGACCTACAAGAACTAAAGATGAAACAAGCAACGATGAACAACGCAATAAATGAAATTAAAATCACTCTAGATAGGATCAATAGCAGAATAACTGAGGCAGAAGAACGGATAAGTGACCTGGAAGATAAAGTAGTGGAAATAACTACTGCAGAGCAGAATAAAGAAAAAAGAATGAAAAGAACTGAGGACAGTCTCAGAGACCTCTGGGACAACATGAAACGCACCAACATTCGAATTATAGGGGTTCCAGAAGAAGAAGAAAGAAAGAAAGGGACTGAGAAAATATTTGAAGAGATTATAGTTGAAAACTTCCCTAATATGGGAAAGGAAATAGTTAATCAAGTCCAGGAAGCACAGAGGGTCCCATACAGGATAAATACAAGGAGAAACACGCCAAGACACATATTAATCAAACTGTCAAAAATTAAATACAAAGAAAGCATATTAAAAGCAGCAAGGGAAAAACAACAAATAACACACAAGGGAATCCCCATAAGGTTAACAGCTGATCTCTCAGCAGAAACCCTACAAGCCAGAAGGGAGTGGCAGGACATACTGAAAGTGCTGAAGGAGAATAGCCTGCAACCAAGACTACTCTACCCAGCAAGGATCTCATTCACATTTGATGGAGAAATTAAAACCTTTACAGACAAGCAAAAGCTGAGAGAGTTCAGCACCACCAAACCAGCTTTACAACAAATGCTAAAGGAACTTCTCTAGACACGAAACACAAGAGAAGGAAATGACCTATAGTAGCGAACCCAAAACAATATATAAAATGGAAATAGGAACATACATATCGATAATTACCTTAAATGTAAATGGACTAAATGCTCCCACCAAAAGACACAGATTGGCTGAATGGATACAAAAACAAGACCCTTATGTATGCTGTCTACAAGAGACCCACTTCAGAACTAGAGACACATACAGACTGAAAGTAAGGGGATGGAAAAAGATATTCCATGCAAATGGAAACCAAAAGAAAGCTGGAGTAGCAATTCTCATATCAGACAAAATAGACTTTAAAATAAGGACTATTAAAAGGGATAAAGAAGGACACTACATAATGATCAAGGGATCGATCCAAGAAGAAGATATAACAATTGTAAATATTTATGCACCCAACATAGGAGCACCTCAATACATAAGGCAAATACTAACAACCATAAAAGGGGAGATCAACAGTAACACATTCATAGTAGGGGACTTTAACACCCCACTTTCACCCATGGACAGATCATCCAAAATGAAAATAAATAAGGAAACACAAGCTTTAAATGATACATTAAACAAGATGGACTTAATTGATATTTATAGGACACTCCATCCAAAAACAACAGAATACACATTTTTCTCAAGTGCTCATGGAACATTCTCCAGGATAGATCATATCTTGGGTCACAAATCAAGCCTTGGTAAATTTAAGAAAACTGAAATTGTATCAAGTATCTTTTCCGACCACAACGCCATGAGACTAGATATCAATTACAGGAAAAGATCTGTAAAAAATACAAACACATGGAGGCTAAACAATACACTACTTAATAATGAAGTGATCACTGAAGAAATCAAAGAGGAAATAAAAAAATACCTAGAAACAAATGACAACGGAGACACAACGACCCAAAACCTATGGGATGCAGCAAAAGCAGTTCTAAGGGGGAAGTTTATAGCAATACAAGCCCACCTTAAGAAGCAGGAAACATCTCGAATAAACAGCCTAACCTTGCACCTCAAGCAATTAGAGAAAGAAGAACAAAAAAACCCCAAAGCTAGCAGAAGGAAAGAAATCATAAAAATCAGATCAGAAATAAATGAAAAAGAAATGAAGGAAACAATAGCAAAGATCAATAAAACTAAAAGCTGGTTCTTTGAGAAGATAAACAAAATAGATAAACCACTAGCCAGACTCATCAAGAAAAAAAGGGAGAAGACTCAAATCAATAGAATTAGAAATGAAAAAGGAGAAGTAACAACTGACACTGCAGAAATAAAAAAAATCATGAGAGATTACTACAAGCAACTCTATGCCAATAAAATGGACAACCTGGAAGAAATGGACAAATTCTTAGAAATGCACAACCTGCCAAGACTGAATCAGGAAGAAATAGAAAATATGAACAGACCAATCACAAGCACTGAAATTGAAACTGTGATTAAAAACCTTCCAACAAACAAAAGCCCAGGACCAGATGGCTTCACAGGTGAATTCTATCAAACGTTTAGAGAAGAGCTAACACCTATCCTTCTCAAACTCTTCCAAAATATAGCAGAGGGAGGAACACTCCCAAATTCCTTCTACGAAGCCACCATCACCTTGATACCAAAACCAGACAAGGATGTCACAAAGAAAGAAAACTACAGGCCAATATCACTGATGAACATAGATGCAAAAATCCTCAACAAAATACTAGCAAACAGAATCCAACAGCACATTAAAAGGATCATACACCATGATCAAGTGGGGTTTATTCCAGGAATGCAAGGATTCTTCAATATACGCAAATCTATCAATGTGATAAACCATATTAACAAATTGAAGGAGAAAAACCATATGATCATCTCAATAGATGCAGAGAAAGCTTTCGACAAAATTCAACACCCATTTATGATAAAAACCCTCCAGAAAGTAGGCATAGAGGGAACTTTCCTAAACATAATAAAAGCCATATATGACAAGCCCACAGCAAACATCATCCTCAATGGTGAAAAACTGAAAGCATTTCCACTAAGATCAGGAACAAGACAAGGTTGCCCACTCTCACCACTCTTATTCAACATAGTTTTGGAAGTTTTAGCCACAGCAATCAGAGAAGAAAAGGAAATAAAAGGAATCCAAATCGGAAAAGAAGAAGTAAAGCTGTCACTGTTTGCAGATGACATGATACTATACATAGAGAATCCTAAAGATGCTACCAGAAAACTACTAGAGCTAATCAATGAATTTGGTAAAGTAGCAGGATACAAAATTAATGCACAGAAATCTCTGGCATTCCTATATACTAATGATGAAAAATCTGAAAGTGAAATCAAGAAAACACTCCCATTTACCATTGCAACAAAAAGAATAAAATATCTAGGAATAAACCTACCTAAGGATACGAAAGACCTGTATGCAGAAAATTATAAGACACTGATGAAAGAAATTAAAGATGATACAAATAGATGGAGAGATATACCATGTTCTTGGATGGGAAGAATCAACATTGTGAAAATGACTCTACTACCCAAAGCAATCTACAGATTCAATGCAATCCCTATCAAACTACCACTGGCATTTTTCACAGAACTAGAACAAAAAATTTCGCAATTTGTATGGAAACACAAAAGACCCCGAATAGCCAAAGCAATCTTGAGAACGAAAAAAGGAGCTGGAGGAATAAGGCTCCCTGACTTCAGACTATATTACAAAGCAACAGTAATCAAGACAGTATGGTACTGGCACAAAAACAGAAAGATAGATCAGTGGAACAGGATAGAAAGCCCAGAGATAAACCCATGCACATATGGACACCTTATCTTTGATAAAGGAGGCAGGAATGTACAGTGGAGAAAGGACAGCCTCTTCAATAAATGGTGCTGGGAAAACTGGACAGGTACATGTAAAAGTATGAGATTAGATCACTCCCTAACACCATACACAAAAATAAGCTCAAAATGGATTAAAGACCTAAATGTAAGGCCAGAAACTATCAAACTCTTAGAAGAAAACATAGGAAGAACACTCTATGACATAAATCACAGCAAGATCCTTTCTGACCCACCTCCTAGAGTAATGGAAATAAAAACAAAAATAAACAAATGGGACCTAATGAAACTTCAAAGCTTTTGCACAGCAAAGGAAACCATAACCAAGACCAAAAGACAACCCTCAGAATGGGAGAAAACATTTGCAAATGAAGCAACTGACAAAGGATTAATCTCCAAATTTTACAAGCAGCTCATGCAGCTCAATAACAAAAAAACAAACAACCCCATCCAAAAATGGGCAGAAGACCTAAATAGACATTTCTCCAAAGAAGATATACAGAATGCCAACAAACACATGAAAGAATGCTCAACATCATTAATCATTAGAGAAATGCACATCAAAACTACAATGAGATATCATCTCACACCAGTCAGAATGGCCATCATCAAAATATCTAGAAACAATAAATGCTGGAGAGGGTGTGGAGAAAAGGGGACACTCTTGCACTGCTGGTGGGAATGTGAATTGGTTCAGCCACTGTGGAGAACAGTATGGAGGTTCCTTAAAAAACTACAAATAGAATTACCATATGACCCAGCAATCCCACTACTTGGCATATACCCTGAGAAAACCAAAATTCAAAAAGAGTCATGTACCAAAATGTTCATTGCAGCTCTATTTACAATAGCCAGGACATGGAAACAACCTAAGCGCCCATCATCGGATGAATGGATAAAGAAGATGTGGCACATATACACAATGGAATATTACTCAGCCTTAAAAAGAAATGAAATTGAGCTATTTGTAATGAGATGGATAGACCTAGAGTCTGTCATACAGAGTGAAGTAAGTCAGAAAGAAAAAGACAAATACCGTATGCTAACACATATATATGGAATTTAAGGGAAAAAAATGTCATGAAGAACCTAGGGGTAAGATAGGAATAAAGACGCAGACCTACTGGAGAACGGACTTGAGGGTATGGGGAGGGGGAGGGGTGAGTTTTGACAGGGCGAGAGAGAGTCATGGACATATACACACTAACAAACGTAGTAAGGTAGATAGCTGGGGGGAAGCAGCCGCAAGGCACAGGGATATTAGCTCGGTGCTTTGTGACAGCCTGGAAGGGTGGGATGGGGAGAGTGGGAGGGAGGGAGACGCAAGAGGGAAGACATATGGGAACATATGTATATGTATAGCTGATTCACTTTGTTATAAAGCAGAAACTAACACACCATTGTAAAGCAATTATACCCCAATAAAGATGTTTAAAAAAAAAAAAAAATACTCCAATTCAAACTTCTTTTACCATCCAAAATTAGCAAAAATATCCATTTTTAAAAATCCTGTATTTATGATAAAGGATACCGAGAAAGTACTATGTCACTTTTTCCCAGTCACGAAAAGTTCTCATGCAGAATCAGTATATTTATTTATTTACTTTTTTTTTTTTTTTTTTTTTGCGGTACGCGAGCCTCTCACTGCTGCGGCCTCTCCCGTTGCAGAGCACAGGCTCCGGACGTTCAGGCTCAGCGGCCATGGCTAACGAGCCCAGCCGCTCCGCGGCATGTGGGATCTTCCCGGACCGGGGCACGAACCCGTGTCCCCAGCATCAGCAGGTGGACTCTCAACCACTGCACCACCAGGCAGTTAAGAATCCGCCTGCCAGTGCTGGGGACATGGGTTCTAGCCCTGGTCCGGGAAGATCCCACATGCTGCAGAACAACTAAGCCCATGCGCCGCAACTACTGAGCCTGCACTCTGGACCCCGCGAGCCACAACAACTGAAGCCCACGTGCCACAACTACTGAAGCCCGCCCGCCGAGAGCCCGTGCTCCACAGTAAGAGAAGCCACCGCAATGAGAAGCCTGAGCACCGCAACGAGGAGTAGCCCCCACTCACTGCAACTAGAGAAAGCCTGCATGCAGCAACGAAGACCCAACACAGCCAAAAATAATAAATAAAATAAATTTTAAAAAAATGTATCAAGTGTCCATTCCATCCTTAAGCCTGAAACCTGCATTTTGCACAAAGCTCTTAGGCAATCTCTCTAAACCTAGAAACCAAAAGAGAATGTCCACCATCACGATTATGTAATATCACTTCAGATATTCTTATAATAATTAAAGTAATAAATTATTGGAAAGAGACATTATTTGGAAGAGGCAAGAAGCCTGAAATGAAAATCCAAAGGCGTCAGCTAAAATAAAGCAGATAGTAAATTCCTTAAATTGGCTGGAACAGATCAAAGAAACAGCCTTACAATACACAGGCAGTGACCAGATTTCAGTGTTATGCTGGAAGGAGACTGGATACCTATCAAATTAACAAAGAATAAGAACAATCAATTCACTCAACTCCTCTCAGAAGCCATCCTTCATCACACCCTTTTAAGCAGGTCCTACCTTTGTGCTCCCAGAGTTCCCTATGCAAGAACATGTTTCACACTTTATAATCACTGGTTTACATTATCTTCTCCTAGACTAGGAATTTCCTTGAGAAACTAGCTATTCTTGTCCATATTCAATATCTAAAATAAATCTCAGTTCATATAAATGTCCAAAAAGTTTGCTGAAGTCCATGAAAGATATGTACAACTATTTGGGGGCTATTTTGACTACATACAGTTCCCAAATGGGAAAAAATAGGTATTTCAAAAGGCCTCTCTCTACTCAAGTTATTATGTAACAAACACAATCTCAAAGTACCAACAAGATCTTTTTACCTGGGTAACACCATACTGTTAATGTGATATGATAATAAGAGCATAATTGGGGGGGAGGAGAAAAAAGACCAATATTAGAGGCCAGTGGAATGAGTTTTAGGGTACAGTCAAAAACACATTAGAACTACTTAGAAGTGCTGTAGTGCCACAAGGGCAGAAATATGGGAATAGGATAACCCAGTATTATAAACATTATATAACACAAAGACCATCAAGATATCCCAAAGTTCTCAAGGTTTCAAATACTACCAAAGTATTTAACTTCCCCCATAAAAGTCAGTGAAGTACAGCTGACATCTTCAAATCCTCAGTGCTTCTAAAAGTACATTACTAGTCCTTTACAAAGTTGTAAAAATAAATTCTAGCACTCAAAATATAAACTACTACATAAATACTGTAGCAATATTAACCAACCACCAACTTAACTGAATCTGCAAAACCACTTTAATTTATCCAAAACGTCTATTTTCTGGCTAAGAACCATCACTTTCTTAGACCTCTTCATTTTCTCTTCACTTCCATCACCAGCACTAGCAGTTGGTTTTCTTTTCGGGCCCACATTTCACAAAGAAACAGCTTTTACCACTTCGAGAGTTACTGTGTACGCGACGACAAGTAAAGAAAAACAAAGCTGCGTTGAGATGCAGGTGCTGGCCTGTCTAATAGGCTTCCTCTTTGGGCTTCCACGATCAGTTCCTATTTGCAAGCTTGGCAGTAAGCAAGTAACACTTCAGTCTCAGCAAAACTACAAATTACTGAATGACAGACCTTGGGGTCAGCTGAGAGTTGGTGAAACTGTAAATGTTAAACCTGCAAATACCAAAGGCCTATAATGTGTAAGACCTCGATAAATAGTAAGCAAGGAGGAGACACTGCAATACACTGGGCAAGGGAAAGAACATCCAAAATCAATAGCATTAACCAAAGGTTAACCACTCATAAAAAAAAGTTTAAACTAACACCTAAAATGATTCTACATGAACTAAACAGAAGGGCAAAAAAGGAAAAACCAAGGAACCAGTATCACCCCAACCCTCAACTTATTATTTTATCAAATTTGATAGGAAAGAATTACTTTATTAGAACTGACCAAAAATCCTGTAAGACTATCAGGTTTGATTATATAAAAATTAAAGACTTCAGGTTTGTAAAACATGTATCATACACTCAAAACACAAGGACAAACTCATTTAGAAAAATTTCTATAGTGGATATTATGAGATTAATTTTTAATATGTAGAAAGCTCATATAAATCTTAACTCCAAAAGCATCAAAGATAAATGTGTAAGAAAATCCACAAAAGGCATGTAACACAGAAAAAAATCAACACCACTAGTAATCAATGAAATCATCCTCACAGCAAAAATAGTTAAGTATTATCCCTTAACTTAGCAAAATTAAAAAATGAAAATAAAAGAGTGTAGCAAAAACTCATGCTCTGCTGGAGATACTGTATAACTGTTTTGAAATAATTTTGCCAACATGTGGCAAAGCCATGAAAACCTATTTGTTAACCTAGTATCTCATGGAATCTCTAAAAGATGATATGGGAGCAGGAGCGTAGGGAGAACACACCTTTAAGTTCAAAGTATTTTTGTATTTAATAATAAGAAATAACCTAATGTATAAGTGAAAAGGCACTGATGGTTTGGTTAAGTATTAAGATGCAACTAAATTTAAAATACTAATAAAATGACCTCTTAATTGCCAAAAAGTAAAAAAAAGAAAAACAAAAAACCCCACATACATACACACACACACACAAATATATATACATATATATACATACATACATATATATATAAAAAATATTTTTTTTCCATGACTACATTCTCCCTTACATAAAACTTTCATGGAAGTGGTGGATTTGATGCCTTATTAAAACTGAAAGGATATAGTTGTTAGAGAGGGGAAGAGCCTTGTTCAACATCTCAGATGCTAATCAGGGGCTTGTGAACATAAAATCCAAGTTAGAGGTTGTTTGGAGGTGAGGTGTAGGGGAAGCAAAGGTTTTTAGAGCCAGGTAATTCAATGGTTGAGTTCGATGGATCTGGATCAAACTTCAGGGAGAAAGATGGCAGAAACTGACCAACTGGCATCAAGAACAAGGTATCAAAGTTATCTGTGAAGGTAGAAATTGGTTTGTTGGGAAAATGAGTATCAGTGGCAGTAGTATTATAATGCAATATAATGAATTTTATCAGACAGATGAGCACTGACTTCAGATGATAAAATCGTACACAGACAAAGATATGGATGGTCTATGGCAGTGGTCCCCAACCATTTTGGCTCTGGGGACCAGTTTCATGGAAGACAATTTTTCCACAGATTGGGGGAGAGGGGTTTAGGAGGTAATGCGAGCCATGGGGAAAGATGGGGAGCAGCAGATGAAGCTTCGCTTGCTTGCCTGCTGCTCATCTCCTGCTGTGTGGCTCGGTTCCTAACAGGTCACGGACCGTTACCAGTTTGCGGCCCGGGGGGTTGGGGACCCCTGGTCTATGGGACTTCCCTGGTGGTGCAGTGGCAAGAATCCACCTTACGATGCAGGGTAGGTGGGTTCGATCCTTGGTAAGAGAACTAAGATCCCACATGCCGCAGGGCAACTAAGCCCGCATGCCACAACTACTGAGCTCACACGCCTCAACAAGAGAGCACGTGTGCTGCAAACTACAGGGCTCACACGCTCTGGAACCTGTGTGCCGCAGCTAGAGAGAAGCTCACGCGCCACAATGAAGAGCCTGCAAGCCGCAACGAAAGATCCTGCATGCCACAACTAAGACCCAAAGCAGCCAAGAATAAATAAAATAAATAAATAATAAATGATAACTCTTTAAAAAAAGAATATATGGATGGTCTAAAAGCCAACAACGGCCAAAATAAAAGCTGCGGCCATTTTTTATTTTCAACTGTTTATGTGTATAGAAGAGAGTACCCAGTAGACCATGGCAGCAAAGAAGATGAAGACCACGTATTCTTGGAAGAGTTACAGTTCAACTAACGCAAGGAGGAAGGTAAGAAAGGGGATAAAAATAGATTGGGGCAGAAAGGAAAGCGTACACAGTGATTAAACCCAAACAGAAAACACTCCAAAATCCTGGCAACAAAGTAAAAATTTAATATAGAGATCATATATAAAAGATGGCCATACGTGGGCTTCCCTGGTGGCGCAATGGTTGAGAGTCCGCCTGCTGAGGCAGGGGACGCGGGTTCGTGCCCCGGTCCGGGAAGATCCCACGTGCCACAGAGCGGCTGGGCCCATGAGCCATGGCCACCGGGCCTGCGCGTCTGGAGTCTGTGCTCCACAACGGGAGAGGATGCAACAGTGCGAGGCCTGCGTACCACCAAAAAAAAAAAAAAAGAAAAAAAGAAAGAAAAAAGATGGCCGTACAGATGGCCAAGAAGCACATGAAAAGCTGCTTACCATCACTAATTATTAGAGAAATACAAATCAAAACTACAATGAGGTATCACCTCACACCAGTTAGAATGGGCACCATCAGAAAATCTACAAACAACAAATGCTGGAGAGGGTGTGGAGAAAAGGGAACCTTCTTGCACTGTTGGTGGGAATGTAAATTGATACAGCCACTATGGAGAACAGTATGGAGGTTCCTTAAAAAACTAAAAATAGAATTACCATATGACACAGCAATCCCACTACTGGGCATATACCCTGAGAAAACCATAATTCAATAAGAGTCATGTACCACAATGTTCAATGCAGCTCTATTTACAATAGCCAGGACATGGAAGCAACCTAAACGTCCATCAACAGATGAATGGATAAAGAAGATGTGATACATATATACAATGGAATATTACTCAGCCATAAAAAGGGACGAAATTGGGTCATTTGTAGAGACGTGGATAGATCTAGACTGTCATACAGAGTGAAGTAAGTCAGAAAGAGAAAAACAAATATCATATATTAACGCATATATGTGGAACCTAGAAAAAATGGTAGAGATGAACAGGCTTGCAGGGCAGAAACAGAGACACAGATGTAGAGAACAAACGTATGGACAACTAGGGGGGAAAGTGGTGCAGGGGGTCATGGTGGTGGAATGAATTGGGAGATTGGGACTGACATATATACACTAATATGTATTAAATGGATAACTAATAAGAACCTGCTCTATAAAAAATTTAATAAAATAAAATTCAAAAATTCAAAAATAAATAAAGATGGCATAAATTAATCAAACAAAAAAAAGATGGCCATATTCCCAAAGTAAATCCAACTTATGAGATGATCTATATAAATACTCATCATATTGAACTCATTCTTAAAGACCAATAAGCATTTGATAAGGCTTGATATCCAAAATATACACAAAACTCCTACAACTTAGCAACACAAAAACCCAAACTACCCAATTAAAAAAATGGACAAAGGACTTTAATAAACATTTCTCCAAAGATAAATGGCTGGGAATTCCCTGGTGGTCCAGTGGTTAAGACTTGGCACTGGGCTTCCCTGGTGGCGCAGTGGTTGGGAGTCCGCCTGCCGATGCGGGGGACACGGGTTCGTGCCCCGGAGCGGCTGGGCCTGTGAGCCATGGCCGCTGAGCCTGCGCGTCCGGAGCCTGTGCTCCGCAGCGGGAGAGGCCACAACAGTGAGAGGCCCGTGTAACGCAAAAAAAAAAAAAAAAAAAAAAAAAAGACTTGGCACTTTAACTGCTGAGGCCCAGGTTCGATCCCTGGTCAGGGAACTAAGATCCCACAAGCCATGCAGCATAGCCAAAAAACCAAAAAACATACGCGCACACACACACACGCACACACACACACACACACACACACAACCACATGGCCAAGAAGCACATGAAACGATGCTCAACATCACTAACAGGAAAATGCAAATCAATACCACAATGAGATACCACTTCACACCCATTAGAATATCTATTATCAAAACGGAAAACAAGAGTTCCCAGGATATGGAGAAACTGAAACCCTTGTGCACTGATGGCGGGAACGTAAAATGGTGCAGCCACTGTGGAAAACGGTATAGAAATTCTTCAAAAATACTAAACACAGAATTTCCATATGATCCAACAATTCCACTTCCAGATATATGTCCAAAAGATGTGAAAGATATTTGTACACCAATGTTCACAGCAGCGTTATTCACAATAGCCAAAAGATGGAAGAGACCCAGGAGTCCATCAAAGGATAAAATAAGCAAAATGTTGTATATACATAAAATGGAATATTATTCTGCCTTAAAAACTTTAGGAAGAAAATTTTGACACGTTTACAAGATGGATGAACCTTGATGACACGCTAAGTGAAAAAAGCCAGTCATAAAAGGACACTATCATATAATTTCTCTTATATGAGTGAGGTTCCTAGAGTAGTCAAATTCAGAGACAGAAAGTAGGATGGTATTTGCCACAGGTGGGGGGCGGAGTGGGGAAATAGGGAGTTATTGTTTAATGGATAGGGTTTCAGTTGGGCAAGATAAAAAAGTTCTGAAGATGGACATGATGTTTGCACAACAATGTGAATACACCTAATGCCATAAAACTGCACACTTAAAATGGTTAAAACTGTAAAATTTTTATTACGTGTATTTTACCACAACAAAAATCATTCAAGCAACATCTAAAGATAATTGTTGCCAAACGAACGCAATCTTGGAAAATATTAATGATACATAGGGAAGTCTTCATGAAGTCATGCAAAATGAGGATCAGTTTTTCTCCGAGGAAGATATACTTTTTAAAAGACTAATTCATGCAATGTTTTTCAGAAATAATATGGGAGTAACAGAGGTCAATGTGTTTTTCTTTTACTATTATAGCTTGACAGTTACTCTTAAAGGACACCACCCAACTCTTCTAAGGGAATCACTAGCCAGGACATAAGCTAGTCACATGTCACTAGTTGAACATTATCATACTAATATTTCTGATAGTACATTAATGTACACTGTTTTAAAATTAGTCGTAGGAGTTTGAACTTGGTTAGTATTAAGTTAGTATCCCAAACCCAATCACCCTAGAATGAACTGATAAAACCAATATTTGAACCTTCAAGGCTGAGAGTCTGCGGTTACCACACCAAGGGCACAATCCTTAAAGTCTTTACTCACCTGATGGGTTTTATATAACAATCATGTTCCAAATACTAAAATGGGAAGCAGAATGAAGGCACACGTCACAAAGAGGAAAGGTGAAGAAATGGGAGAAAGGGGAGAGAGAGGTTGTTAAAAGCTATTAGCTAGTATCAGACAAATGCTCCCCAACAAACATCAAGAGAAAAAGTTAATGAAATTAACTCAGCTTTAAGGGATATATGTCCATGAAAGACATTTAACAGATACTTTGTTAAATAGTTTAAACAGTATTTTTAAAAATTCCTATAATGTGCAAGCAAAGATGACTTTTGGTTCTGCATATAAGGAACTTAGAAGTCGCCACTCCATCCTGACAAATGAAAACCTAAGTAAACTGAAAAATCAACAGTTGTTCTTAGATCTGAAAAAGAAGTGAGGTCACAGAGCAATCTGTTGTCCCCCAAACTGGAGAGACAAGCCAGGTGGATACAGAAAACCACAACATGTAAGGGCTGAAACCTGAGGAAACCAGTGCTGGTGTAGGAAACTGTAATTGACAAATTGCTGGAGGTTAGGTATGGACAAATCTGAGTTAAAAACTCCAGGGGAACCCACCAGACATGGGGGAGGAGGGGGGCACCAGACTTTTGTGAGTTTTGCATCCAGGAACTTGATCAGGTTCTCACAGTACATATCAGAGAAAAATCCCTGCCTGCTCCTGGCAAGGTAAGAGGAAAAGGAACCATTTTGAAATAAACCAGACTAGCATGTTCTTAACAAAGCCTGTCCCCATGAGAAACTAGTTAACTAGTTAACCTGTTGGAGTGTTATCAGACTCTTAACTGACTTGGGGGAAGAAATATCCAACTCAAGCCAGTTCTATCCTTCCATGTGGGAGAAGGGAAATCTCTAATTCCAGTCCATTCTAGCTATCCTGTCTCAATCCAAGGGGGGTAGAAAAAAACTGATGACCACTTGTGAAGTTCACTGTTTAGACAAACAGGCTCACTAAAAGACAGACCTAATCACAGGACTATAGAGTGGTTCCTCCTACCACACACACACCACTTTACTGCACTACTAAAGGCCTACTTATGGCACTTGCTTTTACCCAGTATATAATATCCAGCTAGCAAGAAAAATCACAAGGCATACTAAAAGGCAAAACACAGTTTGAAGAGACAGAGCAAGCATCAGAACCAGGAACAGCAGAGATGCTGGAATTACCAGACTGGGAATTTAAAACAACTAGGATTAATGTGCTAAGGACCCTAATGGTAAAGACAGAATACAAGAATAGATGGACAATGTCAGCAGAGAAATGGAAATCTTAAGAACACCCCAAAATTGCCAGAGGTCAAAAATACCATAAGAGAAATAAAGAATGCCTTTGATGGGCTTATTAGATGACTGCACATGACTGAGGAAAGAACCTCAGACCTTGAGGTCTATCAATAGTAACCTCCAAAACTGAAATATAAAGAGAATAAAGACTGAAAAACACTGAACAGAATATCCAAGGACTGTGGGACAACTACAAAAGGTGTACTATAGTCATAACAGGAATGCCAGAAGGAGAAGAAAGGAATAGAATATGTGAAGCAATAAAGACTGAGAATTTCCCCAAAATAATGTCAGACACCAAATTACAGATCCAAAAAGCTCAGAGAACACCAAAAAAGAGAAATGCTGAAAATTCTACTCCCAGGCATATAATTTTCAAACTAAAGAAAATCAAAGATAATGTGCAAGGATTGTGCCCTGGCTATTTTGCAAAGGAGGCCTCTTTCCCCCTTCTCCTTAGTGATATCCCTTCTCCATTTGGTTTAAGAACCTAGCACTTAATACTTCCCAAGTCTCAAGGAAATCTACCAGACTTTAAAAAAATTACTGGCCTTGAAAGTGACTCTTTTAATGCTTAGCAATAAGCCTATCCACTAAGTGAGCTTAAAATAAAAGTTCTGGGGCTTCCCTGGTGGCGCAGTGGTTGAGTCCGCCTGCCGATGCAGGGGACGCGAGTTCATGCCCCGGGCTGGGAGGATCCCACATGCCGTGGAGTGGCTGGGCCCGTGAGCCATGGCCGCTGAGCCTGCGCATCCGGAGCCTGTGCTCCGCAACGGGAGAGGCCACAACAGTGAGAGGCCCGCGTACCGCAAAAAAAAAAAAAAAAAAGTTCTGATATCTGAGTATTTTACAATATAAGACTGGAAAAGGGCAAGCTAAAGAAGGCAGAAGAGACAGAGAAGACTAAGCCCCAGAGGAACAATTACAGGAAACCTGTAATCCCAGAATATAATTATTTATGCCAAGCAAGGCCCAAAGAAATTGCAAATATCTATCTTTAAGGGAAGAAAAAAGTGATGAAGAGACTGGAATCCCTTTGATTCCATAATCATTAAATAAAGTTACTTTGGTTCAGTAACCACATCTAGAAATTGATCCTACAGAAATAAGTCCAGAAGAGAAAAAATTTCAAGAATACATCCACTATTAGATGATTACCTAAAACAGCAAACAAAAATGCAAACATTAAATGTCTAACAATAAGGGTACGGTTAAAAAATAGGAAACTGCCAGTTACTAAAATTAGTATGAATACAATATAATACAGATATTGAGCATTATCATCAATAAATGAAACAATACAATAGTATGACTATTATAAATGATTCTATATAAAAATACTATGAAGTTATAAATAGTTCACAGAGAATGGAAACATAATGGGCTCTAAAAATATGAAAAGATGCTTGACCTCGCCCCTATTATGGGAAAAATATACATTAAAAAATGCAGAGGGCTTCCCTGGTGGCGCAGTGGTTGAGAGTCCACCTGCCGATGCAGGGGACACGGGTTCGTGCCCCGGTTCAGGAAGATCCCACATGCCGCGGAGCGGCTGGGCCCGTGAGCCATGGCCGCTGAGCCTGAGCGTCCAGAGCCTGTGCTCCGCGGCGGGAGAGGCCACAGCAGTGAGAAGCCCGCATACTGGAAAAAAAAAAAACAAAAAAAAAAAAACAAAAAATGCAGAGATCAACGTACATAAGTATGGCAAAGATCTGTAAGTATGACACTACCTTGAGTTAGTAAAATAGGATAACAGGCATTCTGTGTGTTGCTGGTTGGAGGGCAGTGTGGAAAAATGTATCAGAATTACAAAAGTATATAACCTAAGACACAGCAATCAACTTCGAGGAATTTATGTTACAGAAATACTTGGAATATGTGAGAAATGACTATGAATTAAATTATTCAATGCAGCACTGTTAACGCCCCAAAATATAAAACAATGTGCAATCTGAAACTAGAACTGATAAAGCATATTGATTATGATCCATTCAAAGGAATGTTGATACAGCCAAGAAAAAAATGAGGATGCTCTTCATAAAATGATATGAAAAATCAGACTGTATTTTCCAAGATGGCCAGAAGATTTCACACACATTCTTGTGACATGACACTGACATTCTTTCCTCAAATCTGTACAAGCCTGTGATATGAACATAATTGACGCTATCTATGTGAACTTCTGGGAGGTAGGTCATAAAAAGCTACCCAGCCTCTGCCTGGTATTTTGGGGATATTCATGTTTGAACCCAGCCATCATGCTGTGAGGAAACCCAAACCAGGTGGCAAGGCCACATGCAGGTGTTCTGGCTGACAGCCCCAGCTGAGGTCCCAACCAATAGCCAGAATGAGTTGCCAGATGTGTTGAGATGATTCTAGCCCCAGCACTGACTGCCACCCATGACATCAGAAAATCACCTAAGCCCACTCAACCCCCAGAAACAAAAGGGATAATAACTGTTTTAAATGACTAAGCTTTGGGTTCATTTGTTTCTGAGCCGTAGATAACTGGGACAGTATTAAGGTGAAAAATAAAAAGTATACTACAGTAGGTCTGGTATGTTTCAAATTGCATAAAAAGGAGAAAATACACAGATTTAAATATAATAGTAACTTTGCAAGGACAAAGTAACACTACCTCTGGGAAAAAGAACTAAGTGGGTAGAAGACAGGAGGGAGACTTTTCGACGTCAACCATTTGAGATTTGACTTATAAGAACAAATCAATGAAATAATAAAAATGTGATACATGTGGAGGGCATAAAAATGAACACAGTGGTGCTCACTTTGGAACATGAGTGACTTGAATTTTTATTTAAAAATACTTTCACATTATTTTCCTTATATCAATAAATCGATATATAAGGGGCTCTGTACCTGCCAAGTACCACATATTTTATAACAGAATGCTTATGTCATGCATATCCTGACCCTAAACTTTATCAATTCCAGAATACAGGTGGCAATGAAGGAAGATCTGTCATTTTTTTTTTTTTTTTTTTTTTTTTTGCGGTACGTGGGCCTCTCACTGTTGTGGCCTCTCCCGTTGCGGAGCACAGGCTCTGGACGCAAAGGCTCAGCGGCCATGGCTCACGGGCCCAGCCGCTCTGTGCCATGTGGGATCTTCCTGGACCAGGGCATGAACCCGTGTCCCCTGCATCGGCAGGCGGACTTTCAACCACTGCGCCACCAGGGAAGCCCAGAAAGATCTGTCTTTAATCCCAGCTGTCACTTAGTTGCAAAACCTCAGACAAATCACTTTTGTTGCCTCAGTTTCCTCAACTATAAGATCAGTATTTCCTCATATAGCTATGGTAAGGTCCAGATGACACTGTGAGAATGCTGTATAAGCTCTATGACTGCATCATATGACATGTAGCTAACTTAAAAATTACCTTACAAGCTACCCTAAAATTACCCTGTACTTCCCTGAAGTCACATTTTTCTAAAATTTACAAATTACTTATGAATACAATAGATGAGAAAGTTAGGATTGTCTAAGTTCAAGTTCAAGCCCTCTAATATTAAAGGACCCTATGTGTCCAAGATACATTCATATTACACCTCAAATAGAATTGGTATCAACTAAGTGGAAACCCTCTTGGCTCTCGTTCTATGTGAGGATAAATAACTTTTTTTTTTTTTTTATTGGCCGTGCTACATGGCAAGTGGGATCTTAATTCCCCAACTAGGGATCGAACCCACACCACCTGGCTGTGGAAGCAGGAGTCCTAACCACTGAACCACTGAAATCCCTAAGTAACTATTTTTTTAACTGAGAAACGCTGAAGGTGTCTGATCATTAGAGTGATTACAGTCCCATATCATCAAGGTATCTCTTCTTTTGGAATCCAAAGAGTGACTGCTATCTTCAGCTTTGCAAACAGGCTAAAAAACCACGAATGACTGCTCCTCATCCTGCTGTTACCCTTCCTCATCTATATTACCTGGAAAAGAGGGTGAATGTTGTTTACCAGCACTTCCCTCAAATACTGTTTTGCAACACTTGTAAAATTCTAAGGATTATTTCTTATTTTCAAAATCCAATATGTGACTTCACTCTCATCTTGAGGAATTTAGTAATTTGGTAGTTGCAGTTCATGTTTACATCAAAATAGCCAATGATCAAAAATCAAATGCCTCTGGAATTACTCCTGTTGCCCTTCTCACTCTAATACATCCCTATTTGCCACCAAGAGGCCTGGTAACAAAAGGCTCTCAATGATAACTCCAAATGATGAATTAATTCAGCATGCATCGTAAGGAAGACTGCATATAAGTAACCTCAGATTACTATGGTGTAAGACCCAAAAGGTGGAAAGGTTAACTCTGATTTCTAATATTTAGCACAGTGCTAGGAGCTTGGTAAATTTGTTGCGTAAATGAATTTCTGAAAAGCTTGATAATCTTATTTCCCAGTAATAACAGAATAAAAGCAGCAAATTAGTGAATCAACAGAAGTAGTTCACCATACTTAGAGCTAACTGGCAAAATCATTCTACCAAACAGCTTTGAACACTTCAGCAACACCAGAGGGCATCGATGAATTAAGTAAGGGCAAAAACAGACGTTCATGATCCCAAATTGTGGAATAAATTTCAAGAGAAGAAAAGGTTTAACTATACTGATTGCATTGTTTAATGTGGAGGAGAGTACACACTTTAAAAAGTCTGCCCTAAAAGAATCCTTATGTAGCTTACTCTTCTCATTTTATAAATGTGTTAAACAGTGCTGTTTGTAAAAGGAAGCCAGGATTGAAGCTAAGCTTATTGGCTCCTAATTCACAGCAATGCTTCAGTAGCCACATATGATAACATTTTAAACTGGAAAACTGGGGAATAACTGATGTTAAGACTATTAAAATTTTTTAGGTCAGAACTGGTACAAACATATAAAATACCAAATCTTTACCAATTTCTCCTAGTAATACAACCTATCTCAAATACTGAATATGTACTTTCTAGAAGGAATTATTATGCAGAAAGGTAATATTCTTTCAATAAGAACCAAAAGATAAACTCCCACAAATTTTAACTCTCACTAACAGAAAGAATAATGAACATTTCAAAAAGCATTTTTCTCATGAATTGAAAACTATATGCTGGTGGTCTGTCCCTAGGTCTTCTATCCTTTCTCAAAAGTACTTTTAATTGAAAACAATATGCAGATGCAAAAAGGTAAAGGAAGTAAATGCACAGATTACAATTACACAAACAAGTCTTTCTTACAGCTAACAAGTGAAGGGCAATAGTAGAAAGCTTACTACTACAGGAAAAACATGAGTTATTCAGATTAAAATTTTCTAGCTGCTTTTATTTTTCAGTTTAGGAAGCAAATTTAGTATCTACATACATGTCGTATTCTATCTAACTGTGTAATTTCTCTCTCTGAGAAAACTTCCAAAATATCTTAGTTGATGTGGGGAGCAGGCATTTAATGTAACATACATAAATAACTGCTTTTTTGAAAATCAACAAATGGTGGGAGGGTTAAGCAAGAATCTACCATACAGAACTTATAGAAACTTAGTTGTTTATGTTCATGCTATTTATTTGAAGGAATCTGCAAAAACTCCATTTTTGGAAAGGCTCAAATTTAGGAAGTACCTGCTCATAAAGTTTTTTACATCTTATTTGTTCCTATAAATTTTAATAAGAAACTTTATCTTCCAAGAGGAGAAAATCTGGACATAAAATTCTTTAACACTGTCAAATCCTAAATTGAATGCTCTGCACTAGGTGGAAAAGTCACGGTTCTAAAATAATGTCATGTCATGACAATACAACAAAAATATCAACAGTGATAAAAATGACTCAGCAAAAAGTAATGGTGGTGATGGTAATAGCTAATATTTAATAAGCATTTTACTCAATGCTAGGCATTGTGCCAAGAAATGTATATGCACTTTCATTTAATCCTTACCAAAAACCTCAAGTTAGGTACTATTATTTCCATTTCATATAAGACGCAAATAAAGCTGGGTATGACTTGCCTCAAATGATACGTGGTATGTGCTGGAGCTAGAATTTTAAATCAAACAATGTGGATATAGAGCCGCTCGCCACCCCTTTCTTAATCACAATGCTCGACTCTTAAGAAGGTCCTGGTTGTAAATTGATAAGGTAAGGTAAGAGACTGTTAATAATAACTTTGAAACCAACCTTGTTTTTCTTAATTTTAATAATTTTTCCCCCAGATGTTTTTGAATCTGAATAGAAAAACAAGTCCTGGTAGCCCCTTAGAGGAAACTGGACGGATGTTAAATATAGAATAAACTTTGTTCTTCCAGTAAAAACAACCCTGAAATAATTATTTTAGACACTCTACTTAGGGTTAATAACTGCTGAAAATAGCTTAAAAAAGAAGGCACTTATTTCTTTAATTTCGTGTATAACCAGTCCTTGATTATTTGTGGCAATAAAAGGGAGCAGCATCAGTACAGATAACTGAAAACTATGGATATTCTAACTCCCGTAAGTAAAGACAAGGCAGGGTATCCTTGATGGAACAGAGAAGGAGCCATGCTCTCTTAAAGAGGCCTAGCAGGTTAACAGGAAGGGGTTCCCATACAAAGAAATAACAGGTTAATACGTAATATAACTAAGTACATAATACCTGAAATTCTCAAACTGGAGGAGTTAGATGAACAGTAAGTTTTTAAAAAATCCTACAGTTTAAAAAAAAAGAAAAGCAATTATTCCATTTGTGGGAGAACTTTAATATGTAGTGTGAATGTAATACTGGCTCCTCAGAACACAGAAAGCAGGGGTTCTCAAACTTTGGCATGTACTAGAATCACGTGGAAGACTTGTTAAAACTTAAGATAAATCTTTAGGTGTTCAAGGTGTTAAATGAAAGATGGCCAGTCCAAACATCCAACAAGTATTTACTGAAGAGCTATGCGCCTCCAGATGAAATAGCAAGAAGGATGACAACCCTCTGAGCCTAATGCTCCCTGCTAATCTTATGGGCTAGTCTTAGACAAACAATGGGAACGTAAACGTCATGCAGACTTTAAACCCCTACAAATAAGCTAGAACTCCCCAAAGCGCTAAAGCCACCACCTAACTACCTATCTCATTATGAGTGCTATAGAGCCAAGGGGCAGGGGTGTGGGGTATTGTGAGACAACATGGATTCTTAAATCAAGCTATCGTGTTTAGGAAGAACCACATAAACTAAAGAAACCTTGATGTTCTTGATGAATATAAGGTTCTAGAATACACAAATTCAAGAGTGCAGTATATGATTTCCACCTTACAACACAACCAGAGATTAAAATTTTAAGTGAGCTCTTCAGACTGCAACTAATGTTATTAAACATCAACAGTTAAGTGAAAAATAAAGAACAGATGAAATGTAAAACATCTGGCCAGGTTCATTTTTAGATAGCTCTTACCACACATCAGCCAAAACAAAAAGACATATTACCTACGAGTTATAGACCTTAAATAGCTCACACCTTGAGATCCTTAAATGCTTAGATTCTACTCTAGTCCTTAAGGGTGAAGAGCTGCTAGCAAAAAGCATAAAAAAAACAGTGCTCAATTGTAGGCAAGTTAAACCAATACGCCTTACACCTTAAACTTACACAATATTATGTCAGTTATCTCTCAAAAACAAAAAAACCAGGGCTCACAGCTGTAATCATAATGGCACTGTCATACCTCCTAAGGATATTAATATGTGGTCAACATAGTGGAAAGGTATCCAGCCAGTAACCATTAACATAGAAATTGGGATGTAAAGTCCTTCTAAAGTTGGTTTAAAAAGCCAGCTCAATCTGTACTCATAGAAAATATTAAGGAAGTTTTATGTGTTAGAATGAAAACCTTTTGACAATTTCATTAATGAAATGTAGACAATCTAATTGGTATTAAATGAAAGTGGAGATTATATATATATATATATATATATATATATATATATATATATACACACACACACTCCCATACACACATATCAGAGAATATGTATATTTATGTTGATGAACTGATAAGGGGTTAAATTTCTCTTTTAAATGTCCTTCCTTAGATGTCATTAGGAAAAAATACATTTCGAAGACAATTGGGAGTAACCAAAACAAAAACAAGGTTCTAGTTTTAGGCGACATTTCCCAGGAGTTAAGTTCTTTACTACAGTACTTCAGTGTTTTTGTTATTTTAATATGCACTGTGAAGGGGGGCAGGGTTAGCACATAGCCAAGTCCCAAACATATCGGCCCAGGTATTTTGCCTACGATGCATATGTACTTTGGAAAATGCTGCAACTGACAATCACTTGCCAAAAAGCAGTTATAATGACTAACTTTTTGCACCAGTTTAAGGTGGGTGGACATAACCTCAAACTCTTTAAAACTCTTCCTACCACGTGGGCTAGTTAACTTTGGCCCAATTTGCTTTCTGGAGGAGGCTAAAGCTTGAGAGGTAATACTTCATTATTAAATCATACGTATACATATTTTTATATTTCATTATTAAACGGTATACACACACACAAATGTATTCACAAAGAAACCACAAAGAACGTGTGATACACTTCATTAAAGTTTTTTAAAATACCAAGATTTCTGAATCAAAATAAAAGCTGCATGGTATGGACTATACTTTTGATGCTCATCCATTATAAAAACCATAAAATACTAAAATGGGATCACACTGTAACATGATATACAAATGGAGGGGGCTGACAATCACTGTTATACTGCTGAGTCTACTGAAGTGGAAATACCACTTATCTACCACATTTCTTGTACGTAGGGAAAAGCCAGGAGATACTAGAGTTCTGTAATTTATCTTATTGGGAGGATCTGAAACTACAAATAAAATTCTCAAGTGTACTTACTTGAGAACACATACTCAATGCATAGCATAAAGTTATGCTCCTGAAAGACGGACTCCAAGAAGTTGCTACATGCCAATGGGTATCTGCCTTACATATTTCAAAAGTAAGACTTTAAAACGTATAAAATACCTGGAAAAAATATGGTACTGCTTAGTTACACACCCCTTGCAAAATACCACGAATCTTAAAGCTGTCCACACAGTACCTAATTCAAAAGCTTCATTTGGCAGATGAAACTGACGCCCAAAAAAGGCTGTTTTGCCCTGCTGCTATATACAGTTGTGGATTTCTCTGATGAGGTTCAATTATCTAATTTCTTGTCTTCTATTCACAGCAATGGTCTGTTAGTTGTCTCCTCTTTGTCCTGTATCTTACCGTCCCCTTGCCTCAGTCTTACCAAAAACACTGTAAGCAGTGCTTACTCTACCTCTTTCCCCTCTCCTTCCATCTTTCTCTCCAGGTCCCATTTCCCTTTCATGCCCCTCTTCATTAATCACTCACTTTTTCTCTTCCCTCAGTTATTTAGAATTAGAATTTTAATGTTAACTCTTTTACTATTTACTTTTACTATTTTCACTATTCATTCTAAAGCCAATATAATTCAGCACAAACATGTATTAACTTGAAGAAGCTTCTAATCATTATCAAGAAAGATATCAATCAAATCTTATACTTGGGGACACTGATTCCACTCATGTTTGCATCTGTGTTTTAGCTTCCATATAACCATCTTGGGGATAACCAGTAAATCGAAATATTAAACAACATTACCTTAACAAAAACCAAGTTATAAAGCTTGAGCCTGCTGCTCAGCTCTTCACTCTGTGACCTACTCAGTACCCATCATCATACAATCAGAACAGCAAAATCTTATTTGTCAACGTATGATTCAATTAAATGAAGAAGGGATAAAAGAAAATCTTACCCCCAATGGTACTCTCTTGAAATTCATGAAATTGGCCCTTCACAAAACGAAGCACCAGGCTCGATTTGCCAACAGCAGACTCTCCCAGAAGTACTAATTTGAACTGGCATATTTTATTTCCAGTATTTGGCCCATTGGGTCTTGTTGCTCCTCTATTAGCCATGTCCAAATTTGAAAGAAGTCCCTAATTTCAGTCTCTTAAATGAACTTCCAGGATGCAAGGTGTCAATTTTTTTCTTTCTGGAGGTAGAGAAACCTGTAAAAAAAAAAAAATGAAGTAAGTATACAAATCAGCAAAACAAAGCAAATCTACTATTAATCACTTTGGTAAATTCTGCCTGTAACACATTATTGCATGACAATTATAACCTCTAATAGACACTGAGTGTCATTTAGTTTAATTCACTACCTTTGTCAGTACTGTAAAGGCATGAGATTTGAGCCTAAAATCATGCTGTAATCAAGGCTTTTAAAACATTTTAAAGCTAACCTTTATCAAAGACTCAATTTTGTGCCAGCTGGTTTTAAGTACTTAACACAGCCACTCAACAATCCTATAAAGTTGACTATTACAATCCTCAAAAATGAGGAAAACAGGCACAGAGAGGTTAAGTAACTTGAGGTCACACAGTTACTGTGACAGAGCTTCAACAGAACTGAGTTTCAAACCCTGGCAACCTGAAAGGTGACTCAAGTACTTAGGTTAAAACAGTTTTGAGTAAAATTAAGTTAATAAGTGGAAAGCTCTTAGAATAGATCTTAGAACACAGTAACAGCTCAATAAATGTTGGCCATTATTATTTGAAGGCTTCTGTTAAACAGTACATGTTTTTTGTTTATTTAACGGTAGTTTTGGAGCAACAAATATATTAAGTAGGTGGTGTGTCTGGTGCCTAAAAGACTTAAAACTGTTTTCTGATGTGCTCAAGTACATCAGACGTGGAACTGTTAACTGTGGTTCTCTATGTGGTGAGTGAATTAGTGTCTTATTTAGTTATACTTTTCTGTAGTTCTGGAGCTAACAAATGTGTCGTTACTTTCTATTTAACACATTTAGAAAAAACTAGCCTGAAGGGCAACTTCTATGTCTTCTACTATTATCTAAGAACGCTAATTTTCAATCTCAAAGAATTAGGGAACTTTCAAAGAACTCTTTTCCAATCTATTCACAAATCAATCATAATAGTTTTCCTCTATCTTTAATCAAAACCTGATCATGTGCTAATAACATTAAATCTGATGATTCCCCTTCTCAAATCACTGTTCTATTTCATTTAGGTACCTAATAAGATATTTGCCTTACCCATGAAATTAGTTTATACAAGAATCCCTCTTGACCACGAACTCATTAATAAACACATCCATGAGACCTTACATTCATGGCAATAAAATTACCTCTGCCTTACCTAAACAGCAGCTTTGAAGAGTCCTTACCTTTTAGTAATACGTATTGAAATGATGACAAATGAAATAATAGGTCTGAGTTGCTTCCAAACAATGGGGGCGTAAATAAAACAAGACTGGCCATAAAATAACTGAAGCTAGGGTGATGGGTTCATTATACTATTCTTCCTACTTCTGTACATTTAAAAATTTTTCTGTAATAAAAAAATGCTCCAACCCCACATCCACCCTCCTACCACCCCAAAAACATATCAGATTTGGGGATCTAATCCTGGCTAGCTATACCAATTTCTGCTGGAGCAAGTGCTTTCATTTCAAAGCCTCTATTTCCATTATACCTAACTTTCATAACTGCTGTGGGAAGTAAACAAGAGGCTATATATGTAAAAAGTTTCTAATACAGTGGTCAACACACAGCAGGGATTTAAAATTGGCAATTAAAGTGCCCCTTTGATGAAATAATGACCAAGTATCAAAAGAAAGTCAGGTAGACTGAAAATGCACCAACACACCTTCAGATAGTACATACGATAGCAACTAAAACACTTCCCAGCTGTCTGATTACCTACAAAACAGCAAACTGAATTACTCATCAAGGACAACATGCTCCGAATTTCCACAGTCCTCCTCCCAAAACTGCACGGAAAACATCAGATGCCCATTAAAAAAGATTATGATTTAGCTTTGTCTTTTAAGGTTTAAAGCCTTGCATTATAGTTCCCTCCAAGGATCTCAAACAAAACATAACTAAATCTAATTATAAATATACAGTTAGCATAACATTAAGGTTAAAAGTTACATTTTGTAATAGCTGCATTCACTACTTAAACTTTTGTTTCACAAAAGCACAAGATTTTGCACAAAGTACATTTTAAATCTTTTGAAAACACCTGGCATTCTAGAATTAAAGTCCTCCTGGGTGCTCTTTGATGAAAACTAACAGCAGCTTACATTTCTGGGTACTTATTTTGTGCCAAGCACCATCCTATGAATTAGGCTCACAGCAACCCTACGAGCTCTTTTTATTATCCCCATTTTACACTAAGAATAAAGTTTCTGAGCTGTCCTGAATTACTGCAGTGGTGTCCATGTGGGTTTTTTCCCTACTAGTTATGTGAAAGGCAATTGACTGGACACTTAGGCACCACTTCAGCAAAAAACAAAAACCAAATATGTGAATTATGACGTTCAGAGCTTGAAAAAGTCTGAGTCTCAGGAGGATAACCAGCTTCCAGGGAGGCGAACAACAGAGCACGTTTAAAGGGCTCTACCCACTGAGTGTGTTCAGCGACCTAGTTGTGCCGAGTTGTTTAAGGCTGCGGTTCACCACCTTCCAACGATGAGACAAGAGTCCCTAGACAGCCCGGCTTCCCGAGCCGCCTCCTCCCTCCATTACCCGGCTCAGGGAGTCGGGGGGTAGGCGGAGCTCCCCAAATTCACACCTGCTGGAAGCCCCAGTTCCTCCTCCGAGAGCACCTGAGCAACTGACACCCAGCTCCGATCGCCCGAGCAGGCAGGCTCCGCCAGGCCCCTGGGCCGTCTCTCCCATCCTCCTCCCCGGCATCCGGCCTGCTTCTGGCCGGAGACCACCCCCCCCAACTCCGGGCTGCCAGGACGGAGCAGGCGGAACCGCGGCCTCCGGCCCTCTCGCGCGGCGCCATCTTGAGAAGGGAACAGGGTGACACCCGTCGCTCCCTCGGCCGGTCCCCAAATCCTGGCCTCCGGAGCCCCTCGAAGGATGAGTCACCAGGGCCGGCGGGTCGAGACGCCGGGTTCGGCCCATCTCCAGTCTCGGGCCCCGACGCGCGAGAGGGAAGGGCGGAGGACTCCGCGCCGGCAGGGCCCGCGGACCACCCGGGGTCCCGACCCGCTCCGCGCAGGCGGAGGGCCGGCTCGGTTACCTGAGTCCGCAGCTCGCGGGGCCGCGGCGCCGAAGCTTCCGGCTGCAGGTCCCAGGCGGAGCCCGAGAGGAGGCTGAGGCGGCGGTGGTGGCGCGTCTCCTCGTCTCGCCGCTCCCCTCAGACTGGACGGTGCGGGGCTCGTGCCGCGGTGCCGCCCCCGTCGGTCTCCGTCTCCGCCTCTCGCCGCTCCGCCTTCCTCTTTGCTTTCTCCTCCTCCGCCGCCGCCGGCGCTCGAGTTCCCACTAAATCTTCCTCCTCCTCCCTCCTCCCCTCAGGCCGGCCGCCGGCTCCTTCGCTAACCAAAACACAAACACTCCAGTCCCAGCGCGGTAGCCACTTCCGCCGCCCGGCGCCGGCCTCGCCGCCACGTCGCCGCACGTCGCGGACTACGCCCCTTCGTCACTTCCGGTCGTTCCCCGTCCGCCCGTTCCATCCGCTCCCCCGCCCCCTCTCAGAGCCTTAAGAGTCCGGGCTGGGCCGCGGGGCGGGGCGGCCGCGTCACGTGACCCCAGCGAGCCGCGGGGTCGGCTACGGCCGCGGGCCGCCTCCCCTTACCCGCTTCCCCGGGGCGCGCGCGGCCCCGCCCCCGTCGGCGCCATTGTTATCTGGGCGGCGGTCGGTGGCTCCCCATGGCCGAGGGCGGGGACGGGGCGGGGGCACTCCTTGGCCGGCCTGCTCTAGGGGGAGCCCAGGAGAGCTTGGGTTTGTTACTCCCAGGCGGTGTGGGGCGGCGAAGTTTTCTCTGTGAATATTAGCTGCCAGTTCCCCTTCCCCTACCTCTGCAACACCCCAACAATGCCAGCTCGGCTCAGGGGCTTTTCTGTGGGGGCTTTTCTAGCACAAGAGAGCCTTCGAACACGTCCCTAGGGATGGGTGGATAGGTAAGGGGCGTTGACTCCAGGGAGGAGGATGCGATCCTCCCCCGACCCCCGAAAGTTGTCTTTAGGCGGGGACGTTTTCAATAACAACTTGCTTTTCTTGAGAGCCTACCTGTTTTGGGTGCGAAGGGGCAAGTTATAAAATAATAGGTAGCTTTTATAAAGAATTTCCCGTCGCGGTTTACTGCACTAAACGCTTTACAGGAATTATCCCATTTTCTTCCTACGCTATGAGGCTCTCGCTCTGAAACTAGCTCTATCGTCCGCCTCCCTCTACATTGGAATATTACCTACCCAAAGTGGTCCTCGCCGCTGTCTAGCACAGCGGCTGGCAGCCGGGAGTCTTCAGTCGTGGCTGTGGTATTCACGAATGTGCCGTGCCTGTTTTACAGGTAAAGAATTTGAGGCACAGAGATTGTGTAACTTGTCCAAAATCACCGCGGAGTACGTGATGAAATTGTGTTCTAACCTGCAGGCTGGCTCCAGAATCTGAGTTCTTAAGCACAGTTCCAGTAAAAGAACCCAAGACATTCATTAGCCTCCATTGCAGACCTACTTAAGGCAAGCTGTTTTGGCTCCATCTCACACAACAGTCCCTGGCTGGGCATCTGAAACAAAACAAAACAAAATTCCTTTCGGAATTTGGGAGAATGTTAAATCGATTTTTCCTCAGGATGAGGGTTGCTTTTTCAGTTTGCTGTTTACTATTTATAGCCCTGCCGTGTGGCCGTCAGTATTGATCGTCTAGATGTGTACTTGGCCTAAGGTATCCTGTCGGTGCTCAGTCAATATTTTGCAAAGAAGGTGATTTGAACCCTTGAACAGCCAGCCTTTCAGATCAACCTCCCAGTTACCCCAAGAACATTATGTGTCATGTGCAAACGGTGTCTGTGGCACTTTATCCCAAGGGGTGGTTCCAATATGGTATGTTAGTCATGGTGATACCTCTCGGACAATCCCAGGAATAATCAGGAAATAGGATATGTCATATCAGTTTTGGCATGTCAACAGTATGCCCCAAACCAAACCTATTCCATCCCAAACGTGCTTCTGCTTGGCGACTGGTATTAACAGCCTCCCAGTCACCTAGACTTGAAAGAGCAGAATCATCTTCAGCTCTTCGTTGTCCCATTCTGTCACCCAAAATTCTCTAATCCCAAATCTAAGCTCTAATCCCAAAGCCTGGGCCATGGTAGTATTTGTACAAGCTGAAATTAATGCACACTCCTGCCTTTTCAACCCATTCTTTACACTTTGGCCAGTCACTCTCCTACTCAAAAATATGCAATTGCTAAATAGAGTACAAAGTTCTTCAACTCTGGTCCCAACCCATGTTTCTTTCATTCTGTTTCTAAAGCCTCCCTCTCCCCAAACTCTTGCCTTGTGACCTAATCATACCAGTCTACTCTGTGTTCCCAGAGTGTCGCCTGTGTGTTTCCATCTTGGCATCTTTGATCACTTTGTTCTCTGCACCTTGGAATACCACTGCCTCTCATCACTGCAGGTCTCACCTTGGCCAGGATGCCAACTCCTCTGGATGGCATCTGAGGCTACTTCTACTGGATTTAGTGATCTTTTTCCTGTAGTTTCATGATACTTTACTGTCTGTAATAGTTCTAATATGTATCTGCCTTATTTTACAGTTAGAGAGTACCCGCCTAGACTTTCCTCCTCAGGCTTTCATTCCCATCAGGATTTTAAAGTTCTTAAGGACCAGGACCATAATTTATTCATGATTTAACTTCCTTTCAGAGGAACTTTGATTGATATCATAGGGACTCCCCAAAATTTGTGAGCTTAATTGCATTTTTTTTTTTTTTTTTTTTTTTTTTTGCCACACCATGCAGCTTGTGCAATCTTAGTTCCCTGACCAGGGATCAAACCCCGCCTTCCTCAGTGCAAGCACTGAGTCACTAACTACTGAACCACCAGGGAATTCCCAAGCTTAATTACATTTAGAATGGTGAACATTTGACTTAAGTCCTCACAAATAACACCTGGATGCTGAAATGTATACATTGTTAGGAACTCCCCATCATTGTTCTAGGGTATTGCTTCCTCATTCATTTCTTTCTACCAATTTTTAAAATATTTACTTATTTATTTATTTTGGCTGTGCCGCGTCTTAGGTGAGGCACACAGGATCTTTGTTGAGGCATGCAGATTTCTTAGTTGTGGCATGCATGCAGGATCTAGTTCCCCGACCAGAGGTCGAAACCGGGCTCTCTGCGTTGGGAGCGCAGAGCAGAGTCTTACCCACTGGACCAGCAGGGGAGTCCGACTTTCTACCAATTTTGTCTTTTAATTCACTTCCTTCGTGAGGGAATTCCTGGCTTTCCAGAGGTTAGCAGTGCTTTCATTGCTGGGGCCTGGGTTCAATGGTCGGGGAACTAAGATCCTGCAAGCTGTGAGGCAAGGCCAAAAAACTCCAATTCTCTGTATTCATGAATATATTCCACAGTATTTTATAGTTTAGTCATAATGTTTGCCTGGGGAGTTCTGCTCCAGTGGCTGGTACCTCTAAGATCCAGTAGTAATTTTGGAGAGATGGAAATGCCACAGTAAAGCTTTGCTCTTGTACTGCCACTCACAATAGGCCTGTGTTTTTTTCCCCCTAACTCTGGATGACTGAAGAGGACTGATAATTGGATACATTCTAGTAGCAAATGGGAGATCCTACTGAAACCGTGTAACTTGGAGTGGGACTTGAACCCACAGGCCGGGATCCAAACCCAGCCAAAACCCAGATTGGGACTTGAACCCATGGTCTTTTAACGGAGATCACACCTAGCCTCAGGACTTAATGAAGCTCATGTTCTTGATGTCTCATCGCAGAAAGAATTCAGTGAGAGACGAAGTGATAGGTAAGAAGTGGATTTATTTAGAGAGAAACACACTCCATAGACAGAGTGTGGGCCATCTCAGAAGGTGAGAAGAGCACCAGGGTAGGGGGGTTGTCAGTTTTTATAGGGGTGGGTAATTTCATAGGCTAAAGAGTGGGAGGAGTATTCCAGCTATTTTGGGGAAGGGGTGGGGATTTCTAGGAATGGGGCCACCGCCCACTTTTTGACCTTTATGGTTGGTCTTGGAACTGTCATGGCGCCTGTGGGTGTGCCATCAGCTTGCTGATGTGTTACAATGATCATATACTGAGGCTCTAGGTCTAGTGGAAGTCGACTTGTCCACCATCTTGGACCTATTTGGCTCTAATCTGTTTATGTCGTGTCCTCGGGCTATGTTATTCTTTTAAAGGTTGTGCCCTGACCCCTTCTCTCCTGTTTAACTACTAGGTGGTAAGATTTCTTAAGGAAGCTGCAAAATGGATAGAGCCTAAATAAAGTCATGCAGAACTGAACACTGCCCTTAGTGCTGCCTTTGCCCTCAAATCTCTAAACACCGACTCAGGAATTCCCAGCACCTTGCATCTCTCAATCACCCACAACACTCCGTGTCTTCTATCTTCTCCTCCAGGAAATCTTTCCATTGTGTAGTTGAAGAACGACTCTGCATAGATGGTAATGAATGGTAACATTCACTTTTAAATGGGACTGTCTGGAGACAAACCAAAAGGTAATTCTGGCATAAGGAATTGTAGGCATGGTGGCAAGGCAGTGAGAAAAAGGCTATGGAAACTTGAGCTATTCAGGTTTAAAAGCTAGTGTCTTTGTAGGGCATCATGAAAGCCTCAGCTCAATGTCACATACCTAAGGGATTTCTAAGCCCATCAATTCTAAAGTAGCTTCCCTCCATATCAAAGTGTTCTGTTTCCTTCATGGTACTCATCACTCATCATGTGAAATGATCTTATTTATTGCTTTACTTGATGGTTATCTATCCCTACTAGAATATAAATTCTATGAGGTAGGGATTGGCTTAGTCCATTGTATTCCCAGAACTGACACAAAATGAGGACTCAGTACTGTAGATAGTTGTAAACAAAAGAATCGAATGAACACTTATACAGACATACCTTGATTTACACACAATCAAGTCATTTAAATTGCTTAGGGGGAGAAGAATATGTATACTAGCTATCTAGAAAATTACAGTACACTGTTTTTACAAATGTAAAATAGTATCCCTTAACCACTTTTTAAAAAAATTTGAGGGCTTCCCTGGTGGCACAGTGGTTGAGAGTCCGCCTGCCGATGCAGGGGACACGGGTTCGTGCCCCGGTCCGGGAGGATCCCACATGCCGCGGAGCGGCTGGGCCCGTGAGCCATGGCTGCTGAGCCTGCGCGTCCGGAGCCTGTGCTCCGCAACGGGAGAGGCCACAACAGTGAGAGGCCGCGTACAGCAAAAAAAAAAAAAAAAAAATTTGGATTCTGCAAGTTTTTCATGAGGCTTTCTTAAAAAAGTGGAATCTCATAAATTTCATTCAAATTCTAAGCGAGGTGTTCTGTATCCCCTGTATATGTAGAACATGACAAATATTCACCAAATACGTATTCATTAAAACTTGAGTTTAAAAAAAATCCCGTACTTAATTTTGAGTTCGCCACATTATTTAAAAAAGTCAATATGCATTATTGTGTAACGCATTTCAAATTTTAATATATTTACTTGAAATGCTATTTAAAGCCTATTTATTGGAGTGTGTTTTCAAAGACTTTAAGATGTTCCTTACCACAGCTGACAAATATAGTAACTTTACAGAATTTTTAAAGAATGTCTTAAGCGCTGAAAGAACTACATGCAGTGTGCATGTACTTTCACAAGGAAGGATCTAAAATTGGTGGTCACCACCAGAAAGAGGGTTATTTATTCTCTGATCGCCAGTAAAATTAATAGGCCCGTGGCCAGGAGTAGGCCCCTGGCTGAACCCATCCTAACGGGACTGCGTTGCTTGGGAAACCAAAGAGAAGTTTGGGGTCATTTGATCTGGAGCCCAAGACCACATCCTTCAAGTTCTCCTGCCCTCCAAATCTACTAAAGAAGGGGGAAAAAAGAGAGAAAGAATAAGGGAGAATAGGGGGAATGAGGGAGAGAGAAAGAGGAGAGAGTGGGGGAGAGGAGAAAGAGGGAGAGAGATGGGTGGGGTCCTGCCCTGGAAAGAGCTGCGCTCCAAGCCCCGCCCCCGTTTCCCTGGTAACTGGGTAAACAGACCTCCATCATCTTTTCCCCAGGGAATTCTGCTAGGTGTGAAGTGGCGGGCAGGAAGCAGTGGGCAGGAAGTCTGAGTGGAGATGTGCTCTTTCGTAAGAGTGGGGTCCCCCAAAGGGTTGGGGCGCTCCAAGGGATTGGGATCTTCCCTCGAGCCAGGTGCAGCTTACCCCTTAGAGATGAGTGCCCTTGGAGGAATGAGGGTATCTGAGAGGAAATCTCCCCTGAGCATGGACGTGGCACTCACCCGGGAAGGAAAAGATGACTTAGGAGAGAGAAGGGTCTTCATGGGAACAACATCTCCCACGGAGTTGGGGCTCAGAGTGGGATTAGGAAAAGAAGATTCTCCATGCAGTAATAAATATGAGGAGAGGATGGCTTCACCAGAAACAAAATATCCATCGAGCAATGGGCTTGATATAAGATTAAAAAGACAGAATATTTCTAGGACTTTCATGGACGGGAGTAATTTAGGAGTCAGCAGGGTCTCAGCCTCACAGGAAACAAAATGTCCTCTGAGAATGTTGCCAGGAAGAGCAGGTTTAGAAAATGAGCGTTTTCTGGCAGGGTGTCGTCCTGGAAGGGTAACACAGTCTCCACTGGGCCTGGTGTGTGAAAGTCCACAGGCTCTAGGCAGCAGGAGATGTCCTGTGGCTGGTGACCCTGAAGAGTTAGGGGCTTCAGTGGGGAAGCAAACTACTTTGGGTATGGAACCTAGACAGGGACTGGAAAAGGAGTCCACCTGTGTGGTGATGAAGCCCAGCATGGAGATGCAGCCTCCTGTGGAGGTGGACATGGGGTTCCCCCAACCAGAGGATCCAGATGAAACTAAGCCTACAGAACCCCAAATGGGCTTGGTGATAGAACCTTCTGAGTGCCAGTTGGCTCAACAACCTGAAGAGCAAAGGGAGACTGAGAACATTGAACCAGGAGTAGAACCTCCAGATCGCATCAGACCCATATACTCTGGGAAATTTTTTGATCGGTTGCCTTGCTGGCCAAGTGTAAGTTTTTTCCTAGTACTTTCCGTAGGAACTATGTCTAGCCATGTCTCTATCAAGATGATAAACGAGTGAGACTTGTTTGGATTTGCAGAGTCAAATTGCAGAGATTTTGTTGAGATTCTGATATTCCTTGTCCCAAGAGACTCTTTCCAGCTGTTATTCTGTCCGATCTCCTCTGACTCTCTGCCTTCTTTTCTAATGTCAGCTTTGTTTTCTGTGCACACGAATGGGTCCTCTTGATTTCTCCCTCCTTTCTCCTTTGACCGACATTTCATTCCTCAATCTGCATTTTCTCAACCCTCCAACTGTAATACATGTTATATCCTAATATTCATGTACTTTTTTCAAAAACAGTTTGCTTTTTCTATTCATTATTCTGTGAGTTATTTATTCTTTCAGCAAAGACTTGTGGTGGTCATTATGCTGGGTCCAGGGCACTATCAAATGAGAAGCACATGATTCTAATCCCATGGGTTTAGGCTCTCACTCCAATGTTGGAGGCAATAACTAAACAAATATTATATAGATGTCTGAATGCATAGAAAACAAATTCTTCCTTCATAGAAGTACACTCTAAATATGAAGCGCAATGGAGAGTTTGGACAATTGTTTTGGAGGAGATAGGAAAGGCTTTACAGAGCAAGTAATATTTCAGCTAATTTAGAAAGGTGTCAGTAATTGTCAGATGGAAACGGTTGGAGCATCTTGGGCAAAGAATGGCATGGAGTATGACCAAAGCTTCTTGTGTTGGGAGGTATAAGCAATTCTGTTTAGCCAGCATGGTGGTAAGAGATGAAGAAGAAATCTAAAGGTCCCGAATGCAGGGGTAAAACGTATGGGTACAGAAGCAATGGTGGATCTTCATGAGGGAAGAAATGAATAAAATTTGCCTTTTGGAAAGATAATTCTGATATCAATAATAATGGTGGACTGCAAGGGGAAGATATTGGATGACAGGAAAAAGTTAGAAGGCTATTTCAAGGTAATGATGGCCTGAAATTAACGTAGAGTTGGAAAGAATTGGAGAGGAGAGAGCAGTTCTGAGAACCTTTTAGGAGATGGTATTGTTAAGAACTGCCATCCAGTTGTGGATCTATGTGGTGAAAGAGAGGGAAGTTGATGGATGACTTAGGAGTTTCTAGTTTGATAATGAGACATCTTCTGGTTTGGTGACACATGAATATCTGGTGTTGGCCATCCTGAGTTTCAGTTATTTACAGGGTATCAGATGAAAAAGCCAGGCAGACAGTTGGAGCCATGGGTGGAAATGGGACAAAGAAGGTCTAGGCAAGATCTTACTTTGGGAAACACATGAGATGATCAGAGAAAGAAATGTCAACTAGGTGAGTTCTTGAGGACAAGGATTTTCTCTTATTTATCATGTAGCTTCATGGCATATCATGATGTCCAGCTTATACTGGTCATTCAGTAAATATATGTTTGGTAAATGGAAGGAAGGCTGGATGATTAAGTGGGAGAAAAAACAGTCAGAGAAGAAAGAGGTGAGTCTGAGAGGGTGGTGTTGAGCAACATAAAGGGAGCATCCTTAAAGTATTCTGGGAGTAAAGGAGACATTAGAGAACACAATTCTGCTGAAGTGGTCACAGGGATTCTGCAGAACTTTTTTTTTGGCATCTGCAGACTTTTGTTCCCCTTGGGAGTCAGGGTGTTCTTTTGTCTTTGACCCACTTTGCTTTCTGGTTCCGTTATTGGATTTCCCCAGCCACTCTCTTCTCACTTGACCATACCTGCTTCTCCTTTCTGGATCGGTTCTGCAGTCTCTGGGTCTATGGCTTCAGACCTGATCTCACGTACAAGCAGAAACCAGCTTCCGGTTTCCAATACAGGCAGTTCTAAAACCTCTGCTTCCTGCTACCTCTCACGTCCTCCTTTCTAAATGTGAGAGGGAAAAAAAAAAAAAATGTGAGAGGATAGGGAAGAGAGCTTCAAGGAGAAAGTGACCAGCAGTGTTAAAACGTCTCCGATAGGGTAAATAGAATAAAGATGACTTAGCTTTGGGCATTAAGGGAATTAGCAACATAGTGAGAATGCAGATTCCAATATACTGAAGAGTGAAATTAGAATTGGAGAAAACTATTGTAACTTTTTTTTCCCCCTAAGAAGTGTGACAGTGAAGAGAACAGAGTAAAGATTCCATTTAGGAATAATTTTATTTATCTAGTGAATCAGTAGGGGAGTTTGAGATAACACAAACGAGATAATGGGTGGAACCAGACCCCAGATAAGCAGGAGGGAGTGGAAGCAGGATCACAGGCCAGAGGAGAGATTAGCCTAGATTAGAAACAAGGTTCCTTTTAAAATAATTTTTTAAATATTAAATTATCTACTTTCACTATAAAACAAAGATAATAACATGGAAAATTTAGAAAACAGGAATGAAAACACAATAATCTTATCACCCTAACACTATGCCTACTGGCACTTTGCTGCCCTCACATTAATTGTTATCAGTGGCTTTACTATATCAACATCGCTACCCATGGAGCTTTGCAGGTATTAACTTTTTACCGGTGAGGAAACTGAGGAAACTTAAATAATTTGGCCAAAGTCTTACAGCTAAGAAGTAGTAGCCCCAGGATTTGAAGTCACCACATCCAATTTAAGAGTCTGAGTTCTAGACTGTACTATACTTCCCATGACACTTTTCTCCTAATCATTTTTATGTAGTTGTTACAGCAAGCATAAAAATTGTCTTGACTTTTCACTTACTATTATTTAATAAATTTTTCAGTGTTATTACAGAGAAATTAAAAGATATTTTAGTGATAAAAGCAATATTTCTTTAAGCCCATATATGCTTCCTTTTTTTTTTTACATCTTTATTGGAGTATAATTGCTTTACAATGGTGTGTTAGTTTCTGCTTTATAACAAAGTGAATCAGTTATACATATACATATGTTCCCATATCTCCTCCCTCCTGCATCTCCCTCCCTCCCACCCTCCCTATCCCACCCCTCCAGGTGGTCACAAAGCACTGAGCTGATCTCCCTGTGCTATGCAGCTGCCTCCCACTAGCTATCTATCTTACGCTTGGTAGTGTATACCATATATGACTCTTTAGATAACTCATTCCCTCTCTTTTTGGACAATAGATTTTTTCCCAGATTTTTCTGTAAAAATAGTCTATGAACTTCTTTATGTATATGTCTTAGAATATTTCCTTAGGATAGAGTTTCAACAGAAGCCAAACGATGAATCTTTCTCTAGTTCTTTTTGCCAAATCCCTTCCTAAAATATTGTACCACTAAGTTTTAAAAATTAATAATGATTTGTAAGGCATTGTTTTAATTCACATTTCTTTGATTTATAATGAGATTGAAAATTATTTCATATGTTTGTTTTCATTGTTTTGTTTTTTTTTATTCTTATATCTGGTCATCTTGCTGAACTCTGATTGGTCTTTTTTTTTTTTTTTTTAAACATCTTTATTGGGGTATAATTGCTTTACAATGGTGTGTTAGTTTCTGCTTTATAACAAAGTGAATCAGCTATACATATACATATGTTCCCATATGTCTTCCCTCTTGCGTCTCCCTCCCTCCCACTCTCCCCATCCCACACTTCCAGGCTGTCACAAAGCACTGAGCTAATATCCCTGTGCCTTGTGGCTGCTTCCCCCCAGCTATCTACCTTACTACGTTTGTTAGTGTGTATATGTCCATGACTCTCTCTCAGCCTGTCAAAAATCACCCTTCCCCCTCCCCATATCCTCAAGTCCGTTCTCCAGTAGGTCTGCGTCTTTATTCCTATCTTACCCCTAGGTTCTTCATGACATTTTTTTCCCTTAAATTCCATATATATGTGTTAGCATACGGTATTTGTCTTTTTCTTTCTGACTTACTTCACTCTGTATGACAGACTCTAGGTCTATCCATCTCATTACAAATAGCTCAATTTCATTTCTTTTTAAGGCTGAGTAATATTCCATTGTGTATATGTGCCACATCTTCTTTATCCATTCATCCGATGATGGGCGCTTAGGTTGTTTCCATGTCCTGGCTATTGTAAATGAATGAACATTTTGGTACATGACTCTTTTTGAATTTTGGTTTTCTCAGGGTATATGCCAAGTAGTGGGATTGCTGGGTCATATGGTAATTCTATTTGTAGTTTTTTAAGGAACCTCCATACTGTTCTCCACAGTGGCTGAACCAATTCACATTCCCACCAGCAGTGCAAGAGTGTCCCCTTTTCTCCACACCCTCTCCAGCATTTATTGTTTGTAGATTTTTTAATGATGGCCATTCTGACTGGTGTGAGATGATATCTCATTGTAGTTTTGATTTGCATTTCTCTAATGATTAATGATGTTGAGCATTCTTTCATGTGTTTGTTGGCATTCTGTATATCTTCTTTGGAGAAATGTCTATTTAGGTCTTCTGCCCATTTTTGGATGGGGTTGTTTGTTTTTTTGTTATTGAGCTGCATGAGCTGCTTGTAAATTTTGGAGATTAATCCTTTGTCAGTTGCTTCATTTGCAAATGTTTTCTCCCATTCTGAGGGTTGTCTTTTGGTCTTGGTTATGGTTTCCTTTGCTGTGCAAAAGCTTTGAAGTTTCATTAGGTCCCATTTGTTTATTTTTGTTTTTATTTCCATTACTCTAGGAGGTGGGTCAGAAAGGATCTTGCTGTGATTTATGTCATAGAGTGTTCTTCCTATGTTTTCTTCTAAGAGTTTGATAGTTTCTGGCCTTACATTTAGGTCTTTAATCCATTTTGAGCTTATTTTTGTGTATGGTGTTAGGGAGTGATCTAATCTCATACTTTTACATGTACCTGTCCAGTTTTCCCAGCACCATTTATTGAAGAGGCTGTCCTTTCTCCCTGTACATTCCTGCCTCCTTTATCAAAGATAAGGTGTCCATATGTGCGTGGGTTTATCTCTGGGCTTTCTATCCTGTTCCACTGATCTATCTTTCTGTTTTTGTGCCAGTACCATACTGTCTTGATTACTGTTGCTTTGTAATATAGTCTAAAGTCAGGGAGCCTTATTCCTCCAGCTCCTTTTCTCGTTCTCAAGATTGCTTTGGCTATTCGGGGTCTTTTGTGTTTCCATACAAATTGCGAAATTTTTTGTTCTAGTTCTGTGAAAAATGCCAGTGGTAGTTTGATAGGGATTGCATTGAATCTGTAGATTGCTTTGGGTAGTAGAGTCATTTTCACAATGTTGATTCTTCCCATCCAAGAACATGGTATATCTCTCCATCTATTTGTATCATCTTTAATTTCTTTCATCAGTGTCTTATAATTTTCTGCATACAGGTCTTTCGTATCCTTAGGTAGGTTTATTCCTAGATATTTTATTCTTTTTGTTGCAATGGTAAATGGGAGTGTTTTCTTGATTTCACTTTCAGATTTTTCATCATTAGTATATAGGAATGCCAGAGATTTCTGTGCATTAATTTTGTATCCTGCTACTTTACCAAATTCATTGATTAGCTCTAGTAGTTTTCTGGTAGCATCTTTAGGATTCTCTATGTATAGTATCATGTCATCTGCAAACAGTGACAGCTTTACTTCTTCTTTTCCGATTTGGATTCCTTTTATTTCCTTTTCTTCTCTGATTGCTGTGGCTAAAACTTCCAAAACTATGTTGAATAAGAGTGGTGAGAGTGGGCAACCTTGTCTTGTTCCTGATCTTAGTGGAAATGCTTTCAGTTTTTCACCATTGAGGATGATGTTTGCTGTGGGCTTGTCATATATGGCTTTTATTATGTTTAGGAAAGTTCCCTCTATGCCTACTTTCTGGAGGGTTTTTATCATAAATGGGTGTTGAATTTTGTCGAAAGCTTTCTCTGCATCTATTGAGATGATCATATGGTTTTTCTCCTTCAATTTGTTAATATGGTTTATCACATTGATAGATTTGCGTATATTGAAGAATCCTTGCATTCCTGGAATAAACCCCACTTGATCATGGTGTATGATCCTTTTAATGTGCTGTTGGATTCTGTTTGCTAGTATTTTGTTGAGGATTTTTGCATCTATGTTCATCAGTGATATTGGCCTGTAGTTTTCTTTCTTTGTGACATCCTTGTCTGGTTTTGGTATCAAGGTGATGGTGGCTTCGTAGAAGGAATTTGGGAGTGTTCCTCCCTCTGCTATATTTTGGAAGAGTTTGAGAAGGATAGGTGTTAGCTCTTCTCTAAACGTTTGATAGAATTCACCTGTGAAGCCATCTGGTCCTGGGCTTTTGTTTGTTGGAAGGTTTTTAATCACAGTTTCAATTTCAGTGCTTGTGATTGGTCTGTTCATATTTTCTATTTCTTCCTGATTCAGTCCTGGCAGGTTGTGCATTTCTAAGAATTTGTCCATTTCTTCCAGGTTGTCCATTTTATTGGCATAGAGTTGCTTGTAGTAATCTCGCATTTTTTTTTTATTTCTGCAGTGTCAGTTGTTACTTCTCCTTTTTCATTTCTAATTCTATTGATTTGAGTCTTCTCCCTTTTTTTCTTGATGAGTCTGGCTAGTGGTTTATCTATTTTGTTTATCTTCTCAAAGAACCAGCTTTTAGTTTTATTGATCTTTGCTATTGTTTCCTTCATTTCTTTTTCATTTATTTCTGATCTGATTTTTATGATTTCTTTCCTTCTGCTAGCTTTGGGGTTTTTTTGTTCTTCTTTCTCTAATTGCTTGAGGTGCAAGGTTAGGCTGTTTATTCGAGATGTTTCCTGCTTCTTAAGGTGGGCTTGTATTGCTATAAACTTCCCCCTTAGAACTGCTTTTGCTGCATCCCATAGGTTTTGGGTCGTTGTGTCTCCATTGTCATTTGTTTCTAGGTATTTTTTTATTTCCTCTTTGATTTCTTCAGTGATCACTTCATTATTAAGTAGTGTATTGTTTAGCCTCCATGTGTTTGTATTTTTTACAGATCTTTTCCTGTAATTGATATCTAGTCTCATGGCGTTGTGGTCGGAAAAGATACTTGATACAATTTCAGTTTTCTTAAATTTACCAAGGCTTGATTTGTGACCCAAGATATGATCTATCCTGGAGAATGTTCCATGAGCACTTGAGAAAAATGTGTATTCTGTTGTTTTTGGATGGAGTGTCCTATAAATATCAATTAAGTCCATCTTGTTTAATGTATCATTTAAAGCTTGTGTTTCCTTATTTATTTTCATTTTGGATGATCTGTCCATGGGTGAAAGTGGGGTGTTAAAGTCCCCTACTATGAATGTGTTACTGTTGATCTCCCCTTTTATGGTTGTTAGTATTTGCCTTATGTATTGAGGTGCTCCTATGTTGGGTGCATAAATATTTACAATTGTTATATCTTCTTCTTGGATCGATCCCTTGATCATTATGTAGTGTCCTTCTTTATCCCTTTTAATAGTCCTTATTTTAAAGTCTATTTTGTCTGATATGAGAATTGCTACTCCAGCTTTCTTTTGGTTTCCATTTGCATGGAATATCTTTTTCCATCCCCTTACTTTCAGTCTGTATGTGTCTCTAGTTCTGAAGTGGGTCTCTTGTAGACAGCATACATAAGGGTCTTGTTTTTGTATCCATTCAGCCAATCTGTGTCTTTTGGTGGGAGCATTTAGTCCATTTACATTTAAGGTAATTATCGATATGTATGTTCCTATTTCCATTTTATATATTGTTTTGGGTTCGCTACTATAGGTCATTTCCTTCTCTTGTGTTTCGTGTCTAGAGAAGTTCCTTTAGCATTTGTTGTAAAGCTGGTTTGGTGGTGCTGAACTCTCTCAGCTTTTGCTTGTCTGTAAAGGTTTTAATTTCTCCATCAAATGTGAATGAGATCCTTGCTGGGTAGAGTAGTCTTGGTTGCAGGCTATTCTCCTTCAGCACTTTCAGTATGTCCTGCCACTCCCTTCTGGCTTGTAGGGTTTCTGCTGAGAGATCAGCTGTTAACCTTATGGGGATTCCCTTGTGTGTTATTTGTTGTTTTTCCCTTGCTGCTTTTAATATGCTTTCTTTGTATTTAATTTTTGACAGTTTGATTAATATGTGTCTTGGCGTGTTTCTCCTTGTATTTATCCTGTATGGGACCCTCTGTGCTTCCTGGACTTGATTAACTATTTCCTTTCCCATATTAGGGAAGTTTTCAACTATAATCTCTTCAAATATTTTCTCAGTCCCTTTCTTTCTTTCTTCTTCTTCTGGAACCCCTATAATTCGAATGTTGGTGCGTTTCATGTTGTCCCAGAGGTCTCTGAGACTGTCCTCAGTTCTTTTCATTCTTTTTTCTTTATTCTGCTCTGCAGTGGTTATTTCCACTACTTTATCTTCCAGGTCACTTATCCGTTCTTCTGCCTCAGTTATTCTGCTATTGATCCTATCTAGAGTGATTTTAATTTCATTTATTGCGTTGTTCATCGTTGCTTGTTTCATCTTTAGTTCTTGTAGGTCCTTGTTAACTGTTTCTTGCATTTTGTCCATTCTACTTCCAAGATTTCGGATCATCCTTACTATCATTATTCTCAATTCTTTTTCAGGTAGATTGCCTATTTCCTCTTCATTTGTTAGGTCTGGTGGGTTTTTATCTTGCTCCTTCATCTGCTGTGTGTTTTTCTGTCTTCTCATTTTGCTTATCTTACTGTGTTTGGGGTCTCCTTTTTGCAGGCTGCACGTTCGTAGTTCCCGTTGTTTTTGATGTCTGTCTCCAGTGGCTAAGGTTGTTTCAGTGGGTTGTGTAGGCTTCCTGGTGGAGGGGACTAGTGCCTGTGTTGTGCTGGATGAGGCTGGATCTTGTCTCTCTAGTGGGCAGGTTCACGTCTGGTGGTGTGTTTTGGGGTGTCTGTGGCCTTGTTATGATTTTAGGCAGCCTCTCTGCTAATGGGTGGGGTTGTGTTCCTGTTTTGCTAGTTGTTTGGCATAGGTCGTCCAGCACTGTGGCTTGCTGGTCGTTGAGTGAAGCTGGGTGCTGGTGTTAAGATGGAGGTCTCTGGGATATTTCCACCGTTTAATATTATGTGGAGCTGGGAGGTCTCTTGTTGACCAGTGTCCTGAAGTTGGCTCTCCTACCTCAGAGGCAGAGCCCTGACTCCTGGCTGGAGCACCAAGAGCCTTTCATCCACACAGCTCAGAATAAAAGGGAGAAAAAGTAGGGAGAATTAGTAGAAGTATGAGTAAAGAAAGAAGGAAAGGAGGAAAGGAAGGAAGGAAGAAAGAAGCAAAGAAGGAAAGAAAGGAGGGAGGGAGGGAGGGAGGAAGGAAGGAAGGAGGGAAAGAAGGAAAAAAGACAGAAAGAAAGATGATACAGTAAAAATAAAATAAAGTATAATATAGTTATTGAATTTAAAAATATTTAGAAAAAAAAAAAAGGGACGGATAGAACCTTAGGACAAATGTTGGAAGCAAAGCTATACAGAGAAAATCTTACACAGAAGCATACACATACACCTTCACAAAAAGAGGTAAAGGGGGAAAAAATCATAAATCCTGCTCCCTGAGACCACCTCCTCAATTTGGGGTGATTCGTTGTCTAAAGGAGGGAAGGAAGGAAGGAAAGAAAGAAAGAACGAAGGTAAAGTATAATAAAGTTATTACAATTAAACTTAATTATTAAGAAAAAGAATTTTTAAAAAAAAGTCATGGACGGATAGAGCCCTAGGACAAATGGTGGAAGCAAGAGTATACAGACAGGATCTCACACAGAAGCATACACGTACACATTCACAAAAAGAGGAAAAGGGAAAAAAATCATAGATCTCGCTCCTAAATTCCACCTCTTCAATTTGGGATCATTCCTTGTCTATTCAGGTATTCCACAGATGCAGGGTATATCAAGTTGATTGTGGAGCTTTAATCCGCTGCTTCTGTGGCTGCTGGGAGAGATTTCCCTTTCTCTTCTTTGTTCTCACAGCTCACAGGAGCTCAGCTTTGGATTTGGCCCTGCCTCTGCGTGTAGGTCGCTGGAGGGCGTCTGTTTTTTCGCTCAGACGGGACGGGGTTAAAGGAGCCGATGATTCGGGGCCTCCGGCTCACTCAGGCCGGGGGTTGGGGGATGGGGGAAGGAGGGGCACTGCGTGCGGGGCGGGCCTGCGGCGGCAGAGGCAGCGTGACGTTGCACCAGCCTGAGACCCGCCGTGCGTACTCCCGGGGAAGTTGTCCCTGGATCCCGGGAACCTGGCAGTGGCGGCTTGCACAGGCTCCGCAGAAGAGGGTCGCGGAGAGTGACCTGCGCTCGCACACAGGCCCCCTGGTGGCGGCAGCAGCAGCCCCAGCGTCTCCCGCCCGTCTCTGGGGTCCGCGGTTTCAGCCGCGGCTCGCGCCCGTCTCTGGGGTTTGCGCTTTCAGCCGCGGCTCGCGCCCGTCTCGGGGGCTCGCGCCCTCAGCCGCGGCTCGCGCCCGTCTCTGGGGTTCGCGCTTTTAGCCGCGGCTCGCGCCCGTCTCTGGAGTTCCTTTAAGCAGCGCTCTTAAACCCCTCTCCTCGCGCACCAGGAAACAAAGAGGGAAGAAAAAGTCTCTTGCCTCTTCGGCCGGTGCAGGCTTTTCCCCGAACTCCCTCCCGGCTAGTCGTGGCGCACCAACCCCTTCAGGCTATGTTCAAGCCGCCAACCCCAGTCCTCTCCCTGCGCTCAGTCCAAAACCGAAACCCGAGCCTCAGCTCGCAGCCCCGCCCGCCCCGGCGGGTGAGCAGACAAGCCTCTCGGGTTGGTGAGTGCTGGTCGGCACCGATCGTCTGTGCAGGAATCTCCCCGCTTTGCCCTCCGCACCCGTCGCTGTGCACTACTCCGCGGTCCCGAAACTCCCCCCTCTGCCTCCCGCAGTCTCCGCCCGCGGAGGGGCTTCCTAGTGTGTGGAAACTTTTCCTCCTTCACGGCTCCCTCCCACTGGTGCAGGTGCCGTCCTTATTCTTTTGTCTCTGTTTTTTCTTTTGCCCTACCCAGTTACGTGGGGAGTTTCTTGCCTTTTGGGAGGTCTGAGGTCTTCTGCCAGCCTTCAGTAGGACTTCTGTAGGAGTTGTTCCACGTGTGGATGTATTTCTGGTGTATCCGTGGGGAGGAAGGCGATCTCCGCGTCTTACTCTTCCGCCATCTTCAAGGTCCCCCCCTGATTGGTCTTAATTGCTTATTATTTCTTTTGGATTTGCTAGGTAGACAATCATATTGACACTTTTGTCTTTCCTTCTTTAATATATATAACTCTCATTTCAATTTCCTATCTCACTGCATTGCCTATGATCAATAATACAATATTGAAAGGTCGCTTTTCAGACTTTAATGGGAATGATTCTAATGGTTCACCATTAAGTATTATTTTTGCCATATCCATTCCCAGTTTGCTAAGTATGTTTAAAAGTCAGGAATAGAGCTTGAACTATGAAGAGCTTTCCCCACATTTGTTGAAATATATCTTTTTCTGAATTAATATGGTTAATTTTCTAATAACAAACCACCTTCATATTTTGGAGCTAAACCCTACTTGGTTGTGATATATTATTATTATAATATATTCTAGGGTTTGATTTGCCAGTTTCTTAGTGGGATTTTTGCATCTACGATCCCATGTAATATTGGACACAGTTTTCCTTTTTGGGTTATCTTTCTTGGAGTTTGGTATTAGGGGAATGCTAGCATATGAAAAGAATTGAGAAGACTTCCATATTTTCATTTTCTTTATGCTTGTAAGTGTTTAGATATTGTGTGCATTATCTACTTCTCGTAGGCTTAGTGGAACGCGTACAACTGAAAGGAAAAGAATAGGAGATCCCCAGCATCCTGATCAAGGGATGGGATGGTGAAGTATTTGGTGCCCCTGAGTTCATCCAGTTTCAGAGAAGGGAAGAAGTTCATTTGGGAGAGGTCAAAACCCATTTTCAAGTATGACAGTGAGCAGAGTTCAGATGGAAATACCTCTGTGAAGAACCTGCTAAAATCAACCTGCGAGGACACTAGCTTTTCATCAGGGTGCGCTCAGGAAACTGTCATCTCCACGAGAGGCCGTTCCAGTGTTGGGGGGAGGGGAACAGATGCATCTCATTGTAAGGACACTCATCCTATGGTTGGAAGTTGCTGCCCAGAGTTGGCTGCAAGTGAAGGTCTGCTCTGATGGATTTATGAGACCCCATTAAGCCTTCTAGTCCTGCTGGTATAGTCATTGGTATAGCAGCATTGGTATAGCAGCAATGACTGCTGGTACAGTCATTGGTGTAGCAGCAAGGACCTGTATTCAGGAAAAGCCAAGAAATGGTGGCCCAAGAGGAGATTTTTGGAGTGCTCTTCGAGAACTAAAGAGTCTGGTAAAACGAGGTCCTCTCTGTGTAGACCCTTGGAAGGGCTCTTGGACAGCACTCTGGTAGAGATCAAAATCTCTCTAATGGCCATTTCTCCAGGACATCCTTGACACTGTCCCTCTGACTATGGCAGAAACCTTGGGGTTATTAAGACTAAACAACTGAACCTTACAAAGTGCATTGATAAATGGTATTGAAGCCTGAAGTACAAAGAGGAGGAAGGAAGGAAAGTTTCAAAGAAAGGTTTTAAAAAGATAATATTGTCTACAATGACTAGACAGTATGTTAGGCGCTAGGGCTACAAAGATGAAAAATGATACAGTACTGGCTTTCCAAAAACCTTACAGTCTAGAGACTTGAGACCAATAGACCAATGATTTTACAATGTGGTAAATGTCATGCAAAGGGATGCCTTATTTTTTTCCTCTTCTACACAAAGAGACCCTGATAGCTATTTGGGGGATGGGTAGAGGCAAAGGGGTCACCTATTTGTAAATCTTGTGAGAACCTGATAGTCATGCAAGCCCTGATACTCAAAAAAAAGGTCACAAAGATTCATTTTGTCTGAATTTGCAAAGAGCCAATCTCTGCAGAATTCTGCGAAGTGGGTGGTTTTATTTGCCTAACGGGTTCAGGGCCTTCTGGGCAGAAAGATTGATGCCATCATTCCTAAATTTTTGCTGAGATTTTCCGAGTTAGGGATATCTATGAGCAAAACAGAGTGATCTTGACCAAGGGAGAGATTGGACCATTATGCCAGCCCACACGGAGTTTGGAGAGTAGATGATTATGGGTCAGTGGGTCTTTAGCAGCTGAAAATGGTCTCATATCAACCTTCCTGAGTTAACTTGAATCATACTTGGTCACTGAAACCTGTAATATTGGGGACCAACTGACGAGCTGGCTAAGGGAGGTGGCACTGCTGTGGCTGGGAACTGAGGAAGGAGGTGCCTGAGTGAGGAGGTGGTCAGTGCAGTTGGGAGTTTGATTACAGACAGAGGGCCTGAGCAGATAAGTAAAGACCGAGGACAGTAGAAGCCAGGTTTCTTACTGGTAGAGAAAAAACTTACTAATACGGAAAGGAGGAGGATAGAAGGAATCCTGTTGTGTTGGATTGTGATTGGAGGTATTGGTGGAAACTCATGGTATTATGTCTATGTCTATATCATCTATATCTATATCTATATCTATATCATCTATGTCTATATCCATGTCAATATCTAAGCTAAACATTTAACTAAACAGAGTATCATAGAATTGATATAGATGCAAATGTGTGGGGTGTGTATACACCACACATTTCCTAGCTCCATCCTCTAAGAGGATCTAGAAACAATGTTTACTTAGTAGCAATGAGCACACCAGAATCGGGATCTTGATTTCTAAATATCATTCTCTACTAAAAGGAATCAGGAATCTTTGGGGGAATGGCTGACTCTAGGGCTGGTGTAGTACGATATGAACTTGGAACACCTTTGAGAACTATAAAGTAAGAAAGTGCTTAAAGAATAATGCAGATATGTCAAAGGGGTGCAGAAACAAGCTTGAAGAGGCTCCCAGTGGCCTAAACTGTTATACTTTGAGCACTGAATAAAATTAACATTGAATAAAAGGGGAAGGGAGGGAGAGATATATTAGGAGTTTGGGATTAACAGATACACGCTGCCATATATAAAATAGATGAACAAGGACCTACTGTATAGCACAGGGAACTATATTCAATATCTTGTAATAAACTATGGAAAAACATTGAAAAAAAATAACCAAATCACTTTGCTGTAAACCGGAAACTAACACAATATTGTAAATGAACTGTACTTCAATTAAGAAATTACCATTGAATAAAACAGAAATCCATGAGCCCATACTGGTATAAATACACGAGTGACTGAAAACATAGCAAGAAAAAAAAATTTCCTTGCACTATAGTGCAGATGGAATGATGGAATTAGAAAGTCACCATTTGGCAACCGTCATAGTAGTAATGATTTAGGTCAGAGTCATCAGTGGATATTAAAACAGTAGGTAAAAGTTTAGTGAGGAACTGGATATTTACACAGAATAATTTTTTAAATTGATGCATAGTTGATTTACAATGTTGTGTTAATTTCTGCCGTACAGCAGTGTGATTCAGTTACACATATAAATCTTTTTTACATTCTTTCCCATTACGTTTATCACAGGATATTGAACATAGTTCCCTGTGCTTTACAGTAGGACCTTGTTGTTTATCCATTACATAGAATAATTATTATTATTATTTTTTTTTTTGTGTTACGCGGGCCTCTCACTGCCGTGGCCTCTCCCGTTGCGGAGCACAGGCTCCCGACGCGCAGGCCCAGCGGCCATGGCTCACGGGCCCAGCCGCTCCGTGGCATGTGGGATCTTCCCAGACCGGGGCACGAACCCACGTCCTCTGCATCGGCAGGCGGACTCCCAACCACTGCGCCACCAGGGAAGCCCTACATAGAATAATTATTGATTACAAACTTTACAGTGGAGAAACCTAGCTGGCTTTACCTTCCTTTAGTGATCAAAGTTAACACTAATAGGACAAATTGACAGTGTGTGCTTCCTGATAGAAAAACACAGCATTGTTTCTCTGATAGCCCTGACAACAATGTATAACTTTCATCATAAGAGAACACTAGTCAAACCCAAACTGAGGATCATTTAACAAAATAACTGACCTATACTCAAAAATTGTCAAGGTCATAAAAGACAAGAGAACATTAGGAACTGTTCCTGACCAAAGAAGACAGAACAGACATGACAAGTAAATGCTATGCATGTGTGCTGGTTACCGAGGCACTTGGATCCTGACTCCCCTCAAGAAGACCTGCTGGGTGGGGGTCTGGGCTGGGGTCGGGGGTGGGGAGAAGAGTGTAGCCGGTTGACAGCCTCCACCTGCTGCCCCATGGATCCCCTGCAGCATTCCTTCACCAGGCCACACTCCCCAGGACAGAGCAAGGCAGGGATTCTAGAAATGAACTTGTTTGGCCAACACAGATTCCTTTAATGGGAAACGTAGTCTCAGAGACCACACACTGGCCTGGCCAAAGTGTTCTCAGAACTGTGCTGTGGCCTGAAGCTCTTCTTAATACTTCCTTCCTGCTCTCCCTTCACAGGTGACATGGTCTGAAAGCTCTCCCTGCCTACCCTCCGCCTCCCCTTCATCTTTCACAGGTGTTTCCCTTCATAAATCTCTTGTATGGCTAATGGGGGTGTCTGATTTTCAGAGGAACCAAGCACTTACGCTGTGACCTTGGATTTACTCCTTTTTCTAGGAAGGACTGTACTGGGGCAACTGGTGATATTTGAATGTGGTCCTTATATTAGATACTAGAATTATATCCATGCTAATTTCCTGAGTTTGGTGGCCTGTAATTGTATTTTTTTTCTTATGATAATAAACCATGAGGAAAAAGAAAATAGAAGAGGACACAACAGTTTAAAAATTTCAATAAATTTTAGAAAATAAGAAGATGGAGACATGGCCACTGATTTTGCAGGGGGAAATGAAATCAGGTGGTAATTTCCACCAGAAATGAGGGAAAATCAGGTGGTAATTTCCACCAGAAATGATCCCATTTGCCTGGAATAATCCCTGAGAAGCTCAGCCCATGGAAGAAGATGTAGTAAAACTTGGATCTGAAAACTGAAGGATTGGTTGGAGGTCCAAATTCAGTGTAGCTGGGTTTCCAGTTCCCCTCCTCCATTCTATGCTCCCATGATTCCCACCTCTCTCCACCAGCTCCCACTCCATTCTACCAAAACTGTCAAAAGACTCCAAGCCAAAGATAAGGCAGGAGGGTAGCTCCAGGCTGAAAATGGGACATTAGTAAGTAAAAGTGTAGTTTCTGTAGTGCAGTTTCCCTAGCTTCCTCTTCCAGTGGGCCCTTCAAGGGCCAGCAGCTGGGGGGTAAAGCCCACCCTCTCACCAGTAGGCAGTGACTAGAGAGATAGGAGGGCATGACACATTAGAGACTCAGAAGCCAGCCTGCTTGGGCTCAGATATCTGCCAATATATGAGCAGTGTAACCCTGTTACTCAACCTCTCTGTGCTTTGCTTACGAGGGAGATGATAATAGTACCTACCTTGTGGAAACCATTATGAGTATTAAATGAAATAATACATAGGAAGCCCTTAGAATGGTATCCAGCCTATGTGATGTGCTTTATTATCGTCAGTTTTTATTACCATTATTATTAGTCTCTGGAAATTCTGAATAGCCTAGAGGAAAAAAAAATTTATATGGGGACTCTACCAAAATAAAGGCTGCCTCATTAACTGATCATCTTATAGGAAAGCCTGAGAGTCAACAAGCCCTGTAACACACGGAGCTCCATAATCATCTCTGTGGAGTCTTAAACTTTGTGATGATCAGATGCCAGCTTGAAGAGAGGGGCCGAAACAAGCTAACAGAAAACCCAGAGAGAGCAGGGGAAATGTAAGCACACAGGAAAGTTATTTGAGAGATAAAAGATGTTGCATTCGTAAGACAAGCTTGGAACTTTTAAAAGAACAGCCAGAAACTAACACAACATTGTAAAGCAACTATACTCCAATAAAAATTAATAATAAATAAATAAATAAAAATAATAAAAAGGAAAGGACAGCCAGAGAAGAAGACACGACATTTTAGAACTTAAATATAAGTTATTTAGAGAGTCTAAATAAAAATTCAGTAGAGGATTGAAGGATGAAATCAAAGACATTTCCGAGACATTAAAACAAATGCCCTTGAGGCAAAAGGAAAAAGACTCAGAAAAGATCATTGTTCCCTTTCTCGGGTTAAGGGGTCCCTAGGATCAGCAGAGGTCCCCCCTTTAGAGCTCAGGAAGTAGAACTTAAGGTGACCGTTAAAGCTGCTCTTAAGTTCCATCTTGGCTCTGCATATACTTGATTCTCATTCTTATTTCTAGTGCTCTTGCAGCTGTTTCCCTTCTATTTGATACTGTTTATAGATTTTTTGAAAGTCTTCATTGCTTTCTTTTGCGTAATAAAGCAGTACGCAGTAAAATATTGAGAAAACAGTACAAAGAAGAAAATAAAAGCACATGGAATCTCACCACTCAGAAATGGCGATCACAACTAACAACTTTTTGTCTATGGTGTTCTGTGCACATTGCAGACAGTGATTCTTTGAATTTGTACGATGCAAATTTACGTCTTTGTTTTAAATTCATGAACATTTTCCTATACCATTAAAATGTTGTATATACATCATTTTAAATGATTCCACAATAGCATATCTTTTGAAGGTACCATATTTTATTTAACCATTTGCCTGCTGTTGTGTATTTAGTGTGTTTATATCTATGTAAATAAAACAAAAGTTCATTCCGTTTGTCTCTTTTTTTTTTTTTGTGGCACGCGGGCCTCTCACTGTTGTGGCCTCTCCCGTTGCGGAGCACAGGCTCCGGACGCGCAGGCTCAGCGGCCATGGCTCACCGGCCCAGCCGCTCTGCGGCATGTGGGATCTTTCCGGACCGGGGCACGAACCTGTGTCCCCTGCATCGGCAGGCGGACTCTCAACCACTGCGCCACCAGGGAAGCCCCCGTTTGTCTCTTACTGGACCACATGAAAAATTACACAACAGATTTTCATCAAACTTGGGAAGCATGTTTGCGATAGCCAGATTCAAAGTGTAGGCTATGAAGAATAGAGTATATCCATGTTGTGGAGCTTGATGGAGAAATAATAGGGGAGGGAAGATAATTTTCCCTCTACCTTTCTGAGTTCTTGGCGGAGACTTCCTGTGACAAAAGGCAGATTAACAAGAGAAAAGCAAACACATTTATTAACACGTATACCTCATGTATATACATGGAAGATACCCAGGAAAATTGAGTAAGTCCCAAGATGGCCCAAGTCACCACCTTAAATACCATCTTTAGCTACAGACAAAAAAGGATGTTGGTGGACTTCCCTGGCGGTCCAGTGGTTAAGACTTCATCTTCCAATGTAGGGGGTGCAGGTTCGATCCCAGATCGAGGAGCTAAGATCCCACATGCCTCGAGGCCAAAAAACCAAAAACATAAAACAGAAGCAGTATTGTAACAAATTCAATAAAGACTTTAAAAATGGCCCACATCAAAAAAAAAATCTTATAAAAAAATAGGATGTTGACAGAGAACTATATTAACCACAATGGAAGAGAATATTAAAAAAATAACTGAGTCACTTTGCTGTACAGCAGAAATTAACACAACATTGTAAATCAACTATACTTCAACAAAAGAAGAAAACTCATCTAACTATGAAAAAAAAAAAAAGATGTTGGGGCAAAAAGAAGGCCAGCTATGGGAGGTTACCACGGAAAGCATGGTAAACAAGGGTGAGGTTTATTATGCAGAATACATCAGTGCCTTCTCCATTGATAAGAGTTCCTGGACATTTAGAGTCAACCTTCTCTTCCTAGTACAGAGAGGGAAACACCTTTACAAGCGATTTCCTTTGTAAAATGTACATGTCCCTTACAAAAGGGTAACTTCTACTCTGTTTTCAGAGCTTCTGCTGTTTCTTAAAATAATTGGTTGAAAACAATCCTTATGCCAAAGAGGCATATTTGGGGGTGGCAAATTCTGCTATCCTTCATATCTCAAATTGATGAACAGGCATCCTTGAAAACAACTGAAATAAAAAGAGATAAAAAGAGATCCATGACTGGAGCGAGACTTGTCACACATAACATGACACTGTAGATAGAAATCAGACATAATGGCTTCCATCTTTGTGTCCCCAATCAAATGGCCTGAGAACATCCAAACCTGATTACAGCTACTGATTTGGAATCAAATTGCTTTTCAAGTAGGCAACTCGATGAGGAATACCAAAGGCATTTCTGTCCAACAGAATGTTTACAGTGATAGAAACCTGGAATATCCAATGTCAAACACTTGGAAAGTCAGCAGATGACGGACAAGTAAAGTCATCTTCCTTCCATCTCTCTCATCATGTAGCACCTGGCGAGTAGCTGCCCTGGGTACCCCCAGCCTTAGGAATTAGTCTTTTTTCTTTTTAACTTTTTATTTTATATTGGAGTATAGTTGATTAACAAGGTTGTGATATATCGTTTCAGATGTAGAGCAAACTGATTCAGTTATGTATATGCATGTATCTATTCTTTTTCAAATTCTTTTCCCATTTAGGTTGTTACATAATATTGAACAAGAGTTCCCTGTGCTATACAGTAGGTCCTTGTTGGTTATACATTTTAAATAGAGCAGTGTGTACATGTTAATCCCAAACTCCCTAACTATCCCTTCCCCCAACCCTTCCCCCTGGTAACCATAAGTTTGTTCTTTAACTCTGCAAGTCTGTTTCCATTTTGTAAATAAGTTCATTTGTATCATTTCTTTTTAGATTCCTTTCTCTTTCTCTTTCTCTGTCTGACTTACTTCACTCAGTATGACAATCTCTAGGTCCATCCATGTCGCTGCAAATGGCATGATTTCATTCCTTTTAATGGCTGAGTAATATTCCATTGTATATATGTACCACATCTCCATTCCTTATGAGTTAATCTTTACATGAAATATTTAAAAGAATGGCTGGAGCTTCTATAACATGTATAGCAAGAGAGACTTTATGTTCCCTGATATCTCTGAGATTTCTTACAATCACCAGCTGAATTAAAAATCACTTGTATCTCAAAAAACAAACAAACAAATAACTAAAATAAAAAACAAACAAAAAGAAATTTAAAAAAATCACTTGCATCCCTCCTCTCTTTTCCCCACCCTGGTTCAGCTCAAGTTAGAGCACAGCCCCTTTCCTTTTTTTTTTTTTTTTTAAATTTATTTATTCATTTATTTATTTTTGGCTGTGTTGGGTCTTCGTTTCTGTGCGAGGGCTTTCTCTAGTTGTGGCAAGCGGGGGCCACTCTTCATCGTGGTGCGCGGGCCTCTCACTGTCGCAGCCTCTCTTGCTGCGGAGCACAGGCTCCAGACGCGCAGAGCTCAGTATTTGTAGCTCACAGGCCCAGCTGCTCCGTGGCACGTGGGATCTTCCCAGACCAGGGCTTGAACCCGTGCCCCCTGCATTGGCAGGCAGACTCTCAACCACTGCGCCACCAGGGAAGCCCCCCTTTCCTTTTTAACCTAAGGTTCTTCTCCCATTGTGTAGTTGTGTAAGTAGAATTTACCCAAGATTTGGCATTAAGGTTGGACTGCTTGTGACTGGCCAGTTTCGCATCTTGGGCCCCCTGGCCTCTGACCTTGTTGCTAGATCATTCCCTCCTCCCACCTCTTTCTCAGTCTTTCTCTCATCTCTCTTAATCCTTCTTTAGTCTATCCCATCAAGAGTTCATATTTTCTCCCATTTTTTAGCAAAGCAATTAACTTCTCTGTCTGACCATGTCTATGGGCTTCCTCTTTTATACACAGAGGTGTCATCAAGATACTCTCTTAATCTCTTTTTTTAATCAATCAATCAATTAATTAATTTTTGGCTGTGTTGGGTTTTTGTTGCTGCACGTGGGCTTTCTCTGGTTGCGGAGAGCAGGGGCTACTCTTTGTAGCAGTGCACAGGCTTCTCATTGCTGTAGCTTCTCTTGTTGTGGAACACGGATTTTAGGTGCACAGGCTTCAGTAGTTGTGGCACACGGGCTCAGTAGTTGTGGCACGTGGGCTCAATGGTTGTGGTGCACAGCCTTTGTTGCTCTGTGGCATGTGGGATCTTCCTGGACCAGGAACCCGTGTCCCCTACATTGGCAGGTGGATTCTTAGCCACTGAGACACCAGGGAAGTCCTTACTCTCTTAATCCTTGATGGTTCTCCCTCTAAGAGGAATTCCTCAGTTAACATTTAACATAATAAAAAACTTTCACCTACCCACCTATATCCGCCTGTCTTTATTGTCATCCAGTCATCCCTCATTTGTCTAATTAATCCATCCCCCTGCCAACACCTACACATTCATCCATTCACCCAGCTCTCAGCCTCTCTGCTTTTCACTGATTTCCTCCATCCTCCTCCAGAGACCTAGAACATTCTGTATGGGAAGTTTCTTTCTCTCGTTTTTTTAAAGAGAAACTTATGCTTTGCAGAAACAACTATCAGCTGCCTTGAAATGATAAACGGGAAATAGATAAGAGGTGCATTTCTGGGAATGAACTGTTATAATCTTTGCTTGGGCAAGGGAAGGGCAGATAAGACCCAAATTAGAATTAAGTGAACAAAACCAAGTGAGGTTTGGGCCATTCACTGAAGGAGCTTGGCCAGGGGTGACATGTTCGCATATATCAAAAGTTAGGGTGGGCTTCCCTGGTGGCGCAGTGGTTGAGGGTCCGCCTGCCGATGCAGGGGACACGGGTTCGTGCCCCGGTCCGGGAAGATCCCACATGCCGCGGAGCGGCTGGGCCCGTGAGCCATGGCCGCTGGGCCTGCGCGTCCGGAGTCTGTGCTCTACAACGGGAGAAGCTGCAACAGTGCAAGGCCCGCGTACCGCAAAAAAAAAAAAAAAAAAAAAAAGTTAGGGTGTTGGTGAAACACACCCACAGTGCAAACACACCCACACCCACTCAGAAATACTTAATACTTTGAGTTTAGCTTGGATTCAGCTACACTCTCATTGTACTGATGACAATAGGACAGCCGATAATTAACCTGTGAACTATGACGGGATTATTTCTGAAAGTTGAATCCCTCAGCATGTTGCAGAGGTCCTATAATTGATGGATCACTAATAATGCTGCACTGTTAAAAAAAAAGGTATGCTTGAATATATGTAGCATCTAACGTTTATATTCTACATCAGGATTGCCTTAGATTTGCTAATTGTTCTTACTACTTTTCTTAATTGTGTTAAGTAGTTGAAAGTAACTTTTTAGCATTAGATACATAGGCCAAATTGGAAATACATTCCATTCTTCAAAACACTACCCCCGGACCTGACAGTGACCAATTATTGCTTTTTTTCTCTTTAGGCAGGGAAAGTTCTTCCGATTGGATACAGAGCTGCAAACTGCTTGACTGAAAAACTTCCCAGGGTGAGTGTTTTCAAAATGCATTTGTGTGTGGGACTTCCCTGGTGGTGCAGGGGTTGAGAGTCCACCAGCCGATGCAGGAGACACGGGTTCGTGCCCCGGTCCGGATAGATCCCACATGCCGCGGAGCGGCTGGGCCCGTGAGCCATAGCCGCTGAGCCTGCGCGTCCGGAGCCTGTGCTCCGCAACGGGAGAGGCCACAACAGTGAGAGGCCCGCGTACCGCAAAAAAAAAAAAAAAAAAATGCATTTGTGTGAACATAAGATAAACAACGCTCAACATTCCTTCTGAGAGTTGCATAAATTTAACGTGGTCAATTTGGATTATTTTTACTGTATTTTGGGGCCTTCTATTGAGTTTGTCCGAGGAAGTGAAAATTCCAGGCTTACAATTTCCAGCTCTACAAAAACTACAGGAGATTCCATTTATTTCGATGGGAAATAGTCATTTATGGTATGCTTCCTAACCTGGATACTTCTTGGCTGTTTTCTAAATATAACTTTTAAAATATGTTGTTTATTTCTGTTAAAAATTTTTCAGGATGTTTCATTTTTTGGAGCTGTAGCTCCCCAGGTACTGATTAAACTCATGTAATGAAGGGTGTTCATTGATTGGTATAGATCAGTCTTGCTAATATCTAATCCACTGTACTTAATAATTCTATTTTCTTCTCTCCCTGTTGGTAGCTAATGACCCCACCTGAAGCAAAAAAATTTTTCAACTTCAGATATCCACCTGCTGGAGCTGAAAGAGTATTTTACGGCAGAGCAAATGATCCCCAAATTGCACCTTCTTTGACACATGGAATCAGATCTAAAATTTCAACACCGGTAACTTCTTTTCTATTTTTCCCTGTACATTATTCACTTACCAAGGTGAAAATGAACAAATGAGGTATTAGTGAAATATCTCCTTCCCACTCTTAATCTTGGGCAGTGAAAAAAATCCAAGCAGCCTCAGCCGAGAGGGTGAGTGTAGAAAAGTCAATGGTTTAAGCCACAGACTAATATTCTCCCCTCAGATAATAAAAGCCAAGCTGCACTTAATTTTCTCACAGTAAAGAGAAGTGCTGTCAAGGTTTGTTAAAGCATGGTGGGGACGAAGGCTGGGTGATATTGCTGGAGATGCTAAGAGCGCTTGTACGTGCATTGTGTGCACGCAGGGTCCCGGTGTTACCCGCTACAGATTGAATGGACAGTCAAGGGTCAGAAGACCTGATCTTATACCTGGAGGGAGCTGGTGGGAATCACGTGGCTCTTGCACTTGTCATTCCTACTTTTCTGGAACCTTTGAGTCAAGTAACCAGGGAGTTGCCCTCATAAATGCTTCAGCCCCGATGAAAAGTCATGTTTAGACATGTCTAAGCTGCATAACCCCAATTCTGATGGTTCATTTGAAGGTGAGCCCAGACAACCATCATGAAATGTTTTCCCACAATCATATTGTCTTCTCCCCAGCTATTGAGTTTCAGTGTTCAGACTTTTTTCCTTTTTTTGGTTGTTACATCTTTGCTTTGTACGATTTCTTTAGGCAAAGGTACTGATCAACCCACAGCCTATTACAACCTTTCAACAGAAAATGAAAGATAAGAAGGAATCAGTATATTTTAGCAATCAACGGGCACCGTTAGGAAAATCTCATGATCAGACGCCAGGATTACCTAAAGGCCTGGATATACTCAACACGACATTTGGGACGGCAGTCATCAGAGGTAGTGAAAATAAAGGGTGGGGAAGGAGTGATAAAATGTCTTCTTAGAAAATGGGAGTAAATATCCTGTTGGGATTTATTTAGTGCTGGTGTAAATGTTGATCCCAGAATGAAAGGTGGGAATCATAGCAAGAAAGTTACTCTCAGACCCAGAAGCCTTAGAGTTGATGTATGTCAAGGCAGTAAGAGTTCACGGTTTGGAGAGGAGATTCAGGGAGCAGAGTAGAGATGGTGTAAAGACAGGAAAAAGACTCCGGGAAGTTGATCTTGGGACCAGCTGTGAGGGTTGCTATCTCTTTCCCCTGGACATCTATTTGTGTGTTTTATTTCCACCAAAACCTCTAATGTGTTCATAACTTTTAATTCTTTTAAAAAATTTTTTTTGTATTGAAGTATAGTTGATGTACAATGTTGTGTAAATTTCTGCTGTACAGCAAAGTGACTCAGTAATACACATATATACCTAATTTTTTGTATTCTTCTCTGTGATGGTTTATCCCAGGATATTAAATATAGTTAGTTCCCTGTGCTATACAGTAGGACCGTATTGTTTATCCATTCTATATATACCAGTTTGCAACTGCTAGCCCCAAGCTCCCCATCCATCCCTCCTCCACCCACCCTCTCCCTTGGCAACCACCAGTTTGTTCTCTACGTCTGTGCTTAACTCTTTATGAAATTCTGTTTCATACAAAGACCACAAAACAGATGTTAGGTAAATGCTGTGTACAACACTCATTCATGAAGATCCATGATGTGTACACTTGCTTATTAACCTAACAGGCAGTATCAGAGCAGATTCCCCTCTCATCTTGAGAGGGAGTGAAGCAATCTTTCAACAAATGACTTAGAATAGAATTGGTCACAGGCCATTTTTTCTTCTGCAGCCCCAGCATCCTGCCATGTTGTTGGGTGCTTTCCCTTTACACCTTCTCACGTTTAGCCTTTTCTGGTCTCTTACCCTCTCCTTCCAGGGATCTTATTACAGGAAAACTCAAATTCCATCTTTTTATCATCCTGCAGAGGAATTCGCTTCTTTCTTTATCTTTCTGCACCCACTGCGGCTCTGCACCAGGAACTTATCTTTTTTTCACCAAAATGTCCATTAGATTACTTTCCTTAACATAGTAACATCTGTTCTGGAGATAAATTATGCCTTTCTCTTGGAATGCAAAATCTGCAGTTGTACTTTAGTTTATCAGATCTAAAGTTAAAACTTGTTAAAACTTGAAACATGAAAAATGTGTTTTAGAACAGATAAAATATCTTTTTTTTCTTTTAAATAGGATTAAAAATTGTATTTAAGTACACCAGGCATTACAGAATTACAGTAATTATATCATAACCGCTATCAAGAATTTAATATGGAAAGTACTGCCTAGGTGTGCCTCATTTAAATATGTAATAGAAAGAATGTTCTAAAATGTATATATGTGTATTAATAGGTGTAATGGTTCCCACATCAAAAAGAAGCACTGCTTTACAGGATTATTCTGAGTAGGGCTACCTTCTGGTATTCTTAACTGTTTACAGACCCCACTTCTTGGCAGAAAGTCCAAAAGAAAGTCCAAAAGAAAACATCTTAATGTATGTTGTTAGGTTGAAAGAGAAGAGTGAAATTGTAAATGGAATTACATTTAAAAATCATTACATGAAACAATAAAAAGAAAATAATTCGCTATATATAAAACCAGGGACCACCAGTCCTGGGAAAGCAGCTGTTCAACAAAGATCTTCTAGCTCTAGGTTTGGGAGCAGTAAGAAGAAGAATTTCTTTCTGATGCCAGTGATTTCCCCGGCACTTGGGGCTACTTTGAAGATGGCTATTCACATCTAAACAGATTCAGGGTGTGTGCTGTTGTCTACAGCTGCCAACATTTGCATCAAGTCTTCCCCACAGGGCATCAGGGTTTCTGAAACTGATTTGTGATTCAAATTTGCCTAGATCATCTTGGGAAGTCTGGAGCAAACTAAAATAAAAAGTATCCTTCTGAGATCCTTAAAACTGGGAATTTAACTGGGCTTGGCATATAGCTCAGGACAACCAAATGATTAACCAGTATGGAGTTCTTCAGAATTCTAGGGATTGAATCTGTTCAAGTGGGATCCTTAAGACAGTGATGCCTGGGCTATTCCTGTCTTTGGTGATAAATCTCTATGTATGTTGGCTTTTTGCCCATGTAGCTTATGTAGTTAGCATACCAGTTTGTCATTTGCTCTAGTCAACTTAAATATGTTATAAAGAGCTGAAAAATGCCTTAAAACTGATTTCATTACTTCTTCCTTCAGAATTATCTGCTAGAGAGGTGGTGAATCCACCAAAATCCCATCAAGAAGTATTTGAAGAAGGACAGGCAGGACACGATCTGTATATTGTATCTCACAATGATTATTATGAAGGTAAGTCTCCTCCAGTGTAAAATGGGCCTGAGAATATGAGACTCAGATTTGTGAAGAGGAATAAGGGAGATGATGTGCTTAAAGTTAAAATGCCTGGCATATAATAGGTGATCAATAAATAATAACTTATTACTTATAAGGTTATAAACCCCGATAGCTGGGAACACATACACTTATGCATTTTGGGTATAAAATGCAGAAAGATATGTTTCATTAAAATGAAAAAAATAGCTAAGTAAGATTAAATGTTGGGTAGTCTAATCTTGTTTTTTATTCAAATAGGATTATTCTAAGTGCTTTGCTTTACACGAGGAATATTAGATAATGGTCAAGTGCAGAAATTTTCAAGTCAGATCAAGTTCAAGGCCTAGCTTGTCCATTTATTATTTTTTTTTTTTTTGTTTTTGTTTTTTTTTTGGGGTCCGCGGGCCTCCCGCTGTTGTGGCCTCTCCCGTTGCTGAGCAACAGGCTCCGGACGCGCAGGCTCAGCGGCCATGGCTCACGGGCGCAGCCGCTCCGCAGCATGTGGGATCTTCCCGAACCGGGGCACGAACCCTTGTCCCCTGCATCGGCAGGCGGACTCTCAACCACTGCGCCACCAGGGAAGCCCCATTTATTATCTATTAGACCTTGAATATTTTACTTATCACCATCTATTTTAAATTTATTAAATAGGGATAATAATGTCGCGAGGATGAAGTGAGTGCCTGCAAAATGCCAAGCATGGTGCCTGGAACATAGTGAGGGCTCAGTAACTATTATTATTATTATTATTATTATTATTAAGTGATCTTGACTAAAAGCCTTATTACTAGAATTATGCTATAGCATAACTAAAAGGCATTGGATGTTTGCTGTAAACTACAATTTAATTGTTGACGTGTGGGTGCTAAGTAGAATCTTGATCTAACAGAGGATTGACAATTAGACTCTGATACCTGTCCTGAGAAAGCCGATGACCTGTGCATGATTCACGAACTAATCTGCATTAGTTAGAAGTAAGACTAGCCCTTCACTGCAGCACAAGACCCCTCTCTCCGTCTTTATTTCTTTACTTTTCTCCTCCACCGCCCCCTCACATCATACTCCTTCTGGGGCTTGTCTGCTATGCCCATTGCTCCCCGGCTGGAGTCAGCCATTCCCTTCTCCCATGACCAGTCTCTGCTGGTTCCTTACGCTGCCGGTACACCCCGGTCCTGAGATCGTCTCCATCCCCCCACGGCTGCTTCCACCGCGCTTTTTCACAGCCTTGACAAGGCTTCTCTCCGTGTCTCCTCCGCCGCCGCGTCCCTGGCTCTGTCCCTCCCTTTCTTCTTCTTTAATATAAATTTATTTTATTTTATTTATTTTTGGCTGAGTTGGGTCTTTGTTGCTGCGCGTGGGCTTCCTTTAGTGGTGGTGAGCGGGGGCTACTCTTCGTTGCAGTGCGTGGGCTTCTCATTGCGGGGGCTTCTCTTGTTGTGCAGCACGGGCTCTAGGCGCGTGGGCTTCAGTAGTTGTGGCACGCAGGCTCAGTGGTTGTGGCTCGCGGGCTCTAGAGCGTAGGCTCGGTAGTTGTGGCACACGGGCTTAGCTGCTCTGTGGCATCTTCCTGGACCAGGGCCGGAACCCGTGTCTCCTGCACTGGCAGGCGGATTCTTAACCACTGCGCCACCAGGGAAGTCCCCTCCCTTTCTTCTTTTCCTCCTTCTAGTCTTTCTTTTCTTTATTCCTCCTTCCCTCCATTCCTCTCTTGTGAAAATATTTTATTCATTTTTAGAAAAGTTTAGCATCGATAGCACAATCTAATCCAATGCCATTTAATTGTTTTAAGAAAGAACTATTTCAATGAATATGTATATAGACACCCTTTACATGCATTTAGCATTTGGAGGAAAATTTGGAGGAAAATGAGTGTAGTTTTAAAATTATTTATCTATATTGGAGTATAGTTGATTTACAATGTTGTGTTAGTTTCTGGTGTACAGCAAAGTGATTCAGTTATACATATGTGCATTCTTTTCCATTATGGTTTATTACAGGATATTGAATATAGTTCCCTGTGCTCTACACTAGGACCTTGCTGTTTATCCATTCTATATATGGTAGTTTGCATCTGCTAGTCCCAAACTCCCAGTCCAATTTTTTTTTTTTAATATTTAGAAGACTCTAATGGACTATCACATGACTGAAATTACTTTCATTTGCTGATTTTTACAAAAGTCTCACTAGTCTCTTGAAAAGGAATAGAATCCAATCCTTTAAATATTTATTTTTTACTTTTTCCCTTTAATGAAAGCACTATTTTTTATTATAAAAATATAATTGTAGAGAATGTAAATATCATGGAAAAATGAAGAAAAAGTAAATGTAACCTTGAAATCCCATTAGCCAGAGATAACTACATTTGATACATCAAACATCTTTCTAACCCCCATCCACGGAGCTGTCTTCAGTTAAATGTGACAATAATCTTCATGCTTTTGGAGAAACTGCTATATGCATTTACTTGAAATAGTATGTCAAGGACATCATTCAATAACAATAACAACCTCTTTTAAATACACTTAATTTAAATTATTACTAAAGTAATACATATTTTCTTTTATAAAATTCAGGTTGTATAGAAGTATATGAAATGCAAAGAAAATCTCCCACAATTCCCAGTCTGCCATAGGTGATACTTTCATATATGCTTTTCTTTGCTCATTCATATATGAGTGTATGTGTGTGTTTTGCATCCTACTGTACACACTTTTTTTTTTCCCTTTTTCTTCCCGCCCCCCCCCCCCCCCCACATATGAAATTTCTTGGTTGTCTTTTCAGGTCAGTTATCAATATTGTATTTTTCAGGATTACAAAAATGTATTGTTTATATATCTTTGTGAATGTGATTTGTTTCCATAGGATACATTGCTACATTTCTGAGCATCTGAAAATTTCACTCTTAAAGCCAAACTCTCCACCTGAATAGCTGCCCCAGTTTGCCCTCACAGGCACAGTGTATGAGAATTTCCATTTCCCTGCATCTTCCCCAATGGCGAGCTTTGCCAATCTTCTTTATTTTTGCTTAACTGAGAGTCGAATTATGACTGTGCGCTATTGTTTTTGCTTACATTATTTGAGTTACTGGTGAGGCTGAATATCTTTTCTCCATCATTTTATAACCTTTTAGCTGATCTCTAGTTTCAGTCTTACTTTCTTAACTACAAATAGAAAACTAATACCACATCATGGTACAGTACTAGATCTTAAAAATAAAGGCCTCCCTGTTGGGTTCTCAGCCCTCTATCACGCTTTGAATGTCTCTAATATGAGATAAGTGATTATAACGAAATGTGAAGGTTGTAACGCAAATCTCAGTGAGAGCAAGTATAAAACACCAATCTCTCAAATCTTAGCATAGCTTAAAGCACCGCTGGGGTCACAAAGCCTTGCAGTACCTCCCCTGATCTTAAGGATTTCTTTAACATTGATGGGCCCTGAATTTTTCATCAGTTATATGTCTTTCTCCTACATCATTTTTCTACTTACTTTCCAAATATTAACACAAGGAACGCTTGTTCCACCAGTCTCCCAGCTCACATGGGAGAATGCGTCTGTCATCTGTAGCCAAATGTGTGCAGTTTCCTGCGCTGTGACAGTTCCATTCTTTTTCCCACTTTCATTTTCATTGTCAGTGAGAACATCACATGCTTCTTGCACAAAGTTGTGTTGCTTAAGTCAGAAGTCTTCCCTTTTCTTTTCTTAGGAGAAGCAAAGCACCGAAAGTATAATCCATCAAGTTTTCATAGATTTAACTTGTATGGGATCCCAACACCACATTTTAATGATGGACGAAACATGGCAAAAACTTTACATTGGCTTCACGAACTACAAATGTAAGTTTAAGTATGTTGTGTCTTGGAACAAGTGTTAGATATATGGCATATGGACTTGAAAGTTTATTACGTTTATTTTTTGAAGAGGTAATGCAGTGACATGGTTCAAACATAAAAATAATAGAAAAAGATACACAGTGATATGTCTTCTAAACTGTCCAGTTCCCCCAGAGATGACCATGATACTGTCTTTTTGTTGTTGTTGTTGGGTTTTTTTCTGTTTGATTTTTTTGTTTGTTTGTTTTTGACCACGTGGCTTGCAGGATCTTAGTTCTTCCAGCAGGTATAGAGCCTAGGCCCCCTGCAATGGAAGTGCAGACTCCTAACCACTGGACTGCCATGGAATTCCCTGTGTGTGTGTTTGTGATTCTAAAGTAATTTCATGTCTTTCCAGCAGATTGGAAGACATACCTGAATGTTTTTAATCTATGGGATCAACCCTACTATGTTTCTTAAAGATAGTGGGGTTTCAAGTCTCAACAAAGGCAATCATGTCACATATAATTGACCTGTCATTTATCATTCAGCTTTCTTTAATAGTTATTTGGGCACCTAAGCATCTGACTTAACTCTCACAAACTGTGACCTTTTTACACCTGCATTCTACATTTTGACTACTTTCCTAAGAAATTAAAATAAGTTTCCTTAGTTTTTCATTCCCTGTCTTATATTTTATATCTAAGCCAACAAACAAAATAAAAACCTATATTTCCTACTATGTTTAAAAAATCAGGAATGTGAATTGGTTCAGCCACTATGGAGAACAGTATGGAGGTTCCTTAAAAAACTACAAATAGAATTACCATATGACCCAGCAATCCCACTACTGGGCATATACCCTGAGAAAACCAAAATTCAAAAAGAGTCATGTACCAAAATGTTCATTGCAGCTCTATTTACAATAGCCCGGAGATGGAAAGAACCTAAGCGCCCATCATCGGACGAATGGATAAAGAAGATGTGGCACATATACACAATGGAATATTACTCAGCCTTAAAAAGAAATGAAATTGAGATATTTGTAATGAGATGGATAGACCTAGAGTCTGTCATACAGAGTGAAGTAAGTCAGAAAGACAAAGACAAATACCGTATGCTAACACATATATATGGAATTTAAGGGGAAAAAATGTCATGAAGAACCTAGGGATAAGACAGGAATAGAGGCGCAGACCTACTGGAGAACGGACTTGAGGATATGGGGAGGGGGAAGGGTGAGTTTTGACAGGGCGAGAGAGAGTCATGGACATATACACACTAACAAACGTAGTAAGGTAGATAGCTAGGGGGAAGCAGCCGCAAGGCACAGGGATATTAGCTCGGGGCTTTGGGACAGCCTGGAGGGGTGGGAGGGGGAGAGTGGGAGGGAGGGAGACGCAAGAGGGAAGACACATGGGAGCACATGTATATGTATAGCTGATTCACTTTGTTATAAATCAGAAACTAACACACCATTGTAAAGCAATTATACCCCAATAAAGATGTTAAAAAAAAAAAATCAGAAGATTGAAAATACTGAGGTACTGGGTTGAATGGTGGCCCCCAAAGAGGTCCATGTTCTAATTCCCAAAACCTATGAAGGTTATATTATATGGGAAAAGGGTCTTTGTAAATGCAATTAAGCTAAAGATCTTGAGATGAAGAGATCATTCTGGATGATCTGGGTGGACCCTAAATCCAATGACAAGTGTCCTCATAAGGGAAAGGCAGAGGGAGGTTTGAGACAGAAAAGCAGAAGACATTCAGAGGAGAAGAAGGTGATGTGAAGATGGAGGAGGCTGGAATGATGTGACAGCAAGCTAAGGAAGACCAAAAAAAAGCCAACAGCCTCCAGATGTTGGAAGAAGCAATGAACAGATTATCCCCTAGAGCCTTTGGAGGGAATGCAGCCTTGCTGTCACCTTGATCTCAGACTTCTGGTCTCTAGAACTGTGAGAGAATACATTTCTACTGTTTTAAGCCACAAGTTCATGGTAATGTGTCTAGCACCCACAGGAAACGAATATACTGGGCTTGCATTTCTATACATTAATGGTGAGAGTGGATTTGCTTTGCTCTCTGCCCTCTTTATTTTTTTAGTTTGTAACTTTTTAAAAATTAATTTTTATTGGAGTATAGTTGATTTACAATGTGTTGGGACTTCCCTGGCCATCCACTCTGAGCTTCCACTGCAGGGGTTGCGGGTTCGATCCCTGGTCAGGGAACTGAGATTCCCACATGACTGCACAGTGTGGCCAAAAACAAAAACAAAACAAAACAAAACAGAACAAATACAATGTTGCATTACTTTCTGCTGTACAGCAAAGTGAACCAGTCATACATGTACATCTATCCAGTCTTTTTTACATCCTTTTCTCATATAGGTCAGTACAGGGTATTGCGTAGAGTTCCCTGTGCTCTACAGTAGGTCCTTGTTGTTTATCTATTTTATATACAGTAGTGTGTATAAGTCAATCCCAATCTTCCAATTTATCCCGCCCCCCCCCCATTCCCCCTTGGTAACCATAAGTTTGTTTTCTACATCTGTGACATCATTTCTGTTTTGTAAATAAGTTCATTTGTACCATTTTTTACACCCTCTGTCCTCTTTAAAGGATACACTGGCCCTCCAAGTTTCCATAGGCCCCCAGGGTGCACACAGAGTTTGCACATTCCCACAGGCACTCACCTGCCTCGCTCATTTGCCTGTCTGGTCGCTGAAATAACAGCTCTCAGTTATAGAGGCCAAATGCTTAGTACTTTATATATGATTAATTTAATACTACCAACACCTCTGTGAGGTAGGTGTACTATAATTTTTTTCAGGGGGGTATGGAAAAGTTTATTCACTGAACCTATCTATGAAACAGAAACAAAATCAGGGACACAGAGAATAGACTGGTGGTTGCCAAGGGGGCGAGAGGGTGGGAGAGGGTAGGATTGGGAGTTTAGGATTAGCAGATGCAAACTGGTATATACAGAATGGATAAACAACAAGGTCCTACTGTACAGCACAGGGAACTATATTCAACATCCTGTGATAAACCATCATGGAAAAGAATATGAGAAAGAATGTATATACATGCATAACTGAGTCACTTTGCTATACAGCAAACTAACAACACTGTAATTCAACTATACTTCAGGTGTACTAGAATTTTAGCCTTTCCATTTTACTGATGAAGAAACTGAAGTACAGAGAAGTGAAATCATTTGCCCAAGATCGTGCGACTGAGAAATACTAGGGGTAGGGATGCAACCCTGGCAGTGTGTCTCCAGGGGCTGTCTTTAACCACTGCACCAGGGGTATAGACAGTGGATTCTGTGATCACAGGCCTGAAATTTTGATTTCCATTCTTCTCCCACTCCCTTATTATATGAGTTTCTGATACTTGAATTATTGAAAACAATAATGTTAAAACACAAACACAGAAGAAATTCTTTCAATATTATCCTAAACCCGTATGAGATAGTTTTGCTTTAGGGTATAGAAGAAGAGCTTATAAAACAAATATTCATGAATTTATCACTATTAAAGTTATTAAAACATACATAAAGGAAAACATGAAGAAATGATTTGAGTATTTCACTAGATATTTATAATTAAATATAACATAGAAATTGATACTTAAAAGAAGGTGACAAATACGGTTTATCCACTTCTGAAAGGTTAGAAATATTAAACCTACTATCCATTTCTTAAAGATATGAAATAAACATATTCACAAGGTGGTCCTTAAAGAGGTCCTAAGAGTAGAGCTTTTGGGTCATTAACAAGCACATTAGGGATAGTCATAAAAAACCACACTGAATTTATAAAAGCAGGCCATATGCAGGATGCATTTCCCACCAAACTTGTCTCTACCCACAAGGAAACATCATTTATGGAACACTGTTTTATTTGATCACTTTCTGTATTTCGAACTTAGTTGGAAAATTATTGCTGAAATGATAGATTCTTTATTCCCTTGATTTGTTGTATTTCAAAAAGGACTCACTACTTCATTCTTCAGTGTGATTTCTATTATAAACTTGGAGTGAAGTATATTCGTTTACATCTCTTTTTTTTTTTGTTCCTATTTTCTTCTTTTTTTGTCTTTATTTTTAAATTGAAGAATAGTTGATTTACAATGTTGTGTTAGTTTCAGGTGTTTCAGGTGTACGACAAAGTGATTTATTTATTCACGTATATATTAATTTAATCTTTTTCGGGTTCTTTTCCATTCTAAGTTATTATAAGATATGCAGTATAGTTCCCTGTGCTATACAGGGACTACTGTATAGCACATGGAACTATATTCCTGTTACATATATTGGTTACTTATTTTATATATAGTAGTGTGTAACTGTTCATCCCAAACTCCTAATTTATCCTTCCCCCACCTTCCCCTTTGGTAACCATTGTTTGTCTTCTATGTCTATGAGTCTCTTTCTGTTTTGTTTACATCTCACTTTGATATGCACTATTTTTTTTTTTTTTTTTTTTTTTTTTTTTATGCGTTACGCGGGCCTCTCACTGTTGTGGCCTCTCCCGTTGCGGAGGACAGGCTCCGGACGCGCAGGCTCAGCGGCCATGGCTCACGGGCCCAGCCGCTCCGCGGCATGTGGGATCTTCCCAGACCGGGGCACGAACCCGTGTCCCCTGCATCGGCAGGCGGACTCTCAACCACTGCGCCACCAGGGAAGCCCCTGATATGCACTATTTTAACATAAATTTGGTTCACTCTTAACTTTTGAGAGTTATTAGGGATATACACTTTTAAGGAATATATTTCCTCCATAAAACTACCTCTATCTATATTCTGTTTATGACCTTTGGTCTGAAGAATCAGAATGTTGAAATGGGGTGTGTGTGTGTGTGGGTGTATGTGTCTGAATGAAAAAATTGATTGGCACACAGAGACTTTACTCTGAGTTGGTTAGTGAATACTGTGAGGTGTGTAATGATGTTACAGTTATTGATACTCTGACATACTTGTCTGCTCAGAAATACTTCCCGATTCTCCCAGAAACATAACCCAGGCACTTTTAGGCTGAGAAGCATAGGCTCCATGACTTAGAATCCTTACCTTTACCATCCAGGCATGTTCCTAATCATGCCCCTTAGAGCTGGTTTTATTTATTTATTTTTTATTTTTGGCCGCGTTGGGTCTTCGTTGCTGCATGTGGGCTTTCTCTAGCTGCGGCCAGCAGGGGCTACTCTTTGTTGCGGTGCGCGGGCTTCTCATTGAAGTGGTTTCTCTTTGTTGCGGAGCTTGGGCTCTAGGCGCGTGGGCTTCCGGGCTCCGTAGTTGTGGCTCTCGAGCTCTAGAGCGTAGGCTCAGTAGTTGTGGCGTGTGGGCTTAGTTGCTCTGCGGCATGTGGGATCTTCCTGGACCAGGGCTCGAACCTGTGTCCCCTGTATTGGCAGGGGGATTCTTAACCACTGTGCCACCAGGGAAGTCCTTGGAGCTGGCTTTAGATTGTCAACTTTATTTGTTCAAATTACAGTCCTTAAACTGCCTCTGATTTATTCTGACTTTACCCATATTGTTCTTTTTCTCCCTTTTTGAACTAATGGGAGGTAAATGAAGAAATAAAAGATGAATTACTTTATATTTCATCTTTTGTTTCTCCACAGAGTGTCACTCTTCTCCAGAAATTTATTCAACTCCATATTTCTCCAGTACAGGAAATAGTTTTAAAAGCAAATGGAATCTAAGAGTTTAATGTTCATTGTTTTTAGTCTTAGCAAAACAATAATTTATTAATTTTAATGTTATTAAATAGCAGTGTTGTAATTTTGCAGTTCTCAAAAGAAATTCTTAGTCATTTAATCACAGTGATAGAAGTAATGAAATTATATTACAGAAAATTGGCAAAATAAAATCACCCATAATCCTGTCACCTTAATTCAACCTTTATTATCTTTTTACTCTATTTCTTTCTAGTGTGGCTTCCTGTGTTGATTTTTGCATAGCTTTAATCAGAGTGCAATAACATTTTATATCCTGGTTTTTCACTTAACATAAAATAATTTTATATTGCTGTGTATTCTAAATAACCAACATTTTGAATGCGCACAAAGTGTGTTCTTGTTAATACAACATAATCACCCTCCAGGACTGAACATTTAGATTCTTTTCTTTTTTTTTTTTTCCCCATCGTAGACAGTGAGGCTACAAGCAGTTTTATAAATGTAACTTCTTTTCACACTTAATTATGTGGATTATCTCCTTATGATTGGTTTTCAGATGTGGATAAAAGAGGATGAACATTTTTATGCTTTTTGAATCATGTTACCAAATTATTTCCAAAAGGATTATAGCAATTTGCACTAGCAATCTACAAGTGTTTTACAATACTTTTTGCCAATGTTAGATATTCTTTTTCTCTGTCTCTCTCTCTCTCTATATATATGTGTGTGTGTATATATATATATATATATATATATATATATATTTACTTATGTACTATTAAAAAGTGGTACTTTGTTGTTCTTTTATCTTATATTTCTTTTATTACTGGAGAGTATTATAATTTCTCCATATATTTGCTTACTAGATTTGAGTTATTTGTTTATATCCTTTGTTTATTTATTTCTTTTATGCTTACTTTTCCGTTAGCAGTTTTAGGAGTTACACTTTTAAGAATGATATTAACTCTTTTTGTTTACTGAAAAAAATTTTGTTTGCTTGTCTTATTCTTTAATCAAAATTTTATATTCTATTATAAACTTATCTTTATAATAGAATATACATGATAGAAGAATGAACACATAAAGCTTTCTTTTTAGCATATAATTTCTTTTGAAACTGGATTTATTTTGTGATGGCCCAAATGATACTATGGTATTCCTCACCATATGTATATTTGGTAGCCAAGAATACTTTAGGTAATACAGATACCTGACAATTTTCTAATTTTATAGGAAAAGAGGAGCTAAGGTTGTATCCAAGAGAGTTGATGATTTCAAAGAAAAATTTCAACATAAACTTGGAAGAATTTTAGATCCGTAAGTTCATGATTAACTTAGAATTGAAAATGTTTTTGGATCAAATTTACAAACTACTCTTGTGGTAAATTTTGGTTTGTGTTTTATTAGGTTCTATCAATTAAATAAGGATCATCCTTTTGTGTTAATCAGGGAACTCTTATTAGCCTCTATAGCGCTTGGGGTTCCAGGAAAGTACTGAGTCTCCAAAATGGACAGGGCCTTTGGAGAACAGGGTGGAAGAATTTTGTGTAAAGCTTTATTTCTGAGATCTCAGAAATTTAACTTATTGCATTATATTTTCCTCTCTCTTCCCTGTCCCCGCCCCCCCCCATGTATATATATGTACTTCCATAATTCTGCTTTGAGTATGTTCTGTTTTTTCTTTTTCAGTCTGGACTTTTTCACTGAAAGCCAGTGAAAGCATTCAGCCATTGCTAATGCGAGTGGGAGATTAGGGAAAAGATCTGTTGGAGAACTTCTGTTTGATTCTCATAGTTTGGTTATAGGAGAAAATATAGGCGATTAAAAACATATGGCAAACATATTTTAAATTCCAGGGATGCCATGTGGTGGGAATTTTCACTAAAATATTTGTTTTCTTTAATAGCATTGCAGAAACAATGAATGTTCCCCCAGACCACACATTTGGGGCTTGTCTCCGTCCTGAGGAGTATGGTAAATATACAAACTTTCTTCTTAAAAAACAAACAACAAAATCCCCCCCACCCCCCAAATCATGCAGTTAAGTTCACCATCTCCTTCTCTCATAGCTTCTAATTTTAATGGCTTAAAATATTACATTAACATTAAAGAGAACAATTTGTAGCACAAGAAAGAAACAAAATTTTCATATTATATTTGAAATAGGAACAGTTTAAAGCCCTTGTAATGAATTCCTTAAGTGTATTTAAGGCTCAGAATTTTATTTAGAAAATAAATAAGGCCTGTATTAAACAAGCCAAAGTGAAGTGAGGCAGCTTTTTAATGAATTCCAAGATTGTACTAGGCCCTTGTTACTCAAAATGTGGTTGCAGACGGGCGGTGTTGGTGGTCCCTGCAAGGTTCTTAGAAATGCAGAATCTCAGGCTCCACCCCAGACCTACTGAATCAGGAACTGCGACATACCCAGATGAACTGTAGGGACATTCAAGTTCCAGAAAGCACTATACTCTACAACCACATACTTAAGAACCACTCTGCCCACCAGCCAATCAATTAATCAACCTACAAAGTGGCAGAAGAAAATTCCCAGGATTTTGTTTTTAGTGCTAAGGGATCTAAACAGCAGACTTCCAAAGGGAAAACTCTGCCAAAGCTTATCAGGATTGGGCTGTATTTTACTGGTTTTCAAAATACAGTCTGCAGTCTACCTGCATTAAAATCACCCAGAGAATTTATTAAATATACAGGTTCCTGGGACCCATGCTCATATATTCTCATGTATGCTAAACTTTAAGAACTGCTACTAAAAATGTGTTAAAGTCCACTCACTGACAAATAAAATACATATTTACTGAGCTTCTGCAACATGGTGTTTCAGACCACCATGAATCACCATATTAGGAGATTATATTTTGGTTCTGTTTTTAGATCAACTGTTACATGTTTAATGGATGCCTGCCCATCTTAGAGGCTCTTCATACCTCTAGAAGTGGGTAAGGGATGATTTAGGAAATCCATCAGTTAGCCTGAAATACAAGTAGATAATCGTGCTCAGCTGCCTACTTGAGGGCAGGTTCATGCTGGTTGGCGCCCCATCTTGCTGTCTGTTGGATTCTTGGGGTCTAGCGCACAGTACATTATTTTCCCCGGTATCCATAGCATGAATCGATGTATCTAACACATAGTTTATCATGTTGACAATTAGGCAACATTGACAAATTTCCTAATAGTTGAGCTACATTACCCTTAAAAGTTGAATGATAAGATAGAGCTATAAAGTGAAAAGGAAGGACACTGACATTAATAGTTTAAAAAATGTGTCAGTATTGGCCTTGGCACCGTACAGCGTAACTGTGTAAGGGGACTGTCAGCCCTCTCTAGACTTTTCCTGGAGCTCATGGATGGACACAGATTAACCCCAGTGGCCTTTTGTGACTACTGTTGGGGTTAACTAGCAGCATCTATTCCGTGGAAAGCTTCAGGGTCTGCCTGCTTCCGAGAACGTATTGGTTTCTTTACTGGGCCTGGATTGCTCCCTTACCCTTACTTAGGGAAAGAAAGGCAACTGCACAAAGAATGCCTCATCCCTCAGGCCTGGGGTTGTTGGTTATGTTACGATGCTTCCAGGAAGAGTGCAAGGGCTGTGTCCAGCTCCCAGAATGCACCAGGACAGAGGCAATGTGGAGGAGAATCCGGCTCCCAGAATGCACCAGGGCAGAGGCGATGTGGAGGAGAATCCGGCTCCCAGAATGCACCAGGGCAGATGTGATGTGGAGGAGAATCCGGCTCCCAGAATGCACCAGGGCAGAGGCGATGTGGAGGAAAATCATAGGCAGTAGTGCATCATGAGAATTGGTAGCAGGCAGGGTGCAACTGAGGAGCAGGCGTGGCTTTTCTGATGTCCCTGGCGTGGTAGCAAGGTCATGGGTCTCTCTCTTAGGGCCACAGCTTGTACTCCTGATTTCAGCTCTTCAGAGGTGGCTCTTGAGTAGTTGTCAGTGATTTGACATGAGCTTCATAAATATTCTCTCAGGGCCAGGCCAGAAGAGGGTATCAGCGTACCTCTCATCCACTAGGTAGTCATACCTGGTAGGGTTGTGGTGGGAAAACCAGGTAGAGTTGGAGATACAACCATTCGAATGGTTATTTTTGGATGTTAATGGAGAGTGAAGGCCTCTGAAGATAAAAAAAAAACTCAACCAAGAGCCATCTTGTGGAAGAGCCGGAGTGGGGGGAGGTCCTTATACAGAGCAGCCCCCCAGAGGGTTGACATCAGGGGAAGAAATGTGGAAGAGGAAAGGAAGCCACACTTATGTGTCAAAAATCACCCCTAATCACTTTGATTTCCTCTCGCAGAGCCATACTTGGGTTTTGCCTACGTTAGGATGGTCTGATAATAGCTGACCCCGTTTCAGATGATCTTGTTCTGAGGCACTTGGCCAGTTCCTGGAACTAGCACTGGTTGTGGGCTTTTCACCCATACTTAGGGTCTACCCTTAGAAAGAAGGCTTTTGTCAGAATATGCAGGATTAACTCCTGATTTTATAATAAACTTAGAGGTGCTATGAGCACCTATTAAAAAAGACCCTTGACAGAGCCTAATAATATAGGGCCTTGTACAAAGTAGGTGTGAATATTAGTTGCCTTGAACTGCAACCAGTGTTGCAATTTATTTTTTTTTCAATTTTTAAAAATTGAAGTACAGTTGATTTACAATGTGTTAATTTCTGCGGTACAGCAAAGTTATACATACATATCCATTAAAAAATTATTCTCCTTTATGGTTTATCATAGGCTGTTGAATATACTGCCCTGTGCTATATAGTAGGACTTTGTTGTTTATCCATTCTATATATAACAGCTTGCATCTGCTAACCCCAAACTCCCAATCCTTCCCTCCCCCAACCCCTTACCCCCTTGTCAACCACCAGTCTGTTCTCTATGTTTGTGATTCTGTTTCTGTTTCATAGATAGGTTCATTTGTGTCCCATTTGAAATTCCACATATAAGTGATATCATATGGGATTTGTCTTTCTCCTTCTGACATACTTCACTTAGTATGATCCTCTGTAGCTGCATCCATCAATGTTGAAATTTAAATTAACCTACCCAGGATATCACAGCCAACTGTCAGCATGACCCTGTCGCAAGAAAGCAGGAAGGGAGGGGTACAGGCCAGGGGAAAAAGAACAGAGGCAGAAGGTTTCTTCTGGTGACATCCACCAAGCCGTCACATCTGAAGCAACATGGTCAACTCTGGTCTGATCTGTGTCACCATTAATATCCAAGCAATGGGGTTTAGAGGTAGTGTGTTTGTACTTTCTTTGTGTCATAATTCAGGAAAGTTCCTTTAAGTCATGAAAGAAAAGTAGAAGCAAGGGCTGGGTCTGGCAATGGCAGCAGGTGGATTGGAGGGGTTATTACTCGGGGTTGTGGGTCAGGACTCACTTAATGGACTGTGAATGGAGGTCTTCTGTGCTGGTAATAGTGTAGGGGAAGCAGCACAGAAATGGGGACTTGGTGTGCAGACTGAAGGCAGACTGGAAACTCACATTAGGAAGGAGTAGGGAACTTGTGTCCAGTTTTTACAAGGTTTCCTAGATGTTTAGTCAACCTTGAGGCACACAGAGTGACCCCCATGTGGAATCAGCCCCAGCTTTCAGATCCTCAGCCTTGTAGACAAATGTCTGCTAACAGGGTGTCAGGCAAGGACTTTGTTGTCTTAGGAAAGGATATGACAGCTGAGGGGGCTCATGATTCCCCCATAAAATTCATTTTTTCAGATTTTTTTCATTGAGCAAAGAAGTCGCATAAAGCAGAAGTATTCATTTTTATCAATTTGTACTTTTTTTTTTTTTTTTTTGTGGTACGCAGGGCTCTCACTGTTGTGGTCTCTCCCGTTGCGGAGCACAGGCTCCGGACGCGCAGGCCCAGCGGCCATGGCTCACGGGCCCAGCCGCACCGCGGCATGTGGGATCTTCCCGGACTGGGGCACGAACCCGTGTCCCGCGCATCGGCAGGCGGACTCTCAACCACTGCGCCACCAGGGAAGCCCCTGTACTTTTTTTTTATAAAAAGAATTTTCTGTCATGATGCATAATAGTATTGGAGTTAGGTTTTTTCATTCACAGAAGCTGCTAGATCTCTCTCTGTTTTAGTTAGTGTGGGAATAATTGTGACAGGCTTTAAATTCAGATAAAAGACTTTTTTTCCCCCTCTCTTCAATAGGAGCTGGTGATCTCATCCACAGAAGACTTCCGGGAGAATATCTCCGAGGCAAGGACAGACAGAGAGCCCTGGTTGCAGCAGTGCGACATCACTTAAAGAAAGTTAACTACCAAAACTTTGACACTTTGCTGGCAGCCTTCAGACACTATGACAAGGCCAGTAGTAAAGTGAAGCTTTTTTGGTCTATGCATGGGCTTACAGGTCCTAGCAGGCTGGTGTAGATCAGGATCAAGTCCAGTCCACCACCTGTTTTTGTAAATAGTTTTACATGCCTATATTTTAAAAAAATTGGGGTGCATGTATCTCTTTGAATTAGAGTTTTCTTTGGATATATGCTCAGGAGTGGGATTGCTGGGTCGTATGCATGCCCATTTGTTTTAAGTATTGTCCACAGCTGCTTTTGCAACTACACATGCAGAGACTGAATGGCTTGCAAAACCTATGATACCTACTTTTTGCCCCTTGACAGAAAATGTTTGCTGGAGTAGACCTGCGTTGTCAAAATGTGGTTCTTTCACCATCATCAGTATCACTTGGGAACATGCTAGAGATGCATGTCCTAAGGCCCACCCCAGACCTCCTGAATTAGGAACTTGGGGTTGGGGTCTAGCAATTGTGTTTTAACAAGCTTTTCAGTGATTCTGATGCAGGTTGAGGTTTGAGAACCACTGTTGCAGATCATTAAACTGGAGTGTGCTGGGAGCCTGGGGGATGGACAGTCTCTGCCTCATTCTGAATGTGTACACACGGTACTGTCAGTCTGGTCCAAGTCAAGCTTAGAACGCTCTCCCCTGGGCACCAGGTGTGGTTTCAGTTTTGAGAGTAAGATCACTCAGTTTTCAAGCTCCTCTAAATTTTATTCTTTGATCAAGTCAGATCAACCCAGGGCTGCATAATTACCTGACATCATTTTAGGCCATTACAGGATTTACCAAGCTGCACAGTGCCTTAGGCTTGCACTAAGGAACGCTACTACACAAAAAGTTTGTGAAACGTGGCACATTTTTTATTAGTACGCCCACGCGGCTGTTATTTATTTTTGTCATACGCATCCTCTTTATAAGGAAACCCAGTCTTTCTAAAGCACATAACTGTGCATTGTCTAAGTATCTGGTTTGTTTTTGCTTCATGTACAGCATGGCTTTGGACCAATAGTGCATACCTTTTTGACTTGGCTGCCAGGAAGCTTAGAGCCAATACAGAGAAACACATCTAGTTTGTGAATGTGATCTTATAGTATACATTTGTGCACTCTTTTTATTTCAGGTTTCATCTTATTTTAGTCCAACTTTATTTTCTCTTTGCCCTGACTTCCTCACTGTTTTTGGCTCTCATTGTACTTCTTTTTCTAGGCAGCCTCAAACCGTTTTAGAATAAGTCTAACATAAACAAATAAAAGCTCATAAATAAACCCGTGATGATGTAGTGCATCATAATCTTGATAGGAGAAGAAAAGAAAGAGCAGAATAATTTTAGTTTATCTCAAAAGGAAAAAAGGATAATATTCTTATCTCCATTCCAATGTTGAGTACAGTTTGAGAAAAGTGACACCTCACAATATTTATCCTATGAAAAAATCTTGATCACTCATTGGCTAATTCATTTTAAGCCCATGCGTTTTATCTGATTTTAGATTAGGGGCCTGTGTACCTGTGATGTACTGGTGAATAAAAAGTGGGTTAAATATCTCAGTTAAGTTTGTACTAATTATGTCGGGACAAACACCAATCAGTCATCAATGACATTTCTCACAAAGTTGTGTTTAAAGAAAATGTAAGTATTCAACTGTTTCTCTGGTTTTTAGTAGAGACCGATTGCTATTTACAGGTAATTTAAAAATTATTCTTCAGAATTAAATTACTTAAGAAAAACACTCACCGTTGTGGCCTCTCCCGTTGCGGAGCACAGGCTCCAGACGCGCAGGCTCAGCGGCCACGGCTCACGGGCCCAGCCGCTCCGCGGTATGTGGGATCCTCCCGGACCGGGGCACGAACCCGTGTCCCCTGCATTGGCAGGCGGACTCTCAACCACTGCGCCACCAGGGAAGCCCCTAAATAGTTAACTTTTAATATGTACAATGTAGTGCTCAGTGCCCTTGAGGAGCTTTTTTTTCCTGAGTGGGTAATAAGATGTGGGTCTTCCTAGTACAGCTGTAGGATTGTTTTTGATGATTAGAATCTTATACTGTTGAATGCCCAGATTTAATTTAATTGAAAAGCAAAACAAAACAGAACAAATAAACGGTGATTTCCTAACTGACTCTTCTTGGCTTAGAGGATTAATTCTGTTATTTGTTGAACACTGACAGCGCATCAAACATTATCCCAGATAATGTGCAGGCTTTTAACTCAGGGAACTTAAAATCTAAAGGGGGGGGCGGGAAATAAAGACTCATCATGTCCAAGAATGGTCACAGCAGAGTCTCAAATTTTCAAAATAGGTATATATAATTCCAGCTCCTTTTATTCTGCCTATTATCCAGGAAGTAGTTGAGATGGGATGATTCCTTTTGGGGGACAGTTGCATTCATTGACAAAACTGGTTTACTAAGACGTGTGAGCAAGGCTGTTCCAAAGCTCAGTAATATCAGACTGCTGTGGATGGTTGGGGGCAGAAAAGGTTCATTGAATACCTTGACTAATAGCTCATTGTTGAGTAGCCTTTGTGCTATAAGTCACACCACTGTCAGACCGAAAGTGGTCCAGAAAGCAAAGCATGTGACTCAGATGAATTGCACGGGCCACACTTTTGTGTCTGGAGCTGGCTCATTGGACTGAAATAGCGATTCTCTAACTTGAAAATGTGTCAACAGAGAGATGTACCATCAATAGCTCTGAGTGGGGACAAAGGTTCGTGTAGTCAGTATGCCAGGAGCATGGGGAAATGCCTTGTGTGTGATGTGTCCTCCCTCACCATAAGACAAATGGGTCAGCTTGTGGCAGGAGTCACAAGTTAGGCATGTGGTGGTAGCCTCTGCCTCAGAAACGTCGACTGCTTTTTTGGCACTTTGTCTAATGGTGCGTGTATTGTCGTGTCTGCTACAAGGATGGATCCAGGCAGTGACTGTGCAACCTGGGTGGTGCAGGCTCAATCCAAAGCTTGATTCCTGTCATCCACATCAGAGGATGGACCCTTATCCTGGGCATCTATGTGAATTACCTGGATGGTTCACTCAGCAGCCGTGATTTGTTTCCATAGTTTTCTTTCTTTTTTTTTTTATTGGAGTACAGTTGATTTATAATATGTTAGTTTCAGGTGTACAGCAAAGTGAGTCAGTTATACATATACATATATCCACACTTTTTGTTTTAGATTCTTTCCCCATGTAGGTCATTACAGAGTATTGAGTAGAGTTCCCTGTGCTATACAGCAGGTTCTTATTAGTTATCTATTTTATACATAGTACTGTGTATATGTCAATCCCAATCTCCCAATTTATCCTTCCCCCCCATTCCCTGGTAACCATAAGTTTGTTTTCTACATTCGTGATGCTATTTCTGTTTTGTAAATAAGTTCATTTGTACCTTCTTCTTTTTCAGATCCACATATAAGTGATATCATATGAAATTTGTCTTTCTGTGTCTGATTTATGTCACTCAGTATGACAATCTCTAGGTCCATCCATGTTGCTGCAAATGGCACTATTTTGTTCGTTTTTATTCCATTGTATATATGTACCACATCTTCTTTATCCATTCCTCTGTTGGTCCATAGTTTTCTGTCTCAAAAAGAGGTGTCTTTAATCTTCCAATCTGTAGTGGTCTTTTAAAAAATTTTTTTAATTAAAAAATTTTAAATTTTCTATATTTTTGGCCATGCCAGGCGGCATGTGGGGTCTTAGTTCCCCAACCAGGGATCGAACCCATGCCCCCTGCATTGGAAGCATGGAGTCCTAACCACCGGACTACCAGGGAAGTCCCCAGTCTGTAGTTTTCCAAGTGGCAACCAAGCACGCAGGCCATTGGCAACAGTCCAAGAGTCAGTAAAAATATAACAGATTCATCAATGGCAGGATTGGCCGGAGCTGTGAGAATAACCTTGAGTTCTGCCCACTGAGTAGAGTGACTATGCCCTTTTTCGGTCCTTAGCTCTTACTGAGGTTGAAAGCCACAGCAGACCAGTGAAGACCATTGGGTTTCAGGTTAGTGAACCAGGCCCAGCGGCTCTATGTGGTGAAATCATTATTCATAGAGACTTGCAGCTCAAAGGGGTCATGAGGGTTGAGGGGCCCCAAAGGTACTAGCATTCTCTCCATGTGGCTTCTCTTGATCGTAAGTGCGTGAACATTCATAAGACAGGTATGGAAAGCATCAATATCAATTGACACATCCAGCAGTGGAAGCCACAGAAATAATATATTGTTAACTTTCCTTCTCCACTTTGAACAAACCCTGCCCAAACGCCACCAGCTGATTCCTGACGTCTCTTCTTGCTGCACACTCGGTAGGGTGACGACTTTGGCACCCACAGCCAATGAAGCCGTAGTGGTTTCAGTCTCCACCCCCCTGAAGTTCCACAACATACTGGGACAGATACCTGTGGCCTGTGATCCCCCTTGGGGACAAGGAGATCTTGTCCCATACCTAGTCCTCCTTAGAACAGTTGAGGTTGGGGTATGGGGGGAGGGAAACGTCAAGGCTGCAGAGGCAGGAGTGGCTCTGTACCCAGTGAATAAGAAGCATTTTCTTTCATTATCGCCACCATCTTTTTCAGATTTGGGGACCCTCGATTCAACAGCCCACCACCCCACCTTTGCTTTTCAGTTAGGGCTGTGGGGCTCGTAGTTTTGGTTGACTTGGGCTGGCAGTAGAGACTTTCATAAAGCAGTCTACTTTTTTTTTTTGCGGTACACAGGCCTCTCACTGTCGTGGCCTCTCCTGTTGCAGAGCACAGGCTCCAGATGCGCAGGATCAGCGGCCATGGCTCGCGGGCCCAGCTGCTCCGCGGCATGTGGGATCTTCCCGGACTGGGGCACAAACTCGTGTCCCCTGCATCGGCAGGCGGACTCCCAACCACTGCGCCACCAGGGAAGCCCCATATAATGTATTTTAAATTCTCATTCTCTTTCAACATGAGGGTTAGGAACATTCTCCAGGCCTATGGGTCTGGCTGCAGGAATTTCTCTAGAATTCACTGGGTCAGTTTCTTGTTCTCAAGGGGATTGTCTTCACCAGCGTTGTGAATCTAACCCTGGGTCTAGGAGCTGATGGTTGGTGAGTCATTTATGTTTTCCCTTGGGAGTTTAACTATCTCGGGGAAATCTCTCTGAGAGGGCCAAACTCCCTTATAGCAGCTGGCACCCACTTTGAAAACACTGGGACCATTCCCTGTCATCTCTGATGGAACTAAGTTTGGCTTGACGGGCTGCAGGAGGCCTGAGTGGTAAGACGCCCAGCTCTGGCCATTCTTCCTTAACAAGCATTATGTGCTCCGGCCCGTCACCCTGCAAGTGAATCAGCCGGGTTCTGCCCAGAGTCTTTCTAAATTTCCCTCCTTTCACGCTCAGCGTAGGTGCTTCTGTCTTTAACTGTTGTCTGAAAGGGGTGGAAACTTCCCCTCCTCCCGCTTCCCAGATGAATCTGAGTGAATCCTGTTGTCCTCGGGAGCGTTAACATCCAGCGGCAGCTGCCTTTGAATCCACTCTCTGTGCTTGGCCTGCAGCCACTTCCCTAATTTCTTCTTTTCACCAGGCAATGGAGTGTAGGACAATCACTGCCCAGTTGACTTTTTAATTTTTTCCCACACCGTGTGGCATGTGGGATCTTAGTTCCCTGACCAGGGATTGAACCCAGGCCCTAGTGAGTGAAACTGTGGAGTCCTAACCACTGGACCACCAGGGAAGTCCCTGACTGCCTAGTTGGAACACCAACTTTGAAAGCATTGAAAATTGCAGAAAGCTGTCAAAACTACACAACATTGGTCAAATGAAATGTCAAGCATGAATCATGCTTAGGCCTTCACAACCCGAGTGTAAACAACATGATTTAATGAGAAAGATATGGGGCTTCCCTGGTGGCGTAGTGGTTGACAGTCCGCCTGCCGATTCAGGCGACACGGGTTTGTGCCCTGGTCCGGGAGGATCCCACATGCCGCGGAGCGGCTGGGCCTGTGAGCCATGGCCGCTGAGCCTGTGCGTCCGGAGCCTGTGCTCCGCAATGGGAGAGGCCAAAACAGCGAGAGGCCCGCATACCGCAAAGAAAAAAAATAAATAAAATAAAAATAAAATAATGAGAAAGATATTAAAATGAACAAAGGCTGTGAGCTACACTCCACTCCAACCAGGGTTGAAATTACCGGGCACATATCAGATGGACACGATGGGGACCAATCTCGCTTAGTATCTGACTCTCCTTATATGAAAAATAGGACCGATTGTTTGAATTTATGTGATAGAGCTCTTTCTTTTTTTCTTAAAGGAAATAACAGATGTTGCCCACTCTGCTCGTGAAGACAATACTCACGTCATCTTTTTTTGCTTCGTGTCTAACAGAAGGGAGATGGAGCCATAGATAAAGCTGAGCTTCGGGAAGCGTGTGACCAGGCCAGTGTGCACATAGATGAGAAGCTCCTGGACCAGCTATTTGAATACTGTGATGTGGATAACGACGGGCTGATTAACTACCTTGAATTTGCAAATTTTCTTAACTGGAAAGATAAAACCCCCCTTAAGGAGTATGAAGAGAGGGTCATTATTAAAGGTATTTAATTTCTGAAGTCTTGCTAAATTCTTAAATGGACTTTAGTATTTTCTTTTTCTTAGGAGTTTGACTCTTGTCAACTTTAATATTATATATTTAAAGATACACACATATACATATATTTGTTTTTATTTTTATGCATAGAATATCTGTGGAAGGTTAGGAAAGAATTTGATAACATTTATTATTTCCGGGGAGGGGACACTGGTTGCTGAGGGTCAAAGTGGCAGCAAGACTCACTTTTCAATCTATGTTTTTGTATCTTTTAAGTTTGGAACCATGTATTACTCATTCAAAAGAAAACAATTACAAGCAAAACAAATTACACAGAAGCCCAAAATATGAAAGAGAGTTCCTCAGAAAGCTGTTTGAAAACCATTTTCTTAGAGAAATTAGCTCCCCTCCCCCAGGAAAAGTCAATTGTAAAATAGAATTTGATCTGTTAAATTTTTTTTTTTTTTGCGGTACGCGGGCCTCTCACTGTTGTGGCCTCTCCCGTTGCGGAGCACAGGCTCCAGACGCGCAGGCTCAGCGGCCATGGCTCACGGGCCCAGCTGCTCCACGGCATGTGGGATCTTCCCAGACCGGGGCACGAACCCGCGTCCCCTGCATCGGCAGGCGGACTCTCAACCACGGCGCCACCAGGGAAGCCCGATCTGTTAAATTTTTAAAAGGAAAAACATAATCTTTACTATTATTCAAATATCTTCATGTTTACACATTATCTTCCTGCATCACTAACCATATATAGATATACATATATACATATGTGAGTGAGCATATGGAAAATTTTTTTTATAAGCTTGTTCTTTGTTTTTAAAATTAATTAATTAATTAAATTTATTTTTGGCTGTGTTGGGTCTTTGTTGCTGCATGCAGGCTTTCTCTAGTTGTGGTGAGCAAGGGCTACTCTTCGTAGCGGTGAACAGGCTTCTTATTGCAGTGGCTTCTCCTGTGGAGCACCGACTCTAGGTGCACAGGTTTCAGTAGTTGTGGCACACAGGCTCAGTATTTGTGGCTCGCGGCCTCCAGAGCGCAGGCTCAGTAGTTGTGGCGCACGGGCTTAGTTGCTCTGCGGCATGTGGGATCTTCCCGGACCAGGGCTCGAACCTGTGTCCCCTGCTTTGCAGGTGTATTCTTAACCACTGTGCCACCAGGGAAGTCCATGTATGGAAATATTTTAAAATAGCTAAAATCACGGGGACTGTACCATTTTTATTTGGCTAAAAAAAAACCTTAGCTCTCAAATTTCTATGGAATGAAGAGATACTTTTATGGTTTCTGTAAACTTTATTTTCAGTTCCCTTAAGCTGAGGTATTATGAATGACTAAGCCATTTCCTCACTTTTTAAAACTTAGGTTATTTCCAGATATTTAAAAAGTAATATGGGTGACGTTATAATGATTATCATCTCTCAGAAAGCTTTCTGTTTCTATCTCATTTCTTATGAATGTTATTTTTGTCCCAGAAGTAACTCTTTCATTTTGCTTTTTTAAATGATTGTACCAAATTCCAATTTTATCAGTCACGTTGGTGAGAAGGTTTTACGCCAATCTTGCTACCACTGAGTGTTATTTCAAACATTCTTGTGATTTAGTTGTTATATAATGATACCTCGTTTGCTTTAATTTTCAAGTCTTGATTCTTACAGACGATTAACTTTTGAAAGATTGTCTACATGCTTATCTCCTCTTGGAATATCTCTCCTCTAAAACGTGAAGATACTCCTGTTTTCACTTTTATTCCTGCAAAGCCCGTACCACATTTGGGGCTTTATTGACCACGGGAGCCCTTACCAGTTTCTGGGATGGCTTTTCTCTGCTGTCCACTAGGAAAGCAGGAGGAACTTCTCTACCTAATGAAGCTTTTTATAGAAAACAACTCTACCCTAGTTCTCTCAGAAATAAATAGAGGGTGACAGAGTATTTTCCTTCTTGGAACAATTCATGAAGCAAAAGCCTGCTTTCAAACCAGGTGGTTCTTCTAATTGTTCCCGGTTGCGGGGTCCTGACTTGAGCTCCATTTTCAACTGAGTTCTTGAGGTTTTCCTCTTCTTCTAAGACAGTGGCTGGTGGGTCAGTCAGAAGGGACTCGGGAATGTATTGCCAGGAATTTTCTTATATCAAGTTCCATCTTACTGTTGACGGCTGGAGAAAAGGGGGTGCTTCCTGTAAGGCAGGGGCTTTCGAGCAGTTTTCGGAGAAACTATTTTTCATACTTGGTCCAGATTTCTGCCTTTTGCGCCCACCCACTCGTGGGTGCAGGGACTGGGTCCAGAGGGTCTGGAACACTGGGCCCGACGCTTTCACTGCAGCGATTGGCAGGGGCTGAGTCGGGGGGTGCAGACTTTAGATGGGTCTGTCTTTTCTGGTTTGCCACCCCGATCGGGCACTGGGGCACTCTTCGCCTGTGTAACCGGTGCTGGGCCTTCCCCAGCACCTTGAGTTCCTCCAGCGCTCGAGAGACCACAGCGCCGCCTAGTGCTAGCTAGTGACACATGAAAAAGCTGTGTCAGGAATTTCCTCCTCAACTTCAGAACTGACTCAGCAGAGCAAATCTGCAAAAGAGAACAGAATCTTACAGGGTTTTCTCTTATACACTGATTGGAAGGGAGTTATTCATAGAATCAGTTCTTGCGCTCACAGCGAGCTCTCGTCGCTTCTCCAAATGTCACAGTGCATGGGGGCTCCCTCCCTACCGCGGCGATCAGGTTATGTGTGGAATTTACAGCTCCAAATATTTCTTCTCCTGTCCCTCCCCAGCGCACAGTCTTAGGAACAACTCTGGTAATCCTGTAGTTCAAGTCAAATATGAAAATAGGCTCTAATTTTAAAAAAGAGGAAAGAAAAAAAAGTTCTCCGTTTTCATTTGGTGTTTCAGATTTAAAAGCTTCATTCTAGCATAAAATGAGTGCAGTGGTGAGCAGAAACATTAGACCTTGTTCAGATTTCCTGGTGTATGACCTTGGACTGAACTTGTGCTTCCACAGTGGGTACAGGTGTCAGCGGAGGGTCTACACCAGCTCAGCCTCTGTTTCCACCAGCAAGAAGAGACTAAATGGGAAAACTCATTGTTACAGGGTGAGCACCAGGTAGTAACTTTGTGCTGTACTTTTATTTCCCCCTTTCTGTCTTTGCTTGAAGGTGGAAAACCAGATTGTGCAAACCCTGCTGAGGCTAATGTAGAAGAATCTGAACCAGCTCTCCTGATAAAGCCTGAAGATATTGTCTTGAAAGAGCCAGGGAGCTCAGAAAAGACTCTGCGGACACTTCTGAGGCCAAGCGATAAAGTTTCTAATCACTACAAGACCACTTCTTCGGAGATCAATGCAGTTGTAGGCGCTGTTCCTTCTACTTGTGAGTATGTCACATTATTTGCGGAGTGTTAAAAGGATCAACAAACACAGAAGGGGAGTGTCCTTTCTCTGTCCTTGCATTGTCCCCCAGTCTCTATTAGACTCTAACTTTCTCAAAGCCCAGGACCTTTCATTAAGTTCTGTATTCTAAGCACCCAGGAAGGCTCAATAAATGTAGGCTGAATTGAACTAGTGTTCATGGTGACCCAAGTAAAATGACTCTCTCTGTATCAATGAAACTGAAACCATCATAGCTCAGAACCCGGAATGTTAGACCTCGTCGTAATTCAGACTTCACCAAGTGCTAGGAGACTTTTGAACCACGTGATTCTTAGCTACAAACAGATTTGCCTTCAAATATTTGATGAGCTCTTACAGAATGGTTCCTTACATCTTTATTCCCCCTCTGTTAGTCTGCTAGGGCTATCATAACAAATACCACAAACTGAATGGCTAAACAGCAGAAATTGATCGTCTCATGACGGCTGGAAGTCCGAGGTCAAGGTGTTGCCAGGGTGGCTTCCTTCTGAGTGCTGTGAGGGAAAATCTGCTCCAGGCCCTATCCTGGATTCTGGGGGTTTGCCGGCAGGCTTTGGTGCTACTCAGCTTCTGCTGCACCAGCCTGATCTCTGCCTTCGTCTTCATCTGATGTTCTCCTGTGTGAGCATCTGTGTCCCAATGTCCCCTTTTTATAAGGACTCCAGTCATATTGGACTAAGGGTCCACCCTTCTCCCGTATAACCTCATCTTAATTAATTATTCCTGCAATGACCCTCTTTCCAAATAAGGTCACCTCCTGAGGTACTAAGGGTTAGGAATTTAACATAAAAGTCTGGGGAGGGTACAGTTCAACCCATAACTGCCCAGATCTCAATATCAAGCATGATGAATCTAGAAGACTCTTTTATATTGGTCAAGATCCCTTTTTTGGACTAAGGCCATGATTAAGGATTTACATATTTTTCTCAACTGGATTTCATAGACATGCTTTACATTCTGTTGTGATGAGAGCTTGCTACTTGCTTTGGAATAGTGTTGCCCAATAGAAATACAATTGGTGTTGTATGTATCTTTTTGTTTTAATTTATTATTTATTTTTGGCTGCGTTGGGGCTTCCTTGCTGCATGCAGCCCTTCTCTAGTTGCGGCGAGAGGGGGCTACTCTTCATTGGGGTGTGCAGGCTTCTCATTGCGGTGGCTTCTCTTGTGGAGCACAGGCTCTAGGCATGTGGGCTTCAGAAGTTGTGCCTCGCGGGCTCTAGAGCGTAGGCTCAGTTGTTGTGGTGCACGGGTTTAGTTGCTCCGCGGCATGTGGGATCTTCCCGGACCAGGGCTCGAACCCGTGTCCCTTGCATTGGCAGGTGGATTCTTAACCACCGTGCCACCAGGGAAGTCCTGGTGTCATATATATTTAAAAAATTTTAGTAGCCACATTAAGAAGAAGAAACAGGTGAAATTAACTTTAATAGTATATTGGGAATTCCCTGGCAGTCCAGTGGTTAGGGCTTGGTGCTTTCACTGCCGAGGCCCAGGTTCAATCCCTGGTCAGGGAACTAAGTTCCTGAATGCTGCGTGGCACAGACAAAATTAAAAAAAAATTTTTTTAAATAGTATATATATATTTTATATACAATATGTATCTCCAAAGTACCATCATCTCAACAAGGAATCAATATAAAATGATTAAATGTCTCACATTCTTGTTTTGGGTACTACATCTTTGAAATTGTGTATTTTACACTCAGAGCACAGCTCAGTTTGGACCAGCCACATTTCCAGTGCTCAGTAGGCACATGGTTGGTGGCGGCTGTATTTAGAATGTCTGTTTTCCTCCCCCATCCATGTCCTAGGTTATCCCATCTACGGTGTTCCAACCATTCGGTCCGATATTCCCGCCCCCCAAATTCGCCGTATCAGTGACAGAACCAATTATGGTGAAGAGGGAAATGCCTATTCATTGCTGTATCCTACCATCTTTGGCCAGAAAGGATTGTTTGAAAGAGACTTCTTCAAGACCAGATCCAAAAAAGAGGTACAACATGTGATTTCAAAAGGGTTGAAAGAAAGGCCAACGACACACAAAGGTGGAAATGTTTATTTGCTTGAGTGTTTATATTACAAAAGTCATCAGGAGCACCCCGTTCCCCCCCCCCTTAGGATTCTTGAGGATAATGTTCAATTTGGCTGTGATATTTGGTATAATTCTTGAAGTAGAGTTTACTCTAATAAGAAGCATTACACTCACATCATATATTCACTATGACCCATGTATAAAAAGAAAACTGTTTTCCTAAGATATTCAACACTATTCTTCGTTGAGTAAAAGCAAAGAGGCTCAATCCCTTCCTTGTGTAAGTACCCTTGTAGTCTTGGGTCTCCATAACCAAAGAGTAAGTGTGAGGAGGGCCACTCTGCCATCCTTACGAGCTGCTATCTCAGATTATCTACAACAAGCACTGATTTAAAATGTTCTGTCCTGTTGCCACGTGTCAGCCCATGTATCTTGTTTTTTCTCTTGGTAAACATGGTCTTCATGGCCCAGGTGATTTTCTTCCTAGGTTTGTTATAAAGCAGGTGCAACTGGCTAGGCCAGAATAGCCATTGGGTTTCTGAGGGCCGAGGAGTAACGGCAGGTCTTGGTCAGAGCAGCCTGTCTAGATCTGTGCTGTGTGGAAAGCAGGCTGTGATCAAGGGAGCAATTGCTTCTTCGAGCTTTCAAATCCAGAGCTAGAAATGATGTGAACAGACGTGTGATGCTTTCTGGGACTTCACATGCAGAGTTGATGGCTTGCAAACTTGCAAACTTAGTAACAGATTCATTCCAATGATTCATTCCCACTGAGGTGGGGGGAGAAGAGGGGAGAAACTCAGAGGAAGATGCCTCCTGGCTGGTCCCAAAGAAGGAACCCAGGATCCACCACAGAGGGTTAGAGAAGAGACCTTCGCAGACTGTATTTTCTCTTCCCTCAGTCACTCTAAAGGGCCTATGAAATAGGGCTTTAGGGCCACCAAAAGAAACAAAAATCTCCTGCTTGTTTCCTGATGCCTAAAATTCTTTTAACTAGGAAGTCATCCTTTATCTCACAATTCTAGGTAGGAAGTAAGAACCCAGAGGCCTGCACATATACTATTCCAACTAAATGACATTCTAGAAAAGGCAAAACAATGGAGAAAGTAGAAAGACCGATGGTTGCCAGAGGGTTGGAGAGAAAAAGGGACAGATGAATAGGTGTAGCACAGAGGATCTTTAGGGCAGTGAAACTATTTTGTATGATACCATAATGGTGGATATTATACATTTGTCAAAACCCATAGATTATGCAACGCAGAGCGTGAACCCTCATGTGAACTATGGACTTTGGTTAACAATAATGTAGCAATATTGGCTCATCAACTGTAACAAATATACCGCACTCATGCAAGATGTTACTAACAGGGGAAAAGAGGGGGCAAGTGATAGAGCATATGGGAACTCTAGATAATTTCTGCTCGATTTTTCTAGAAACCTAAAACTGCTCTAAAAAATAAAGTCTATTAAAAAAAAAAAAAAAGAACCCAGAGACCTGCTTGGAGTAATAACGTCACCTTGAGAATAGATGGGTTTCCGTAAAAGTGTTAGCTAATCAATACACAAGGATGGAAAACTGAATGAGGGTAGGAATGCCTCCCAAAGTGTTGGGAAGGAAGCAGGGGAGAAGGGCTGGGATGCCCAAGAACACACCTCAGGGCTTCACTCTGCAGGGACATATTTTTTTTTGGGTGCACCACATGGCATGTGGGATCTTAGTTCCCTGACCAGGGATCGAACCGTAGCCCCCTACAGTGGAAGCGTGGAGTCTTAACCACTGGACCGTCAGGGAAGTCCCTGCAGGGACTTTCTTTACCTGTCACTGGGTGGAGGAAAATAGCAACTATGCACGGGTGCCTTGAGGTGCTTCTGCTGGGTAACTGCTGCTGCTGACAGCACTGCTCTCCTGAATTTCAAGTGTATTTGATTATATTGTTAATTTCCCACAAGGCACATCATATCTAGGGGACCTTTTAATTGTTAAGATTTAGTTTAATAGAGGTATTCTGAAGGTCTTCTATTTCTTTGGCTTTCCTATTCACTGTCTAACCTTTCTTTCCATTTCCCTCTTTGCTTCCCTCCTGTATGCTTCATAGTAAATGTCTTTCCTCTTTTAAATTTAGTTTCTTTTTTTTTTCCTCAAATCTTTTCTTCCCTCTACTCATTCTAATATTTCTTCCCACTACTGGTTCTTATCTTTCCTTTCTTATATTTTCCCTGGGACATATAAAGCATGTTTCCCCCCTCCCTTTATCTCTTTTACTAATTATCACTGCAGAGAGATGATTAATAACGAAAGTTTGCTGGTTTTCAATATGCTCAGATTTTAGTCTGCTCACTCGCTCGTGCGTGCACTATCTCTGCAACATTTGCACACCCCCAGCTATAATTAAAGTTTACAACAGGCCAGTTAGAGACACTCCATAAATGTTCTTTATCTTTTGGCCACGTGGCTCGTGGGATCTTAGTTGCCCGACCAGGGATCGAACGTGTGCCCCCTGCAGTGGAAGCGCACTGGACCGCCAGGGAAGTCCCATAGATATTCTTATTTTAAAGAAGAGAAACTAATATGCAAGGGGTCTAGATAACATACATAAGAGGTGACTGGGACGGAAATCAAATCCAGCAAGTCTTCTATCTTTAACTCTTTTACCCTTTCTGCTTGAATTTGGCCACTTCCCTTTAAAATAAACAGAAACACTTGGAGTTGAAAGTAATTTTATATATTGGCTAATAGAGTTGAACACGCTATAGTCACTCATATTAGCAAAATGATTCCTGAGCTGAAAGTCCTGGAATTTTAATATTGGCTTATTATACGTAATAAGTCCTCCTCCCCCACCACACACACACATCCTCACATCTTTTTTGGGGATAAATGTCCATAGTCTTAGATATTATAAAGACGTTTTTAAAAATACAAACTGAAAAACACATAAATATTAGCCTGACTTTGAAAGGTTTTTTTTTTCCCCCTAGATTGCAGAGATATTATGTAAAATTGGTGTCAAGCTTTCCGAGGATGAATTTGAAAATGTATGGAATCTTGCATCAAAAAAACACCACAGAGGAGAAGTTTGTGTTGAGACTATCAGAAATGTTCTGAATGAGTTACAGTACGCAGACTGGACCAAGTGCAAAACAGCCATGTGATCTTTGTGGTGTTCATTCATTTACACCAAAGAACTGTTACATCTGTGTTCACCTAAACTGTTCAGTCCATTCTGGTTTTAGATATTATAATTCAGCAATCACAGTGGTAGGGCTTATATGCCTGGTTGCGTTGCTAATAAATTAGATCTTGGACTTTAAACTTTATTTTCTTGTTTCCAATAAAGCACCAAAGAATTTGCCGAGCACTTGGAGTTAACCTTTAAGCTCACCAAAGGCATAGCCCAGAATGATGCTGGAAGTTTGTCATGTTTAGTATGCTTAAGAATGCTATGCATTTGAGTGGGTGGCCTGATATTCAAAGTCTGGTTTGTGATACCAGGGTCACAAAATTTTGACTTCAACATTTTGTTATTTTTCTCTTTAGGTGTCACTGTGACACAACTGAAGCTTAATGGGCTTTTAAGTCTCTGTCAGCATCTGGGGAAAACAGAATTAATTACAAGGAGCAGAATTTTGGGAATAAAAACTTGAGTTCCAACAACGACACGATGTCTGGTGGCTTTTCACATCTTTTTATGGCCAGAAAAGTATATTGACCTTGGAGTACCTGTAGAGGACACAGCTGACCACACTGTTAGATGTAGCTTTAGAGAGTTATTGTTGCAAATTGTGCTGAATCATTCCCTCCCTCCTGCCTCGGCTCTTTCTTTTGTTTTGTTTTGCGGTACGCGGGCCTCTCACTGCTGTGGCCTCTCCCGTTGTGGAGCACAGGGTCTGGACGCGCAGGCTTAGCGGCCATGGCTCACGGGCCCAGCCGCTCCGCGGCATGTGGGATCTTCCCGGACCGGGGCACGAACCCATGTCCCCTGCATCGGCAGGCGGACTCAACCACTGCGCCACCAGGGAAGCCCTTGCCTCGCTTCTTTGATATACAAATGTGATGCCGGGGCGGGATGAGATCCAGATGGTGATGGGGAAGTGGGAGCCCAGTCCAGCGTGTTCTTTCTGTGCATCAGGAGAGCCCCAGGGTGGGTTGAATCCATGACTGAAGCTTTCTCAGCAATATCACTTGATGAATTGAATGATCAATAGCATGTATTCTACCCGTATTTCTCTGTGATAGACCTTAACATTTTGTTGTTTGGTTTTTGTCTATTAGTCTAAAAAAATTACTCTTTAATTTAGATATTGTGGTTATTCTGTAGTCTACTGTTACTTAAAAAAAAAAAAAGAACTAAGGTTCAAAAGATTGCTTTACCCAATCCCTAGGAAAAATTTTTATAATCCATTTATTTTATAGGTAATTTATGTGAAAAATTTTAACTTTTTATTTTGAAATGATTTTAGACTTACAGAAGATTTGCACAAGTAGCACAAAGAATTATGCAGGGGTGGGCTGGAGCCTGCTCTTACTGTCCACTGTGGTCAACTGTGGGCATTTCTTCCCAGCACTGTGTCCCTGAACCCGTGTTGGTAGCCTGAAACCAGCTACAGTGAGAGTATTTACACTAAGCAAACCAACACATGCTACAGATCGGGGATCCCCGCCCTTCCCAAAGAACATTTACAAGCACTTCTACATCTATCTGTCTATCTATTTCCCTGTCTATCTAACTATATCTATCTATCTATCTATCTATCTATCTATCTATCTATCTATCTATCTATCTATCTACCTATTTTCCTATCTATCCATCCATCCATCCATCCACCTACCTACATACCCATCTATGTCTCTATCCATCCATCTACCTATGTCTCTATCTATGTCCCTATCTATCTATCTATTTATCTATCTATCTATCTGATCTATCATCTGTCTATTCACCCACCTATTGACAGAGGCAGGCTCCTTGACTGAACTTTAGTCAGGCTCCTTTGAACCCTTTTCTCAATTAGGTTTTGACCTTGGGCTTCTGTGTCTGTCCTTCCTGGGCCTGCACTGCACAGTTTTAGCAAGAATCTTGCTAAGTCAGTTTACAGAGAATCCTCCCATCGTCGATATCTGATTACCCTCCATATCTGATGAAATTCTTCATCCCCCAAATATGATGTATTAACTTTGGCCTGCTTTTTTTTTGGATAGCTATTATAAAATGTTTATTATTAATTTGTATTTACTTCCTGAATTTTTTCGTTTGAATTTTATTTATTTTTTTATACAGCAGGTTCTTATTAGGCATCAATTTTATACACATCAGTGTATACATGTCAATTCCAATCGCCCAATTCAGCACCCCACCATCCCCACCCCACCGTGGCTTTCCCCCCTTGGTGTCCATACATTTGTTCTCTACATCTGTGTGTCTCAACTTCTGCCCTGCAAACCGGTTCATCTGTACCATTTTTCTAGGTTCCACATACATATGTTAATATACGATATTTGTTTTTCTCTTTCTGACTTACTTCACTCTGTATGACAGTCTCTAGATCCATCCACATCTCAACAAATGACTCAATTTCGTTCCTTTTTATGGCTGAGTAATATTCCATTGTATATATGTATCACATCTTCTTTATCCATTCATCTGTCAATGGGCATTTAGGTTGCTTCCATGACCTGGCTATTGTAAATAGTGCTGCAATGAACATGGGGGTGCATGTGTCTTTTTGAATTATGGTTTTCTCTGGGTATATGCCCAGTAGTGGGATTGCTGGATCATATGGTAATTCTATTTTTAGTTTTTTAAGGAACCTCCATACTGTTCTCCACAGTGACTGTAACAATTTACATACCCACTAACAGTGCAAGAGGGTTCCCTTTTCTCCACACTCTCTCCAGCATTTGCTGTTTGTAGATTTTCTGATGATGCCCATTCTAACTCGTGTGAGGTGATACCTCATTGTAGTTTTGATTTGCATTTCTCTAATAATTAGTGATGTTGAGCAGCTTTTCATGTGCTTCTTGGCCCGCTGTATGTCTTCTTTGGAGAAATGTCTATTTAGGTCTTCTGCCCATTTTGGGATTGGGTTGTTTGTTTCTTTAATATTGAGCTGCATGAGCTGTTTATACATTTTGGAGATTAATCCTTTGTCCGTTGATTTTCTCCCATTCTGAGGGTTGTCTTTTCACCTTGCTTGTAGTTTCTTTTGCTGTGCAAAAGCTTTGAAGTTTCATTAGGTCCCATTTGTTTATTTTTGTTTTTATTTCCATTATTCTAGGAGGTGGATCAAAAAAGATCTTGCTGCAATTTATGTCAAAGAGTGTTCTTCCTATGTTTTCCTCTAAGAGTTTTATAGTGTCCTGTCTTACATTTAGGTCATGAATCCATTTTGAGTTTAGTTTTGTGTATAGTGTTAGGGAGTGTTCTAATTTCATCCTTTTACATGTAGCTGTCTAGTTTTCCCAGCACCACTTACTGAAGAGACTGTCTTTTCCATTGTATATCCTTGCCTCCTTTGTCATAGATTAGTTGACCATAGGTGCTTGGGTTTATCTCTGGGCTTTCTATCTTGTTCCATTGATCTATGTTTCTGTTTTTGTGCCAGTACCATATTATCTTGATTACTGTAGCTTTGTAGTATAGTCTGAAGTCAGGGGGTCTGATTCCTCCAGCTCTGTTTTTTTCCCTCAAGACTGCTTTGGCTATTGTGTCTTTTGTATCTCCATACAAATTTTAAGATTTTTTTGTTCTAGTTCCATAAAAAATGCCATTGGTAATTTGATAGGGATTGCATTGAATCTGTAGATTGCTTTGGGTAGTATAGTCATTTTCACAATGTTGATCCTTCCAATCCAAGAACATGGTATATCTCTCCATCTGTTGGTATCATCTTTTATTTCTTTCATCAGTGTCTTATAGTTTTCTGCATACAGGTCTTTTGTCTCCCTAGGTAGGTTTATTCCTAGGTATTTTATTCTTTTTGTTGCAATGGTAAATGGGAGTGTTTCCTTAATTTCTCTTTCAGATTTTTCATCTTTAGTGTATAGGAATGCAAGAGATTTCTGTGCAATAATTTTGTATCATGCAACTGTACCAAATTCATTGATTAGCTCTAGTAGTTTTCTGATGGCACTTTTACGATTCTCTATGTATGGTATCATGTCATCTGCAAACAGTGACAGTTTTACTTCTTCTTTTCCAATTTGTATTCCTTTTGTTTCTTTTTCTTCTCTGATTGCCATGGCTAGGACTTCCAAAACTATGTTGAATAATAGTGGTGAGAGTGGATATCCTTGTCTTGTTCCTGATCTTAGAGGAAATGCTTTCATTTTTTCACCATTGAGAATGATGTTTGCTGTGGGTGTGCTGTATATGGCCTTTATTATGCTGAGGTAGGTTCCCTCTATGCCCAGTTTCTGGAGAGTTTTCATCATAAATGGGTGTTGAAATTTGTCAAAAGCTTTTTCTGCATCTATTGAGATGATCATATAGTTTTTATTCTTCAATTTGTTAATATGGTGTATCACAGTGATTGATTTCTTTTGATTTCCATTTGCATGGAATATCTTTTTACATCCCCTCACTTTCAGTCTGTATGTGTCCCTAGGTCTGAAGTGGGTCTCTTGTAGACAGCATACATATGGGTCTTGTTTTTGTATCCATTCAGCAAGCCCGTGTCTTTTGGTTGGAGCATTTAATGCATTCATGTTGAAGGTAACTATCGATATGTATGTTCCTATGACCATTTTCTTAATTGTTTTGGGTTTGTTTTTGTAGGTCCTTTTCTTCTCTTGTGTTTCCCACTTAGAGAAGTTCCTTTGGCATTTGTTGTAGAGCTGGTTTGGTGGTGCTGAATTCTCTTAGCTTTTGCTTGTCTGTAAAGCTTTTGATTTCTCTATTGAGTCTGAATGAGATCCTCGCCGGGTAGAGTAATCTCAGTTGTAGGTTCTTCCTTTTCACCACTTTAAGTATATCACACCACTCCCTTCTGGCTTGTAGAGTTTCTGCTGAGAAATCAGCTGTTAACCTTATGGGAGTTCCCTTGTATGTTATTTGTTGTTTTTCCCTTGCTGCTTTCAATAATTTTTCTTTGTCTTTAATTTTTGCCAGTTTGATTACTATGTGTCTTGGCGTGTTTCTCCTTGGGTTTATCCTGTATGGGACTCTCTGCACTTCCTGGACTTGGGTGGCTATTTCGTTTCCCATGTTAGGGAAGTTTACGACTATAATCTCTTCAAATCTTTTCTCTGGTCCTTTCTCTCTCTCTTGTCCTTCTGGGACCCTATAATGCAAATGTTGTTGCATTTAATGTTGTCCCAGATGTCTCTGAGGCTGTCTTCATTTCTTTTCATTCTTTTTTCTTTATTCTGTTGCACAGCCATGAATTCCATCATTCTGTCTTACAGGTCACTTTTCTGTTCGTCTGCCTCAGTTATTCTTCCACTGATTCCTTAATAACTTTCTTCACATGCAACCACTGAACTTCAGACGTGGAGTAAGTGGAGCTCTGGATTTAGCGAGGGTAGGAATTTCTCCTGGTGAATAAGATGGTGGGGGGGGGGATATAGGAACTGAGTGCATGCTAGGAAACGATTCTAGTGATTACCACGGAAACTAAGATGGGTAAACAGTAAGTTCAGAAGTGAAATGGTAGTGAAAAATGGCAGGGTCAATGGATTGGACCATTCCAGTGGGTCAAGAATTGTGGAGAAGTATCACAAAAAAGAAGCTAGAAAAATAGGAGACGGTGATCAGAGAGTGGAACGCTTGCACATGAGATCCTGGAGATGGTAGGGTTGTTGGTAACAAAGTTTGGGGTGTGACAATGGGCATGAGTGACTGAAATCGGTTGGAGAACAAGATCACTGAAGGAGAGGAGTTCAAACAATGGGAAGTCTGGTGTTAAGTCGGAGACCACCTACAGGGATATTGACGTTACCAAAAAGGGTGACAGGGAAGGTGGCAGACAGAGTGACCCTGGTTACATATCCCTTTGAAATATGATGAAAGATACACACTATCATTTTAGAAAAGTGCACATACACATATATTTTTGGTGGTGTAATATTCAAATCCCCTGCCCCCTTCATGGATGGATCTCTAGATGGATCTCTAGACCAGGCTGAACATTAAAGTAGCTCTGCTCCAAAATTTTAAATTTATCCTTAGATAGGGTTATTATTTCTCTCTCCCTCCCTTCCTTCCCTCCCATGTCCCTTCCTCCCTCTTTACCTTCCTTCCACGTGACTAATCATCACTTACGTGAACTTTGGTTAAGTACTCCTTTTGGAAGAATCCTGTTCCCCGAATGCAACAGCGAAGAACCGTGCTTCCCCATTTGCAACGGTAGGGGGCACCCTAACATTTCTAAACTTCGCGATGAGGTTCAGCCCACAGTGCAGAAGAGCAGCAGCCCGTTCAATAACACTTTCAGAAAAAAAGGAGAATGTCAAGCTGGAGGGAGGAGACTGTTTACCACTGCACTTTCTGAAATCCAGGGTGATCCTAGCAGTTTCTTCTTTCATTATTTAGTGGCAGTAGTTAGACTGGAAAGGAACATTTTCAATAGTAAGCTAGAGGGAAAGTCTGTTTGGATCATGAAGTTCCATCTCTTAGTGAAACAGGTACAGCAATGTGAAATATTCATGTGAAATATAAATAAATATCCGAATATATCACCACGTTTTCACCTAAATCATGTTTCTACAGAGTTCAGGATGGTCTTAATAGTAAAATATGTTCAACTCATAAAAACTTTAAAAAGCCACTGTTTCCTAGCCCAGACAAATAAACTCAATAAATTTTCCTCACAAAATAGCTAACAGGGCTTCCCTGGTGGCACAGTGGTTGAGAATCTGCCTGCCAATGCAGGGGACATGGGTTCAAGCCCTGGTCTGGGAAGATCCCACATGCCGTGGAGCAACTAGCTCCGTGAGCCACAATTACTGAGCCTGCGCGTCTGGAGCCTGTGCTCTGCAGCAAGAGAGGCCGCAATAGTGAGAGGCCCGCGCACCGCGATGAGGAGTGGCCCCCACTTGCCGCAACTAGAGAAAGCCCTCGCACAGAAACGAAGACCCAACACAGCCATAAATAAATAAAAATTTAAAAAAAAAAAAAAAAAAAAATAGCTAACAAATGGAGGAACTTGTTGGAAATATTATGGGGACCAATAAAGGGTAATTTTATTTTATGTAATAACCGCTTATGAAAACTCACTGTGGCTTGATGTGAAGAGCTGGACTCCTTAGAAGTTAACACCCCAATCATAAACCAACAATGAGGGTAAACTTGAAGGGCATTTCTTCTATTATGAAACATTTACAATAATAACCTTGTAAAAAATAATGGGATCTTTTTAAAGCTCATTTATTTCCTGGCTAAGTGGCAATTTCCCATGACTCAAAATGCCAATACTTCCTCCTGAAACTCTAGGGATAATCCAATTCATGTATGTTCGTTAAAAAAAAAAAATCTGGTTAAAATAAGCAGGTGATTCTGTTTTAATAACATTTGTCCTGCCAGCAATAAGACAGTCTCAGGTGCAAATAAATATATAAACAAACAGATTTTCTTTAAAGCACACGGGATCTCATATCATTTCCAAATTAGCCAATTAGCATGGTGCTATTGGAAGAGATAATTAAAAAGTACATTTAGACTCAGAAATGTTTCCTGAGAGTAATCTGGAGCATACAGTCCTTATTCCACCTGTAATTACTTTGCCTGATTTTCCACTCTGTAGATAGAGGTGAACACACCTTCATCTGGGCAGAGGGAAAGCCTTTTTCTGTCTCTCCTGGAGTAAGCTTACATATATCAATACTTCAAACCGATCAATAAACAATTATCTTTTAACAAAAGAACTCCCCATACCAACTCTCTAAGTTGTTTGAGGGAGAGTTAACTACTACAGAATTTAAATTAAGACTAAAATTGTTGTCTTTGTCCAGAGATCCAGCCTGTAATTTGTTCTGTTAGAAATATTTTTACAATTAGAATCCTTGGTAAGTTCATCGACTTTTGTAGTAAAGGATGTCTATCAGAAAAACTGAATTATTGAACTGTACGAGGCCACTTATATGTGGAATCTAGAAAAGACAACAAACTAGTGAATATAACAAAAAAGAAGCAGCCTCACAGATATAGCGAACAAACCAGTGATTATCGATGGGGAGAGGGAAGGGGGAGGGGCAATATCGGGGTTGAAAATTGGGGTACAAACTGTTGGGTGTAAGATAAACTGAAGGATGTATTGTACAACACGGGGGAAATAGCCAATATTTGTAATAACTGTAAATGAAAAGTAACCTTTAAAAATCGTATAACAAATTTTAAAAGATAAAAAGGAAAGGAAAACCCGTATTATTATAGGTGAAAGAATTTTGCTGGGGAGAGGTGGGGTGTGGGGAGGACAGAGGATGAACAGACAATCTGTATTTGATAGTCATTAAGCTGGTGCCTTTTAAATTTTAAAGTGCATATAAATCACCTGTAGAGCTTGTTAAAATGCAAATTCTTATTCAGTAAGTTGGGGTAGGGCCTGAGACTCTGCATTTCTAATGTTTCCACGTGATAAAGTGTTGCTGGTTAGAGGTCACACTTGGAGCGACAAAGCGTTAAGCTTTCTGGCAATTCTGTGCCTTTGTGTTATGTGTACTGGCCGTCCACCATTCACCCTCCCTGTTGGTATAGCTCTTTTACTATTTACACGCCTGCTGTCTGCTCAGGCGTGCGTGCATTCCTTCTCTTTGGGTAGCATTCACTTTATTTTTAAAAATAAAATTTTAATTTTAGAACAGTATTAGGTTTACAGGAAAATTGTGAAGGTAATTCCCCACACTGATTCCCTTATTATTAACTTCTTAATAATTAATTAAGGTCCATTACAATGAATGAACCAATACTGATACAGTATCATTAACTAAAATCCACACTTTATTCAGATCTCTTTGTTTTGACCTAATGTCCTTTTTCTGCCCCAGGATCCCCTCCAGGACACCACATTCCATTTAGTTGTCCTATTTCCTTAGGCTCCTCTTGGCTATGATAATAGTTTCTCAGACATTACTTGTTTCTGATGACTTGGACAGTTTTGAGTAGTGCTAGTCGGGTATTTTGTAGAATATCCCTCAATTGAGAATTGTCTGAGTTTTTCCCTCATGGTTAGACTGCAGTTATGTGTTCTGGGGGGGAAGACCACAGAGGTAAAGCGTTATCCTCATCACATCACATCTAAGGAACATACCCTCAACATTATTTATCACTGTTGATGTTGGCCTTGATCACTTGGCTAAGGTAGTGTTTTCAAGTTTCTCTGCTGTCAAGTTACTCTTTTTTCCCCTTTTCCATACTGTTCTCTATGGCAGGCAGTCACCATGTGCAGCCCACACTTAAGTGGGAGGTTATGTTCTACCTCTCTGAGAGTGGAGTGTCTACATAAATTATTTGCAATTCTTCTGCATGGGAGATTTGTCTATCACCCCCCATTTATAGTCTATTTCATCATTTATTTATATCATAGATATTTATTCTATACTTTGGGTTATAACCCCATGCTATTTAATTTTGTTGCTCAAAACATTCCAGTGTGGTTTTTTGTTTGTTTTTAGCACTTTTGAATTTTCTGGCACTATAAGATGCTCCAGGCTCATCTTGTATATTTTCTGCCCCAGTCATAGAATTAGCCATTTCTCTAAGGAGCCCTAACCAGCCCTTTTAGTAGAGAATGCTACGGGAAACCAAGTTCTGGGCACGAAGTGTGTTAGTTGCTACAGGGGTATCTTTGCTTCTGTGCCCTCTTGGCTGATAGAGCAAGCAAATATACGTGTGAATATTAATCCATGTATATATACTTATCTGCAAATATTTCTATGTATAAATATTTGTATCTACATTAAGCTAAACATGAGTTTATATTGATGTCTCTGACTCCACTTTTTTTAACATCTTTATTGGAGTATAATTGCTTTACAATGGTGTTAGTTTCTGCTGTATAACAAAGTGAATCAGCTACACGTATACATATGTCCCCATATCTCCTCCCTCTTGCATCTCCCTCCCTCCCACCCTCCCTATCTGACCTCTCTACGTGGTCACAAAGCACCGAGCTGATCTCCCTGTGCTATGCAGCTGCTTCCCACCAGCTATCTATTTTACGTTTGGTAGTGTATATATGTCCATGCCACTCTCTCACTTTGTCCCAGCTTACCCTTCCCCCTCCCCGTATCCTCAAGTCCATTCTCTAGTAGGTCTGCGTCTTTATTCCCATCTTGCCCCTAGATTCTTCATGACCATTTTTAATTTTTTTTAGATTCCATATATATGTGTCAGCATACGGTATTTGTTTCTCTCTTTCTGGCTTACTTCACTCTGTATGACAGTCTCTAGGTCCATCCACCTCACTACAAATAACTCAATTTCGTTTCTTTTTATGGCTGAGTAATATTCCATTGTATATACGTGCCACATCTTCTTTATCCATTCATCTGCTGATGGACACTTAGGTTGCTTTCATGTCCTGGCTGTTGTAAATAGAGCTGCAATGAACACTGTGGCACGTGGATGTCTCTGATTCCATTACCGCATGGTTCATTCTAGACCTCGTTCCTTGCTTATCTATAGCCACCCACTCCAACAATGAAAATCCAGGCTCCAACCTCCCGCCATCCACTGAGGGCCTGCTGGCGGGTGGGTCCATGTTGCTATGAGGCTGCCTGCATGCCCCAGAGCGGTGCGAGGCTAGTGCTGGTTTGCTGGTGGGCGAGTATGCCTCTGGCGCTAATAGGCTAGATGGTAGATTCCAAAATGGCATGCGTCAGTGCTGGCATCATTGCGGTAGAGTTAACTCCCCGACATGGCTGCCACCAGTGTCTTCATCCCCAGGGGGAGTCCCAGTTGCCTCCTGCCCCTCTGGCAGGATCTCTAAGGTCAGCAAGTGGGTCTGACCCAGACTTCTTTCCAATTACTGCCTCTGCGTCGGGACTCAGAACATATGAGGTTTTGCGTGTGCATGTGTATCTTATAGTACTCTGGCTCCCAAACATAAGCCCTACTAGTTTTCAAAGCCAGACGTTTTGGCGGTTTGTCTTCCTGGTGCAGGACTCCTGGCCAGGGAGCCCAGTATGAGGCTGGGGCTGCTCACTTCTTGGGGAGAACCTCTGCAATTGTGATATTTCTCCTGTTTTGGGGTCACCCACTCAGGGGTGTGGGTCCTGACTAAACTGTGTCTCTGCCGCCACTACCCATCTCATTGTGGTTCCTTCTTTATATCTTCAGTTTTGGAAAATCTTTTCTGGTCGTTCTCATAGATAGTTGCTCTGTAAGTTGTAATTTTGGTGTGCCTGCAGAGGAGGTGTGTTCAGGGTCTTCCTACTCTGCCATCTTGGTCATACCCTCAATCGCATTTTTATTTTCAATCACATGTTTTCGTTGGATGTGGAAGTTTGCCTGACAATTTGATAATTACTGTCACTCAGCATGTTGGCAATATTCACTGTATTTTAGTTTACATTGTTACTTTAGAAATAACTGCTTTCTGACCAATTATTGTTTATTTGTAGGCCATATGTCTTTTCTCTCTGCTTGCTTTCAAGACTTTCTCTTATTTTTTGTGTGACTCTGTTTTGCTCAAAACTCGTCTACTCCTTATATCTGGATTTACTTTTGACAAGAGAACTAAAAAGAAAAGCCAAGAGTTTCATATGCTTTATTCTCTCAAGTTAAAAAATAAAGAATAACCTGATTTAAATTTGGTGGAGATTTTTGCTGAATAAGACTGAAGTTTCAGAGATTAGGAACAGAGCTGAAATCTAGTTTTGGGCATGGGGACTGGAGTAACACTGTTTTCCTCCCATTACTAACACATGGACCTGATGGGTAAAATACAAGAACAACAGCAGAACTAAATCATACCTTTAAAAAAAGAGATGGAAATCTGTGGGTACTTCATTTAAAGCAAAGGTAATTTGAAGTTAGAGAAACATGTTTGCAGCATGATATCCTGATAACCTAGGCCTGTGTGGTATACACGTCAGAACTGAAGCTCTTTGTACCCAGCCAGGGCTCTGTAAGGGCTGCTGTGGCAGACTGCATTCTCCAGAGATGGTCATAAGAATATTTCTCAGTCCACATGGTTTTGTAGAAATGTGCCCCTCCTTCATCAAAGGTGGAATCTAATTCCCCTTCCCTTGAATCTCTTATGTCTCACTTTTAACCAATAGAATTGGTCAGTGGAAGTGATGTCCCATGATTTCCAGGTCTCGGTCAGAAAAGGTGGTGCATCTTCCAGGTGCTGGTTGGAACACTCTTGCTGGGGGCCTGTGCTGCCATGGAAGCTGTTCAACTGCCCCGAGGCCACCGTGCCATGAAGAAGCCCAAATTATCGCATGTGGAGAGACCACTTGGAGAAGCCCTGGAACTACTCTTAGAGCGATGCCTGGCCAGCGCCCATCGGCTCCTGCTGGCCTCCACCCCACCTACGCACCCCACTTCCAGCTCCAGTCACCTAGCACTGCAAATGCTTCAGAGATATTGAGCCAGAACCGCCCATAGAGCCAGTGTCAAATTTCTCACCCACATGAGATAAGAAAATGATCATTTATGTTAAGTCACTTAAAATTTAGTGATTTGTTATGCAGCGTTAACGACTTGAACAGCTGTTCTTTTAGTGAAAAAGGGACTAAAGGGATCCTTTTCACAGACCCACTGATGTGGCAAGAACTCTCCTCCCTGTCTGGGGACTCTGGGCAAATAGTCTCTTTTGGGAAATTAAAGTCTTAAGAGATCTCTCACCTTCTGAGGTTGTAAGGTATGAAGACAAATTAAATACGGATCATTGGGGATTTTTTCATTATATGGTAACTGGCTTTTAGGAAATAAAGCTAACATGGAATGAAGTAGAGCCAAGAGTTAGAGGAAGAGAGAGTCCTGAATACAATATTTGAGCACCTAGTTCCAGCTATGCTTGATTACAGTTACATGAGCCAATTTATTTTGTTTTTGCTTTAGTTTGTTTGAGTTTCATTACATTTAACTAAAAGCATTCTGACTATTACAACTCCACTTTTCTAGACCAGCTCATATCCAAAGAGATAGGAAGGGGCAGCAAGTTAGCCAATGAGATAGACTCTTACACAGTGGCTTAAATGAATCACAGCTCCTGGATTCATGTTCTCTGTGACCCCCTCCCACAGTGAGTCTGGGTGTGACCATATGACTATTGGTAAGTGTTTGCATTTGGGGGCTGGTCCTCTTGGAATTCTCTCTCGTAGAACCCAGCTGCCATGCTGAATGGATGTCCAGGATATTCTGCTGCACATGCAAGGCCATTTGGAGAATGCCTAGAGGATGAGATACATCACTGAGAGATAAACCACGGGGAGGAACACCAAGGCAGCCCAGCCCAGCTCCTAGCTGAATGCAGCCACATGAGTGATCCAGCCAACAACACGTGGAGCAGAAAAACCACCCAGCTGAGCTTAGTTAATGCACAGAATCATGAGAAATAATAAATTGTTAATTTTTTAACCAAGTTTTGGAGTAGCTTATTAGGCACCAAAAGAGAACTGAAAGAGCCAAGGATCAAAACACCCAGTCAGAGTAGATCTTACCCAGGTGCCCAAGACAGAGTCCATGATATCCATCCACCCATATATCCATTCGTCATCTATCCATCCAGATATCCATCCATCCATCTATCAATGCATCCATCTACCCATTCATCCATCCATCATCTATCCATCCATCATCTATCCATCCATCATCCATCCATCCATCCATCCATCCATCCATCCATCTATCCATCCATCCATTCATCCATTCATCCAATCAATGCAGCATTTAATAAATGTCTACTATATACTGGCCAAAAAAAAAAAGTCATAAATGGCAAGTAAATATGCATAATCGCTATGTAAATAAGGGACTTTAGAATTCAATGTTTATTTCTTTCAGAAGATTTAGGGCTTCCCTGGTGGCTCAGTGGTTGAGAGTCCACCTGCCAATGCAGGGGACACGGGTTCGTGCCCCTGTCTGGGAAGATCCCACATGCCGTGGAGCGGCTGGGCCTGTGGGCCATGGCCAATGGGCCTGCGCGTCCGGAGCCTGTGCTCCGCAATGGGAGAGGCCACAACAGTGAGAGGCCCGCGTACCGAAAAAAAAAAAAAAGATTTAAAATGGTCTTGAATGTGAAGGAAATGGCTTCTGACTAATCAATACTTACAACTAAATTTTCCAGCATATATATATGGAGATAGAAGCTGTGTTTTAAGGCCACATCCTCCCAAAGTGTATCACAATTACCTACATTTATGAACAGACAAGTTATTTTAAGATTTAAAGGGAATACGTTTTTATTGCAATGAGAAACCAGCCATCATTTTCTGCTTTGAAATTCATTCCTTCACTAAGAGGCATTTGACTACCAGAGTTCAAATCTTATGTCCATCACTTTGTAGATTTATGACCTTGTGGGCAAGTATTAACCATTCCAAGCTATGATTTCCCCATTTGTTAAAAGACACAATAGTAGCATTTACCGTTTGTGGTAAGCCCCAAGCAAATAACTATTATTATTATGCAAGATGATTCCTGGATCATCAACTCTGTCCTAGGAAACCCATTCGCTTTTCTTTATTTGAAAGGAAATGGTAGTCATCTTTACTTCCTAACAGGAAAAACTAGTAAATAAATCCTTATTAGTATTAACTGACTCCATCCTTCCTTTTCACTCCATGCTTTGGGTAATAAAGATTTTAGTAAATAATGTTAAACTTGAAAAAATGCATTAATGTATTAAATGATTTTTATACCCATAAGCATTACCTTATTATATGATGTCTGAAGGAGGAGCTGGTGCAATTATCTGAATATGATTAGTTTTATAATGGAATGGGGAAGCAAGGAGGGAGAACTGGGCTCATATTTTCCTTTTTGGAAGAATGCATAAAGCTGTGTTAACTGACAAAGGCGAGAACTTAGCTTTCAGGGGATTCGGGTTTGAGGAGTGAACAGTAAGTTCTAGCCAAGCTGGGAAACTTTGGGAGGTTCTAATCTGCAGAAAGTAGAAAGTCTCCATGTACCAAGAACATGGAAATCATGGCCCCAGTTTGGGCTTTGAATCTGCCACAGTTCTGTTCCCAGAACTGCATGAAGTAGCTCAAAGGGTGTATGAGCTGGAAAAATATTTAGAAGACTCTAGAATTGCCATGATGAAAAAAATATAGTCTCATGTCTCAGTCCTCACAGAGCTTATGGTTTAGAAAGGGAGGTAGATTTAACCACACATAGAAACAAAGCTGAAGTAACGCTGTGACAGGTGGGAAAACTGGAGCCATACAGGATACCAGGAAAGCCTCTAACTGGGGAATTTGAACCTCTGTATTTCATCGAAACTTAGAGGCAGTTTTTATATGATGCATGGTTATTCTATGTACCACTGAGAAAAAACTCATCCACAATGGAATTCCTAAAAGGGAACCTCCACATGAAGCTGGGATGCCCCCCGCAATAAAAGGGCAAGTGAGAAATAAATGATCTCACGGAAAGGGACAGCAAGGAAATTTACTTGTCTCAATGTCAGCACTGAGCTGAAGGAGGAAAAGAAAACTCTCCCGAGAATTTCAACGTCAAGTCAGTGCTTAAGTGTTCTGCATCTGAATTCACATCAGTAATATGTCCCAAAACTCAAGGAGAGAATTAAATGATTTCAGACTGGTAATTCCCTGAGATGACTGGCAGAGGCAAACTGTTGGAAGAATTGACTTGCATCTGGGCCAACAGTACTCACAAGACTCCACTTACTTGTAGGACACACTCTAATCTCAGAGAGGCTAAAGTATGAAGAAACTGGGATGGAGGTTGGGTCTCAAAGATTCACAGCCTCTACCTTGGTGAGGAGGTGGGAGGACATTCCAGTCAGAGGCATGAGCACGTGCAAAGGGCCCCAAGGAGAGGGAGGCTCAGGGAGGTCAGGGGACAGGAGGGCCGAGTGTGCAGAGCACAGATGCAGGGAACATGGTGGTGAGTCAGGCTGGAGAGGTGGGCTCAGGTGAGACCGCACAGGGTGTTGGAGCCACATGGAGTTTTGTCCAGATCCAAAGAGAAATGGGGGAGACTAAAAGGTTTTTGGAGGGAGAGTTTGAGAGAATCACATTTGTGTTTAGAAACAATGATTTTGGCTTCAGTAAGAAAAATGGATTGAGGGTAGATGGAAGCTTAGTGGATGGTGCCTATAGTATAATGGTCCAGCGGTCCCCAGCATTTTTGGCACCAGGGACCGTTTTCATGGAAGACAATTTTTCCAAGGACTGTGGGTTGGCGATGGTTTCGGGGTGATTCAAGCACGTTACATTTATGGTGCACTTTATTTCTATTATTATTACATCAGCTCCACCTCAGATCATCAGGTATTAGATCCCAGGGGTTGGGGACCCCTGGTAACCTATGACTCTCCTCTTTGCAAGAAGGATAACCCGGAAAGACTGAGGCTCACTTTGGACTTAACTGACTGAAAGGGAATAGTCCTCAGGCATGGCGAGATCAGAGAGCGTCACCCACGCCAGGAGGTCTGTGGGTGATGGGGATCCTGGGGAAGGACCCCGGTGGACTCTGAAGGTGTGGCCTGGCTTTCTCATAATATATCTTATAACACATTACTTGCCTCTTTTTTGTTGTTGTTCTCAAGTGAACTGCCAAGAAACCGTAAGTTTTTTTTTTTTTTTCCGTAAGTTTTTTGAAAGAGATTTTCACAGAACAGATGATAATGTTTTCTTTAAATTCTCACCTGTCTTACTTTTTAATGAAAATCTCCTGAAATTCATTAACTTGGGACTGGTTCTACACTCAGAGAAAGGCAGGGTGTATAGTCTCAGTGGTTGAATTTGCTATGTTTGGTCTTTCTGCAGATGCCTTAACTCTGGCTTTTTATTATTTTATCTTTGAACTCTGAAGACAGTGTTAGGAAAATGACTTCCAACACTTATGAGATTTAAAATTTGCTCATTGTTTTACAATTTTGCTTTATAAATAAGCATAAAATTATATAAACAGGCATTAGTGGGATCATATCACACATATTGGGATTTTATTTAGCGAAATTATATTTTTCCTGTTTCCTTTTTCACTTGCTTTTCTCCATTCCTAGCCTTCCTAGTCCATGACTCTGTAACCCCCTCCCACCAGTAACCCATGAAATTTATTTGTTTAATTAAAACTTACGTAGTGCTAATAGGAACTGGGCATGTTTTAAGCACTTGACAAACTTTAGAGTCTGATGAACCTTGTGGGTTTCTTCTCAGAATAATGTTTTTTAAATGCATAAAATAAAACGCATGGGATTACAAAGAAAACCAATTATACTGAAAAAAATTATCAAATCTTTAAAATATTGTGATATTAAATATATTATTTAATAGCACATTAAATAAAAAGATCCAGTGTCAGGTCAAATAACTGGCATATTTCAGAGTAATGATGAGCATAAGTAACATTTTGAGATACTTGGAACACCACTGACGTGATAGGAAAATATTTGTAATTGTATTTGTAACACAGTCACAGGTGTAGCAAATAATACTGCAGTTTTTTTTGCCTATATTCAGAATTGAAGGAAGTGCTAAACTTCAGGTGGATGTTGTGGAAATCATTTTTTCTATTCAAGTTTGTGCATCAACCCCTGGTAAAGATATTAGTGCCTTTTGGGGGAGGAATGCCATTTCTACCAAAAGAACAGAGTATCTTGTACTCTGTGTGTTCAGAGCTCATAAGAATGTAGTTTGGTGTTCAGGGAAATAAAAGTTGATGTTTCCATGTTGGTAGAGGAACACATGGGAATTGCTTATACGTCAAAGCTAAAAAATGATAGAAATGAACTTATTTACAAAACAGAAATAAACTCACAGACACAGAAAACAAACTTATGGTTACCAAAGGGGAATGTGGGTAGGGGAGGGATAAAGGAGGAGTTTGGGATTAGCAGATACACACTAATATGTACGAAATAGATAAACAACAGGTCCAACTGTATAACACAGGGAACTATATTCAATATCTTATAAAAAACTATAATGGAAAATAATCTGAAAAAGAATATATATGTATATATACATATATATAACTGAATCACTTTGCTGTACACCTGAAACTAACATAACATCGTAAATCAACTATACTTCAATAAAAAAAAAGAACCCCAGGTTTGTGGACAGACACCTGCACGTGGGCATCTAAAAGGGCATCTGGATGCATGTAAAGGAGGCCTGTGGTCTTCACTCCTTGTTCTCTTCTCAGACAAATTACTTTCCCAACTCAGTAAGGGCCACACAATTATAAAATCCACTCACTCAATTATAGAAACCATTTACCCAACTGTAAAAACAATTCACCTGATTGTAAAACCCAGAAGCCTGGGAACCATCTTTAACCTTCTCCTTTCCCTCACCCTCAGGTCCAGCCCATCACCACCAGGGGCTGTCAGTGTTCCCTCTAAAATTTTCCCCCGATCCATTCATTTCTATCTCCACTGCCATTTCCCAATCCAATCTCCATCACCTCTGACTTAGCCTCTTGGATTCCACTTTTCTTTCTTTGAAACTTGTTCTCCATAATGATTTTATAACACATTCACTTATGGTCAATTAATCTATGACAAAGGAGGCAAGAATGTACAATGGAGAAAAGGCAGTCTCCTCAACAAATGGTGCTGGGAAAACTGGACAGCTACATGTAAAAGAATGAATTTAGAACATTCTCTAATAGTATAAACAAAAATAAACTCAAAATGGATTAAAGACCTAAATGTAAGACCTGAAACCATACAACTTCTAGAAGAAACAAAGGAGAACACTCTTTGACATATACTGTAGCAATATTTTTTTTGTTTTCAAAGGCAAAAAGAAACAAAAACAAGAATAAACAAATGGGACCTAATTAAACTTAAAAGCTTTTTCACAGCAAAGGAAAACATCAACAATATGAAAAGACAACCTACTGAATGGGAGAAAATATTTGCAAATGATATGACTGATAAGGGGCTAATATCCAAAATCTATAAACAGCTCACATAACTCGATATCAAAAAAACAAACAACCCAATTAAAAAATGGGCAGAAGAACTGAATAGACATTTTTCCAAAGAAGACATGCAGATGGCTAACAGGCATGTGAAAATATCACTTATATGTGGAATCTAAAAAAAATGAAACAAACTAGTGAATACAGCAAGAAAGAAACAGACTCACAGATATAGAGAACAAACTAGTGGTTACCAGTGAGGAGAGGGAAGGGGGAGGGGACAAGATAAGGGGAGGGAATTAACAGGTACACACTACCATGTATAAAGTAAATAAGCTACAAGGATATATTGTACAACACAGGGAACGCAGCCAATATTTTACAATAACTTTAAATGGACTATAACCTTTAAAAATTGTGAATCACTATGTTGTACACCTGAAATGTATATAATATTGTGAGTCAACTACATGTCAATAAAACAAACAAACAAACAAAACTCACTTCAGGGTCACCCCTCAAAAATTAGAATAAAATCCAAACCCTTTAACATTGTGTAAAGGCCTTGCATGGTCTGACTCCTTCTTACCTTTCAGATCTAAGTGCTTCTTTCTCACTCTTGTTTGGTGCTCCAGCTATAATGGGCTCCTCTCTGGTTCTCAAACACACCAATCCTTTTGCTGCCTCCAGACATTTGCACATGCTATTTCCTCTGCCTAAAATATGCTTTCCCTAGATCTTTGCATCACAGGACCCTTCTCACCCTTTGGGTCTTAGCTCAAGTAGTACCTTCTCACAATGGCCTTACCAAACTGCTCTGATGTGGTGTCCACTTTTTCATTACTATACTATGATTACTTTTAGATTTTAACATGCACACTTAAATGTATTGTTCTTTTTTTTTTGAATTTTATTTTATTTTTTTATACAGCTGGTTCTTATTACTTATCCATTTTATACATATTAGTGTATACATGTGAATCCCAATCTCCCAATTCATCACACTACCACCCCCCCCACCACTTTACCCCCTTTGTGTCCATACACTTGTTCTCTACATCTGTGTCTCAATTTCTGCCCTGCAAACCGGTTCATCTGTACCATTTTTCTATGTTCCACATATATGTGTTAATACACGATATTTGTTTTTCTCTTTCTGACTTACTTCACTCTGTATGACAGTCTCTAGACTCATCCACGTCTCTACTAATGACCCAATTTCATTCCTTTTTATGGCTGAGTAATATTCCATTGTATATATGTATCACATCTTCTTTATCCATTTGTCTGTTGATGGGCATTTAGGTTGCTTCCATGACCTGGCTATTGTAAACAGTGCTGCAATGAACACTGGGGTGCATGTGTCTTTTTCAATTATGGTTTTCTCTAGGTATATGCCCAGTAGTGGGATTGCTGGATCATATGGTAATTCTATTTTTAGTTTTTTAAGGAACCTCCATAATGTTCTCCATAGTGGCTGTATCAATTTACATTCCCACCAACAGTATAAGAGGGTTCCCTTTCCTCCACATCCTCTCCAGCATTTGTTTGTAGATTTTCTGATGATGCCCATTCTAACTGGTGTGAGGTGATACCTCATTGTAGTTTTGATTTGCATTTCTCTAATAATTAGTGATGTTGAGCAGCTTTTCATGTGCTTATTGGCCATCTGTATGTCTTCTTTGGAGAAATATCAATTTAGGTCTTCTGCCCATTTTTTTGATTGGGTTGTTTTTCTAATATTGAGCTGCATGAGCTGTTTATATATTTTGCAGATTAATCCTTTGTCTGTTGATTCGTTTGCAAATATTTTCTCCCATTCTGAGGGATGTTTTTTCATCTTGCTTGTAGTTTCTTTTGCTTTGCAAAAGCTTTTAAGTTTCAGTAGGTCCCATTTGTTCATTTTTAGTTTTATTTCCATTACTCTAGGAGGTGGATCAAAAAAGATCTTGCTGTGATTTATGTCAAAGAGTGTTCTTCCTATGTTTTCCTCTAACAGTTTTATAGTGTCCAGTCTTACGTTTAGGTCTCTAATCCATTTTGAGTTTATTTTTGTAAATGGTGTTAGGGAGTGTTCTAATTTCATTCTTTTACATGTAGCTGTCCAGTTTTCCGAGCACCACTTATTGAAGAGACTGTCTTTTCTCCATTGTATATCCTTGCCTCCTTTGTCATAGATTAGTTGACCATAGGTGTGTGGGTTTATCTCTGGGATTTCTATCCTGTTCCCTTGATCTATATTTCCATTTTTGTGCCAGTACCATATTGTCTTGATTACTATAGCTTTGTAGTATAGTCTGAAGGCAGTGAGTCTGATTCCTCCAGCTCCGTTTTTTTCCCTCAAGACTGCTTTGGCTCTTTGGGGTCTTTTGTGTCTCCATATTAAATGCATTGTTCTAATGTCTGCAGTTAAGTAGTATCTCTGTAGCCTTCCATTAAACAATACAAAAAATGTAGCATGCTTTTATGTCTTCTGCTTCCTCTCCTTTCTCCACCTCCCATCTTTTTTTTTTTTTTCCCAGTACGTGGGCCTCTCACTGTTGTGGCCTCTTCCGTTGTGGAGCACAGGCTCTGGACACGCAGGCTCAGTGGCCATGGCTCACAGGCCCAGCCTCTCCGTGGCATGTGGGATCCTCCCGGACCGGGCCACGAACCCGTGTCCCCTGCATCAGCAGGCGGATTCTCAACCACTGTGCCACCAGGGAAGCCCCCCATCATTTTTTTAAAACACATTTTTATTTGCACATTTTATTTTGGTCATGCCCCATGAAATGTGGGATCTTATTTCTCCAACCAGGGATTGAACCCATGCCCCCTGCAGTGGAAGCGTGGAGTCTTAACCACTGGACCACCAGGGAAGTCCCTCTCCATCTCCCATCTTGATTTCAACTGAAATTTTAGTTTCAGATTATTTTGAATATTTTAACAAACAACTATTTAGACTTAAGAATAATTTTTTCTAATAGTTCATGCATTTATCTATTCCTCTGAGATTTATTTTCTTTTTTCTGAAGTTTGTTTTCTCATCATTCTTTCAGCATGGATCTGTGGGTAATAAATTGAGTTCTTGGATATAAAGGTGGATATATACATTTGTTAAAATTCATCAAACTCTATACTTAAAATCTGCACATTTCACTGCATGTAAGTTAGAAATATATTATTGGAAAAAATTTAATAGATGAACCAGTGGATACCACTGAGAACCCAAGCTGAAGAAATTTCTCTTAGAACACAGCACAAAGAGATAAAAAATGGAAAGTATGAATATGATGTCAGGAGAGAGAGAGAGAAAGAGAGAGAGAAAGAGAGAGGACAGATTTAGACGGTGTAACATTCAATTAATGGGAGTTTTAGGAGAAAAGGTAGTCTCTTGGAATGAGAACTGGAATGAAGGATATACTCAGAGAAATAAAGGAAATTTCCTAGAACAGAAGACAGATGGAAAGGGCCAACTGAGAAATACAAATATGTACTTTATATCCATATTTAGGCACATAGCAGTTATTGAAGTTAAGAATAGCAAAGCTGACGTGGAAATACTTAGGTGTCAGACGTGGTTTTACCCACTGGACAGAATGTAGTATGGGCCATGTGTTCATCACCAATTTTTGAATATTTCCTGTGCACCAGGCATTGTGTCAGATGCTTAGTGATTCAGAAGCATGTGAGAGATGACCCTTGCCTTGAAGAAACTCTTCGTCTAGAAGGAGCAATAGACAGGTCAGTGGATAAGTGCAACCAAAGGCTGATAAATGGAAAAATGGAGCATACACATACACAGATGGGGCAGCACCAGGGGTTAATCAGCCTGGTAAGGGGAGAACAATGTCCTATCTAATTGAAGTGAGACATCTAGAAAGGAAAAATAACATGTAAAAAATTTTCTTTTCAGAATACAGTTCTTTAAATTGCTTTAGTAACAAGGTGTGGGTGTGAAAGGCTGGCAGTGGGGAAAACACAGGTGTGAGGTCTGTTAGCTGTAGTCTCTAGTTACTCAGGATAACGTGCAGTTGCTGGAGTGCTGCTCAGAGGCCCAAGTGGGTTTTGGAAAGCTTTCAATCACAAGCAACCATGAAGGTAACCGCAGACGAAGGGAAAAGATCTAAACATCTCTGGGCTTCCGCTATATCTGTGAGGGAAAAAAAGGGAAGGACCAAAGAATTTATATACGTAGAATTTTCATGGAAGAATACATTATTTCTTTTTTTTAATTGAAATATAGTTAGTTGATTTACAATGTTGTGATAGTTTCAAGTATACAGCAAAATGATTCAGTTATACATATATATATATATAAATTTCAGACTCTTTTCCATTATAGGTTATTACAAGATATTGAATATAGTTCCCTGTGCTTTAAGTAGGTCCTTGTTATTTATCTATTTTTCATATAGTAGTTTGTATCTGTTAATTCCAAACTCCTACTAATTTATCCCTCTCCCTACCCTTTTCCCCTTTGGTAACCATAAGTTTGTTTTCTATGTCTGTGAGTCTATTTCTCTTTAGAATACATTATTTCTTCATAGAGTACTTGGATTTTACCTTTTATGGGTTCTATCTACAAAAGGGATAGAGAACAGGTGGGTAGGGTTGGTACTAAATGTGGAAAACCCTTTTCTGGCTGAAATCTGTAAGTAAGATGAAGTTTAGCTAAAATTTTCTTTGTTATTTGGCAGTTGATTTCTCAAAGAAAGATAACACTAATACTGAAGGTAATTTCAAGTTTCATAAAATAAGTTAACTGGAGACAAATATCCCCAGATCTATTTATGCAAGGAGCCACAGGCAATAACTGAGTAAACTGCAGAATTTGGATGAAACAGAAACGAGACTATTCTATTGGCTGCAGCTCATTACATAGATCTAGAAATGTTGGTCGTATCACTACTCATGCTTGTGAAAAAATGCTAAAGGGAACTGGACGTCTTAAATTCTACCTTTTAAAAATGGGTTCCCAGGCTTCCCTGGTGGTGCAGTGGTTAAGAATCTGCCTGCCAGTGTAGGTGACATGGGTTCGAGCCCTGGTCTGGGAAGATCCCACATGCTGTACAGCAACTAAGCCTGTGCAGCACAACTACTGAGCCTGCGCTCTAGAGCCCACGAGCCACAACTACTAAAGCCTGTGCATAGCAACGAAGACCCAATGCAGCCAAATAGAAAGAAAGAAAGAAAAATAAAAGGCAAGTTAGAAATTAGAAAAAAACAAACACAAAAAGACAAAACAAAAGTTGCCTTTTCTTTTCGATATCTGAGATCATCTTAGCGTTCTTCCTTTTCAGAGTTTTCAACATCTGGATTTCTTTAAGCAGTTCGGTGAGTTCTTCTTTCAAATTAGAATGAAATTTGTTGATGGCTTCCTTACAAATTCTGAGTCTATTTTTTGTTTATACTCTAAGGGGCTGCTCTCAAATGCAGACAAAACAACATCTAACTCCATGATGTCACTGGTTTTCTTTTAAACACCAAATAGGTACACAGTCGGAAGTATCCAAAACTGTGACTCCACTTCTTGGTTTCTTCCTTTTGACACAAAACATCTTTTTCTGAGTTTTCAGTTGACTTTCTGTTGCCAGGGTCTCTTTTTCAACAGAGAGCTCAGCACTAAGGGGTCCTATCTTTTTGGGCATGATTGATTCAGCTGGTTTCTCTGGAAGTTCTGAAGATGCTGTAGCTGAAACAGCTTCATGTTGTCGTGTACTATGTTGTCTGCTGGTTTAACTTTTCTTCTTATATCACTTTCTTCAGTGCTTTCAGATTCATCACTAATGGGCTTGAGTTTTCTTCTTGGCTTTTTTGCACTAATTTTTACAGACTCGTTTTCACTTGCTTCAATTTCAGAAGTGTCCAAACTTCTTTGTGCTTCTTCTCCTTGAGGAGTTGAGGGGATAGATGATTCGCAGTGTTTGGAGAATTCTTCCTCATCAGCATATATAGAGTGCTGTGTAGAGGAGGGTATCTTTCGTGGAGTGTGTTCTTCCTACAGTGTTCTTTGACTATCTCGTACCAGAGCACCGCACGCCCCGGCGGGGCCATCCCAGCCCACCACTCTCTCCAGTCCCCTTTTTAAGCTAAAGTATTTTGAAGCAAATACCAGAGAGCATGTTATTTTACCTGTAAATACTTCAGTAAAATCATGGCCATCTTATAGAGAATGAGCTAGTGGCTATCAGTGGGGAGAAGGAGGAGGGAAGGGGCAAGATAAGGGTAGTGGAAATAAAAAGGGTTATTATGGGATTATATTAAATTATGTGTGTGAAACTTTTGAAAATTGTAAAGCATCATAGAATTTAAAGAATTTTTCACTCAATAAAAACTATTCCATTTAGACTAGTAAAAAAAAAAGAAACCATCTTTCATATCATACTTGTTGCAGATACTCAAATTATCACTAATACTCATCATTACTTTAAAATTATAGTCGTTATTGGAGCCAACACTAGATCTTGTTATTTAATTCATTAGTAATAAAGCACATATTTCACCATATCATATTATTAAAATGATTTGACAATTGTGTTTATAACTGATTTTCTTTTTTTAAACAAAAACATTTTTCACTTATAAAATGTAAAGAGTTACACAAATTTAGAAGAATAACACATGTATACATATATATTTATCTTTTTCAAAGGAGAATTTGCATTATGACCTATTACTAAATGTTGTCTGAATAATGAGCTTTCGTTGGCAAGGTTTAATCACTATTGTCAGTTTGGTTTAACATCAATATTACACCTTCTACTTTGAGTGATCATTTAGAGTAATATATAACTGATTTTCTTTGTAAATTTTTTTAAGTCTTGTATTTTAAAATATTAATATTTAATTAATATTTTTCTTAATAGTGTTGACCTTTTTTTTTTTTATTGCAGTACGTGGGCCTCTCACTGCTGTGGCCTCTCCTGTTGCGGAGCACAGGCTCCGGACGCGCAGGCTCAGTGGCCATGGTTCATGGGCCCAGCCGCTCCGTGGCATGTGGGATCTTCCCGGACTGGGGCACGAACCTGTGTCCCCTGCGTCAGCAGGCGGACTCTCAACCACTGCGCCACCAGGTAAGCCCAATAGTGTTGACCTTTGTTCTAAGCCAGAATAAGGGTAGGGAGAAAAAGAAGATTTGTGGTTCCCTGGGGTTGGTGGTGGGAATGGAGATGAACACAAATGGCATGAGATTTCTTTTTGGAATGGTGGAAATGTTTCATATTAGATTGTGGTGATGGCTGTATAATTCTGTAATTTAATAAAAAGTATTGAGTTGTAGGTATAAAATGAGGGAATTTTGTGGTATGTAAATTACCCCTCAATAAAGCTGCTTTAACAAAAGAAAAAAATCATTAAAATTATTTAAAAATCATTTTAATAATCATCTATATAGGAATGAGAATAAAATAGATTATTATAGTTGACATGTATTAAGTTCTGTGTTCAGAGCTCTTTATTAAGCATTCTGTATTGTGTTGTGTCATCCTTTCAACATCCAATCAACTAGGCATAACTGTTCTCACTTTTCTGATGGGGAAAGTGAAGGTTCAAGAGGTGTAGTAAATTGCCAAAGATCACACAGCTAGGAAGTGATGCAACTAAGATTCAAAAAAATTTTTTTTTGCCTATTCTGGATCTTGTGCCCTTAACCACTGTGTACAAATGCCTCACCACTACAACATACTTGACTTCTGAAAATAGACCCACCCTTGCATGCATGAATTAACTGCTTTGCATAAGACTATTTATTCTATTGTTTAGTGCCCTTAAATAAATTCCTTGTTGACTGAGAATTTGGGGGCAGAAGGAGTACTAGCTTTGGAGTCATACAGCTTTAGGTTAGTTAGGCATAATATTCCATCACTTTCTGGTTGTGAGACTTTGGGTGAGACTCCAGCTCTGAGTCTCAATGTTCTCATCAAATCCCATGAAGATTACATGAGACACGTGAAAGCTCTAGAGCAGCTCACTATATGGAGACTGGAACCCAGTATATGTCAGCACTGTGCTTCCACTATCTCTTCCTCCAGCTCCTTCATCCCACTCTGAGTGTGCTTTCTCCTTCCCCTCCCACCATCTCTCTTCCATGCTATATTGTCAAGGCTACATTTATATCCACATATCCTAGGTTTCTCCATTTAGCATTTTTGGGGATTTAATTTCTACTTCTTTACCTTCTCCTATATACATTTAAAAACGCCCAAGCCTGGCTATTACCTTGTGTTAATTCTCATTGCATTTTTTTAATGTAGGCTATGTAACACACTTTCAGAAAGTCGGCAGGGTGTAAACGACTTATCTCATCATTTCGTATCACATTCTCTATGAGATTATGAAGTAGTATGTGCTGTATAAACCATGGCACATTTTGGTCATCACTGTGTTGCCAATTTCAATTAAGGCTGAGAACATCTGACGAATAGATGGGGGTGGCCAGGGGAGGGGAGGGGAGGGTCAGACAGGCTGATGGTCACTTGGGCAGCCTGGCATATTCTTAAAACTGATTTACAAGGCTGTTTTAATTACCTTGGCAACTCTCCGTGGGACACTCTCCAAGTTCCTCACATTAAAGTCTTCTCATCAGCAACCACCCAAATTATTATGATTAAAATGCATAAACCAGCCAGTTCTCTGCTGGGCTCATCATATGGATGAACTCTAAGGTTTTCATAGTCTGAAATGTCAAGCTGATTCTCTGGTTGCTATTGGAAACAGTTTAGATCTCTTAAAAACGCTGAATAATCTCTCCAGGTCAATTCATATTCATATTGTGAATACTGAATAAATCAAATTGGGTTAAAGAATCTTTTATAGAGAATTAAAAGGGGCTTTTTGTCAGAAATTGGTACATTATTAGTTGGCACTGGGAGACATATAAAGAGGTAGACATCTAGGTTGTATTATTCAAATATATATAGAATTAAATATAATTTTGACTTGGTTGAGACCTAGGGCATACAAATAAAAATAAGTATGTGCATACAGATATACATATGCACATTTCCAGATCTTTCTCATGCTCAAAAATAACCATATGCAAATTGTGATTTTAGGGTCTCTGAGGGAAGATCCAAGCTGAATATGGTAGTGGCCTTGCTATTACGAGACAGAGGTGTTGCAGAATAAATCAGAAATGGGGAAAGTTCCTAAAAGTTTATCTGAGGCAAAGCAAAGTGGAAATGGGACAAGACGGGCTTGGGAAATGTGGGCAGGAAGCAAGCCTGCTGGCCCATTTTGGCTCCAGGGAGGATTTTCTACCTGGGCATCGTTTCCTGGCTTCCTAAAAACACCCAGACAGATGAGATCTGGAATGCAGTTGAGTAATAGAGATGAGGAGGTAAGGGAAAGAGATGGCTTATTAGATGGCTGCATCACAAGCCGCCCCAAAACCTAGTGCCTTAAAACAACACCATTTATTGTGTAAAATTCTGTGGGTCAAGAAATCCTGGCAGGACTCAGCAGAGACAGCTTATCTCTGCTCTGCACACTGCGGGCTAAGCTCACTCATGCAGCTGTGCTCAACCGGGGCTGGGAAGGCTCTAATGTCCAAGGTGGCTTCACTCATAACACTGGGAGCCTTGGTGCTGCCTGTCAGCTGGGTTGCTTCAGTTCACCTCCACTTCACCTTTCTCTCTCTTTCTTAAATTTTTATTTATTTATTTTAATATCTTTATTGGATTATAATTGCTTTACATTGTTGTGTTAGTTTCTGCTGTACAACAAAGTGAATCAGCTATATGTATACCTATATCCTCTCCCTCATAAGCCTCCCTCCCTCCCTCCCCATCCCACCCCTCTAGGTCATCACAAAGCACTGAGCTGATCTCCCTGCGCTATACAGCAGCTTCCCACTAGCTATCTATTTTACACATGGTAGTGTATATATGTCAATGTTACTCTCTCAGTGCATCCCACCCTCCCTTTCCCCGTGCCCACAAGTCTGTTCTCTACATCTGTGTTTCTATTCCTGCCCTTCCAATACCTCCCTGAATGCACTGCTCTCTTTTCTCTCTTTTTATAAATTGAAATATAGTTGATTTATAATATTATATTAGTTTAGAGTATATAGTGCTCCAGTACTTTTATAGATTATACTCTATTCAAATTATTTTAAAATATGGCTATATTTCCTGTGCTGTACAATATATCCTTATAGCTTATGTAGTTTATACATAGTATTTTGTACCTCTTAATCACCTACTCCTTTCGTGCCCCTGCCCCATCACTCTCCTTACTGGTAACCACTAGCTTGTTCTCTATATCTGTGAGTCTGCTTCTCTTCTGTATATTCATTTGCTTGTTTCATTTTTTAGATTCCACATATAAGTGATATCATACAGTATTTGTCTTTCTTTGACTTATTTCACTAAGCCTAATACCCTTTGGTCCATCTATGTTGTTGCAAATGGCAAAATTTTGCTCTTTTTTTGTGGCTGAGTAGTATTACATAGTATGTATATACCACATCATCTTTATCGTTTCCTCTGTTGATGGACACTTAGGTTGCTTCCCTATCTTGGCAATTGTAAATAATGATGCTAGGAACATTGAGGTGCATGTATCTTTTCAAATTAGTGTTTTCATTTTCTTCAGATATATACCCAGGAGTGGAATTGCTGGATCACATGGTAGTTCTATTTTTAGTTTTTTGAGGAACCTCCATATTATTTCCCACAGTGGCTGCACCAGTTTCCACCAACAGTGTATGAGGATTCCTTTTTGCTACATCCTCACCAATATCTGTTATTTGTGGTCTTTTTATTGATAGTTATTCTGACAGGTGTGAGATGATATCTCACTGTGGACTTGATTTGCAGTTCCCTGATGATTAGCAATGTTGAGCATCTTTTCATGTCCCTGCTGGCCATCTGCATTTCCTCTTTGGAAAAAAGTCTGTGCAGGTCTTCTGTCCACTTTTTAGTCAGGTTTTTTTTTTTTTTTGATATTGAGTTGTATGAGCTGTTTATAGATTTGGATATAGCACCTTATCAGTCATATCATTTGCAAATATGTTCTTCCATTCAGTAGGTTGTCTTTTTGTACTGTCAGTGGTTTCCTTTGCTGTGCAAAAGCTTTTAAGTTTAATTAGGTCTCATTTGTTTATTTTTGCTTTTGTTTCCTTTGCCTTAGGAGACAGATCAAAAAAAAAAACTTGCTAGATTTATGTTAACATGCTCTGCCTATGTTTACCTCTAGGAGTTTTATGGTTTCCAGTCTTACATTAGGTTCTTTAATCCATTTTGAGTTTATTTTTGTATATGGTCTGAGAAAATATTCCATGTTCATTCTTTTACATGTAGCTATCCAGTTTTCCCAGCACCAATTATTGAAGAGACTGTCTTTTCTCCATTATATATTCTCATCTCTTTTGTTGTAGGTTAATTGGCCATACATGTGTAGGTATATTTCTGGGCTCTCCATCCTGTTCCATTGATTTATGTGTCTGTTTTTGTGCCAGTATCATACTGTTTTGATTACTGTAGCTTTGTATTATAGTCTGAAGTCAGGGAGTGTTATTCCTCCAGCTCTGTTGTTCTTTCTCAAGATTGTTTTCGCTATTTGGGTTTTTTTTGTGTTTCCATACAAATTTAAAATTTTTTGGTTCTAGTTCTGTGAAAAATGTCATTAGTATTTTGATAAGGATTGCGCTGAATCTGTAGATTGTCTTGGGCAGTATGGTCATTTTAACATTAATTTTTCCAGTCCAAGAACACAGTGTATCTTTCCATCTGTGTTGTCTTCAGTTTCTTTCATCCATGTCTTTTTAAAAAAATTTAAGTACAGCTGGTTTGCAATGTTGAGTTAATTTCTGATGTACAGCAAAGTGATTCAGTTCATATATATATATAAAATATTCTTTTCCACTATGGTTACCCGTGCTATACAGTAGGACCTTGTTGTTTATTTTATATATAGTAGTGTGTATCTGTTAGTCTCAAGCTCCTAATTTATCCCTCTACCCACTTTCCCCTTTGGTAACCATAGTCTGTTCTCTATGTCTGTGAGTCTATTTCTGTTTTGTAAATAAGTTCATTTGTATCATTTTTTGAGATTCCACATATAAGTGATATCATATGATATTTGGTTTATCCCTGTCCCTGGCATGTAGCCATTTTGAAGTCCCAGCTGAAATATTTACTAGAGCCTTATACTTTCTGGTCTTGAATTCCTATTTTTGCCTCCTTGGCACTTGAGACTGTTCAAAATTCTTCCTTCCTTTCAGCATCTTTTGGTTTAACCTCTTAGATTTTTGCTCCATTCAGTGTATGCATCCAACACAAGCCTTGGGTGGAATACCACGAGGTGCCACACTTCTCTCCATTTCTTTTCTCTTTATGAACCTGAGCACTCAATTATTAGCTGCCTTAGGAGGCGGCCCAAGTTCTAATCTTTCTAACTTTGTCAGGAGCTCCATGTTTGTAGTGGAGATTCTTACACGACGCCAAGAATTTGCAAATGCTTTGAAGATAAAAATGGCTTTACTTGGCTTAACCTTTCTTGGCTTCTCAAGTCCTAATTGCCTTGCAGCTCTCTGAGCCTTCAAATAGATATTTTTTGGTATTGTATGCAATTTTTTCTAGTTGTTCTTGGAGGAAGAATTGCTCTTCCATAAGCTACTCCTTCCTATCAAGAAGGTGAAGTCTCTTATGTACTTTTTGGTACATGAATTTTACAGTTACATGAATATCTTCTGTGTTTTATCATTTCTACGAGTTTTTCTTTAAAGGAAGTTATCTTCTATGTATGTGGTTTTGTGTGTGTGTGGGGGCTTGCATATGTTTTTAGTAGTGGAGGCTTTTCCATAGGGACGTTTCATTTTCCTTTTTGCCAGAACTCCATTTTTGTATCAGTTTTCACCTTGGTTTCTGTGACTGGATTTTCTGTATATGTAGTGGTGCATATTGGATCTTCACCCATGGATAGAATAAGAGCTAATTTCTCTCAGGCTCTGTTTCCAACATGGCTGGAGGTGGGTGACTGATTTATGCTACAATTTTGGACTGGTGGGTTGATATTTTCTGATCTTCTTTCACTGAAGATGGACTGTTTTTCTTGTGTCTGGACTCAGTTGAGGAAATTACAGTTTGGCTCATGTGAACAAAATTGTGCAATAAATCATCATGTGTTAAAAAACAGAGTAACTCCATTGACACTTGATGAAGCAAATTTACAGCCATTATATGGAAATAGAGTTCCTTATAGAAAATAATAAACTATCAGAACATTCTATCCACAAGAGATCTATAGGCTGAAAATAGAAATACATGACAGAATATTTAGTATAGAAATTAGTGAGGGGAATCGGGAAGATGGCGGAAGAGTAAGACGCGGAGATCACCTTCCTCCCCACAGATCCACCAGAAATACATCTACACGTGGAACAACTCCTACAGAACACCTACTGAATGCTGGCAGAAGACCTCAGACCGCCCAAAAGGCAAGAAACTCCCCACGTACCTGGGTAGGGCAAAAGAAAAAAGAATAAACAGAGACAAAAGAATAGGGACGGGACCTGCACCAGTGGGAGGGAGCTGTGAAGGAGGAAAAGTGTCCACACACTAGGAAGCCCCTTCGCGGGCGGAGACTGCGGGTGGTGGAAGGGGAAAGCTTCAGAGCCGCGGAGGAGAGAACAGCAACAGGGGTGCGGAGGGCAAAGCAGAGAGATTCCCGCGCATAGGATCGGTGCCGATCGGTACTCAACAGCCCGAGAGGCTTGTCTGCTCACCCGCCGGGGCGGGCGGGGCTGGGAGCTGAGGCTCGGGCTTCGGTAGGAGCGCAGGGAGAGGACTGGGGTTGGCGGCGTGAACACAGCCTGCAGGGGATTAGTGCGCCATGGCCAGCCGGGAGGGAGTCTGGGAAAAAGTCTGGAGCTGCCGAGGAGGCAAGAGACTTTTTCTTCCCTCTTTGTTTCCTGGTGCACGAGGAGAGGGGATTAAGAGCGCTGCTTAAAGGAACTCCAGAGACGGGCGCGAGCCGCAGCTATCAGCGCGGACCCCAGAGATGGGCATGAGACGCTAAGGCTGCTGCTGCTGCAGCCACCAAGAAGCCTGTGTGCCAGAACAGGTCACTATCCACACCTCCCTTCCGGGAGCCTGTGCAGCCCGCCACTGCCAGGGTCCCGGGATCCAGGGACAACTTCCCCAGGAGAACGCAGGCTGCTGCAATGTCCCGCCGGCCTCTGCTGCCACAGGCTCGCCCCGCATCCACACCCCTCCCTCCCCCCGGCCTGAGTGAGCCAGAGTCCCCGAACAGCTGCTCCTTTAACCCCATCCTGTCTGAGCGAAGAACAGACGACCTCCGGCGACCTACATGCAGAGGCAGGGCCAAATCCAAAGCTGAGCCCCGGGAGCTGTGCAAACAAAGAAGAGAAAGGGAAATCTCTCCCAGCAGCCTCAGAAGCAGCGGATTAAAGCTCCACAATCAACTTGATGTATCCTGCATCTGTGGAACACATGAATAGACAACAAATCATCCCAAATAGAGGATGTGGACTTTGAGAGCAAGATTTACTATTATTTCCCCTTTTCCTATGTTTGTGAGTGTGCATGTGTATGCTTCTGTGTGAGATTCTGTCTGTATAGCTTTGCTGTCACCACTTGTCCTAGGGTTCTATCCGTCCGTTTTTTTCTTAAAAAATTTTTTTTTAATAATTACTTTTTTTAAATAACTTTATTTATTTTATCTTTATCTTATTTTATCCTCTTTCCTTTCTTTCCTTCTTTTCTTTCTTTCTTCCATCCTTCCTTCTTTCCTTCCTTCCCTCCCTCCCTCCTTGCCTCCCTTCCTTCCTCCTTTCTTCCTTCTTTCTTTCTTTCTTTCTCCTTCCTCCCTCCCTCCCTCCCTCCCTCTCTCCTCTCTCTCTCTCTCTCTCTCTCTCTTTCTTTCTTTCTTCTTTTTCTCCCTTTTATTCTGAGCCGTGTGGATGAAAGGTTCTTGGTGCTGCAGCCAGGAGTCAGTGCTGTGCCTCTGAGGTGGGAGACCAACTTTAAGACACTGGTCCACAAGAGACCTCCCAGCTCCACATAAGATCAAATGGCGAAAATCTCCCAGAGATCTCCATCTCAACACCAGCACCCAGCTTCACTCAATGACCAGCAAGCTCCAGTGCTGGACACCCTATGCCAAACAACTAGCAAGACAGGAACACAGCCACATCCATTAGCAGAGAGTCTGCCTAAAATCATAATAAGTCCACAGACACCCCAAAACACACCACCAGACGTGGACCTGCCCACCAGAAAGACAAGATCCAGCCTCATCCACTGAACACAGGCATTAGTCCCCTCCACCAGGAAACCTACACAACCCACTGAACCAACTTTAGCCACTGGGGACAGACACCAAAAACAATGGGAACTACGAACCTGCAGGCTGCAAAAAGGAGACCCCAAACACAGTAAGATAAGCAAAATGAGAAGACAGAAAAACACACAGCAGATGAAGGAGCAAGATAAAAACCCACCAGACCTAACAAATGAAGAGGAAATAGGCAGTCTACCTGAAAAACAACTCAGAATAATGATAGTAAAGATGATCCAAAATCATGGAAATAGAATAGAGAAAATACAAGAAACATTTAACAAGGACCTAGAAGAACTAAAGATGAAACAAGCAACAATGAACAACACAATAAATGAAATTAAAAATACTCCAGATGGGATCAATAGCAGAATAACTGAGGCAGAAGAATGGATAAGCGACCTGGAAGATAAATAGTGGAAATAACTACTGCAGAGCAGAATAAAGAAAAAAGAATAAAAGAACTGAGGACAGTCTCAGAGACGTCTGGGACAACATTAAACACACCAACATTCTAATTATAGGGATTCCAGAAGAAGAAGAGAAAAAGAAAGGGACTGAGAAAATATTTCAAGAGATTATAGTTGAAAACTTCCCTAATATGGGAAAGGAAAGAGTTAATCAAGTCCAGGAAGCACAGAGAGTCCCATACAGGATAAATCCAAGGAAAAACATGCCAAGACACATATTAATCAAACTGTCAAAAATTAAATACAAAGAAAACATATTAAAAGCAGCAAGGGAAAAACAACAAATAACACACAAGGGAATCCCCATAAGGTTAACAACTGATGTTTCAGCAGAAACTCTGCAAGCCAGAAGAGACTGGCAGGACATATTTAAAGTGATGAAGGAGAATAACCTACAACCATGATTACTCTACCCAGTAAGGATCTCATTCAGATTTGATGGAAAAATTAAAACCTTTACAGACAAGCAAAAGCTGAGAGAGTTCAGCACCACCAACCCAGCTTTACAACAAATGGTAAAGGACCTTCTCTAGGTAAGAAACACAAGAGAAAGAAAAGACCTACAATAAGAAACCCAAAACAATTAAGAAAATGAGAATAGGAACATACATATCGGTAATTACCTTAAATGTAAATAGATTAAATGCTCCCACCAAAACACACAGACTGGCTGAATGGATACAAAAACAAGACCCATATATATGCTGTCTACAAGAGACCCACTTCAGACCTAGAGACACATACAGACTGCAAGTGAGGGGATGGAAAAAGATATTCCATGCAAATGGAAACCAAAAGAAAGATGGAGCAGCAATTCTCATATCAGAAAAATTAGACTTTAAAATAAAGACTATTAGAAGAGACAAAGAAGGACACTACATAATGATCAAGGGATCGATCCAAGAAGAAGATATAACAATTGTAAATACTTATGCAACCAACATAGGAGCACCTCAATACATAAGGCAAATACTAACAGCCATAAAAGGGGATATCGACAGTAACACATTCATAGTAGGGGACTTTGACACCCCACTTTTACCAACCGACAGATCATCCAAAATGAAAATAAATAAGAAAACACAAGCTTTAAATGATACATTAAACAAGATGCACTTTAACTGACATTTATAGGACATTCCATCCAAAAACAACAGAATACACATTTTTCTCAAGTGCTCATGGAACATTCTCCAGGATAGATCATATCTTGGGTCACAAATCAAGCCTTAGTAAATTTAAGAAAATTGAAATTGTATCAAGTATCTTTTCTGACCACAACGCCATGGACTAGATATCAATTACAGGATAAGATCTGTAAATATACAAACACATGGAGGCTAAACAATACACTACTTAATAACGAAGTGATCACTGAAGAAATCAAAGAGGAAATAAAAAACTACCTAGAAACAAGTGGCAATGCAGACACGACGACCCAAAACCTATGGGATGCAGCAAAAGCAGTTCTAAGAGGGAAGTTTATAGCAATACAATCCTACCTTAAGAAACAGGAAACATCTCGAATAAACAACCTAACCTTGCACGTAAAGCAATTAGAGAAGGAACAAAAAAACCCCAAAGTTAGCAGAAGGAAAGAACTCATAAAGATCAGATCAGAAATAAATGAAAAAGAAATGAAGGAAACAATAGCAAAGATCAATAAAATTAAAGCTGGTTCTTTGAGAAGATAAACAAAATTGATAAACCATTAGCCAGACTCATCAAGAAAAAAAGGGAGAAGACTCAAATCAATAGAACTAGAAATGAAAAAGAAGTAACAACTGACACTGCAGAAAATACAAAAGATCATGAGAGATTACTACAAGCAACTCTATGCCAATAAAATGGAAAACCTGGAAGAAATGGACAAATTCTTAGAAAAGCACAACCTGCGAAGACTGAATCAGGAAGAAATAGAAAATATGAACAGACCAATCACAAGCACTGAAATTGAAACTGTGATTAAAAATCATCCAACAAACAGAAGCCCAGGACCAGATGGCTTCACAGGCGAATTCTATCAAACATTTAGAGAAGAGCTAACACCTATCCTTCTCAAACTCTACCAAATATAGCAGAGGAAGGAAACACTCCCAAACTCATTCTACGAGGCCACCATCACCCTGATATCAAAACTAGACAACGATGTCACAAAGAAAGAAAACTAGAAGCCAATATCACTGATGAACATAGATGCAAAAATCCTCAACAAAATACTAGCAAACAGAATCCAACAGCACATTAAAAGGATCATACACCATGATCAAGTGGGGTTTATTCCAGGAATGCAAGGATTCTTCAATATACGCAAATCAATCAATGTGATACACCATCTTAACAAACTGAAGCAGAAAAACCATATGATCATCTCAATAGATGCAGAGAAAGATTTTGACAAAATCCCTCCAGATAAAAACACTCCAGAAAGTAGGCATAGAGGGAACTTTCCTCAACATAATTAAGGCCATATATCACAAACCCACAGCCAACATCGTCCTCAATTGTGAAAAACTGAAAGCATTTCCACTAAGATCAGGAACAAGACAAGGTTGCCCACTCTCACCACTCTTATTCAACATAGTTCTGGAAGTTTTAGCCACAGCAATCAGAGAAGAAAAGGAAATAAAAGGAATCCAAATTGGAAAAGAGGAAGTAAAGCTGTCAGTATTTGCAGATGGACATGATACTACACATAGAGAATCCTAAAGATGCTACCAGATAACTACTAGAGCTAATCAATGAATTGGTAAAGTAGCAGGATACAAAATTAATGCAGAGAAATCTCTTGCATTCCTATACACTAATGATGAAAAATCTGAAAGTGAAATAAAGAAAACACTCCCATTTGCCAATGCAACAAAAAGAATAAAATATCTAGGAATAAACCTACCTAAGGAGACAAAAGACCTGTATGCAGAAAATTATAAGACACTGATGAAAGAAATTAAAGATGATACAAATAGATGGAGAGATATACCATGTTCTTGGATTGGAAGAATCAACATTGTGAGAATGACTCTACTACCCAAAGCAATCTACAAATTCAATGCAATCCCTATCAAACTACTACTGGCATTTTCCACAGAACTAGAACAAAAAATTTCACAACTTGTATGGAAACACAAAAGACCCCGAATAGCCAAAGCAATCTTGAGAACGAAAAACAGAGCGGAAGGAATCAGGCTCCCTGACTTTAGACTATACTACAAAGCTATAGTAATCAAGACAGTATGGTACTGGCACAAAAACAGAAAGATAGATCAATGGAACAGGATAGAAAGCCCAGAGAGAAACCCACGCACATATGGTCACCTTATCTTTGATAAAGGAGGCAAGAATGTACAATGGAGAAAGGACAGCCTCTTCAATAAGTGGTGTTGGGAAAAATGGACAGGTACATGTGAAAGTATGAGATTAGATCACTCCTTAACACCATACACAAAAATAAGCTCAAAATGGATTAACGACCTAAATGTAAGGTCAGAAACTATCAAACTCTCAGAGGAAAACATAGGGAGAACACTCTATGACATAAATCACAGTAAGGTCTTTTTTGACCCACCTCCCACAGAAATGGAAATAAAAACAAAAATAAACAAATAAGACTTAATGAAACTTAAAAGCTTTCACACAGCAAAGGAAACCATAAACAAGACCAAAAGACAACCCTCAGAATGGGAGAAAATATTTGCAAATGAAGCAACTGACAAAGGATTAATCTCCAAAATTTACAAGCAGCTCATGCAGCTCAATAACAAAAAACATAGAACCCAATCCAAAAATGGCAGAAGTCCTAAATAGACATTTCTCCAAAGAAGCATATACAGACTGCTAACAAACACATGAAAGAATGCTCAAAATCCTTAATCATTAGAGAAATGCAAATCAAAACTACAATGAGATATCATCTCACACCAGTCAGAATGGCCATCATCAAAAAATCTAGAAACAATAAATGCTGGAGGGGGTGTGGAGAAAGGGAACACTCTTGCACTGCTGGTGGAATGTGAATTGGTACAGCCACTATGGAGAACAGTATGGAGGTTCCTTAAAAAACTACAAATAGAAATACCATATGACCCAGCAATCCCACTACTGGGCATATACCCTGAGGAAAACCATAATTCAAAAAGAGTCATGTAGCAAAATGTTCATTGCAGCTCTATTTACAATAGCCAGGAGATGGAAACAACCTAGGTGTCCATCATCGGATGAATGGATAAAGAAGATGTGGCACATATATACAATGGAATATTACTCAGCCATAAAAAGAAACGAAATTGAGCTATTTGTAATGAGGTCGATGGACCTAGAGTCTGTCTTACAGAGTGCAGTAAGTCAGAAAGAGAAAGACAAATACCGTATGCTAACACATATACATGGAATTTAAGAAAAAAAAATGTCATGAAGAACCTAGGGGTAAGACAGGAATAAAGACAGAAACCTTCTACAGAATGGACTTGAGGATATGGGGAGCGGGAAAGGTAAGCTGTGACAAAGCGAGAGAGTGGCATGGACATTTATACACTACCAAATGTAAAATAAATAGCTAGTGGGAAGCAGCTGCATAGCACAGGGAGATCAGCTCGGTGCTTTGTGACCACCTAGAGGGGTGGGATAGGGAGGGTGGGAGGGAGGGAGATGCAAGAGGGAAGAGAGGTGGGAACATGTGTATGTGTATAACTGATTCACTTTGTTATAAAGCAGAAACTAGCACACCACTGTAAAGCAATTATATTCCAATAAAGATGTAAAAAAAATAGAAATTAGTGAAAGTGGGGTAATTGAAAATAAATGTAATACACATCAACATTTCTAGCTTCAAGTCATTGTTGGAAGGGGAAGAGAAGGAAAATGGGCTTTAATATATTAAGTCCTTACTACGTGAAGGTACTTTTACACATTTTATTTCATTATTCCTCAAAACAATCTTATGAGGCAAAGATTAGTTTTTCCATTTTACTGGTGAGGAAAATATGACTTAAAGAAGTAACTCACTTAAGGCCAAAGAATGTGTAAATTAATTTGATTTGATAAGTATATATTAAATGGAAACTGGATACAGGGTTGAAGAAGACAAAGTCCCTGACCTTCATAAATGGATGAGATACCCTTTTGGCCTCTCTTGATGTACCTGCTCTCCTCCGCTATTTTATGTGTAGTAATCTTTTTACTTTATTTTTTTAATCTTTTTTTTTTTAAAGATTCTTTTGTTGCAAGCTTACCCTCCTAGAACTTTATTTACTTGGTGGCACTCGGTCTTAGTTGCGGCAGGCAGGCTCCTTAGTTGTGGCTCGCTAGCTCCTTAGTTGCGGTATGCATGTGGGATCTAGTTCCCTGACCAGCGATCGAACCCAAGCCCCCTACATTGGGAACATGGAGTCTTACCCACTGGACCACCAGAGAAATCCCTGTAATAATCTTTTTAGATGGCTGTCTCCAACTCTGGGTCAAGAGTTCCTATAGGATAGTGACAGAAACACATCCATCTTTGTATCACTAGTGCTAAATGAATTAACAGATAGCAATTGTTAAATCCAATGTTCAGATAGAGGTGGATCTTATAACAAAATCCGTGCTGTTTCCTTAACCCATGGAGCCATGGAAAGAGGTAACATGCTGGGAAAATCTGCCTAATGAACTATGACAATGATATGTTCTTCAATGCATGAGCTGTATATCAGCAGGGATAGGATGAATCAGGTTCACTTTGATTTTGGAAAGAGAGTTGGCTTTGATAATTTATACAAATAATTTCCCCCTTTACACCACATATCATCAGCTTTTACTGAATAACTGGAAATAAAAGTGACTGATAGTGATACAAATTGCTATCTTCTCCAAGTTGTTTTGCTTTTAAATATATTTCTCTTGTTATTTAAAGCACAATGATTTACGATAGAAAAGTGGCTAAATTCTTCAATCTCCTTTAAATAGTTTTGCCCATAAATCTCTCTTTTATTATTAAAAACACAGTAAATTCTAATGGATGGTTGGTATAGCTTCCCTAGGAAGGTGTGAAATTGCTTTATCAGATTAATTTAGTAAGACTCAGTTTTTGACAGCTTCTTTAGAAGGCTATACCAGTAGATAACATACAGGCAAAGCTGTTATAACATAGGGAGCTAAATTATGGTGGTTTAAAAAAGAATTTTGTTTATTCAAGTCTCACACAAGAGTTTTGAGGTGAGTGTCCAGGTGAGGACAGCTCAGGTCCACACAGGTGTCTTTCATCTCGTGGGTTCGTCCACATCCTCGGGCTTTGTGTTCATCTCATGGTCAAGCAGAATCTCAGGCACAGTAGACTGGGAAGGAGGGGATGTCTAGGGCAAGTTATCTTCTCTCATAAGTAACTGAAGTGTAAGTTGCACACTTTACTTCTGCTCATGTTAAATTAGTGATAGCAGTTACGTGGCTACACTTAGCTTCAAGGGTGGTCAGGCAATATAGTGTTAATTGGGTAACTCTTTCCTAAACTCTATTGTTGTAGAAGAACAGGAGAATGGATTTTGTAAGGCAATTAGCAGTCTCCACTGCTAATTGTAATCCTGGAATTGACAGGACAGAAAATGAAGTTTTGGGATGGGTTCTGGAAAATCTTTGGTATCTGTTACCCATAAATGACAATGTGCTAAGCAACTTTCAGAACTTTCATGCATTTTAATCCTGAGAAGAGTTACTTTAGCTTGTCTTGAAAAATCCCTATTCCAATTTGGGGTAGCTGACACAATATAATCTCCATCTCTTTTTTTCTGTGAATCACTCAGAGCTATATGACTTGCCCATTGCCCAGGTGTCCAGTCAGTTGGTTGTGGATCCCAAAGCACAGATACAAGGAGTTTTGCTTTGCAAAGTGCTGAAATGATGGCAGACATGAATGACTTTCTGCGACATTCAGGCTGGGGTGTGAGTTTATTTAATAGAAATTTATCAAGTGTTGCTCATTGAAGATGAACCTTTTGACACTGGCTGATATCAAACATTCTTGCCCAGCCATTTTATGTTCTTCAAGTGTTGTGCTAAATCTTCTTAAATGTGAGTTGATAGAATAGAGCCCTTTTGGGGCCCCTGGTGCATCTCAAGTGGTATTTATATTTTGTCCTAAGTTGGACAAGTTATCATTATTGAAAATAGCTTGTAGATAGAAAATATAAAAAGTTGTCTACTTAGCTAACCTGGCAATTCAGTGTGAATAGAAAATTTTGTTCTGTTGATCTCTCCTCATTCCCTTCCCTTTCCCCTGCTTTTCCTTCCACACCAGCTTCAGATGCAACTTTGTTTTTTAATCAAGCCCATTCTGCGCCATGATGTGGGTTGGGGTGTCTGGAGTGCATGCTGATAATGGTGTTGATAGGAGAGACTCAACCATTTTATGGTTGGTCCTGGAACATTTTGGTATAAATAGGGGAATGAATGCTTTTTTACTTTTGTTTTTGAAAATGTTCTGGCTCTACTACCGCCTTGTTACTTAAAGAGTGGCCTCCGGACCAGCAGGATCAGCATCATATGGGAACTTGTTAGAAACATGAAAGTTGAAACTCTACTTCAGACTTGCTCAATAAGAATCTGTGTGCTAACCACATCTCCAAATGATTCTACATACATTTAAGCTTGGGAAGCACTGTACTAGAAAATCAGATGTCTGATGAAGTTATCTAGCTCTTTATAGGACTTTAATAAGACTACCAAGATCCATACCTACCCTCCAGGGAAGTCTAATATCAGAGCAAGCCCTTACTACTCTAATATTTAGCTTACTTTTCCTTTATAGCATCTGGAGGTTTCCTTTTCTTTCCTGTAAACTTAAACAAAACAAAACAAAACGAAACCCAGTTCAGAGATGGTTATATTTTATGCAGCATTTCTAGGCTTCTGTTGGCTAAGAAGAATTTAGATTATTTTAGTGCACTGGTTTTTGTTTTCTAAAAAAATTTTAACTGACCATAACAGTGCAAGACTAGAAATCAATTACAAGAAGGAAAAAAAAAAACCTCTGCAAAACCCACAGAAACAGAGAGGCTAAACAACATGCTACTTAACAACCAATGGAACACTGAAGAAATCAAAGAGGAAATAAAAAAATACTGGAGACAAAAGAAAACAAAAACAAAATAACCGAAAACCTATGTCATAGCAAAAACAGTTCTGAGAGGGAAGTTTATAGCAAAATCAGGAAACAAGAAAAATATCAAATAAACAAACTAACCTTACACCTGAATGAACTAGAGAAAGAAGAACAGCAGAACCCAGTTAGTGGAAGGAAAGAAATCATAAAGATCGAAATGGAAATAAATGAAATATAGACTAAAAAAACTGTAAAAAAGATCAGTAAAACTAAGAGCTGATTCTTTGAGAAGATAAATAAAATAAACATTTAACCAGACTCATCAAGAAAAAGAGATGGTCAAAATCAATAAAATCAGAAATGAAAAAGAAGTTACAACTGACACCACAGAAATACAAAGGATCATAAAAGATTTCTATTAATAACTATAGGCCAATAAAATGGTCAACTTAGAAGAAATGGACAAATTCCTAGATATGTATAATTTCCTGAGACTGAACCAGGAAGAAATAGAAAATATGAACCTTCCAATTATCAGTAATGAAATTGAATAAATAATAAATAAAACTCCCCCAAAACAAAAGTCCAGGTCTAGACAGCTTCATGGGTGAATTCTACCAAACATTTAAAGATGAGTTAACACCTATTCTCAAATTATTCCAAAAAGTTGAAGAGGAAGGAACACTTCCAAACTCACTCTTTGAGGCCAGCATCACCCTGATACCAACCGAGACAAAGAAATCACAATAAAGGAAAATTACAGGCCAATATCACTGATAAATACAGATGGAAAAACTGCAGATGGAATCCAACAATACATTAAAAGCATTATACCCCATGATCAACTGGAATTTACTCCAGGGGTGCAAGGATGTTTCATATCTACAAATCAATCAGTATGATACACCACATTAACAAACTGAAGAAATGAAATCATATGATCAACCCAACACATGTGGAAAAAACTTTTGACAAAATTCAATATCCATTTATGATAAAAACTCTTAACAAAGTGGGTATAGAGGGAACATACCTCAACACAATAAAGGTCATATATGATAAACCCACAGCTAACATCATACTCAACAGTAAAAAGCTGAAAGCATTTTCTCAAATTCAGGAACAAGGATGCCCATTCTCACCACTTTTATTCAACACAGTATTAGAAGTCCTAGCCTCAGCAATCAGACAAGAAAAAGAAATAAAAGGAATTCAAAATGGAAAGGAAGAAATAAAACTGTCATCATTTGCAGATGACATGATACTATATACAGAAAATCCTTATGATGCCACTAAAAATCATTAGAACTAATAAATAAATTTGGTAAAGTAGCAGGACAAAAAATTAACATATGGAATTACGTTACATCTCTATATATTAACAATGAACTAGCAGAAAGAGAAATTAAGCAAAGAATCCTATTTACAATGCCATCAGAAAGAATAAAATACCCAGGAATAAACCTACCTAAGGAGGTAAAAAAGACCTGTACTTGGAAAACTATAAGACAGTGATGAAACTGACTCAAACAGATGGAAAGATATATTGTGTTCATGTATTGAAAGAACTAATATTGTTAAAGTGACCATAATGCCCAAGGAAATCTACAGATTCAATGTGATCCCTATGATAATAACAATGGCATTTGTCACAGAGGTAGCACAAATAATATTAAAATTTGTATGGAAACAAAAAAGACCTTGAAAAGTCAAAAAAACCTTGAGAAAAAGAACAGAGCTGGAGGTTTCATGCTCCCTGACTTCAGACTACAGTACGAAGTTAGTTATCAAAACAGTATGGTACTGGCACAACGGCAGACACACAGACCAGTGGAACACAATCAAGAGCCCAGAAGTAAACCCACACACTTATGGTCAATTAATCTAGGGCAAAGGAGGCAAGAATATACATGAGGAAAAAAAGTCTCTTCAATAAGTGGTTCTGGGAAAACTGCACAGTTACATGCAAAAGAATGAAATTAGAACATTTTGTCACACAATATACAAAAATAAAGTTGAAGTAGGTAATGACCTAAATATGAGACTGGAAACCATAAAATTCTTAGAGGAAAACATAGGCAGAACATTCTTTGACATAAGTTGTAGCCATATATATGTATAATCTGTCTACTAAGATAAAGGAAACAAGAGCAAAAATAAACAAATGGAACCTAATTAAACTCAAAAGCTTTTGGACAGCAAAGCAAAACATTGACAATACAAAAAGACAACCTGCTGAATGGGAGAAAATATTTGCAGATGATATGACCAATGAGGGGTTAATATCCAAAATGTGTAAACAGTTCATGCAGTTCAATCTGATTAAATATGGACTGAAAATCCGAATAATTTTCCAAAGAAGACATACATGTGTTCAACACATACATGAGAAGATTCTCAATGTTGCTATCATCAGGGAAATGCAAATCAAAACCACAATGAGATATCATCCCACATCTGTCAGAATGGCTATCAACAAAACACACACACAAACATGTTGGTGAGGATGTGAAGAAAAGGGAACCCTCATACACTGTTGGTGGGAATGTAAATTGGTGCCGCCACTGTGGAAAACAGTATGGCCATTTCTCAAAAAACTAAAAACAGAACTACCTTATGACCCAGCAATTCCACTCCTGGGTACATATCTAAAAATACTGAAAACACTAATATGAAAAGATACAGGCACCCTAATGTTCCTAGCAACATTATTTACAATAGCCAAGATATGGAAGCAATCTAAGTGTCCATTAACAGATGAATGGATAAAGAAGTTGTGGTAAACATATACAAAGGAATACTACTCAGCCATTATAAATAATGAAAAATGCCACTTGCAGCAACATGGAGAAACCTTTTCTTGATAGCTGTGAAGTTTCTTGGATTATGTATTTCTACAGGGCAGATTATATCTGCCAAGGCAAGAATTTTTAACAAAGCGTTCCTTTCAAAGGAAGTCTTTAAAATATCAGAGTTCCTTATGCGTGCAGATTGAGATTTTAGTTTATCTGAAACAGACCTTCTTGTTTAGGAATATTTTAGTATGGCCATTTAGCTTTTTTTTTCCTTTGATACCTCTCTCAGTGGATTCCTTTTTTTTTCTTTAACATCTTTATTGGAGTATAATTGCTTTACAATGGTGTGTTAGTTTCTGCTTTATAACAAAGTGAATCAGTTTTACATATACATATATCCTCATATCTCCTCCCTCTTGCATCTCCCTCCCACCCACACTAGGTGGTCACAAGGCACTCAGCTGATCTCTCTGTGCTATGTGGCTGCTTCCCTCTAGCTATTTTACATTTGGTAGTATATATAAGTCCATGCCACTCTCTCACTTCATCCCAGCTTACCCTTCCCCCTCCCCATGTCCTCAAGTCCATTCTCTACATCTGTGTCTTTATTCCTGTCCCACCCCTAGGTTCTTCATAACATTTTTTTTTTTTTTTTTAGATTCCATATATTTCTGTTAGCATACGGTAGTTGTTTTTCTCTTTCTGACTTACTTCACTCTGTATGACAGACTCCAGGTCCATCCACCTCACTACAAATAACACAATTTTGTTCCCTTTTATGGCTGAGTAATATTCCTTTGTACATATGTGCCACATTTTCTTTATTCATTCACCTGTCGATGGACACCTAGGTTGCTTCCAGGTCCTGGCTATTGTAAAAAGAGCTGCAATGAACATTGTGGTACATGACTCTTTTTGAATTATGGCTTTCTCAGGGTATATGCCCAGTAGTGGGATTGCTGGGTCGTATGGTAGTTCTACTTTTAGTTGTTAAGGAACCACCATACTGTTCTCCACAGTGGCTGTACCAATTCATATTCCCACCAACAGTGCAAGAGGGTTCCCTTTTCTCCACACCCTCTCCAGCATTTATTGTTTCTAGATTTTTTTGATGATGGCCATTCTGACTGGTGCGAGATAATATTGCATTGTAGTTTTGATTTTCATTTCTGTAATGATGTTGAGCATTCCTTCATGTGTTTGTTGGCAATCTGTATATCTTCTTTGGCGAAATGTCTATTTAGGTCTTCTGCCCACTTTTGGATTGGGTTGTTTGTTTTTTGGATATTGAGCTACATGAGCTGCTTGTAAATATTGGAGATTAATCCTTTGTCAGTTGCTTCATTTGCAAATATTTTCTCCCATTCTGAGCGTTGTCTTTTCGTCTTGTTGATAGTTTCATTCGCTGTGCAAAACCTTTTAAGTTTCATTAGGTCCCGTTTATTTTTCTTTTTATTCCCATTTCTCTAGGAGGTGAGTCAAAAAAGATCTTGCTGTGATTTATGTCACAGAGTGTTCTGCCTATGTTTTCCAGCCTAGTGTGTGGCCTTACATTTAGGTCTTTAATCCATTATGAGTTTATTTTTGTGTATGGTGTTAGGGAGTGTTCTCATTTCATTCTTTTACATGTAGCTGTCCAGTTTTCCCAGCACCACTTATTAAAGAGACTGTCTTTTCTCCATTGTATATTCCTACCTCCTTTATCAAAGATAAGGTGACCATATGTGTGTAGGTTTATCTCTGGGATTTCTATCCTGTTCCATTGATCTATATTTCTGTTTTTGTGCCAGTACCATACTGTCTTGATTACTGTAGCTTCATAGTATAGTCTGAAGTCAGGGAGCCTGATTCCTCCAACTCCATTTTTCTTTCTCAAAATTGCATCGGCTATTCGGGGTCTTTTGTGTTTCCATACAAATTGTGAAATTTTTTTGTTCTAGTTCTGTGAAAAATGCCAGTGGTAGTTTGATAGGGATTGCATTGAGTCTGTAAATTGCTTTGGGTAGTATAATCATTTTCACAATACTGATTCTTCCAAACCAAGAACATGTTATCTCAACAACTGTTTGTATCATCTTTAATTTCTTTCATCAGTGTCTTATAATTTTCTTCATACAGGTCTTTTGTCTCCTTAGGTAGGTTTATTCCTAGGTATTTTATTCTTTTTGTTGCAATGGTAAATGGGAGTGTTTTCTTGATTTCACTTTCAGATTTTTCATCATTAGTGTATAGGAATGCAAGAGATTTCTATGCATTAATTTTGTATCCTGCTACTTTACCAAATTCATTGATTAGCTCTAGTAATTAATATTCTCTATATATAGTATAATGTCATCTGCAAACAGGGACAGCTTTACTTCTTCTTTTCTGATTTGGATTCCTTTTATTTCTTTTTCTTCTCTGATTGCTGTGGCTAAAATTTCCAAAACTATGTTGAATAATAGTGGTGAGAGTGGGCAACCTTGTCTTGTTCCTGATCTTAGTGGAAATGGTTTCAGTTATTCCCCTTTGAGGATGAGGTTGGCTGTGGGTTTGTCATATATGGCCCTTATTATGGTGAGGAAAGTTCCCTCTGTGCCTACTTTCTGGAGGGTTTTTATCATAAATGGGTGTTGAATTATGTTGAAAACTTTCTCTGCATCTATTGAGATGATCATATGGTTTTTCTCCTTCAATTTGTTCAGATGGTGTATCACGTTGATTGATTTGCATATATTGAAGAATCCTTGCATTTCTGGGATAAACCCCACTTGATCATGGTGTATGATCCTTTAAATGTGCTGTTGGATTCTATTTGCTAGTATTTTGTTGACGATTTTTACATCTATATTCATCAGTGATATTGGCCTGTAGTTTTCTTTCTTTGTGACATCTCTGTCTGGTTTTGGTATCAGGGTGATGGTGGCCTCGTAAAATGAGTTTGGGAGTGTTCCTCCCTCTGCTATATTTTGGAAGAGTTTGAGAAGGATAGGTGTTAGCTCTTCTCTAAATGTTTGATAGAATTTGCCTGTGAAGCCATCTGGTCTTGGGCTTCTGTCTGTTCAAATATTTTTCATCACAATTTCAATTTCAGTGCTTGTGATTGGTCTGTTCATATTTTCTATTTCTTCCTGGTCCAGTCTCCGAAGGTTGTGTCTTTATAAGAATTTGTCCATTTTGTCCAGTTTATTGGCATATAGTTGCTTGTAGTAATCTCTCATGATTCTTTGTATTTCTGCAGTGTTAGCTGTTACATTTCCTTTTTTATTTGTAATTGTGTTGATTTGAGTCTTCTCCCTTTTTTTCTTGATGAGTCTGGCTAATGGTTTATCGATTTTGTTTATCTTCTGAAAGAACCAGATTTTAGTTTTATTGATCTTTGTTATTGTTTCCTTCATTTCTGTTTCATTTATTTCTGATCTGATCTTTATGATTTCTTTCCTTCTGCTAACTTTGGGGTATTTGGTTCTTCTTTCTCTAATTGCTTTAGGTGTAAGGTTAGGTTGTTTATTCAAGATGTTCTTGTTTCTTGAGGTAGGATTTTATTGCTGTAAACTCCCCTCTTAGAAGTGCTTTTGCTGCATCCTGTAGGTTTTGGGTCGTCGTGTTTTCATTGTCATTTGCTTCTAGGTATGTTTTGATTTCCTCTCTGATTTCTTCAGTGATCTCTTGGTCGGTTATTAAGTATTGTATTGTTTAGCCTCCATGTGTTTGTATTTTTTACAGATTTTTTCCTGTAATTGATATCTAGCCTCATAATTTTGTGGTCAGAAGAGATATTTGATACAATTTCAATTTTCTTAAATTTACCAAGGCTTGATTTGTGACCCAAGATATGATCTATCCTGGAGAATGTTCCATGAGCACCTGAAAAGAATGTGTATTCTGTTGTTTTTGGATGGAATGTCCTATAAATATCAATTAAGTCCATCTTGTTTAATGTATCATTTAAAGCTTGTGTTTCCTTATTTATTTTCATTTTGGATGATCTGTCCATTGGTGAAAGTGGGGTGTTTAAGTCCCCTACTATGATTGTGTTACTGTCGATTTCTCCTTTTATGGCTGTTAGTATTTGCCTTATGTATTGAGGTGCTATGTTGGATGCATAAATATTTACAATTGTTATACCTTCTTCTTGGATTGATCCCTTGATCATTATGTAGTGTTCTTCTTTGTCTCTTGTAATAGTCTTTGTTTTAAAGTTGTTTTGACTGATATGAGATTTGCTACTCCAGCTTTCTTTTGGTTTCCATTTGCATGGAATATCTTTTTCCATCCCCTCACTTTCAGTCTGTATGTGTCCCTAGGTCTGAAGTGGGTCTCTTGTAGACAGCATATATATGGGTCTCGTTTTTATATCTATTCAGCCAGTCTATGTCTTTTGGTTTGAGCATTTAATCCATTTACATTTAAGGTAATTATCGATATGTATGCTCCTATTACCATTTTCATCATTCTTTTGGGTTTGTTATTGTAGGTCTTTTCCTTCTCTTGTGTTTCTTGCCTAGAGAAGTTCTTTTAGCATTTGTTGTAAAGCTGGTTTGGTGGTGCTGAAATCTCTCAGCTTTTGCTTGTCTGTAAAGGTTTTAATTTCTCTATCAAATCTGAATGAGATCCTTGCTGGGTAGAGTAATCTTGGTTGTAGGTTTTTCCCTTTCATCACTTTAAATATGTCTTGTCACTCACTTCTGGCTTGCAGAGTTTCTGCTGAAGAATCAGTTGTTAATCTTATGTGGATCCCCTTGTATGTTACTTGCTTTTTCCTTTGCTGCTTTTTTTTCTTTGTATTTAATTTTTGATAGTTTGATTAATATGTGTCTTGGTGTATTTTTCCTTGGATTTATCCCTTATGGGACTCTCTGTGCTTCCTGGACTTGACTATTTCCTTTCCCATATTAGGGGAGTTTTCAACTATAATCTCTTCAAATATTTTCTCAGTCCCTTTCTTTTTCTATTCTTCTTCTGGGACCCCTATAATTCGAATGTTGGTGCGTTTAATGTTGTCACCGACGTCTCTGAGACTGTCCTCAATTCTTTTCATTCTTTTTTCTTTATTCTGCTGTGCAATAGTTATTTACACTATTCTATCTTCCAGGTCACTTATCCGTTCTCCTGCCTCAATTATTCTATTGATCCCTTCTAGAGAATTTTTAATTTCATTTATTGTGGTGTTCATCATTGTTTATTTGCTCTTCAGTTCTTCTAGGTCCTTGTTAAACGTTTCCTGTATTTTCTCCATTCTATTTCCAAGATTATGGATCATCTTTAGTATCATTATTCTGAATTCTTTTTCAGGTAGACTGCCTATTTCCTCTTCATTTGTTAGGTCTGGTGGGTTTTTACCTTGCTCCTTCATCTGCTGTGTGTTTCTCTGTCTTCTCATTTTGCTTATCTTACTGTGTTTGGGGGTCTCCTTTTCTCAGGCTGCAGGTTCATAGTTCTTGTTGTTTTTGGTGTCTGCCCTCAGTGGCTAAGGTTGGTTCAATGGGTTGTGTATGTTTCCTGGTGGAGGGGACTAGTGCCTGTGTTCTGGTGGATGAGGCTGGATCTTGTCTTTCTGGTTGGCAGGTCCACCTCTCGTGGTGTGTTTTGGGGTGTCTTTGACCTTATTATGATTTTAGGCAGCCTCTCTGCTAATGGGTGGGGTTGTGTTCCTGTCTTGTTAGTTGTTCGGCGTAGGGTGTCCAGCAGTGTACCATGCTGGTCGTTGAGTGGAGCTGGGTCTTGGTGTTGAGATGGAGATCTCTCGGAGATTTTCCCCATTTGATATTACGTGGAGCTGGGAGGTCTCTGATGGACCAATGTCCTGAACTTGTCTCTCCCACCTCAGAGACACAGCCCTGATGCATTTTTCTTCTATTTATTTTGAGTGAATTATAGGCCCTCCCCGCTCTGATACTCACTAGGGTTTAAGCATGATCCTCTGCACATAATTTAAAAATCAAAACACCAACTGGTGGATTTAAGCAAACCCCCTATTTTTAGAACAGTATTAAAAAAAATTGCAAATTTTATTTTCGGCCACACAGCCGAGTAGCAACAGAGAAGGCTCCTGGGCATTCCTCCATCCCTCAGTGCAGAGCTGGGCTGACCATTTCCTTGCCCGGGCAGCTGCCTCTCCTCTGCTCATCTTTCAAATTTCCCTTTCTACAGGAAGTTTAGCTAGCTAACCATAGGCAAAGTTACTTTCCTTTATCTCTGTACACTATAGCATCTTCAATAAATCTGTCTATATTGGTTTAATCCATGTTGAATGTAGTTTATAAAGGGAAAGGACAAGTACCTTTGTATAGAATATACAGACAAAGCATCAGTCCATGGGGTCCATAAGAGGGGCAGGGCAGACAACACTTTTCCCTGGGAACAGCAGCTCTAATTCCAGGAAAGGTTCTCAGCTGAAGTCTGTGCAGCCAGAAGCACCCTCGTCCAGCCCTAGTCTCAGCCTCTGCTTCAGCTGGGTTCCCATTTCCCGTGCCTCCCGACTCCCTTAACCCCTGATGAAGAGCCCCAGGAGCTAAGGCTAAGAAGATCATGTCCTTAGGGCATGCATCCCATGTTTGGAAGAAGAAATATACACCACTGAACACGGAGCAAATGGGAGATGGAAGTGACACCATGGTGTAGGGAGGGGGAGAGGCAGGCACCCCAAGAGGTGTGCCCCCAGCCAGACCTGAAGACGGTGCTGCTTCCAGTTGTTCTTAACAAAAGAAGAAACTCCTACAACCTAAGGGGAGGAGTTGTCCCATTTATACACAACATTGTAAACATATACGGTCCTGTTGTTACATGTGCTTCAGTTTGGTGTTTGCATGTCTGTCCATCTGTCAGGCTGGGGGCTGGATCTCAGGAGCCTTGCTGGACTACCTCCCCTTCCTACTGCCCCCACCTTCCTACCCCAGGAATGGAACCTGGAACAGGTATGGCCCCCCATCTTGGTGGGATCTGGCAGGCAGGGCCTGAGCCTCTGCCCCCACTCTGGCTCCACAGTCCTTGGTGAGTGCATGTATGTACATGGAGAACCTGAGTGGAAGTGTGTACAAGGGGGAGGTCACGTCATTGGGGGCGGGGGGTGGAGAGGGGGGCTGCTGGAGGCAAGGCCTGCCTGGGGTGCCTGGCTCACGAGTGGATTCTCCATGGGTCTCTGGGTGGAGATTCTCAGCAACCAGGGTCCGCAGTCAGCACCCCTCACAGCGCACATGCTAACCCTGCATGGTCTTCAGGGGCATCAAGTATGAGTCCATGCCGACGAGGCACTTGTAATGGTCCCCACAGGATAGCCGCCGTCCAAGCTCCCTGACCCAGCAGGGCCTCAGACATGGTCACAGCTACATCTTCGGTTGCTATTCCTTGCTGGTCTTCTGCACGGCCTCCTGCATGCTGCTCTCACCACTGCTGGTAGAAGGCATCTCTTTACTCGCTTGTTTAGAGAACTCGGGCGTGGTGCATGTGCTGGGAGGGCCGTTTAGGACTGCCCCCTGGAGAAGTGTGCCTCTCTCCTCAGCTTCACCTGGCTCCTCACCTGTGCAGAGGATGGCATCAGCCTCCGTGTACCGTGGCTTCCCAAGTTCCAGAATGTCACCCACATCCAAGTCAGCATCCCTGTCCCGATTCTCTTGGCGGTGGTACATGAAGAAGCCAGAGCCTGGAAAACCACCTCCCAGGAGAGTGGTGGCCTGCCTCCACATCCACAGGCTCCACTCACGCCCCACGGTGGTGCTGTTCTCATGCTCCATGTCCAGGGTATCAGTCGATCCAGGGCATCATTCACAGCCATGCAGGAGCCTCTGCCCTTTGTCTTGCTTCCTCCGTTTCATTTTCCCAATCGGATCATTCAGTAGGGTCTGCGGGAAGGCCTACTTCCTCCTTCCTGCCAGCCCCCCGCCCTGCTAAGTCATTGGTTCAGACACTCAGCATAGCCGCCGGGGGCTTCTCTAGCGGGACCTTGTGGCCAGGGATGCGGGTGGATTCCCCCTGGCTGCCTGGTGGCGGCGGCAGTCATGATGACTCCTCTATAGTATCTTGTATATGGTTCCATTAGGGATCTTAATCCATATTAGTAGTTTATCTAGATACCTGTTTCCTCCCTACACCATGAACACCTGGAGGACAGGAAATGCACTCTATCTCTGTTTCTCTATTGCCTATAACATCCAGAGGCACAGAGGTCGGTCTTGATAAATAAACTCATGTTACTGAATAATGAAATTCATTTCAAAACTTAGGGTGAAGCAAAGGGTTGAATCTTTCAGATAAACTGGTGTATTTCCTTCTAATAATAATGAAGGATACATACCTCATTCTCTGTCAGAAACTCAGAGCAAATTTCTGGTGAGCATTTCTATAGCTCCTCGGTATTCCCTTGTTTGCTTGTAGCTGCCCTTGGTCCTATTTTAATCATCTTTGATCTTTTTGTTTTTTTAAATTTATTTATTTATTTTTGGCTGTGTTGGGTCTTTGTTGCTGCATGCGGGCTTTCTCTAGTTGCGGCGAGAGGGGGCTACTATTTGTTGCGGTGCATGGGCTTCTCATTACAGTGGCTTCTCTTGTTGCAGAGCACGGGTTCTAGGTGCGCAGGCTTCAGTAGTTGTGGTGCTCATGGTCTAGAGTGCAGGCTCAGTAGTTGTGGTGCACAGGCTTAGTTGCTCTGTGGCATGTGGGATCCTCCCGGACCAGGGCTCAAACCCGTGTCCGCTGCATTGGCAGACAGATTCCCAACCACTGTGCCACCAGGGAGGTCCCATCATCTTCAGTTTTATTCTGCCTGTGTTTTATTATATGCAATCCCAAGTGTTTTTAAAGATGTAAAGACCTAAGTAAAAATCAAAGAACACTATGAGTCTGTGTTACCAACAAGGGCCCTTGGATCCTTTAATCAGTAGAAATTGATAAGAGGCCAGATGAGAATTTCAGGTAAGGCTTTATTGAGGCTACTTCTGTATCTCCAAGGAGCAAAACCAAGAAACAGGTGTCTTTACTATTCCCTGAGAGAAGCTCTGTGGGTCCTTAAATGGGGTAATAGAAGGGACAGGTCCATGGGTCCACAGGAGGCCCACCTTAGGTGGTCTGCTCACCTCTGTGGTGGTGCCGTGTGCAGGAATCATGCCACAGTACCCTGCTTTTTCTCCTGGCACCTCAGAAATGGCAGTTGGTTTGTGGCCTTTTTGTATCCTATTGTTCATAATTACCCCAACTGCACATGCATGTAGTTATTTTTAGTCATTCATAGTTTCTTTGTATTTTGTTACTGGAGGAGACCTTTGTCCTGGTGCAAGTACTCTGGTAGAGAATCCCAGGTCCCAGCCTATCTCAGCTGGATTCAAGGGGTTGCCCTTAGCAGCATCTTGGGACCAGAAGGGAAGGGAACCAATGCCCTTAATGTTTCTGAAGGAGGGGAGAACATTCATTTTTTTTTAATCCATCAGAGTTAGAGAGGAATCTCCCTGAGCAATTTGTTAAGTCCTTAACTAGGACCAGTTTAAGGAAAAGTATTGAGATTCTCTGACCTGCTGGATGTGTTAGTACATTATACAGTCAAATTTGGAATATGTGATCCACATATTTTCCAGAAGGCTTTGAATTCCAACAATGTCTAAAACATTTACCAGCAATTTTTAGACCATAAGGCAGTTTTTTAAAACTGTAAAGCAATTTTAAACTGGAAATACAATTGACTTTCTAAATGCCGAGAGGAAGAAAAAAACTAGTGAATTAGAAACTGAACTGAAGTCAATTCTCTAATCTTTATTTCTTCTTCTTATACCCATCTACTTATCCACATTTATTTTCTCTCCCCACATGTTCCCTTTTCTATTACTCTAAGTCTAACATGCAGCTTTCAGTTTTTTAATACTTTTTTTGGAGTGACTCAGGAACACATGAGCTTTCTCTCCCTACTCCAGAAACTTCCACACCATTGCCTGTAAGCCCCATGGAAGCTTGAATTGCTTGATTCTTCATTTACTTTCTAGTTTAGGATATGTGTGGCTCAGAGGAGCCAGAGAAAGAAGGGCCTTCATCTTCAAAGTTCCAAGATAATAATGTAATTATATGATGAATTCAAGTCTTTGAAAGTCTATGCCTGGAATCTAACTGCATCCTGAGTTCCCAAAAAACAAATTTGTGTCATCTGATCATTTTTTCCTTCTATTCACCATGAAACTTTTCTCCTTGTCCCTCCTAGTCTGAAAAAAACACTTGTTTTGCTTAAATATTACACAAACATGTTTCACTGGGCAGAAAGAGGAGTGCAGAGGTCAGGAGGGAGGGTCCTCTAAGGTAACTAAGAAGCTCCTTAGAGTTTCCCATTTCTTTATTATAGAGCTGCTGGAGCTCTGGTAGAAGTTACCTGCATGGCTGCAGGTACAACCCTACCTTTATAGACTAGCATGTCTTCTACTCCCTGGGACAGCCTGAAGGTCTTCCCATGACTTAACTGCCTTCCTATACCTTATATCTCAGGCCAGGGGAGAGTAAACTATAGCTCATGGGCCAAATTTTATGTTTTTTTCTTTTAATGACACTCCTGTTTAATGCTTTCAATGTTTAATTCTGATTTTATATTAACATTGTAACTCTTGCTTTTTTATTTTTTATTTTTTTAAATAAATTTATTTATTTTATTTGTTTACTTTTGGCTGTGTTGGGTCTTCGTTGCTGCACGTGGGCTTTCTCTATTTGTGGTGAGCAGGGGCTACTCTTCGTTGCAGTGTGTGGGCTTCTCATTGCGGTGGATTCTCTTGTTGCAGGGCACGGACCCTAGGTGCGTGGTTTTCAGTAGTTGTGGCTCGTGGGCTCAGTAGTTGTGGCTCGCAGGCTCTAGAGCACAGGCTTAGTAGTTGTGGCACACGGGCTTAGTTGCTCTGCTGCATGTGGGATCTTCCCAGACCAGGGCTCGAACCCACGTCCCCTGCATTGGCAGGTGTATTCTTAACCACTGCGCCACCAAGGAAGCCCAAATTTTATATGGTTTACAAACTAAGAATGGCTTTTACATTTTTAAATGGTTGATGAAAAAACTAAAAGAAGAATAATATTTTGTGACGCATGAAAACTTATGTGAAATTCCAATTCTGAAATATATATATTTTACATATTGTCCACAGTTGCTTTCATGCTACAAGGCAGAATTGAGCAGTTGTGACAGAGACTATGGACCTCACAAGGTCTAAGATATTTACTTGTTTGCTCTTTATAGAAAATACTTGCTGACTCTGTTTCTCTCTGCTCCTGTATTCCCTTGTCTGTGTAGGCTGTTTCTAAGTTGCTCCAGGACCCCTTGGATGTATAGGCCCATCCGTTCACTGTTTCCACTGGAAAAAAAACCATTCCCATCAAATTTTTACATATATTTTGAGGATCTTTACTGAATTTTGGGGAAGGGACATAGGAAGGGATCATAGGCATATTGCACATCTTGCCACTTTTCTTGCTGTCGCACCTTTTTCTACTTCTTCCTTTCCCCCGCTCCATCTGGTTTCACCAAGAATTTTCTCCAGGTCACTTCCACACACTCTGAGGTTCCCTGCAGGTCTCAGCATCTATCCCAGGCAGGCTTATTGAGGAGTGACTTCCAAACAAAGGTAGTACTGTCCCTGAAAAAGAATTCTAGTGAACATAACTTTCTCCATTTCATTACTATGGGAGAACAATAGTTCTGTAGAGATTTAGCAGAGGCTCAGGGCCTTTGCTAGGTGCTAATGACTTTGCTTTCTAAGACTCTGAAGCTGGATCTCAGTTGGATCCCAAGTCTCTTTATGGACCACTTCGTCCATGCATTCTTTCTGACCTCAGATTTCTGGATGGTCTTTCAGCTTTAATCCTCTTGCCTGTATCAGTGAAAGAAGAGATCAGAGGCTGTTCTTTCAGGCACTTTCAGCTACTTAAACCCATAATTATAGAAGTCAGATTTTTATTGTACAATGCTTAGCAATTTAGTTTTTAATCAAAACATCACACTCAGAACTTTAGTTGGAATGGTGGGTCAGTGATCTATTGTTACATGGAAGGATTGCTTAGTGAGTAGCTGGGATTATTAAAATATACAGCAGCGTCAGAAATTCTGGCTGGAGTCCTGATTGAGAGTGATTAGAGGTTATTTATCAAACTCTTCTGAAAGCTATTCTTTGTTCTCCTGATCATGGTTTTAGAAGAGAGTTCTTCTTGGGAGCATAGTTACAGACAGTAAAATATGTATGTGAAATACATATTTTATTTAATAATATAACATTTTATTTCTTTCAGCATATAGATAGAGAAATATAGGAAAAATATTTGCATATCACCATACATTTATGATCAAGGTAGAGTCATAAATTCTTCTCCAAACACGTTGGAATGATATATAAAATATAAAAGACCCTATGTGGGCTCGTAATCTAGAGGAACATCTCTCTGGGCAGAAAATCAAAGGTGTGATTGAGGTTCAAAGTATAGGTTTTCTGGGATTCGGGTTACATGTATATAGGGACTGTATAGGGCTCACTGTTTAATGTCCCCTGCTCTGGAAATGAGGCATAAAGAGGCTATTGTGGGCTTATGACTAATTTGTGAGCCTGAGGAGTTGGGATTCAGCCTCACCAATATCAACCGAGCAAGTCTCCCACTGGCTCAGTGACTGAACTGGATTTGTTATATTTCCCCAAATCACTCTGGGATAAGGACTTTGAATCATCAATATAAGTCCACCTGGGATGGAGAGGAGACAGAGAAGGCAAAAGATCCCGTTCAACAAATCTGAGACTCAAATTCTACAACAAATGAAGCAATTTTAAGCCAACAGCAAAGATAAAATAAATCAACAATCAGATGAAAAAATTAGTTTAGATAAAAATAATAACACAACAAATCCCAAAGCTATAAAGCAGATTGACAATTTTGACTATATAAAGATAAAAAGAAATTTGCATTGCAAAAGTCACTGCATTTACTGATGGCGACAGGATTTGACTGCTTAAGAAGACTCATAGGATCCCAAATGACAATGGCTTTCAAATCTACAGTTTATTTTAGGAAAATGATGTAATATAGCAACAACATTAAAATAAGGATATGCATCACAGCCAAGGGCAGCCTGGAGAGGCTAGGTGCAAACTTCAACCATACTCTGTCTGGAGGGCTGTACCAGGATGTACTTTATCTCTCAGATCAGGAACCACTGATGTATGCACAAAATATCTCAGAACGAGGGAGCCCCCAAAGGAGTCTCAGATGGGGCTTATTCTTACCTTGCTGGTCACTTAGGCATACTCCTTCCATGTAAGAGCTTAACTCAGAGCTCCTCTAGGAGTCTTAGTGAGGCTGGGTACAAATCATCAGTCTCACTGCTAACAATCAACAATGCTAACAAGCTGGTATAGACTACTATGCCAAAACTCACCTAAAACCCATGGTTTCAAAGCAACACTATTAATCAGTTCATTTCAATGCTGTGCATGTGTTTCAGCCAAACAGTTCAGGCTAATTCCAGACCTGCAGGAAGTAATCCTTGCAACACAGCCACCATAAACAAAATCAAAAACAAGTGACAAACTAGGAAAATGAAGTGCAGTTTACATTGTAGTAAAAAGGTCAATTTCCCTAATATATAAAGAATTTCTACAAATCAATATTGAAAAGACTATCAGCCCAATTGAAAAATAGTCAAAGGATATGAAGAGACACCTTACAGAAATGAAAAAATTCTTAAACATAAGAAAATAAGAATATGAAAAAGTGTTCAATCTTGTTCATGATAAGGAAATGCTTATTGAAACTACTGAAATGCCATTTCTCACCTATCGTTGGCAAATATCAGAAAGTTTGAGTACACATTGTGTTGGCAAGGCTATCAGCCAACCACTCTCCTCACAGCTGGTGGGTCCTTTCTTTCTTTCTTTCTCTTTCTTTCTCCCTTCCTTCCTTCCTCCCTTCCTCCCTCCCTCACTCCCTTCTCTCTCCCTTTCTTTCTTTCCTTTTCTTTCCTTCCTTCCTTCCTTCCTTTCTTTCAATATTTTTGCTTGTTTGATGTGGACCATTTCCAAAGTCTTTATTGAACTTGCTAGAATATTGACTCTTTTATGTTTTGGTCTTTTGGCCGCGAGTCATGTGGGAGCCTAGCTCCCCAACCAGGGATCGAACCTGCAACCCCTGAATTGGAAGGAGACGTCCCAACCATTGGACCACCAGGGAAGTCCCAAAGTGAGTCCTTTCTTGAAAGGGTATCTGAGAATCACATTTCATTGTCTACTGTGGTAAGACAACTTTGATGGAGGATTTTTATATCCACAAGCTCTTATATCAGGAATGATTTTCTTAAGGCATAAATCAATCAGTGTCTTCCCATTGTACCCAGCCGACATCTTAATGTCTCTACTCCTTGTTCCTTGCATTCCAGGTATCTTTCATCTGGGATGCAAGAAATAACAATGCAAATAAAAATTGATATTATAAGGTAGTCTAGCTAATTAACTAATGACTAAAAAGAAAGCCTCTCAATTTTAGAAAGTTTAAAAGATGAAAAAATATATATTCTGGATAAAAGTTATAAGATTCAACTCTGCTATTGTCATGTATAACAAAAGCAGCCACAGGACAATATGTAAACAAATGGGTGTGGCTGTATGCCAATAAAAGTTTATTTATGAACAGGATTTATTTATGGATTTAACAAATCCATAAATGTATGGATTTAACACATGGGCCATTGTTTGCTTATACCCCAAAGATATAAAGTAATAATTTCATTTGGGAAATTCTAGTCAGTGGGAGTTTAGAGGAGGGAGAACTTGCATTTAGCTAGCAAACATCTAAGAGGACTTCACGAGGATGATGATACCTAATATGGAACCTTAGCACTGGGTGAAATCTCAGCTTGGGGTATGGTAGGGAGAAAGGTGAGGGTGAGGCAGGAGGGATGCTCTTGTTGGAGGAAAATATGTCAGCAAAAGCACAGTGGAGTTGGTTAACAAGAGGGTGTGTAGTAGCAACTCACCGGTTTAAGAATAGTATATATTAAGTGGACTAAAAGGGATATAGGTGGGAAGGCATGTTTGGGCAAGACCAAGAAAGGTTCAATCAGGCAGAGGAGAATGTGTTTATTATGTAGTCACCTTGGGTGGGTTGATGGTGGGCCATTGAGTCAGAGATTGGCATGGTCAGTCATGCCTTAGGAAGTCTGGTGCTCTGAGGGCCTGAAGCTTAAATAATTAGGGGGGTGCTCTTCAAGAATGAATTTGACATTAGGTAGAGGACCTTGGAAGGGGCTCATGTGAGTGTTGGGTTCTGAAATCTAAGTTTCACTAGCCTCCTAGAACATCCACCTGTGCAGGAGACATCAAATGGGGTGGCTACAATACTAGTCTTGGTGAGAAATAACAAGAACTGGACATGTAAATGGCAGAGGGAATTGGGAAGCTGGGACGAACATCAGACTCTTTTGAGGTAAAAGTGTAGGGCTTGGCAACTGGGAAGCTAAAAATAGACAGATTTACAGCATCTGCTGGAGGCAAAGAAGAGGAGGAGACAAAGATAGAGCTGAGATTTACAGTTTATAAGGGATAAAAAAGGTGGTGATGACATAAACAGAAAAAGATAACACAAAAGGAGGTGCAGGTTTTCCAAGGAAGAGAATGCACTCAATTTTGAACAGAGTGAGTTTAAGATTAACTAGGTGAAAATGTTCAGCTGGCCATTGAACACGTGAAATAAGAGTTGGGAAAGAAGTCTGAATTTAGGGGTCACTGACATCATCATGAGTGTTGTGAGAGAATGAGATTATCCAGAGAGAAGATGCAGAGAGATCAGAAGTCTTTGGATGGAGCTGCCTCCTTATTTGGCAGAGGTTGAAATGGAAAAATTCTGCCTGTAGAACTCATATGCTATCTGGATGTCCTTATTTGCTTTCTGACTGCCATTTGTTTCAGTAGATTATTTGGAATGAATATACTTTTTTTAGATTCCTCATTCTATGAAGTTATTTTAAATAATGGGTGATATCCAGTGGGGTAACTAATGAAGAATATAGAGGAGGGCCAAACATAACAGCATTGACAGTATCAGAGTTTGGGAAAGAGTCCTTGAATCACCTTTTTTTAAGAGTTATTCTCCATTTATAGTTCTTATAAAATATTGGCTATATTTCCTGTGTTTTACAATATACCCTTGTAGCTTATTTTATACATAATAGCTTGTATTTCTTACTCCCCCATCCCTATATTTCCCCTCCCCCCTTCCTTCTCCCCACTGGTAACCACTAGTTTGTTCTGTATACCTGCGAGTCTGCTTTTTGTTTTTTTTATATTCACTAGTTTGTTGTATTTATTAGATTCCACATATAAGTGATGTCATACAGTATTTGTCTTTCTCTGACTTATTTCACTTAGCATAACGCCCTCCAAGACCGTGTTGCTGCAAATGGCAAAATTTTATTCTTTTTTATGGAATGAAACTACTTTTTATGTGTCTTTATTATCTATTAGAAGTTATAGGTATTGCCCTGAAATTTAATATTTAAATAAATTATTTATATTCATTCTGACTTTAAGCACCTATTTCTTAAGATGACATTTACTGTATTTTTTAGTCTTCTTTCATGAAGCTACGGAAGTTTGTGAAGTATATGCCCCCACCTCCTGACAGATAACCTTTAAATCTGTCTTACTTCCCTAGTATTTACAAGTACTCTACCTCAGAAGGGGTCAAACCTCTAGAACTGGAAGGAAAGAACTCTTCAGAGGCATGTTATTATAAATAACAGTTATGCTCTTTTACTGTAATTACTGTTCCATCTTAGAGCTTCCATCTGTCCCTTCATGATTCCTTCTGACACTAACAGGATCTAAGAAGTTTGGTGCAAGCTTCTGGGAAAAATACATATACTTCTTGAGAACATTTAATTACCTGGTCTCAAATGGTTGGCACAAGAAACCAGGATATTTGTTATGTTGATATCTATCCGATTAGTCGACCTTCTTTCTTTAAGAAACCTAGTTACATACACATCATATTTTATTATACACATTATATTTTATTATACACATCATATTTCTCTATATTGTCTTACTGATATTTTTCATGGGTTCTCCCAGTAATTACTTCTGCTGAGTATTTTGAGCAGCATATTCCCCTTCTCAGCATTCTTGGGATTATTTGAACCATGGGAGAAGTACCTTTGCCAGAGAGTTTATTAGAAAAATACTATAAAGCTGTGGTTTCCAGCCTGGTTCATTATCAGAATCACCTGGGAGACTCAAATACACCAATTTATATCATCTGCAACCATCAATACTTTATGCTTTTTCTTGGGTTGGCATGCAATACTTTCCTTCTTCTTTCTCTCTTTATGTTTTACTGAGATATTTAATCTATTCCCATAGCTCAAAATATTACCTCTATTCTGATGATCCACAGATTTACATCTCTAGTCCAGTATGATTCACTTGTCTCAAATTTAATATGTCCTGAACTCATGATTCTACACTCCACCCAACCTGTTTTTTCTCCATCTTTTCCTTATCAGAGAATAGCCACCATCTATGCAGATATGTAGGAAGCACCCTTGATTCTTCTCTCTTCCACACCCCACCCCAGCTCTATGCCAATCCATTACCAATTCCTGTAGATTCTTTTTTTAATATTTCATAACTGTTCATGGTAACATCTCAATTATCCAACACTATCTAGAAATGATATACTCAAGGAGCTTAAGTTTCCACATAAGCGAATACGAAACCCTTTAAACCCCAACCTTAACTATTTAACCACAGTTTGACAGAAATCATTCCAACATCTACATGTAACATCCATTCCAACATGTATGTTTTCAGGCACTCTTAAGTTAACATATTTAATGATTTACTAAAGAGCTACAGTCATTATTATGTATAACATACTTTGATATTGCTGTAATAGATTCACACACCACTGCTATTACTAATAACAATAGTGGCGGCAACGTTTGTTGAATGTCATATGATATGCCAGATGCTATTCTAAGCACTTTACATTTATTAATTTATTTAGTTTTCATAGCAACCATATGTAGAGTAAGCCCCACTTTACGGATGAGGAAACTAAAACACAGAAATGTTAAGCAACATGTCCAAGATTACAATGGGAGAGCTCCTGATTTAAATATAGGTATAAGGGGCTTCCCTGGTGGTGCAGTGGTTAAGAATCCGCCTGCAAGTGCAGGGGACATGGGTTTGAGCCCTGGCCCAGGAAGATCCTACATGCCACAGAGCAACTAAGCCCGTGTGCCACAAATACTGAAGCCTGCACGCCTAGAGCCCGTGCTCTGCGACAAGAGAAGCCGCCACAATGACAAGCCTGCGCACCGCAAGGAAGAGTAGCCCCCGCTCGCCGCAACTAGAGAAAGCCTGAGCGCAGCAACGAAGACTCAATGCAGCCAAAAATAAATACATAAATCTAAAAAATTAAAAAAAAATAGGAATAATGGCAAATGGCAAATACATGGCCATAAAGTATAATTTCAAGACAAAGTCCGGAAACCTCTGTTTGAAAAGGATAAGGATACTGGCTATTCCCTTGTCAATCTCTCTCTCTCTCTCTCTCTCTCTCTCTCTCTCTCTCTCTCTCTCTCTCTATCTCTCTCTCTCTCACTCCCACACCCTCACCCTCTCACCCACTCTCTCTCTCACACACACACACACACACACACACACACACACACACACGAGTTCACCTGTCCTGTCACTGATACGCATTTTTGTTGTCATGAGGCTGTCTTCATGAGTCAGACTCCCCACTGGCACTGAGCTACTCACTGTTGCTCCCACTCTCCTGTGAGAACGTCTACTGCTCTCCTTCCACGTTTTTGCCTTTCCCCTCTGCTGTCGCCACTGGGCCCTCCAGCACCACAGTGCAGATCTTACTACTATATTCTATTCTCCCTTTCCCCCACCCCCCATTCTCACCTGTCTACTATATTCTATTCTCCCTTTCCCCCACCCCGCATTCTCACCTTTTTTTCTTATCTCTTTTGAAGGCTGTGTTTTCCCCACATTTCTTAGGTTTTTTATCAAATATCTTTGGGTCAATATTGGTAACCAGCAGGGCCACTACTAGGTCGATATTGCCAACCTCGGGCCACTTACTTGAGGCAAGAAAGGCACCTTGTGCACAAATTCTAAACACCTTGCTTGCCTCACGCCAGTTCTGGCCTGGCCACCCAATAAGAATGTTTCTTTTGTTGCTATTATGAAAAGGCATGGTCTCTGATTCTAATTTCTGATATTTATTTCATAATGAATCATCTCCATCTCCTCTCATTCAGGTTCAAGCCCATGTAATTCTGGACCCAATCATGTTGTAGTACCCTTCAGAAGGCTATAAATCTGTAACAGTTACAAGAGGATGGTTCAAATAATTCATCTGATTGTTAGATTCTGGGAACGCTTTCATTGGCCTGCATTAAAAGAGCTGAAACAGAACAGATACTACCACTGGGTAGATAGGGTGTACAATCATACCTGGGATCACTGGGATGAGCCCTGGGTACCCCCATTGTTAATGAGCTGCCTATTCTCTTCACTCCCATGCTATATATCTAGTGCATCTCTGATGCTTCCTACTTAACCCTCCAGGTCCTCTACTGGGACTAGAATCTTGTCCAAAGAGTCAGCCCACTTGATTGATATTTGTCAAGTTCCTGCAACCCTTCCTCCTTTGTACCCCATATATCCAGCTCATGGCTCCCTGGGAGTCTATTACAAATAGATGGATCATCTAGAATTGTCACACTGATTATAGCCTCATGTTGACTATTCCACGGAAGACCCTAGAAGAGTGCACACTGCACTTCTGGTTGCTCCCTTCCTCTCTGTCCCTGCCCCTAGTTCCCTCAGTCCCAGCTTCCTATCATTCACTGAATGCTCAAGATGCCTTCTAGCTGGGCTCATCCAAGTCAAAGCTCTAAGCATCCTAGGCACACATTTGAACACAGACTGGAGCCGCATAAGAGCAATGCTAGGAAAGGAGGAAGTTTTGCTCAAGCACAAAATCATTAACTGAAGAAGCAATGTAATCTACTGATAAGTACTCCAAGGTTTCTTAGACTCTTTAGAAAGTTACTACTTGTATTGGTCAGGGTCCTTCAGAGAAACAGAACTCGTATACATTAGATAAAGAGATTTATATAGGTTATTAACTCACATGATTATGGAGGCTGAGAAGCCCCAAGAGCTGTAGCTGGCAAGCTGGGGACTTAATTCTGGAAGTTGTGGATCTGTCTGAACTCTCATATGAGAGAACTGTAAACAGAAATAGTTCTGGAGGCTAGAAGTCCGAGGTCAAGGTGTTGGCAGGGTTGGTTCCTTCTGAGGCTGGCAGGGAAGGATTTGTTTGAGGCCTCTCTCCTTGGGGTGAAGACGGTGATCTTTCCCTGACATTTCTTCGTATTGGAGAGGAGGAAGACTTTTTCCTCTACCCTTCTGGGTTCTTTGGTTGGTCCGCTGAAAATCCCATCACACTTTTATGCTTCTGAGATGGGTGATAGGAAGGTCTTATCTAAAGGGCTTCAGAACACGAATCCAAACAAATGGCAGATCTGGTATCCATCTGTTCGCTCTGCTTCTCTCAGTTCGAGTGAAAGTTCCAGGCAGGCAGATCGAGAAAGCCCTGGTTGAGAAAGCCCTTTCCAGCCATCCGGGTGGCTATGTGGGCTGGGCAGCTTGGGGAGAAGACATTGGGGAAAAATTGTTTTTGGAACTGTTGACTTGCTGGGGCCAGCAGTCGCAGGACCACTGGATCCCGGAGGGCTCGGAGAGCTCGGAGGACTCGGCTTCCGGGATGCAGGCCGAGCCCAGCAGCCGGGTGGCGTTTGCCCCAGGCGCTTCCCAGAAACCCCCGCGGTTCCGGCTGCCCCGCCCCCGCCCCCGCCCCGCCCGAGGCCAAAAGGCGCAGGAGCGCCTGTCTGACCTCTGACCTCTAAACCCGCAACGCAGTGACAGAAGACCTGAGAGACGGGGAGAGGGAAGCGCGAGGTCAGCTTCCTAATTTTTTCTTCCAGGTGACCGGCGGTGGGCTCAGAGCTCCTGGAGAACTTGGTCACAGGAAGCAGGGACTCTGCAGGGGCGCTTAGGACGGGAGAGAGGAGGCTAGAGGATTAACAGAAAGGCTATTTCCTAGAGTCAGTGTATCCTTAGCGGAGTAGCGCTGTTACCGACCAGGGTTCTTGGCCTCTTTAACCAACAGAAATTGATTAGAGGCCAGACAAGAAATTCAGGAGCGTCAGCAGAGGAGAGTGAGAACAAGTAAGTTTCCGTTGCTTGCTCCCTCCCTGGGCGGGGGAGGGCAAGCTTGTTCCTTATATGGGGGTGAGGGTAAGGGTGTGTCCAGGGGGTCAGGCTGGAGGTGTGGCTTAGGTGGTCTGCCCATCCCTTTGTGGTGTTGTGTGCAGGGGGCATGCGCAGTACCCTGCCTTTGCTCCCGGCCCTCTGCTTTTGCTCCAGGCTCTTCAAAAGTGGCAGTTAGGTTTTTTGGTTTCTTTGTATCTTTTGTCCATAATTTGCCCCAACTGAACATGCAGGCAGTTACTTTTAGTCCCATAGTTTGTTTGTATTGTGTTGCTGGAGGAGAGGTGTATCCAGGTGCAAGCACTGCAGCAAAGGGTTCCAGGTCCCAGCGTGTCTCATGACTACAAAGGCAAGCATTGTAAAATTTGAACCTTAGAGAAAGAAGGGAAATCATAACGCCTATACTGTAAAACCACCTTCAACAGCTTTGAAGTGAGAGATTTGAGGAAGCAGCCTCCTGAAGATGCTTTTTAAAGATACCTGGAAGCTCTTTGTTTCCACTGCCAGTAGCATCATCATCCAAGCTTCGATGGTCTCTCATGTGGACTAATACAAGTCTCCTAGTGGACTCACTTCCTTACTCTTGTCTCCCGCATCCAGTGGTAAGTGGGTCTTAAATTGATTGTATATTGGATTCACCGGGAAACACACAAACTACTGGTAGTTGGGTCTCACCTGCAGAATTCTGATTTAATTGGTCTGGGGTGTGGCCTAGGTATGAGTTAAATAATTTCCCCAGGTGATTATAATGAGTAATCAGAGTTGAGACTCACTGCTCCGTTCCACGTGCAGCATACAGAGCTAAATCCTTAATACCTTAATCAGTCTGCTTAAAACCTCTCAGTGTCCTTCAGTGGACCCCAGGCACTCACATTACTATCTCCACCCTATGCTGACCATGCTGTAGGCACCCCTGCATCTGCTGATTCTTCTGATGCATCCCCATCCCTTCATCTGCCTTACTCTGCCTTGCTTCTGGTTTCAGCTTCCTCCCTTTCCAAGTACACCATTCCATGCAATGGACATTGGAAGTGGCTAGGTACACGTTACTTGTTGGGTATTCCTCTGCAAAGCAATCCCATCCCATCTTTCAATCATAATTTGAATTAAGAGGACCCCACTCTTCTTCCCCTATCCCAGCTTTCACATTATGGTTGGGAATGTGACCTGGGTTTGTTTCTCAGAATGCCCCATCAGGACTAACAAGCACCCTTTCTGATAGATTTTGGCTGGAGGCATCAGGAGTTGTGAATTGCTGGAGTTGTAAATCTGCTGCCATCTCCCTTGGCAGAGAGTCATCTCCAGTAGGAGAGAAAGGGACCAGTGTGTCAAGGGAAGCACTGAGATGCAGGGTGCTCCATTTGTGTGATCCCATTTAATCCTCACAATATTCCGTATTCCAAGATGCTATCCCCATTTTGCTGATGAGAAAAGTAAACTCCAGAGAAATTAAGTAATATGCTTACATATTACTGTTCAGGTTAGAATTCCATTTTAGGTGTAAGAAATATTAGCTTATAAAAACCAATTTCTGAAATATATTTACAATATTCTCTCAACCCAAGAATAAGTTTGTTGTGAACATTCCACATCAGTTTGAAAAGCCAGGTTTTAAGAATGTGCAGTTATTTATACTAGTAACACTGGTGAAGAAACAGGACACATGTTTTGTATAAATGGTTAGTGGTGGTGGTTGTTGGCAGATTCATTAAATGGTTCTGAATGCTGTTGGCACTGGTGGATTATGTCAGTTAAAACAATGCTTTTCAAAATATAATGTGAATAGGCATCACCTGGAATCTTGCTTAAATGCAGCTGATGATTCGCTAGAACTGAGATTTGGTCTGAAATTGTGCATTTGTAACAAGCACTCGAGGGATGCTTATGCTGTTGGGTCCCGCACCACTCTTTGAGGAGCAAGGGGTTAGGATATCAGAGATGTAAGTTATATTTATTGCACCAATATCCCTGTAGCCTTCTGAAAGATTATAGCCTAAATTGTAGTCATAACCAATTGAATGCTTCACAAAATTCATTGACAATTAGAAGGAAAAAAACTTCATCAGAGTTGATGTGCATGTGATTACTTTAAGCACTAGATACTCACTGTTCTGTTAATCTGCGGACAGGTTAGGGAAAACTTGTATAACTCTTCCGGAATCCTGGGTGAGGAATAAATTCTTACAGAATAGTGAATTGAAGCTCTGGTGATGGGGAAGCTCCAGGAAAAACACAAATGATGGCAGTGAAGAATCCATAGAAAGAAGATATTGCTACTTAAGGTATAAGTTCCTTCCAGAAGTCAAACACAATACACAGGCTTCAGTAATAAATGACTTGCTATTCAAGTGTAGAACCATCCTTGGTAAATAGAAGCCTTAATACATTTTTAAATAGTGGGTTCTTTTTTTTAAGAGAAAAATAGAGTTTTATTTTTCTCCCTATATTTCAAGCTGGCTTCTTAGGAGAAACAATTCATTTTATCGGTCTGTGAATAAACTAACTTCAGGGCTGTTCAGAAGAATTGAGACTTCTGAAAAGTTGAATACCCTGGAGTCCTTCTGCCAACTATGAGAAGAAAAATTCAGAGCCAGTAGGTACATAAAAAAATTAATGAAGTTTAATGCTTCATGAGAATTTACAAAATCAAAGTTTTGAAATAATTTTAACATTGGGAAAGGCCATAACTCCTGAAATCAGTCATTTTCTCCTTGTAACTGGGCCCGTGGGACAGTGGTATTTCTTTTGCCTTTTTGGCAGCATTATCAGTATGAAGCCTTGGAGAGGAGGAAGAGTAATCAGTAAAGAATAATTATTTCATTGTGTTTTGTGAAATGTGAAGATAAATATTTTTGCGTGAAAGGGATAGAGGGCAGTTTTGGAGGCTGTAGCAGATGTAAGCAAAAGGTTGAGCAGAAAGAAGGAACTTGCTGGGCAGTCTTGAAATATTTTCAGTATTTAAAAACAGACTAAAGGAAATTCTTTGGTGATTAGACAACAGAGGCTTGTTATAACATCATGGCTTCCTTTTTTTGTTTTTTAACATTTTTATTGGAGTATAATTGCTTTACAATGGTGTGTTAGTTTCTGCTTTATAACAAAGTGAATCAGCTATACATATACATATATCCCCATATCCCCTCCCTCTTGCGTCTCCCTCCCTCCCACCCTCCCTATCCCACCCCTCTAGGTGGTCACAAAGCACCGAGCTGATCTCCCTATGCTATGTGGCTTCTTCCCACTAGCTATCTATTTTACATTTGGTAGTATATGTAACATCATGGCTTCTTAATGTTGGCTGGTATTATAGAATTTAAGGAGATAACACTGGTTATCTGACCAATTGGAAGTACTGATTGAGATTTATATGCCTTTGTTTAAAAATGAGATAAATTATTATAATATACAATAAGTCTCTCAAAATATTGGATTGTTGTGGACTTGGAATAATGAAAAGACTGTTTTGAAAGTTGGAAAGTTTGGAGGCTTTTTTTTGCGGTACTAGGGCCTCTCACTGTTGTGGCCTCTCCCGTTGCGAAGCACAGGCTCCGGACGCGCAGGCCCAGTGGCCATGGCTCACGGGCCCAGCCACTCAGCGGCATGTGGGATCCTCCTGGACCGGGGCACGAACCCACGTCCCCTGCATTGGCAGGCGGATTCTCAACCACTGCGCCACCAGGGAAGCTCCTGGAGGCTATTATTAAAAATCAAGTGTATTACCTCTTGGAGGATAGACCTTGAACCAATGAACTTATTTGTAGTCAGTCAGCAAATATTTAAGGAAGATCTTCATGTGCTGGATACTGGGCTGGACATTTTGTGGATACAGTAATAAAAAAAGTCATGGTCATTGCCCTTATGAAACTTATGGAAGAAAAGGGAAACATTGAAGAAATAACTAGCTGCACATAGTGTTAACATAAGTTATTCTAAGGTCTCTTAATACTAAATAAAATGTTAATGCATTTTATTTCCTTATTTATATGTTTAATTTAAGATAAAATTCTGAAGCAGAACCAACAAATAGTTATTTGTGACTAATACAGGCAGTGAATGACCCTTGGTGCCCATCTGGTGGACATCCTCTGTCTTGGTTGTTATCCTACACACATGCCCCTTGTAGTTTTTTTCTTCAGGTGTGTTCCTTGTAAGAAACTCATTAAAATGTTGATGTCCCAGAAAATTGGTGAGATGAATCGCTTTCACCAAAACAACATTTGTTATGTTTAAGTTTTGAATTCTTGACCCAGACATTTTCCATCTTAGGGCTCAGAGTTCAAGCTCTTGCTCTTCCACAATGAACAGTGTTGACTATTTGCATTTGGTACTTTGTTTTATGAATGCCGTTTTGATTTACTCTTTGATCATTTGTTCATCTTGGTTGTCATAGAGGGCTGTTAAGTGATCTCTGTTTACTCTGTATATGCTTTCTTCATTTTTCAGCTCACCCATTTGTACATTTCTTTAAGTGTTGAATATTGATTACATAATTTAACTTCCAGAAACAACACAAGTTATTTGGTTAAGTAAACTAATGCTCAGAAAAAGTCACATCTGCTCATGTCTTCCTTTTTTCTTGTTTTTTTATAATAGCCAATTTTTTTAAAGTTAATTTATTTTTGGCTGCATTGGGTCTTTGTTGTTGCATGCCGGCTTTCTTTAGTTGTGGTGAGTGGGGGCTAGTCTTTGTTGCGGTGCGTGGGCTTCTCATTGTGGTGGCTTCACTTGTTGCGGAGCACAGGCTCTAGGTATGCAGGCTTCAGTAGTTGTGGCACATGGGCTCAATAGTTGTGGCTCACAGGCTCTAGAGCGCAGGCTCAGTAGTTGTGGCACATAGGCTTTGTTGCTTCGTGGCATGTGGGATCTTCCTGGACCAGGGCTTGAACCTGTGTCCCCTGCATTGGCAGGTGGATTCTTAACCACTGAGCCACCAGGGAAGCCCCTACTCATGTCTTTCATATGTAGTATTTTCTTTAAAGAAGTATAGTTGATTTACATTGTGATAGTTTAAGGTGTACAGCAAAGTGATTCAGTTATACATACACATATATATCTATTCTTTTTCTTTTTTTAAAATTTATTATTTATTTTATTTATTTATTTTTGGCTGCATTGCGTCCCCGTTGCTGCGCGCGGGCTTTCTCCAGCTGCGGCTCGTGGGCTGTAGGCACGCGGGCTTCAGTAGTTGTGGCGCACGGGCTTCGTTGCTCCGCGACATGTGGGATCCTCCCGGACCAGGGCTTGAACCCGTGTCCCCTGCATTGGCAGGCGGACTCCCAACCACTGCGCCACCAGGGAAGCCCTATATCTATTCTTTTTCAGATTTTTTCCATTATAGGTTATTACAGGATATTAAATATGGTTACCTGTGGTACAAAGTAGGTCCTTATTGTTTATTTTATATATAGTAGTGTGTATCTGTTAATCCCAAACTCCTAATTTATCCTTGCCCCCTTTCCCTTTTGGTAACCATAAGTTTGTTTTCTATGTCTGTGAATCTGTTTCTGTTTTTTAAATAAGTTCATTTGTATCATTTTTTTTTAGATTCCACATATAAGTGCTATCATAGGATATTTGTCTTTCTCTGTCTGACTTATTTCACTTAGTATGATAGTCTCTAGGTCCATCCATGTTGCTGCAAGTGGCATTATTTTGTCCTTTTTTATGGCTGACTAATGTTCCAGTGTATAAATATACCACATCTTCTTTATCCATTCATCTGTTGATGGACATTTAGGTTGCTTCATGTCTTGGCTATTGTGAATAGTGCTGCTGTGAACATTGGGGTGCATGTGTCTTTTAAAATTAGAGTTTTCTCTGGATCCCAGGAGTCGAATTGCTTCATCATATGGTAACTCTATTTTTAGTTTTTAAAGGAACCTCCATACTGTCTCCATAGTGACTGCACCAATTTTATATGTAGTATTTTAATGGCAGAATTGGTGACATGTTTGGAGGTTAATCAGAAGTGTTCTGTTTCTTAAGCTGAAGCATGAGTTATGGGTACATGTGCGTTCCTCTGTTGTTATTCTTTACGCCTTATACATTTTATAATTATTCCTTTATATCTGTTCAATATTTAATAATAATAATAAAATTGAAATTTAGAGATTATTATCTTCAATAATAGAAACCTGGAGAGAACTATGGACCCTAGAACTTTTGAGAACTTAAAGGCCACAATTAAGCATTATACTTTGTTTCCACTGACCACACACAAAAGTGAATATTTGCATAGTATTTACCATGATACTAAAGTTATATCAAATTTATTTTGTTGAATTTGTCTGTTTCCTAAAATCTTTTTATTTATTTAATTTATTTAGTTTTGGCTGCATTGGGTCTTCGTTGCTGTGTGTGGGCTTTCTCTAGTTGCAGCGAGCGGGGGCTACTCTTCATTGTGATGCATGGGCTTCTTATTGCGGTGTGTTCTCTTGTTGTGGAGCACGGGCTTTAGGTGTGCAGGCTCAGTAGTTGTGGCGCATGGGCTTAGTTGCTCCGCGGCATGAGGGATCTTCCTGGACCAGGGCTCAAACCTGTGTCGCCTGCATTGGCAGGCGGATTCTTAACCACTGCGCCACCAGGGAAGCCCTGTGAGATTTCCTATGAAGTTGACAATATTGTTGTAATAATTCAAGGGCTGACTTGTAGGCCGAAGTCAAATGTTGTGGGAAAATTCATTTGTTAGACTGTGGCCAGAAAATTGTGTTTGTTCATTTTAATTTGTAAGTTATGTTTGTCAGAGCAGGTGATTTTATGCACCAACTTTATGATAATTAGCTCATTGAGCTTATTTAATAAATTTGAAGGAGTTCAACAATTTAAAAAGGCTGTGGGAATTTTTCTCTACAACAACAACAAAAATATCAAAAGCCCCCCTACATTTAAAACATTTCACAAGTAAATAAATAACAATGTAACTTAAAAACATATGTAGAACCTTGATTTTCTGAGAAACTATCAACATATATAAATTAAGGTAAGGTTTTCCTGTGATCTTTGAATATTTGGGTATTCTTTCACTGACCGTAAATATTACCCTCAGCTGGACTTTTGAAATATTGATTAGAATTTATTTTTACCATGTAAGTTTATACACGCACATACACACAGGTGTTATAGACAAAAATTAAAACATGCAGAAAAAGTGTATCACGTGGGACTTACCTCTAGTCAGAGTACATCAAAATGAATTGCTTTGTTAGGGAGCGGGGTGCTTAGGCACTGAAACAGAAGTTAAAATTTAATTGGGAAACAGGTTGTGAAAAGTAGGCTGAGGCAGGAAGCCAGGATGGGAGCACCTGGGCTGTGAAAATGAAAAAGGATAGTGGGGGACACTCTGAGGTTAAATTGGCTTCTTCACAGCCAAGCACATGCTGTGGTCTTTACTTGGAACATTTTTCTTCCTCCTGCTACTCCCCTCCCTTCCCTCTTTCTTTGTATGGATGACTTAATTTTATCCTTAAGGTCTCAGGTCTAACTTCTCAGAACTGCTCTTACCGTCTCCACCAAATAACTCTCAGAACCTTGTTTGTTTCTGTGGTAGCACTTCCCACTACTTTCAATCATTTATTTGTTTGCTTACGTTGTGGTTGTCTGTCTTCCTTCTCCATTGCCCACTTCCATTTCATTTCCAGTCTCTCAACTCCATGAAGAACTATTGTCTGTCCTACTAGAGTGTCTGGTACACAATAGCTACTCCATGGAGGTCTGGTGCCTTTTGCTGCTTTCAGGTAGCAATACAGGTACGTCATCTCTGACACAGGAGACTCCAGCAGACTTTAGAACATTTTTATACAGGAAGGTATGTAGACCCTTTGATCTCTACTCTCACCACTCCCTCTCCCATTCAGGCTTTTCTACGAATTTAACATAGGACTTTTTTGCAGGGGGTGTACATATTTACTATTCAAGAGCTTTCATAAGTCACTGGAATTGTGCTTCATAGTTAGAAACAGAATTCTCTCTTTCCCTAGTGATGACATAATGACTAGAAGGCAAGAAGCTTTCTATCTCTGTAGAGTTTTATCAAAGCATGGAGTGCTCCCATTCTACCATCGTAGGGAGCCTTGTTTAGCCTGGGGCAGTCTGCTGGCTGCTTTCAATGTTAGTTCAGTGCCCCCTGGGGACTTAATCCATTCATTCTATAATTAATTTCTAATTTATTATTGTGGGGGTGTTTACTATTCAGAAAGCATTCACTGAGTGCACATGCATACAGAACTTTGTATAGGGGGGTTATTCTCGGGACATAAAAGTTGAAGATGACATTATTCTTATATTTGAGTTGATCAAAAACTGTCTAGAAGACCACATATTCATATATGGAATGATGAAAAACAATTACAAATTATATAAAACAGTGAAAAGTTAGAAACAATGTAAGTGTTTAATAATGGGTGAATAGTTGAGTAAATTGTGATATATCTACATGTTAAAATTTGACTTTATATTGATAGTATAGATATTATATTATAAAGTTAAGTATGGGAAAAAAGTCAGGATTCAAAACATGAAAAATGTAAACTGCAAGCTTCTTTTTCCTGTTTTATTTTCCTTGTAGCAATGAATACCATCTAACATGCTATATGATTTGCTTACTGATTAACTGATTGAAGTATAGTTGATGTACAATATTGCTAGTTTCAGGTGTACAACATAGTGATTTGACGATCAGATACATTACAAAATGATCATGAGTCTAGTAATCATCTGTCACTATGCAAAATTATTACAGTATAGTTGACTGTATTCCTTATGCTGTACATTACATCCCCATGACTTATTTTATAACTGGAAGTTTGTATTGCTTAATCCCCTTCACCTGTTTTGCCAAACCCCCTACCCATCTCCTCTCTGGCAACCACCAGTCTGTTCTCTGTATCTGTAAGTCGGTTTCCGTTTTGCATTGTGTTGGGCTGCACCCCACAGGCTTACAAGGCCTGTGCTTGCCGAGCTTCAAGACTGAAAAAAGAGCCCAGAGTCAGCAACAGAGACATCAATGATTTAATGGATGGGGGAGCTTAAATTCTGAAACAAGATCCCGGAGCAACACCCCACCATGTGCAGTGGATGGCGGAGCAGTACATGGTGGCAGTCCTCGCTCTTGGGGACAGAGGGAGGTTGCCAGTTATAGGGGGAGTTGACATCAGGTTAGCTCATTGGGTTACCAGGGAAGCCAGCAGAGGGGCATGCCCCTCATGACCCCTTTGATAAGCATAGTGGAGATGTTCTGATCTAAAGCTAGAACAATCATTGGCTGGGGCCTGGGACAAGTATGTAGGAAGGTCAGTCATGTGAGTAGTGTGTAGGCGAAGCAGGCACTGATGAAGCAGGGGATGTACAGAGAGCAAGAGAACAGCCATTTTGAGTGGTCTGACCCGTTTTGTTTGTTTTTGTTTTTAGATTCCACATATAAATGAGATCATAAGGCATTTATCTTTCTCTGTCCAACATTTTCCTTAGCATACTATTCTCTAGGTCAATCCATGTTGTCACAAATGGTGAGATTTCATTCTTCTTTATGGCTGAGTAGTATTCCATTGTGTGTGTGTACGTGTGTATGTGTATAAATATATATAAATATATAAATATTTATACACACACATTTTCTTTATCCATTCTTCTATTGATTGATATGTAGGTTGCATATCTTTGCTATTATAAACAATGCTGCAATGACCATAGGTGTGAATATATCTTTTCCAGTTAATGTTTTTGGTTTTTTTTAAAGGTAAATCCTGAAAGTTGAATTGGTGAATCGTATGGTAGTACTATTTTTAATTTTTTGAGAAATCTCCGTACTGTTTTCCATAATGGCTGCCATAGTTTACATTCCCACCAACAATGCATGGGAGTTCCTTTCTCCACATTCTCGCCAACAATTGTTGTTTGTTGTCTTTTTGATGATAGCCATTCTGAAAGGTGTGAGGTGATATCTCATTGTGGTTTTGATTTGCATTTCCCTGATGATGGGTGATGTTGAGCATCTTTTCATGTGTCTCTTGGCCGTCTGTATGTCTTCTTTGGAAAAAATGTCTATTCAGGTCCTCTGTGCATTTTTATATTAGATCTTTTTTTTTGATATAGAGTTACATGATTTCTATATGTAATTTGGGATTAACCCCTTATCAAATATATCATTTGAAAATATTTTCCCCCATTCAGTAGGTTGCCTTTTTGTTGATGGTTTTATTCACTGTGCAAAAGCCTTTAAATTTGATGTGTCATTTCTTTATTTTTGCTTTTGTTGCCCTTGCCTGAGGAGACATTTATAAAAAATATTACTAAGAACCATGTCAAAAAGTGTACTGCCTGTTTTCTTCTAGGTGTTTTATGGTTTCAGGTCTTACATTTAAGTCTAATCCATTTTGAGTTTACTTTTCTGGATCATGTAAGAATATGATCCAGTTTGATTCTTTTGCATGTAGCAGTCCAGTTTTCCCAACACCATTTATTAAAGGGGATGTCTTTTCCTCATTGTATATTCTTAGCTCTTTTGTCATAAATTAGTTAACTGTAGTTTATTTCTGGGCTTTCTATTCTGTTCCATTTATGTATAGTCTGTTTTTACACGAGTACCATGTTGCTTTGATTACTATTGTTTTGTTGCATAGTTTAAAATCAGGAAGTGTGAAACCTCCAGTTTTGTTCTTTCTCAAGATTACTTTGGCTACTGGGGTCTTTTGTGGCTCCATACAAATTTTAGACTCATTTGTTACAGTTCTGTGAAAAATGCATTGGTATTTCAATAGGGTTTGCATTTGTAGATTGCCTTGGGTATTGCAGACATTTTAACAATATTAATTCTTTTAATCTATTAGCATAGTATATAATTCCATTTGTGTTGTCTTCAATTTATTTCATCAATGTCTTATAGTTTTCAGAGTATAGGTCTTTCACCTCCTTGGTTAAATTTATTCCTACATATTTTATTCTTTTTCATTTAATTGTAAATGGAATTGTTTCATTAGTTTTTCTTTCTTATAGTTCATTGTTAATGTATAGAAATGCAATATAATTCTGTACATTAATTTGTATCCTGTGACTTTACTGACTTTGCATATTAAGTTCTAGTAATTTTTTAGTGGCATCACTAGGATTTTCTATAGTATGATGTCATTGACAAATAGTTTACTTCTTCCTTTCTATGTTGGGTTCTTTGTATTTCTTTTTGTTGTGTGATTGCTGTGGCTAGGACTTCCAATACTATGTTGAATAAAAGTGGTGAGAGTGGGCATACTTGTCTTGTTCCTGATCTTAGAGGAAATGCTTTCATTGTTGAGTATGATGTTGGCTGTGGGTTTGTCATATCTGGCCTTTATTATGTTGAGGTACATTCATTCTTATACCCACTTTGTTGAGAAGTTTTTATCATAAATGGGTATTGAATTTAGTCAAAAGCTTTTTCTGCACCTATTGAGAAGATAGTCGTATGATTTTAGTCTTTTATTTTGTTAATATGGTGTATCACATTGATTGATTTGCAGATATTGAGCCATCCTTGCATCTCTGGGATAAATCCCAGTTGATTATGGTATATGACCCTTTTAATATATTGTTAAATTCAGTTTGCTAATATTTTGTTGAGGAATTTTACACATATGTCCAAGAGAGATATTAGTCCATGTTTTAATTTTTTTTAATAGTTTCTGTTTGGTTTTGGTTTCAAGGTAATGCTGGCTTTGTAGAATGAATTTGTAAGCATTCTTCAACTTTTTGGACTAGTTTGAGAAGGATAGGTATTAACTCTTCTTTAGTGTTTGGTAGAATTCCCCAGTGATGCTGTCTGGTACTAGAATTTTGATTGTTTGGAGTTTTTTTTTTTTAATGATTCAATTTCATCACTAGTAATTGGTCTGTTCAGATTTCTGTTTCTTCCTGATATAGTCTTGGAAGATTGTATGTTTCCAGAAATTTATCCATTTTTTCTAGGTGTCCAGTTTGTTGGTGTATGATTTTCATAGGAATCTCTTATTATATTTTGCATTTCTGTGGTGTTGGTTGAAACTTCTCCTCTTTCATTTCTGATTTTATTTATTTGAGCCATCTCTTTTTTTATTGATGAATCTGGCTGAAGGTTTATTGATTTTGTGTACTTTTTCAAAGAACCAGCTCTTAGTTTCACTGATCTTTTCTATATTTTTTTAAGTCTCTATTTTATTTATTTTTGCTCTGGTCTTTATTATTTCCTTTCTTCAACTAACTTTGGCCTTTGCTTTTTTTTTATAGTTCCTTTAGATGTATGGTTAGACTGTTTATTTTAGATTTTTCTTGTTTCCTGAGGTAGACCTGTATTGCTATAAATGTCCCTTTTAAAACTACCTTTTCTGCATTCCATAGATTTTGGAACATTGTGTTTTCAAATTCATTTTTCTCAAGGTATTTTTGACTTCCTCTTTGACTTCTTCCATGACTCATCACTTGTTTAGCAGCATGTTTTAGACTCCGTGTGTTTGTATTTTTTCCAGTTTTCTTCTTGTAGTTGATTTCTAGTTTTGTACTGTTGTGGTCTGAAAAGATGCTTGATATGATTCCAACCTTCTTAAATTTATTGAGATTTGTTATGTGGCCTAAGCTGTGATCTATCCTGGAGAATGTTCCATGTGCAATTGAATATAATGTGTATTCTGCTGTACAGTAGGTCCTTGTTGTTTATTTTATATATAGTAGTGTGTGTATTTTAATCCCAAACTCCTAATTTATCCCTCCCTTCCCCCCTTTTCCTATTGGTAACCATAAGTTTGTTTTCTATGTCTGTGAGTCTATTTATGTTTTGTAAATAAGTTAATTTGTATTATTTTTTAGATTGCACGTATAAGTGCTATCATATGATATTTGTCTTTGTGTGACTTCATTTAGTATGATAATTTCTAGGTCCATCCATGTTGCTGCAAATGGCATTATTTCATTCTTTTTTATGGCTGAGTAATATTCCTGTGTGTGTGTGTGTGTGTACACACATCGGGATACATACACACACACGTATACATCACTTCTTCATTATTCATTCATCTGTTGATGGACATTTAGGTTGCTTCCATGTTTTGGCTATTGTAAGTAGTGCTGCTATGAACATTGTGGTGCATGTATCTTTTTGAATTAGAGTTTTCATCTTTTCTGGATATACTTCCAGGAGTAGTATTGCTGGATCGTATGGTAGTTCTAATTTTAGTTTTTAAGGAACCTCCATACTGTTCTCCATAATGGCTGTGCCAATTTACATTCCCACCAACAGTGTAGGAGGGTTCCCTTTTCTCCACGCCTAAAAGGATAAAGTTTGACCATCGACTGTAGTTATTAACTTGGCAGTTGTTTTTACAAGTGCATTCACTGCAAAGTTGGGAAACTTTAATCTGTTTTGATTGGATGACAGGCAAACAACATTGTATTTCTTGCGTTTTCAGCAATAATCTTTTTAGATTTCTTCGGTGTACCATAAATATTTTGTTAGGTTGTTTTAGTAATCCATGAGCTAAGAAGAACTTTAGGAGGCATATAGAAGTTGCCTTCTTTAGTTGTTACTGTCCATGAGACGAATAAAACACAGAACACATGAGCAATGGGTAGTGGGATACAATTTGGTATTGAAGTGCAAGGAAAGGGATTTGATTTAGAGATAACCAGTATGAAATAAAATTCAGGAACCTTTCTATTTCTAAGGATAACTTTAAAGAGTTGAATGTGAAAATCCTACCATTCTGAAAAAAATCAACATCCACATATTTTTTCCATTTAAAATTTAAATTAAAAATACCACCTTTCTTTTTAAGACATTCAGTCCCATGGAGAGAAAGAATTTCTTAATCTCTCAACCTCAGTGCTCCTTCATCTTTAGTATGCACCACCTGGGAATCTTGCTAGTGCAGATTCTGATTCAAGGCCCGACCCTACATTTCTGACAATGTAGGTCAGTGCTCCACTGTACTTGTTTTCCCTGGGTCCACCACCTCTCCCGCTCCCTCCCAAATGACCCAAGTCTATAAGAATAGAAGCTATTTACGGAAAGCGTGCTTTAAAATTTTCTCTGCATACCCAGGTTTGTCTTATACACCTCTTGCCACTCAGTGATGTTCAACGAGCACCAACTGATTGTGGCACCAGGAATTGTTTAAAAATATAGGTTTTCCTTAGTGCAACTTGGAATTATTTGCAGAGAATTTAGCAATACTCTTAGAGGCATTTAAAAATAACACTCTAGTCTCTAAAAGTGGTAGTGTGGGGAAAGCATGAAACTGGGAGACATACTACCTTTGAATATAAACCCTGGCTCAGTCATTTACTGCTTGTGATACCTGAAGTATGTAATTTCAGCTCTCTGAGTCTCAGTTTCTTCATCAGTAAAATGGTGGAGTTAATGCCTACCTTGCAGGGTGGTTGTGAAAATTAAAGGAAAGGATATATGTAAAGCATCTAGTACAGGGTTTAGAATATAGCAGGCACAGAGTAAATGCTAAGTTCTTTTTTTACCTCTTCTTCTACTATTCTTTGATCTGAATCAGAGGAGTAAAATTTCTGCAGGTTTGAAAGTCACAGCCAAGGGAGAGTTAAGTAAAGTCAGAAAAAGGTGCATACCCCTGTAATTAGTCTCTACTTAAGATCTAAACTTACCTTGTGTATTTTGAAAAGGAAAAATGTATTATGTAAAATGACTTTCATCATAAAATTAGCACAGTTGGTGTTTTGTATATAAAAGTTAAGCTTATTTAGGGGGAAACCACTTTATTATTTGGACTAAAAAATGTTCAACCTTTTTTTGGTTACAATTGGAGCTAAAAGTTACTCAGATTTATGAAATGTGGCAGAGTTAAATCATTAAATCTTGCTCACTTTTTTTTTTTTTTTTTTTTTTTTTTAAACATCTTTATTGGGGTATAATTGCTTTACAATGGTGTGTTAGTTTCTGCTTTATAACAAAGTGAATCAGCTATACATATACATATGTTCCCATATGTCTTCCCTCTTGCGTCTCCCTCCCTCCCACTCTCCCCATCCCACCCTTCCAGGCTGTCACAAAGCACCGAGCTAATATCCCTGTGCCTTGCGGCTGCTTCCCCCCAGCTATCTACCTTACTACGTTTGTTAGTGTGTATATGTCCATGACTCTCTCTCGCCCTGTCAAAACTCACCCCTCCCCCTCCCCATACCCTCAAGTCCGTTCTCCAGTAGGTCTGCGTCTTTATTCCTATCTTACCCCTAGGTTCTTCATGACATTTTTTTCCCTTAAATTCCATATATATGTGTTAGCATACGGTATTTGTCTTTTTCTTTCTGACTTACTTCACTCTGTATGACAGACTCTAGGTCTATCCATCTCATTACAAATAGCTCAATTTCATTTCTTTTTAAGGCTGAGTAATATTCCATTGTGTATATGTGCCACATCTTCTTTATCCATTCATCCGATGATGGGCGCTTAGGTTGTTTCCATGTCCTGGCTATTGTAAATAGAGCTGCAATGAACATTTTGGTACATGACTCTTTTTGAATTTTGGTTTTCTCAGGGTATATGCCAAGTAGTGGGATTGCTGGGTCATATGGTAATTCTATCTGTAGTTTTTTAAGGAACCTCCATACTGTTCTCCACAGTGGCTGAACCAATTCACATTCCCACCAGCAGTGCAAGAGTGTCCCCTTTTCTCCACACCCTCTCCAGCATTTATTGTTTCTAGATTTTTTGATGATGGCCATTCTGACTGGTGTGAGATGATATCTCATTGTAGTTTTGATTTGCATTTCTCTAATGATTAATGATGTTGAGCATTCTTTCATGTGTTTGTTGGCATTCTGTATATCTTCTTTGGAGAAATGTCTATTTAGGTCTTCTGCCCATTTTTGGATGGGGTTGTTTGTTTTTTTGTTATTGAGCTGCATGAGCTGCTTGTAAATTTTGGAGATTAATCCTTTGTCAGTTGCTTCATTTGCAAATGTTTTCTCCCATTCTGAGGGTTGTCTTTTGGTCTTGGTTATGGTTTCCTTTGCTGTGCAAAAGCTTTGAAGTTTCATTAGGTCCCATTTGTTTATTTTTGTTTTTATTTCCATTACTCTAGGAGGTGGGTCAGAAAGGATCTTGCTGTGATTTATGTCATAGAGTGTTCTTCCTATGTTTTCTTCTAAGAGTTTGATAGTTTCTGGCCTTACATTTAGGTCTTTAATCCATTTTGAGCTTATTTTTGTGTATGGTGTTAGGGAGTGATCTAATCTCATACTTTTACATGTACCTGTCCAGTTTTCCCAGCACCATTTATTGAAGAGGCTGTCCTTTCTCCACTGTACATTCCTGCCTCCTTTATCAAAGATAAGGTGTCCATATGTGCGTGGGTTTATCTCTGGGCTTTCTATCCTGTTCCACTGATCTATCTTTCTGTTTTTGTGCCAGTACCATACTGTCTTGATTACTGTTGCTTTGTAATATAGTCTAAAGTCAGGGAGCCTTATTCCTCCAGCTCCTTTTCTCGTTCTCAAGATTGCTTTGGCTATTCGGGGTCTTTTGTGTTTCCATACAAATTGCGAAATTTTTTGTTCTAGTTCTGTGAAAAATGCCAGTGGTAGTTTGATAGGGATTGCATTGAATCTGTAGATTGCTTTGGGTAGTAGAGTCATTTTCACAATGTTGATTCTTCCCATCCAAGAACATGGTATATCTCTCCATCTATTTGTATCATCTTTAATTTCTTTCATCAGTGTCTTATAATTTTCTGCATACAGGTCTTTCGTATCCTTAGGTAGGTTTATTCCTAGATATTTTATTCTTTTTGTTGCAATGGTAAATGGGAGTGTTTTCTTGATTTCACTTTCAGATTTTTCATCATTAGTATATAGGAATGCCAGAGATTTCTGTGCATTAATTTTGTATCCTGCTACTTTACCAAATTCATTGATTAGCTCTAGTAGTTTTCTGGTAGCATCTTTAGGATTCTCTATGTATAGTATCATGTCATCTGCAAACAGTGACAGCTTTACTTCTTCTTTTCCGATTTGGATTCCTTTTATTTCCTTTTCTTCTCTGATTGCTGTGGCTAAAACTTCCAAAACTATGTTGAATAAGAGTGGTGAGAGTGGGCAACCTTGTCTTGTTCCTGATCTTAGTGGAAATGCTTTCAGTTTTTCACCATTGAGGATGATGTTTGCTGTGGGCTTGTCATATATGGCTTTTATTATGTTTAGGAAAGTTCCATCTATGCCTACTTTCTGGAGGGTTTTTATCATAAATGGGTGTTGAATTTTGTCGAAAGCTTTCTCTGCATCTATTGAGATGATCATATGGTTTTTCTCCTTCAATTTGTTAATATGGTTTATCACATTGATAGATTTGCGTATATTGAAGAATCCTTGCATTCCTGGAATAAACCCCACTTGATCATGGTGTATGATCCTTTTAATGTGCTGTTGGATTCTGTTTGCTAGTATTTTGTTGAGGATTTTTGCATCTATGTTCATCAGTGATATTGGCCTGTAGTTTTCTTTCTTTGTGACATCCTTGTCTGGTTTTGGTATCAAGGTGATGGTGGCTTCGTAGAAGGAATTTGGGAGTGTTCCTCCCTCTGCTATATTTTGGAAGAGTTTGAGAAGGATAGGTGTTAGCTCTTCTCTAAACGTTTGATAGAATTCACCTGTGAAGCCATCTGGTCCTGGGCTTTTGTTTGTTGGAAGGTTTTTAATCACAGTTTCAATTTCAGTGCTTGTGATTGGTCTGTTCATATTTTTATTTCTTCCTGATTCAGTCTTGGCAGGTTGTGCATTTCTAAGAATTTGTCCATTTCTTCCAGATTGTCCATTTTATTGGCATAGAGTTGCTTGTAGTAATCTCTCATGATTTTTTTTATTTCTGCAGTGTCAGTTGTTACTTCTCCTTTTTCATTTCTAATTCTATTGATTTGAGTCTTCTCCCTTTTTTTCTTGATGAGTCTGGCTAGTGGTTTATCTATTTTGTTTATCTTCTCAAAGAACCAGCTTTTAGTTTTATTGATCTTTGCTATTGTTTCCTTCATTTCTTTTTCATTTATTTCTGATCTGATTTTTATGATTTCTTTCCTTCTGCTAGCTTTGGGGTTTTTTTGTTCTTCTTTCTCTAATTGCTTGAGGTGCAAGGTTAGGTTGTTTATTCGAGATGTTTCCTGCTTCTTAAGGTGGGCTTGTATTGCTATAAACTTCCCCCTTAGAACTGCTTTTGCTGCATCCCATAGGTTTTGGGTCGTTGTGTCTCCATTGTCATTTGTTTCTAGGTATTTTTTTATTTCCTCTTTGATTTCTTCAGTGATCACTTCATTATTAAGTAGTGTATTGTTTAGCCTCCATGTGTTTGTATTTTTTACAGATCTTTTCCTGTAATTGATATCTAGTCTCATGGCGTTGTGGTCGGAAAAGATACTTGATACAATTTCAGTTTTCTTAAATTTACCAAGGCTTGATTTGTGACCCAAGATATGATCTATCCTGGAGAATGTTCCATGAGCACTTGAGAAAAATGTGTATTCTGTTGTTTTTGGATGGAGTGTCCTATAAATATCAATTAAGTCCATCTTGTTTAATGTATCATTTAAAGCTTGTGTTTCCTTATTTATTTTCATTTTGGATGATCTGTCCATGGGTGAAAGTGGGGTGTTAAAGTCCCCTACTATGAATGTGTTACTGTTGATCTCCCCTTTTATGGTTGTTAGTATTTGCCTTATGTATTGAGGTGCTCCTATGTTGGGTGCATAAATATTTACAATTGTTATATCTTCTTCTTGGATCGATCCCTTGATCATTATGTAGTGTCCTTCTTTGTCCCTTTTAATAGTCCTTATTTTAAAGTCTATTTTGTCTGATATGAGAATTGCTACTCCAGCTTTCTTTTGGTTTCCATTTGCATGGAATATCTTTTTCCATCCCCTTACTTTCAGTCTGTATGTGTCTCTAGTTCTGAAGTGGGTCTCTTGTAGACAGCATATATAAGGGTCTTGTTTTTGTATCCATTCAGCCAATCTGTGTCTTTTGGTGGGAGCATTTAGTCCATTTACATTTTAGGTAATTATCGATATGTATGTTCCTATTTCCATTTTATATATTGTTTTGGGTTCGCTACTATAGGTCATTTCCTTCTCTTGTGTTTCGTGTCTAGAGAAGTTCCTTTAGCATTTGTTGTAAAGCTGGTTTGGTGGTGCTGAACTCTCTCAGCTTTTGCTTGTCTGTAAAGGTTTTAATTTCTCCATCAAATGTGAATGAGATCCTTGCTGGGTAGAGTAGTCTTGGTTGCAGGCTATTCTCCTTCAGCACTTTCAGTATGTCCTGCCACTCCCTTCTGGCTTGTAGGGTTTCTGCTGAGAGATCAGCTGTTAACCTTATGGGGATTCCCTTGTGTGTTATTTGTTGTTTTTCCCTTGCTGCTTTTAATATGCTTTCTTTGTATTTAATTTTTGACAGTTTGATTAATATGTGTCTTGGCGTGTTTCTCCTTGTATTTATCCTGTATGGGACCCTCTGTGCTTCCTGGACTTGATTAACTATTTCCTTTCCCATATTAGGGAAGTTTTCAACTATAATCTCTTCAAATATTTTCTCAGTCCCTTTCTTTTTCTCTTCTTCTTCTGGAACCCCTATAATTCGAATGTTGGTGCGTTTCATGTTGTCCCAGAGGTCTCTGAGACTGTCCTCAGTTCTTTTCATTCTTTTTTCTTTATTCTGCTCTGCAGTAGTTATTTCCACTACTTTATCTTCCAGGTCACTTATCCGTTCTTCTGCCTCAGTTATTCTGCTATTGATCCTATCTAGAGTGATTTTAATTTCATTTATTGCATTGTTCATCGTTGCTTGTTTCATCTTTAGTTCTTGTAGGTCCTTGTTAACTGTTTCTTGCATTTTGTCCATTCTACTTCCAAGATTTCGGATCATCCTTACTATCATTATTCTGAATTCTTTTTCAGGTAGATTGCCTATTTCCTCTTCATTTGTTAGGTCTGGTGGGTTTTTATCTTGCTCCTTCATCTGCTGTGTGTTTTTCTGTCTTCTCATTTTGCTTATCTTACTGTGTTTGGGGTCTCTCCAGTTGGAATTTGTTTCCAAAGGAAAGTACTCATGCAAACTTCACATTTAATGGAGGTGTGTCCTCAAAGTTAACTTCAGAAAACTCTGTCCCTTGAGAGTTCCTAGAGCAATGACAGAAAAATAGTGATGAGCACGCGGAATACCCAGATGATCCTGGCTTCTAAATATCTTCCTCCACAAGAAGGAATGATGGGTCCTTAGAGAAATAGTTGTTTCCAGAGCCTTTCCAGTCGGCCCGCAACAAGCGTCCTCCTGCCAGGTGGTGCTCGCACCAATGGAACGAGCTGGAGTTTGGTTCAGAAGCAAAGGAAATCTTGATTCTTTAATTTAAGAAGGCTGAGTTGCCAGCTCCGCCTGTAGAATCCACGCTCTCCCTCTACACATTTTTATTTTAAATGGTCATAAAAACATCTCATCAGTTGCCCAGTAATTTATAGAGTGTTTATCTTCTTACTGCTACCATCACAAAGAAGGGAAGAATGTTTGATTAGAGATCAGAAAGCGCATGTCATCACTATTTTCCCAATCAAGAAAGCAGCTTTACATTTTCTAAGTTTCACAACCTTTTCTTTATTTCTCACAAATTCCAACCAAAAAATACTGTCTTTTGGGAAGGGTGCCTACAATTGTGCTGTCATTAATAACATTGCCTAGTCCACTTGTTCTGAATAGTTGTTCCTATAAACCATCTTTTCTAGAGTCTAAGAGTAAAGATTCTGTGTCTTTGCTTGTTTTAGAAATCCCACCACAATTTTACTGATAGTGGTGTAGTGATATAAAGGTATCTTACTGCTATATGTGTATCACTGACTTGCTTGTTTAAAACACTGCTATTTCAGTTGCTATTTCTGCATTTAAAAATTCCTCCAAAACTGAGCAGCTTAAAACAACCGTTTTTATTTTGCTCTTGGATTATGTAGTCAGGAATTCCGACAGGGCTTAGTGGAGTTGGATTGTCTCTGGTCCACTATGCTTTGGGCCTCAGATGGAAAGTGTAAAAGGCTGAAAGTGGCTGGACAGATGGTGGCTGGGCTTCTCTGAAGGCTTGTTCCCTCATCTGCCTGGTGCTTAGGCTGGAGTGACTCAAGGCGAGAACCACAGCAGGTGTGCCTACACAAGACATTTCTATGTGGCCCGGCTTCCTTACAGCATGGCAAAAGGAAGGTAATTGGACTCATATATGGTGGTGGCTCAGCGATCAAAATTTGAGCATTCTGGCCTGGATTTTCACACCCCAGCTCACAAATCACACAGTTCTGAGGAGGCCATCCTCCTCAGATGGTGAGGGCAGGTGTAACCATCTGGTGTGAATCACATTGCTCTAAAGGGGGAGCATGGTGTGTGGTTATTGCTGTAGGTAATGATAGACTGCCTGTAATCCAGAAACCTGTGTTTGCTTTCAAACAAAGAAGTAAATATAGACATTTAAAACTTATTAATGATTCACCATACTTTATTGGTCAGGGCAATCAGAAGCCCACGCAGATTTGGGGAGAGTAAACATATATCCTCTCCTTTTGAGGGGAGCAGTACCAAAAAATTGGGGCTACTTTTTAATATTGTCACAGTTTTCATACATAAAATTGTATTTTTATTTTTTCTTTTCTAGTTATGAAAAGAGATACTGTGCTTAATCAAATATGCTGTTTAACAGGCAGTTCTCATATATAATATCCATGACATGATATTATTGGATAAGTTGTATATTAACCTCTTTGACGTGTAGATGTTCAAAGCATTTAAATAAAACATCAAGCTATATCAAATGGTATATTTAATTTTTCTCTGAAGGTGCATGAGACAGTTTAGGATCAAAATTATGAACACTAATTTTGTTGAAGGTGTGCTTGAGAACCATTAATAGAACACTGGACAATTAAACATGCTGTTTTTTCATTAGTGTGGTCAGGATGACGTCAATCACAGGTCATGACTTCTTTACCTGTCTGCATTGTAGACTGCCACGAGTCTTTTATTGCATCCTGGTAGATGATAATTTCACATTTGGAGTGGCTGGTTTCATGAATGAGAATCAAGAGTCTAAAATGTCCTTTGAAATACTTTCCATTATATGCATCTCCCTAAGAGGTTTTTAAGTGAAAAGGAAGACTCAGAACTGTGTATATAGTGTCATCTGTGTAGAAAGGAAGCAAAAAAGACAAGCACACTGCTTACATAGGTGTAGAATATCTCAGAAAGAAGAGTGGGGCTTAGCCTCACATGTGGGAGGGAGGTTTTCCCTGCATGCTCTTTTGTACCTTTTATTTTTGTGTTATATTAATATAGTTCATATTCAAAAATTAAAGAGAGATGAAAGAATTGTATTTGTGTATTGCCTTTTCTTTTCAACATCTTTATTGGAGTATAACTGCTTTAAAATGGTGTGTTAGTTTGTGCATTATAACAAAGAGAATCAGTTATACATACACATATGTTCCCATATCTCTTCCCTCCTGCATCTCCCTCCCTCCCACTCTCCCTATCCCACCCCTCTAGGTGGTCACAAAGCACTGAGCTGATCTCCCTGTGCTATGCGGCTGCTTCCCACGAGCTATCTGTTTTACGTTTGGTAGTGCATATACGTCCATGCCACTCTCTCACTTTGTCCCAGCTTACCCTTCCCCCTCCCCATATCCTCAAGTCCATTCTCTAGTAGGTCTGTGTCTTTATTCCTGTCTTACCCGTAGGTTTTTCATGACATTTTTTTTCTTAAATTCCATATATATGTGTTAGCATACGGTATTTGTCTTTCTCTTTCTGACTTACTGCACTCTGTAAGACAGACTCTAGGTCCATCGACCTCATTACAAATAGCTCAATTTCGTTTCTTTTTATGGCTGAGTAATATTCCATTGTATATATGTGCCACATCTTCTTTATCCATTCATCCGATGATGGACACTTAGGTTGTTTCCATCTCCTGGCTATTGTAAATAGAGCTGCAATGAACATTTTGCTACATGACTCTTTTTGAATTATGGTTTTCTCAGGGTATATGCCCAGTAGTGGGATTGCTGTTTTTAGTTTTAGTTTTTTTTTTTTAGTTTTTGAATTAACCTCCATACTGTTCTCCATAACAGCTGTATCAATTTACATTCCCACCAACAGTGCAAAAAGTTTCCCTTTTCTCAACACCCTCTCCAGCACTTATTGTTTGTAGATTTTTTGATGATGGCAATTTTGACTGGTGTGAGATAATATCTCATTGTAGTTTTTTTTTTTTTTTTTTTTTTTTTTTTTGCGGTACGCGGGCCTTTCACTGTTGTGGCCTCTCCCGTTGCGGAGCACAGGCTCCGGACGCGCAGGCTCAGCGGCCATGGCTCACGGGCCCAGCCGCTCCGCGGCATGTGGGATCTTCCCGGACCGGGGCATGAACCCGTGTCCCCTGCATCGGCAAGCGGACTCTCAACCACTGCGCCACCAGGGAAGCCTCTCATTGTAGTTTTGATTTGCATTTCTCTAATGATTAATGATGTTGAGCATTCTTTCATGTGTTTGTTGGCAGTCTGTATATCTTCTTTGGAGAAATGTCTATTTAGGTCTTCTGCCCATTTTTGGATTGGGTTGTTTGTTTTTTGGATATTGAGCTGCATGAGCTGCTTGTAAATATTGGAGATTAATCCTTTGTCAGTTGCTTCATTTGCAAATATTTTCTCCCATTCTGAGGGTTGTCTTTTGGTCTTGTTTATGGTTTCCTTTGCTGTGCAAAAGGTTTTAAGTTTCATTAGGTTCCATTTGTTTATTTTTGTTTTTATTTCCATTTCTCTGGGAGGTGGGTCGAAAAGGATCTTGCTGGGCTTTCCTGTGGTGGTGCAGTGGTTGAGAGTCCGCCTGCTGATGCAGGGGATGCAGTTTCGTGCCCCGGTCCGGGAAGATCCCACATGCCGCAGAGCGGCTGGGCCCGTGAGCCATGGCCGGTGAGCCTGCACGTCTGGAGCCTGTGCTCCGCAATGGGAGAGGCCACAGCAGTGAGAGGCCAGCGTACCAAAAAAAAAAAAAAGGATCTTGCTGAGATTTATGTCACAGAGTGTTCTGCCTATGTTTTCCTCTAAGAGTTTGATAGTGTCTAGCCTTACATTTAGGTCTTTAATCCATTTTGAGTTTATTTTTTTGTATGGTGTTAGGGAGTGTTCGAATTTCATACTTTTACATGTACCTGTCCAGTTTTCCCAGCACCATTTATTGAAGAGGCTGTCTTTTCTCACTGTATATTCTTGCCTCCTTTATCAAAGATAAGGTGACCATACGTGTGTGGGGTTATCTCTGGGCTTTCCATCCTGTTCCATTGATCTATGTTTCTGTTTTTGTGCCAGTACCATATTGTCTTGATTGCTGTAGCTTTGTAGTATAGTCTGAAGTCAGGGAGCCTGATTCCTCCAGCTCCATTTTTTGTTCTCATGATTGCTTTGGCTATTCGGGATCTTTTGTGTTTCCACAAAAATTGTGAAATTTTTTGTTCTAGTTCCGTGAAAAATGCCAATGGTAGTTTGATAGGGATTGCATTAAGTCTGTAGACTGCTTTGGGTAGTAGAGTCATGTTCACAATGTTGGTTCTTCCAATCCAAGAACATGGTATATCTCTCCATCTATTTGTATCATCTTCAGTTTCTTTCATCAGTGTCTTATAATTTTCTGCATACAGGTCTTTTGTCTCCTTAGGTAGTTTTATTCCTAGATATTTTATTCTTTTTGTTGCAATGGTAAATGGGAGTGTTTTCTTAATTTCACTTTCAGATTTTTCACCATTAATGTATAGGAATGCAAGAGATTTCTATGCATTGATTTTGTATCTTGCTACTTTACCAAATTCATTGATTAGCTCTACTAGTTTTCTGGTAGCATTTTTAGGATTCTCTGTGTATAGTATCATGTCATCTGCAAACAGTGACAACTTTACTTTATCTTTTCCAATTTGGATTCCTTTTATTTCCTTTTCTTCTCTGATTGCTGTGGCTAAAACTTCCAAAACTATGTTGAATAAGAGTGGTGAGAGTGGGCAACCTTGTCTTGTTCCTGATCTTAGTGGAAATGGTATCAATTTTTCACCATTGAGGCCGATGTTGGCTGCGGGTTTGTCATATATGTCCTTTATTATGTTGAGGAAAGTTCCCTCTATGCCTACTTTCTGGAGGGTTTTTATCATAAATGAGGGTTGAATTTTGTTGAAAGCTTTCTCTGCATGGATTGAGATAATCATATGGTTTTTCTCCTTCAGTTTGTTAAGATGGTGTATCACATTGATTTGTGTATATTGAAGAATTCTTGCATTCCTGGAATAAACCCCACTTGATCATGGTGTATGATCCTTCTAATGTGCTGTTGGATTCTGTTTGCTAGTATTTTATTGAGGATTTTTACATCTATGTTCATCAGTGATATTGGCCTGTAGTTTTCTTTCTTTGTGACATCTTTGTCTGGTTTTGATATCAGAGTGATGGTGGCCTCGTAGAATGGGTTTGGGAGTGTTCCTCCCTCTGCTATATTTTGGAAGAGTTTGAGAAGGATAGGTGTTAGCGCTTCTGTAAATGTTTGATAGAATTCGCCTGTGAAGCCATCTGGTCCTGGGCTTCTGTTTGTTGGAAGATTTTAAATCACAGTTTCAATTTCAGTGCTTGTGATTTGTCTGTTCATATTTTCTATTTCTTCCTGATTCAGTCTTGGAAGGTTGTGCATTTCTAAGAATTTGTCCATTTCTTCCACGTTGTCCATTTTATTGGCCTAGAGTTGCTTGTAGTAATTTCTCATAATCCTTTGTATTTCTGCAGTGTCTGTCAGTTGTTACTTCTCCTTTTTCATTTCTAGTTCTATTGTTTGAGTCTTCTTCCTTTTTTTCTTGATGAGTCTGGCTAATTTATCAATTTTGTTTATCTTCTCAAAGAACCAGCTTTTAGTTTTATTGATCTTTGGTATCGTTTACTTCATTTCTTTTTCATTTATTTCTGATCTGATTTTTATGATTTCTTTCCTTCTGTTAACTTTGGGTTTGTTTTGTTCTTCTTTCTCTAATTGCTTTAGGTGCAAGGTTAGGTTGTTTATTTGAGATGTTTTTTGTTAAGGTAGGATTGTATTGCTATAAACTTCCCTCTTAGAACTGCTTTTGCTGCATCCCATAGGTTTTGGGTCCTCGTGTCTCCATTGTCATTTGTTTCTAGGTAGTTTTTGATTTGCTCTTTGATTTCTTCAGTGTTCAGTTGATTATTAAGTAGTGTATTGTTTAGCCTCCATGTGTTTGTATTTTTTACAGATCTTTTCCTGTAATTGATATCTAGTCTCATAGCGTTGTGGTCAGAAAAGATACTTGATACAATTTCAAGTGTCTTAAATTTACCAAGGCTTGATTTGTGACCCAAGATATGATCTATCCTGGAGAATGTTCCATGAGCACTTGAGAAGAATGTGTATTCTGTTGTTTTTGGATGGAATGTCCTGTAAATATCATTAAGTGCATCTTGTTTAATATATCATGTAAAGCTTGTGTTTCCTTATGTATTTTCATTTTGGATGATCTGTCCATTGGTGAAAGTGGGGTGTTAAAGTCCCCTACTATGATTGTGTTACAGTCGATTTCCCCTTTATGGCTGTTAGTTTTTGCCTTATATATTGAGGTGCTCCAGTGTTGGGTACATAAATATTTACAATTGATATACCTTCTTCTTGGATCGATCCATTGATTATTATGTAGTGTCCTTGTCTCTTGTAATAGTCTTTATTTTAAAAGTCTATTTTGTCTGATACGAGAATTGCTACTCCAGCTTTCTTTTGATTTCCATTTGCATGGAGTATCTTTTTCCATCCCCTCACTTTCAGTCTGTATGTGTCCCTCAGTCTGAACTCGGTCTCTTGTAGACAGCATATATATGGGTCTTGTTTTTGTATCCACTCAACCAGTCTGTGTCTTTTGGTGGGAGCATTTAATCCATTTACATTTAAGGTAATTATTGATATGTATGTTCCTATTCCCATTTTCTTAATTCTTTTGGGTTTTTTATTGTGGGTCTTTCCCTTCTCTTGTGTTTCCTGCCTAGAGAAGTTCCTTTAGCATTTGTTGTAAGGCTGGGTTTGGGGTGCTGAACTCACTCAGCTTTTGCTTGTCTGTAAAGGTTTTAATTTCTCCATCAAATCTGAATGAGATCCTTGCTGGGTAGAGTAATCTTGGTTGTAGGTTTTTCTCCTTCATCACTTTCAATATGTCCTGCCATTCTCTTCTGGTTTGCAGAGTTTCTGCTGAAAGATCAGCTGTTAACCTTATGGGGATTCCCTTGTGTGTTATTTGTTGTTTTCCCCTTGCTGCTTTTAGTATGTTTTCTTTGTATTTATTTTTTGATAGTTTGATTAATATGTGTCTTGGCATGTTTTTCCTTGGATTTATCTTGTATGGGACTCTCTGTACTTCCTGGACTTGATTAACTATTTCCTTTCCCATATTAGGGACGTTTTCAACTATAATCCCTTCAAATATTTTCTCAATCTCTTTCTTTTTCTTTTCTTCTTCTGGGACCCCTATTATTCAAATGTTGGAACGTTTAATGTTGTCCCAGAGGTCTCTGAGACTGTTCTCAGTTCTTTTCGTTCTTGTTTCTTTATTTTGCTCTGCAGTAGTTATTTCCACTATCTTATCTTCCAGGTCACTTATCCGTTCTTCTGACTCAGTTATTCTGCTACTGGTGTGTAAGTTAAGTAAGTTATGTAAGTTAAGCAAAATGAGAAGACAGAAAAACACACAACAGAAGAAGGAGCAAGGTAAAAACCCACCAGACCTAATAAATGAAGAGGAAATAGGCAGTCTGCCTGAAAAAGAGTTCAGAATAATGATAGTAAAGATGATCCAAAACCTTGGAAAAGAATAGACAAAATACAAGAAACGTTTAACAAGGACCTAGAACTAAAGTGTAAACAATGATGACAACACAATAAATGAAATTAAAAATTCTGTAGAAGGTGATCTCCACGTCTTACTCTTCCGCCAACTTGAGGCTTGGATTCTCCCTTTTCTTTCTCATCTCCCACTTATTCCTCTTTACAATGAAGCTGATTTCCTAGCATGCCATTCAAGACATACTTAAAAGGTGAAAAATGGCTTTTGTTATGGTCACTGATGACTTCCATATTGCCACTTGCAATGGTCACTTTTCAGGTCTCACTTTACCAAACTTCTGAGTAGCATTAGGCCCAGTTCTCTACTTTCCCTCTTGAAAATTCTCTACTCTTGGGGAAACACCCTCTCTTGGTTTCCTTTTACCTCTTTGTCCCTCCTCACTCTCTGTTGTAAATGTTGTAATCCCTTGTATTGGTCCCATATCCTCTACTCTCTTCTGTCCATATTCTCTGCCATGATGAACCCATCTTTTCCATTGTTTAAATATCATCTGTACACAGGTAGTCTTGCTTTCACAACACAAACTTGGTTTTCTCCAAGTTTTTCTCATTGCACTAAACTTCCCCATGTCTTTGTTACTTGAGCCAGAACCTGAGGGAAGGGTCATTATTTCTTCTCTCAACTACCTGTATCTCCCATCACATCTTATCAATTAAGAAGTTCTGTCATTTCTTTTCCAACATGTATCTCAAACCCATCCACTTCCCCATCTGCATTGCCACCATCATGGTCCAGCCAACTCTTCTCTGAACTACTGGAGTACTCTTTCCACAGTTTTCCTCACTTTTGCTCTTGCCACACCACCCTCCCAACATCTGTTTTCCATACAGCAGCCAGATGACTTTTTTTCCAATGACACAGAGTAGATCATGTCATGCCTCTCTTCATGGCTTCTGCGGCTCTTAGCAGCACACCTTAGCACAGCCTACAGTGTGTTGGATGAACGAGGCTGGCTGTCTCTCCAAGCCTGTTCTGTGTACTTCTCTCCCCAATTGATCACAGTGGTCTTCTCTGAGTTCCTGGGCTATGGCAATTTCTTTCTCATCTCAGGACCTTTGTTCATGCTGTCCCTTTCTCTTGGGCAGCTCTTTGCTTGCTTTTCTCATGTCCAATTCCTTATCCAACACATCTTAATTCAAACCTCTCTTTCTCAAAGAATTCTTTTCTGGCCAGCTCATGTGGGAGTGCCGTTGAGACAGCAGAAGCAAGAATAACTACTATCCTGCAGCCTGCGGAGCAAGAACCACATTCACAGAAAGATAGACAAAATGAAAAAGAAGATGGCTATGTACCAGATGAAGGAACAAGATAAAAGCCCAGAAAAACAACTGTATGAAATGGAGATAGGCAACCTTCCAGAAAAAAAATTCAGAAGAATGATAGTGAAGATGATCCAGAACCTCAGAAAAAGAATGGAGGCAAAGATTGAGAAGATGAAAGAAATGTTTAACAAACACCTAGAAGTATTAAAGAACAAACACCTAGAAATATTAAAGAACAAACAAACAGAGGTGAACAATACAGTAACTGAAATGAAAAACGCAATAGAAGGAATCAGTGGCAGAATAACTGAGGCAGAAGAACGGATAAGTGACCTGGAAGACAGAATGGTGGAATTCACTGCCATGGAACAAAATAAAGAAAAAAGAATGAGAAGAAATGAAGGCAGCGTAAGAGACCTCTGGGACAACATTAAATGCACCAACATTCACATTATAGGGGTCCCAGAAGGAGCAGAGAGAGAGGAAGGACCCAAGAAAATATTTGAAGAGATTATAGTTCAAAACTTCCCTGACATGGGAAAGGAAATAGCCACCCAAGTCCAGGAAGCATAGAGAGTCCCAGTCAGGATAAACCCAAGGAGAAACACGCTGAGACACATAGTATCAAATTGGCAAAAATTAAAGACAAAGAAAAATTGTTAAAAGCAAGAAGGGAAAAATGATAAATAACATACCAAGGAAGTCCCATAAGGTTAGCAGCTGATTTCTCAGCAGAAACTCTACAAACCAGAAGAGAGTGGCATGATATATTTAAGGTGATGAAAGGGAAGAACCTGCAACCAAGATTACTCTACCAGGCAAGGATCTCATTCAGATTCGACAGAGAAATGAAAAGCTTTACAAAGGAAAAGCTAAGAGAATTCAGCACCATCAGACCAGCTCTACAACAAATGCTAAAGGAAATTCTCTAAGTGGGAAACATGAGAGAAGAAAAGGACTTACAAAAACAAACCCAAAACAATTAAGAAAATGGTAATAGGAACATACACATCGATAATTACCTTAAATGAATGGATTAAATCCTCCAACCAAAAGACCCATATATATGCTGTCTACAAGAGACCCATTTCAGACCTGGAGACACATACAGACTGAAAGTGAGGGGATGGAAAAAGATAGTCCACACAAATGGAAATCAAAAGAAAGCTGGAATAGCGTACTCATATCAGATAAAATAGACTTTAAAATAAAGAATGTTACAAGAGACAAGGAAGGACACTACATAACGATCAAGAGATCATTCCAAGAAGAACATATAACAATTATAAATATATATGCACTCAACAGAGGAGACCTCAATACATAAGGCACATGCTAATAGCTATAAAACAGGAAATCGACAGTAACACAATAATAGTGGGGGACATTTTAACACCTCACACCAATGGACAGATCATCCAGACGGAAAATTAATAAGGAAACACAAGTTTTAAATGACATAATAGACCAGATTTAATTGATATTTATAGGACATTCCATCGGAAAACAGCAGATTATACTTTCTTCTCAAGTACACAGGATAGATCACATCTTGGGTCACAAATCAAGCCTCCATAAATTTAAGAAAATTGAAAACATATGAATGAAATGCTTGATATGAAAACATATCAAGCATCTTTTCCGACCACAACGCTATGAGATTAGAAATCAATTACAGGGGAAAAAAATTTAAAAAAAACAAACACATGGAGGCTAAACAATACATTATTATATAACAAAGAGATCACTGAAGAAATCAAAGTGGAAATCAAAGAGTACCTAGAGACAAATGACAATGAAAACACGATGATCCAAAACCTATGGGATGCAGCAAAAGCAGTTTTAAGAGGGAAGTTTATAGGAATACAATCCTACCTCAAGAAACAAGGAAAATCTCAAACTGTCTAACGTTACACCTAAAGGAACTAGAAAAAGAAGAACAAACAAAACCCAATGTTAGTAAAAGGAAAGAAATCATAATGATCAGAGCAGAAATAAATGAAATAGAAACAAAACAATAGGAAAGATCAATAAAGCAAAAGGTGTTTCTTTGAGAAGATAAACAAAATTGATAAACCATTTGCCAGACTCATCCAGAATAAGAGGGAGAGGACTCAAATCAATAAAATTAGAAATGAAAAAAGGAGAAATTACAGTGGACACTGCAGAAATACAAAGCATCCTAAGAGACTACTACAAGCAACTCTCTGCCAATAAAATGGACAGCCTGGAAGAAATGGACAAATTCTTAGAAAGGTGTCACCTTCCAAGACTGAACCAGGAAGAAGTAGAAAATATGAACAATCACAAGTAATGAAGTGGAAATGTGATGAAAAATCTTCCAACAAACGAAAGTCCAGGACCAGATGGCTTCACAGGTGAATTCTATCAAACATTTAGAGGAGAGCTAACACCTATCCTTCTCAAACTCTTCCAAAAACACTGCAGAGGAAGGAACACTCCCGAACTCATTATACAAGGCCACCATCACCCTGATAGCAACACCAGACAAAGATACTACAAAAAAAGAAAATTACAGACCAATATCACTGATGAATATAGATGCAAAAATCCTCAAGGAAATACTAGCAAACAGAATCCAACAACACATTGAAAGGATCACACACCATGGTCAAGTGAGATTTATCCCAGGAATGCAAGGATTCTTCAATATACACACATCAATCAATGTGATATACCATATTAACAAATTGCAGAATAAAAACCATATGATCATCTCAGTAGATGCAGGTAAAGCTTTTGACAAAATTCAGCACCCATTTATGACAAAACTCTCCAGAAAGTGGGCATAGATGGAACCTACCTCAACATAATAAAGGCCATATACAAGAAACCCACATCAAACAGCATTCTCAATGGTGAAAAACAAAGCATTTCCTCTAAGATCAGGAACAAGACAGAGATATCCTCTCTCACCGTTGTAATTCAACATAGTTTTGGAAGTCCTAGCCATGGCAATCAGAGAAGAAAAAGAAATAAAAGGAATACAATTTGGAAAAGACGAAGTAAAACTGTCACTGTTTTCAGATGACCTGATACTATATATAGAAAACCCTAAAGATGCCACCAGAAAACTACTAGAACTAATCAATGAATTTGGTAAGTTTGTAGGATACAAAATTAATGCATAGAATTCTCTGGCATTCCTAAACATTAACAAGAAAAGACCAGAAAGGCAAATTAGGGACACAAGTCCATTCACCATTGCAAGGAAAAGAATAAAGTGCCTAGGTATAAACCTACCTAAGAAGGTAAAAAACCTGTACTCAGAAAACTATAAGACACTGATGAAAGAAATCAAAGATGACACAAACAGATGGACAGATATACCATGTTCTTGGATTGGAAGCATCAATATTGTGAAAATGACTATACTACCTAAAGCAATCTACAGTGTCAATGCAATCCCTATCAAATTACCAATGGCAGTTTTTACAGAACTAGAACAAAAAAATCTTAAAATTTGTATGGAGACACAAAAGACCCCAAATAACCAAAGCAATCTTGAGGGGAAAAAAACAGAGCTGGAGGGATCAGACTCCCTGACTTCAGAGACTGTACTACAGAGCTACAGTAATTAAGACAGTATGGTACTCACACAGAAACCAAAATATAGATCAGTGGAACAGGATAGAAAGCCCAGAGATAAACCCAAGCACCTATGGTCAACTAATCTATGACAAAGGAGGCAAGGGTATACAATGGAGAAAAGACAGTCTCTTCAACAAGTGGTGCTGGGAAAACTGGACAGCTACAGTAAAAGAATGAAATTAGAACACTCCCTAACACCATACACAAAAATAAACTCAAAATGGATTAAAGACCTAAATGGAAGCCCAGACACTGTAAAACTCTTAGAGGAAATCATAGGAGGAACACCCTGACATAAATCACAGCAAGATCATTTTTGACCCACCTCCTAGAGTAATGGAAATAAAAACAAAACAAAGAAAGAAATGCCTTCCCCCAGATATTTGCCACTATAGTGTTTATGATATTCCATATAACCACTCAGTTTTTAAGTTCTTTTGAGATTCTGTGGTGTTTTCCAGCAGGTGAAGGGTGATGACTTTTTGACTGTAGAGATGGTGAGAGGACAGAATAATATGTGTCTTGTTACCAGCAAGGGAAAGGGGAATGTACATCATTTTCAAATTATATGTGCAATAAAAGAGACAAGAACAAGTTCAGGAAAGGACTAATGATTATTATCTTGGCTCAAGGGAATTGACAGATGGGGGAATAATACCCTTTGGGAGAAATAGGCATCTATTTACCATCTTCCAATTCCCTCAAAGATATCTAATTACCTCCAAAAGCAACATTCATTACAGCTTAAATACTGTGTATTTCATTGGAGTTTGAGCAGGTAGGACTCTAAGAGGTCTTTAGAGTGTATCTGGTTTATCTTTCCTTTTCTAAACTTTCGTCAAGAGTTGGAGAAGTTAAATGATCTGCCCAAGGTAATCCTGCCACTGGGTGGACGTGTTGGGGTTTAGAATCCAGATAGTCTGCCTTCTGCTCCAGAGGGATTTCCACATTTTATTAATGCCTGAGCATTGAATTCCTAAAGGCAAAGGAGCCTGAGAACTATATGGACCCAATGAAGCCTTCAAAAAATTTTCCCCAGTTGTTGCTAAAATTTTAGTTATATATCAGATTTCTTCCTGTTTATTTTTTTACATGCAGGCTTTAACTGTCCTTTCTTATAAAACAACCTTTAAAATATATATGGCAGTCATTTAAAATAGAAAATAGAGATCAGTAAAAATGATAAAGATAAAAATCGTCCACAAACTTCTCCCCATCCCTTGGATAATAGCATTTTGATGTCATATTTTATCTTTACAGGGTGGTTCAGAACAAGAGAATTGTCTTCTTTAATCTTGATTCTACCGCCTTGCTACCAAGAAATGTCGAAGAGAATTGTGGAGTTTAAATTTGTATTAAATTTAATCTCTACAAGTTTTTCTGGAAGCTGAGGCAGGGTATGACAACAAAGTAGGTACATAGTTTGGGCTTAAATACTTTTCCACTTGTTTTAAGACATCTTCAGTGACCTCCAATGTGTTTACTGGAATGTAAAAGTAGATGAATATATGTAGATATGTTTTTAAAACTTTAGGTCTCTGAATATATGAAGCCCATGCTCTGTTATTCACCTCATTTGATTTTAGCCCTGTGAAATGGATGTGTGTGGAGGCTGCTGTGGGTTTTTTTCTTTTGTTGTTGTTGCTGTTGTTATTTTTCCCTTAAGCACAGGGTCTTTGCCTGAGATCCAGCTTAGGAGCTCGGAGGAGAGGAGCCCAGCTAAGAAGTGATGCTCCAGTGTGTGTGGGCACTGTCCTAGGTGGTTGCTGGTGAATTAGGCTTTCAAAGCAGGAAAGGATGACAAAAAATAGTTTCAGCTCCACTTCAGCAGGAGCAAGACACCAACACATTTTGTTATTTAGTCCCTGGGGGGTAAATTAAAACTATATTGTTTTTCCAATACTCCTTGGAACCAATAGTGAGATAATAATGACCTGGAGTGTTTTAGTGTGGGTGCCACTGGATGTACCAGCATTTTCCTCCTTAGTTTCTTACATCCAAATCTTCAAACATTGAATTTAAAATAAACGCTCCTCTCTCCTTGTGGTCAAATAGAAAGCTTTTGAATGTAAACTTTGTAATCAGATCCGATTATGATCTATCTTATGATCTATCTACAAGCTATTTATCTGCCTAAGCCCCAATTTTCCCTCATAGTGTAATTATGAAAATTAAATGAGACAGTTAGGCAGATGGTTTTGCACAGGGTCTCGGGCTCAACAAATATCTCCTGGCAGGTGAGAGGAAGGACATGAAGGAGGACAGAGAGAGGGAGGGAAGAGGTTTGAGGGTGATTTATGAACTGGGATTGCTATGCTATTGGGGCAAGATTAACTCAGGTTTTAACCACCAACATTCCTTTATTACATCAAATGATGTTTTTCCACTGTGACTTTTTATAGTTTCTATTGTTAGACATTTAAATTTCGAGGTGTAGTGATTAAATAAGTTGTGATGGTAGCAAATGTGAACAACAGCTATGGAATTTTAAAAGCTGTAAATGCGTCTTTAAAACCTAGTAGACTTCGGGCATCAGCCAGCATCATCCTATGTCGTCAAATACTTGTACTTTTCAATGACCTTGGAGCCTTTAGTGTTTTCCCCTCTCCTACACCCCCTGATGTGTTTCTTTGCTTAATCAGGAATGAAGCTGAACTTTTCTGCCACCTACTGCTTCTCAATGTATATAGATGGCTTCCTTTGAGTTGTGCTCAAAATAACATCTGATCTGAAAGCAACACTAGGAAATTCAATCATCTGTGAAAAGAAGAGTAAAAAATAAAAGCCAAGCCAAGCCCCTGGAAAGTTCAGCTTCAGCTCTGGGAAATACAAAAAGGGGATTTGAGTGAGTCTATTTCTGGAAATCTGACTGATCCAGCATAATGTGCTGAACAGCATGAGGGATTCTTTTGTGGCTAATGTACACTTCGAGAGCCTTGCTACATTGTTGCTGCCTTTTAACCGGCTAGAGGGCAAAGTACGTCTCAGCTGCCTGTTCTACACTGAGGCTAATTCATCACTTGAGAGTTTCCCCTAATATCCTAGAGCTCCTACTCTGATTTTCTAGATCTGCTGGGTCTGGGCAGAGAGGCAATGTTTAGAATCCTAGGCAATACACTAAGCTGATGATTCTGGAATTTCTTTCTTGCTGTTTGGTTTATTTCTCCCCCTCACTAACTAGTCTAATGAATACACTTTCCCCTCAGGGACACTTTCCTGCATCAGGGCATCTATTGAGACTTGTCTTAGGCCTATTGTGAGAGAAATAGAACAAGCCACAACAGAAGAGCCTGCCAGTGCCTGCTAGCATCAACATGTGCTGTAAGGTGCGTGGAGCTGCTGCTACTCCCAAAATTACAACTTCCTCCCTCCCCACTCACGCTTTCCTAAACCCAGGGTTGACACCTGGGTATGAAGCATCATTGAAAGTTTCTTCCAAAAAAATAGCTATATCATCTTATATTCCTCAGGGCTTCTGGATTCAGGTGTACTCCATTCTTTTCTGATTTTCCTATCTGGCCTGATTTAGTTCCTCAGGAGATATGGATTCCATCATAAGCATCACAGGCAGACTCCAGCTCCTAATAGGTCTGTCTGCCTATTAGGAGCTGGAGTCTTATCTATAACTTTTCTTATCTGTAGCTATACTGAAAGGTACATTGAGAAAATAAACCCTGGCAATTATCAGCGTAACTCAGTGAAAAACAACCACCAAAAAAAAAAAAAAAAAAGTCCTTTCATTTGTAATTATCTGGCTAATTCCAGGTGAAAAATTTCATTTTGCCTTGGACTACCAGGATAATTGCCTCATTTTTTCCACTTTGCTTTGCTAGTGACCTAAATGTTACTCTGAGCTTTGAATTCTTTGGTCTCTTGTTCCAGCATTTTGTGCTTCAAATGTTTTTGCCCCTCCCCACTTTCTCTGTTACCTGTAACCAAGGAAACTGATGTGTACTAAAAGCTTTCTGGTAAATGTACCTGCCATCATTTTCTTCTTCATTGCTGGCTTAAAAAATTCCATTTTTTTCTGTGGATTTTATAGAAAACAACAATCCTTTGAAAGGAGAAACCATTGGTTCAGGTAAACCCAAGGTGAGGATGTGCAAAAAGAATAAGCTTTGGCAGCTCATGAAATCACCCTGGAATTATGTTATAGGGAAAGGCTCTATTTTGACAGTCTGTTTTGTTTTATACTTTGGAGTGGATAGTCTGGGTAAAGTAGTCAATATAACTGAGCTTGGATGACATCACTGAAAGTAATAGAAAAAAAATCATGATTAGTCTTCCCCAAGTCCTTTGGGCATATGCCATACAATATGGTAGCCACTGGCCGCAAAATTTAAATTATTTAAGTTTAAATTGATTAAAATGAGATAAATTGAAATTTCAGTTCCTCAATCACACTGGCCACATGTCAAGTGTGTCATAGCAACATGTGGTCAGGGGCTACTGCGTTGAATAGCACAGATATAAAAATTTCCATTGTGACAGAAAGTTCTATCAACAACACTGCTCTAGTTATCACTTTGCTTAAGTTTTTTCCCATCCAGGAATATCAGCTTCCCTTACTGCTGGCTCTGCAAAACTTACTAGTCTTACTGAAGCATTCTCACCTCTGTCATGCATTGGAAGTCTATTCCACACCGCATTTTCCAGTTTTTATATATCTTGGGCAGAATTTGTAGAGTTTAGAACATATTGTGTAGTCAGTATTATTAACTTATTATTTATGTGTTAGTCTTAGATTTTAAACTAGATTAAAACCATATTACAGGCAAGAGTTATGCCTCATAGACCTTAAACATCCTCTAGACCATATTTATTATTATTTCTTTGTTTCAAAGTGTGCTCTGGGACTAAGCTCAGGGATTTTATATGCATCTTCTAGAATGTGGGCTCTTGTAAGGCAATGTCATTATTTACTTACTTATTTATATATATTTTTGGCTGAGTTTTACTTCTACCTTGTATTTTTTTTTCTTATTAGTCATACATTTTATACACAGCACTGTATACATGTCAATCCCAATCTCCCAATTCATCACACCACCACCCGCACCCCCTGCCGCTTTCCCCCCTCGGTGTCCATACGTTTTTCTCTACTTCTGTGTCTCAATTTCTGCTCTGCAAACTGGTTCATCTGTACCATTTTCCAGGTTCCACATATATGTGTTAATATACGATGTTTGTTTTTCTCTTTCTGACTTACTTCACTCTGTACGACAGTCTCTAGATGAATCCATGTCTCTACAAATGACCCAGTTTCATTCCTTTTTATGGCTGAGTAATATTCCATTGTATATATATACTGCAACTTCTTTACCATTCGTCTGTCGATGGGCATTTAGGTTGCTTCCATGACTTGGCTATTGTAAATAGTGCTGCAATGAACGTTGGGGTGCATGTGTCTTTTTGAATTATGGTTTTCTCTGGGTATGTGCCCAGTAGTGAGATTCCTGGGTCATATGGTAATTCTATTTTTAGTTCTTTAGGAAACCTCCATACTGTTCTCCATAGTGGCTGTATCAATTTATTTTCCCACCAACAGTGCAAGACAGTTCCCTTTTCTCCACACCCTCTCCAGCATTTGTTGTTTGTAGATTTTCTGATGATGCCCATTCTAACTGGTGTGAGGTGATACCTCATTGTAGTTTTGATTTCTCTAATAATTAGTGATGGTAAGCAGCTTTTCATGTGCTTCTTGGCCATCTGTATGTCTTCTTTGGAGAAATGTCTGTTTAGGTCTTCTGCCTATTTTTGAATTGGGGTTTTTTTAAAATATTGAGCTGCATGAGCTGTTTTTATATTTTGGAGATTAATCCTTTGTCCAATGATTTGTTTGCAAATATTTTCTCTCATTCTGAGGGTTGTCTTTTCGTCGTGTTTATGGTTTCCTTTGCTGTGCAAAAGCTTTGAAGTTTCATTAGGTCCTATTTGTTTATTTTTATTTCCATTACTCTAGGAGGTGGAACAAAAAAGATCTTGCTGTGATTTATGTCAAAGAGTGTTCTTCCTATGTTTTCCTCTAAGAGTTTTATAGTGTCCGGTCTTAAGTTTAGGTCTCTAATCCATTTTGAGTTTATTTTTGTATATGGTGTTAGGGAGTGTTCTAATTTCATTCTTCTACATGGAACTGTCCAGTTTTCCCAACACCACTTATTGAAGAGAGTGATTTTTCTCTTGTATATCCTTGTCTCCTTTGTCATAGATTAGTTGACCATAGGTGCATGGGTATATCTCTGGGCTTTCTATCCTGTTCCATTGATCTATATGTTTCTGTTTTTGTGCCAGTACCATATTGTCTTGATTACTGTAGCTTTTGTAGTATAGCCTGAAGTCAGGGAGTCTGATTCTTCCAGCTTCATGTTTTTCCCTCAAGACTGCTTTGGCTATTTGTAGTCTTTTGTATCTCCATACAAATTTTAAGATTTTTTGTTCTAGTTATGTAAAAAATGCCATTGGTAATTTTATAGGGATTTCATTGAATCTGTGGATTGCTTTGGGTCGTATAGTCATTTTCACATTATTGATTCTTCCAATCCAAGAACATGGTATATCTCTTCATCTGTTGGTATCATCTTTAATTTCTTTCATTAGTGTCTTATAGTTTTCTGCATACAGGTCTTTTGTCTCCCTAGGTAGGTTTATTTCTAGGTATTTTATTCTTTTTGTTGCAGTGGTGAACGGGAGTGTTTCCTTAATTTCTCTTTCAGATTTTTCATCATTAGTGTATAGGAATGCAAGAGATTTCTGTGCATTAATTTTGTATCCTGCAACTTTACCAAATTCATTGATTAGCCCTCGTAGTTTTCTGGTGGTATCTTTTGGATTCTCTGTGTATAGTATCATGTCATCTGCAAACAGTGACAGTTTTATTTCTTCATTTCCTATTTGTATTCCTTTTATTTCTTTTTCTTCTCTGATTGCCATGGCTAGGACTGCCAAAACTATGTTTAATAATAGTGGTGAATTTTGTATCTGTCTTATTTCACTTAGCAAAATGTCCTTCAGTTTCATCCATGTTGTCACAAATGGCAGGATTTCTTTTTGTTTTTATGGCTGGATAGTATTGTATTTGTGTGTGTGTGTGTCTGTGTGTGTGTGTATCACATTTTCTTTGTCCATTCATCTGTCAATCAACACTTTGGTTGTTTCCATATTTTCAATATTGTGAATAATGCTATAATGAACATGGGAGTTCAGATATCTGTTCAAGATCCTGTTTTCATCTCTTTTGTATATATGCCCAGAAGTGTGATTGCTGGGTCATACAGTAATTCTATTTTTAATGTTTTGAGAAAACTCCATGTTGTTTTCCATGGTGGCTGCACCGATTTGCATTCCCACCAACAGTGTATAAAGGTTCCTTTTTTTCCACATCCTTCTCAACGTTTGTTATCTGTTGTCTTTTTAATAATAGTCATTCTGGGCTTCCCTGGTGGCACAGTGGTTGAGAGTCCGCCTGCCGATGCAGGGGACATGGGTTCGTGCCCTGGTCCGGGAGGATCCCACATGCCGTGGAGCGGCTGGGCCCGTGAGCCATGACCGCTGAGCCTGCGCGTCCGGAGCCTGTGCTCCGCAACGGGAGAGGCCACAACAGTGAGAGGCCCGCGTACTGAAAAAAAAAAAAAAAAAGTCATTCTGACAGGTGTGGGGTGGTGTTTCATTCTGGTTTTGATTTCCATTTCACTGATGACAGGTGATGTTGAGCACCTTTTCGTTGGCCTGTTGGCCATTTGTGTGTCTTCTTTAGAGAAATGACTATTCAGATCTTTTGCTCATTTAAAAAATCAGGTTTTTTGGCTATTTGAGTTTTAGGAGTTATTGGTATGTTCTGGATATTAACCCCTTATCAGATATATGATTTGCGGGTGTTTCCTCCTATTCTATAAGTTGCCTTTTCTTTTTTTTCTTTTTTTTGTGGTATGCGGGCCTCTCACTCTTGTGGGCTCTCCCTTCGCGGAGCACAGGCTCCGATGCTCAGGCTCAGCGGCCAGGGCTCACGGGCCCAGCCACTCTGCGGCATGGGGGATCTTCCCAGACCGGGGCACGAACCCGTGTCCCCTGCATTGGGAGGTGGACTCTCAACCACTGTGCCACCAGGGAAGCCCCTGCCTTTTCATTTTATTGATTGTTTCCTTTACAGAGCAGAGTTTTTTAGTTTGATGTGGTCTCACTTGTTTATTTTTGCTTTTGTTTCCTGTGCTTTTGGTGTCCTATCTAAAAAATATTTTTGCCAAGACCAATGTCAAGGAGCATTTCCTCGTTTTTTTTTAGGAGTTTTATGGTTTCAGGTTTTCATGAGGGCTTTGATTTGCATTTCTCTCATGACTAATGATGTTGAACATCTTTTCATCCTATATTGACTATTTTCATGTCTTCTTTAAAAGTTTTTGTTCAGATATTTTGCCATCAAAATAAGTCAGACTGTGTATCTCATTATTAATGAATTGTAATATTTGTATATATATGCTGAATATGGATATAGTAAATATTTTCGTTGACTTTGAGAAAAAAATAGTGGTGAAGTGGAAATCCTTGTCTTGTTCCTGATCTTAGAGGAAATGCATTCAGTTTTTCACCATTGAGAATTATGTTTGCTATGGGTTTATCATATATAGCCTTTATTATGTTGAAGTAGGTTCCCTCTATGCCCATTTTCTAGGGAGTTTTTATTATAAATGGGTATTGAATTTTGTCAAAAGCTTTTTCTGCATCTATTGAGATGATCATATGGTTTTTATTCTGCAATTTGTTAATATGGGATATCACATTGATTGATTTGCATATATTGAAGAATCCTTGCATTCCTGGGATATATCCCACTTCATCATGGTGTATGATCCTTTTAATGTGTTGTTGGATTCTGTTTGCTAGTATTTTGTTGAGGATTTTTGCATGTATATTCATCAGTGATATTGGTCTGTAATTTTCTTTTTTTGTAGTATGTTTGTCTGGTTTTGGGATCAGGGTGATGGTGGCCTCGTAGAATGAGTTTGGGAGTGTTCCTTCCTCTGCAAATTTTTGGAAGAGTTTGAGAAGGATGGGTGTTAGCTCTTCTCTAAATGTTTGGTAGAATTCGCCTGTGAAGCCATCTGGTCCTGGACTTCAGTTTGTTGGAAGATTTTTAATCAGTTTCAATTTCATTACTTGTGATTGGTCTGTTCATATTTTCTATTTCTTCCTGGTTCAGTCTTGGAAGGTTATACCTTTCTAAGAATTTGTCCAATTCTTCCAGGTTTTCCATTTTATTGGCATACAGTTGCTTGTAGTAGTCTCTTAGGATGCTTTGTATTTCTGCGGTGTCTGTTGTAACTTCTCCTTTTTCATTTCTAATTGTATTGATTTGAGTCCTCTCCCTCTTTTTCATGATGAGTCTGGCTAATGGTTTATCAATTTTGTTTATCTTCTCCAAGAACCAGCTTTTAGTTTTATTGATCTTTGCTGTTGTTTTCTTTGTTTCTATTTCATTTATTTCTGCTCTGATCTTTAAGATTTCTTTCCTTCTGCTAACTTTGGGTTTTGTTTGTTCTTTCTCTAGTCCCTTTAGGTGTAAGGTTAGATTGTTTATTTGAGATTTTTTTTGTTTCTTGAGGTAGGTTTGTATAGCTATAAACATTCCTCTTAGAACTGCTTTTGCTGCATCCCATAGGTTTTGGATCATCGTGTTTTCATTGTCGTTTATCTCTAGGTATTTTTTGATTTCCTCTTTGATATCTTCAGTGATCTCTTGGTTATATAGTAACGTATTGTTTAGCCTCCATGTGTTTGTATTTGTTACGTTTTTTCCCCTGTAATTGATTTCTAATCTCAGAGTGTTGTGGTCAGAAAAGATGCTTGATATGATTTCAATTTTCTTAAATTTACTGAGGCTTGATTTGTGATCCAAGATGTGATCTATCCTGGAGAATGTTCCGTGCGCACTTGCGAAGAAAGTGTAATCTGCTGTTTTTGGTTGGAATGTCTTATAAATATCAATTAAATCTGTCTGGTCTACTGTGTCATTTAAAGCTTGTGTTTCCTTATTAATTTTCTTTTTGGATGATCTGTCCATTGGTGTAAGTGAGGCGTTAAAAGTCCCCCACTATTACTGTGTTACTGTTGATAATCTCTTTTAGAGTTGTTAGCATTTGCCTTATGTATTGAGGTCTCCTATGTTGGGTGCATATGTATTTATAATTGTTATATCTTCTTGGATTGATCCCTTGATCATTACATAGTGTCCTTCCTTGTCTTTTGTAGCATTCTTTATTTTACAGTCTCTTTTATCTGATATGAGTATTGCTACTACAGTTTTCTTATTTCCATTTGCATGGAATATCTTTTTCCATCCCCTCACTTTCAGTCTGTGTGTGTCCCTAGGTCTGAAGTGGGTCTCTTGTAGACAGCATATATATGGGTCTTGTTTTTGTATCCATTCAGCAAGCCTGTGTCTTTTGCTTGGAGCATTTAATCCCTTCACGTTTACAGCAGTTATCGATATGTATGTTCCTATTAGCATTTTCTTAACTGTTTTGGGTTTGTTTTTGTAGGTCCTTTTCTTCTCCTGTGTTACCCATTTAGAGAAGTTCCTTTAGCACTTGTTGTAGAGCTGGTTTGGTGGTGCTGAATTCTCTTAGCTTTTGCTTGTCTGTAAAGCTTTTGATTTCTCCATCAAATATGAATGAGATCCTTGCCTGGTAGAGTAATCTTGGTTGTAGGTTCTTCCCTTTCATCACTTTAAGTATACTACTCTTCTGGCTTTTAGAGTCTGCTGAGAAATCAGCTGTTAACCTTATGGGAGTTCCCTTGTATGTTGTTTGTCATTTTTCCTGTTCTGGTTTCAGTAATTTTTCTTTGTGTTTAATTTTTGCCAATTTGATTACTGTGTGTCTCGGTGTGTTTCTTCTTGGGTTTATTCTGTATGGAACTCTCTATGCATCCTGGACTTGGGTGGCTCTTTCTTTTCCCATGTTAGGGAAGTTTTTGACTATAATCACTTCAAATATTTTCTCGGGACCTTTCTCTCTTCTCCTTCTGGGACCCCTATAATGTGAATGTTGTTGTGTTTAATGTTGTCCCAGAGGTCTCTTGGGCTGTCTTCATTTCTTTTCATTCTTTTTTCTTTATTCTGTTCCGCAGCAGTGAATCCCACCATTCTGTCTTCCAGGTCACTTCTCCGTTGTTCTGCCTCAGTTATTCTGCTATTGATTCCTTCTATTTTAGTTTCATTTCAGTTATTGTATTGTTCATCTCTGTTTGTTTGTTCTTTAATTCTTCTAGACCTTTGTTAAACATTTCTTGCATCCTTTTGATCTTTGCCTCCATTGTTTTTCTGAGGTCCTGGATCTATCTTTATTCTGAATTCTTTTTCTGGAATGTTGCCTATCGCCATTTCATTTAGTTGTTTTTCTGTGGTTTATCTTGTTCCTTCATCTGGTACATAGCCCGCTGCCTTTTCATCTTGTCTGTCTTTCTATGAATGTGGATTTTGTTCTACAGGCTGCAGGATTGTAGTTCTTCTTGCTTCTGCTGTCTGCCCTCTGGTGGATGAGGCTATCTAAGAGGCTTGTGGAAGTTTCTTGATGGGAGAGACTGGTGGTGTGTAGAGCTGGCTGTTGCTCTGGTGGGCCGAGCTCAGTAAAACTTTAATCCGCTTGTTTGCTGATGGGTGGGGCTGGGTTCCCTCCCTGTTGGTTGTTTGGCTGAGGCGACCCAACACTGGAGCCTACCTGGGCTCTTTGGTGGGGCTAATGGCTGACTCTGGGAGGGCTCACGCCAAGGAGTACTTCCCAGGACTTCTGCTGCCAGTGTCTTTGTCACTTGGTGAGCCACAGCTCCCCCGCCTCTGCAGGAGACCCTCCAACACTAGCCGGTAGGTCTGGTTCAGTCTCCTGTGGGGTCACTGCTCCATCCCCTGGGTCCCGATGTACACACTACTTTGTGTGTGCCCTCTAAGAGTGGGGACTCTGTTTCCCCCAGTCCTGCCGAAGTCCTGCAGTCAAATCCCGCTAGCCTTCAAAGTCTGATTCTCTAGGAATTCCTCCTCCTGTTGCCAGACCCCCGTGTTTGGAAGCCTGACGTGGGGGTCAGAACCTTCACTTCAGTGTGTGGACTTCTGTGTATAAGTATTCTCCAGTTTGTGAGTCACCCACCCAGCAGTTATGGGATTTGATTTTATTGTGATTTTGCCCCTCCTACTGTCTCATTGTGGCCTGTCCTTTTTCTTTGGATGTGGGGTATCTTTTTTGGTGAGTTTCAGTGTCTTCCTGTCAATGATTGTTCAGCAGTTAGTTGTGATTCTGGTGTTCTTGAAAGAGGGAGTGAGAGCATGTCCTTCTATTCTGCTATCTTGAACCAATCTGAAATGTTCATAATTTATTATTGTATTCTCAGTGTCTGACACATAATAGATGTCCAATAAACCTAAAAAAAAGAGAGTACTATTTCACCTGACTTTGACAGCAGTGTGAAATAGGTATTATCTTCATTTTTACAAATTCAGAAATTGAGGTTCAGGAAAGTTCAGTAATCTGATGAGCCACAGTGCTGATAAACAGTGGATATTTGTACCCCAGAGCTCCTGCATGTGACTTTTCTCTCACTTGGTTTCTCATCCTCCTCTCCAGAAGAGTAACCTGGATTTCTTACATGGCAGCTCAAGGGTCCTTGTAAGAGCAAGAGGCCTGAGATGTTCCAAAACATCACTTCCTCAATATTCAGTTGATGAAAGCACTAGAAAACCCAGCGGAGATTCACAGGGCAATGGTGTACGCTCCACCTCTGCATGGAGGGGTTGTGTGTGCAAGCAGAGTGAGAGATTGCTGGAAATTGTCTTTGGAGACTAGCTACCACAGGGAGTCACCATCTCTATAGGGTCCGAGTTTCCTAGTACTGTGGTTCCTTCTCTAATAATTCTCCCACCTCAGAACATCTTTCTCTGAGATTTGAAAGGCATGGAAAGCAAAGCTGTAACCTGCTAGAACATTCCCATTAAAAGAAGTGATCTGGGTTTGATTTTTACAAATAAGTAGACCTGTAAAAATCTTAAAACGGCCTCTTATTCCAGAAAGAGGTAACTATGGTTGTCAGCAGATTTCACAAGGAATTGGTGTTTTCGTCTTGCTTGGGAATGCTTCTGTCTCCCAAGGAGAGGCCTTGGATTAATGCTACTGTCCTGGGATTCTCACAGCTAGAATCCTTACCTGCAAGGTAAAGTCCCTCAAACTGCAAAGCTAAGACAGTTGCCTCTTCCTTCCAAAGTGGAAACAAGCAATTTCAGGAAGAGGTGGGAAGACATTTCCCCTCAAAGGATTCTTTTGGCTCCCTTCTACAAGACACTCAGCAACTTCAGAATTTTACAATCAAATAATGTCTTTTTAGCATGTAATCATCTGTTATGGGGAGCTGGGCTTTTATAGTTGTGTTAATTACTCAGGTTGGAAGTAAAAGCACTTTAAAGAAAATCTTCTGGATTTACTGGGGTGATATTTGAAGCAATTCCTTTGAAAGTAGGAAATGTAACAGGGAGTCTTGTGGATGTTTTTTTCCCTGTTGCTGTCAGGGAAGAAAGTTGGAGGAATGCCTCTTTAGGGACCGAAAAGGAACAGTCCAAAGGAGAACGTGGAAAACCATAGAAGATTTGAGTTCGGTTCAGCTTCTGTCAGCTAATTGTATTTTGGTGAGTAATTAATTATTCAACACAGTGGGTGTTTTCAACAGTCTCTCCCTCCCCCCGTGTATATTTCTTTCTCAAGTTGTCCTGGATAAAAAAGAATCTGGCAAAAGCAGCTGAGCGAAGCATCCTTTCAGAAAACACAAAATGAAGCTAAAATAGCAGAACCAGGCTCAGTTTGAAATTTCTCTGTGTCAGTTCCTCAGAGACGTAGTGGGCATGGCTGTCTTTTCTGTGGGCTCCCTTGATCCTGTATTCCAAAGTAGCTGGAAAGGTGTTATGACCTTGATGCGGGAAAATAGAGTCCCCAAAAAGACCTAGCCCCAAGTTGGCAAGCACTGATTCTGAAATATGCATAATTTCAAGAGCAAACGAGCCCTCTCAATTTCAAAACAAGTAGGCTGGGATTTAGATACTACATTCTCCATAGCTTTGCTCTGATGTGATTCACTTTGCAGTGAAATTACAAATAAGGCTCTAGACCACCAGTTACTGGAGGTCTCAGGAGGATTTGGCTAACCTGCTGTTCCATTTACTATTGCTGTGTAGTGATCAATCCCAAACTAATTAATTTAAAATAACAACCATTTTTTTATGCCTCCAAATCCTTTGTGTTGGCAATTCAGTAAGGGTATGGTGGGGATAGATTGCTTTGCTTTGTGGTGGCTGGGCCTTCAGCTGGGTAAACGCAAATGGCTGAGAGCTAAAGTCCATTTCCAAAGATGGCTTCTTGACTCACACGTCTGGATGTTGGCTGGAACCTTTGCTGGGTGTCTTAAGTGGAGCATCTGTGTATGGTCTTTCCATGGGGCTTGGCTTCCTCACAGCATGGAGGCTTTTGGGTGGTTGGACTGCTTACAGGGTAGCTCAGAGCTTTAAATGTGAAAGTCTGCCTGAACAAGGCAGAAGGTGCAGTGCCTTTTATGATCTAGCCTCAGAAGTCAGAGTGTCACTGCTGCCATTCTCCATTCACCAAAGCAGTCATAGATCACAGGTTTGAGGGGAGGGGACATAAGTGCCACTTCTTGATGAGTTAGTGGTTAGGTCATGCTGTAGAAGAGTATGTTGAAGAGAGATTATCGTGGCCATTTTGGGAAATACAATCTTCCATTTCCCTGATTCGATTAGAACAGGGCTTAGGACTGAGTGTTATGACTTGCCTTGAGGATTAAATCCACCTACCAATTACTCAGATTTATACTATACTGTGTACAAGATAATGGACCAAAAAGCTCATGTCTCATGGACATGGAAGATTGTATATATCTTCTCACAAAAGGGGCAAAAGACACAGCCATTGAGTTTTGGGGAGGTTTGTTACATATCAATGGCTGGATGATACAGGTTATAAAATCAGTGTACATTGTTCAATTTAATTTTCATGTATATATCAAATAACCACTTAGAATATATAATTTTTAAATAGTATTAAATGTTGACACAGTTGTGTGTATATATGTGTATGTATGTGTATAAAAATCTAGAAGTACATCTAACAAGAGACATGCAATACCTTTATGAAGAAAAATATAAAAATTTGTTGAAATATATGTAGAAAATCTTGTAATGGAACAATAACAAATTTTTATAGATAAGTGTTTCAATATAGTTAATATGTTGGCTTTTCTCACATTGGTCTACAGATGTATTCCAATCAAAATCCCAATAGGGATTTTTGTTTGTTTGGTTGGGGTTTGCTTTGTCTTGTTTCGTTTTTGTTTTAGTAGCTTAATTCCCCTTTGCTTAAGTTAGCCCCTGGGTGTCTGTCACTTGCCACCAGAGAACCCTAACTCATAAAATGGGTTAATTTTACATCATCCATTCTCCCTTTCCTCAATTCTACCCTGCTGATGGGGATGATTTTTCAATATAGGCACAAATAGCATGTGAGAATTAAATGGATATGATTTTTCACCATTCCCTTTGACAAGATGTGTTCGAAAGTTAAAAACAAGATTTCATCAGTATCTCTAAGGTTACTAACAGTATAATGGAAATCCTCCAAAATGACTTTTTTCACCTCACAATTATTCATCAATCATTCATTCTTATTCTCCAATTAGTTATTGAGTGTCAGTTGTGAGAGACATGCTGTGATAGGTGCTAGAGATAAAATGGGAGGACAACAGCAACAACAAACATGATTCCAGCCCTTATGGAGTTGGTGTTCTATGTAGGTAGGGAGACAGATATAGAAATAATTGCACAAAATACTTTAAGATTGTAGCAACTAATACGATGAAGACCAAATGAACGCTGTTTATCTCATTAGATGCTATCACATGGACAAGATGCTGGAAAATTTCAATGTAAGCTTCTGTACTTTACAGTTTTGGAAGAATATAGGGTTATTTTTGTAAACATTTACCTTCCAACAGAATTCACAATATTTGGAATCAGACCGTTATATATTGATTTTTATGGCTTCAATATCACAGCAAAACTTTGCCTTCACCACCTATCATATTTCATTTCTTCTGCTTATTAATAGCCTTAATTTCGTGCATTAAATGACAATTAAGTAAAAAAGTATCTGAGACTAACATGATGAAAAGATAACTCAATTTTGGGGAGTAGATTAGATTTAGAGAGTAATTCAGTAAACATTGATTTAGTGATTTTCATGGAAAATTATTCTTTGGAAAATGAAGAGAAAATTAAAAGGTAACTAATGTGATTTGTAAATAAATGTCATTATCAACTTGAATGACAGTTTAAGGTATTTTAATGCTATTTTTTAACATCTTTATTGGAGTATAATTGCTTTATGTTGTTGTGTTAGTTTCCACTGTATAACAAAGTGAATCAGCTATATGTATACATATATCCTCATATCCTCTCCCTCTTTTTTTTTTTTAACATCTTTTTGGAGTATAATTGCTTTACAGTGGTGTGTTAGTTTCTGCTTTATAACAAAGTGAATCAGTTATACATATGTTCCCATATCTCTTCCCTCTTGCGTCTCCCTCCCTCCCACCCTCCTTATCCCACCCCTCTAGGTGTTCACAAACCACTGAGCTGATCTCCCTGTGCTATGCAGCTGCTTCCCACTAGCTATCTGTTTTACATTTGGTAGTGTATATATGTCCATGCCACTCTCTCACTTCTTCCCAGCTTACCCTTCCCCCTCCCTGTGTCCTCAAGTCCATTCTCTACATCTCCGTGTTTATTCCTGTCCGGGCTCTAGGTTCGTCAGAACCATTTTTTGTGTGTGTGTGTGATTCCATATATATGTGTTAGCATACGGTATTTGCTTTTCTCTTTCTGACTTACTTCACTCTGTATGACAGACTCTAGGTCCATCCAACTCACTACAAATAACTCAATTTCATTTCTTTTTATGGCGAGTAATTTTCCATTGTATATATGTGCCACATCTTCTTTATCCGTTCATCTGTCGATGGACACTTAGATTGCTTCCATGTCCTGGCTATTGTAAATAGTGCTGCAGTGAACATTGTGGTACATGACTCTTTTGGGATTATGGTTTTCTCAGGGTATATGCCCAGTAGTGGGATTGTTGGGTCATATGGTAGTTCTGTTTTTAGTTTTTTAAGGAACCTCCATACTGTTATCCGTAGTGGCTGTATCAATTTACATTCCCACCAAAAGTGAAAGAGGGTTCCCTTTTCTCCACACCCTCTCTGATGCTAGTTTTTCAAAAACTAACTTCTCCATCTATTAATTACTCAGCCCTGTCTGACTTCCACATCATCCCCCACCACTTTCTGTGGCGAATACCAGACAGCTTGAGAAAATTCTTACTGCTTCCTGACCACAAAGAATACTTTCCTACCATAATTTAGAAAGAGACATGTACACAGTGTTCATTGCGGCACTATTTACAATAGCCAGGACATGGAAGCAACCTAAGTGTCCATCGACAGATGAATGGATAAAGAAGATGTGGCACATATATACAATGGAATATTACTGAGCCATAAAAAGGAACAAAACTGAGTTATTTGTAGTGAGGTGGATGGACCTAGAGTCTGTCATACAGAGTGAAGTAAGTCAGAGGAGAAAAACAAATACCGTATGCTAACACATATATATGGAATCTAAAAAAAAAAAAAAGGTTCTGATGAACCTAGGGGCCAAACAGGAATAAAGATGCAGATGTAGAGAATGGACTTGAGGACATGGGGAGGGGGAAGGGTAAGCTGGGAAGAAGTGAGAGAGTGGCATGGACATATACACACTACCAAACGTAAAATACATAGCTAGTGGGAAGCAGCCGCATAGCACAGGGAGATCAGCTCGGTGCTTTGTGACCACCTAGAGCGGTGGGATAGGGAGGGTGGGAGGGAGACACAAGAGGGAGGGGATGTGGGGATATATGTATACATATAGCTGATTCACTTTGTTATACAGCAGAAACTAACACACCATTGTAAAACAATTATATTCCAATAAAGATGTTTAAAAAAAAGAATACTTTTTGCTTTGTCTTTGATTCTTCCTTCACCAACAGCTATTCTTCCTAGAATGTCCTTTCTTTCTTTTACCATTTAAGAATGGATTATTTTGGTTAATTTGCCAGTAATTTTTCAGAAACCCTAGTTACCTAGGTCAGAATTTGGTTCCTTCAACCAGGCTGTGTGTCCTTATATAATTTAAATCATCCCAAAGGAGCTACTGGCTGAGATTACAGCAACATCCAGAAGGTTGGAGGAGCATAGATCAGTCTGTGTAACTCTGGAACCACATGTGTTCAGACTTCTAAAGATCTCTTGAAGTATTTGAAGCAGCTGAATAGTAGTCTCTCAGGTTTGTTTCCCTCTTGTTTCAGTGTTTCTGTACCATTGAGGTCTTCATCGTCTACGTCTTATATTTAATAAGCCAATATCTACTGCACCCCATTCTAGACCTTGTGCTAATGGTTGTGGGCACAAGGTTCTTTCAGATTGGGCTCCCTGGGAAACAGACTCTGAAGCAGATATTAGAATGCAAGAGGTGTATTTGGGAGTGTTCTTAGAATCAGCATCTGTGGAAGGGAAAGGAAAGAGCTGGATGGGGTAGATGGAGAGGTTGGACTGTGATGCAGTCTCAGTGGAGACCACAGCGAACCATACAAGGAGGTCTGAAGAATGACCCTTCAGAGTTGCCTTCTGCTAGGGCAGGAAGTCTAGGGCTTTATACATCTGTATCACCATTAGTAACCCCTGGTAGGGGGTGCAGCTTTGGGCAAGGTAGCTCTTTTCAGGTTTTAGTTTCATATAATCCCCAAAGTGGGTGGCAGCAGAGGGCTCTCTGCCAGTAGCTTTCTCAGAAACTGCGGTTACTGAAGGGAAATCTGGGCAGGACATCACAGCATCCAACACAGATGGCAGACAGAGAGTTAAGTGTCTACTAGGAGTGACAGTTGAATAAACATCTAACTCCAGTATTGTGTGATAAAGACTCCTAAGAGTAAGTGTCTCATAGGAGGCAAAGTTAATGTTGCCTAGTGAAAGTTTTAGGAAGCAGTAGCATCTAAGTTCTGAGAAATTATTGGGAATTAGAGGGACAAAGATGAGGTGGTGATAAGGGGAAAGACTGAGAAGCCAGGAGGCAAGAACAGAAGGAACACTTTTTTAAAAACTTTATTTAATATACATCAGGTTGTTATTAGTTATCTATTTTGTACATACTAGTGTATATATGTCAATCCCAATCTCCCAATTCATCCCACCACCACCACCACCCCCGCTTTCCCCACCTGGTGTCGAAACGTTTGTTCTCTACATCTGTGTCTCTATTTCTGCCTTGCAAACTGGTTCATCTGTACTATTTTTTTAGACTCCACATATATGCGTTAATATACGATATTTGTTTTTCTCTTTCTGACTTACTTCACTCTGTTTGAAAGACTCTAAGTCCATCCACGTCTCTACAAATGACCCAATTTCATTTCTTTCTATGGGTCAGTAATATTCCATTTTATATATGTACCACATCTTCTTTATCCATTCATCTGTCGGTGGGCATTTAGGTTGCTTCCAGGTCCTGGCTATTGTAAATAGTGCTGCAGTGAACAATGGGGTGCATGTGTCTTTTTTTTTTTTTTTTTTTTTTTTTTTTTTTTTGCGGTACGCGGGCCTCTCACTGTTGTGGCCTCTCCCGTTGCGGAGCACAGGCTCCGGACGCGCAGGCTCAGCGGCCATGGCTCACGGGCCCAGCGGCATGTGGGATCTTCCCAGACCGGGGCACGAACCCGTGTCCCCTGCATCGGCAGGCGGACTCAACCACTGCGCCACCAGGGAAGCCCCATGTGTCTTTTTGAATTATGGTTTTCTCAGGGTATATGCCCAGTAGTGGGATTGCTGGGTCATATGGAAATTCTGTTTTTAGTTTTCTAAGGACCCTCCATAGTGGATGTATCAATTTACATTCCCATCAACAGTGCAAGAGGGTTCCCTTTTCTCCACACCCTCTCCAGCATTTGTTGTTTGTAGATTATCTGATGATGCCCATTCTAACTGGTGTGAGGTGATACCTCACTGTAGTTTTGATTTGCATTTCTCTAATAATTAGTGATGTTGAGCAGCTTTCCATGTGCCTCTTGGCCATCTGCATGTCTTCTTTGGAGAAATGTCTATTTAGGTCTTCTGTCCGTTTTTGGATTGGGTTCTTTGTTTCTCTGATATTGAGCTGTATGAGCTGCTTGTATAGTTTGGAGATTAATCCTTTGTTCGTTGATTCATTGACAAATATTTTCTCCCATTCTGAGGGCTTTCTTTTTTTAATGTTGTTTATAGTTTCCTTTGCTGTGCAAAAGCTTTAAGTTTCATTAGGTCCCATTTGTTTATTTTTGTTTTTATTTCCATTACTCTAGGAAGTGGGTCAAAAAAGATCTTGCTGTGATTTATGTCAAAGAGTGTTCTATGTTTTCCTCTAAGAGTTTTATAGTGTCTGATCTTACATTTAGTTCTTTAATCTATTTTGAGTTTATTTTTGTGTACAGTGTAAGGAGTGTTCTAATTTCATTCTTTTACATGTAGCTGTCCAGTTTTCCCAGCACCACTTATTGAAGAGACTGTCTTTTCTCCATTGTATATCGTTGCCTCCTCGGTCATAGATTAGTTGATCATAGGTGTGTGGATTTATCTCTGGACTTTCTATCCGGTTCCATTGATCTATATTTCTGTTTTTGTGCCAATAGCATATTGTCTTGATTACTGTAGTTTTGTATTATAGTCTGAAGTCAGGGAGTCTGATTCCTCCAGCTCCATTTTTCTTTCTCAAGATTGCTTTGGCTATTCGCGATCTTTTGTTTTTGTTTTTGTTTTTTTTGCGGTACGTGGGCCTCTCACTGCTGTGGCCTCTCCCGTTGCGGAGCACAGGCTCCGGACACACAGGCTCAGCGGCCATGGCTCACGGGCCCAGCCGCTCCGTGGCATGTGGGATCTTCCCGGACCTGGGCACGAACCCGTGTCCCCTGCATCGGCAGGCGGACTCTCACCCACTGCGCCAGGGAAGCCCTATTCGGGGTCTTTTGTGTCTCAATACAAATTTTAAGATTGTTTGTTCTAGTTCTGCAAAAACTGCCGTTGGTAGTAATTTGATAGGGATTGCATTTATTCTGAGGATTGCTTTGGGTAGTATAGCCATTTTCACATTATTGATTCTTCCAGTCCAAGAACATGGTATATCTCTCTATGTGTTTGTATCATCTTTGACTTATTTCATCAGTGTCTTATAGTTTTCTGAGTTCAGGTTTCTTACCTCCTTAGGTAGGTTTACATCTAGGTATTTTATTCTTTTTGTTGCAGTGGTGAATGGGATTGTTTCCCTAATTTGTGTTTCTGATCTTTCATTGTTAGTGTATAGGAGTGCCAGAGAATTCTGTGCATTAATTTTGTATCCTGCAACTACCAAATTCATTGATTAGCTCTAGTAGTTTTCTGGTGGCATGCTTAGGATTCTCTATGTATAGTATCATGTCATCTGCAAACAGTGACAGTTTTACTTCTTCTTTTCCAATTTGTATTCCTTTTATTTATTTTTTTCTCTGATTACCATGGCTAGGACTCCAAAACTATGTCAAATAATAGTGATGAGAGTGAATATCCTTGTCTTGTTCCTGATCTTAGCGGAAATGCTTTCAGTTTTTCACCATTGAGAATGATGTTTGTTGTGGGTTTGTCATATATGGCCTTTATTATGTTGAAGTAGGTTCCCTCTATGCCCACTTTCTGGAGAGTTTATTTAAATCATAAATGGGTGATGAATTTTGTCAAAAGCTTTTTCTGAATCTATTGAGATGACTGATTATTCTTCAATTTGTTAATATGGTGTATCACATTGATTGATTTGCGTATATTGAAGAATCCTTGCATCCCTGGGATAAATCCCGCTTGATCATGGTGTATGACCCTTATAATGTGTTGTTGGATTCTGTTTGCTAGTATTTTGTTGAGGATTTTTGCATGTATATTCATCAGTGATATTGGTCTGTAATTTTCTTTTTTTGTAGTATGTTTGTCTGGTTTTGGTATCAGGGTGATGGTGGCCTTGTAGAAGTCTGGGAGTATTCCTTCCTCTGCAATTTTTTGGAAGAGTTTGAGAAGGATGGGTGTTAGCTCTTCTCTAAATGTTTGATAGAATTCACCTGTGAAACCATCTGGTCCTGGACTTTTGTTTGTTGGAAGATTTTTAATCAGTTTCAATTTCATTACTCGTGATTGGTCTGTTCATATTTTCTATTTCTTCCTGGCTCAGTCTTGGAAGGTTACACCTTTCTAAGAGTTTGTCCATTTCTTCCAGGTTTTCCATTTTATTGGCAGAGAGTTGCTTGTAGTAGTCTCTTTTGATGCTTTGTTTTTCTTCCGTGTCCATTGTAACTTCTCCTTTTTCATTTCTAATTTTATTGATTTGAGTTCTCACCCTCTATTTCTTGATCAGTCTGGCTAATGGTTTATCAATTTTGTTTATCTTCTCAAAGAACCAGCTTTTTGCTTTATTGATCTTTGCTATTGTTTTCTTTGTTTCTATTTCATTTATTTCTGCTCTGATCTTTATGATTTCTTTCCTTCTACTAACTTTCGGTTTTGTTTGTTCTTCTTTCTCTAGTTCCTTTAGTTGTAAGGTTAGATTGTTTATTTGAGATTTTTCTTGTTTCTTGAGGTAGGATTGTTTCCCTATAAACATCCCTCTTAGAACTGCTTTTGCTGCATCACATAGGTTTTGGATCGTCATGTTTTCATTGTCATTTGTCTCTAGGTATTTTCCGATTTCTTCTTTAATTTCTTCAGTGATCTCTTGGTTATTTAGTAATGTTTTGCTTAGCCTTCATGTGTTGGTGTGTTTTGTTTTTTCCCCCCCTGTAATCGATTTCATAGTGTTGTGGTCAGAAAAGATGCTTGATATGATTTCAGTTTTCTTAAATTTATCAAAGCTTGATTTGTGACCCAAGATGTGATCTATCCTGGAGAATGTTCCATATGCACTTGAGAAGAAAGTGTAACCTGCTGTTTTCCATTGGAATGTCCTATAAATATCAATTAAGACATCTGGTCTACTGTGTCATTTAAAGCTTGTGTTTCCTTACTAATTTTCTGTCTGGATGATCTGTCCATTGGTGCAAGTTAGGTGGTAAGTTCCCCCACTATTATTGTGTTACTCTTGTTTTCCTCTTTTATAGCTGTTAGCATTTGTTTTATGTTTTGAGGTCTCCTATGTTGGGTGCATATATATTTATAATTGTTATATCTTCTTGGGTTTATTCCTTGATCATTATGTAGTGTCCTACCTTGTCTCTTGTAACATTCTTTATTTTAAAGTCCATTTTGTCTGATATGACTATTGCTACTCCAACTTTCTTCTGATTTCCATTTGCATGGAATATCTTTTTCCATCCCCTCACTTTCAGTCTGTGTGTGTCCCTAGGTCTGAAGTGGGTCTCTTGTAGACAGCATATATATGGGTCTTGTTTTTGTATCCATTCAGCAAGCCCGTGTCTTTTGGTTGGAGCATTTAATTAATTCATGTTGAAGGTAATTATTGATATGTATGTTCCTATGACCATTTTCTTAATTGTTTTGGGGTTGTTTTTGTAGGTCCTTTTCTTCTCTTGTGTTTCCCACTTAGAGAAGGTCCTTTAGCATTTGTTGTAGAGCTGGTTTGGTGATGCTCAGTTCTCTTAGCTTTTGCTTGTCTGTAAACCTTTTGATTTCTCCATTGAATCTGAATGAGATCCTTGCCAGGTACAGTAATCTTGATTGCAGGTTCTTCCCTTTCATCCCTTTAAATATATCGTGCCATTCCCTTCTGGTTCATAGAGTTTCTGCTGAGAAGCCAGCTGTTAACCTTCTGGGAGTTCCCTTGTATGTTATTTGTCTCTTTTCCATTGTTGCTTTTAATAATTTTTCTTTGTCTTTAATTTTTGTCAATTTGATTACTGTGTGCCTCGGTGTGTTTTGCCTTGGGTTTATCCTGCCTGGGACTCTCTGCACTTCTGGACTTGGGTTGCTATTTCCTTTCCCATGTTAGGGAAGTTTTCAACTGTAATCTCTTCAGATATTTTCTTGGGTCCTTTCTTTCTCTCTTCTCCTTCTCGGACCCCTATAATGCGAATATTGGTGCATTTAATGTTGTCCCAGGGGTATCTTAGGCTGTTTACTTTTTTTTTTTTTCATTCTTTTTTCTTTATTTGGTTCTGTGGCAGTGAATTCCACCATTCTGTCTTCCAGGTCACTTATCCGTTCTTCTGCCTCAGTTATTCTGCTATTGATTCCTTCTATTGTATTTCAATTCAGTTTCTGTATTGTTCATCTCTGTTTGTTTGTTCTTTAATTCTTCTATGTCTTTGTTAAACATTTCTTGCATCTTCTCGATCTTTGACTCCATTCTTTTTCGAGGTCCTGGATCATCTTCACTACCATTCTTCCGAATTCTTTTTCTGAAAGGTTGCGTATCTCCAGTTCATTTAGTTGTTTTTCTGGGGTTTTATCTTATTCCTTCATCCTGTACATAGTCCTCTGCCTTTTCATTTTGTCTGTCAGTGAATGTGATCTTCTTTTCACAGGCTGCAGGATTTTAGTTCTTCTTGCTTCTGCTGTCTGCCCTCTGGTGGATGAGACTATCTAAGAGACTTGTGCAAGCTTCCTGATGGATGGGACTGGTGGTGGGTAGAGCTGGGTGTTGCTCTGGTGGGCAGAGCTCAGTAAAACTTTAATCTGCTTGTCTGCTGATGGGTGGAGCTGAGTTCCCTCCCTTTAGGTTGTTTGGCCTGTGGCAACCCAGCACTGGAGGCTACAGGCTCTTTGGTGGGTCTAATTGTGGACTCCAGGAGGGCTCATGCCAAGGAGTACTTCCCAGAATTTCCGCTGGCAGTGTCCCTGTCCCTGTGTTGAGGCACAGCCACCTCCTGCCTCTGCAGGATACCCTCCTACACTAGCAGGCAGACCTGGCTCAGTCTCCCATGGTGTCACTGATCCTTCCCTTTGGGTCCTGACACGCACACTACTTTGTGTGTGCCCTCCATGAGTGGAGCCTGTGGAGTCTCCTGCTAGCCTTCAAAGTCTGATACTCTGGGAATTCCTCCTCCTGTTGCCAGACCCCAGGTTGGGAATCCCAATGTGGGGCTCAGAACCTTCACTCCAGTGGGTGGACTTCTGTGATATAATGTTCTCCAGTTTGTGAGTGACCCACCCAGCAGTCATGGGACCCGATTTTATTGTGATCATGCCCCTCCCACCATCCCATTGTGGCTTCTCCTTTGTCTTTGGACATGGGGTATCTTTTTTGGTGAGTTCCAGGGTCTTCCTGTCGATGATTGTTCAGCAGTTAGTTTTGATTCAGGTGCTCTCGCATGAGGGAGTGAGCACACGTCCTTCTATCAAGAAAAGAAGGAATGCTTATGGAACTACTTGTAGACCAAATTCTTGGCGCCAGGTTAGATATAGATATCCTAAAATGGGTAACATATAAGTTGAGATTTGCAAGGAGAAAGAGGGGTGTGTGTGTGTGCATGTGTGTGTATGTGTGCACGTGTGCATTCGTGGTGAGAGCCAGGTGTTATAGATGGAAGAGCTTATGAGAAAACTGGGAAGGAGGAAGGGAGGGAGGGCAAGGAGAGCTGGAGGGAGAGAATGGAAGGGAAGAAGAGAGGAGAGGAGAAAGAATTGGGGAATTGAAGTTTGGCTGGAGATTGGAGTTTGTGACTGAAGGTTCTTGTCTGCTCATCATCATGTTTGATGTCATTTGTTCTTTATTCCAGATACCTCACATTATTATTTATTCTCTGAAGGTTTATGGATGGCACACTTAGGGACAACTGAGTCTGAAATAGTTTCATTTTGACACCTTGTCACGTAACTACCATGTTGTATCAGTCAGATTTTGACATTGAATAAGGGATTTATTATTGAGTTGGATCTTATATAAATGTGGGAGCTGGTGGGACAAGCTGTGCAGGCTGTTGTCTCTGCATCTGGTACTTGGCTGGAAGTCTCTGTGGTTCATCCATATCTACAATCAGGAAGGAAGACTAGATGCAAATAACAGCAAGGACAAATGAAAGCCCATGAAGGTGAATTAGAACCCATGGCTGTCTCTCACCACCTTCAATCTTAACAAAGTGGGTGACCTGCAGGAAAGCAGACTTCCAGATCTGCAGGAAAAGCTGGTGTCTGTCATCAAGGAGCTGCACACGCATCTGGCTCAGGACCTGGAGAAGCTGAAGGAGGAGAACCAGTCGAGCTGGAGGAGCTGCAGATGTGTGTGCTTCCCTGTGCCAACCAGGTAGGTCAGAGATCAGTGACAGCATGTGTGAGCTGCCACAGTACCTGGGGCTCTACACTGGCCTTCAAAGTGTGATGGCTGCTACTTCATTTCTGCCTTCCAAATCTTGTGTGAATTTCTTAGTGGCCAATGCTAACCTGGAATCACATAGAGAAGGGAATTCTGGGAAGCATTATTTTAGCTCCACCAAGTTGATACTGTACAAGAGTACTACACATCATTTAAAAAAAACTTAAGTATAATGACATACAACATCATATTCATTTTGGTGATTCGACATTTGTGTATATTATGAGATGATCATCACAGTAAGGCTAGTTACCGTCTGTAACCATTTAAAGTTATTATAATATTTTTGACTATATCCTGTATTCTGTATATTATATCCCCATGACTTATTTATTTTATAGCTTCAAATTTGTGCCTCTTAATTTCCTTCACTGATATCATTCATCCCCCCACCTTCCTCCTCTCTGGCAACCACCAGTTTATTCTCTGTATCTATGAATCTGGGTTTTGTTTTATTTGTTCATTTGTTTTGTTTCTTTATATTCCACATGTAAGTGAGATCGTATGGTATTTGTCTTTCTCTGTCTGATTTATTTACCTTAGGATAACACCCTCTAGGTCCATCTTTGTTGTCACAATAGCAAGATTTCATTCTTTTATATGGCTGGATAATATTCCTGTGTGTGTGTGTGTGCCACATCTTCTTTATCCGTTTATCTGTTGATGGACACTTAAGTTGCTTCTGTATCTTGGCTATTGTAAATAATGCTGCAACAAATATAGGGGTGCGTATACCTTTTCAAATTAGTGTTTTTGTTTTCTTTGGGTTCTCAGAAATGGAATTACTGGATTGTAGGGTAGTTCTATTTTTAATTTTTGAGGAACCTCTATACTGTTTTCCATAGTGGCTGCCCCAATTTACATTCCTACCAACAATGAACAAGAATTACTTTTTCTCCACATCCTCACCAACACTTGTTATTTTTTATCTTTTTAATAATGCCATTCTGATAGGTGTGAGGTGATAACTCATTGTGGTTTTGATTGCATTTCCCTAATGATTAGTGAAGTTGAACATTTTTTTATGTGCCTGTTGGGCATCTGTATGTATGTCTTCTTTGGAAAAATGTTCAGGTCCTCTGCCCATTTCTTAATCAAATTGTTTTTTTAATATTAAATTGTATAAGTTCTTTATATAAAGATATATAGAGATATAAAGATTCTGGATACTAACCCCTTATCAAATATATGATTTTCAGATATCTTCTCCCATTCAGTATGTTGCCTTTTCATTTTGTTATTGATTTCCTTTGCTGTACAAAGCTTTCAATTTGTTGTAGTTCATTTGTTTATTTTTCCTTCTGTTGACCTTCCTGAGGAGACAAATCCAAAAAGATATCACTAATGATGTCTTTGAGCTTACTGCCTATGTTTTCTTCTAGGAGTTTTAGGGTTTCCCGTCATATTCAAGCCTTTAGTCCATTTTGAGTTTATTTCTGTGTATGGTGTGAGACCAGATTCACTCTTTTGCATGTAACTGTCCAGTTTTCCCAATATCATTTATTTAGGAGACTGTCTTAGCCCCATGGTATAGACCATAAGTGCCTGGGTTTATTTCTAGGTTCTCTGTTCTGTTCCATTGATCTTTGTGTTTGTGCCAGACCATACTGTTTTGATTACTATGGCTCTGTAGTATAGCTTGAATTCAGGGAGCATGATGCTGTCAGTTTTGTTTTACTTTCTCAAGATTGCTTTGGCCATTAGGCATCTCTTGTGGTTCCATAAAAATTTTAGGATTATTTGTTCCAGTTCTGCAAAAAATAGTGTTAGTATTTTGATAGGGATTGCATTAAATATATAGATTGCTTTGGGTAGTAAGGGCATTTTAACAATATTCATTCTTCCAATCCATGAGCATGATATATTTGTCCATTTATTTGTGTTATCTTTAATTTCTTTCATCAATGCCTTTGTTTTCAGAGTACAAGTCTTTCACCTCCTTGGCTAAACTTGTTCCTAGGAATTTTATTCTTTCTGATGTAATTGAAAATGGAATGTTTTCTTAATTTCTCTTTCTGATAGATTGTTATTAGTGTATAGAAATGCAGCAGATTTCTGTATGTTAATTTTATATCCTGCAACTTTACTGAACTCATTTATTAGTTAGAACAGTTTTTTGGTGGAGTCTTTAGGGTTTTATATATGTAGTATCACGTAATCTGCAAATAGTGACAGTTTTACTTCCTCCTTTCCAATTTGGATGCCTTTTATTTCTTTTTCCTTCCTGATCACTCTGGCCAGGACTTCCAATAATATGTTGAATAAAAGTGGTGACTGTGGGCATCCTTGTCTTTTTCCTGATCTTAGAGAAGAGGTTTCAGCTTTTTACCATTGAGTATGATGTTAGCTGTGGGTATGTCATATATGGCCTTTATTATGTTGAGATATGTTCCTTCTATACCCACTTTGTTGAAAGTTTTTAATCATAAATGGTTGTTCAATTTTGTCAAGTGTTTTTTTCCTGCATCTATTGAGATGATCATATGATTTTTATCCTTGATTTTGTTAATATGTTGTATCATGTTGATTGATCTGTGGATGTTGCACTATCCTTGTATCCCTAGAATAAATTCCACTTGATTGTGGTATATGATTTTTTTTAATGTATTGTTGAATTTGGTTTGCTAATAATTTGTTGAGGATATTTGCATCTATGTTCATCAAGGATATTGATCTTTAATTTTCTTTTCTCGTAGTAGCTTTGTCTTGTTTTTGGTTTTAGGGTAATGCTAGCCTTATAGAATCAGTCTGGGTGCATTACTTCCTCTTCATTTTGGGGGACTAGTTTGAGAATGATAGGTATTAAATGTTCTTTAAATGTTTGGTCAATACAACTGTGAGGCCATCTGGTTCTGGACTTCTGTTTTTTGGGAGTTTTTTGACTACTGGTTCAATTTCGCTACTAGTAATCAGTGTATTGAGATTTTCTATTTCTTCTTGATTCAGTCTTTAAAAAATTTTTTTCTTTTATATTGGAGTATAGTCAATTAACAATGTTGTGTTAGTTTCAGGGGTACAGCAAAGTGATTCAGTTATGCATATACATATATCCATTCTTTTTCAAATTATTTTCCCATTTAGGTTATTATAGGATTCAGTCTTGATTGTATGTTTCTAGGAATTTGTCTATTTCTTCTAGGTTGTCCAGTCTATTGGGCAGTCGTTCCTAGTAACCTCTTATAATCCTTTGTATTTCTTTGGTGTCAGCTGTAACTTCTTTTTTTTTTTTTTTTTTTTTTTTTTTTTTTTTTTTTATTTTTTTTTAAACATCTTTATTGGGGTATAATTGCTTTACAATGGTGTGTTAGTTTCTGCTTTATAACAAAGTGAATCAGCTATACATATACATATGTTCCCATATGTCTTCCCTCTTGCGTCTCCCTCCCTCCCACTCTCCCCATCCCACCCTTCCAGGCTGTCACAAAGCACCGAGCTAATATCCCTGTGCCTTGCGGCTGCTTCCCCCCAGCTATCCACCTTACTACGTTTGTTAGTGTGTATATGTCCATGACTCTCTCTCGCCCTGTCAAAACTCACCCCTCCCCCTCCCCATACCCTCAAGTCCGTTCTCCAGTAGGTCTGCGTCTTTATTCCTATCTTACCCCTAGGTTCTTCACGACATTTTTTTCCCTTAAATTCCATATATATGTGTTAGCATACGGTATTTGTCTTTTTCTTTCTGACTTACTTCACTCTGTATGACAGACTCTAGGTCTATCCATCTCATTACAAATAGCTCAATTTCATTTCTTTTTAAGGCTGAGTAATATTCCATTGTGTATATGTGCCACATCTTCTTTATCCATTCATCCGATGATGGGCGCTTAGGTTGTTTCCATGTCCTGGCTATTGTAAATAGAGCTGCAATGAACATTTTGGTACATGACTCTTTTTGAATTTTGGTTTTCTCAGGGTATATGCCAAGTAGTGGGATTGCTGGGTCATATGGTAATTCTATCTGTAGTTTTTTAAGGAACCTCCATACTGTTCTCCACAGTGGCTGAACCAATTCACATTCCCACCAGCAGTGCAAGAGTGTCCCCTTTTCTCCACACCCTCTCCAGCATTTATTGTTTCTAGATTTTTTGATGATGGCCATTCTGACTGGTGTGAGATGATATCTCATTGTAGTTTTGATTTGCATTTCTCTAATGATTAATGATGTTGAGCATTCTTTCATGTGTTTGTTGGCATTCTGTATATCTTCTTTGGAGAAATGTCTATTTAGGTCTTCTGCCCATTTTTGGGTGGGGTTGTTTGTTTTTTTGTTATTGAGCTGCATGAGCTGCTTGTAAATTTTGGAGATTAATCCTTTGTCAGTTGCTTCATTTGCAAATGTTTTCTCCCATTCTGAGGGTTGTCTTTTGGTCTTGGTTATGGTTTCCTTTGCTGTGCAAAAGCTTTGAAGTTTCATTAGGTCCCATTTGTTTATTTTTGTTTTTATTTCCATTACTCTAGGAGGTGGGTCAGAAAGGATCTTGCTGTGATTTATGTCATAGAGTGTTCTTCCTATGTTTTCTTCTAAGAGTTTGATAGTTTCTGGCCTTACATTTAGGTCTTTAATCCATTTTGAGCTTATTTTTGTGTATGGTGTTAGGGAGTGATCTAATCTCATACTTTTACATGTACCTGTCCAGTTTTCCCAGCACCATTTATTGAAGAGGCTGTCCTTTCTCCACTGTACATTCCTGCCTCCTTTATCAAAGATAAGGTGTCCATATGTGCGTGGGTTTATCTCTGGGCTTTCTATCCTGTTCCACTGATCTATCTTTCTGTTTTTGTGCCAGTACCATACTGTCTTGATTACTGTAGCTTTGTAGTATAGTCTGAAGTCAGGGAGCCTGACTCCTCCAGCTCCTTTTTTCGTTCTCAAGATTGCTTTGGCTATTCGGGGTCTTTTGTGTTTCCATACAAATTGCGAAATTTTTTGTTCTAGTTCTGTGAAAAATGCCAGTGGTAGTTTGATAGGGATTGCATTGAATCTGTAGATTGCTTTGGGTAGTAGAGTCATTTTCACAATGTTGATTCTTCCCATCCAAGAACATGGTATATCTCTCCATCTATTTGTATCATCTTTAATTTCTTTCATCAGTGTCTTATAATTTTCTGCATACAGGTCTTTCGTATCCTTAGGTAGGTTTATTCCTAGATATTTTATTCTTTTTGTTGCAATGGTAAATGGGAGTGTTTTCTTGATTTCACTTTCAGATTTTTCATCATTAGTATATAGGAATGCCAGAGATTTCTGTGCATTAATTTTGTATCCTGCTACTTTACCAAATTCATTGATTAGCTCTAGTAGTTTTCTGGTAGCATCTTTAGGATTCTCTATGTATAGTATCATGTCATCTGCAAACAGTGACAGCTTTACTTCTTCTTTTCCGATTTGGATTCCTTTTATTTCCTTTTCTTCTCTGATTGCTGTGGCTAAAACTTCCAAAACTATGTTGAATAAGAGTGGTGAGAGTGGGCAACCTTGTCTTGTTCCTGATCTTAGTGGAAATGCTTTCAGTTTTTCACCATTGAGGATGATGTTTGCTGTGGGCTTGTCATATATGGCTTTTATTATGTTTAGGAAAGTTCCCTCTATGCCTACTTTCTGGAGGGTTTTTATCATAAATGGGTGTTGAATTTTGTCGAAAGCTTTCTCTGCATCTATTGAGATGATCATATGGTTTTTCTCCTTCAATTTGTTAATATGGTTTATCACATTGATAGATTTGCGTATATTGAAGAATCCTTGCATTCCTGGAATAAACCCCACTTGATCATGGTGTATGATCCTTTTAATGTGCTGTTGGATTCTGTTTGCTAGTATTTTGTTGAGGATTTTTGCATCTATGTTCATCAGTGATATTGGCCTGTAGTTTTCTTTCTTTGTGACATCCTTGTCTGGTTTTGGTATCAAGGTGATGGTGGCTTCGTAGAAGGAATTTGGGAGTGTTCCTCCCTCTGCTATATTTTGGAAGAGTTTGAGAAGGATAGGTGTTAGCTCTTCTCTAAACGTTTGATAGAATTCACCTGTGAAGCCATCTGGTCCTGGGCTTTTGTTTGTTGGAAGGTTTTTAATCACAGTTTCAATTTCAGTGCTTGTGATTGGTCTGTTCATATTTTCTATTTCTTCCTGATTCAGTCTTGGCAGGTTGTGCATTTCTAAGAATTTGTCCATTTCTTCCAGATTGTCCATTTTATTGGCATAGAGTTGCTTGTAGTAATCTCTCATGATTTTTTTTATTTCTGCAGTGTCAGTTGTTACTTCTCCTTTTTCATTTCTAATTCTATTGATTTGAGTCTTCTCCCTTTTTTTCTTGATGAGTCTGGCTAGTGGTTTATCTATTTTGTTTATCTTCTCAAAGAACCAGCTTTTAGTTTTATTGATCTTTGCTATTGTTTCCTTCATTTCTTTTTCATTTATTTCTGATCTGATTTTTATGATTTCTTTCCTTCTGCTAGCTTTGGGGTTTTTTTGTTCTTCTTTCTCTAATTGCTTGAGGTGCAAGGTTAGGTTGTTTATTCGAGATGTTTCCTGCTTCTTAAGGTGGGCTTGTATTGCTATAAACTTCCCCCTTAGAACTGCTTTTGCTGCATCCCATAGGTTTTGGGTCGTTGTGTCTCCATTGTCATTTGTTTCTAGGTATTTTTTTATTTCCTCTTTGATTTCTTCAGTGATCACTTCATTATCAAGTAGTGTATTGTTTAGCCTCCATGTGTTTGTATTTTTTAAAGATCTTTTCCTGTAATTGATATCTAGTCTCATGGCGTTGTGGTCGGAAAAGATACTTGATACAATTTCAGTTTTCTTAAATTTACCAAGGCTTGATTTGTGACCCAAGATATGATCTATCCTGGAGAATGTTCCATGAGCACTTGAGAAAAATGTGTATTCTGTTGTTTTTGGATGGAGTGTCCTATAAATTGTAACTTCTTTTTCATTTCTGTTTTTGTCTATTTGGGCCCTTTTTTTTTTTTAATGAGTCTGGCTAAAGATTTGTCAATTTTGTTGATCTTTTGAAAGACCCAGTTCTTTTTTTTTAAATTGAAGTATAGTTGATTTACAATGTTGTGCCAATCTCTGCTGTATAGCAAAGTGACTCAGTTATACACATACATACATTCTTTTTTTATATTCATTTCCATTATAGTTTATCACAGGGTATTGAATATAGTTCTCTGTGCAATATATTAGGATCTTGTTGTTTATCCATTCTAAATGTAATTATTTGCATCCACCACCCCCAAACTCCTAGTCGATCCCTCTCCCTCCCCCCTCCCCCTTGGGAACCACAAGTCTGCTCTCTACTTTTATGAGTCTGTTTCTGTGTTGTAGATAGGTTCATTTGTGTCATATTTTAGATTCCACATATAAGAGATATCATATGGTATTTGTTGACAGACCCAGTTCTTGGTTTCATTGATCTTCTGTTGTCTTAGTCTGTATTTCATTTATTTCCACTCTGATCTTATCGTTTCCTTCCTTTTGCTAATTTAGGGCTTTGTTTGTTCTTCTTTTTCTAGTTTCTTTAGGTGTAAGTTTAGATTGTTTATTTGTGATTTTTCTTGTTTCTTGAGGTAGGCCTGTATCACTAAAACCTTCCCTCTTAGAACTGCTTTTGCTGTGTTCCATATATTTTGGTATGTTTTATTTCCATTTTCACTTGTCTCATGGTATTTTTTGATTTCCTCTTAGATTTCTTTGTTGACCCATTGATTATTCAGTAGCATGTTGTTTAGTCTCCATGCATTTGTTTTTTTTTCCAGTTTTCTTTTTGTAGTTGATTTCTAGTTTCATACCACTGTGGTTTGAAAAGATGCTTGATATGATTTCAATCTTCTTAAATTTATTGAGGCTTGTTTTGCAGTCTAACACATGCTCTATCCTGGATAATGTTCCGTGTGCACTTGAAAATAATGTGTATTCTGCTGCTTGGGATGGGATGTTCTATCTATCAATATTAAGGCTATCTGGTCTGATGTATTCTTTAAGGCCAGTGTTTCCTTATTGATTTTCTGTCTCACTGATCTATCCTGTGGTATAAGTGGCATATTAAAGTCCCCTACAATTATTGTGTTACTGTCAATTTTTCTTTATATGTCTGTTAACGTTTGCTTTATATATTTAGGTGCTCCTATTTTGCCTGCATAAATATTTAGAAGTGCTATGTCCTTTCGTTGGATTGATCCCCTTATTATTATATAATGGCCTTCTTTGTCTCGTTACAGCCTTTGTTTTAAATCTGTTTTGTCTGCTATAAGTATTGCTACCCTAGCTTTCTTTTTGTTTCCATTTTCATGGAATACCTTTCCCCATCTCTTCACTTTCAGTCTGCTGAGAGGTGGTGTAAAATATCCAGCTCCCTTGACCTTAGCTGGAAGAAATCTGGGGCATGTAATTTTATACAATTTTCCAGTATTTTCTTGTAGAATTAAACTCCGATTACCCACAGTGTTAACTTACCTGTTACACGCCGTTTATTGACTGCTTTCCTTTCTGTAATCTTTTTCCCTTTTCCTATACAGGTGTTCCTTGTACTTTAAAAATAAACTACTTTGACATGAATCTTTGTATCAGAATCTGCAGAAATTTCTGCAGGAAACTGAACTGAGAAGAATGGGAAGCATATGGAATTGAGATGAAGACAGCTGAGCGTAGGGTAATAAAAAGAGGGAAAGAGCTAGTAGGAGAAGTTGGATGGGAAAAGGGAACTGGATGAATGGGAAATAAATAAGGTGGAGAAACTACTGAGATCTTAGGGACAAAGAGAAAGTTGTTAACATACTTGAAAATAAAACCATTGGAGAGCTTCTACACAAACCACATCTGTTTACTGCACATAAATCAGGTCTATGATTTAACTGTACCACCCCTATGTTGGTTGGGGGTCAGAAGACATACTAATAATCAGTTGCAATCTTTAAAGGCCTCCAGTCCATTTTGAAGCAAAGCTTAATGGTTCAGGAGACTTTTTATAAGAAAAGTCTAATTTCACAAACATCTCAGTTACATAATCCTCTTGGGTCTGACTTCTTCTTCCCCTCTTTCCATTTGCCTATCGAGAGTTAAGAAGGTTTTTTTTTTTTTTTTTTGTCACTTTGTAGTACATTTTTCCCTTTTGGATTTTGAAAAAGTCAAACTGAGAGCCACATTTGTTATTCTCAGTACTTGTAATAGGACTTGGCATTTTCCAAAGTGGAATAAAAATTTAGGCTGAATATGCTGATAGGAAAATTTCGTGTTGAATTTCTTTATTGAATGGCTCAGGAAATAGTGAACATTAAAGCATAATTAAGTTAGTGAATAAACCGTTAGTTTCATACAATAACCCTCTCCTGCCAGAGGGCTCTCCTGGGGATGTATCTGAGTTTTCTTTTAGCTTCCACTCCTCAAACAGTGAACCTCTAACTGTTTCCTCACCTGGCACTATTTCTTCTGATTTGTTTGTTCTCTTATCTCCTTACTGGTTTGGAGTTGCCTCCTGTAGAAGGAATTGTGTCATTGTAGTAATGTATTAAAGAGAGACCACATATCTAGAATATTTCAGAAGACATTTCAATGTCACCAGTGCCAATAAACTTTTGCATCTTCTTGGGAAACAGTGGTGCTGTTTATCCAGCAATGACTTTTCAGAGAACCTTTGTAGATACTTTTCCTCTGTTTATTTTTTGGAAGCTGACCTGAGCAGTTGAAACACTTTCTATTGTTTTGATAACAATAATATGTAGAAGAATGGCAGGCTTTAGGAACAGTGTTTTGTTACTGCTGGGAACCATAGAACCACCTTACCCTCAGATTACTGTTGTTTACAATCATGGATTAACAAAAGGAACACAAACCTAACTATTTGTGAAATAAACAATAGCCAGCATTCTCTTAGCTAATGAGATCATTTAAGCTGCTAGGGTACAACCTATTTTAAAATTGGATTAAAAACAGTGGGCATTGAATAGAGGACTAAGTTATAGCTTTGGTCCAAATCTTATGATAATTTTCTTTACCTTGTGCATCAGTGACTTCTCTAGCAGGTGCAGCTGAAAATTTAATATCAATAGACTGGGGCATTATTTTCACCTTCATGATATTTTTACCAGCTATACTCATGTGTACTTTATATTTTTTTATTATAGACAAGGTGCTGTATAAAATATAAATTGTAGCTCATCATTTCTTTATTTTATTTAAAAAATTTATTTCAATTTTATTGAGATATAATTGACATAGAGCACTGTATAAGTTTAAGATGTGCAATATAATGACTTGTCTTACATATATTTCAAAATGATTACCACAGTAAGTTGGTAGTTCATCATTTCTTAAGTCAAATGCATTTTAAAAAAGATTTTGAAAATCTTTTTTTTAATTCAATTTGTATTTTATACTGGGTATAGTTGATTTACAATGTTGTGTTAGTTTCAGGTGTACAGTAAAGTTATTCAGTTATACATATATATATCCATTTTTTTTTCAGATTCTTTCCCATATAAGTTATTACAGAATACTGAGTAGAGTTCCCTGTGCTATACAGTAGGTCTTATTGATTATTTTATATGTAGTAGTGTGTATGTGTTAATCCCAAACTCCTAATTTATCTCTCCCTCCCACCTTTCCCCTTTGGTAACATAAGTGTGTTTTTCAAAGTCTGAGTCTGTTTCTGTTTTGTAATAAGTTCATTTATATCAATCTTTTACTTCCACATATAGGCATGTCATATTCACTGCCATAAATAGCTTTGTTTTCTAATTCATATTAAAATGGATGCATAAATATGGAAAGATAATTTGGTTTCTGAATCACCTAAATTCATTTCATAAGCCATACTTGAGGAATATTGTTGTAGGAAAAATGCTTTCAGTGATTCTCTTTTTAAGCTATGAAGCGAAGCTTATGGAATTGGTGATCATGGTGACCATCTGTGTCTAAATCCCTCTAAAGAAAAGATTTTCTTCATATCACATATCATCTGACCACAGTGGAATGAGAGTAGAAATCAGTAACAAAAGAAAAACTGGAAACTTTACAAATATGTGGAAATTAAATAACACCCTTGGATAGACAGTGGGTTGAAGAGGAAATAAAGGGGAGAATAGAAAATATTTTGAGATGAATGAAAGCAAAACATAACATACCAAAAGCTATGGATGCAGCAAACTTGGATGGACCTGGAGATTATCATACTAAGTGAAGTAAGTCAGACAGAAAGACAAATGTCATATGATAACACTTACATGCAGAATCTAAAAAAATGATACAAATGAACTTATTTACAAAACAGAAACACTCACAGACTTAGAGAATGAATTTATGGGTTACCAGGGGGGAAGGGTGGGTGTGGGGAGAGATATATTGGGAGCTTGGGATTGACGTACACACTGCTATATTTAAAACAGATAACCAACAAGGGACCTACTGTATAACTCAAGGAACTTGGCTCAATATTCTGTAACAACCTAAATGGGAAAAGAATTTGAAAAAAGACTGGATACTTGTATGGGTATAACTAAGTACTTTGCTATACTCCTGTAACTAACACATCATTGTTAATCACTATACTCCAATATACAATAAAAATTTTTTTAAAAAACCAAACTTATTGGAAACAGCAAAAGCCATACTAAGAGGGAAGTTCATAGCAATAGATGCCTACATTAAAAAAGGAAAAAAATCTCAAACAATCTAACATTATACCTTAAGCAACTAGAAAAGGAAGAATAAACTAAGTCCAAAGTTAGCAGAAGGAAGGATATCATAAATATTAGAGCAGAAAAAATGAAATGGAGAATAGAAAAAAAAATAGTAAAAAATCAACAGAACTGATAGTTTTTTTAAGAAAGGTAACAAAATTGACAAACCTTTAGCTAGACTAAGAAAAAGGAGAGAAGATTCAAATAATAAAATCAGAAAAAGAGGAGACATTACAACTGATACTGCAGAAATACAAAGATCATAAGATACTACTATGAACAATTTATGCCAACAAATTAGATAACCTAGAAGATATAAATTCCTAGAAAGATACAACTACCAAGACTGAATCATGAAGAAATAGAAAATCTGAAAAGACCTATAACTAGTAAGGAGATTGAATCAGTAATCAAAAAACTTCCCCACAAAGTAAAGCCCAGGACTAGATGGCTTCATGGGTAAATTATACCAAACATTAAGAATTAATACCAGTTCTTAAACTCTTCCGAAAAGTTGAGGAGAGAGAATGCTCTCAAGCCCATTCTATGAGGCTAGCGCTACCTGGATACTAAGTCAGATAAAGACACTATGTAAAAGAAAACTACAAGCCAATATCCCTAATGAATGGAGTTGTAAAAATCCCCAACAAAATACTAGCAAACTGGATTCAACTGCATATTAAAAAGATCATATATTAATACCATAACCAAGTGGGATTGATCCTTGGGATGCAAGGATGGTTCAACATAATCGAATCAATTACTATGATATACCAACTTAACAGAATGAAGGATAAAAACTAAATGATCATTTCAGTAGATAGGAAGATGATCTTAACTTCACTAATCATCAGGGAAATGCAAATCAAAACCATAATGAGGTATCATCTCACACTTGTGAGGATTGATATTATATTGAAACAAACACAACAGAAGATACAAAGCTCTGGTGTGGATGTGGAGAAATTGGAAGCCTTATATACCGTTGGGATTATAAAATGGTACAGACGCAGTGGAAAAAGGTATGATGTTTTCTCAAAAAAAAAAAACCTAAATAGAAATGCCATATGATCCAGCAATCCCACATCTGGGTGTATATTCAAAAGAATTGAAATCAGGATCTTGAAAAGATATCTTCAATCTCATGTTCATTGCAGCATTATTTACTATAGCCAAGTTGTGGTAACAACTGAAACATCTATTGACGAATGAATAAAGAAAATGTGGTACATACATTTAATGGCATATTACTCAGCCCTAAAAAAGAAGAAAATGTTGCCATATATGACAACATGGGTGAACCTGGAGGATATTATAGTAAGTAAAATTAGCCAGCCATAGAAGGACACATACTGCATGAATCCATTTGCACGAGGTATCTAAAATAGTGAAACCCATAGAAGCAGAGAGTAGAGAGATGTTGGCAGTGGCAAGGGGAGGGGGAGCTGTTCAATGTATATAAAGCTTCAGTTGTGCACAATGAGTAAGTTCTAGGAATCTTCTGTATAACATAGTGCCTATATTTAACAATACTGTACTGTGCACTTAAGATTTGCTAAGAGAATAGATCTCATAAGTGTTCTTACCACAGTAAAATAAAAATAAATAAAATTATCAGTGATTTTTAAAAAAGAATAGATTTTCTTGAACAGTGCTTTTACTGGCACCCAGTCTAAGCCTAACCCTGTACTCTTGACTTCAGTGTAAGAAAGTGACTTCTGTCCAGCTCCATAGCTCCTGTCACAGATAATGTGACACACAATTAAAGAGAAGGGGTAGGAAGAGCAGGATTCATTCTTCCATTCATCCGACAGACTTTATTGAGAATCCACTCCATTTTAGACACTAAGAATATAAAATTAATGATACGTTGTCTCTGTCACTGATGGGGTGGTACAATTCAACAGGGGAAAGCAGACACATAAATGAGTGCAATACAATTTTATGGACATCTAAAAGTGAAAGTAGGAATCAGTACTCAGTGGAGCCAAGGGGTGAGAGGGGACGGTTCTCCCTGGGAAAGAGAGGCGGTGTAAGTTTTCAGAGAGGTAGTGACACTTGAGTTTAGAACTGAAAGATGAGAAGTCATTTCAGGAAGGCTTGGAGGGAAATTTCAAAGAGTCAAGGCTAGCAAGTGTGAAAAAAGCCTGGAGTCTTTGGTGCAACTTTTGGTTTTCCCTAAGGGCTGAACTACTGGATACCAAGTGTCAGGGGAGTGAAGTGAGACAGGAGGCTGGAGACACAGGAGGAGCTACCCTAAGAGGATCTGTATAGATTATGCTGAGGGATATGGAATTTTCTGTAGACAAAATCCATTGCAGAATTTGAAGCAAAGGGGTATTAGAATCAGACGTGCATTTTAGAAATATCATTTCCTGTATGGAAGAAATCTGTTTGGAGTCAATGTGTAAGCATGTTGGATGTGGTTTGTCACACGTATGATCTTGAGATATAACTTGAGATATAACACTGCCACATGTATGGGGTTTACGCTTCCTGTTACGCTGTATAGTCACATTCTGACAATTTCTCAGCTTTTATTCGTTTAATGGGTTTCAGTGTAGAGTTGATTGTTTTTGGAGATCTAAATGATAGAATCGTGATGGGTTCTAAGGAGTTACACACAGGTGGTTGACGAATGCAAGGACTGATTTCCTGTGAGCCACATTCCTCTAGAGATGGATGACAACCTAAAGGAAAAACGCCTGTTAGTGTTGAATGGTAGCAAGGAGAATAAATCTGGATAACTCTGTCAAGGCATTGAGTGTGATGAAAATGGTTCCTTTTTACCTAGTGTCTCCTGGTATTTCTATTCTGCGGCCCAGGGTTACAGGCAATAATAAGCTCCTTCCCTGTTTAGACTATCCAGAGCTTGTCTACACTCATGGCTTTTCTGGTGAAATAGGAGAATGCCAAGAGTGATGTGAACTGATGTGGGGTGAAGGGGGGCAGATTTCCTTCCTAGTTATTTTAGTAATTGTTTGCTCATTGGTATTTTCTTAAAATTATGCCCTGAGTGTCTAGAAGTATATGCCTTTCCTCTCGTCTCTTACACATAGGTTGTTTATGGATTGACTAAATGTGGTTTTATTTTTTCCCATAAATATTAGACTCACATTCTAGTGCCTGGTTTGATAAATACTCCTGGGTAACAAAGGCAGACACACAAATCCAAGCCAGGTTGCAAAGGAAAGTGAGATAAAACAAAACACAACGTGCAAAGAAATTAAATAAAAATTGTCTGGGTTGGGCTTCCCTGGTGGCGTAGTGGCTGGGAGTCCGCCTGCCGATGCAGGGGACACGGGTTCGTGTCCCGGTCCGGGAGGATCCCACATGCTGCAGAGCGGCTGGGCCTGTGAGCCATGGCCGCTGGGCCTGCGTGTCCGGAGTCTGTGGTCCGCAACGGGAGAGGCCACAGCAGTGAGAGGCCCGCGTACTGAAAAAAAAAAAAAATTGTCTGGGTTAATCAGTAAAGTTATATCTCAAGCAGTATTTGGAAGGGCAAGATTCAGTCTTATAAAGTTAAAATCTTCCCTTTTTTTGTTAGGCTCATTTAAATATATAAATGACAAAGCTAATAGTAGTGCATATAATCTTCTTATAAAAAATTTTAACATAGATAAATCACAATCTCCCCTCTTATAACATTGTTCAAAATTCAGCCCCCTTTTCAAAAGTAACCACAAGTAGCAATCTGGTGTGTGTCATTTTTATGGTTTTCATTGTCTCCAAAAACCAAACCATATCAGATCAATTCAAACACCAACCAACCAGTTAATAAACAAACAAAAAAGAACAATTCCAGTTTTCACACCTTTCTCTTACCTCTCAGTTCAGTCCTCCAGAATCATGTAGGAGAAACAGGGTTTAGTTACCAGTTTCAATTAAAAGAGCAGGTTTGGGGACACATTTTCTATGTGTAATTTGATGAAGGAAGCATGGACACCCTGGTGGTGGTTAACATCTGAGAGCTGGAACAGAACACATGCCATCATTTTGGTGTTTTTCTGGATCGTTCTTAATTCTAGGTGCACAACCAAAGGCTAAAAGATTCTGCGATCCTTGGCATCATAATGGCATGTTGTCTTTTCTTTGATTCAGATCTGTCCATGTGATTTCTCTTCAATAAATATGTTTCTGAGTTCCTACTACGTCTGAGGCATGACTCTCATCCTTGAGGAGCTTATAGCTGGGAATGGGTCCCCCTAGTAGCACTTTCTGAATAAGTTTTATTGAGATATAATTCATGTACCATACAGTTCATCCTTTTTAAAGTGACAGTTCAGTGGTTTTCAGTATATTCACAGAGCTGGGCAGCCATCAGCACAATCAATTTTAGAATATTTTCATCATTAAAGAGAAACTCTATTCATTAGCAGTCACTCCCCATCTGTCTCCTCAACTCCCCGGCTCTATGAAACCACCCATATACTTGCAGTCTCAGTGGATTTGTTTATTCTAAACATGCCATATAAATAAAACCATACAACATGTAGTGCTCTGTGCCTGGTTTCGTTCCCTTAGCATAATGTTTCAAGGTTCATTCATCCTGTAGCATCAGTACTTCATTCCTTTTACTGTCAAATAATATTCCATTGTATGGATATACCATATTTTATTTATCCATTCATCAGCTGATAGACACTTGGGCTGCTTCCACATTTTGACCATTACAAATAATGCTGCTATGAGCATTCTTATAATGTTTCATTATAAGAATTATATATATATAATTCTTTCATTCTTAAATGAAAACATATGTTTTCATTTTTCTTTGATGTATACCTAGGAGTAGAATTGCTGGGTCATATGATAACTATATTTAATCTTTTGAGAAACTGCCAGACTGCAATGCTTCTCAAACTTTAATATGCAAAACCTCACTTAGGGATCTTACTAAAATGAAGATCTGATTCCATATGTTTGGGGAATCTGCAGTCCAACAAGCTCCCTGGTCCGGAGTTTATACTTTGTGTATCAAGGACCTGGTGTGTGCATATTTTATGGTTGAATTAGACTTTTTTTCATAAAAGCATTTTATTCCTGTATGTCTACTTGTATATTCTTTAAGTATACATAATTAATAATTTCTAGTTACTCAAAAGTCCATTTATTTATAAAGTCATTCTTTTGGTGTTATGTCTTATAATGTGTATCTTTAAAATGGCCACTAAAATCCTATTTGCTAAATACAATGGTTATGAAGCAAAAAAGAAGAGCATATCCCCAAATGACTGTCAAATGCATGTTCCAATAGAGATCCTTAAAATTGGCTCTTTTAATGATCAAACTCTCCCTACTCTGCCTTCCTCCTCTCAGCCTTTTTATTTATGTACTTTTCTCATCCTGCATACATCCAGCTAGATTGTAAGCTCCTTGGGGCCAGGGCCAGTGTCTTACTCATTTTTGCCAACTTCCACTCCCCCCAATCATCTGTAACCTAGTTCCCTGCATCTTATTTCCCACAGAGTAGAGCTGATTTCAAAAGATTCTATTCATGGAATACCTGGGAAGTTTGTCAGCCTTGTTCCTAATTCTAGTTACACATATCCTCTTAAACTATGAACCTTCAAATCTCCATTAAAAGTATTATTTTAAAAAGCTCGTATTCTTTCAGTGAAAAGGAACATATAACCTTTTTACTTCTGCAGAGAGTTTCATAAAATCTCAACTCATCTACAACATATAAATAATTTTTTAAATACCCTAATTCATTTAACACCGTTTCATGTAGCCCTTCATCCTTTCTTCACAATCAAAATATTAATTTTATATTTGTACTTTCTAAATGTATATATTCTAACCTTGTTACAAATATAATTTAAAGAAGATATATTATAAATGTAATATTTGCTCCTGGGAATACAAACCTTGAAGAAACACGCAAAGGATCAAGTACTCACAACATATCCAAATAAACAAGAAGAGAGCATTCCACAGGCAAAATAATGAACAGAGAGCTACACCAAGTGTCCGTAAGGACAGACATGCAGGAGAAATTAGTGCCTCTCCACGACTGATCAAGGAAGAAGTTTCCTAATGGTGTTTGGTATTTGTTCCAGGAATCAGTAGAAAGACCCAATGACAAGAAATGACTGAAATCTGATTTAATGGAAAAGGTGGTTATCAAGTTTTAGAACTGAAAGAGACCTCAGATGTTTACAAGTTCAAGCCCCTACTTTAACTATGACAAAACAAATGTCCAAGCTTTGTATTGGTTGACTTAGACTTTAAGAATTATTACCAATTCTTCAGAATGAGGAATAAAATTTAGATAGGATCAAAGAAAATACAAATGAATTTCTGGTCTCCTGAACATTCTCAAAGAAAACTAAATAATTCTGGGTGGCTGGTGCCCTTCCTTGCACACTGCGTTCAGGGTGAGAGAGGTGGTGATTTATGGGTCCCTGGGTTCAACACGGGCCCCAGTCTAGGATCTATGATTGTGGCACCTTGTGTAACCAGTGGACTGGCCTATGGGATTTCAGAATCAGTAAAGAAGAGGCAGTCTGGAACTGGGTTATTGAGTCAAAATTGGGAGCAATATGAAAAGTATGAGTCAGGATGGAGAGTCAATATCTACCTTGGCCAAGAGCAGGAGAAAGGAAGGCAAGATCTGGAGGACTTTCCTGAGCCCAAACCTGCAGGGAGTGACTTTCTTTTATATTTCCCATGACCTCAAAATGGGACAAGCCCTGAGAACTTGAAGTCTAGGAACTAACAGAGAATATGTTTTTTTATTGTTCTTTGTGCCGCTTCTAGATAAAGAGGAAATAGAACATTTCACATTCTCCTCAGAGAATACTGTCCTTAGCACCAAAGACAGGTAGCTTACAATACTGGGTAAGAACAGAGTCAAAATGTCTTGAGTTGGAATCTAGACCACTTCCTATTCATGGGTCACTGAACAAGTTATTTACCTCTTGGAATCTGTTTCCTCATCTGAAAAATGAGGGAAATAATAATACTAACCCCACGGAGTTGAGATGAGGATTCAAGAAAGTTGTACATATAAAGTGCTTAACATAATTCTTGGAACTTTGTAAATAGTAGCATTAATTATAATCACCAGTCATTGAGTAGGGGGGCTTAACAACTCATGATTTCTATTTACAGTTGCCTGTGTTCACTTAACAGTCTCTGTTCATAATGCCAGGAACCACACTAGGCACGGTGGGTATAATTATAAACACAAGAAATTACTTGTCTAAAATTGCTCTCAGTTTCGTGGTGGAAATAGAAACACATACAAAAAAGTTTAATGTGATATAACTAGTCATGTTCTAAGGTATGAACTAAGAGTGTGGGGCACTGCAGTACTTTCTTTTCTGCTAAAGAAAAGATTTTTCGGTTGGGCAAAGGGTATATATAAAGTGGGAACTTGCTTCCATGAGAAAAATCTATAGGTTTCAGACTTCTTTGGACAGAAATGTAATTGAGTTAAAGAATGCCTCTTTCTAAAGAAGATGTGATACATATATACAATGGAATATTACTCAGCCATAAAAAGAATGAAATAATGCCATTTGCAGCAATATGGATGGACCTAGAGATTATCATACTAAGTGAAGTGAGTCAGACATAGGAAGACAAATATATGATATCACTTATATGTGGAAGCTTAAAAAATGAACTTATTTATAAAACATAAAGGAACTTATTTATAAAACAGAAACACAGACAGAAAAGCAATTTATGGTTACCAATGGGGAAAGGGGGGTTAGGGAGGATAGATTAGGTGTTTGGGATTAATAGATACAAAGTACTATGTATAAAGTAGATGAACAACAAGGTCCTACTGTACAGCACAAGGAACTACGTTCAATACCTTGTAATAACCTATAATGGAAAAGAATATGAAAAAGAATATATGTATGTGTGTGTGTATATATATATATATATACACACCAGAAACTAACATTGTAAATCAACTATACTTCAATAAAATCTTTTTTTTTCAATTCAGAAGGGGAGGGGAAAGGTCCTGGAATAGATTCAAAACCATATGGAAACAAGAGGAACATTATTATAAAGAAATAATACATTATTTATTATATAATATTTATTATTATAAAGAAATAATAATGGAAATGTTATAAATGAAAGAGACTCCTCAACAATTGATCTTCATTTTCCATAGTCTCTATCAATTTTTGTCCATATATATCAAGCGCTTCATTTCATCCTTATGAGTTTTAAGTGAATTAATTCATGTAAAAGAGTTGATAAATAATATTTGGTTCTTAGCAAACACTCAATAAATATTTTATTACTACTAGTTGTAATATAATTTTAACCCCTGAATCTTTCTTGAAAATCTCTACTCATTTGGCTTCCTTAATAGCAAGTCCTCCTGTACCTCCTTCAACCTCTGTGACCAATTCTTTTCCAGTTTCCTTTAGGAATCCCACCCTGTGCTCATGAATGTTGTTTGTTCCTAGGGGTCTGTCTTTGGCCTGCCTCTTTTATCACTGTAAATACTACATACAACTTTCTCCTGTCACTTTAATCATAAGCTGTACTCTGATGAAATAAAAATCTGTAACTTTAGCCCTGATTTTCCTTCAAGCTTTCTCCTCATACATCTCCAGCTGCCTTCCCCAAACTGTTACCTGGATATTTGAACCAACATATTATTGGCTCAAAATTTTGACCCTTATCTGCTCCACACCCTTTGACTTTGGACTTGGCCATGTGCCCTGCCTTCCTTTGGCCACTGGCATGTGGGTGGAAGTGATATATGCCAGTTCTGAGCTCGAGCCTTAAGAGGCTTGACGTGTTTCTACTTGCACTTTTCCATCTCTGCTATCTTCATGAAAAAATTCCCTTAGCTAGCTGGTCAGTCCAAAGAGGATGGATGAAACCTGGAGTAGAGCCTCCCCATCCAACCCAAGACAGGTGGTGGAAAGTGGACCCTTCCATCAAAGTATAAAGCAAAGTTGCTCTGCTGAATCCAGCCTGGATTAGGCAAACCTCAGTCAATCACAAGATATACAAATGATAATAAGTAATTACTTTTTTAAACTAGTGAGTTTTGTGGTGGTTTTGCATAAATAGCCAGCCAATAGAAATAATGTTCTACAGCCATCTCAAATTCAGTCTGCCTGAAATTAAGCTCCTTTTCCACCATCTACCATAAACCTGTTCTGTTGTCCTGTATTTCTTTTGTTGATTGGTTGCCTCATCACTCATTTTTATCACTCAGTAAGACATCAGGATATTCTTGACTCTAACCTTTTCCTTACCCTCCACATTCCCTAAGTCTCCAAATTCTGTCAATTTCATTTTCTAACTAATTCTAATACCTGTTTTCTTCATCTGCATCCTCAATGTTGCTGCCTTTCATTGGCCTAAAACTTTTTCTACTGGGCTATTTCAATGGAGCCCTAATGGGTCTCCCTGCCTCTGTTCTCACTGGCCTCTGATCCTCCACCTGGTACCCAGAGCGCTATATTGAATTAGTCATGACACCATGCTGTTTCAAATCTTTCACTAGCCGTCATCACTGCCAAGAGAAGTCCATGTTCCTTAGCATGACTTCAGACTTCTTCATCTGGTTTTCATCTGCCTACCCAAGTTCATTTCACACTTCTTTCCCTTTATACTTTTCATCCATTAGTTTAAAACTATGTTAATTCCTCTGAACATATCATGGGCCTTCCTACCCATGTGCCTTTATAAATTATATGGCCTTTGGAATTTTCTTCCATCCTTTCTCCATAAATAAACCCACCTTCATCCTTTAAAATACGTCGTAGGCATTAGCTCATCTTGGAAGCCTTGCTGGCTGCCTCAGACAGAGTCAATCATTTCTTCTATTACTTGGAAGTGTTTATGTTACTAAACTTATCACTCTGTGTTATGATATCTTTGTCTCTTCTACAAAACTCTTGAGTACCGAGTGGGCATGGACGGTACCCATAATTTCTGGTTCTTAGCACAGAGCTTGATGTATAACAGAGTCAACATGTGTTTTCTTGGATGAATGATGTTGTGGGAATGATGTAATTTTATTTGCAGTGTCCTAGTAGAGATGGGAAAGTCTGATAGGCCTCAACGACAGCCAGAGCCAGGAAGCTACCTGCCCTGTACTAAGAATGTGGTGTGCAGTCATATGGTCCTGTATCCTGAGCAACCTTTTGGAAGCGGGGGACAGGGTATGAGGGGATTCAGAGAGAAGGCAGGAGGCTAGATGGTGATGGATGTGATCTCTTTTGGTTATGCCTCAATCATGAGTGTGATTGGATTCTTTGGGTGTTCATAGCCAAAGGGGGGCTGAGTTCTGTCTGCTCTACAACAAGGGACCTTACTGAGATGTTACTCCCAGATAGAAGAGCAGAAGAGTTGATTCTCTATGAGGAAACTGGCCAAATGGGAGACAGGAGATGGGGAAGGGAGGCGATCAGATACATTCCTCTCCCTTCTGCCTTCATGGATGGTACTTGGGGACAGTTTTCTGTGCAGCTTGTTTGGAGATGTTAGGACAGCTGAGTGACCATCTGTATCTCTTTGTGGCTCGTGAAGCAGTAGCTGGTGTGGTAATGTATCACCTATTTACATGCCCTCTGTGTCTGTTTCCCTTACTGTTCAGTGATTGCGTCTCTTAATAAAGTGTCAACACTTAAGCCTTGTCTCAGGCTTGTTTTCTAGGTCATTAAGGGCTTTTGCTAGGTTGCTTATAATATAGAATAATTGTGGGCAAGTAGAAATCGACTTTGAAATAGGTCATAATCAGGAAGTAGGCCTTGGAAATGTCTCAGGATTACACTTCCTTCTTACAGCTCAGCGGAGAAGGGATTAGTTCCTTTGATGTAATATCAGCGATAACACAGTTGAGAGCTACACTGATCTCACCTATGGACAGAGAAGGAAGTGACCCATGCATTTCCATTCCCATGGTGCCTCATTCCTTCCTTAAACAAGGCAAGAAGAAATCTGCTTTGTCTAGTCTTTGTTTTGGCCTTCCTCTTCTTACCACGGGGGGTGCAAAATGCTTTGAAAATGAAAAAGTATTTTCTGATTATGAAGAAAAATATGTGCACTTGTCTAGAACTTGGAAAATTCAGAAATTTGTCAAGAAGTAAACAAAAAGCTCCTATGGTTCCCTAACCCATAAACAACCAGTTAAAGTTTTGTACGTTTCTTTCTTAATTTTTAGAAATGTGTGCATGCTTATATGTACGTACAGGCTCACAAGCGTAATTTCCCTTCTGGAAATCTGTCTCCACTCTCCACTCCCTGAAAGTCTCTTCAGCCCTTAAGATAAACTCACTTGGAACCTCTTTTCATGAAGGCTTCTTTGATTTTCCATATCAGAGATTCTAAAACGTGTTATATTTTGCCTGATATTATAGTTATTTTTGTTTATAGGTACATATTTTCCCAACTAGATTATAAGCTTCAAAATTAGAGGACGGGGTCCATATCTGATTCATCTTTGAAATCCCACATACCTGACAAGTTTTGAATTAATATTTGATAAATGAACAAATAATACATATAATTATATATATTATATATATAATTCAGCTGATTTTTATGTTTTAACACTTCCATCATAGTATTATTTCCTATACATGATTACCATTTTACTGTATGCTTTTCTCATTTATGAATTATTTCATATGAATATGTCTCATTTCACCAATTAGATTGTAAAGTTTCCAAAGGCAAGGACCTTTGCTTGTATTTCTTTGGTGTTCGTCATAGCATTTATCACACTGTTGAATATAGAGCAGGTATCCAGCAAAGCTTTGTTGAGTTTTTCCAATGATAGAGCCCAGCCGTCAGATGTGGCATGTTTTTTAGCCCCTAATGGGCCAAAAGCAAATCAACTCTAGGGTTGGAAAATGATTGGAATCTGTATCTGTGATGTTCCATGGCAATTGAAAGGGGCTTGTCCATGCATGTCTGAGAATGGTTATAGCTTATTCCTGGCGATCAGTCCCTCTCATTGAGAAAAAGGACCAAATGTGTTATAGATACTTAATAACTCCAGAGAAGTCAGCTTTTGAGAAAATGTAGTTCCCACTGTTTAAAGTTAGAACCTTGCAGTATAAAACTATTGTTTGTTGATTTCATAAGATTGAAATTCACTTATGTGAGAGAAAATACTTAACAAATTCAAAATTTGGAGAACAGAATGATCAATTACACTGACTTTATCCAAAATGAGATATGGCCCGGGAATGTAATTTCTGGAGTTGGTACCACTCCCCGTTCATCTGAGTGGCATGAGCATTTTTTAGGATATTCCCATGAGAGTTTTGAATTAACCCAGTTCCAATCACTACTTGTCCACTTGCTTCACATGTAACCTTAGACAAGTCACTAAATCTCTTTAAGCCTCAGTTTTCTTCTCTTTGATGGGGATAGCAAAACTACCTACTTTATAAGATTATTAGAAAATTAAGACTAAGATTAAGGTAGTCCATGGAAAAGATTTAGCAAAATACCAGCCTATCACCACTGTTCAATAAAGACTAGCATTTATTACGTTTATTACTTTTTTCTCAGACTGTTAAAAATAAGAAATTAGCATTCATTAGTATTTAATTGAGCAATTTTTCTTATCAAAGTCAGTATGCATTTCTTTTTCCTTCTTTCACCTGTTTGTCCTGCTTATGCTTTGCACTATTAGAGCAATGACAGCCACCTTCACCGGGGTTCTTACTGTTGAAGAGGCTTCTGTCCCCTCCTTGACACAAATCCTCCTTAAGTGTGGCAAATATTAATTACTGACATCAGAAATAGAAGGGCTGTGAAGTAAGTAGAAGTGTGTGTGAGGGCAGTCAGCAAGACAGCTCTTCTTAGAAAATATGTGCAAGTGACAGGCATCATAGCGTCATTAATCGTTCTAATATGGGACAGGCTCACATCTTCTGAGCATAAGACTACTTGTCTTAAAACTGGCAAAGCAACTTGATGAAATGGTACTGTATAACTGGGAAAGTTAAATTTCATTAATAACTATTAAAATAATAACGAGCAATGCAACACACCCCAACTCATTTTCTATGAGAAAAAAAGAGAAATTGAGAACACATTATATAATAATGAACTAATTTTTAAGTCTGCATGCACTTCTAGTTAATAACAGCAAAGTAGACAAGATAAGAAGTGTAGTATCATAAAGACGAGAGAAGGCATACTGACTTTGATAAGAGAGAACGCTCAATTTAATACTAATGAATGCTGACTTCTTTCTTTTTTTGACAGTTTGAGAAACTCTTGTCTCTATGCTGCAATGAAGCTCATTGATTTTGTCTTAATAGGCTTTGGAAAATTGTAAAAATCTTTTGCCTTGTGGAGAAGACAATGCAGATGACTATTAGGATTTTTTTTTTAACCTCCTTGATTCATGTCCTTTTAAAAAAGAGATACATGATAGCTCTTGCTTCCCACTCCCTTAACTAATAATTGGCTGACCCTATTTTTCCTCTCTTTAATGTGCTTACCTCTGCAGAGCATTCTAGAATTTATTTGATTGGAAAGCTCCTTTCACCCAGGGGATTTAATTAAAGAAAGAACCATGCTCACAGTCAGAGATGCAGAAGCAGGTGATGCGTAATATAGCCTCAGTGTAACTAAGACTGCCCACTTGCTGTAGGACTTGGGATCTTTCTTATCCCTGCCTGAGAGCAGATGCAGGTAAGTCAAGCTGATGATTCACTATTAGGCGTGTACGTGAGACCGGATGGGTGGCCTTATCTCTTGATGTGTATCCTAGGAAACAAGTCATGTGCCTAGGGAGAGATGTGTGTGGCTTCTCTGAATGAAGAGATGCTTTCAGGAGGACCTTCGAGATGGCGGAGGGGTAAAACGTGGAGATCACCTTCCTCCCCACAAATACATCAGAAATACATCTATATGTGGAACAGCTCCTACAGAACACCTACTGAACACTGGCAGAAGACCTCAGACCCCCAAAAGGCAAGAAACTCCCTACGTACCTGGGTAGGGCAAAAGAAAATAACAGAGACAAAAGAACAGGGACGAGACCTCCACTTCTGGGAGGGAGCTGTGAAGGAGGAAAAGTTTCCACACACTAGGAAGCCTCTTCACTGGTGGAGATGGGGGAGGTGAGGGGTGGAAGGGGGAAAGCTTCAGAGCCAGGGAGGAGAACGCAGCAATGGGTGCAGAGGGCAAAGCGGAGAGATTCCCGCACAGAGGATTGGTGCCCACCAGCACTCACCAGCCTGAGAGGCTTGTCTGCTCACTCGCCGGGGCAAGTGGAGGCTGGGAGCTGAGGCTCGGGCTTTGGAGGTCAGACCTCAGGGAGAGGACTGGGGTTGGCTGCGTGAACATAGCCTGAAGGGGGCTAGTGTGCCACAGCTAGCTGGGAGGGAGTCCAGGAGAAAGTCTGGACCTGCCTAAGAGGCAAGAGACCATTGTTTCAGGGTGCGTGAGGAGAGGGGATTCAGAACACTGCCTAAATGAGCTTCAGAGATGGGTGCAAGCTGTGGCTATCAGCGCAGACACCAGAGACGGGCATGAAATGCTAAGGCTGCTGCAGCCACCAAGAAGCTTGTGTGCAAGCACAGGTCACTATCCAAACCTCCCCTCCAGGGAGTCTGTACAGCTTGCCACTGCCAGGGTCCTGTGATCCAGGACAACTTCCCCGGGAGAAAACACAGCATGCCTCAGACTGTTGCAACGTCATGTTGACCTCTGCCGCCGCAGGCTTGCCCCACATTCCATACCTCTCCCTCCCCACAGCCTGAGTGAGCAGGAGCCCCCTAATCAGCTGCTCCTTTAACCCACTCCAGTCTGGGCGAAGAACAGATGCCAGAGGGCGACCTACAAGCAGAGGCGGGGCCAAATCCAAAGCTGAACCCAGGAGCTGTGCGAATAAAGAAGAGAAAGGGAAATTTCTCCATGCAGCCTCAGGAGCAGTGGATTAAGTCCCCACAGTTAACTTGAGGTATGCTGCATCTGTGGAATACCTGAGTAGACAATGAATCATCCTGAAATTGAGGTGGTGGAATTTCAGATCAACTGTACACTTGGGGTTTGCTGTATGTGACTGACTAGTTTCTGAATTTTAAGTTTATCTCAGTATAGTTTTTAGCACTTCTTATCACTGGTGAATTTGTCTATTGGTTTGGTTGCTCTCTTCTGTTTTTTTAAAAATCATATTTAAAATTTTTTATTTTAATATATATTTTTTTTACTTTACTTTTTCTCTTTTTTTTTTTTTTCTCCCTTTTTTTCTGAGCCATGTGGCCAACAGGGTCTTGGTGCTGTAGTTGGGTGTCAGGCCTGAGCCCCTGAGGTGGGAGAGCAGAGTTCAGGACATTGGACCACCAGAGACCTCCCGGCCCCATGTAATATCAATCAGCAAGAGCTCTCCCAGAGATCTCCATCTCAATGCTAAAACGCAGCTCCACTCAACAACCAGCAAGCTCCAGTGCTTCACACCCCATGCCAAACAACTAGCAAGGCAGGAACACAACTCCACCCATTAGCAGAGAGGCTGCCTAAAATCATAATAAGTTCACAGACACCCAAACATACCACCGGATGTTGTCCTGCCCACCAGAAAGACAACATCCAGCCTCATTCACCAGAACACAGGCACCAGTCCCCTCCACCAGGAAGCGTACACAACCCACTGAACCTACCTTACCCACTGGGGGCAGACACCAAAAACAATGGGAACTATGAACTTGCAGCCTGTGAAAAGGAGACCCCAAACACAGTAAGTTAAGCATGAAGGAGTAAGGTAAAAACCCACCAGATCAAACAAATGAAGAGGAAATAGGCAGTCTACCTGAAAAAGAATTCAAAGTGATAGTAAAGAATGATCCAAAATCTTGGAAATAGAATGGAGAAAATACAAGAAGCATTTAACAAGGACCTAGAAGAACCAAAGAGCAAACAAACAATGATGAACAACACAATAAATGAATTAAAAATTCTCTAGAAGGAATCAGTAGCAGAATAACTGAAGCACACAAATGGTTAAGTGACCTGGAAGATAAGATAGTGGAAATAAGTACCACAGAGCAGAATAAAGAAAAAAGAATAAAGAGAATTGATGACAGTCTCAGAGACCTCTGGGACAACATTAAACACACCAACATTCAAATTATAGAGGTCCCAGAAGAAGAAGAGAAAAAGAAAGGGACTGAGAAAATATTTGAAGAGATTATAGTTGAAAACTTCCCTAATATGGGAAAGGAAATAGTCAAGTCCAGGAAGCACAGAGAGTCCCATAAGGGATAAATCCAAGGAGAAACACACCAAGACATATATTAATCAAAAATTAAATACAAAGAAAAAATATTAAAAGCAAGGGAAAAGCAACAAATAATATACAAGGGAATGCCCATAAGGTTAACAGCTGATCTTTCAGCAGAAACTCTGCAAGCCAGAAGGGAGTGGCAGGACATATTTAAAGTGATGAAAGGGAAAAACCTACAACCAAGATTACTCTACAGCAAGTATCTCATTCAGATTCGGCAGAGAAATTAAAACCTTTACAGACAAGCAAAAGCTAAGAGAATTCAGCACCACCAAACCAGCTTTACAACAAATGCTAAAGGAACTTCTCTAAGCAGGAAACACAGAGAAGGAAAAGACCTACAAAACAAACCCAAAACAGTTAAGAAAATGGTAATAGGAACATACATATCGAGAATTACCTTAAATGTAAATGGATTAAATGCTCCAACCAAAAGACAAAGACTGGCTGAATAGATACAAAAACAAGACCCGAATATATGCTGTACAAGAGACCCACTTCAGACCTGGGGACACATACAGACTGAAAGTGAGGGGATGGAAAAAGATAATCCATGCAAATGGAAATCAAAAGCAAGCTGGAGTAGCAATTCTCATATCAGACAAAATAGACTTTATTTTTTAATATTTACAACTTTTTATTTTGCAATAATTGTAGATTAACAGGAAGTTGCAAAAATAGTTCACCCAGTTTCCCCCAGTAGTAAGCTCTTACACATAACTATATTACATCTTGAAAACCAACGTACTTACAATGATACAATACTGCTAACTAGACTACAGACCTTATTCAGCTTCACCAAATTTTACGTGCATTCATTTCTGGGTGTGTGTAGGTCTATGTAGTTTTAGCACAGGTATAGGTTCATGTAATCAACACCTCAATCAAGATACAGAACTGCTCCATTAGCACAAAGGAATTCCTTGTGTTATCCGTTTATAGTCACCCATATCCCATAGCCCTTCCAGTCCCTATCCCTGTCAACCATTAATCTGTTCTTCACTTCTATAATGTCATTTCAAGAATGTTATAAAAGGTAGTCATACAGTGTGTGACCTTTTAAGACTGTTTTTTTTTTCACTCATCATTATACCCTTGAGGTCCATCCAAGTTGTGTGTATCAACAGTCTGTTCCTTTTCATTGCAGAGTAGTATTGCATGGTGTGGATGGTTGGTTTAACCACACACACAACTGCAGGTCATCTGGGTTGTTTCCAGTTTGGGGCTATTACAAATGAAAATGCTAAGAATGTCTGTATAGAAGTTTCTGTGCCAAAATAGGTTTCATTGCTTTGGGATAAATGTTCAGGACAACAATTGCTGGGTAATATAGTACATTTATGTTTAACTTTACTAGAAATTGCCAAACACTTTTATTCAGAGTGCTTTACCATTTTACTTTCTGTTCAGTAATGTATGAGAGATCCACTGTGTATGCTCAACAGCACCTGGTGTTATCACTTTTTTTAGCCATTCTGATAAGTATGTAGTCATAATTCACTGTGGTTTTAATTTGCATTCCTTGATGACTAATGAAGTTCAACATCTTTTCATGTGCTTGCTTGCCATCAATATACCCTCTATGTCAAAAAGACTTTAAAATAAAGACTATTACAAGAGACAAAGAAAGACACTACATAATGATCAAGGGATCAATCCAAGAAGAAGATATAACAATTGTAAATATTTATGCACCCAACATAGGAGCACCTCAATACATAAGGCAAATGTTAACAGCCTTAAAAGGGGAAGTCAACAGTAACACAATGACAGTAGGGGACTTTAACACCCCACTTTCACCAATGGACAGGTCAACCAAAATGAAAATAATAAGGAAACACAAACTTTAAATGACACATTAAACAAGATGGACTTAATTGATATTTATAGGACATTCCATCCAAAAACAACAGAATACACATTTTTCTCAAGTGCTCATGGAACATTCCCCTGGATAGATCATATCTTGGGTCATAAATCAAGCCTTGGTAAATTTAAGAAAATTGAAATTGTATCAAGTATCTTTTCTGACCACAATGCTATGAGACTAGATATCAATTACAGGGGAAAAAATTACAAAAACATGGAGGCTAAACTATGCACTACTAAATAACCAAGAGATCACTGAGGAAATCAAAGAGAAAATCAAAAAATACCTAGGGACAAATGACAATGAAAACATGACGATGCAAAATCTATGGGATGCACCAAAAGCAGTTCAAGGAGGGAAGTTTATAGCAATACAATCGTACCTCAAGAAACAAGAAACATCTCAAATAAACAACCTAACCTTACACCTAAACAATTAGAGAAAGAAGAACAAAAAAAAACCCAAAGTTAGCAGAAGGAAAGAAATAAAGATCAGATCAGAAATAAATGAAAAAAAAATGAAGGAAACAATAGCAAAGATCAATAAAACTAAAAGCTGATTATTTGAGAAGATAAACAGAATGGATAAACCATTAGCCAGACTCATCAAGAAAAAAAGGGAGAAGACTCAAATCAGGAGAATTAGAAATGAAAAAGGAGAAATAACAACTGACACTGCAGAAATACAAAGAATCATGAGAGATTAATACAAGCAACTATATGCCAATAAAATGGACAACCTGGAAGAAATGGACAAATTCTTAGAAATGCACAACATTCCGAGACTGAACCAGGAAGAAATAGAAAATATGAACAGACCAATCACAAGCACTGAAATTGAGACTGATTAAAAATCTTCCGATAAAAGCCCAGGACCAGATGGCTTCACAGGCAAATTCTATCAAACATTTAGAGAAGAGCTAACACCTGTCCTTCTCAAACTGTTCCAAAATATAGCAGAGGGAGGAACAGTCCCATACTCATTCTACAAGGCCGCCATCACCCTGATACCAAAACCAGACAAAGGATGTCACAAAAAAAGAAAACTATAGGCCAATATCACTGATGAACAGAGATGCAAAAATCGTCAACAAAATACTAGCAAACAGAATCCAACAGCACATGAAAAGGCTCATACACCATGATCAAGTGGGGTTTATCACAGGAATGCAAGGATTCTTCAATATACACAAATCAGTCAATGTGATAAACCATATTAACAAATCGAAGGATAAAAACCATATGACAATAGATGAAGAAAAACTTTTGAAAAAATTCAACACCCATTTATGACAATAACCCTCCAGAAAGTAGGCATAGAGGGGACTTACCTCAACATGATAAAGGCCATATATGACAAACCCCAAAGCCAACATAATTCTCAATGGTGAAAAACTTAATCCATTTCCACTAAGATCAGGAACAAGACAAGGTTTCCCACTCTTACTGCTATCATTCAACATAATTTTGGAAGTTTTAGCCACAGCAGTCAGAGAAGAAAAAGAAAGAAAAGGCATCCAAATTGAAACAGAAGTAAAACTGTAACTTTTTGCAGATGACATGATACTATACATAGAGAATCCTAAAGATGCTACCAGAGAACTACTAGAGCTAATCAATGAATTTGGTAAAGTAGCAGGATACAAAATTAATGCATAGAAGTCTTTTACATTCCTATATACTAATGATGAAAAATCTGAAAGAGAAATTAAGGAAACACTCCCAATTACCATTGCAACAAAATACCTAAGAATAAACCTAAGGAGACAAAAGACCTGTGTGCAGAAAACTATAAGACACTGATGAAAGAAATTAAAGATGATACAAACAGTTGGAGAGACATACCATGTTCTTGGATTGGAAAAATCAACATTTTGAAAATGGCTGTATTACCCAAAGTACTCTGCAGATTCAGTGCAATTCCTATCAAACTACCAATGATTTTACAGAACTAGAACAAAAAATTTGGCAATTTGTATGGAAACACAAAAGACCCCAAATAGCAAGAACAATCTTGAGAAAGAAAAATGGAGCTGGAGGAATCAGGCTTCCTAACTTCAGACTATACTACAAAGCTACAGTAAACAGACAGTATGGTACTGGCAGGAAACCAGAAATATAGATCAATGGAACAGGATAGAAAACACAGAGATAAACCCACGCACCTATGGTCAACTAATCCATGACAAAGGAGGCAAGGATATACAATGGAGAAAAGACAGTCTCTTCAGTAAGTGGTGCTTTGAAAACCAGACAGCTACATGTAAACGAATGAAATGAGAACACTCCCTAACACCATACACAAAAATAAACTCAAAATGGATTAAAGACCTAAATGTAAAGCCTGACACCATAGAACTCTTAGAGGAAAACATAGGCTGAACACTCTATGACATAAATCACAGCAAGATCATTTTAGACCCTCCTCCTAGTGAAATGCAAGTTAAAAAAAAAACAAGTGGGACCTAATGAAAGTTAAAAGCTTTTGCACAGCAAAGGAAACCATAAACAAGACAAAAGTACATCCTTCAGAATGGGAGAAAATGTTTGCAAACGAAGCAACTGGCAAAGGATTAATCTCCAAAATATACAAGCAGCTTATGCAGCTCAATATCCAAAAAGCAAACAACCCAATCCAAAAATGGGCAGAAGACCTAAATAGACATTTCTCTAAAGAAGATAATATAGACTGCCAACAAACACATGAAAGGATGCTCAATATCACTAGTCATTAGAGAAATGCAAATCAAAACTACAATGAGGTATCACCTTACACCTGTCAGAGTGGGCATCACCAAAAAATCTACAAACAATAAATTCTGGAGAGGGTTTGGAGAAAAGGGAATCCTTTTGCACTGTTGGTGGGAATGTAAATTGATACAGCCACTATGGACAACATTATGGAGGTTCCATAAAAACTAAAAATAGAACTACCATATGGCTCAGCATCCAATGACTGGACATATACCATGAGAAAACCATAATTCCAAAAGAGTCATGTGCCACAATGTTCATTGCAGCACTATTTACAATAGCCTGGAGATGGAAACAACCTAAGTGTCCATCAATGATTGTATAAAGATGTTGTGGCACATACATGCAATGGAATATTACTTGACCATAAAAAGAGATGAAATTGAGTTATTTATAGTAAGTTGGATGTACCTAGAGTCTGTCATACAGAGTGAAGTAAGTCAGAAAGAGAAAAACAAGTACCATATGCTAACACATATATATGGAACCTAAAAAAAGAAAAGTTTCTGAAGAACCTACGGGCAGGACAGGAATAAAGATGCAGATGTAGAGAATGGACTTGAGGACATGGAGAGTGGGAACGGTAAGCTGGGACGAAGTGAGAGAGTGGCATGGACATATATACACTACCAAACGTAAAATAGATAGCTAGTGGGAAGCAGCCGCATAGCACAGGGAGATCAGCTCGGTGCTTTGTGACCACCTAGAGGGGTGGTATAGGGAGCGTGGGAGGGAGACGCAAGAGGGAGGTGGTATGGAAATATATGTATACATATAGCTGATTCACTTTGTTATACAGCAGAAACTAACACACCACTGTAAAGCAATTATACTCCAATAAAGATGTTTTCAGAAAATGAATTGCTTTCAATCATTTGTCTTGGTGGTGCCTCCTGTCTTCATTCTTGCACAGTCTCTCTCTGGCAGTGACAGTTTCATGGCTCATGATGGAAGACAGGGAGATTTCTTTTCTAATCTCCACCCCCTGCTTTTAAGTGACCTTAAAAGCATTGCCAAAACTCACTATCCCTTCTCCAAAGGTGAGGTGCTCAAACTTTGGCATCCAGCAGAATCCTCCTGTGAGCTTTTTCCAAATACATACAGTAGGGGTCCTTCCCAACCGCTGAATCAGGAGTTGAGACTAGGCATGTGATTTTTGAGGAAAAAAGTCTTCATGTGATTCCATGTATACCACAGATCGCTGTTGTAAACCTTGGATAATGTTCCTACAGAAGCTCAGGAGTTTTCAACTGTGGCTGCCCATAGGAATCATCTGGAGATTTAAAACACCACTGCTGAGCTCCATCTGTGATTTAATTGGGACCCAGGCTTTGAGGTTTTTAAAAACTCCCTAGGTGATTACAGCATTCAGAGGTCCAAAGTTGTGGACCTCTGTTCTAGCTACATACCCAGCTAGGTGAGAAGCACTTTGAGCGTTCAAAGTGCCATATTTTATCTAACACTAATTTTTTCTTAGCTTTAATTAATAGATCCCTTGATAGGACTGATAGACTAGGAGTGCTACATGTGAGACTGCTATACATAAAGGATAACCTATGATTATTTGTTCATTCATTCATTCACACATTCATTGAGTATTGTTCCTACCATGTGCCATACTCTGTTCTAGGGGCCACAGCAGTGGACAAGAAATACACAATCATTGCCTTTGTGGTGATTCATAGACCCAGTGTTTCACGTTCTCTTTGTCAGTTGGCTGCTGGGGTTGTGTATACCCTCTTCATCTGACTTCCTCTTAGATGTCCCAGATGCCCCATTTTTATGAACTTGTTCTTACCTGAAGGAATCGCGTTTTCCCACCCTCTGGGTCTTGTCCCTATTACTGTCTCTCTGCCTGGATGTCCCTTCCTATTCCTCATTAACGAGCTAGCTTCTATCCATCCTTCCATGCCCATCTTGGCTAGCATCTCTTTTTGAAGTCTCCTAGGACTGGGGTAGATGTCTCTTCTTCATGCCCCACAGGCCCTTAAATTGGGTAAGACGGGTCACAAAAGAAATCTACGATACAAGAGGGGGAAAATATATTGTAGTTGATGTCAAAATTGCATATATTAATTCAGTAAATTCTTGGTGGACATTTGGAAAAACAAAGATGACGAGAGTAAGATGACTGTGTGCTTACAGCTTGTGGCCGTGCACGTGAGGTGAGCTCAGGGCAGCACTGGGTTCAAGCTATGGGAGCAGAGAGTCTAATGAGGACTGGAATGTACAGCTTTCTCTCCTAGTTGCTCTGGCCCCTCCTCATTTTAATGGTGTCATATGGAGAAAAAACAAATGCAAACAGCTCTAACAAGAGACTTTAATAAAAGCAATGATCTAACTGGCTCTAATTAAAGGAAGTAGTTTTGGAGGGTTCTGTGAGGTTCATAAAGGATGAATCAAAGAGAGATTTTGGGGGTGTTAAGTAAATGGTTGAATGGAGCATGTGAGCTGGGAAATTTTAGGAATATTGCAGATCTTTTGTCTTTTCTGCTGATGTTGTTATAACCAGGGTAAATAAATTGCTTGTAAATTTGCATTGTCACCGTTGTTCCAAATGGTGCCATCGCTAGATGGGAGAAAGCCCAAGGACAGGAAAAGAATGGAGTTCTCGCCCTTGATTACATCCTTCACCTCTTTCTGTTGCTGAGGAGGGCTGAGTCCCTCCCAAGGGGTTATCTAGGTATTTGCTTTTCAGATTGCTTTTTATCCTCTATTCCAATTGTTGGTTTATTTCTTCTGTCTCCTACCCTGGATGTAAATTCCTTGACAGCTACGACCATGACCTTAACGTGATCTTGCTCATGGGCTACAAGAACTGGCATATAGTTGGTACTCTGAAATGTAGATTGGTCAATATGCTCTTACCTCCACAGGGTTCGTTAAAAGTTTTGCCATTTTGAAATATCTTGAGCAAAGTAAGGAGGGCACTAGGAAAATTCAAAAACCTAATCTTAGCACCTTTATCACTACTTCCTAAAACTTTATTTTAAACCTCTGGAGAGCAACTTCTAGGGGACTTTATGATTTATATCTTGCTATTACTCAGGGACTTTCTGACTGTTTTTTTTGAAAACTATTCTTAGGCTTCTGTTCAGTGCCTGAGGGAGGTCCCTCAGGTTTTTCAAAAAACAAGTGTAGGTGAGTTTCCAACCTGGAGAGGAAGTGGATGGTGGTGTCATAGGGAAGCTGACATTTCCTTCTTTGAACATATTTGTTTGGCTGTGTGAGGGGGAAGGGGAGTCATAACAGTGAGGTGCCACTCAAATGACTTAGAATTAGGGGGACTAATGTAGACCCTGGAGAGTGAAATAATAACTGGTTTGTAGCACAGTCGATCCATTCAGAAATAGGTGAAGTCAATTTAACAAAATTGGCCTCTAGGCTACAAGCCTTGACTAAAGATATTTACATATATGGGAAAAGAAGATAACAGAGAGAAGTGACTAGTCAGTTTCGTTAATGTAGAAAAGAAAGGTCAGAGAAATGGGACTCTATCCATGCAAACAATCTCAAGGGTAAAAAAGCCCCATATCTTAGCAACTAGCATGAGCACTTGTTACCAAATGCATGTATGTTCCTATTGTGAAAATGGATATTTTGGGCTGCCTTTTGGTAATAACCAAAGCAAGAATCATACAATTAATCTACCTACTTTAGTCCCACACTCACCAGGAACTCTTCTGTCTACAACTTGCCTTTGCATGGAGGTCTGCATATTGGAGGAAAATGTGCTTATCACAATAGAATGGATATTCTATGCTGAAAGTAACATGCCTTGTTGTAAACATAATAATTGATATCCTTTTCTTTTTCCATTTCATTTATTTATGTCAAATATTGCTTACATATATTAAACTATCAGAGGCACACTTTTATAATCATCACCATATCTACCTGAATGGTTGACCTCTTTATTATTGTGAAATGTCCATCTTTGTCTCTAGTAGTTCTGACATTATAGCTATGTTATCTGATATTAGTATAGCTATACCAATTTTCTTTGATTCCTGTTTTCATAGTATATTTTTTAAACCTTTTCATTTTCAAACATTTGGCATACTCATATTTAAAATGTGCTATGAGAAACAGCACACACTTTTTAAAATCCAGTTCACAATAATAATATATGTAAAAACATATATTTGAATTTATACCTACTGTGTTTCTTTTTTTTATTCAAACAGAAAGTCACAAAAATTATAATCATTCTATCAGTTCACTCAGTCCCATGTAATTAATTTTTTTATCTTGATCTTTTGTTAGCACTTTTATGAATTCAGTTACCAGAAACCTGTACTTGTCAGAGTCTTTTCCATGAATTCCTTGAAGATGAAACCCTTTTATAGGAAATTTTTGCAAAAGCATCAGAGTACACCCAGAACTGTCTGTAAATGACAAAAGACTTAAAAATGACCATGGTTAAAGATTTGATGAAAGTTCATAATAATTCAGTTGACAAGGAAATTTAGTTATTTCTGAGATATACATTTTAAAGTAATAACTAGAATTATGACATAACATTATACCAGAACATATAAGATTTTTAGGAATTTCATGTAATGTCTGAAATATTTATATTAACATATTTCCATACAAATAACCTAAAGAAAGTTTAGTTTGTTTTTTTTGGAATTTTTGATTTTGATTTTATTTTTTTATACAGCATGTTCTTATTAGGCATCAATTTTATACACATCAGTGTATACATTGCCAATCCCAATTGCCCAATTCAGCACCCCACCATCCCCACCCCCCAGCAGCTTTCCCCGCTTTGTGTCCATACATTTGTTCTCTACATCTGTGTCTCAACTTCTGCCCTGCAAACCGGTTCATCTGTACCATTTTTCTAGGTTCTACATACATGCGTTAATATACGATATTTGTTTTTCTCTTTCTGACTTACTTCACTCTGTATGACAGTCTCTAGATCCATCCATGTCTCAACGAATGACTCAATTCCATTCCTTTTTATGGCTGAGTAATATTCCATTGTATATATGTACCACAACTTCTTTATCCATTCGTCTGTTGATGGGCATTTATATTGCTTCCATGACCTGGCTATTGTAAATAGTGCTGCAGTGAACATTGTGGTACATGACTCTTTTTGAATTATGGTTTTCTCTGGGTATATGCCCAGTAGTGGGATTTCTGGGTCGTATGGTAGTTCTATTTTTAGATTTTTAAGGAACCTCCATACTGTTCTCCATAGTGGCTGTATCAGTTTACATTCCCACCAACAGTGTATCAGGGTTCCCTTTTTCCATCATTGTTTTTAGTTAATGCAAGGTAGGTTCTCCAAGTTGTCTCTCTACTTTGATATTTACCTTCCTTCACAATCTGGTTTCTGTGTCATTTACCAGAAAAGTATTTAACATGATTGTTCATGAAAAGGAACTAAAATATTGTTGCAAAAGCTATTGCATGATTGCCATATATCTAGTCCAGATTTTTAGAGTAGACCATCCTGTGCCTTTCAAGAAGTCTAGGTGCCTTCTCATGAGTCTCCATATTTCAAAAAATTAAAGGAAAGGTTTCAATTATGTCTCCCAGCTTATAAAGCTTTTATGCACTTATTGTTTCAGCTGATCCTCATACCAACCAAGTAATGTACTGGCACTGATTTCTTTTTTTACATGAGGTTCTAAGGTTGTTGTTTTTTCAAGGCCATAGAGCTACATACTGATAGAAATAGAAATTGAAAGCAATTTTCTACATCTAAGACCAATTAAATGCCCACATCTTAAATGACATGTCAGACTGGGGAAAGGCAAAAAAATTTCTCCACATCAATCTCAGTGAAGGGTCCTATTGAATATCCTTTGTGATCACTTTTCTAACCTTGGAAGAATCGTTCCCCCATTACAATATACTCTGCTACTGGCTTTATTTTATTTATTTGGTTCACTTCCCAGTTACTTCCTTATATACTTCCATAACAAAGAGAAATCGCTATTTAAAATTAGATATTTTTAGGAGAGAAGATCCTGGTAAAGGACACCTTAGTTTTCTGCTGGTCTTCTGTGTCACCAAGAGAAAAGATTGGCCATTTGTTATGTTTGACACATGTTCAGTTGGGATCCACCCAACATAAAGTAGATTTGGCACTAAATATAGAAATAATAGCCAGAGAGAACTGAATACAATAATAAATAGCAAGAACAGTTGTTAGCTTTTTCAGGGCATTTCAAGAGGGAGTAGGGAAAGAGAACTAGGGGAGAGGTATTAAGAAATTGGTTAGAGTCTGGGATATAAACTGGAGCACAGCAGCTGCTGTGGCAGAGGCAACAAAAGAACTTTCGGAAGATTTGTCTCAGAATTAATTTTAAATCTTTGTTTTTTTCTCATTATTGTGACACTTAAACACATTCTTTCCTTTCCTTCTCTCCAAACCTTTGGGAAAGTCAGCTCTACACACAAATGCTTTTTGTGAGGAGTTTGCTTTTATAGAAATCAAGAGAAAAGGCCAAATCAAGTTTGGGTCAGTGCAGTGTTGGGAGAAGTTTATAATATGAGGATCATGGTGAAATTATATATGAATTGAATAATTTATCTCTAGAAGAAGCAGATAATTGGAGACCTGGGGACCACAAGAACAAAAGCTCTCAGTCCATTTTCAGGAATCTTAAAGAGAGTGTTGGATATCCCACTGCTGTGGCATTGGGTTTAAGCCAATCTTCATTTCAAGGGGAAGGGTGATCCTAGCTGGCTTCTGGATTACTTACAAAAATTCTTCTAATTGATGGTTTATTCCCTCCATAATCTTAATTTGATTCACATTTTATTACCTTCTGGCCAAAACCTGTGAATTAAAATTTTATTAAGTTAGAACATAAAGGACTAATTTGTTCAGGGTTACTGCCCATTATGCAGTAAAGCCAATAGAAGGAAGTAATTCATTTAATAAATGAAGTCCAGAGACTGTCTCAGAAGTAGTTCATGTTAAACACTCATTGTCAATTTAGTAGGCAGTTTTGGAATTTCTTTTAAAGATGTAAAATATCAGTTAAATTATATGTCCTTACTTGAAAACTGAAGCTGGTACATATTTTAATATAGGTGATGACCCCTCCTATTTACAAAGCAGATGTAGACATGTATGAAAACAAACCAAGAATTACCTAAGTTTGCTTATAAGAAATAGCAAAGCCATGTGATGTCACTAGTAATAGCTACTATAATTAAACATTTTACTGTATGCTAGGGGAAGGGCTAAAAATTTTATCATATATCTCATTTAATTTTCAAAACTCTACAGAGATAAGTATTATTATTCTTATTATATAAATGAAGAAAAGGTTCAGAGAGGGTAATAACTTGCCTCAGGTCACATAGGTAGACAGTGTTAGAGTTTGGACTTGAACTCAGGTCTATTTCATTCCAAAACTTGTATATAATATCTAGTGAGTCCTGACAAGACCACAGTCCAGACAGGACTGTTTTAACAAGACACTATCACTTGGTATATATCAAAAGGATTATTGCATGCTGCCGGCTTCAATCATTTGGAATATAAATCTATGTAGGAAATAAAATCACCGCCAACAACTTAGACTTGGGAAATCTTATTTTATGAGAAAATTGATTTCCTCCTTGCATATCACATTTTCTATGGAGCCTAAATTATATACCAGTATTCCTAGTGTATATTCCTAGAAATTTGATCAGATTAAGTAATCTTCTGACCACCTCCCTTCCTAAACCCTTCCTAATCTTTTTCGCAGTTGCTTACTCACCTTGATTTCCAGCTTCTTATTCCCTAAACTTTTCTTATTAACACACAGATGTTGAGAAGCTGTTACATGCCTTGAAGGTGAAAATAAATATAAGATTTTTGAGGTGGATCCAGAAGTTTGAGTAAAACAAGAGAAAGAAAGATAGGAAGGGATGAGGTAGGATGAGAAGTGGAGGGAATAATTTAACAGTGGTGCCTGACATACAGCAGGGACTTAACAGATGTTTCTTGGATGAATAAATGGATAAATGAATAAGCAGTCAAGTGAATGGATAGATAAATGAGTGGATGGATGTCTAGATAAATGAGTGGATGGATATCTAAATAAATGAATGGATGGATATGTGAATGGATGGAATACATTGATTTAGAAAAGATGGGTTTGGAAAAGATGAGTACAGAAAATCATATCTTGCCTATATGGACTTGGTCCTTTAATAGAGAATCTGTTAAATAATTTGGCAATGGTTCCAATCATTTTTTTTTTTTTTTGGCGGTAGCAGGCCTCTCGCTGTTGTGGCCTCTCCCGTTGCGGAGCACAGGCTCCGGACATTCAGGCTCAGCGGCCAAGGCTCACGGGCCCAGCCGCTCCACGGCATGTGGGATCTTCCCAGACCAGGGCATGAACCCATGTCCCCTGCACCGGCAGGCGGACTCTCAACCACTGCACCACCAGGGAAGCCCGGTTCCAATCATCTTAAAAGGGCACAAAGCAATCTACAGATTTAATGTTATCCCTATCAACATACCCATGACATTTTTCACAGAACTAGGACAAATAATCATAAAACTCATATGGAACCATAGAAGACCCTAAATTGCCAAAGCAAACTTGAGAAAAAAGGACAAACCTGGAGGTATAACCCTCCCAAACTTCAAATTGTAGTACGAGCCTACAGTAATCAAAACAGTATCATACTGGCATAAAATAGACACATAAATCAATGAAAAAGAGAGACCAGAAATAAACCTATGTACTTATTATCAATCTGTGACAAAGGAGGCAAGAATATACAGTGGAGAAAAGACAGTCTCTTCAGTAAATGGTGCTGGATAAACTGGACAGGTACATGTAAAACAATGACATCAAAACATTTCCTTACACCATATACAAAAATAAACTCAAAATGGTTTAAAGACATAAGAATGGAAACCATACAACTCCTAGAAGAGAGCATAGGCAGAGCACTCTTTGACATAAATTGTAGCAATATTTTTTGGGTCAGTTTCCTAAGGTAAAAGAAATAAGAGCAGGGCCTCCCTAGTGGCGCAGTGGTTGAGAGTCTGCCTGCTGATGCAGGGGACATGGGTTCGTGCCCTGGTCTGGGAAGATCCCACATGCCGTGGAGCGGCTGGGCCCGTGAGCCATGGCCGCTGAGCCTGCGCATCTGGAGCCTGTGCTCCGCAACGGGAGAGGCCACAACAGTGAGAGGCCCGCGTACCGCAAATAATAATATAAAAAATAAAAAAAAAATAAGAGCAAAAAGAAACAAATGGGACCTAATCAAACTTACAAGCTTTTGCACAGCAAAGAAAACCATCAACAAAATGAAAAGACAACCTATGGACTGGGAGAAAATATTTGCAAATAATGTGACTGACAAGGGATTAATATTCAACATACATAAACAGCTCATACAACTCAATTAAAAAAAAACAGTCAAAAAATGGTCAGAAAACCTGAATAGACATTTTTCCGAAGAAGACATACAGATGGCTAAGAGGCACATGAAAAGATGCTCAACATTGCTAACTATTAGAGAAATGCAAATCAAAACCACAATGAGGTATCCCCTCACACCTGTCAGAATGTCTATCATCAAAAAATCTACAAATAACAAATGCTGACAAGTATGTGGAGAAAAGGGAGCCCTCTTACACTCTTGGTGGAAATGTAAATTGGTGTAGGTACTATGGAGTTTCCTCCAAAAATCTAAAAATAGAACTGCCATATGATCCAGCAGTTCCACTCCTGGGTATATATCTGGAAAAAATGAACACACTAATTTGAAAAGATACATGAACCCCAATGTCCACAGCAGCACTGTTTACAACATCCAAGACAAGGAAGCAACCCAAATGCCCATCAGTAGACGATTCTGTTAAGATGCGGTGTACAAAACTGCAATGAAGTACCACCTCACACTGCTCAGAGTGGCGATCATTAAAATCTCTACAAATAACAAATGCTGGAGACGATGTGGAGAGAAGGGAACCCTCCTACACTGTTGGTAGGAATGTAAGTTGGTACAGCCACTATGGAGAACAATATGGAGATTCCTCAGAAAACTAAAAACAGAGTTGCCATAAAATCCAGAAATTCCACTCCTGGGCATGTATCCAGACAAAACTCTAATCCAAAAAGGTACACACCCCCCCATGTTCATAGCAGCACTATTCACAGTAGCCAAGACATAGAAACAACCTAAATGTCCATTGACAGATGAATGGATAAAGAAGATGTGGTACATATATACAATGGAATACTACTCAGCCAGAAAAAGAACAAAATAATGCCATTTGCAGCAACATGGTTGCAACTAGAGATTATCATACTAAGTGAAATAAGTCAGAAAGAGAAAGACAAATAACATGCTATCACCTATATGTGGAATCTAAAATATGGCACAAATGAACCTATATATGAAACAGAAAGAGACTCACAGGCATAGAGAACAGACCTGTGGTTGCCAAGGGAGAGGGGATTGAGGAACGGATGGAGTGGGAGGTTGGGATTAGCAGATGTAAGCTATTATATATACAATGGATAAACACAGAGATAGCACAGAGAACTATATTCAGTATCCTATGATAAACCATAATGGAAAAGAATTTATAAAAAAAGAATGTATATATATATGTATAACTGAATCACTTCGCTGTACAGTAGAAATTAACATGACATTGTAAATCAACTATACTTCAATAAAAAAAGAAGATGCGGTATATACATACAATGGATTATTACTCAGCCATAAAAATGAATGACATTTTGCCATATGCAGCAACATGGATAGATCTAGAGAATATTATGCTTAGTGAGATAAGTCAGAACAAGGCAAATACTGTATGATATTACTTATATGTGTATTCTTAAAAAAACACGAATGCATATGCAAAACAGAAACAGACTTGCAGATATAGAAAACAAGCTGTTGGCTACCAAAGGGGAGAGGGTAGGAGGGAGGGACAAATTATGTGTATGATATTAACAGATACAAACTACTATGTATAAAATAGATAAGCAACAAGGATACACTGTATAGCACAGGGAATTATAGCCATTATCTTGTAATAATCTACAATGGAGCATAGTCTTAAAAAATACTAGATCACTGCTGTACACCTGAAATTAATACAATATTGTAAATCAACGATAATAAAAAACAAAGGGCACAACATGACAGATCCTGACTTATGTTCCTACCTATTGTTTAGGTTTGAACAAGTCATAAGTCACCTAGGGACTAGATGGTGGAATAAACAAGGGCCCTTCAGTGTTGGTACCAAGCAGGAAAGCTTATAGAGACAAGCGTATAAAATGTTTTCAATTTGATGTAGAAAACCTGAGTGTTTAACTAAATCCTAAATATCACATACACTGTGATATTTTAAAAATTGTGCTGAATAGAAAGAAGAAAGATGTTTACACAAAAGCTCTGATGACACTAAATGAGAGAATGGGGTGAGAATGGTTAAACAGCTTAGCAAGGAACAAGCTTATGGCTTTGGAGCCAAAAGGTGGAATAATGCCAAGCTGTGTCTTTGCAGCACTAGCACTTTTTATCTCCATCAGTAACAGAAGATCACCCCCCGCAGTGTGCTCTGCCAATCTCCTGGGCCCAGAGAAGTATGTGGAGTTTTATTTTTATTTTCTTCTTTCCTTGATTCTAAAAGATTGCTGCACCAGTTTTAGAATGAATATTGCCTGTAGCCAGACCCATGCCGATTTTTGAAATATGGTTCGTATTTTTGTTTTTGTCATTGTCTGACTTTGGACAACCATTGCTAATTTGAATATTGATTAAATACCATATGTTGTAATAGAAAGAGATTTTCATGTTCCTTGGCAAGTTTCTGAGCCTCAGTTTTCTGAGGTTGAGGATGATGAGGCTAACTCACAATGTTCCTTTAAGGATTATGTCAGGTATCCTTTGTGAAAAATTTTCGTGACTGACTGTGACCCGTTCCATGAATTTCTGTGATCCTATAAGATTATACTTATATTAAATCCTGTATCCTGGAGGCTGGGCTTATCAAATAGAGTTGCCTGCTATTTCACTATATAGATGGAGACAGCAAATCATTTCAGAAAAATTTCTTTGCTTTGAGAAGGAGGTCGTGTTTCTCTGAGATATGTAATATTAAGGACAGTAGATCCCCTTTGTAACAGGTTAGAGGCTAGAAGAGGTCAGTGTTAAGATTGTGGAGACTTTGTGAGCCAAAGGTTCAAGGCCAATATGTGTCCTTTAATGAGACGGTATCTAAGGGATTGAGAGGATCTTTCCTGAAGACCTTTGTGGAACTAAATATACAATGGGAAGAGGGAGTCTGTAGTGGAGACCCCGTTTCAGTGCTGAGACTTTTGATAGCTTGAGATTGGCGTAGGTATGGCTAACTGTTAAACTGAAGTTAGAGATGGCTCATCGTTTGGGACAGGTGGTCCTCGCTTATTGCAGGAGATAAGAGTGTGGTAGCCAGGGTGTGTCTGTCTTTTCCACGGTCTCTTGGAAAATTTAGATGTGGAACAGACATTAAAGATAACCACAATGGTTCTCTGATAATATGGCATGTGAAGCCCAAATACTTCCCTTGGATATTAAAAAGAGAGAACTTCCCTCCCCACCCAAATCAAGGCTGAATCTGATCAGGCCTCTAGATCCACAGAAAATAAAGAAATTAAATTTACAGGAAATAAGCATAGGAACATGTTATATGACAACATGGGTTTGTGACCTGTAAAATGCAATATGGAGAGAAACTACAAGATGAAGCACCTGGTTTCTGCAATAAGTGAATCAGAGGGAGAGTGAGGGAGTAAAAAAGAGAGGTTAAAAGAGATTGAAGGGACATAGTAACTTATTGTTGACCTATTGAACTACATGAAACTTTTAGATACTGGTTTGAACACACAAACTGAAGATGCAGAGGAGAGACAGAGACAGAAGGCTGAGTCGTGATTGGTTATTCAATGATATTAAGAAATTAATTTTTCTTAAGTTGACATAGTATTATAATTTTTAAAGGAGTCTTTATCATTTCATGCATAAATACTTGAAACTTACATACTTAAATATTTATGAGCAAAATGATGAGAGCTCAAGTGAGAGAGAGTGTGCCTTGTTGGCACCACAAGCTAGTGTAGCAGGTCATGGGTCTGACCCCGGGAGCACTAGAGAGAATGCAGTTCCTTCCTCCAGCTGGGACAAGGCACATGTTCCCTGGTTCCTTTCCTCAGTCCCTCTTTCTTTAGCAATATCAGAGTTTATTCCCAATACATGGTTTTCTGTGCTTCAGATACTGTAGTTGATTTCATTTATACCTAAATAATTTCTCCAGAACTGAGAAAACCTAGAGTTAGTTAGGGTTAGAAGAAACAAATATTGTTCGCCATGCTGTAGGAGGCAGGATGTGTTAGGTGCTCCTGGCAGGCTTGCCATTAGGAGTATTCATTTGCACTATAAGAAACTCCACAGCGGAGTTTCCATTGTTTACAGTGTTTCAGCAACAGCATGAGATGGGCTGGTGGAATGCAGCCTGGGTAACTTTGGATTTGGTAAAAGATCTGTTCCAGTCAAGAGTGATTCACAGATTTCTGTCTTCTGGTGAGACTAGCCTCGTAAAGATTGTATCAGCCTCCGTATTTTAGCTCTGAAGCATAAAGGAAATGTTAAACTTTCAATCTCTTCCCAAATACTGTACTCTAATGCAGACTTTGGCCATTTGTCCCAATGGAAAAAGCAGTCCAGCTCAGATTCATCAAATCCATCCATTCATCTATTTATTCATTGAATCCACTCATCCATCCATCCATATTTATTATATATCTACTTCTTATCTATATATCTTTATGTAATTTCTTTGAGAATTTTGATGAAAAATTGATTTTATGTGATATTTGTCATAATTATTGATCACCAGCGTCAACATTTTGGGGAACATCTTCATATTTCAGTGGAAAAAGTTAGGTTAGGAGGAGTCACAGTAATTTTAAATCTTAACTTAGCATATAACCTTAGAAAACTATACTTTTCTATGCTGAAGTTTCTGCATCTGTAAATTGTTAATAAAATACTTTTCTCTGAAAAAAACTGCCCCAGGAAAGAATCACCAGTGATGTTATATCATGTTCCAAAGACTGTTTAAACAGATGGGATATTATTATAATATGTTAAATGAAAAGAATGCAGTACTCTTCCAGAATAATCTCAAATTTGTAACATACAGAGTAAGACATGCTGAATTCAAATATTTCAACATTTTTGTGTTTCTCTAATGTCCCAACTTTCTATAATTAAATATATTTATGATCAGAAAAAATGCTATAAAATAAGGAATCTGTGAAGATATAATGAGGTAACAGTTGTGAAAAGCCTAAAAAGCTAATACGTAATGTAATTATTCAAAAGTGCTATTTTGTTTACCAAGTTGCAGAAGATCAGAGAAAGGTAATCCAGTGGGTAGATAAAATAGATAAATAATGGTATCTTATTGTAGTCAGTATAACTGTATTAGATTCAGCAATCATCTATTAACCACTTTTTATGAATAAGACACAAGGCTAGGTCCAATAAAGCTATTTAAATGAGGGAAGGTAAATCAAAAGAATGAATTTGGCTTTTGCGTAGGTTATTTGACCTGGAATGAACAAAGAAGAATTGGAACAGATAGTCTGATAAGAAAATCCAAGTGTGGAATGTTAGTGCTGGAAGGAGATTTAGAAGGCATTGAATCCAAGCACCCACGATTAACATAAGTGAAGGTGAAGGTGGAGTGTATGCATGCTTGCCTAAACTCAAAGAGAGAGTATCAGAGTTAGCACCAAGACACAGGTTTAAGAGGTAGGATTGTGTTCACTGGCATTTTACAGAGAGCTAATGTGGGGTGGCCTCAAGCTAGCTGTGTTCCCTAAAGTCACTGCTTCTCTTAAGGTAGACATCTATTACTGAACCCTCTCCCGATGACTTCTGGTAACTCTCCCTTCCCCTCCGTACCATGGATTTAGGGTCCCTGCAGATCTGATGTTTGAGTCCAGCATTACTGCACTACTCTTCAGCCTGCCCACGCTTCTATAACGAGTTCCTACTGAAAACTTCCTATTCTGAGTATGCCATCTGTTTCCTGCTGAGGCCCTGACTAGTATAGTGCTCAATAACTATTTTTGAATGAATGATTGAAAAACAGATTTTTCAGGACAAAGGGGTACTTTCACAGGTTTATATTAAATTTTATACATATCCTCATATCATGTCCAATGAATGAGACTGTAGTAATTCTAACTTTTTTTTTAAATTGGAGTATAGTTGCTTTACAATGTTGTGTCAGTTTCTGCTGTACAGCAAAGTGGATCAGTTATATTCACTACAGATACATATGTCTACTCTTTTTTAGATTTCCTTCCCATTTAGGTCACCACAGTGCATTGAGTAGAGTTCCTTGTGCTATACAGTAGGTTCTCATTAGTTACCTATTTTATTTATAGTAGTGAATAATTCTAACTCTTAAAGAAGGTTTCAGTGAATGTTCACATTCTGCAGAAGTTAGAATGTTTCAGATTACGTTAAGTGAATTTAAATATAAAATTCTAAGCTACTTGGCATGTAAAAATAGCTTTCTCATCTTTTATTCTTATAAAAGTATTTTATATTCATAAAGATTTAATTTCTTAATAAACTGCACAGAGCTGAACTGACAATAATTAATTTAAAACAAAGCAAGGGAATACCACTTTTCAATAGTTTTAGGTGCTCAATAACTGAAGGTACCTCATTAGCAAATAAAAGACTAATAATTTTATTTAATTTAAATAAATGGTTTTCCATTATTTCTTAGCATGAAGACCTGTGGAATGGTTTCATTTCAACCTGGACAAGAAAAGAAAGAATAGAAATCAGCATAATGAAGCTCTGCCTTCTCATGAGATTTTAGAAGCTTGAAAAGTGCTTTCTGATTAATGCTAGTTACTGGCTTATAGAAATAGTTTGAAAAGGTGGCATATAGATGTTGATTTGTCTATACGGAATCTTTGTTTACCGAGTGACCACATTGCTAAAAGTAAATTGCTAAAGGTAGCTGTCAAGTTGCTGTCACTATATCTTTGCCTCCTAGAAAGTTCACTTGGACTACACAATATAGAGATGAGTGGTCTCTTCTTAAACTGGAGTGTTGTGGGAGGGTTGGTGGGGGTGGAACAAAGTCTTCCTTTGGAAATTTGTAAGATGGGACCAGGCCACTGGTAAGTTATAAATCTGTCAGTTTGGCTAGGGTGTAGTTGCTCAGAGTTCTACTAAAAGATCAATGGATTGTCATTGTATCTTGATTTCTATTTTCTCTCATCTCTGTCTACTCACTTAGATTGTGTGTGTTTGTGTGTCTGCACATCTCACCTACCTTTAAGGTACCTAGTAAAAAATGCATCTGATCACTCCATCACGCTTTGGTTTGAAAGCCCAATGTTTTGCTTCTATCTGGCAACTTTAATTTCAAGAGGAGTTAGAATTTAGCTTTTCCAAAGGAACAATTTTCTAAATGGAATTTAAGTTAATTAATTAGACTGTATTGGTTAACTATTGTTAAATAACAAACAACTACAAAATATCAGTGGCCTATAACAAAAAGCATTATTTTTTTCATGTACCTGCAGGTCAGCTGGGAGTCAGGTAAGCTAGGCTGGGATAGGCGGGCCAGCCTTGTTGATCTTGGCTGGACTCACTCATGTGTCTGTGGGTTAGCTGGGGGTTAGTTGATCTAGGCTGGCTGATTGGAGCAGCTTGGCTGGATGGCTCTGTTCCACATGTTATTCATCCTTGCTTGGGATTAGTAGGCAAGCCCAGACATGAACTTCTCAGATATGACAGAAGCACAAGAAGGCACACAGAAACACTCAAGACCTTTTAAGGCCTAGGCTGGAACTGGCACAATTTCATATTGTGAAATTTCTCACAATTTCAAAATATACAAATCAATTTTCACTGCAAAGTAAAGGAGCTGTTACAGTGGAGGATTACTGGACTGAATGTCAATATTATGACATAGAAAAAAAAATATATATATATGTGTGTCATCTTGGGCATGTTACTTAACTTCTTGTCTCATATGAAAAATGGGATAGTAGTAGTATTGTTGGGAAATTATGTGAGATAGTATATGTAATACACTTAAAATGGTATATGGTTCAACCAAAGACTATATATGTGTTTGCTTTCTTCATGGTATTTTATTGTGTATATGCAATATAATTAACTTAGCTAGTTTCCCATTGATCAATGTATAGCATTTTCAATTCCTCTGCTATTCCAATGTTGTTGTCAATATCCTTACATATCCATTACCGTTGGCAAAAAAAAAAAAGATGCAATTTACTGCAAAGACCATCCAATCCAAGATCATTTAATGTAATTAGTTTTCTCAGTTTTCTATTTAAACGCAATGGTAGTATTATTTTGCAGAGTACCAGAGCTGGTTCCCTTTATGTGATATTTCTTTAGAACTTCATTTTCCCCACTGTATTCCAAAACCCAGTCTACTTCATGTTGAGCAATTGAGGGAAAATTCTTCAATTCTAGGGTATTTTTACTCCTTTGCAAAGAATGCTAATCAAAATGCTTGCTGTTTTTAAATTTCACTTTGATAAGTTCAATTAAGGCCTCGTAATTTCAGAAATTTAAAAGTACAGTAATTAAAGACACATTGAAGACAATATGCAAATATTTCAGTCCAAAGGCAACACACCCAAGTCTTCATTAAGCTTTACTAATTACACAGTAAAAGTAAAACCAAATAAAATTCTTTTAAAGTAGCATTCCAGCATTTGGGCCTAGACCTATGAAAGGCATTTCCCTAGCTGACAGTTATGTGATCTCTGAAATTAACCAGAGCTAATTTGCTAGTAAAGGGGACAAGGGGTTGCATATACCAGTGTTGGTTTATATTTTCATGAAGTCTTTTTTTTTTTTTTTTTGGCTGCACCGCGCGGCACGTGGGATCTTATTTCCCTGACTGGGGATCGAACCCACACCCCCTGCATTGGAAGGCAGAGTCTTAACCACTGGACCACTGGGGAAGTCCCTTTCATGAAGTATTTTTGGTCCCCAAACTTTGGCTATTTGTTTTATGGCACTCAACTTTTGGGCAGATACATAGGTCATGTGTACACCTCGGGCAATGTGAATAGTTTGGTAAGCTGGACAAAAAGGTAAATATAGGTGACTATAAAGGTCAACAAGAGCTAGTTTATGACAGGTCTTGACTTCTCAGCAGAGCCAAGGTTGTGCTCACCCTAGGTGTGTTGAGGCCTGTCTGGAGCCCTGGAGGGGTGGGATCACCAGGAATTTATCTGTATGGATGATAGGAGACCTCTTGGGAACAACTCTTCCTGAAAAGGTAGAGTGGGGACATTGGTACAATCATAGCACAGAAGCATTGGCAGGGAGAAGGTGGTTTTAAACACTGTATGCAGATCTTCATCAATTACTGCCTGCACGGATTGGCCTTGAGTTTTAGAGAGGAGGGAGGAGGCTACCAATGACACAGAAAGGTAAGTTTCTCCAAAATTCTAAATGATATGGAAGGCACAGGCATTCACTCTTTTGAAATGTGTAGGGAGAAACGTTTATGCCTCTTTCCTCAAGTTCCTATCTCAGTACGTTATGGGCGTGAGGATTGAATGAACTTTTGTTCCATACTCCCTTAGGCAGGGCACAGAAACACTTCTGGCTCCTCTTGGTCTTGCTAAGGGAGGTGGACGAGCTAAGCACATTGGGGAAACTTTGTTCACTGGGATTTATCCACTACAGAGCGGAGTGCTCACATGTGGCATAGCATCTTCATTTTCTACTTCCTGGCAGTTTTTGTCTCCATGCATTTATCCTGGGAAGGGCCCATAGCCCATATTCTGAAGAAGGTCCTGTGAGCTAGACTAGACCAAAAAGGTGATTCTATACAGATATAGAAAACAAACTTGTGGTGACCAAAGGGGAGAGGGAAGGGGGGAAGGACAAATTAGGGGTATGGGATGAGCAGACACAAACTACTATGTGTAAAATAAACAGCCAACAATATATTATATAGCGCAGGGAATTATAGCCATTATCTTGTAATAACCTACTATGGAGTATAATCTGCAAAAAAACCTGAATTACTATGCTGTATACCTGAAACTAACATAGGTTTTGGATCACTGTGTTTTCATTGTCATTTGTCTGTAGGTATTTTTTTATTTCCCCTTTGATTTCTTCACTGATCTTTTGGTTGTTTAGTAACGTAGTGTTTAGCCTCCATTTGTTTGTGTTTGTATGTTTTCTTTCCTGTAATTGATTTCTAATCTTGTAGCGTTGTGGTCAGAAAAGATACTTGGTATGATTTCAATTTTCTTAAATTTACTGAAACTTGATTTGTGACCCAGTATGTGATCTATCCTGGAGAATGTTCTTTGCACACTTGAGAAGAAAGTGTAATCTGCTGTTTTTGGATGGAATGTCGTATAAATATCAATTAAATCTATCTGGTCTATTGTGTCATTTAAAGTTTCTGTTTCCTTATTTATTTTCATTTTGGGTGATCTGTCCATTGGTGTAAGTGAGGTGTTAAAGTCCCCCACTATTATTGTGTTACTGTCGATTTCCTCTTTTATAGCTGTTACCAGTTGCCTTATGTATCGAGGTGCTCCTATGTTGGGTGCATATATATTTATAATTGTTATATCTTCTTCTTGGATTGATCCCTTGATCATTATGTAGTGTCCTTCCTTGTCTCTTGTAACATACTTTATTTTAAAGTCTATTTTATCGGATATGAGTATTGCTGCTCCAACTTTCTTTTGATTTACACTTGCATGGAATATCTTTTTCCATCCCCTCACTTTCAGTCTGTGCGTGTCCCTAGATCTGAAGTGGCTCTCTTGTAGACAGCATATATATGGGTCTTGTTTTTGTATCCATTCAGCAAGCCTGTGTCTTTTGGTTGGAGCATTTAATCCATTCACGTTGAAGGTAATTATCGATATATATGTTTCTATGACAATTTTCTTAATTGTTTAGGGGTTGTTTTTGTAGGTTCTTTTCTTCTCTTGTGTTTCCCACTTAGAGAAGTTCCTTTAGCATTTGTTGTAGAGCTGTTGTGGTGGTGCTGAATTCTCTTAGCTTTTGCTTGTCTGTAAAGCTTTTGATTTCTCCATGGAATCTGAATGAGATCCTTGCTGGGTAGAGTAATCTTGGTTGTAGGTTCTTCCCTTTCATCACTTTAAATATATCATGGCACTCCCTTCTGGCTTGTAGAGTTTCTGCTGAGAAATCAGCTGTTAACCTTATGGGAGTTCCCTTGTATGTTATTTGTCATTTTTCCCTTGCTGCTTTCAATAATTTTTCTTTGTCTTTAATTTTTGCCAATTTGATTACTATGTGTCTTGGAATGTTTCTCCTTGGGTTTATCCTGTAATGGACTCACTGTGCTTCCTGGACTTGGGTGGCTATTTCCTTTCCCATGTTATGGAAGTTTTCGACTATAACTTCTTCAAATATTTTCTCAGGTCATTTCTCTCTCTCTTCTCCTCTGGGACCCCTATAATGTGAATGTTTTTGCATTTAATGTTGTCCCAGAGGTCTCTTAGGCTCTCTCCATTTCTTTTCATTCTTTTTTCTTTATTCTGTTCCACAGCAGTGAATTCCACCATTCTGTTTTCCAGGTCACTTATCTGTTCTTTTGCCTCGGTTATTCTGCTATTCATTCCTTCTAGTGTAGTTTTTATTTCAGTTATTGTATTGTTTATCTCTGTTTGTTTGTTCTTTAATTCTGCTAGGTCTTTGTTAAACATTTCTTGCATCTTCTCAATCTTTCCCTCCATTCTTTTTCCGAGGTCCTGGATTATCTTCACTATCATTATTCTGAATTCTTTTTCTGGAAAGTTGCCTATCTCCACTTCATTTAGTTGTTTTTCTGGGGTTTTATCTTGTTCCTTTATCTGATACATAGCCCTCTGCCTTTTCATCTTTTCTATCTTTCTGTGAATGTGGTTTTTGATCCCAGGCTGCAGGATTCTAGTTCTTCTTGCTTCTGCTGCCTGCCCTCTTGCACACTTTTAAAATTCTAGTCATATCTATTCTGATGGCCAACTTTGGTGCTTGAAATGTACTCTTTGATTGGTTTGATGATTTTAAATCTTTTATTTTGTTCTTTTTGACTGTGAACAGGGAGCTTTAGCACCTATTCTTAGCATTTTGACAGCTTTTGCATTACTGATTCCTGAATCTATCAATTAAAATGATATTGTTTTCTGTGTCCTATGTGTTTGTGACAGGAGAGGGTGAGGGGCAATGAATATGTATACAGAGCAAAGTGATGGATGTACGTATGGATGAATGGAGGGAAGATTTAGCAATAACATAGGAATTTCAAGTTTTAATCCCCATTAGGTAATAAACCCCAGAAATATATATATTTTTGATTAATTCAAAAATTCAATTCCTAGTACATTATATGTCATCGTGGAGACTAAGGTTTTTTTGACAAATAAATAAGGTTTTTTTGATGAATAAATATTTTCTATATGTGTGTATTAGTATCTATGCAACATGTAAAAGAAACAGTCTACAGGAAGTTGCCTTGGGGGAGAGCCTCAGAGGGAAGGAGTAAAATGAGGACAAGGCAGAGAAAAATTGAACTGAAGACAAAGGATTTTTTAAATTTATTTTTTTATTGAAGTATAGTTGATTTACAATGTTCACACACACACACACACATGTCATTTTCAGATTCTTGTCCGTTATAAGATCCTGAGTCTAGTTCTCTGTGCTATAGAGTAGGACCTTGTTATTTATCTATTTTATATATAGTAGGGTGTATGTGTTAATCCCAAACTCCTAATTTATCACTCCCTCCTTCCCCTTTGGTAGCCATAAGTTTGCTTTCTATGTCTGTGAATCTATTTCTGTTTTGTAAACAAGTTCATTTGTGTCGTTTTTTTAGATTCTACATATAAGTGATATCGTATGATATATATATGTTTTTTTAATTTAGAAGACAAAGGATTTTTTTTAATTTTTGAATTTTATTTTTTTACACAGCAGGTTCTTATTAGTTATCCATTTAATACATATTAGTGTATATATGTCTATCCCAATCTCCCAGTTCATCCCTCCACCCCCCCACACCACCACTTTCCTCCCTTGGTGTCCATACGTTTGTCCTCTACACCTGTGTCTCTATTTCTGACCTGTAAACCAGTTCATCTGTACCATTTTTCTAGGTTCCACATATGCATAAATATACGATATTTGTTTTTCTCTTTCTGACTTCCTTCACTCTGTATGACAGTCTCTAGATCCATCCAGAGAGAAGACAAAGGATTTTGAAGAGGGAGAGTGACATGAATCTGTCACTTTAAACTCTAAAGCGACCATCCATCAATTTAGGGGCTTTTCTTGGGTTTTACTTTTTCTTTGTTCAATGATGCCTCTTCAAACAGTAAGAAACTGTGCATGCATTTCCTGGGAATGTTTATTGAAGAAAAGGAATTCAGAGCAGAAGACAGAACAGACTCTTGGCTGCATATGAACAATTTGTTCCAAAAAATCAGATTTAAATATTACCGTAGTGATAAAATGAAAATGTTTTCAACATCTGCCTTACTGAGATCCTGGCCTCTTAGGCTTCATCACGGCGATGGCCCCATGTCCTTTGATGAGGCTGTCAGAACTGGAGGGTTGGGGGGCATGTGGAGATGGCCCCTGCTTGGTGGTGGTGTTCCCATGTCATCACCTCAGAACCACAGTGAGCTGCCAACCGATGCCATCAGACTCATTGTAAGAATCCTGAATATCAAAAAAGACATCTTTTTCAGAATGGAGAGCAGCACAAGCCGTCCACAGGGAACAGAGCTGTAGGCAGCCTGACGTATTTTCAAGCTGAAAGCTGTGTAGTGCTTTTTCTTCCTTAAAAATAGGCCTTTGCTGTAAAATAAAATGCCACAATCAATCATTGGATTTCACCGTTATAACTTGTTCAGTTCCTTTAAATTAAGTTGTGGTTAAAACCTGAAACAGACACACTTTTAAAAAAAATAAAATGAAAGTATAAGATTGATGAGAAGAAGAAAGAAGTTGTGATTCTCCCTGCCCTTCCTACCCAACACTGATAACAGTGACAGTGCATTTTCAAGAAGTGATAAGGTGTGTTTTGTCACCTTAATATGCTCAAAAGACATCTTTTCACATCCTGTTTTCTGTGATGTGGTTATTTCTCACAAATTCTTGCCATAGGCTTTTTTTCCCCTTGAGAGTATATTATGAAACTGCTGCAATAAAAATATGTTTATCCAGAAATAGACACACAGACATAGAAAACAAACATATGGTTACCAAAGGGGAAAGTGTGGGTAGGGATGAGTTAGGAGTTTGGGATTTAGCAGATACACACTACTATACATAAAATAGATACAAAACAAGGTCCTACTGTATAGTACAGGGAGCTATACTCAATATCGTGTAAAAACCTATAATGGAAGATATATATATCTTCTGCTTGCATGATTTTATTGAAGGCTTCCTGCCCCTCATTTTCTCTAATCTCTTTTCCTGGACATGTTAGATGGATTGATCCTTTCATTTTTTTCTCTTTTCTCCCGTCTTTTTTATTTCTTTGTCCTTTTTCCTCTCTCTCTCTCTCATTCTCTCACACAGAGACACATACACATGCACGCACACACGCACACATCTTTGGCATTATCTTCCAACCCTTCTCTTGACTTCTTTATTTCTGATATCATGTTTTTCTTCCCTGAGGTTCCTTTCTTATTCCCTGAATGCTCCTTTTTGATAGCATCTCGTTCTCATTCCATGTATGCAGTGTATTCTGTGATCTCTGCGTATATTGGTGTATGTATATGTAAGAAGTTTTCTTCTCCTAGCAATCTAGGTTTTTTCTTTTTCAGTTTGTTCTTTTTTTCTATTTATTTGTTGTAGTCTCTGTCTTTTGGGTTATAGACTTTCCTCAGATGTTTGGCAATCCTTGTTTGCCAATTCTTATTTAAGAGTCAGGGATGGAAAAGCTGCTTTAGAAGCTCTGAGGACATATGTAGAGCTTGTAGACTGAGAACTGCGGTGTAGAATGATCCAGTTGGAAGTTTGTTGGGAAACTCTTAGTATCATAATCTCTGATTCTGCCTCATGGGCTGCTCGGATTCCAGCAAGAAGGAGCTTTGGTTTCCTGCCTGAGAGCCTGGTGAAGAAAGATTGGCTGCTTCTTCTTCTTATTATTTTTTTTAATCACTCAGCATAATTCTCTTGAGTTCCACAGAGTTGCAGTGTGTATCAACAGGTAATAGAAATGGACTCATAGAGTATGTAACCTTTAGAGATTGTCTTCTTTACCTCAGCATAATTCCTTTGTGCTCCACCAAAGTGGCTGCGTGTATTCATTTTTATTGCAGAGCAGTATTCTAGGGTATGGAGGAGCTGCCGTTTTAACCATTCACCCACTGAAGAACATTCGGATTGTTTCCAGCTTTTGGCTCTTATGAATAAAACTGCTGTGGACTTTAATGTGTAGGTTTCTGTGTGACCATAGATTTCATTTCCCTGCGAATGCTGAGCAATATGATTACTGGGTAATATGGTAAATGCATGTTTAGTTTCAAAAGAAACTACCAAATGGTTTTCCAGAGTGCAGTGCCATTTTGCACTTCTACCAGTAATGTACGGGTGATCTAGTTTCTCTGTATGTTCTCCAGAGTTTGGTATTTGCTCATGGTTAATTAGGCTGTTTGTTTTTCAGATTGTCCTTTGGTGTCTTATCTATGAATGATTAGATTAACCCAAGGTCACAAAGATTTTATCCTGTTTTCTTCTAGAAGTCTTTTTTTTTTTTTAACATCTTTATTGGAGTATAATTGCTTTACAATGGTGTGTTAGTTTCTGCTTCATAACAAAGTAAATCAGCTATACTGCACATATATCCCCATATCTCTTCCCTCTTACGTCTCCCTCCCTCCCACCCTCCCAATCCCACCCCTCTAGGTGGTCACAAAGCACCAAGCTGATCTCCCTGTGCTATGCGGCTGCTTCCCACTAGCTATCTATTTAACATTTTTTAGTGTATATATGTCCATGCCACTCTCTCACTTTGTCCCAGCTTACCCTTCCCCTCCCCGTGTCCTCAAGTCCATCCTCTAGTAAGCCTGTGTCTTTATTCCGTCTTGCCCCTAGGTTCTTCATGACCTTTTTTTTTTTTTTAGATTCCATATATCTGTGTTAGCATACAGTATTTGTTTTTCTCTTTCTGACTTACTTCACTGTGTATGACAGACTCTAGGTCCATCCACCTCACTACAAATAACTCAATTTCCTTTCTTTTTATGGCTGAGTACTATTCCATTGTATATAGGTGCCACATCTTCTTTATCCATTCATCTGTTGATGGACACTTAGGTTGCTTCCATGTCCTGGCTATTGTAAACAGAGCTGCAGTGAACATTGTGGTACATGACTCTTTTTGAATTATGGTTTTCTCAGGGTATATGCCCAGTAGTGGGATCCCTGGGTCATATGGTAGTTCTATTTTTAGTTTTTTAAGGAATCTCCACACTGTTCTCCATAGTGGCTGTACCAATTCACATTCCCACCAGCAGTGCAAGAGGGTTCCCTTTTCTCCACACCCTCTCCAGCATTTATTGTTTGTAGATTTTTTGATGATGGCCATTCTGACTGGTGTGAGGTGATACCTCATTGTAGTTTTGATTTGCATTTCTCTAATGATTAATGATGTTGAGCATTCTTTCATGTGTTTGTTGGGAAGCTGTATATCTTCTTTGGAGAAATGTCTATTTAGGTCTTCTGCCCATTTTTGGATTGGGTTGTTTGTGTTTTGGATATTTAGCTGCATGAGCTGCCTGTAAATTTTAGAAATTAACCCATTGTCAGTTGCTTCATTTGCAAATATTTTTTCCCATTCTGAGTGTTGTCTTTTCATCTTGTTTATTGTTTCCTTTGCTGTGCAAAAGCTTTTAAGTTTCATTAGGTCCCATTTGTTTATTTTTGTTTTTATTTCCACTTTTCTAGGAGGTGAGTCAAAAAGGATCTTGCTGTGATTTATGTCATAAAGTGTTCTGCCTGTGTTTTCCTCTGAGAGTTTGATTGTGTCTGGCCTTACATTTAGGTCTTTAATCCATTTTGAGTTTATTTTTGTGTATAGTGTTAGGGAATGTTCTAATTTCATTCTTTTACATTTAGCTGTCCAGTTTTCCCAGCACCACTTATTGAAGAGGCTGTCTTTTCTCCATTAATATTCTTGCCTCCTTTATCAAAGATAAAGTGACCATATGTGCCTGGGTTTATCTCTGGGCTTTCTATCCTGTTCCACTGATCTATATTTCTGTTTGTTATTGTTTTCTTTTGTTTGTTTTTCAGATTGTCCTTTGGTGTCTTATCTACAAATGATTAGCTTAACCCAAGGTCACAAAGATTTTATCCTGTTTTCTTCTAGAAGTTTTAGAGCTTTAGGTTTTATATCTAGGCCTTGGACCTATTTTGAGTTAATTTTTATATATAGTGTAATGCATGGATCAAGTTTCCTTTTTTTATAAGTAGATATTGAATTGCTTCAGCTTCATGTATTAAAAAAGCTATTCTTTCTCCATAGAATTGCTGCATCTGTCAAAAATCAATTGGCCATATTTTTGAGGGTGTGTTTCTGGACTGTCTATTCTGCTCTGTTGATCTCTGTATGGTTTTGCCAATTCCACAGCTTTATAGTGAGACTTGAAGTCAGGCTGTGTGAATCTTCCAACTTTCAGCTTCTTTTTAAAAATTATTTTGACAATTCTAGTTCCTTTACCCCTCCATATACATTTTACAATCAGCTTATCAACATCTACAAAAATCTTACAAAGATTTCGATTGGGATTGTAATGAGTAATGAATCTATAGGCCCATTGGGGAGAACTGACATCTTAACACTACTGAGTCTTCTAATCCACAAGCATGGTATAAAACTCCATTTACTAAGGTCGTTGATGATTTCTTTGATCAACGTTTTACCATTTTCAGCACATAGATCTTGAACGTATTTTGCTAGATTTATACCTAAGTATTTCATATTTGTGCTGCTATTATAAGTGGCTGTGCCAGATATCAGTTTGGTTTCCATATCCCAGGTGATATGTTTCAGCTCTTAATCCTCAGAGGCTAGGACATTGTCTAGCATAGACTAAGAACTTAATAAATATCTGTTGACTATTGGTCTTGATGTTAGACAATTTGAGTTCTATTCCTGGCTCTAATCACTGTGACATCTTGGGTAAGACACACAATCTCCCTGAGCCTCATTTCATCCATCTGAAAATAATGCATTGCGGCGGGGGGGGGGGGGGGGGGGGAGCTTCAAGATGGCAGAGGAGTAAGACGTGGAGATCACCTTCCTCCCCACAGATACATCAGAAATACATCTACACGTGGAACAACTCCTACAGAACACCTACTGAACGCTGGCAGAAGACCTCGGACCTCGCAAAAGACAAGAAACTCCCCACGTACCTGGGTAGGGCAAAAGAAAAAAGAAAAAACAGAGACAAAAGTATAGGGACAGGACCTGCACCAGTGGGAGGGAAGTGTGAAGGAGGAAAGGTTTCCACACACTAGAAGCCCCTTCTTGGCGGAGACTGCAGGTGGTGGAGGGTGTAAGCTTCGGAGCCGCGGAGGAGAGCGCAGCAACAGGGGTGCGGAGGGCAAAGTGGAGATATTTCTGCACATAGGATCGGTGCCGACCGGCACTCACCAGCCCGAGAGGCTTGTCTGCTCACCTGCCGGGACAGGAGGGGCTGGGAGCTGAGGCTCGGGCTTCGGTTGGAGTGCAGGGAGAGGACTGGAGTTGGCTGCGTGAACGCAGCCTGAAGGGGGCTAGTGCACCACAGCTAGCTGGGAGGGAGTCCAGGAAAAAGTCTGGAGCTGCCAAGGAGGCAAGAGACTTTTTCTTGCCTCTGTGTTCCCTGGTGCGTGAGGAGAGGGGATTAAGAGCACTGCTTAAAGGAGCTCCAGAGATGGGCGTGAGCCATGGCTATCAGCGCGGACCCCAGAGACGGGCATGAGATGTTAAGGCTGCTGCTGCAGCTACCAAGAAGCCTGTGTGCAAGCACAGGTCACTATCCAAACCGCCCCTCCCGGGAGCCTGTGCAGCCTGCCACTGTCAGGGTCCCGTGATCCAGGGACAATTTCCCCAGGAGAACGCACGGTGTGCCACAGTCTGGTGCAAGGTCACGCCGGCCTCTGCTGCCCCAGGCTCGCTGCGAACTCCATACCTCTTCCCTTCCCGCAGCTTGAGTGAGCCAGAGCCCGTGAAGCAACTACTCCTTTATCCCTGTCCTGTCTGAGCAAAGAACAGATGCCCTCAGGCGACGTACACACAGCGGTGGGTTCAAATACAAAGCTGAACCCCAGGAGCTGAGTGAACAAAGAAGAGAAAGGGAAATTTCTCCCAGCAGCCTCAGGAGCAGGGGATTAAATCTCCACAATCAACTTGATGTACCCTGCATCTGTGGAATACCTGAATAGAGAATGAATCATCCCAAATTGAGGACTTTGGGAGCAACGATATTCCCTTTTTCTCTTATGTGTATGCTTCTGTGTGTGATTTTGTCTGTATATCTTTGCTTTTACCATTTGTCCTAGGGTTCTCTCTGTCTCTTTTTTTTTTTTTAGTATGGTTTTTAGCACTCGTTACCATTGGTGGATTTGTTTTTCAGTTTGGATACTCTCTTATTTCTTTATTTTTTTTATTCTTTAAAATTTTTTTGATAATCTATTTTTATTTTTTATTTTAACAACTTTATTTAGTTTTATTTTACTTCATTTTATCTTCTTCTTTGTTTTTTTTTTTTCTCCCTTTTATTCTGAACCATGTGGATGACAGGCTCTTGGTGCTCCAGCCAGGTGTCAGGGCTGTGCCTCTGTGGTGGGAGAGCCAACTTCAAGACACTGGTCCACAAGAGACCTCCCAGCTCCATGTAATATCAAATGGCAAAAATCTCCCAGCGATCTCCATCTCAACACCAACACCTAGCTTCACTCAACGACCAGCAAGCTACAGTGCTGGACACCCTATGCCAAACAACTAGCAAGACAGGAAAACAACACCATCCATTAGCAGAGAGGCTGCCTAAAATCATAATAAGTCCACAGACACCCCAAAACACACCACCAGACGTGGACCTGCCCACCACGAAGACAAGATCCAGCCTCATCCACCAGAACACAGGCACTAGTCCCCTCCACCAGGAAGCCTACACAACCACTGAACCAAGCTTACCCACTGGGGGCACACCAAAAACAATGGGAACTACGAACCTGCAGCCTGCGAAAAGGGCACCCCAAACACAGTAAGATAAGCAAAATGAGAAGACAGAGAAACACACAGCAGATGAAGGAGCAAGGCGAAAACCCACCAGACCTAACAAATGAAGTGGAAATAGGCAGTCTACCTGAAAAAGAATTCAGAATAATGATAGTAAAGATGATCCAAAATCTTGGAAATAGAATGGACAAAATACAAGAAACATTTAACAAGGACCTAGGAGAACTAAAGAGCAAACAAACAATGATGAACAACACAATAAATGAAATTAAAAATTCTCCAGCAGGGATCAATAGCAGAATAACTGAGGTGGAAGAATGGATACATGACCTGCAAGATAAAATATTGGAAATAACTACTGCAGAGCAAAATAAAGAAAAAGAATGAAAAGAATTGAGGACATTCTCAGAGACCTCTGGGACAACATTAAACACAGCAACATTTGAATTATAGGGATTCTAGAAGAAGAAGAGAAAAAGAAAGGGACTGAGAAAATATTTGAAGAGATTATAGTTGAAAATTTCCCTAATATGGGAAAGGAAATAGTTAAGTCCAGGAAGCACAGAGAGTCTCATAAGGGATAAATCCAAGGAGAAACACGCCAAGACATATATTAATCAAACTATCAAAAATTAAATACAAAAAAATTAAAAGAAGCAAGGGCAACACAACAAATAACACACAAGGGAATCCCCATAAGGTAAACAGCTGATCTTTCAGCAGAAACTCTGCAAGCCAGAAGGGAGTGGCATGACATATTTAAAGTGATGAAGGAGAAAAACCTACAACCAAGATTACCCAGCAAGGATCTCATTCAGATTTGATGGAGAAATTAAAACCTTTACGGACAAGCAAAAGCTGAGAGAGTTCAGCACCACTGAACATACATATCGAGAATTACCTTAACTGTAAATGGATTAAATGCTCCAACCAAAAGACGTAGACTTGCTGAATGGATACAAAAAGAAGATCCGTATATATGCTGTCTACAAGAGACCCACCTCAGACCTAGGGACACATACAGACTGAAAGTGAGGGGATGGAAAAAGATATTCCATGCAAATGGAAACCAAAAGAAAGCTGGAGTAGCAATTCTCATATCAGACAAAATAAACTTTAAAACAAAGACTATTACAAGAGACAAAGAAGGACATTACATAATGATCAAGGGATCAATCCAAGAAGAAGGTATAACAATTGTAAATATTTATGCACCTAACATAGGAGCACCTCAGTACATAAGGCAAATACTAACAGCCATAAAATGGGGAATTGACAGTAACACAATCATAGTAGGGGACTTTAACACCCCACTTTCACCAATGGACAGATCACCCAAAATGAAAATAAATAAGGAAACACAAGCTTTAATTGATACATTGAAGAAGATGGACTTAATTGATATTTATAGGATATTCCATACAAAAACAACAGAATACACATTCTCCTCAAGTGCTCATGAAACATTCTCCAGGGTAGATCATATCTTGGGTCACAAATCAAGCCTTGATTAATTTAAGAAAACTGAAATTTTATCAAGTATCTTTTCCGACCACAATGCTATGAGACTAGATATCAATTACTGGAAAAAATCTGTAAAAAATACAAGCACATGGAGGCTAAACAATACACTAGTTAATAACCAAGAGATCACTGAAGAAATCAAAGAGGAAATCAAAAAATACCTAGGGACAAATGACAATGAAAACACAACAACCCAAAACCTTTGGGATGCAGCAAAATCAGTTCTAAGAGGGAAGTTTATAGCAATACAATCCTACCTTAAGAAACAAGAAACATCTCAAATAAACAACCTAACCTTACACCTAAAGCAATTAGAGAAAGAAGAACAAAACAACCCCAAAGTGAGCAGAAGGAAAGAAATCATAAAGATCAGATCAGAAGTAAATGAAAAAGAAATGAAGGAAACAATAGCAAAGATCAGTAAAACTAAAAGCTGGTTCTTTGAGAAGATGAAAATAAATCATTGAGTCTAGACGATATGCAAGCATTTTTGCATCCTACTTACCCTGTGAGTATAAGACTGAGCCAACTTGACATGAATTGCCAAAGCTCTTTCCCCTCCTACTATTCTGGATGACTTATCTGAGCTAAGCAGAAAAATTAGATGAAAAGTTAAAGTTACCACTCCACTTTACAAATGAATTGAATACTCTTCACATTAAATGTTTAAACCTTTAAAAATGAATATTTATTGGGATTAGTGGGGCACGATGGAAAGAGAAGAAAGTCATGGTGATACCTGCTCTTCCCTTCTCCATTTCACAGCCCTAGGAGTATAATTTAGGGTAGAATATTCTCATAATCTGGGCATCCCAGATGGATATGTCAGGCATTAAATGCTCTGATAATGATCACTCCTACGTAATCAACTTGATTTTATTTGGTACTCTTTCAAGTTATAAGAAATCAACAGCAGAAACTAACACACCATTGTAAAGCAGTTATACTCCAATAAAGATGTTAAAAAATTTTTACAAGGAATCAGGTTGGTCTTATGAAATCGTGCGAAGTAAAAAGTTATGACAACCAGAGCAATTCCACTTACCTTCTCTCCATCATCCATGTGAAATATTGCCTGTTTCATTCCTCACTGGCATCTCAGTCTCAGGTTGTACAGCAGAAGTGATTTGATTTTCATGGGCTATTTACTCCTAAGACTATTTCAGAGAAGTGGTGGCCTAATTTTTATGGGCTTAAATATTTTATCATACTTAGGGAGATAAAATTTGGTAAGGCTGGATTTTAATCACTCTTGTGGTCAGGTCTCACTGACCAGTACAAAAAGTCTTATCCTTTCATGTATGCAAATTATTGCATTCTAAATTAAAATTTTGAGTACCACTGTCATCCTTTTCCAAAGTGAAGATAATTTTAATCAAATTTTTTTCTTTTTAGAAAAAAACTTAAAAAAGAACTTGTCGCATTCACTATTAGTATTCCTTCTCTACCTCTGCAGTTAGGATTGTATTTCTATAACTCAATGGAAACTTCTTGCAAAAGTTATCTATGGCTTCATTTTGGTCTTCCTTATTATAGACTTCTCTGAGTCACTTAAAGCCTTTGGCCACCATTTTTTCTTGGTATTTTCTCTTCCCTTGGCTTCCATAACACATCTTAAAATGTTTTTTTTTGTTTTTTAACCTCTCTGGCTGTTTTTTTTTCTTTCTCCTTTACTCATTTTGCCTTGGAGTGGCTTTGAAGTTATGAAGAGGAGTGAGTGACCTGGAGGGATTGTTGACCAGAGACCAGTTGGAGGCAGGCAGGGAGCAGTCATGGCAGATGTCAGTAAGAACAAGTGACAAGTGAAGACCTCCCCAATGCTTTGGCAGTACATAGCCCTTCTCGGACTATGGGCACAAACACAGCAGAAGTATGAAAGGACCTGAGTTGACAGAGGTTAATTTCTCACACCTAGTAGGATGAGAGCTCAAAATAGAAATTAAATTCATTTGTAGAAATAAAATTATAGCTTGGCAAATCTCACTTTGTGGCCTGAGATTCAAGTTTACCAAAGACAGCAGTTTCAAATTGCTCTCTCTTTCATATGTTTTGACCCTGATAATATTATGAAGAAGACAAATCAATTATGGTTACTTTCCAGAGTTAAGTGACTTTCCCAATGTCCAGGAAATCCAATAGCAATAAGGCAGGAATTAGATTTCAGGGCCTCTGCTCCACAATGCTGTGCTCTTTCCATTAGACCACATAAACTTAGGGGTTAACTGGTTATTTAATAATAGCAGAAGGAATCTAATGATCTATTATCAGTGAGACTAATGCCGAGTGAGATCCAGAAGGAAAAAAGCTGTACTCAGTAGCATAGAAACTATGTTTATATGAAATACTTTTGAGTCAAACCAGTTGACCCAGCCGTCAATAGAGCTGATTGCTATGCAATATGAACTGAGTCATCCTACTTTGTCATTTTCATGTGTAAGAATGATTGCTGCAGCTTTCAAAAAGAGGAATATTACACGTTGAAGTTAACCTCTTGTGCAGCTCTTTTCATTTTCCAGGTAAGAGAACAGAAGTCCAGAAAGGTTATGACTCTTGCAAGGTGACAAAACTGGTTACTGGCAGAAACAGACTCAGGACCCAGGTTTAAGATGGTGCATTTTCCCTAAAGCTATCTTACTTTGGGGAAACTGAAATGGTCAAGTTGTTTCTATTTTGGCTGAGCTACAGAGCCTGAAAGAAGCGCAAAGATATTCAAATCAGGTCAGATTTACTGTGTCCTGAGCTTCCTGGGCTAGATGTTCCTCCCTGTGTTCTGCTGCCCATTGTCAGAGCATTTCAGTAAGCCTATTAGAGGCTATTTGTGTTATTAACCTTTCCTTGGGCAATCTGCATATTTTTAGCTTCTGAAAGAAGAGGTTGTCCCAAAGAGCACTGGCTTAGGGTGTGGTGAGTGGTAAATATATTTTCAGTCTATTAGCTTTCAGTTTTCATTATCATTTTCAAATATGCAGTTCTCTGTAAAAGACTTGAAAGTCAAGACAATTTTTGCCAGCTCTATAAGGAGTCCAGGTATTAGATCCATAATGTGTTCTCCTGTGGGATGGCCATCTAAATTGCTGGACTTCCCACTTGCTCATTACTCTTTAATTTTTCTTCTTTTACTAATGCTTTTCATTACTTTATTTCAACCTCAATTGTTTCCCTTGTTTCTCCTCATCACCACCGCCCACAAATTGCATAGCGAGTGTACTTTGTTCCAAACAAGGATACTGTCTTAATTCATCAACCATGTGGTCAATTAATTAGCCTAAATCCTTGAACTCCTGTCAAGTCTTGCTGAGTTGGCAGGTTCTTGGCAGGTTCTTCTCCATCCTTCCTTTTTTTTTTTTGTGGTACGCGGGCCTCTCACCACCGTGGCCTCTCCCGTTGCGGAGCACAGGCTCCAGACGCGCAGGCTCAGCGGCCATGGCTCACGGGCCCAGCCGCTCCGCGGCATGTGGGATATTCCCGGACCAGGGCACGAACCCGTGTACCCTGCATCGGCAGGCGGACTCTCAACCACTGCGCCACCAGGGAAGCCCCTTCCTTTCCTTTTATGCTTTGTCTTTTTGACTGTGGTTTGGTTAAGTTCCAGTGATGAATAATGTGGTTTTGATGCAGGTTAGAGTGTTTTAAATCTGAGCGTATAGTCTTCTTCTGTGTCATACTAAAAAATGTGTTAACAACATTTAGTCTGTCTTTACCTAGTAATCTACATAATTTCCCAAGACTCAGTTTTAATTATTGAAGTGTTTTAGGGGGGGTGAATTTTGGCTGTTATTGCTGAATTTCAGGCACTTAACCCTAAATGAGGCTTGGTTCTAGTGAGTGAGGGGAGTTCAGACCATGTTTAGAAAATGGACCAGTCCCTCTGCAGTCATATATGTGAACAAATTGCATGAACTCTAAATTCTGTAAAATTAATCCGAATGAGTGTGGGGTCTTTCAGAAGGTCTGTATTACTTTCCTATGTCAGTTTACTCCCAAATACTCAAAAATAGAATATTCTGTGTCTTTTTATGATTCCAAGAGTAAGAATTAACCAAAAACTGTCTCCCTCAACTTCTGGATGGCTATGACTTCCTGAATATTTCTGATTTCATTTCCAGTGTAAACATCAGTACTATGATTAATATTTTTCCTCTGCAAAGGGCCTGCTTATCAACAACCAGTGAGACAGATTACAAGTCTGAAAAATGTACTGTTAAAATAACGAAGGTTATTTGTTAACAACTTTAAAAGGTTTCAAATCCACCATAAAATCTTTGTCGGGAACCAAATGGGGATGGGCCTCAGTCTTGTAGCATATATTGTACAGATATCTTTTGACCTGGTGGAGACACATCAACAGGAAATTAATTTCCCACTTGAAGCTGAGAACGAAGTCATTTATTCTTACTTCTCGTCCTTCGAAATAAATGGTCCTCTTGTTCATATTCTTATGTATGGACTTCCCACATCATCAGCTGTCTAATTTCATCCTTTTTGTAGTATACTTTTGGTTCTTTGCTTCATGAAAGGCAGGTCCATTGGAAGAACTTCGGTGGGGAGGTCAGGTCAGAGACCTAGTCACCTTTTTTTTTTTTAACTAATTTTATTATTTTTAAAATTATTTATTTATTTATTTTGGCTGTGCCAGGTCTTAGTTGCGGCACACAGGATCTTCGTTGGAGCATGCAACAATCTTTAGTTGGACCATGCGGACTTCTTTGTTGTGGCATGCGTGTGGGATCTAGTTCCCCAACCAGGGATCGAATCTGGGCTCCCTTCTTTGGGAGCTCGGAGTCTTACCCACTGGACCACCAGGGAAGTCCCTAATCACCTTTTTTTTTATTATTATTAGAGTGTGCATATGGACAGGGAAGCCAAATCTAAAATCTCCGTGTGAATTCCTGGGAAATTTCTGAGGGAAGGAGCCAACAGCAAAATGATACTGTGCTTCTTTCTAATGAAAGCCTTCATTTCTTAATCTCTAGAAAGGACAAAAGTCATACCTTAGTTACCAACAACTTAGATGACTAGGTTTTCTACATTTTGGTAAGATGCAGCTTTACAGGTTGGGAAGAATATTTATTTGGGAATATAGAAATCTAGTCGGTCCTTAGATACATATTAGCTGTATGACATAAGACGAATTAATGCTCCAGGCCTTTAGATTAGATTACCTCAAAGTTTCCTTATAGCTATAATGTCCCATGACTATTCTACAAGAGTTGGGAGTATGGGGCCCAGGCAAGAGCATGATGCTTATACAACACCAAACCGAATAGGTTTGACCAAATAGGCTCAATAAACCTTCTGTGTGTCTAGATCATTCCCACCTCCTCCATCTAGTCCTATTTAGAGGAACAAGGTCTCAACAGGACCGTGTAAGTACCTGCAAAACAATTTGCATATGCTATTTAGAGTTCTCCTATTATCATGGTTTTAATTGGAAGGATTACTTCTTACTGAGTCATTCTTTTTGACTTCCAACAGTTGTATTTTTCAGTTCTGTTCCTTGAAACGTTTAATAAATGTTCTTCATAAAAAAGTTCTGTAATGAAGTAGATTTAACAAACACTGTATCATGTAGTCCTCTACCAATTCACTTTGTTCTTTGGATACTAAAAGTTCATTGATATCCTTCTGTAAAGATCCCTGCTTAATTTTATTTAACACACCATGGTAGGCAGAATAGTTGTCTCCAAGTATGTCCATGTTCTAATCCCCAGAACCCGTTATTATGTTATGTTACATGGCAAGGGAGAATTAAGTTTACAGATGGAATTAAGGCTGCTAATCAGCTGACCTTGAGATGGGAAGATTATCCTGGATTATCTGAGTGGGGCTAATGTAATTAAAGTGTCTTTAAAAGTAGAAGATGAAATCAGAAGAGTCAGTTTCAGAGTCAGAGAAAGACTTGACTAGCTGTTGCTGGCCTTGAAGATGGAAGGGGGACTACTAGAAGCTAGAAAAGACAAGAAAATGACTCTACCCTAGATCCTCCAAAAGGAACACAGCCCCACTGACACTTTGATTTTAACCCAGAGAAACCCACTTTGGACTTCTGGCCACCAGAACTGTAAAATAATAAATATATGTTGTTTTAACCCACGAAGTTTGTAGTAGTTTGTTACAGCAGCCGTAAGATCCCAATACAGTATTTTCCAAAGTTATATGATCATGTTGTGTCTTGGGTCTTGTGTGCAAATTTGGGACAAAATCTGGGGGGAATGCTGGTCTCAGACCCTCATTCTTCTCTAGATTAGCCACATCCAACACAACTTCCTGTAATGATGGAAGTGTTTTATTTCTGTGCTGTTCAATAGGTAACCACAGCTACAGGTAACTACTGTTAGTTCTCAACCAAGGAGCTTCCTGGATATGAACTCACCCCTGTACACGGACGGCAAGCAGAGACTGAAGAAGGAGGGGAACACTCCACATTAATAAGCAAGGAAACTTACATCTGAGGCTTCTCTTGGGCATCACAAGAGAAGTAGATCTCCCTACCTGCTTGCCTACACCTTAAAAGTTTACGCAGAGACCTTAACTGGGTTCAGTTGCATATACGGTCCAGGTGGTCTCAGCAGCACCTTACTCTCTCAAGGCTTCATCCTTGGAACAGCTCCCCCTGTGGGAACAGTGGGCAGAATGTATTTTCCAAGGACAAGGGAGGGGGTCAGGAGCCTCCGACTGTTTGGGTCCAGCTCTCAGGTCAACCAGCGGTCACATCCTCTTGATGACCTCCTCCAATAGCTACTGAGCATCTGAACTGTGGCTGGTGAAACTGAGGAACTGAAATTTAAATTTTATTTTAATTTAAAATTTCAATAGGTACATGTGGCTAGTGGCTACCATATTGGACAACACAACTTTATTTATTTATTTATTTTAAACATCTTTATTGGAGTGTAATTGCTTTACAATGGTGTGTCAGTTTCTGCTTTATAACAAAGTGAATCCGTTATACATATACATATATCCCCATATCTCCTCCCTCTTGTGTCTCCCTCCTATCTTCCCTATCCCACCCCTCCAGGTGGACACAAAGCACCGAGCTGATCTCCCTGTGCTATGCGGCTGCTTCCCACTAGCTATCTATTTTACATTTGGTAGTGTATATATGTCCATGCCACTCTCTCACTTCATCCCAGCTTACCCTTCCCCCTCCCCATGTTCTCAAGTTCATTCTCTACGTCTGCATCTTTATTCCTGCCCTGCCCCTAGGTTCTTCGGAACCACTTTTTTTTAGATTCCATATATATGTGTTAGCATACAGTATTTGTTTTTCCCCTTCTGACTTACTTCACTCTGTATGACAGTCTCTGGGTCCATCCACCTCGCTCCAAATAACTCAATTTCGTTTCTTTTTATGGCTGAGTAATATTCCGTCATATGTATGTGCCACATCTTCTTTATCCATTCATCTGTCGATGGATGGTTAGGTTGCTTCCATGTCCTGGCTATTGTAAATAAAGCTGCAGTGAACATTGTGGTATATGACTCTTTTTGAATTATGGTTTTCTCAGGGTACATGCCCAGTAGTGGGATTTCTGGGTCATATGGTAGTTCTATTTTTAGTTTTTTGAGGAACCTTCATACTGTTCTCCATAGTGGCTGTATCAGTTTACATTTCCACCAACAGTGCAAGAGGGTTCCCTTTTTCCAAAGCCTCTCCAGCATTTATTGTTTGTAGATTTTTGGATGATGGCCATTCTGACTGGTGTGAGATGATATCTCATTGTAGTTTTGATTTGCATTTCTCTAAGGACTAGTGATGTTGAGCATCCTTTCATGTGTCTTTGCAATCTGTATATCTTCTTTGGAAAAATGTCTGTTGAGGTCTTCTGCCCATTTTTGGATTGGGTTGTTTGTTTTTTGGATATTTAGCTGCATGAGCTGCTTGTAAATTTTGAAGATTAATCCTTTGTCAGTTGCTTTGTTTGCAAATATTTTCTCCCATTCTGAGGGTTACCTTTTCGTCGTGTTTATGATTTCCTTTGCTGTGCAAAAGCTTTGAAGTTTCATTAGGTCCCATTTGTTTATTTTTGTTTTTATTTCCATTTCTCTAGGAGGTGGGTCAAAAAGGATCTTGCTGTGATTTATGTCATAGAGTGTTCTGCCTATGTTTTCCTCTAATAGTTTGATAGTGTCTGGCCTTACATTTAGGTCTTTAATCCATTTTGAATTTATTTTTGTGTATGGTGTTAGGGAGTGTTCTAATTTCATTCTTTTACATGTTGCTGTCCAGTTGACAACACAGCTTTAGATCAAAATTTGCAAATTCAGTTGCCAGCCAAGATATCTAAATATGAGAAGCTGATCAAATATAAACAAGACAACAGTGGAAGCATTATGATCAATGACACTGACTCTTTGGCCTCAGTGTTCCAGAGGTTGACAAGGATTAGTGGAGAATGGGAGGAAAATTGTCCTCAGAGGGTATACCTTGGCTCAAGGGACAGGGCTACCCTGCTCCTGAAGGTTATTGCAATGAGGGAACAAAGCTTATTTTCAGAAATAATTTTTCAAGAGAAGCTGAGAATTTGGATTCTTATCTTAACTACTCTGATTTCTAAAAGTTTCAGATAAAAGCAAGCATAGGTCTGGTGCATACCAACCTGTAGACTTCTAGTTTAGAAGCCCTGAAAACAAATGATGCAGAAATGTTTGCATTATTTTAACCCTGAGGCCCTGGCCTAAGGAAGAGGTGTATATTAGCATTCAAGTTAGGGCTGTTGAGTATGGTTGTATAGATTGCACTGCCCAAGAACACACATACCATGAGTCTCCATTGACATGGTCCACATGAAGGATGTATATGTTTTATTCAGATAGTTTTTTGGCAGATAACAGTAAAGTATTTTGTTCTTAGAAAGCCAGCACATTATGACAACTTTTCAATAGATGGAAGTAAATTGCCTTGAAGAAATTGTTTTTTGCTTGTTTTTTACATACTGTCTGGGCTAATGGCAACTCTGATGAGGAGAAGTATGAGTTCAAAGGAGAATATGTAAGAAGGCCGAAAATCAGATACAATTCAGCTTTATGAGCCCATTGTTTATAAACTCTAAAATACTTTTTTTGCACATTTATTAAGAGGACAGGTCTGTATCTTTCCCCAAAGGGTGCCAGACCACTGATACTAGCCGGGTATTCCTACTATGTTCCTCTTCTCAGAGAGCACTTGACTTTGCCCATGACTGCTCTTCACTGCAGTGGCTTATGTAATTGATTTATCTTCAGTCCCAGGGCCTGCCAACACAGAACCCTTACAGAGAAGCTGCTCAGTAGATTCTTGTTGAAGGAATATTCTTTCTCTCATATTCCAACTACAGGTGTCTTTTTTCTTTCTACTTCTACATGTTTTTTCCCTCTCAACCCCCCTCTCTTTTTGCCTCTCTTTGACCTTGTTTGCCTCTGAGTCTTTCTCAGTCTCTTTCTTTCTTCCTTCATCTATCTTTCCTCACTCCTCCTTTCACAGCATCTCCTCGTCCCTTGTGAATTGCTTCCATCTCCCTCTTTCACTTTTTTCTCACTTTTTACTCTGCTCACTATTTCTAGCTCTACCCTTGATTGTCTGTTCCCCCCACTGGAGCTTTCGAATCCACAAAATTGAGACAGCAAGAGGTGTGACACATTAATCTTAATTTTCCAATTGTTTCTTTGTCGGATGCTTTCAGGATTTTCCTCTTTCCAAGGTGTGGATCCAGGTTGGAGAATGAGTGGCAGGTGCTTCCAAATACAGAAACCTTTCTCAAAGCACCAAGGTAAGGCCATTAAAAAAGTTACTGACCTTCAGCCTCAGGAGACTCTGGTGGCAGCTTGCCTCTTCTTATTCTTTCTCTTTTTAATATTAGGAAACAAGCTAGTTTCATCAAGGTGGAATTTCCTGCTGCAGATTAGAGTCAAACAGCTGCTTATTTTAGTTTCCATGGAGTCCACTCTTCTTGGGTCAGAAGAAGCTTCGGGGGAGATGAGTCTGGCTGTAACATCCCACCAGCCCAGCCAGAGAAAACAGTAGGGATGAGGATGTGTAAATGAGGAAATAAAGCTGGCTATGCCTTGCTTGCTTTCAGCCTTGCTTTCAGATTCTCAGCAGTGAAGAAGCTGCCCTACCTGACACAACCTACTTTGCTTTGAATTATTCTGGACCGGGTTGCATGGACCAGCCACAGGCGTTCAAGGGAAAGGCTTACTTAGTTTCTCTTCAGGCTGTCTCAAAAATTTAGAATGTTTTAGAAGCAAATGTTCTTCATTCTCAATTAGACACCCATCATTCTGTCATCATATTTATGCTTGGGCTCAGATGTATGGCTGGCAGTGCCGACAATAATTGAAAGGTCCCAGAGTCCCCTTTCTCTGGTGAGGTAGGTGCAAATCAGCTACTCATAGCAACTGAACTTGGAAGAAAATGTGTTTGCAGGAGGTACCAAGGTCTTTTCCTGTTTTGTAAATTACAAAAGGAACTCGTTCTGGGCCATCTAGGGGACATCTTGTTTAAATCATGATTGAGTATGCAAGAGGGTCTTTCATCTGATCACTGCCTCAAGTTGGCCTAAATGCTTTCCTTGTAACCCGCCAAACGACTTCTTTCTTTGGTTAATCAAAACTCTTGCCTTGAAAAGTTACATGCATCCCAATGTTCATAGCAGCACTATTTACAGTAGTCAAGACATGAAAGCAACCTAAATGTCCACTGACAGATGAATGGATAAAGAAGATGTGGTATGTGTGTGTACACACACACACACACACACACACACACACACAGTGGAATATTACTCAGCTGTAAAAAAAAGAATGAAAAATGCCATTTGCAGCAACATGTATGGATCTAGAGATTATCATATTAAGCGAAATAAGTCAGAGAAAGACAAATATCATATGATATCACTTATATGTGGAATCTAAAACAATGATACAAATGAACTTATTTACAAAACAAATAGACTCACAGACATAGAAAACAAACTTATGGTTACCAAAGGGGAAAGGGGAGGGGGATAAATTAGGAGTTGGGGATTAACAGATACGCACTACTATATATAGAGTAGAAAAACAGCAAGGTCCTACTGTATAGCACAGGAAACTATATTCATTATCTTACAGTAACCTATAATGGCAAAGAATCTGAAAAAGACTATATATTATGTTATATTTATAAAACGGAACCGTTTTACTCGATACCTGAAACTAATACAATGTTGTAAATCAACTGTACTTCAAAAAAAAAAAAGTGTATGCACGCACACACACGCACGCACGCACACACACAAAACTCTTGCCTTGCCTTACATTTGACTTAGTAAAGCTGGAGATTTGGGAGGTAAACACATACGCTGTCCCTTACTCCTTCTGCCTCAGCCCTGCTGGCCTTTTTTATTCCCTTGAATTCCCCACATCCCACATTTCTTCCTGCCACTGCTGTCTTTTTTTTTTTCTTTTCTTTTCCTGAATGCTCCTTCTTATTGTCTTTCTACTTCCCTTCTGCTCAGCTCTCAGCTCTCCCCAGGGGTTGCTCCCTCAGAGAAACCTTCACTGACTTCCTGTCTACTAGAGCATGACAATAGCCTTCCAAATATAGGACTTCACATGATATAAGCTCTCCTTCATAGATTTGTCCAGGTTGTGATTCAATATTTCCTTCCATTATCACTTGTTTAATGTCTGTCTCCCTTACTAGACTGTATGCTCCCCAGATACAGGGGCTGGTTTTTGTTACTTTGCATCTGCAGTGTTTGGCAGTGAACTTAACACATGGTGAGCACTGAATAAATATTTGTTGAGCGAATAAATGGATGAATGAACTATAGCACTGCAATGTCATCATAATGAATCACCTTAGGCACGATCCTGGTTTGTTATCATTTAGTAACTGCAGGGAACAACTTAGCAAGTAGGTACAGGCCAATAGGACCCAGAGAGAGAGAAATATTTCTGGTGGGGTAGGGATACTCCCAAGGGCCATAAGAAGCAACCCTGAGAGGATAAGGAAAAGGGAGAGGGTCAAAGGAAAAAAGTGCAGTGGTTCTGGTGAAACCAATTGAATTCCTCCCCACTGATAGGATTAGTTATAGTTAGCTGCCACTGGTTGAGAGCTTCTAAGCACCAAGAATCACTGCATATCTGATATGGATTTTGAGAAGGAAGCAATTATAGCAGCTTGGAGGGCAAACCTCCAGGAAAGAGGCTCACAGAGGCAGTGAAAATGGATCAAGTGTGGTGTGAGGATGGATCAGGGCTATCTGACCACACTCAACATTTCCTACATTCTGTATGCAAGAGCTACCAAGTGTGGATAAAACCTATTAGAGATTGCAGTGGGAGACTGATGCAAAATCACAGTGAAATTGGAAAATATTCATAGTGACAGCATTGGGGTCAAGTATCCGGGGGCAGCAAGAATGTCCCGTGGTTGTGGCCACAATAACAGCATCCTAATCAGAGTTTTCGTGTAATAAAGTATTGGACTGAGAGGAGAGGCCCTTGGTTCTTAGCTGTTTTCTGAGTCTGCTTTTTCAGTCTTCCTGCTGGGGCTGGGATTTACTATTACATGATATGTATGGGTTTTTGGGTCATTGTGCGTTATGTGAGAAGTGACTTATTAATAAGGTGAACGTGAAAGCTTGAATAAGGACTACTGCAACTTTAAGAACGCTAAGTAGAATAAGAATAATAAATGCAATGAGGGCTGTGGTAATACTAATGCTTATTAGGGCCAGGGTTGCTCCTCTGATTAGATGGATTAATAGGTGACCATCTGTAATCTTAGCTGTTAGCCATATGGCCAGGACTATTGATTGAATAAGTAAGCTAATAGTTTCAATAATTACTGGTATGGGGATAAGGGGAATTGGTGTTCCTTGTGGTAAAGTGGGCCAGAGATGCTTTTGTTTTATGGTGGAAGCCGGTGATTACAACTCCTGCTCATAAAGGAATTGCTATAACTAAATTTCTTGAAAGTTGTTTCGTGGGCATAAATGAGTGTGGTAAGAGACCTAGCAAGTTTGTTGAGCCAATAAATAAGATTACTGACATGAGATTTAGTGTTCAAGTTTGTCCTTTATAGTTGTGGATAGCCATTATCTGTTTTGATGTGAGTTGAACTCGTCACTGTTGAATAGAGATTGTGCAGTTATAAAACATTTGGTTGTGTGTGGGCAATAGAAAGCTTGGAAATATAATGACTAAAATGGCAATAGGTAATCTTATTATAGTTGGGGTAATGAAAGAGGCAATTTTTTATTCATTTTGTTTCTCAAGGGGCAGAGTGTTTTGGTGTTTTAGTTGATTTTAGTTTTAGAACTGAAGGATATGTATATTTTGAAATTTTTCAGTTGAGATACAATAAATAGAACTAGAATTATTGATATAATAGTGATAAATCACGTTGATGTATCTAGTTGTGGCATGTTACTAAGGGGAGGTTTTAACTCCCAGTCTTTAACTTAAAAGGTTAATAATACTCAGCTTCTTAATGAACTTATAGTATGGATGCAGATCATTTCTCAAAGCATTTTAGAAGGTTATTAGGTAACCTTCCTGTTAACCTCCCAGTAAATTATTTTTCTATTTACCCAGAATCAATCCCTATTGCTTACAAGCAGGAAATGTTGGACTGCCATATGAAATGTGACAGAAAATGCCAGGAAAAGTCTCTCTCTGGTGTACTTTCTGAACAAACACCAGTGAAACCAAATGCCATGTCCTGCCATGGCCAGAGGTGGGAAGGTGTGGGTGCTCTTGGCAGATCAGCAAAGCCTCAGCAACCAGAGATTCCAGAACGAGCCCTTTGTGGTGCAGGGTTTCCTCTGTGGGATGATAGTTCTCACGGATGTGCGTCTTCTTGAGACCTACCTTTCTGCTAGATTGCCGGAGCCCCCAGACTTCTGGTTCCCAGAGCTGAAAAGGATAATCTAATTCAGTGGTTTTCACATGGGGCATTTTTACCCCCTAGGTGACATTTGACAATGCCAAGAGATGTTTTTGATGTCACACTTGAGGAGAGGGTTGTTAGTGAGTAGAGGCCAAAGATGCTGCCAAACATCCCACAAGGCACAGGAAAGCCCCCCAGCCCAAAACAAAGAAGTATCTAGCCAAAATGTCAATGCGTCACTGTTGAGAAATCCTGATCTAAATAATGTGTCTGAGAATCCCTTGTTTCTCAGGAGTCTCGTATTGGAAAATATCTTGTATTGGAAAAATGTTAGCTTCATATTTTGAGGTAGTGTGTAGAACTGCATAGTCCAGTGGAGTATTGATTATCTATATATAGCTATTGAGCACTTGAGATATGACTAGTCTGAATTGAGGTGTGCATGTGTAAAACACACATTAGAGATTTTGGATATAAGCTATCCTGCTCATATGGAAAAGAACAGAAGCTAAAAGAAATAATTTTTCATTTATTCTTTAATTCCTCCATCCAATAGACATTTTTGAACATGTGCTATATGCTAATCATTGGGCATATTAAACATAAGTACCACTTCCTTTGTGAAGAGCTCATAATCTATTGAAGAAGTCAAAGAGTTAAGGAAAGGGATTGCAGAAAAGTGTGTACGTTAGTGTTTGTATAGAGGAAAGCGTGATTAGCTGCCTAGATGAGCCAGGGACCATGCCTGTAGGGAGGTGATGAAGTTTTATTGGGATCTGTTCTTCCATACCTTTGAGGATATGTAGTTCCCTCTTCTGCCTCTTACCAACTGGAATGTTAGTCTTCACCTCTCTACCAGCCAACATCCTTCCTGTCTTGAGCTGAATAACTGAGCCCTAGATAGACCACTGTAGCTCAAAGACATCCTTTGTGATTTTGAACTTTTAACAGTCTTGATTTGTTGCTCCCCATAGGTACTTGATAAGGTAGTTCTTGCCAGGGCTCTCTTGTTCTATTGTAAACTACACGAAGCACAGAAACAGAAGTACACAAATGTGTTTGTTGAATGCAAGAATGACCATCCCAGAAAGTCTCATTAAATTAAGTCCTGCCTATAGATCTTTCTGGGATTTATAGGACAATATGGCAATACACAGGCTCCGTATAGACTTCTTCACTAAATGATCCAGCTGTTCACTGTCTCCCCTCTGGCCTTTGCCCTTGATGTTCCCGTCCCATATTCCACATTGCCCTTTGCATGCATAACTCCTGTTTAGCTTTTGGTCTCAATTTCAATGCCATTTCATTTGGTAAGCCACCTCTGACAACTGCCACCCTAAAAGATTAAGTTCTCCTTTTCCCAAGGCACTGTTTGTGCTTCTACATTAACTCAGTTCAATGTCCCATCTTCTTCATTAGACCATGAGCTCCAAGTGGCAGTGTCTGTGTCTCATTTGCTCACTGCTACAAATATTCTTAGCATCCAGCCCCAAGTGTTACGCATAGTATGTCTTAGGTTAAGTCCCCAGAAGCAGACACTGGGGTGAGGACCGTGTGCAGGTGATTTTATTAGAACGTGTTCCCAGGAGAAAGAGAGTGGGGGGAACAGGGCAGGGCAGGGGGGAAGCTGAACAAGGGTGTAGTTTCAGGTGATGACCCACCTGACGTGAGGATGAGGCAAGCCTCATTCTGATCTCCCTGAGAGCCCTGAATCTTTTTTTCTTTTGGCCGTGCCATGCCGAACCACTGGACCGCCAGGGAATTCCCAGAGCTCTGAATCTTATACCTTGAGAGCTATGGAGAATAAATTGAGAACTTTCAATATATGCCTACTAATATTTCTGGAGGAAGAAAATGAAGAGAAGGTTGAGGTGAGGAAATAAGATTTGAAACACTAATGGCAGAATGAAAGACAGATAAGAGGTTTTTTAAAAAATTCATTTATTTAATTAATTTATTTTTGGCCATGTTGGGTCTTCGTTGCTGTGCACAGGCTTTCTCTAGTTGTGGTGAGCGGAGGCTACTCTTCATTGTGGTGCCTGGGCTTCTCATTGTGGTGGCTTCTCTTGTTGCAGAGCACAGGCTCTAGGCACACGGGCTTCAGTAGTTGTGGCATGTGGGCTCCATAATTGTGGCTTGCGGGCTCTAGAGCGCAGGCTCAGTAGTTGTGCTGCACGGGCCTAGTTGTTCCACAGCATGTGGGATCTTCCCGGACCAGGGCTCGAACCCATGTCCCCTGCATTGGCAGGCAGATTCTTAACCACTGCGCCACCAGGGAAGCCCCAGATATGAGTATTGAGAATGGAAGGACATGCTCAATGCTGACTAAAATTAAAACCCCACACCTGATACTTGGTAGTGAAATGGCAGAATATCAAGAATAAAAAATACATTCTTAAAAGTACCATAGAGAAAAGACTATTTAGAATATCAAATAATGACACAGCCAACTTCATATCATTAATGGGAGATGCCAAAAACAAGAATGGAATATCTTCAAAGTAGTGAGGGAAAATAACTGATGACATATTTTTATATCTAGCTAGATTATCATGAAAGAGGGAGAAGAGGGTAAAAAAACATTTAAGACATACAGTGACTACGAGTGTTTTCCAGCCATAGCCTTTTGCTGTAAAAATATTAAATAGTTTTCTCCAGGAAGTTGACAATTAAACCCTGAGGGGAATGAGATACAAGATATTAAATATTTGTACACAGAAATTTAGTGTGAATTTTTTATAGTTTTCATTAACTATTGGATGTAAAAATAATGCAGAACAAATATTGTCTGTGAATAAAAAGGAAAAGAGTTATATTCTAGGTAGCAATGGCAATGTGGGCACATTGTTCTGTGGAAAGTTAAAGGGTGTTAAGGTCAATGTCATTTTCAGGAGGAAGAAAGAAATCTTGAATAGCTTCAAATTTAGGAAAATGAAGACCCAAATAAGTATGTTAAACAATTTAAGAGTAACCTCTATTTTTCTCCAGAAGAGGGGGAAAAAAGGAAGTATCCAAAACATTTATTAATCCAACAAAATGCAGCCAAAGAGAAAGTAGGTGAAAAATAAGATGGTAGAAAAAGAGAGTATAGTTTACAGCATGATATTTACTGATTCTTCTGGTGGCATCTTCAAGTCTTTCTCAGTTTTGCCTGTGAAACTATAGAAATAAAGATCACATGATCTCACATATCAGCATGTTCTTAATCATCCTGATAGCCCTTTGACTCTGGTCTCTGGGGAGAATGCTCTAGCATGTCTTCATAATCCTACTCAGAGATGCACTGTCAGTTTTCACTCCTCAGTGGAATCTGAAATTAAGACTCAAGAACTTGGTGGAAGTGACATATTCTTCTTCATCTGCCTTTCTTTTCCATCTCCCACCTCTCTCCCTGGGAACTGCAATCAGGTTCCTGCGAAAGCACCACAAATTAATCCCCTGGTGGGACATATTCTTTGAAGCCCAAATCAAATCACATGATCTGAAAAGTGGTTCCTATATGGGAATATGGAATCATGTATTCTTAGTAGAGATGAAAAGAGAACAATATTGGACATTTGGGAGAAAATAAACTACAGGGAAAAAATGAAAGTATATTATGTTGTTAATATGAAAGAGATAAAACATACCTAATTTTCTGGATGATCAATAAACTTATTGAACTGTTGTATGACCGGTTTTCCAGCTTACTGTACTAGGTACTGTAGAGATACATTTACCCATATATATGACTTTCATCTCATCATACTATTTAATATATCACTTAATTGAAAAATTGATACTTTTTAAACTAGAAAAATTTTAATTCATTATGTTTTACTGATTATAAAATTAAACATGTTTTGGAGAAATCTGGATAGAACAGAAGAGTTAATAAAAATACTACTTGAGATAACTACTAGTAACATCTTGGTATAGTTTTTCTTTCAGTCTTTTATTTAAGTACTTGAAAAAAATGTTGGCTCTCCCTTTTCTTGAAAACAAATTTAATCTTTAGTGGCTTTCTGCATTATTCTTGGAGTCCCTAGAAACAAGCATATAGTAAGCACTCGATGAATGATTGGATAGATGCATGAAAGGAATGGAGTCATGAGTAAATGAATATATATGTGAATGATATTCATCAGGAGGGAAACCATTTATTCAAATTCAGGGCTCAATTACAGAGACGCTAGTGCACAAAGGATGAAAAAGGAATACATTATGAAGGGGAGTTATGGGTGGAGTAATATAAATTCTAAGAAATAGCAGTGTCTGTTTTACTGTGAAAAATGACAGCCATCAATCCCAAGTACAGTATTCATACTTTGGGGGAAAAAAATGGAGTGATTTTCAAATGACTACTAATGACATCTATGTCATCTTTATGCATCTCAGCCTGTGGAATTACAAACAACACATGCCAACAAATATAGCTATAATTGGGGAGTTTCTCTATTCTGTGCAATTATTGTTCACTTTATATTATAAAATGACACCATTATACATAATATAAAGGACACTTGAGTTAAGCTGGGCTTCTCATTTTATTTCCCCCAAGCTTCACTGAGAGCTAACTGACATAAAACACTGTGTACGTTTAAGATGTGCAACATAATGATTTGAAATATGTGCGTATTGGTTTTTTTAAACTTATTTATTTTGGGCTGTGTTGGGTCTTTGCTGCTGCGTGCGGGCTTTCTCTAGTTGCAGTGAGCAGGGGCTACTCTTCGTTGTGGTGCACGGGCTTCTCATTGCGGTGGCTTCTCTTGTTGTAGAGCACGAGCTCTAGGTGAGCAGGCTTCAGTAGTTGTGGCTCGTGGGCTCTAGAGCGCAGGCTCAGCAGTTGTGGCGCATGGGCTTAGTTGCTCCGCGGCATGTGGGATCTTCCTGGACCAAGGCTTGAACCCATGTCCCCTGCATTGGCAGGCAGATTCTTAACCACTGCGCCACCAGGGAAGCCTGAAATATGTGTATATTGTGAAATGATTAGCACAGTAAATTTAGTTTATATGTCATCACCTCACATATTTACATTTGTATGTGTGTAGTGAGAACTTTTAACATCTACTCTTTAGCATTTTCAAGTATACAATATAGTATTCTTAACTATAGTCACCAGGCTGTACCTTACATCCCCAGAACTTATTCATCTCATAACAGGAAGTTTGTACCCTTTGATCACCTTCACCCATTTCTACCCCATCCCTACTCCCCAGCCCTGGCAACCACCAGTCTGCTATCTGTTTCTATGAGTTTGGTTTTTTAGATTCCACATATAAGTGAATTCATACAGTATGTTTATTTCTCTGTCTTGTTTCACATAGCATAAAACTCTGAAGGTTCATCCATGTTGTTGCAAATGGCAGGATTTCTTCTTTTTATAACCGAATACAATTCCATTTTAAACACACACACACACACACACACACACACACACACACACACACACACACACACACACACACACCCTAAAACGTATCTTCTTTATCCACTCATCCATTGATGGACCCTTAAGTTGTTCCCATGTCTTGGCTATTGTAAGTAATGCTGCAATGAACATGGGGGTGCAGATAATTCTTCAAGATAGTGATTTCATTTCCACTGAATATATACTAAGAAGTGGGATTGCTGGAGCATATGGTAGTTCTATTTTCATTATTTTGAGAAACCTCCATATTGTTTTCTGTAGTGGCTCTACCAATTTACATTCCTACTCGCAGTGCACAAGAGTTCCCTTTTATACACTTAACCAGCACTTATCTCTTGTCTTTTGAATGGCAGCCATTCTAATAGGTGTGAGGCGATAACTCATTGTGGTTTTTATTTGCATCTCTCTGATGATTAATGTTGTTGAGTACCTTTTCATGTACCTTTTGGCATTTTGAAAATCTTCTTTGGAATAATGTTGTTTTAGGTCCTTTACCCATTTTTATTTATTTATTTATTTTATATATGACTCATATATTTATTAAATTCTTAAATTAACAGAATCAATTTTTTCATTAAGTTGGCACCTAGCCCAGTGTTCCTTTTTTTTTTTTTAACGTCTTTATTGGAGTATAATTGCTTTACAACGGTGTGTTAGTTTCTGCTGTATAACAAAGTGAATCAGCTATACATATACATATATCTCTATATACCCTCCCTTTTGTGTCTCCCTCTCACACTCCCTATCCCACCCCTTTACCCATTTTTAAAATGAACTTTTTTTGATACTGAGTTGCATATATTCCTTTTATAATATGGATATTAAACCCTTATCTGATATGTGCTTTGCAAATATTTTCTCCTCTCTCTTTTTTCCTTGAATAGATTAGGTAAAGATTTGTTATTTAAAATAATCTTCTCAAAGAACCAACTCGTAGTTTTTTTAATCTTTTCTATTATTTTCCTATTTTCTATTTTATTTATTTCTGCTCTAATCTTTATTATTTCCTTTCTTCTGCTAACTTTGGGCTTAGTTTGTTCTTTTTTTTCTAGTTCCATGAGGTGAAAAGTTAGGTTGTTATTTGAGATTTTCTTTTTTGATGTATTGATTTCTTACTATAAACTTTCCTCTTAGTACTGCCTGTGATACATCCCATAAGTTTTGGTATATTGTGTTTTCATTTGTCAAGATATTTCTTAAAAATTTACTATTGATATTTTTCTTTGATCCATTGGTTGTTCAGGAATGTACTGTTTAATTTCCTTAAATCCGTGTATTTGTGAATTTTCTGACTCTTCTCCTGTTATTTATTTCTAGTTTTTTACCATTATGTTCAGAACAGATACTTTATGTAATTTCCATCTCCTTGAATATGTTCAGACTTATTTTATTGCTTTATATATAATCTATCCTAGCAAATGTTCTGTGTGTGCTCAGGGAAAATGTGTATTCTGCTGATGTTGGATAGAATGTTCTATATATGCCTTTTATGTTCATTTGGTCTGTAGTTTAAATCCACCGTTTCCTTATTGATTGTCTGTCTGGATGATCTGTCCATTGTTGAGAGTGTGATATTAAAGTCCCCAACTATTATTATATTGCTGTTTGTTTTTCCTTTTAGTTTTGTTGATATTTGTTTTATATATTTACATGCTCCAATGTTGGGTGTATAAATATTTATAATTGTTATTTCTTCTTGATGGATTGACCTCTCTATCATTATGTAAGACCTTTTTTTGTCCCTTTCAACCATTTTTAGCTTAAAGTCTAAAGGTGTAAGCATAGTTGTCTCTGCTTTCTTTTGATTACTATTTGCTTGAATTCTCTTTTTTCATCCCTTCACTTTCAGTCTATGAGTTTCCTTAAAGCTAGAGTGAGTTCCTTATAGGCAGCTTATTGTTGGATCTTGTTCTTTTTATCCATTCAGCAATTCTATGTCTTTTTATTAGATAATGTAATCCATTTATGTTTAAAGTAATTATTGATAAGTAAGGACTTAACTATTGTCATTTTAGTATTTGTTTTCTGACTTTTTACCTTGTGTCTTCTCTTGCTGTCTTATTTTGTGATTTGATTACCTTCTGCAGTGGTATGCTTTGAATACTTTATCATAATCTTTTGTATATTTACTACAGGTTTCTCCTTTGTGGTTACCATGAGGCTTAGGTAATATAGCTTATATTTATATATAACACTCTATTTTAAGGTGGTAACAACTGAACTTGGATAGCATACAGAAACATTATACTTCCTCTTCCCTCACATACTAGATGATTGATGTTACAGTTTACATCTTTTTTGTGTTGTGTATCCAATACCAAAATTATTGTAGTTATGGTTAACATTAACATGTTTGTTTTTTAACTTCTCAACTAGAGTTGAAAGTGATTTCCATAAAACCATTCAATATTAGAGAATCTGAGTTTGCCTATATGTTTACCATTCCTAATGTGTTTTATACATTCATGTTTTATGATGTTAATTAGCATCCTTTTATTTCCACTTGAAGATCAGCCTTTAGCATTTCTTGGAAGACAGGTCTAGTGGTGATGAACTCCCTCAGCTCTTCTTTGTTCAGGAAAGTCTTTATTTCTCCTTTATTTCTAAAGAAGTTTTGTTGGGCATAGTATTCTTGGTTGATAGCCTTTTTCTCTTTTAATATTTTGACTATATTATCCCAGTTTCTCCTGGCCTGCAAAGTTTCTGTTAAGAAATCCATAGTCATATGAGGAGTCCCTTATATGTAATGAGTCACTTTTCTCTTGCTGCTTTCATAATTGTCTTTGAGTTCTGACAACTTAATTATATTTCTTAGTGTACTCCATTTTGGGCTCAACCTATTTGGAATCTTTTGGGCCTCGTGAATGTGGATGTCCATTTCTTTCCCCATGTTTGGGAAGTTTTCTGCTATTATTGCTTTAATAGACTTTCTGTCTCTTTCCTTCGCTTCTCCTTTAGGTAGTTAGCTAAGGTCCTAGAACAATACTGTGAAATCTTAACAGTGATTTGTTTTTTAATACATCTTTATTGGAGCATAATTGCTTCACGATGCTGTGTTAGTTTCTGTTGTACAACAACGTGAATCAGCCATATGCATACATATATGCCCTATCCTCTCCCTCTTTAGCTTCCCTCCCATCCACCCTATCCCACCCCTCTAGATCATCACAAAGCACAGAGCTGATCTCCCTGTGCTGTGCTGCTGCTTCCCAGTAGCTATCTATTTTACATTTGATAGTGTATATATGTCAATACTTCTCTCACTTCACCCCAGCTTCCCCCTCTCCACCCTGTGTCCTCAAGACCATTCTCTATGTCTGTGTTTTTATTCCTGTCTTGCCACTAGGTTCATCAGTACCATTTTTTTCCCTTAGATTCCATATATATGCATTAGCATACGGTATTTGTTTTTCTCTTTCTGACTTCCTTCGCTCTGTATGACAGACTCTAGGTCCATCCACCTCACTACAAATAACTCAATTTTGTTTCTTTTTATGGCTGAGTAATATTCTGTTGTATATATGTGCCACATCTTCTTGATCCATTCCTCTGCCAATGGACACTTAGGTCACGTCCATGTCCAGGCTATTGTAAATAGTGCTGCAATGAACATTGTGGTATGTGTCTCTTTTTGAATTACTGTTTTCTCAGGGTATATGCCCAGTAGTGGGATTTCTGGATCATATGGTAGTTCTATTTTTAGTTTTCTAAGGAACCTCCATACTGTTCTCCATAGTGGCTGTATCAATTTACATTCCCACCAACAGCGCAGGAGGGTTCCCTTTTCACCACACCCTCTCCAGCATTTATTGTTTCTAGATTTTTTGATAATGGCCATTCTGACCAGTGTGAGGTGATACCTCACTGTAGTTTTGATTTGCATTTCTCTAATAATTAGTGATGTTGGGCAGCTTTTCATGTGCCTCTTGGCCATCTGCATGTCTTCTTTGGTGAAATGTCTATTTAGGTCTCCTGTCCGTTTTTTAATTGGGTTGTTTGTTTTTTTGATGTTGAGCTCCATGAGCTGTTTGTATATTTTGGAGATCAATCCTTTGTCCATTGTTTCATTTGCAAATATTTTCTCCCATTCTGAGAGTTGTCTTTTTGTCTTGTTTATGGTTTCCTTTGCTGTGCAAAAGATTTAAGGTTAATTAGGTCCCATTTGTTTATTTTTGTTTTTATTTTCATTACTCTAGAAGGTGGACCAAAAAAGATCTTGCTGTGGTTTATGTCAAAGAGTGTTTTTCCGCTCCCAGGCCAGGCCCCCCACCCTCCAATGCTCCCTCCAGGCTGCACTGACCCTGGGGGCATAGGTAGGAGGCTGGGGGAGAGCAGGAGAGGCAGGCAGGTGTGGGGGGAAGCCCTCCAGGACCAGAGGAGCAGGAGAGGCACGCAGGGCATTTGCCCCGCCCACTCAGCCCGGGAAGCCTGCTGAGACTAGAGGCATGCCTGGCCCCTTCTGTTCCATTGAGCCTAAGCCCCCAGCCCCCCACCCCCCCCCCACTCCCACAGGGCCTTTTCCAGCCCTGTGGGTCCTAAGCAAAGGCACTGCCCACTGTCTAAACACCACCCCTAAGCCCCGCCCCCACAATCAAGGCCTTTTCTGCCTTTTTTTTCTCCTCTTTTTTACAATTGTGGTTCTGTTTCACCTTCCAGTTGCTGTTTCATCTGTATTTTTATTTTTATATTCTTTCTAACATATCTGTTAATTTCCTAGTCTAATTTTATGTTTTACTCTTTGTTATTGTTCTCCGTTTCTTTTTCTTTTTTCTTTTTTTGCCACCCCACAGTGGCTCCTGGCATCTTGGTGTATGAGCTGTGGGTTGGGCCGAAGCTTCTGCAGTGGGAGCTCTGAGTCCGAACCACAGAGAACCTCAGACCCCAGGGAATATTTATTGGAGTGAGGTCCAATAAATGGAGGCCCGCATCTCAGCACCAAAACCCAGATCTACCCAACAGCCTACAAACTCCAATGCTGGAAGCCTCAGGCCAAACAACCAGTAAGACAGGAACACAATCCCACCCATCAAAAAAAAAAAAAAAAAAGAGACAGCAAAAAAATATGTCACAGATAAACAAGCAAGGTAAAAACCTACAAGACCAAATAAATGAAGAGGAAATAGGCAGTCTACCTGAAAAAGAATTCAGAGTGATGATAGTGAAGTTGATCCAGAATCTCAGAAATAGAATGGAGGCACAGATTGAGAAAATATAAAAAATGTTTAACAAAGATCTAGGAGAACTAAAGAACAAACAAACAGAAATGAACAATACAATAACTGAAATGAAAAATACATGAGAAGGAATCAATAACAGAGGCAGAAGAACGAAAAGTGAGCTGGAAGACAGAATGGTGGAAATAACTGCTGAGGAGCAGAATAAAGAAAAAAAAATGAACAGAACTGAAGACGTCTTAGAGACCTCTGGGGCAACACTAAATACACCAACGTTTGAATTATAAGGGTCCCAGAAGAAGAAGAGAAAAAAAAAGGTGTCTGAGATTATAGTGGAAAACTTCCCTAATATGGGAAGGAAATAGTCACCCAAGTCCAGGAAGCACAGAGAGTCCCATAAAGGATAAACCCTAAGAGAAGCACACCAAGACACATACTAATCAAACTAACAAAAATTAAATTCAAAGAAAAAATTAAAAGCAGCAGGGAAAAAACAAAAATTAACATACAAAGGAATCTCCATAAGGTTATTAGCTGATTTTTCAGCAGAAACTCTGCAAGCCAGAAGGGAGTGGCAGGATATACTTAAAGTGATGAAGGAGAAAAACCTACAACAAAGATTACTCTACCCAGCAAGAATCTCATTCAGATTGAGACAGAAAAATCAAAAGCTTTTCAGGCAAGCAGAAGCTAAGAGAATTCAGCACCACCAAACCAACTTTACAACAAATGCTAAAGAAACTTCTCTAGGCAGGAAACACAAGAGAAGAAAAAGACCCACAAAAACCCAAAACAATTAAGAAAACCCAAAACAATTAAGAAAATGGTAATAGGTACATACATATCAATAATGAACTTGGATGTAAGTGGATTAAATGCCCCCAACCAAAAGACACAGACTGGCTGAATGGATACAAAAACAAGACCCATATATATGGAGACCCACTTCAGACCTAGGGACACATACAGACTTAAAGTGACGGGATGGAAAAAGATATTCCATGCAAATGGGCAACAGAAGAAAGCTGGAGTAGCAATACTCATATCAGATAAAATAGACTTTAAAATAAAGACTGTTACAAAAGATAAGGAAGGACACTACATAATGATCAAGGGATCAATCCAAGAAGAAGATATAACAGTGATAAATGGTTATGCACCCAACATAGGAGCATCTCAATGCGTAAGGCAAATGCTAACAACCATGAAAGGGGAAATCGACAGTAACACAATCATAGTAGGGGACTTTAACACCCCACTTACACCAATGGACAGATCAAACAAAATAAGGAAACACAAGACTTTAAATGACACAATAGACCAGATATATTTAATTAATATTTATAGAACATTCCATCCAAAAGTGGCAGAATACACTTTCTTCTCAAGTGCACAGAGAACATTCTCCAGGATAGATCACATCTTGCATCACAAATCAAGCCTTGGAAAATTGAAGAAACTGAAGTTGTATCAAGCATCTTTTCTGACCACAGTGCTATGAGACTGGAAATCAGTTACAGGAAAAAGACTGTAAAAATTACAAACACATGGAAGTTAAACAATACACTACGTAATAACCAAGAGATCACTGAAGAAATCAAAGAAGAAGTAAAAATTACATAGAAACAAATGACAATGAAAACACAATGACTCAAACCCTATGGGACACAGCAAAAGCAGTTCTAAGAGGAAAGTTTATAGCAATTCAATCTCACCTCAAGAAACAAGAAAAAGCTCAAATAAACAATCTAATCCTACACCTAAGTCAACTAGAGAAAGAAGAGCAAAGAAAACCCAGAGTCAGTAGAAGGAAAGAAATCATAAAGATGAGAGCACAAATAAATGAACTAGAAATGAAGAAAACAGTAGCAAAGATCAATAAAATTAAAAGTTGGTTCTTTGAGAAGATAAACAAAATTGATAAACCCTTAGCCAGACTCAACAAGAAAAAAAGGGAGAGGTCGCAAATCAATAAAATTAGAAATGGAGAAATCCCAAACTGACACCACCAAAATACAAAGGATTAAAAGAGACTACTACAAACAACTAGACACCAATAAAATGGAAAACCAAGAAGAAGTGGACAAATTCTTGGAAAGGTACAGTTTTCCAAAATGAACCAGGAAGAATTAGAAAATATATACAGGACTTCCCTGGTGGCGCAGTGGTTGAGAGTCCACCTGCTGATGCGGGAGACACGGGTTCGTGCCCCGGTCCAGGGGGATCCCACATTCCATGGAGCGGCTGGGCCCGTGAGCCATGGCTGCTGGGTCTGTGTGTCCAGAGCCTGTGCTCCACGATGGGAGAGGCCACAGCAGTGAGAGGCCCATGTACCGCACAAAAAAAAAAAAAAAATATATATATATATATACAGACCTATCACAAGTAATGAAACTGAAACTGTAATTAAAAATCTTCCAACAAACAAAAGTCCAGAACCAGATGGCTTCACGGGCTAATTCTATCAAACATTTAGAGAAGAGCTAACACTGATCCTTCTCAAACTCTTCCAGAAAATTCCAGAGGAAGGAATACTCCCAAACTCATTCTATGAGGCCACCATCACCCTGATAGCAAAACCAAAGATGCTACAAAAAAAAAAAAAGAAAATTACAGACCAATATCACTGATGAACATAGATACAAAAATCCTGAACAAAATACTAGCAAACAGAATCCAACAACATATTAAAAAGATAATACACCATGATCAAGTGGGATTTATCTTAGGAATGCAAGGATTCTTCAATATACACAAATTAAGCAATGTTATACACCATATTAACATATTAAGGAATAAAACCCCTATGATCACCTCAATAGAGGCAGAAAAAGCTTTTGACAAAATTCAACACCCATTTACGATTAAAAACTCCAGGAAATGGGCATAGAGGGAACCTACCTCAACATAATAAAGGCCACATATGACAAACCCATAGCAAACATCATACTCAATGGTGAAAAACTGAAAGCATTTCCACTAAGATCAGGAACAAGATGAGGATTTCTACTCTCACCACTCTTATTCAACATGGCTTTGGAAGTCCTAGCCATGGTAATCAGAGAAGAAAAAGAAATAAAAAGAATACAAATTTGAAAAGAAGAAGTAAAACTGTCACTGTTTGCAGATGACATGATACTATATATAGAAGACCCTAAAGATGCCACCAGAAAACTACTAGAACTAGTGAATGAATTTGGTAAGTTTGCAGGATACAAAATTAATGCACAGAAATCTCTGGCATCCCTATACACTAACAACAAAAGATCAGAAAGAGAAATTAAGGAAACAATCCCATTTACCATCTCAACAAAAAGAATAAAATACCTAGGAATAAACCTACCCAAGGAGGTAAAACACCTGTACTCAGAAAATTATAAGACACTGACGAAAGAAATTAAAGATGATGCAAACAGATGGAGGGATATACCATGTTCTTGGATTGGAAGAATCAATATTGTGAAAATAACTATACTACTCAAAGCAATCTACAGATTCAATGCAACCCCTACCAAACTACCAATGGCATTCTTCAAAGAATTAGAGCAAAAATTTTACAGTTTGTATGGAAACACAAAAGACCCCGAATAGCGAAAGCGATCTTGAGAAAGAAAAACAGAGCTGGAGGAATCAGGATCCCTGACTTCAGACTATACTACAAAGCTACAGTAATCAAGACAGAATGGTACTAGCACAAAAACAGAAATATAAATCAATGGAACAGGATAGAAAGCCCAGAGGTAAACCCACACACATATGGTCACCTAATTTATGACAAAGGAAGCAAGAACATACAATGGAGAAAAGACAGCCTCTTCAATAAGTGGTGCTGGGAAAACGGGACAGCTACCCAAAAAAGAATGAAATTAGAAGACTACTTAACACCATACACAAAAGTAAACTCCAAATGGATTAAAGACCTAAATGTAGGACCGGACACTATAAAACAAATGTGATTGAATAAATGAGTAGCTCTAAAGTCATGCCATAGCCCTCTGTCCTCCTCTCCGTTATTCTTCTGTTAGAAACAAAGTTAGATGAAGACATGATTAACCCCTACACAAAAACTGATGATGACACAAACTGCCTGTAAGTAATATCACTTTTGAATAAATCTAAATTGAAATTGATCATGGGAAGTTGGACTATGGATCAAAGTGATCCATACGAAATTTAATTTTAAAACCTAACCACTATGAGGAGCTTCAAGATGGCAGAAGTGTAAGACGTGGAGATCACCTTCCTCCCCACAGATACACCAGAAATACATCTACACGTGGAACAACTCCTACAGAACACCTACTGAACACTGGCAGAAGACCTCAGACCTCCCAAAAGGCAAGAAACTCCCCATGTACCTGGGTAGGGCAAAAGAAAAGAGAAAAAACAGAGACAAAAGAATAGGGACGGGACCTGCACCTCTGGGAGAGAGCTGTGAAGGAGGAGAGGTTTCCACACACTAGAAGCCCCTTCATGGGCGGAGACTGCAGGTGGCGGAGGGGGGAAGCTTCGGAGCTGCGGAGGAGAGCATAGCAACAGGGGTGCGGAGGGCAAAGGGGAGAGATTCCCGCACAGAGGATCGGTGCCGACTGGCACTCACCAGCCCAGGAGGCTTGTCTGCTCACCCACTGGGGCGGGCAGGGAAGGGGGGACCTGAGGCTCGGGCTTCGGAGGTCAGACCCCAGGGAGAGGACTGGGGTTGGCGGGGTGAACACAGCCTGAAGGGGCTAGTGCGCCACAGCCAGCCGGTAGGGAGTCTGGGGAAAATTCTGGAGCAACCGAAGAGGCAAGAGATTTTTCTTGCCTCTTTGTTTCCTGGTGCGCGAGGAGAGGGGATTAAGAACGCCGCTTAAAGGAGCTCCAGAGGAGGGCGTGAGACGCTAAGGCTGCTGCTGCAACCACCAAGAAGCCTGTGTGCAAGCACAGGTCACTCTCCACACCTCCCCTTCCGGGTGCCTGTGCAGCCCGCCACTGCCAGGGTCCCGTGATCCAGGGACAACTTCCCCGGTAGAATGCACGGTGCACCTCAGGCTGCTTCAACGTCATACTGGCCTCTGCCACCGCAGGCTCACCCCGCAATCCGTGCCCCTCCCTCCCCCCACCTGAGTGAGCCAGAGGACCCGAAGCAGCTGCTCCTTTAACTCTGTCCTGTCTGAGGGAAGAACTGTCACCCTCAGGCGACCTACACACAGAAGCAGTTCCAAATACAAAGTTGAACCCCAGGAGCTGTGCGAACAAAGAAGAGAAAGGGAAATTTCTCCCAGCAGCCTCAGGAGCAGTGGATTAAATCTCCACAATCAACTTCATGTACCCTGCATCTGTGGAATACATGAATAGAAAACGAATCATGCCAAATTGAGGAGGCAGACTTTGGGAGCAACAATATATATATATATATATATATATTTTTTTTTTTTTCCATTTTTCTCTTTTTGTGAGTGTGCATGTGTATGCTTCTGTATGTGATTTTGTCTGTATAGCTTTGCTTTTACCATTTGTCCTAGGGTTCGGGCTGTCCATCGTTTTATATTTTAGTATAGTTTTTAGCACTTTTTATCATTGGTAGATTTGGTTTTTTTGGTTTGTTTGCTCTCTTCTTTCTTTTTTTTTAATTACGTAAAAAAATTATTTTTAATAATTATTTTTATTTTAATAACTTTTTAATTTGATTTAATTTAATTTTATTGTCTTCTTTCTTTTTTCTCTCCCTTTTATTCTGAACCGTGTGGATGACAGGCTTTTGGTGCTCCAGCAAGGCATCAGGGCTGTGCCAAATTCAGGACACTGGTACACAGGAGTCCTCCAAGCTCCACACAATATCAAACAGTGAAAATTTCCCAGAGATCTCCATCTCAATGCCAAGACCCAGCTCCAGTCAACGACCAGAAAGCTACAGTGCTGAACACCCTATGCCAAACAACTAGCAAGACAGGAAAACAACACCGTCCATTAGCAGAGAGGCTACCTAAAATCATAATAAGGCCACAGACACCCCAAAACACACCACCAGATGTGAACCTGCCAACCAGAAACACAAGATCCAGCCTCATCCACTAGAACACAGACACTAGTCCCCTGCACCAGGAAGCCTACACAACCCACTGAACCAAACTTACCCACTGGGGACAGACACCAAAAACAATGGGAACTACGAACCTGCAGCCTGTGAAAAGGAGACCCCAAACACAGTAAGTTGAGCAAAATGAGAAGACAGAGAAACACACAGCAGATGAAGGAGCAAGGCAAAAACCCACCAGACCTAACATATGAAGAGGAAATAGGCAGTCTACCTGAAAAAGAATTCAGAATAATGATAGTAAAGATGATCCAAAATCTTGGAAATAGAATGGAAAAAATACAAGAAACATTTAACAAGGACCTAGGAGAACTAAAGAGCAAACAAACAATGATGAACAACACAATAAATGAAATTTAAAATTCTCCATAAAGGATCAGTAGCAAAATAACTGAGGCAGAAGAATGGAAAAGTGATCTGGAAGATAAAATAGTGGAAATAACTGCTGCAATGCAGAATAAAGAAAAAGAATGAAAAGAATTGAGGACATTCTCAGAGACTTCTGGGACAACATTAAATGCACCAACATTCGAATTATAGGGATCCCAAAAGAAGAAGAAAAAAAGAAAGGGACTGAGAATATATTTGAAGAGATTATAGTTGAAAACTTCCCTAATATGGGAAAGGAAATAGTTAATCAAGTCCAGGAAGCACAGAGAGTCCCATACAGGATAAATCCAAGGAGAAACATGCCAAGACACATATTAACCAAACTATCAAAAATTAAATATGAAGAAAAAATATTAAAAGCAGCAAGGGAAAGACAACAAATAACACACAAGGGAATCCCCATAAGGTTAACAGCTGATGTTTCAGCAGAAACTGCAAGCCAGAAGGGAGTGGCAGGACATATTATTTAAAGTGATGAAGGAGAAAAACCTACAACCAACATTACTCTAACCAGCAAGGATCTCATTGAGATTTGACAGAGAAATTAAAACCTTTACAGACAAGCAAAAGCTAAGAGAATTCAGCACCACCAAACCAGCTTTACAACAAATGCTAAAAGGAACTTCTCTCGGCAGGAAACACAAGAGAAGGAAAAGACCTACAATAACAAACCCAAAACAATTAAGAAAATGGTAATAGGCACATACATATCGATAATTACCTTAAATGTAAATGGATTAACTGCTCCAATGAAAACTCATAGACTGGCTGAATAGATACAAAAACAAGACCCGTATCTATGCGGTCTACAAGAGACCCACGTCAGACCTAGGGACACATACAAACTGAAAGTGAGGGGATGGAAAAAGATATTCCATGCCAATGGAAATCAACAGAGAGCTGGAGTAGCAATTCTCATATCAGACAAAATAGACTAAAACAAAAACTATTACGAGAGACAAAGAAGGGCACTACATAATGATCAAGGCATCAATCCAAGAAGAAGATATAACAATTGTAAATATTTATACATCCAACATAGCAGCTCAATACATAAGGCAAATACTAACAGCCATAAAAGGAGAAATCAACAGTAACACAATCATAGTAGGGAACTTTAACACCCCACTTTCACCAATGGACAGATCACCCAAAATGAAAATAAATAAGGAAACACAAGCTTTAAATGATACATTAAACAAGATGGACTTAATTGATATTTATAGGACATTCCATACAAAAACAACAGAATACACATTCTTCTCAAGTGCTCATGGAACATTCTCTAGGATAGATCATATCTTGGCTCACAAATCAAGCCCTGGTAAGTTTAAGAAAATTAATATCATATCAAGTATATTTTCTGACCACAACGCTATGAGACTAGATATCAATTACAGGAAAAAATCTGTAAAAAATACAAACACATGGAGGCTAAACAATACACTACTTAATAACCAAGAGATCACTGAAGAAATCAAAGAGGAAATCAAAAAGTACCTAGAAACAAATGACAATGAAAACACGAAGACCCAAAACCTTTGGGATGCAGCAAAAGCAGTTCTAAGAGGGAAGTTTACAGCAATACAATCCTACTTTAAGAAACAAGAAACATCTCAAATAAACCACCTAACCTTACACCTAAAGCAATTTGAGTAAGAAGAACAAAAAAACCCCAAAGTTAGCATAAAGATCAGATCAGAAATAAATGAAAAAGAAATGAAGGAAACAATAGCAAAGATCAATAAACCTAAAGGCTGGTTCCTGGAGAAGATAAAAAAAGTTTATAAACCATTAGCCAGACTCATCAAGAAAAAAAGGGAGAAGACTCAAATCAATAGAATAAGAAATGAAAAAGGAGAAGTAACAACTAACACTGCAGAAATATAAAGGATCATGAGAGATTACTACAAGCAACTGTATGCCAATAAAATTGGCAACATGGAAGAAATGGACAAATGCTTAGAAAGATGCAACCTTCCAAGACTGAACCAGAAAGAAACAGAAATTATGAACAGACCAATCACAAACACTGAAATTGAAAGTCTGATTAAAAATCTCAAACAAACAAAAGCCCAGGACCAGATGGCTTCACAGGTGAATTCTATCAAATATTTAGAGAAGAGCTAACACCTATCCTTCTCAAACTCTTCCAAAATATAGCAGAGGGAGGAACACTCCCAAACTCATCCTACAAGGCCACCATCACCCTGATACCAAAACCAGACAAAGATGTCACAAGGAAAGAAAACTGCAGGCCAATAGCACTGATGAACATAGATGCAAAAATCCTCAACAAAATACTAGTAAACAGAATCCAACAGCACATTAAAAGGATCATACACCATGATGAAGTGGGGTTTATCCCAGGAATGCAAGGATTCTTCAATATACGCAAATCAATCAATCAGTGTGATACACCATATTAACAAATTGAAAGTGAAAAACCATATGATCATCTCAATAGATACAGAGAGAGCTTTTGACAAAATTCAACACCATTTATGATAAAAACCCTCCAGAAAATAGGCAGAGAGGCAACTTTCCTCAACATAATAAAGGCCATATATGACAAACCCACAGCCAACATCATCCTCAATGGTGAAAAACTAAAACCATTTCCACTGAGATCAGGAACAAGACAAGGTTGCCCACTCATACCACTATTATTCAACGTAGTCTTGGAAGTTTTAGCCACAGCAATCAGAGAAGAAAAATAAATAAAAGGAATCCAAATTGGAAAGAAGAAGTAAAACTGTCACTGTTTGCAGATGACATGGTACTATACATAGGGAATCCTAAAGATACTACCAGAAAACTACTAGAGGTAATCAATGAATTTGGTAAAGTAGCAGGATACAAAATTAATGCACAGAAATCTCTTGCATTCCTATACACTAATGATGAAAAGTCTGAAAGAGGAATTAAGAAAACACTCCCATTTACCATGGCAACAAAAAGAATAAAATATCTAGGAATAAACCTACCTAAGGAGACAAAAGACCTGTATGCAGAAAATTAAAAGACACTGATGAAAGAAGTTAAAGGTGATACAAATAGATGGACAGATATACCACGTTCTTGGATTGGAAGAATCAACACTGTGAAAATGACTATACTACCCAAAGCAATCTACAGATTCAATGCAATCCCTATCAAACTACCACTGGTATTTTTCACAGAACTAGAACAAAAAATTTCACAATTTGTGTGGAAACACAAAAGACCCCGAATAGCCAAAGCAATCATGAGAATGAAAAATGGAGCTGGAGGAATCAGGCTCCTTGACTTCAGACTGTACTACGAAGCTACAGTAATCAAGAGAGAATGGTACTGGCACAAAAACAGAAATATAGATCAATGGAACAGGATAGAAACCTAGAGAGAAACCCACGCATGTATGGTCACGTTATCTTTGATAAAGGAGGCAAGAATATACAGTGGAGAAAAGACAGCCTCTTCAATAATTGATTCTGGGAAAACTGGACAGCCACATGTAAAAGAATGAAATTAGAATACTCCCTAACACCATACACAAAAATAAACTCAAAATGTATTAAAGACCTAAATGTAAGGCCAGACACTATCAAGCTCTTAGAGGAAAACATAGGCAGAACACTCTTTGACATAAATCACAGCAAGATCCTTTTTGACCCACCTCCTATAGAAATGGAAATAACAAAAATAAACAAATGGGACCTAATGAGACTTAAAAGCTTTTGCACAGCAAAGGAAACCATAAACAATATGAAAAGACCACCTTCAGAATGGGAGAAAATATTTGCAAATGAAGCAACTGACAAAGGATTAATCTGCAAAATTTACAAGCAGCCCATGCAGCTCAAATTCAAAAAAAACAACCCATTCCAAAAATGGGCAGAAGACCTAATCAGACATTTCTCCAAAGAAGATATACAGATTGCCAACAAACACATGAAAGAATGCTTAACATCATTAATCATTAGAAAAATGCAAATCAAAACTACAATGAGATATCATCTCACACCAGTCAGAATGGCCATCATCAAAAAATCTACAAATAAATGCTGGAAAGCGGGTGGAGAAAAGAGAACCCTTTTGCACTGTTGGTGGGAATGTAAATTGATACACCCACTATGGAGAACAGTATGAGGGTTCCATAAAAAACTAAAAATAGAACTACCACATGACCCAGCAATCCCACTACTGGGCATATACCCTGAGAAAACCAAAGGTCATAAAGAGTCATGTACCAAAATGTTCATTGCAGCTGTATTTACAATAGCCAGGACATGGAAGCAACCTAAGTGTCTATGAACAGATGAATGGATAAAGATGTGGCACATATATACAATGGAATATTACTCAGCCATAAAAAGAACCGAAATTTAGTTAGTAGTGAGGTGGATGGACCTAGAGTCTGTCATACAGAGTGAAGTAAGTCAGAAAGAGAAAAACAAATACTGTATGCTAACACATATATATGGAATCTAAAAAAAAGGTCATGAAGAACCTAGGGGCAAGATGGGAATAAAGACACAGACCTACTAGAGAATGGACTTGAGGATACGGGGAGGGGGAAGGGTAAGCACGGACAAAGTGAGAGAGTGGCATGGACACATATACACTGCAAAATGTAAAGTAGATAGCTAGTGGGAAGCAGCTGCATAGCAGAGGGAGATCAGCTCAGTGTTTTGTGACCACATAGAGGGGTGGGATAGGGAGGGTGGGAGGGAGTGAGACACAAGAGGGAAGAGATATGGGGACATATGTATATGTATAACTGATTCACTTTGTTATAAAGCAGAAACTGTCACACCATTGTAAAGCAATTATACTCCAGTAAAGATGTTTAAAAAAAAAAAACCTAACCACTAGGGAAAAATATCAACAGTACAATCCAAAGATGGGCTTAAATAGACTTGATAATAAATCATGTAAGACTTCTGGGTTTCACAATCTGCCTGGCCACCATAAACTAACGTTATGTTTTGACTGCTGAAAAAGCTAATATGGTCTTCGGAAAGAGAAATATTGCGTTACATTATGAAGTATATCTAAGAATTGTTTGTCTCAATCTAAAGAAAAACACCTGAATTGCTGATGATAGCCAGTCTGAAATGCAGTAATGCCTCCTGAGGCAGTGAGCTGTCACTGGTAGGGTTGAAAGCAAGCCTGCAAGTTCATCTAAGATGGATGAAATTCACTTAGAAGGAAGGTTGAACTTGGTGATCTGAAAGAATGTTTAAATTCGAAGTATCTAAGATTTAAAAGGAAATTCCTTGAGCTTCAGTTTTTGTTGTCTGTAAAATAAGGGTTTTCAGAACAGATAATGTATATCTACATAAAATTTTGTGCATAAACAGTGGATGTGTTTAGGCAAGTTCAAAATGGTGGAGCAAGATACCTGGTTTATTACACTAAAGATTTCCTAAATTATGGTGTCATTTTAATTTTTGTTCTCATTTAATTATTTCAGTGTTTATAGAATTTTATACCGAGTGACGTAAAATTTCTTGGTAGAACATTAATGAGGCTAAAAAGTTTTAGATGATATAATGACTCAGTTGTTTTGTTTTTAAAGATGAGCTAAGTTTTTGTTTTTTTTCTCTACTTTGAAAATATTTGAGTATCCTCATATCATCAGGCAACTAGGAACCCCAGTTTTCTGGTCCTCAGTTAGATCCTGAAAGGAAAGCTGAAACCAAAGACATCAGGCCCTTCTAAAGAGGCTTTTTAAAACTGGTCCCAGTAAATAGGACTGGAATTCTCTAGAACAGCAGTTCTCAAAATCTGGTCCACAGGCCCCTGGGGTACTCAAAAGACTTTCAGGAAGTCTGTGAGGTTAAAGCTATTTTTATAATAATATAAGACTATATTTGCCTTTTGCATCGTGTTGACATTTGTGCTGATGGTGCCGAAGCTGTTATATGGAAAACTGCTGATGCCTGAGTGCAAATCGAGGCAGTTCCACCAAACTGTATTAGTTCGCAGTCATTGTATGCTTCATTGCTGCACACTCAAAAATGTCAGTTTTACTTAAGAATATCCATTAAGAGCTAGTAAAATTGTTAATCTTATTACATCACCCTAGAGTACACTTTAAAATCATGGGAAGTAAACATAAAGCACGTGTGTATTTTCAGTTTAAAGCTGTTTTCATGGAAATTGGGAGTTCCGTTTTTTCTTGAAAGATCTACTGACCAACAAACGATTTCGTTATTCAGACTTGGGTGTTTGGCAGATATTTTTTCCAAAGTAAGTGAAGTGAGCTGTCACTCAAATTTTCATATGACAATCAGAATTTTAGAGAACTTCCATGGGATACGTGAACTTGACATTTTCCCAGAGTTTTTTTCTGATGAAATCAGTGGTGATACAACTAGTATTATTTTCTGATATTCTGTAATAAAATGTGTTGATATTTTGGAGATCTGCATAACTCAGAGAACCAGTAGTTTCCAAATGACCATCTCATGTTACAAATGATTCATGTTTAAAAGGTCCATTCAGAGTGCAAGAAAGACCAATGGATTTTAATGTCACAGAATATGCAAAGTTCACTGAGATTTTTTCAGATTCCTTATTGCAACTTGTTCAGTTCTGACATAGCATCAAAGAAGAAAGTACACAAATATCTAAAAAGGCTATTAAAATACTTCTCTTTTTCCAATTACATATTTCGGTGAGGCCTGATTTTCTTCATATACTTCAATCAAAAAGCACATAGTATTTGGCTGAACGTAGAAGCTGATGTAAGTATCCAGCTGTCTTTTATTAAGCTGGACATTAAAGGGATTTGCAAAAATATAAGATGATGCTACTCTTCTTCATCTTTTTGTTTGGGAAAATATAGTTATTTTTCACAAAATATGTTATTTTTGCCATAACATAATGTAATAAATGTATTTTAAAATTGATTAATAAATATTTAAAATATTTCTCTTAATTTCTAATACTGTAAATATTGATGGATGTAACTCACGTAAACAAAAATTTTTGGATTTTCTCCATAATTTCAAGTGTAAAGAAGTTAAGAATATGCGGGGGCTACAAAATGGCAATTCTATCAGGACCTCCTTTATAGAATTGACTCTATCTGCCCTAACACAGCCTTTTCTTGGCTTTGCTTCTAGTCTTAAAATAAGATGCCCAAGGTGAGGTCTTGATGACTGTTAAAGCTTCACTAAGTTTTCTCCAAATCCATGAACTTCACTGCCCTGACTAAATCCCATTTGGGAAGTTAACAGCTTGTGTGATTGAAAGTCCTCTCAGCCTCCCATGGATGTGAAATAGTTTACTTCAGTGGCTGTACTTCTGTGTGGTGGGAAAATATCCCTACATTGGGCCCCTGCTGTGTGAGCGATTACCAACCTGGCAATGGAAAACAAAGCCAAAAATAGGGCATAAATGTGTGCTACCAAGAAAAAAAATTACGTGAAAACTCAAACTTGAATTATTAAGGGATAGTTATCTTTAGGAAGACCCACATTTAAAATGAATGTATACAGATTTCCTTTAATATGCAGATTTTTCTGGGCAGGTAAATGTTTGCTTACTGCTCAATCACTATGTAGAGAATCTTAAATCTAACGAATAGTAGTCATAGTCAATTAATGAGCCCATTAGAAATGGTTGCATGTTTCTAAAATTATAACGTAAGTCAAGAAGATAATATTTGATTTAAAATAATTAGACTGATAGGCAACTTTCTTTGGAAATCTCTTTACTAAGCAAAGTGATCTACATATAAGAGTAAAATACAAACTCTTCACAGTGTCTTTAGCTATTGACAATGATTTTAAAATAAGGCTACTCAGAATGGCTTTTCTGGCAATTGAAATGATTTCTCACATATTAGAAATTTCATTAAGCTACAAGTTATGGAGGAAATATAATGTCTTTTTCTTGAGAAATTATTTGAATACTCACAAATATCATTCATGCTAATGACTGGATAAAAGTTGAAGTAATAAACCAAATGTAGCACAGGTCTACACTTATGATTAACATTCTATCAAATTTATATTTAATTAATTCAGGTAATGCATACTGAGACTTCCTTATAAGTTAGAAGCCCCAACTTTCAATTAAAAATGGAAAAGTTTTTGTACAGCTAAAAAATTAATAACAATAGGTAGCATTGATTGAGTGCTTGGTATATATGCAAGGTACTGCTCTAAGCACTTTACAGATATTGATTTATTTATTTTGCACTGCCCTTCTCCACAATCTGAGTCTTTTGACAATACACATATGTTTGGACTTATTACTTCTGTTTTGGTTTTATTTTTCATTCTTACTTTTATTCTACTCCATCAACAAAAGAAATCATTATATTTCAAAGTCACAGTGTGACTCTGTCAGCATCAAACTCTGGTAATTTATGGAGTCACGACTCAGGTCCAGCCTCCCTGAGTCCATGTTCTTTCAGCAGGACCATGCTGTCTTTTTTAAGGATAAACAGAGGTGTCTGAGCTCATTAAAATGCCTTCCCTATAACATTTCCTTCCATGGTTAATAGTAATAACCACTTTATCAGTGGCATGGTTTCTGAGTCAGTGACAAGGTATTTGCATTATCCTCTAGGTTATCCAGATGACCTTACCATTGTCTAGGGCCATCCTAGCCATATCAATCATGGGACCTGCATTATAGTGTTGCAATGAGGATTAAATGAAATAACATAAACATGAAGTTTAGGACTTCCCTGGTGGTGCAGTGGTTAAGAATCCGCCTGCCAATGCAGGGGACATGGGTTCGAGCCCTGGTCCAGGAAGATCCCACATGCCGTGGAGCAACTAAGCCCGTGTGCCACAATTACTGAGCCCGTGTGCCACGACTGCCAAAGCCCGGCGTGCCTAGAGCCCGTGCTCCTCAACAAGAGAAGCCACTGCAATGACAAGCCTGCGTACCGCAAAGAAGAGTAGCCTCCACTCGCTGCAACTAGAGAAAGCCCACGCACAGCAACGAAGACCTAACACAGACAAAAATAAATAAATTTAATTAATTAATTTAAAAAAATCTCCTGGTGGGGGAGGATTCAGCATTAAAAAAAAAAAAAAAATGAAGCTTTAGCATGGAACCTCTCACATAAGTGCTCAATGAATTTTAGCTATAATTGTTAAATCTTGTGGTATTTTGGAGGTCATTTGAGGCTGTTGGTACTCTTTCCTTGGAAAAGGGTGAAAACTGGCTTAGTAACTCAACCAGGAGATGTGTTGACCACATAGCTTTCGACAGGGGTTGAAATTCAAGGGACCAAATTAAGTACTATATGCTTAATTTGCCTCTGGGAAGAGGGGTGGCGTTTGAGGTGGATCAAGTAAAAGAATTCTTTGGGATATTGGAAAGTAAAATGCTGTGGAGAACAAGCATGAAATCCTGTAACAGATCAGAGGTCGTGTCAGATTTGGAACAGGGAACAATCTGGTGAACCAGAGGAGAATGGGTTTGGAATGAGAGCCGATTAGGGAAAAAGAAAGGAGGGTCATAGGAAATATGTGAGATCAGTCTACCCTTTGCCTTTATTGGGTGCTAGGAGTATGGTTTATGGATTATCCAGTTGCTGTATAAAGTCAGAGGCAATGTAGGTCGATCCTAGTTTGGAGAATCCTTGAATGGGTGATGTAAATTCTCACATTGATGGGACATTGATAAGGAATTAATATTGAACAATTGTCTTTATACATAGTAAAGTATTTCACCTTTATTACAAACTTCTGCATTATGTATTTGTATTCTCAGTTTTGCAGTCAGAAAACAGATTTCAGTGAGGGGAATGTTTTAGTCATGGCTCTTGATTGCAGATAAGCAAACCCAGTTGAACTAGTGTAGGCAAAATTGGAAATTAATTGGCATAAATACCCCAAACTATGTAAAGGGTAGGAACAATGCTGAGTCCCAGAGTTTTCTGGAACAAGGGAGAGTAGTGTTGCTGGGCCCCATCCTCCTGCTGGCTCTTTACTCCCCCTGCATCTTTCTGCATATCAACTTCATTCTTTCACATTGGCATTTGCATATGGGGGAACATGGCTCATGGCTGCTCTTTATCTCAGAGTTTTTCCTCCCAAGAGACATAGGTGATAACTCTGAGTAGCTGAGCCATGTGCCCATTCTTGGACCATGGCAGGGGATTGGGCACTAAGACTGGTTGCTTCCACTATAGCCTCAAGTTTGAGTCAGGAAAGAAAGGGTCCACCCACTTCTCCATAATGATTTCGATTTGAAGAGGAGAGAAGGGCTGGGAAAACAAAACCAATAATAGATTACTCTGAATAACTCACCCATGGTCTTACACAATCTGTAAATATTGGGAAATAGAACTAGTCTGCTCTGTCTTTGTCCTAAAGCCTTTGCTGTTTCCCTATCAGCCTCCATTGATCTAGTTAATGCCCATCAACATGTAATTTGTTTCAGGACACTGGGTGGGGAGAGAGGCAATAGAATATTTCATAACATGGTTTTCACCACCAAAAGTGATCTTTCCTTCTTCCAACTTGTATAACCCAGTTGCTGCAACTACATCACTTCTATAAAACTTGTTGCTTATTATTCCATGTTATTTATTGACACTGCATGGATTAATGGTGGGTTATTTCTCTTTTATTGAATAGAAAGCTCCTGGAGGAAGAGAAGCCCTGTCACATAGCACCTGGAATAGCCCCCGATCTTATTTAGTGCTTCATAAATATTTGAATATCAGTCTTCCCCAAATGGGTAGGGTAGTGATTTCAAGTAGCTGTCATTTGTTTGCTTTTAGTGACATGTTTATTGAAGTATGATGTGCATACAGAAAAGTGCACAAATCATAAGTATATAGCTTGATGTAGTCTCACAATTTGGAAAATACCCATGTAAGCCACCTAGATCAAAAAACAACATAGCAGTACCCCCTGAAGCCCTTTTGTGCCTTTTGTAATCACTACTCCTTCTAGAAGTAACCATTATAAGATGCTATTGTTTTAAATAATGTCTGACAAAGGTATCGTATCTTTTAATATGTGCTCTCTAACGGTATAAAATCCCTACATCAATGTGCTCAAAAGACCCCCATGATGTAAGCTTTTGACACTTTGCTTCACAAGCATCTAAGGCTGTGCTACAGGGCAGAATCTAGCAAGGAGTAAAAACCTAATGAGGTGTTCAGCCAAGAATGCTCTCGTGAAAGGATATTAAAGATGTATGGATCATCTAGTTCCTGGAATGGGCTTGCACACAGACTAAGTAATTTTCTGGCCTCTTATTGGGGCTAGTGGTGGCTCAATGGAAAGCAAAGCATTCTGTTATGTTTTATCTGATTGGATTAATTTTTTTAATTTTGTTTTTTGTATCTTCCTATGATATCTGAGTTTCTGTGTTTTAGCAAATACTTTTTTCTATAATCTCCTTTTAAAAATGTTGTAGTATCAGAAAAACTGCTTATGGTATCTCTAGTGTTTTCTGTACAAATATAGCACCTAGATATCCTACCTTTAGCTTTTATCTCTTCAGGTCACCCAGGCAGCACACTTTCTCAGTAGCTGTCCATGGAAATCTTGATTCATGTTCATATATATGCATGTTTCTCTTGTCATTAAGGTTGGGCTTAGAGAATTCTGCTTCATTTATAGTTCTAATGCAACCAAAAAGGCCAAATACTATCTGATTTCATTTTGTTTTGCCTTCAAGCTAGTATGACTTTCAGGTCTTACTTAATGTTTGTCTGTTATATGGCTTTGAATTTTTTTCTGAACTTTGAATTTTAAAAAATTAGTTTTATGTTTGTGTAGCTCATGAAATTCACTAGTGAGGACTCCAAATGACGGAACTATGAACCTTAGAAAATGCGGTCCAGATTCTGATGACTTCAGAGAGAGTTCCACACATTGCCACATTCTCGTTTTGAGAACACGGAAAACTAAAGCCGTTGGATATGCTGTGTTGGCTCATCTTGCAAAGCTGTTTCTGTACAGTGGGCTTTATGCTCTGTTCTTATAAAACGTCTTGAATGGAATTCTTTAATTTTGGTATTGTCCCCAGACGTGTTCCAGGTTTCCATAATGAGTCTTTCATTGTAACCACTTCTCCTTTTCCATTGATCCTACAGTTTTTATTGTGATTTAAAATGCCAGAGGGCCAGAAGACAAAGCAGCGTGAGGGCAAGTAGAGCATCTTGTTAATATTGCTGCTGTGCCACACAGACCAGGCTTCAGGTGTAGGCTCTGCCCTTACTAATTCTGTGGCCCTGGAACACTACTTAATACCTCTACTTTGACCTTGCCTGCGTCCGCCGGGAGCCAGCAATCCTTCACGCACCCCGCATCCAGTGAGACGCGCTGTGCACCGACGGAGCGGACATGGGCAGAGCGATGGTGGCCAGGCTCGGACTGGGGCTGCTGCTCCTGGCACTACTCTTACCTATGCAGGTTAATTCAAATCAAACAACTGTTGTAACACCTTCAAGTAATTCCTCCTAGCATACCTCAGCTGCCCCCAATCCAGCAAATGCCACCACCAAGGCAAGTGACGGTGCTCTGCAGTCAACAGCCAGTCTCTTGGCGATCTCGGTCTCCCTTCTACATCTCTACTGTTAAGAGACTCAGGCCAAGAAACATCTATACTTCCCATCCTCTAAACCCAATTCAGATGGCATCCAGACATCCAGTGTGACAAGGGAAAAACAAAAAACAAAACAGGTCTTCATTGAATGAATCTGCTAGTTACACACCTTATTTTATTGACAGAAACTGTTGAGGATCCCAAATTTGATTGGTTTGAAGAGCATGTGAAGGGTTTGACTAGATGAATGCCAATATTAAATCTGCTGGAGTTTCCTGTACAAGATGAAGAGAGACAACATCCAAAATTATTTAAGAGATGATTTCCTTAAATGTGGCTTAAGAAGTATGGACACATAAAACTCTACCTTGAAAGTGAGAATAGATTTTATCTTACCTAGAGATAAAGAATGGGACGTGGAACAGAGATTCAGTTTTCATTTGTTCATTAAATTTATAAGACCATAAAACAATGAGGCAAAACAAAGCTTCTGTGATTCTATTTATCTGTACATTAGAAGGAACTTCCAGGTGTTACTGTAAATGCTCAATGTGTTGTTTCAGCAGTACTAATTTAATGCTGATGTACTCTAGAGAAAATTTTATGTTAAGCTATCGCTGTTCTCTTGGGAACTGAACTCTTTCCCTTAGGGTTTGGGTTTGACATTGCATTTGAATTTTTATATAGTCATTGATATGTACCAGGGCAATGATGGATTGAAATCTACCCCAAATCCAAGCATAATGAGTACATTTTGCTTATATACTTACCAACTATTCTTATTCAAAAAGAGCAGTAGATTCATTTAGCTAAACAGATAACAAAGAGTAGAATTACATTGATCTCAACTAATTTCAAAATGCTTTTTATTTCTGCATATGTCGAATACTTTTTACAGTTTAAAAAATGATCTGTTTTGAAGGTAAGATTGACAAATCTTGAAATTAAAAAGGCAAATATGTGAAGGAGCTAAACTATAAATCAAATATATTTGGTAAGAGAAGACTGGAAGCTTGCTTACATTAAATTCAGAAAAACTTTTATACTCTTTTCTGTAAATACTTCTTTTTAAACTAAATCAGAATAGCCACATTTGGAACACTTTATGTTATCATTCAGCATGTTTAGATAGTTAGAACCTGGTCCAAAGCCTAAAGTGGGCTTGATTTTGGAAAGTAAATCTTTTCACAACTGCCTTGATGCACAGAAACCTTTTTAAAAATAGACACTCCCTAAAGTCTTTTGTTGAATAGTCATGGTCACTCTTGGTCACACATGGTCACACACTGATGCTTAGATGTTCTGAAATCTAATATGGCCACAATAGTCTTGATAACCAAAGTCATTTTTTTTTCCATCTTTAGAAATCTACACTGGAACAACCATATCCAACAGATCTCAAGCTACTGTGTGTGTGAATGAACATTCTCTTTTGTTTCATACCTGAATGCTGTACATCTATTTTGGATTGTATATTGTGTATTTATGTTTTGATTCATAGTAACTTCTCTTGTTATGGAATTGATTTGCATTAAACACAAACTATAAATAAAAAGATGGCTGAAAGAGAAAAAAAAAAAAAAAGCCTCTACTTCTTAGTATCCGTATCTTCTAAATGGTGATAAGAGTAGCTACCAGGATCTTGCTTATACGAATCCAAATTCAAGAGACTGAGGCATCTTGCATCAATTTAGGCTTCCCAAGTCTACAGTGACGTTTCCAGTCCCAGCTCAACTTTCTATTTTGTCTTCCTCCCTGAGGGCAGCTGTGATCACCTTCTTCTCTCCCTCAGCCTTGATTAACTTCACTAGAAATGGAATTCAGGTGGCTCCTTGGGTCTGTGAGGATTAGCAGCTCTTGGTTACAAACAGTGGTTTGCTGGTAAATGTTTAATAGTTGACTTTTTGGAGAAAACCTTGATTTGTAGCATTTAAAATTTTTTTTGGTAAAAATACTGCCACCATACTCAATCTCCAACTATCCATTTCATGACACTGATGTAGGAGTGGGAAGAAATGTGCACCATAGGTCCTCCCAGACCAGTTGCAGCCAGCTACCCTACACCACTGGTCATAAATCACCTGGGCCTGGACTTGAACTATGATTCTCTGGTTCTGTAAGCATGATCCACAGTCCTGGTGGAGAGCTCACTATAGAAGTTCAGTAGGAACCAAACACAAGACACCTCCCCTTGTGCTTGACCTGAATCTCTATTTGCTACTTTGTAGGGTACATCCTCCAGGGTGGAGAGAAAACTCGCCAATAAACTAGAAGTCCTAGTGGGTAGACCTGAGTCCATAACTAACACTGAAATTTGAATTCTGTGTACAGCCGACCCTTGAACAACACAGGTTTGAACTTGCATGGGTTCACTTACATGAGAGTTTTTTAAAATAGTAAATACTACAGTATTATACAATCTGCAGTTGCTTGAATCTGTGGATGCGAAACCATGTTTATGGAGGATCCATGTGTACAGAGGGCAGAAGGTTGACTATAAATTATATGTGAATTTTCAACTGCATGGAGGTTCAACACCCCTCACTCCCATGTTGTTAAAGGGTCAACTGTATTGTTATCTAGTCTGTAGCACTTCTCAGCCTTTGAGGATTTACATTCATGATAGTGGTATTCGTTATCTATTGCTGCATACCCCCAAATTTAGCCACTCGAAACAGCATGTATTTAACTCACAGTTTCCATGGGCTGGAAACCAGGTGTAGCTTAGCTGGGTGCCTCTAGCTCAGTGACTGTTTTTAAGCTGCAGTCAAGTGTCAGCCAAGGCTGCAGTCACCTCATGGCTCAACTGAGGGAGACACTGCTTCCAGCTTTTCTCACATGTATCCTGGCAGGCCTTGGTCTCCCCTGGATGCTGACTGGTGCTGTCAGCTCCTCGCCGTGTAGGTCTCAGCAGAGAGCAGTTCACATCATGGCAACTGGATTCCTTCACAGCAAGTTAGAAAAAGAGAGGCTTCCCAAGACAGAGGCCATAGTCTTTTCATAACCTACCTTCGAAAATGACATCATGTGGGTCTTGCCATATTTTATTCACTAGTGAGTCACTAGGTTCAGTCCACACTCAAGGGGGGAAACTTATATAAAGGCATGAAGGAAGCAGGGATCATGGGGCTGTTATTGGCCCTACCACATGTTTTAACCATGCTTCGAAATCTTTTTCTTCAGTTTCTGAAGAAAGACAGCAGACAGGACCAGCAATTCAAAAGTCTCCTTAACTGCAATATCTGGAGTAGAAGTAAAGTCCAAACTATCAGGTCTCAGTATGCTAGGAAGAGCAAAAGGCTGGATCCAGTCTCAGGATATCTGCCTTTGCCCCCTCAATTCTTCTAGGAAAAAAAGACTAATTTCTGAAGAAAGAGAAAGATCATCAAGTCTAGGTTAAAAACCAATTTTCAGGAGGTAACTTCATAAGCAAATTTTTAGACTCCCATAAATTTAGAAAATTCATATAATGCTGCCCACATCTGGTTTTCTACCAAGAACACACAATTTAAAATGGTATTCCTTCCCAAATTGTCTGTCTGGGTTTGCAATGATATTCCAAAAACCATCACTGTATATGTTTGGCGTCTGTTCTTTGACACTGTTTGACACTATTTTTCTAGGAGTTGAGTTGGTGTGCTTGGTGGGGCTTGGATTTTTGTTAGTGCTTTGTTTCAGCATAGGCCAGCTCTGCACCTACATTCATACAACCTGTCTGGTGGCCCCCAATATACAACCAGTGTAATCCTGGTCACCTAAGGATTCACGTTACATTCAAAGAATTACTGTTCATTACTAGAAACTTTAAAGGATCATGTCTATCATCACTGCAGGTTTTCAAGGGACAGCACAACCATTTTCATCCAATACAGAAAGCTTTCTATAACGATCCTCTTTTGATCTCTCTGTCCTTGAAGTTTTTTCCTACTATGGCAACTACTAAAAACCTTTCCCCATCTCTGTCATTCATATGATTCCATCACCACCTCCCTGTGTTCCACTGACTTTCTCCTCCCCAATTGTACACGGTATGCAATACAGTTTCCCAGAACAGCTGTGTGTGACCCTTGAGAAGATAGTTTGGTACCCTGTTCTGATGGCCTTTCGCATGATAACCAGGCATCAACTCTGTTTTGGAACAATCATGAACAAAATTATCTCTATACAAAGGGCTGTCATCAAGAAACAGCCCTGGACTTTGTATGGAGAAAACAAAACCAACCTTATTTGTTTACACCATTGTCTAATGGATTTTCTTCTGCTTTTAGCAGAGTACATTCCTAACCAATATAAATATTAATGAACGCTAGTTTCATATCTCATAGCTCAAATTTTAGAATTAAAAACTCTTGTTTCCTAAGTCGTGTTGTAGTCGGGTCATCCAACCCTGGATCTTGATTTCTTTCTCCTTTGGTTCCTTTCTCCCAAACTCGATTAAGAAGGAAGTGAAGAAGAACCCTTTTCATGGGCAGTCTTAGGAATAAAGAAAGGCTCTGGAAATGTAGTATTTATTCTAAGAACCAGTCTTAAATTATTCAGTTTAGAAGCTCTGAGTAGTTCTCCCAACTCCCCGCCCCTGTCCACTGAGTCAACAGAGCTCAAAAAGACCCCAACAATTTTCCATGTTCAAATCATATAAAGTTATATTTAATATCAACAGTTTTCCCCTACTACCTACTATTTTGTATGTGTGTGGTTTTTGAGAAGTTTAAAGATGTTTTGGGCAAAAATACTGCTGTAAATAAAGTTGCAGCTGAGTTTGCTGCAAAAAGAGGAAAGGAGGTAAGAATGTACCCTTTGAAATATTTTTTTCCATTCTACAAAAAGCATAGAGAAAAAAGAAGAGAAACCAACATGGAAATTACCTGGATGATTTTTTTCTCCTTCTTTCAGTTTGGGCATTTACAGTAGCTTAGAGACTGGTTCATAACTAGGAGAACTGGCCCTCAAATTTGAAGGCTATGATTTGTATCCTATACTTAGGGATTGTGCTCATTTGTTTTTAACTTAGTATGTTTTGCTTCCTCATTTGTTTTGGGCTTGTTTTCCTGCCTACATAGCAGCAGGTGTTTGGGTGATAATAACATCTAAAATAATTCTAGGAAAAAATTCAAATTGGCTGGAGAGCAGCAGGAGCTATCACAGTATTTCTTCCCCACCAGTCTCTGGTAATTTAGTTTAACTAATCAGGTGGCAGCACCAAAGCTGTTATGTGCCTGTGACATGGTGTTTTTTCATTCATAATTGTGTTGCTGTTTTAACCACGGTGAGAGGCATATAGAAAAGTTTTGTAGTTTGGGACGGGTAATGCTGCAGTCTAGAAATGCCCGCTACCAAGGATGACCCAACTACAACACGACTTAGGAAACAAGAGTTTTCAATTCTAAAATTTGAGCTATGAGATATGAAACTAGTGTTCATTAATATTTATATTGGTTAGGAATGTACTCTGCTAAAAGCAGAAGAAAATCCATTAGACAATGGTGTAAACAAATAAGGTTGGTTTTGTTTTCTTCACACAAAGTCCAGAAATTATTCAGTAGGACTACGATGCCATCAGGGTCTCATGTTTCTTCCATTTTCCCACTCTACCATTTTTATTGTGTGAATACCCTCCTCCTGGTCTCTGAATAGCTCTGCACCTCCAAGCAACAAATCCATATGCTAGCCCGAAAGAAATTCGCAGTACATTCCCAGTTATGTGTCATTGGCCAGAACTGAGTCATGGGATCACCCATAGTTGCAAAAACGGCTGGGAAACCAAGATTTTTAGTTGGACAAATCTGACATACTCCCTAGATTAGGCTTTTTGTTAGTAAGAAAGAAGGGGAGAATGGATATTTAGTAGGTAATTAGAGTGCCCTGCAAAATTGCTCTTCAGAGGATAATCTTTCTCTTCTGTATATTATATGTATATGTAAAATGTGTGTGTGTGTGTGTGTGTGTGTGTATTTCCTGAACATGTTTAAGAGTGTGGGCTTTGGTATCTGACAGAATTGAATTTCAATTTTCTTCTACTACTTACTAGATATGTGACCTCAGGGAAGTGATTTCAGCCTATCCATCTCATATTCCTGAGATTACAGTAGTATCTACTTCACGGAATTTTTGTGGGAATAAGAAAGATAATATATGTAAAGCACCTGGCACATTCTTGGAATATAATAAACTTTTAGTAACATTTATTATTCTTTTCATTATTTTACAGTACTATCTTACTGCTACTATTATTAACCTCTGCATTTTCTGAACTGATAGGCATTTGAGAAGCTAGACAGTAGCTAGAATAGGGATCTCCTCTCACCTCCTCTGAAGGGCAGCCAGAGATGGTGGTTCAGTTGCAGGAGCATGAAGATGTGGCAGGTCCCTGTCCAAGGAAGAGAGAGAGAAAAATCCCATGAGTGTATCTGTTCATTCCTCCTTGCTCTTGGCATCTCTAAAGTAGGTCCATTGCAAGTGATGGCAAATATGGGAGGGTGCTGAGGTGAAATTTGTGGTGAGGCAGGTTGCATGGTTCAAGAGAAACTACCCTCACCACAGGGAAACCCACCAAATTTACTAGTGGAAAGGAACTGGTCTAGTCTAGTTCTGCTATCCCATTGTTCCTCAACCTGGAACCATTTCTGTAGGTTTGCATGCAGGGTAGTTGTACCAACTAAGTACAGCCTGTGATAAAAGGAAGGGCATTAATTAGTATGTCTACCTGGCTGCCCACCATGTTCAAATCCTACCTCTATGAGGGCTTCCACTGCAGGTCTCCTGCTGGGTTTACTTGATAAATATATCCTCATGTGGAACTCTGGTTTGAGTATTTCTGTGGCAACTGTGGTAGAACCACCAGTGAACCCATCTAAAGAAATAACATTTGAATTCCCAGAAATGGAATATCTATGTTCAGTCCAGCCAAGAAGTCTACATGATGTGAAGAAGCAATTGGCTATGCTTGAGTGTCCTCTATTGCATATTTGATGGACACCTGAAATGACCAGGTTGGTGTCTTGTTGTCTAGGTTGTATTATTTGGGGACAAGTGAGGCATTCTCACCCCAAGAAGGTCTCTTCAGGGATATTCAGCCCTAGTGTCCATGAGCACCAGTGCCTAAGAGTCAGAGACGTACAGAGATGACCTTAGAATAGAAGATATGCATATGGAAAGGCTTCTTCCTTCACTGCTATAGCTTTGTCACCACCCCCCAAAAGGGGTATGTCTGTCTGTGCAACATTACTATCACCCACAGAAACCTTTGATGGTCACACCAACATGACATCACTGGCACTTCAATTTCATGACTCATAGGCAGTGTAACAGACCAGTGTAACAGGCTAGAGGGAGCTCTGAGCTCACTGTAGACTCCTTAATCAATTGAAACAGTATCACAATAAATTGTATTTCACAGCCATGACATCATCTGAGGGCAATGGACCCTGACCAAGATTCTGCACACCATCCTCTGCTTCACATTCATCACTCCTAGGAGCCACTTCTAACCTGTTTACACAAGGCATTTATCCCATTTCAATAATATAATTCTGACAGGTAGGATTTTGATTCCCAGAAAGCACAGGAGGAAGTTTTGTCTCAGATTGGCTTCTAGAGTTTACTTCCCAGCCACCTCCACACCCTCTTCTGTATTGGATTGTACAGTTAGAATTCTCTGAATCCTGAGTTTTTCTCCTTTCTTTTATTTGCCTCTGAATCTTTACCCCTCTTTCATTCCTTGTACTATCCATGACAAATGAAAGTATCTCTACGTTATATGATGAATATGAAATATTGAATTCATGTAGCAGCTTGAGAAAAAAAACAATAAAATAAATGAGACTTCTACTTAATGACATGGCAGTCAATTAGGTATGTACAGAAAATAATTCTGGAAGATAACTGCATTATAACCTTTCATACATTATGTAAAGTCATGCTCTGACTGCTCAGCCCTTATTCTTGCTACTGCATTGTCATTCTTTATCCTCATCCTTTTTGTTTTCCTAGGTCGTTTCAGCAATGACAGTCATATTGAAGGTAAACACTAAAGAAAAGAAAAGAAATGCTAAAAAGATGACTATCTGTCTGAATGTCAATGATCATTTCCAACCACCAGAGACAGAGCCACTCTGACTGCATTTGAAATTCCAGACTCAGGGTGGCCTCTGGGTGATGGAATTGGGACTGCCAATCTTTCTGCACAGTAGAGGGAAAACCTTGGAACTAAGACTGCTTTTTCCAACATCCAATTATCTTCTAGGTCCTAGAGCTTTGGAAACCCAGTAAATGATATGATACACTTCACTTAACCATGGTGGAGGTAAGGGTTCCTATGATTTCAGGCCAATAATAAATATTTTAATATAGAGTAAATATGATGACAGAATACAAATTTGATGGTATAATATTCCATATAATATAGTATGTGTTAACTTAGTAGAAAGATTTATAAATTTAACCTAAATCAAAACTAGTATTTTTATAAGTATCAGTTCAATTTATTTAATCAGGAATATTCTAATGATAGAAGGCCCTAGAAATTAGTGCTATCACAGGGAATAATGGGAACTGATGATGTTGGCTGAAAACCATATTCTTCAGTAAAACTGATCTTGTATTCATTCATTTATTCACTTATTACTTTACAACCATTTCCTTGCACAACCACTAAAACCTAAGTCCTAAATACTGGAGTCTAATGTGATGAAACTGTGGAAATAAGGCATGGAAGAAAGTATCTGCATGAAAGTATCCATGCCAAAATAAAAGTATAAAAGAAAAAGAAAATGAGTATCTTTGAGGGTTTCCATTATTATTATCTTTAATTGGCTTGAAGGCTACAGGTGAATACAGACCTTTTCCACTTAATTTGGATTGGCTACTACCAATTGAGTGTGTGTGTGTGTGTGTGTGTGTGTGTGTGTGCACCTTACTGAATGCAGGGCATAATAAAATGTTAGATGAGTCGATGAAAATCATTATATAATCACCATTGATGTTGTCTTAAGCATTCCTATTGGATTTTTGAAAGTAGAAATTATACCATGTGTTTGCGGTTTTAATTTGATTTACATTGGCAGAGAACTGTTCTTCCTGACAATAATCTCCAATGAATAATGTCTAGGAAGATGGCTGAGTTAGGGAAAAACACCAGTAGGCCTCCTCTCCTAATTTCTCAAAAAAGCATAGGAGATCATTTAATCTAGAAGGAAAATGTTTTCATTGGCCTAAATAAAAATATTGAAGAATATTTAAAATCACAGAAGGGATTTCTATACACTTCATACTGAAGAAGCAGGATTAAAATCATCTGCAATAGCTAACTTGATTTAGTCCCTATCTTGGTGACAACTGACTAAACACAGTATGGGAAGTTTGCTACTGATCAAAACTGAAACCCTTACTTAACTTTGCTAATCTGATGTCCCCTTCTGTTGTGGGTTGAATTATATTCAACAAAAGGATGTTGAAATCTTAACCCCCGGTACTCTGACCTTATTTGAAAATAGTCTCTTTGCAGATGATCAAGTTAAGTTGAAGTCAATAGTGTGGACCCTAATCCAATATGACCGGTGTCCTTATAAAAAGGGGAAATTTGGACCCAGAGACAGACACATACACAGGGAGAACATGAAATGGAGACAAAGATCAGGGTCATACATCTACAAGCCAAGGGATGCCAAAGATTTCTAGCAAACCACCAGAAGTTAGGGGACAGACATGGAACAGATTGTCCCTCACAGCCCTCAGAAGGAGTGAACCCTGCCATTACCTTGATCTTGGCCTTCTAGCCTTCAGAACTGTGAAAGAATGTTTCTGTTGATTAAGCCACCCAGTTGGGGGTAATTTGTCATGGTAGTCCTAGCAAACAGATACAACCCCAAACCTAACAGTGTTAGTCAGCTTTGCTTTGGTAGCAAACCGCCCCCAGACCTCATAGCTCCAGGTTGCTCACTTCTCCAGGCAAGAGTTGATGCAAGGTCTTTCAAAACTGTGGCCCCAAACTTAAGTGTACAAAACCAGTGTGGCATGATGATATGGGATAAATCATTCCAATATCTAGTCTGTAGGTAACATCCAGAAGTGGTTAGGACTTAGGTTTGACTTTCAACACTGAGAGTGTGCCTATCTTTCAATGATATACCCACTGAACTAAATTTAATTAAATTAAGATTATGAACCCTACAATGATGTCCTTTTAAATTTTTTCCATTTTCCCTTTTCCTTTCTCATTTGTAGTGTAGAACTCACTTATGACTGAGACCAGGTAATTGACTTTTTCCCTCAAATTTCCTAAGATAATTTTCTGAATACTCAGATAATAATACTTGAAATGCATTTTGTATAGAATTTTAGAAGAAGGTAGTTATCTATTTGCAATGGTAGAAGAAGATATGGAAGAAAAGGCAGGAATTCTCTTGTTAATCAATTTACATCATCTCTAAAAACAATACACAGCAGAAACAATGATTCAGAAAGTTGGACTAGTGGAGTATAATGTGGTGAAACATAAGAAATTAACTAAAAGATAACTATGAGAGAAAATAGGAGTTCCTTAATGAAAAGTCAGAATAAGAGAATATATTGATAATAGTATACATGAGGAATACAAATGTTAAAAAAATAACTGAAGTAGGAGACAGTAGTGTCTTACTCTATCTTAGGTGAAAAAAAGGAAAAATACTCTACAAGACACATTCTGGCTGTTTCATATCTTTCAGAGTATAAAATTCTTATCCCCTTCCCATCTTAAAATTAAAGACCAAAGGAATTAAAATTTTTATAGCTTTTACTTCTCTATCATACTATCAAAGTCAGAAGGTTATAGAATAGTATTTAAATATTCTCAGGGAAAGGATGTGATGCAAGAATGCCATGCCCGGCTGAGATTTGACTACTATGGTGAGTATGGTCCCAGTGATTGGTTGCTCTGAGATATGTGCTGGAAACAAATAGACCAAATGTATAAAAGGGTAGCAAAAATGGCACAGTAAAATGCAAAGAAAAGATATTGTAAATGAAAGATAATCATGACCATATAAGGTATAAATGATAATGAGTGTGTAACACTAATGCACTAACACATGCACAAATAAAACACTGATGTATGCACAAAATAACAGCAGCAAAATTATGTGAAATAAAAGGAAAAGGAGAGGATTTTAATTCATTGTAATCTACTACAGATCTAATGAGAAAAAATTAAATACATGGAAAAACAAAGCACACTCAACAAAGTAAAAGGTATGTTACACAGCTCATTTTGGAAGCTGGAAGCTTCCAAAAGTATTTTCTATAGAGGAAATGTAATCTTACGTCCCAAACCTGATAAAACATCACAGTGTAAGAATTAAAGGGAAAAAAAAACCCATAGAGTTAATGGAAATACTTGAGAAAGTAACTAGAAAAATTTTGTAAGAATATAATGTATGAATACACACACATATATATACATATACAGACACACAAATTGAATTTTACTAACAATAAAAACTAGAAAGTTTCAAAGTCATGATAGAAAATATGAATTGATTATATATCACCTTGCTCTGATAAACTTTTAAATTAAAAAATATTATTGAAGTAGAGTTGATTTACAATGTTGTGTTTAACTTCTGCTGTACAACAAAGTGACTCAGTTATACATATATTTATTCTTTTTCATATTCTTTTGCATTATGGTTTATCACAGGATATTGATATAGTTCCGTGTGCCAAACAATAGGATCTTGTTGTTTATTCAACCTGTATATAATAGTTTGCATCTGCTAACCCCAAACTCCCGATCCTTCCCTCTCCCACTCACATTCCCCCTTGGCAACCACAAGTCTGTTCTCTATATCTGTGAGTCTGTTTTTGTTTTGTAGATATGTTCATTTGTGTTGTATTTTAGATTCCACATATAAGTGATATCACATGATATTTGTCTTTCTCTGTCTGACTTCACTTAGTATGATAATCTCTAGGTCCATCCATGTTGCTGCAAAAGGCATTATTTCATTTTTTTTAATGCCTGAGTAGTATTCCATTGTATATATACACCACATCTTCTTTTTCCATTCATCTGTCAATGGAAATTTAGGTTGCTTACATGTCTTGGCTATTGTAAATAGTGCTACTATGAACATCGGGGTGCATGTATCTTTTCAAATTATAGTTTTGTCTGGGTATATGCCGAGAAGTGAGATTGCTGGATCATATGACAACTCTATTTTTAGTGTTTTGAGGAACGTCCATACTGTTTTCCATAGTGCCTGCCCCAATTTGCATTCCCACCAACAGTGTAGGAGGGTTCCATTTTCTCCACACCCTCTCCAACATTCATTATTTGTAGACTTTTTGATGATGGCCATTCTGACTAGTGTGAGGTGGTACCTCATTGTTGTTTCGATTTGCATTTCCCTAATAATTGGCAATGATGAGCATCTATTCATGTGCCTATTGGCCATCTGTATCTCTTCTTTGGAGAAATGTCTATTTAGTTCTTCTGCCATTTTTCAGTTGGGTTGTTTGAGTTTTTTGTAATTGAATTATAGGAGCTGTTTGTATATATTGGAAATTAAGCCCTTGTTTGTTTCATCATTTGCAAATATTTTCTCCCAGTCTGTAGGTTGTCTTTTCATGTTGTTTAGGTTTCCTTTGCTATTCAAAAGGTTATAAGTTTGATTAGGTCCCATTTTTTTTAATGCCTACATATGCTGAAATTTCCTACTCTTTTTTAAAAAGTTTATTTCATTCTATTTTTTGGCCATGTCGTGCGGCATATGGGATCTTAGTTCCCTGACCAGGGATTGAACCTGCACCCCCTGCAGTGGAAGCATGGAGTCTTAACCACTGGACCATTGCAGAAGTCCCCCTATTTGTTTATTTTTGCTTTTGTTTCTATCACCTTGGGAGACTGACCTAAGAATATTGGTATGATTTATGTCAGAGAATGTTTTACCTATGTTCTCTTCTAGGAGTTTTATGGTGTCTTACTTATATTTAAGTCTTCAAGCCATTTTGAGTTAATTTGTGTGTATGGTGTGAGGGTATGTTCTAGCTTCATTGATTTACATGCAGCTGTCCAACTTTCCAACACCACTTGCTGAAGAGACTGTCTTTTCCTCATTGTATATTCTTGCCTCCTTTGTCGAAGATTAATTGTCCACAGGTGTGTGGGTTTGTTTCTGGGCTCTCTACTTGGTTCCATTGATCCATATGTCTGTTTTTATGCCAATACCACACGTTTTGATTACTGAAGATTTGTAGCATTGTCTGAAGTCTGGGAGGGTTATGCCTCCTGCTTTGTTCTTTTTCCTCAGGACTGCTTTGGTAATTCTGGGTCTTTTATGGTTCCACATAAATTTTAGAATTATTTGTCCTAGTTCTGTGGAAAATGTCATGGGTATTTTTTTTAATTAATTTTTATTGGAATATAGTTGCTTTACAGTGTTGTATTAGTTTCTCTATACAGCAAAGTGAATCAGTTTTATGTATACATATATCCCCTCTGTTTTAGATTTCCCTCCCATTTAGGTCACCACAGAGCACTGAGTAGAGTTCCCTGTGTTATACAGTAGGTTCTCATCAGTTATCTATTTTATACATAGTAGTGTATATATGTCAATCCTAAACTCACAGTTCATCCCACCCGCCCTTTCCCCCTTGGTATCCATACGTTTGTTCTCTACATCTGTGCCTCTATTTCTGCTTTGCCAATAAGATCATCTATACAATTTTTCCAGATGTCATGGACATTTTGATAGGTATTGCATTAAATCTGTAGACTGCTTTGGGTTGTATGGCCATTTTTGTTTTTTGTATTTGTTTTTTTTGGTGGCACGCGGGCTTCTCACTGTTGTGGCCTCTCCCGTTGTGGAGCACAGGCTCCGGACGCGCAGGCTCAGCAGCCATGGCTCACGGGCCTAGCCGCTCTGTGGCATGTGGGATCTTCCCTGACCGGGTCACGAACCCATGTCCCCTGCATCGGCAGGCGGACTCTCAACCACTGTGCCACCAGGGAAGCCCTGTATAGCCATTTTAATGATATTAATTCTTCCAAGCATTTAAAGTTTTTTAAAACAAATATGTAAAATTGTTCAAAAAAACATAAATTTCAAATAGGTGAAAATGTATATTGTTTAAAAAGTTACCTATGTAGATTTTTTAAAAAGTATAAAACCTTATTGACATATTTAAAGCAGATTTGAATAAAGATAAAACTGATTCTTGGAAGAATCTCCCTTCTTGACATTTTACAACAAATATATTTTAAAACCATATGCAGTTTTAAGAATCCAGAAGAATGATGAACTTTTGTAAGCACAAAGCCACCATAATACTTGAATGAAGTATAGGCATTCTTTTAAATTCAAGGGCAATATGACAGTGATGCCCACTGTCATCTTTCCTATTTACTAATGAAATTCACACTGAAAGACAGAAAAAAGGAATGAGAAACCTTCCAAATATTGGAAACAACTAATTAATTGTCCTTTAACAGGTAAGTGGATGAACACTATGGCATATCTGTACAGTGAAATAATAAATAAAAAGCAATGAGCTATCAAGCCATTGAAAGGCATGGAAGAATCTTAACTGCATAAAACAAATTAAAAGAAACCAATCTGAAATAGCTACATAATGTATAATTTCAACTATATCACATTCTGCAAAAGACAAAATTGTAGATATAGAGATAATAAAATAATCAATGGTTGTCAGGGGTTCTGGGAGAGGGAAGGAAGGAGAGGTGAATAGGTGGAACAAAGGGGATTTTTAGGGCAGTGAAACTATTCTGTATGATACTGTAATGGTGCATGCATGACATTATGTCTTTGTCAACACCTGTAGAACTGCAGAAAACAAAGAGTGAACCTTAATGTTAACTATGAACTTAAGTTAATCATATTGCATCCATATTGGTTCATTAATTGTACCAAGTGTACCACAGTAATGTAAGATGTTAATAATAAGGGAAGAGGGAGCAGGGGAGTATTATGGGAACTCCCTGTACTTTTTGCTCAACTTTTCTGCAAACTTAAAACTGCTCTGAAAAATAAAATCCATTAATTAAAACAAAACACAAAAGGAATAATGAATATAGGAAAGAACAATGGAGATGTAATTATTTGCAAAGAAGTATTTATAAATTACTCCATTTATTTTTTATGTACTTTTTTACGGCGCTATAATTTTCCCAAATGTTAAAACTTTTATTGATGTATAACTGAAATATAATATTATATTAGGTAGAAGGACGTGCTCTCACTCCCTCTTGTGAGAACACCAGAATCACAACTAGCTGCTGGACAATCATCGACAGGAGGCACTGGAACTCATAAAAAAAGATACTCCACATCCAAAAACAAAGGAGAAGCCACAATGAGATGGTATGAGGGGCGCAATCACAGTAAAATCAAATCCCATAACTGCTGTGTGGGTGACTCACAGACTGGAGAACACTTATACCACAGAAGTCCATCCACCGGAGTGAAGGTTCTGAGCCCAACGTCAGATTTCCCAACTTGGGATCCGGCAATAGGAGGAGGAATTCCTAGAGAATCAGACTTTGAAGGCTAGTGGGATTGGATTGCAGGACTTCGACAGGACTGGGGGAAACAGAGACTCCACTCTTGGACGGCACACAAAAAGTAGTGTGTGCGTTGGGACCCAGGGGAAGGAGCAGTGACCCCAGGGGAGACTGAACCAGACCTACCTGCTAGTGTTGGAGGGTCTCCTGCAGAGGCGGGGGGTGACTATGGCTCACCATGGGGACAGAGACGCTGGCAACAGAGGTTCTGGGAAGTGCTCTTTGGTGTGAGCCCTCCCAGAGTCTGCCATTAGCCCCACCAAAGAGCCCAGGTAGGCTCCAGTGTTGGGTTGCCTCAGGCCAGAAAACTAACGGGAGGGAACCCAGTCCCACCCATTAGCAGTCAAGCAGATTAAAGTTTTACTGAGCTCTGCCCACAGAAGCAACAGTCAGCTCTACCCATCACCAGTCCCTCCCATCAGGAAACTTGCACAAGCCTCTTAGATACCCTCATCCACCAGAGGGTAGACAGCAGAAGCAAGAAGAACTATAATCCTGCAGCCTGTGGAACAAAAACCACATTCACAGAAAGACAGACAAGATGAAAAGGCAGAGGGCTAAGTACCAGATGAAGGAACAAGATAAAACCCCAGAAAAACAACTAAATGAAGTGGAGATAGGCAACCTTCCAGAAAAAGAATTCAGAATAATGATAGTGAAGATTATCCAGGACCTCGGAAAAAGAATGGAGGCAAAGATTGAGAAGATGCAAGAAATGTTTAACAAACACCTAGAAGAATTAAAGAACAAACAAACAGAGATGAACAATACAAAAACTGAAATGAAAGCTACACTAGAAGGAATCAATAGCAGAATAACTGAGGCAGAAGAACGGATAAGTGACCTGGAAGACAGAATGGTGGAATTCACTGCTGCGGAACAGAATAAAGAAAAAAGAATGAAAAGAAATGAAGACAGCCTAAGAGACCTCTGGGACAAGATTAAATGCAACAACATTTGAATTATAGGGGTCCCAGAAGGACAAGGGAGAGAGAAAAGGCCAGAGAAAAGATTTGAAGAGATTATAGTCGAAAACTTCCCTAACGTGGGAAATGAAATAGCCACCCAAGTCCAGGAAGTGCTGACAGTCCCATACAGGATAAACCCAAGGAGAAACACGCCAAGACACATAATAATCAAACTGGCAAAAATTAAAGACAAAGAAAAATTATTGAAAGCAGCAAGGGAAAAATGACAAATAACATAAAAGTGAACTCCCATAAGGGTAAGAGCTGATTTCTCAGCAGAAACTCTACACGCCAGAAGGGAGTGGCATGATATACTTAAAGTGATGAAATGGAAGAACCTACGACCAAGATTACTCTACCCAGCAAGGATCTCATTCAGATTCCATGGAGAAATCAAAAGCTTTACAGACAAGCAAAAGCTAACAGAATTCAGCACCACCAAACCAGCTCTACAACAAATGCTAAAGGAACTTCTCTAAGTGGGAAACACAAGAGAAGAAAAGGACCTACAAAAACAACCCCAAAGCAATTAAGAAAATGGTCATAGGAACATACATATCGATAATTACCTTCAACGTGAATGGATTAAATGCTCCAAACAAAAGACACGGGCTTGCTGAATGGATACAAAAACAAGACCCATATATATGCTGTCTACAAGAGAGCCGCTTCAGACCTAGGGACACAAGCAGACTGAAAGTGAGGGGATGGAAAAGATATTCCATGCAAATGGAAATCAAAAGAAAGCTGGAGTAGCAATACTCATATCTGATAAAATAGACTTTAAAATAAAGAATGGTACAAGAGCCAAGGAGGAAGACTAAATAATGATCAAAGGATCAATCCAAGAAGAAGATATAACAATTATAAATATATATGCACCCCACATAGGAGCACCTCAATACATAAGGCAACTGCTAACCACTATAAAAGAGGAAAATCAACAGTAACACAATAATAGTGGGGGACTTTAACACCTCACTTACACCAATGGACAGATCATCCAAAATGAAAATAAATAAGTAAACAGAAGCTTTAAATGACACAATAGAACAGATAGATTTAATTGATATTTATAGGACATTCCATCCAAAAACAGCAGATTACACTTTCTTCTCAAGTGCGCATGGAACATTCTCCAGGATAGATCACATCTTGGGTCACAAATCAAGCCTCCGTAAATTTAAGAAAATTGAAATCATATCAAGCATCTTTTCTGACCACAATGCTATCAGATTAGAAATCAATTACAGGGAAAAAATGTAAAAAACACAAACACATGGAGGCTAAACAATATTTTACTAAATAACCAAGAGATCACTGAAGAAATCAAAGAGGAAATAAAAAATACCTAGAGACAAATGACAATGAAAACACGAAGATCCAAAATCTATGGGATGCAGCAAAAGCAGTTCTAAGAGGGCCGTTTATAGCTCTACAAGCCTACCCCAAAAAACAAGAAAAATCTCAAATAAACAATCTAACCTTACAACTAAAGGAACTAGAGAAAGAAGAGCAAACAAAACCGAAAGTTAGCAGAAGGAAAGAAATCATAAAGATCAGAGCAGAAATAAATGAAATAGAAACAAAGAAAACAATAGCAAAGATCAATAAAACTAAAAGCTGGTTCTTTGGGAATATAAACAAAATTGATAAACCATTAGCCAGACTCATCAAGAAATAGAGGTTGAGAACTCAAATCAATAAAATTAGAAACGAAAAAGGAGAAGTTACAACAGACACCGCAGAAATACAAAGCATCCTAAGAGACTACTACAAGCAACTGTATGACAATAAAATGGAAAACCTGGAAGAATTGGACAAATTCTTACAAAAGTATAACCTTCCAAGACTGAATCAGGAAGAAATAGAAAATATAAACAGACCAATCACAAGCACTGAAATTGAAACTGTGATTAAAAACTTTCCAACAAACAAAAGTCTAGGACCAGATGGTTTCCAAGGTGAATTCTATCAAACATTTAGAGAAGAGCTAACACCCATCCTTCTCAAACTCTTCCAAAATATTGTGGAGGAAGGAACACTCCCAAACTCATTCTACGAGGCCACCATCACCCTGATACCAAAACCAGACAAAGATACTACAAAAAAAGAAAATTACAGACAAATGTCACTAAGGAATATAGATTCAAGAATCCTTAACAAAGTACTAGCAAACAGAAACCAACAACACATTCAAAGTATCATACACTATGATCAAGTGGGATTTATCCCAGGGATGCAAGGATTCTTAAATATACGCAACTCAATAAATGTGATACACCATATTAACAAAGTAAAGAATAAAAACCATATAAGCATCTCAATAGATGCAGAAAAATCTTTTGACAAAATTTAACACCCATTTATGGTAAAAACTCTCCAGAAAGTGGGCATAGAGGGAACCTACCTCAACATAGTAAAGGCCATCTAAAACAAGCCCGCGGCAAATATCATTCTCAATGGTGAAAAACTGAAAGCATTTCCTCTAAGATCAGGAAGAAGACAAGGATGTCCACTCTCACCACTATTATTCAACATAGTTTTGGAAGTCCTAGCCATGGCAATCAGAGAAGAAAAGGAAATAAAAGGAACATAAATTGGAAAAGAAGAAGTAAAACTGTCACTGTTTGCCGATGACATGATACTATACATAGAGAATCCTAAAGATGCCACCAGAAAACAGATGTAGAGAACAAACGTATAGACATCAAAGGGGGAAAGTGGCAGGGTGTGCTGGTGTGATGCATTGGGAGATTGGGATTTTCATATATACACTAATATGTATAAAATGGATAAAAATAAGAACCTGCTGTATAAAAAAAAGTGAAAATTTCCCACATTATATTAGTTTCAGGTATACAATGTAGTGATTCAATATTTGTATGTATTGCAAAATGATTACCACAGAAGTCTGGTTAACATTCGTCATCACACATAATAACAAAAATTATTTTTTGTTGTGATGAGAACTTTTAAGATCTACTCCCTTAGCAACTTTCAAATATGCACTACAGTGTTATTAACTATAGTCACCATGCTGTAAATTACGTCCCCAGGATTTATTTATTTTATAACTAGAGGTTTGTACCTGTTGACTTTCTTTATCCATTTTATCCATCCCTACCCCCACCTTTGGCAACCACCAATCAGTTCCTTGTTTCTAGGAGACATTTTTTTTAATTTAAAAATTAATATTGGATTTCACATATAAGTGAGGTAATATGGTCCAATTGTTAAATATTTTTTATATCTTCAATTAGATTTATTTTTACAAATTTTGTTACCCTATCTGTTCTACTCTTTTTGGTTTGCAGTTGGTTAAGCATTTAAATATTTTAGTATTATTTGTATATTTTGCCCAACCTTTCTGAATGTTTGAGGCACAACAGTCAATTTTCCATAATAATTCAATGCATCATATCAATTATAAGTTCTACAAGTGTTTAAAATTATATTTGATGGCATTTCTATCAAAATCTGAAAAGGAGTTTTAAAAATTCATTAAAATGTAAATCATTTGAAAAATGAACAGGTAAAATAAAATCAAGACAAGTGTATTAAAGAGCAGCAACAGGGAGATAAATACCTATCAGATATTAAAATCTATAATAAAGTATTATAATAATATTTAAGGAATTTTGATATTATATAAAAATACAAAATAATGGGGTAGAACCAAGTATGTATATATAAACCTCAGAGAGATGAGTAAATTTATGCAAAATGGGTAGGGATGTAAATTACATTTTTGGTGACTTTGGGTGATTATGATGTCTCATTGCAGGTTCATCAGTTGTAACAAATGTGACATATCACATGTCATATCACTCTGGTGAGGATGATGAAACTAGGGGAAGTTATGCATGTGTGAGGGAAGTGGGCATATGGGGAATCTCTGTACTTTCCTCTCAATTTTGCTTTGAACCTAAAGCTACTCTAAAATAATGAAGTCTTTACGTTAAAAAAATGTAAATGGATAGTGAAAGATAAATTATTAAATGTCATGTTAAAATAATTCATTAGCATTTTGAAATATATTTTCGAAATTACTTTATACTAATCACCAAAATATACTCTATTTGAATAAGGGCACTGATTGTCATGGGGCTGGGGAGCTGGGGAATGGATGGTGAGGTGTGGAATGAATAAATGCACTTTACAGAATCATGCTTCATTCTTTGCTGGGTGTAAGAAAAAGGAGTAGCTTTACTCCTTTTGAGAGTCGGAATTGAGAGTCGGAATTTAATTTGTCTGTTTCTGCTTTTGTGCTAAAGAAAAACAAAAGGTCTAGAGACGTCAAATTAGAGAGCTAAATATAAAACATCAAATTAGAGAAGAAGTTGCAGAAAATAGAATCGTTTATTTGCTATATCTATAGAGGAATAATAACTTTTTAAACTTCTAAATAATAATAAGAAAAATGGAGATATATTAATATATAAAAGTTTAAAGTATTCCTAAGATTTAAAAGTAGTAAAGAAATAAAATGTACCACAAAATATTTACATCAGATATGACACAATTTAATATCTATAAAATATTAAGGATGCACACAAAGTTTATGAGAAAAATATGAAGACTATGAAAGATAAGCAGGCAAGAAATATGGGCTGACAATTCAAAAGAGGAAATACAGTTGGGGAGAGTGTGGCCAAGATGGTGAAGTAGGAAGACACTGAGTTCACTTCCTCCGATGGGCACTCCAAAATTACAACTCTTTACAGAGCAACTATCAATGAGAATCACCTGAAGACTAGCAGAAAATATTTTTCCACAAGTAAGGACAAAAAGAAGGAACCACAATGAAACAGGTAGGAGGAGTGGAAACATGGTATAGTCAAGACCGACACTCCAGGGTGGGAGACTCACAAACAGGAAGATAATCACAATTGCAGAGGTTCTCCCCAAGAAGGAATAGGTCCAAGCACCACATTGAGCTCCCCAGCCCAGGGGTCCTGCACTGGACCCCAGTGCAGATGAGCCCTAGAACATCTGGTTTTGAAGGCCAGTGGGAATTGCATATGGGAGATCTGGGCAGAAGTAGTAATACCAAAGGAGCCTGGGTCAGACCTACTTGTTGGTCTTGGAGAAGCAGGAGGTAACTGAGACTCCACCTGGGGATGTAGATGTTCGTGGCAGCCATTTTGGGGGAGCTTTTTCTATCACAAGGACATTGGTACTGGAAAATGCCATTTTGAAGTCCTCCCTCAATCAGCCACCCAGGGACCTGATCCCACCCACAAGTAAGCTGGCAGCAGCCTAGGGACCACACAGCCCCAGCAACCAGCAGCCAGCAGTCTCCACACAAGACAGAGCCTGGCAGCCAACTGGGCTGGTGGTCACCCCTGTGAACCAGTGCATCCATAGAAGTTGGTCCCCTAGAACACATACCTCTGGTGACCTGTGGTGAGTGGGTTTCTGGGCCCCATAGGATGTCTCCTACATAAGGCCGCTTCTCTGAGATCAGAAAATGTAACTGACTTACCTAATACATAGAAATCAACACAGAGAATTAAGCAAAATGAGGAGACAGAAATATGTCCCAAACAAAGAAACAACGTGAAACCCTAAGGAGAAGAACTAAGCAAAGTGGAGATAAACAAGTTACACAATAAAGAGTTCAAGGTAATGATCACAAAGGAGCTCAATGAACATGGGAGAAGAAAGGATGTACACAGTAAGAATTTCAACAAAGACTTAGAAATTATAAAGAAGAACAAAACAGAGCTAAAGAATATAGTAACTGAAATTTTAAAAATACATTTGGATGAATCAACAGTAGATTAGATAATACAGAACAACAGATCAGTGAACTGGAAGATAGTGAAAATCACTCAAGCTGAATAGAAAAAGAGAATTTTTAAAAATGCTGATAGTTTAAGAGACCTCTGGGACAACATCAAGCATATGAATATTTGCACTAGGGGTCCCAGAGGAGAAGGGGGCGCAGAGAACTTATTTGAAGAAATAATAACTGAAAAATTCACTAACCTGGGGAAAAAAACAAGCATCCAGGTCCAGGAAGCACAGAGAATCCCAAACAGGATCAATCCAAAGAGGTCCACACCAGGACACATTGTAATTAAAATGGCAAAAATTGAAGATAGAGAATCTTAAAAATAGCAAGAAAAAATCAACTTGTTATGTACAAGGGGACTCCCATAATGCTGTGAGCAGACCTTTTAGCAGAAACTTTGCAGGCCAGAGGGGAGTGGCATAATATATTCAAAGCGATGATAGGAAAACCCTAAAACCAAGACTACTCTACTCAGCAAGGCTTTTATTCAAATTTGAAGGAGAGATAATGAGTTTTATAGACAAACAAAAGCTAAGACTTCAACACCACTAAACCAGCTTCTCTAAGCAGTAAAAAAAAAAAAACACTATAAATATGAAAATTACAAAAGGAAACATCTCATTGGTACAGGCAAATATACAGTAAAGATATTAGGTCAATCACTTGTAAAACTAATAGGAAGGTTAAGAGACAAAGTAGTAAAATTATCTATATCCACAATAGTAGTTAAGGGATATACAAAACAAAAATAAAACATGACTTCAAAAACATTAAACATGGGGGACATTAAACATGGGGGGATAGTGATAAAATTGTAAGATGGTTACGGTGGTTTTGAACTTCAGAAATCAAGAATTTAAAATAATTACGTATATATATGTTGTTATATATTAACCTCATGGTAACCACAAACAAAAAACCTATAATAGATTCACAAAAAAGAGAAAGGAATCCAAACATAACACTAAAGATAGTCATCAAATCACAAGGAATGAGAGCAAAAGAAGAAGAAAGAAAGAAAAAAGAACACAAAAACAACCCCAAAACACTTAACAAAATGGCAATAAGTACATACTTATCAATAATTTCTTTAAATGTCCATGGAGTAAATGCTCCAATCAAGAGAAATAGAGTGGCTGAATGGATAAAAAAACAAGACCCATCTATTTTCTGCCTACAAGAGACTCACTGCAGCTCTAGACATAAACAAACTGAAAGTGAACAGATAGAAAAAGGTATTCCATGCAAGTGGAAACAAAAGAGAGCTGAGGTAGCAATACTTATATCAGGCAAAATAGACTTTAAAGAAAAGACTGTAACAAGAGATAAAGAAGGACATTACATAATGATAAAGAAATTGATCCAACAAGAAGATATAACAGTCAAAAATAAATATACACCCAACACAGGAACATCTAAATACACAAAGAAAATATTAACAGATGTAAAGGAAGAAAGTGACGGTAACACAATAATAGTTGAGAACTTTAACACCCCACTTACATCAATCAACAGATCATCCAGATAGAAAATCAACAAGGAAATACTGGCTTTGAATGACACATTATAGCAGGTGAACTTACTAGTTATATATGGAACACTGCATCCCAAAGAAGCAGAATACATATTCTTTTCAAGTGCACTTCAAACATTCTCCAGGATAGATCACATGCTAGGCCACAAAACAAGTCTCAATAAATTTAAGAAAATTGAAACCATATCAATCATCTTTTCTGACCACAATGGCATGGGAATAGAAATCAATTATAAGAAAAAACTTGCAAAACCCACAAACATGGAGGCTAAGCAATATGCTACTAAAAAACCAGTGGGTCATTGAAGAAATCAAACAGGAAAGCAAGAAATACCTGGAGACAAATCAAAATGGAAACATAATGATCTAAAATCTATGCAACACAACAAAAGCAGTTTTAAGAGGGAAGTTCCTACTTCAAGAGACAAACAAACAAACAAAAACTCAAATAACCTAACCTTACACCAAGAGGAACTAGAAAAAGAAGAACAAACAAAATCCAAAGTCAGCAGAAGGCAAGAAAGAATAAAGATCTAAGTGGAAATAAATGAAATAGAGACTAAAAAATAAAAGAAGGTGACTTCCCTCGCAGTCCAGTGGTTAAGACTGTACTTCCACTGCAGGGGGCATGGGTTTGATCCCTAGTCAGGAAACTAAGATCCCACATGCCATGTGGTGAGGCCAAAAAAGAAAAGAAAAAAAGAAAAGAGCAATGAAAATAACACCTGGTTCTTCGAAAAGATAAAGAAAATTGATAAACATTTAGCCAGACTAATCAAGAAAAAAGAGAGAGAGGACCCAAATAAATTTTAAAAATTAAAGAGGAGAAGTTACAACCAACACCACAGAAATATAAAAGATGTTAAGAGATTATTATAAATAATTATATGCCAATAACATGGAAAACCTAGAAGAAATGGACAAATTTCTAGAAATGTACAACCTCTCAAGGCTGAACCATGAAGAAATAGAAAATATAAACAGACAAGTTACAGGTAATGAATTTGAATCAGTAATCGAAAAACTCCCAACAAACAAAAGTCCAGGACCAGATGGCTGTACGGTTGAATTCTACCAAACATTTAGAGAAATTAACACCTATATTTCTCAAATTCTTCCAAAAAATTAAAGAGGAAGGAACGCTTCTAAAATCATTTTATGAGGCCAGCATTACCCTGATACCAAAACCAGAGAACAACACCACAAAAAAAGAAAATTACAGGCCAACATCACTGGTAAGCATAGATGCAAAAATCCTCCACAAAATATACCAAACCAAATTCAACTTTACATTAAAAGAATCATACACTATGATCAAGTGGGATTTACCCAGGGATGGAAGGTGGTTCAATATCCACAAATTAACCAGCATCACATTACCACATTAACAACTTGAAGAATAATAGTCATATAATCATCTCAATAGAACCAGAAAAAGCTTTTGACAGAAGTCAACATCCATTTATGATAAAAAAAAAACACTCAATAATTGGGTATAAAGAGTACACACTTCAATATAAAAAAGGCCATGTATGACAAGCTCACAGCTAACATACTCAGTGGTGAAAAGCTAAAACCTTTTCTCTAAGATCAGGAACAAGACAAGGATGCCCACTCTTGCTACTTTTATTCAACATAGTACTGGAAGTCCTAGCCACAGAAATCAGGTAAGAAAAATAAATTAAAATGATCCCAATTGAAAAGGAAGAAGTAAAACTGTCACTGTTTGCAGATGCCATGGTATTATTTATAGAAAATTCTAAGATGCTACCCCAAAACTATTAGAACTAGTAAGTCAATTCAGTAAAGTTGAAGGATACAAAATTAATATACAGAAATCTGCTTCAAGAGAGGGAGAGAGGGATAAATTGGGAGATTGGGATTGACACATACACACTACTATATATAAAATAAATAACTAATAAGGACCTACTGTATAGCACAGGGAACTCTACTTAACACTCTGTAGTGGCCTATATAGGAAAAGAATCTAAAAAAGAGTGGATATATGTATATGTATAACAGATTCATTTTGCTATATACTGGAAACTAACACAACATTGTAAATCAACTATACCCCAATTAAAAAAAAAGAAAAATCTGCTTCATTTTTATACTAAAAACAAAATATCAGAAAGAGAAATTAAGAAAACAATCTCATTTATAATTGCATCAAAAAGAATAAAATACCTAGGAATAAATCAACCTAAGGAAGCAGAAGACCAGTACTCCAAAAACTATAAGATGTTGATGAAAGAAATTGAAGATGACACAAGCAGATGGAAAGATACACCATGATCATGTACTGAATGATTTAATATTGTTAAAATAATTATACTCTCCAAGGCAATCTACAGATTTTGTGCAATCCTTATGAAAATAAATACCAGTATCATTTTCACACTACTAGAAGAAATAATTTGAAAATATGTATAGAAACACAAAAGACCCTAAATAGTCAAAACAATCTTGAGAAAGAGTAACAAAGCTGGAGGGGAGGTATTATGCTCCCTGATTCAAACTATACTACAAAGCTACAGTAATCAAAATAGTATGTACTGGCAAGAAAACAAACAAGCAAACAAACAAAAACAGATACAAAGATAAATAGAACAGACTAGATATCCCATAAATAAACCCCCACACATGTAGTCAATTAGTCTATGACAAAGGAGACAAGAATATGCAATGGGGAAAATACAATGTCTTTAATAAATGTTTTGGGAAAACTGGGCAGCAACATGCAAAAGAATCAAATTGGACTGTGTTCTCACACCATGTACAAAAATAAGCTCAAAATGGAGTAAAGACTTAAATGTAAGGCCTGAAACCAAAAATCTTCTAGAAGAAGCATGGTCACTATATTCTTTGACATTGGTATTAGCAATATTTTTTTAGATATGTCTCCTCAGGCAAGGGAAACTACAGCAAAAAAAAAAAAAAAAAAGACTACATCAAACTAAAAAGATTTTGTACATTGAAGAAAACTACCAACAATATGAAAAGGCCGCCTACTGAACAGGAAAAGATATTTGCTAATGATATATTCGATAAGGGGTTAATATCCAAAATAAACAAAGAACTAAAAGAATTCAACATAAAAAAACCAAATAACCCAAATGAAAATGGGCAGAAGACCTGAATAGACATTTTTTCAAAGATGACATAGAGTCAACAGACACATGAAAAGATGCTTAAAGTCACTAATCATCAGGAAAATGCAAATCAGAACCACAATGAGATACCACCTCACACCTGTCAGAATGACTATCATCAAAAAGACACCAAATAACAAGTGTTGGTGAAGATGTGGAGAAAATGGGACTCTTGTGCACTGTTGGTGAGAATGTAAATTGGTGTAGCCCCTATGGAAAACAATGTGGAAGCTCCTCAAAAAATTTAAAATAAAGCTGCCATATGATCCAGCAATTTCACTTCTGGATATTTACTCGAAGAAAAAAACCCTGCTAATTTGAATGGATATATGAACTCTAATGTTCATAGCAGCATTATTTAAAATAGCCAAGATATAAAAGCAACCTAAGTGTCCATCCATAGATGAATGGATAAAGAAGATGTGGATATACAATGGAACATTGTAATATGTAATATACAATATCACGTAATATACATGATATTAAATAATATCACATCATCTTATGTAATATATAATAGAATATTACTAAGCCATTAAAAAAAGAAATATTTCCATTGACAACATAGATGGATCCAGAGGGTATTATGCTAAGTGAAATGAGTCAGAGAAGGACAAATACTGCATATTTCACTTCTATGTGGAATCTACAAAACAAAAGAAACAAACAAAACAAAATGGAAACAGATTTACAGATACAGAGAACAAATGGTTAATTGCCAGAGGATGAGGGGTGAGGGGAGTGAGCAAATAGGTGTAGGAGATTAAGAAGTATAAAACTCCAGTAATGTAATAAGTCACGAGGATTTATTATACAGCTTAAGGAGTATGGTCAATAATATTGTGATAACTTTGTGTGGGGACAGATGGTTACTAGACTTATCATGGTAAACATTTCATAATGTATGCAAACGTCAAATCTCTATGTAGTACACCTGAAGCAAATATAATATTTTACATCAATTATATTTCAATTAAGAAAGAAGTACAATTGGAAAACAAAATATGAGAAATTGTTCATACTCTCTACTGTTAAAAATGTAAAATATAGCAAAATTGAATAGAAAATTTTTTAAAAGTTGATAACAAGTTGGGGTAGAATTGATATGTATTTTAAGTTGCTACAGCTTGATTTACAATAAAAGTAACTGGGTTGACAATAGGTATTTTCTACATCTCAAAAATACAACTTCTCTGAGAGTTTAATTATTTAAAAATATATTTGTAAATGACCAATAAGTATATCAAATATTTTGGTCCAGTTGAGAGACTGGGTTATAGCTTCATGTGAAATCTACATTAGCATATATAAAGTTGCTGCAGAGAAAAGGGTATGAGTAAACAGAAACTATATCGAAAGAAAGTGGTCATAGTGGCACATTAAAATGGTGTTTTATATTTAGCATTTTTGCATCTTTAAAGCTCTGTATGTTTGGGCAAATTGATTTCTCTGTAAAGAGGGACGAGGGTTGGCTCTGTTATTACAGGAACCAGGGTAATGACCAGAGAAAGATCAGCAGCAAATCTGAGAAACTGATGCCTCTTTATATTTATGGAATTGTCCCTGCAGTCACCTGAGATTAACTCTTAAAATTGTGTCTTCACCGTGAGGATAGATGGTTATGTTGAAATAACCTCTTCTTGACTCTTCTATGGGACTGGATTAGAATTCCTAGGGAATAAATCTTTCCATTTATTGACAAGAGCTTCATGTGCTTGCTGCTGAATTTTAAAGCCCTCGGTGGTTATTTTAACAAGATATCCAGCTAGAGAGTTGATAGAACAAAAGCGTTCATCCCTGAGTTACCAAAGGTTTAGACCATAAGTGAAAGCTAACAAAGATTTTTCTTTTCTCATGTAGCTTTTCATAGGCGACTCTGTATGCTTAGAAAAACTTCAGCAATCTGCTCTAGTTCTTGTCTGGAATGTATCATATAGTTTTAATTCTGAAAATTTATAAAAACTATATTTTGTACAATTGGGAGCGGCATTTCTTTTTAGTGTTATGAAATGTTCCCTGTGTTATTTGCTTTCATCTCCGGTTTAGACTACTCTTGTTACCTCCTTTGTTGTTAATAACTTGGAAGATAAGTGTTCTGTTATGAGTGACTGAAACATCATTTGAGAAAGAACCTTCACCCAAAAACTGATGCTACATGACTTTTTCTCACTTGTTTGATAGTGGAGTGAGAGATATTCTTTAAATGATTAATTGGAAACCTTAAGAAATGAGGATGACCATCTTTAATGGGTTTCAGCATAAGTGTAGTTCTAGAAGATATCTATACTCCAAGTATCATATATTTTTTGAAATTCTATTGCCCTCTCTTTGACATAAAATAATACAAGATAATTTTGTAACCATACATTGCTTCTCCCTCTCCCTAACATACATTTGGTGCCTTTTCTCCAATAAAAATATTTTCAACATATGATAATAATAACAAAAATCTTTTCATAAATTGATACCTCTTTCCATAGAGTGGTGGTGACACTTACCTGTTATAAAATAGTTGAGGCTCTCATCTTAATGGGCAAATTTGATTAAACAATTTTATATGCCATTAGGATATCAGAATGCTGCCACCTATAAAACATATTCTTATACATAAATATTTGTGGACAGTTGGTTGAGAATATTTGTAGAATAATTTTCTAGAAGTGTAAACCTCCATCAAATTGTATGCACACTTTAAAAATTGACAGATGTTGCCAAATTGCCCTTTGAGAAGGTGATACCAGTTTAACCTACCATCTATAGATGTTTTATTAACCATGAAAACCATTTATCCATGACCTTTATCAATTTTTCCATGGGATAACTGATCTCTTATTTTAATTAATATTTATAGTTTTTTTATATATCAATACTAAGAAAATTATGATTTTGTTGTTGGTTGCATATATTTTCTCCAGACTGTTGATGTTGTTCATAGTATTTTTTTCTGGTACAAAAGTTTTTATTTTTATGTAATCATATTTATCATTCTTTTTTATTTGTTTTCAATCATTTTGTCTTTATGGCACTAGGTTTTGTGTCCTGATTGGAAAGGAATTCTGTACTCAAAGATTTTCATGTATGTGTGTGTGTTTGTACATTTGTTCTTCTGGCACTTTTATTATTTCATTTTTTTCAGTACCTAAATCTTTGATCTTCTGGACTTTATGTTTTAGTGCAAGAGGTGAATTAGAATCCAGCTAATGTTTTTAATGCTAGCTGTTTTCATATCGTTTATTGCCTGTTGATTTGAAATACTAATTTTATCATATACTAGACTTCTTCCATATTTGTGTATAATTCTGGTTTCTCTATTTTTTTTTATCATTGAGCTCAATAATCCATCTCCAGCAGCAAGCTTCTTTCATTACTGTAACGTGCTTTCTTACTTGGTAGGACTCATTTCTATTCATTATTGATAATATGCGTGTATACGGAAGGAGAGTGTAGGGACTTGGTGAAAAGTGAGGAGAATTTTATAGTTTACTAAGCTATAAATCCTGGAACCTAGTTTTTATTTTTGAAAAATGCTGCTGTTGGTCACTAGTCCCTAAACATCTTTTGTGACAGCACACTTCAGGCATTGTTGTGTTTCTTCATTTGTTCTTAAAATACTGTGTGTGGATTACACCTTTTAGACAAATGAGATATTGGGACTGCTATAGAACAACTGTAAAACCTGAGACTTCTGCTCATAGACATAGATTTAAAAGGCTAGTGCCAAAAGAAGCTATATTTTTAACATTCATCTGAGCATTAGAACTTTTCCTACAGAGGAGAACATACTGGTTATGGCTAATGTCAAGATATAAGGATAACATCAATTTTATACGTCTTCTATTTTGAGTGAGAGTGGCAGTATGATTTCACAGGACATTAGGTGAACTACAAGATAGCTGATATCAAGAGTCCCAAGGAAGATTAATAATGAATGAACTTGTGCAGGTGATTCTCAAATGCACTCAGGTTCCCTGTCAACTTTTGCTGAGATCTTATTAATTTTCAAGGCCAAATTTGAAGGTGGCTTTTCCCAGAATCATACTATAATCCTTGGGTCAGATATCATTCCTTCCTGTTTTCCCATCACCCATGAAGCCTCTGTGACAGTTCTTCTATCTTCTACCCTGTGTTCTAGCATCTGTTTCCTGCCTTTGACTATGAGTGACTTGAGCTCAGTTATCCCTGAGGTCTTGTTTATAATATTCACTAATTAAAATCCTTTTCTGATTGAATGGAATTTTAAAACTTCTAAATGTTGAGGATTCTATAAAAATGATTATATTAGTTTTCCTGTGGCTGCTGTAATAAATTACCACATATTTGGTGGCTTAAAAAAATAGAAATTCATTCTCTCATAGTTCTGGAACCAGAAGTCCAAAATCAGTGTCACTGGAACAAAATCAAGTTGGGCCATATTCTTTTTGGAGGCTCTAGGGGAGAATCCTTTTCTTGTCTCTTCCAGCTTCTGGTGGCTGCTGGCATTCCTTGGCATATGGTTCTATCACTCCAATCTCTGTCTGTGTCTTTACATTGCCTTCTCTGTATGTGAAATCTCCCTTTGCCTCTCTCTTTTCAGAGCTCTTATGGTAGCATTTTAGATCCTACCTGAATAGTCCAGGACAAGACCCTTAACTTAATCACATCCACAAAGACCCTTTTTTCATTTACAGGTTCCCAGGGTTAGGACTTGGTATCTTTGGGGGATTTTACCCAGTGTACTACAGATATATAGCATCTAATTCAAGAAAATACAACAATTTTAAAATGTTGAATCTGTTTCTCTATTTGAAAGTGAATGTCAAGGTAAAAGACAGTGTTTGTGTTGACAAGGGTTTAGTAGTAAGAAATGAAGAATATATATGTGTCATATTTATTGAATATAATTTACATTCAATAAAATGCTACCATTTAAAAAGTTTTCTAATGAGTTTTGATAAATTTATACTCCCACATAATCACACCTACTATCAATATACAGAACATTTTTATCGTCCCACAAATGTTCCTTGTGTTCTTTTCATTAGGATCTGCTTTTTGTCATTATAAATTCAATTTCTCTTTTCTAGTGTTTCATATAAATATAATCATACAGTATGCTTCTTCTGTTTAGAGTAATGCTTTTGAGATTCATCCATGTTGTTGCATGCATTAGCTCATTCCTTTTATTTTTTTATTGAAGTGTAGTTGATTTACAATGTTGTGTTTCAGATATAGAGCAAAGTGATTCATATATATATACACATATATATGTTCTTTTTCAGATTCTTTTCCATTGTAGGTTATTACTAGATATTGAATATAGTTCCCTGTGCTATACAGCAGGTCCTTGTTGTTTATCTATTTTATATATAGTAGTGTATGTATGTTAATCCCAAACTCCCAATTTTATCCCTCTCACCTCTTTCCCTTTTGGTAACCCTAAGTCTGTTCTCTATGTCTATGAGTCTATTTCTGTTTTGTAAATAAGTTCATTTGTATCATTTTTATACATTCCACATGTAAGTGATATCATATGATATTTATCTTTCTTTGTCTGACTTCACTTTGTATGATAATCTCTAGGTCCATCCATGTTGCTGCAAATGGCATTATTTCATCCTTTTTTCTGGCTGAGTAATATTCCATTGTATATACATCTAACAGATCATTCTTTTTTACTGCTGAGTAGCATTTTGTCCATTCCTTGTTGATGGACATTTGGGTTGTTTCCAATTCAAAACTATTATGAATTAAGCTGCTGTCAAATTTTTTGTGTATGTCTTTGTGTAGACATAGCTTGTCTGTTTATGTCTTCCTTTTGCACACTCTATCTTTCTATTTGATTTTCTACAGCTCCAGAAAGCCATGCCTTGAAATGGACAAACTTAGCAATAAATGTGACAGTGTTTGTAGAACTTCCTGCCTTTTCTGCTTCTATTTTGGAGACACAGGGAATAGTCACTTCAAGGAAAGAATCCTACTGCTTTTTCAGTTAGGATTTAATCTTTTTACCTAATCAACAAGACAGTAGTTCCATTGAGGAAACAAAAGAAATCGGAATGGATGTGAGAGCTTGGAAGTATAAGCAACCTTAATGGGTTATTGCTTGTTAAACTAAACTGCAGGGAATCAAACATGTAAATCTAGCTTGAGAGGTAAGCAACTTTCTAAGCCACAGAAAGTTCAGGCTCAATTAGCATTCTTTGTTATCTCTTGCCATAAAACTCTTAGAAAAGCCCCTAGACAGATGGTATTACTCTGGAACCATCAAGCAATCATATGGTTGATTCTTTTTCATACTGCTAGTGGTTTGATGATGATTTGGAATATCAACAGTCAATGAATTCTCACATGATGCTTTATCTCAGTGGTTGAGAAAATATCTAAGGCTAATCCTAGCCTAGCTTCTAACTTACGTTCTAACCCCAAGAAAAGTACTGAATGTATTAAGGTCTCTTTGAGAGGAGGAAAGTGGAACTGAACATTTTAGCTGCTATGGCAACAGGGACCATTTACATCTTATGGTTTTTTCTTGGAGGAAATCTACTCAGAAGAAGAAATGGGAACAGAAACGGAGGAGGAAGTGGAACATGTGGTTCCAAGACCTTCTGGACCAACCTCGGTGCAGAAGATTTAATAGGAATAAAGCCAGAATTCCCAGTGCAGGGAATTTCCATTCCCACCACTAATTAGACCTGCATACCAAGCTACAGCTGAGAGATTTTGAGGCATTCTAAACCACAGTGTCCTTATTCATATTTCCCCTGATAGATAAAAGATAGAAACCTATATTACATATAAACACCAGGTATCTTACCATGCTCCCAATAACAACATATTGAACTGTTAAGAGGAAATACCACTGTCATAACAATCTATCAATTTTAAACACCTTGGCTTTGAGAAATGTGCTGTAATTCTTTGTTAATTATAAATGATATAACTAGTTACATAAGAATTATTATTTTTCTTATTTCCAATGGTTGTGTTAAAAAAATCAATGCTGTTTTCTTTCTGTTTTCACATCCCACCTTTCCCCCTCCTTCACTGCTTTCCCCTGTATTCAAGTATGGATGAATTCTAGGTCCAAGATTTCTTCCAGGTTTTGGGGACACTCTGACCCAATGCATATAACTTCATGCTCTTTGGATAAGAAGCTTAGAAGTTCTGGATGTTGATAGTGGTCTCTTAGTCAGTACCTGGAGAGTCTGAGGAAGCTAGAGATTAGGTGTGCTTGGACCTAGCAGAGGAGCTACACTGTTAGGGATTTCAAAGGGACTCAAATAATTCAAAGTTAGCCCTAAGTTCTTCTTCTGGAAGATCTACTACCTTATGAAGTGGTAAACATGACACACATAGAGGACACAAGTTAGGGATTGGCTGGGTGTCAACAAGATTTCTTAAGGACACAATTCATCACACAAAAATTTGATTCCAGGTCCTTTTCATTTATGCATTCATTCCTTCATTTATTCACTCATTAAACACACGTGTATTAATTTCTATGTTCTTTGCAGGTATACTGATGAGCAAAATAGACAAGGTGTCCACTCTCAAAGAGTTTACAGTCTGAGTAGAAGACAGTAGTTAAATAAATAGCACATATTTTAAATTTAAATCCTGTAGAAAATCTCATAAAGATTTAGAAGAGAAAAAAAAGTCAGTTATCTTTAATTCTTTTCTTTCTTTTTTCACTATGCCAAGCTAGCTCTTCATGCCTAAAACACATTACAGTGGACTGGAAAATTAAAAAAGATGTCGACTTTTAAGTTTCTTACAATTATTCATGGAAATAAAGTAGCCATGAGCATTAAGCACATTTGCTAGGATGGTTTACAATAATTCACATGTTAAGACTTTGGCATTTAAGGTATTAAACATATTATGAATTTAATTATTAAAATAGAATAAATTTTTAAAAATGAAAAGAAAATCTCATAGCTCTCTAAGAGTATAAACCTAAAAAAGTGGCATTTGAGCTTGAACGTGAAGGATGAATTGTCATATGTATCTCATGTAAATTTCCAGTTTCACATTAAAATTGTAGTAGAATCTAGTCCAGCCACTGCACACAGGCTGTAAAATACAATAATGATTTAATGGGGAGGAGAATAAAGAAAGATGACAGCACCTGCATTTTTACGCATAAATTTTGTTAAGAGGGAATCCCAGCAGTTCTTACATTCCTTAACTTGAAATCTTTACTGAATATAAGAAATAAATTTATTTCATCTGGGTAAGAAATCATTGAAAAGGGAGTTGGAGATTTTGAAGATAAAGGATGAAAGTTTGCCCTGGTCTGGGCAGTAAACCTGTCCATGAAGTGGTAAATCATCAACAGACTACGTAGGAGGTTCCTTTCCAGTTCTCAAGTGAGCCCAGTACCTGTTGTGCACCCCAGGCTAAAGGCATCGGTAAAATGGAAAGACAACCAAACTTTAATGCTCAGAATACAGTTTTGTGCAAAAACTGGAAGCCATTTTCCCCTGGTACAGAAGAAAAGCAGAAACTAATCAGAAAAATTAGTAAGCACAATCAAGGACAAATTGTTTTTTGGAAATAAACATAGGCTGATTATCACATGGCTTGAAGTGGAAAGACTGAGATCAGGGAAGGTCTGTGAAGTGCCTTTCTGATTCCATACAATGTGACATCTCAGCTGGGAGGAATGGACTCTGAAGAGGGCACACACCAAGAAACAAGGTCTGTCACAAATTATCTGATTCATGATCTGACACTGAGTGTCTCTGGACTTTGGGGATTTTGTCAGGGGTTACAACACTTCTTAAAAGCAGATGAAGTCATGGAATCATTTGCAGATTTACCTGGGGACCAACATTCACATTAACTTGGGATTTAATAACATCATCACCAACACCCCCCGACCCCAGCCTTGAAAGGATGCCTGATACCTAACATACTGTGTGGTATTAGTGTTATGGTGGTGTTGAAAGAAACTTTAACACTAAGCAAGAAACAGCACAACAGGAAGAATCAACCCCTGAAAGAATGCATATGTTTAAAAATTTTTAATTATGTACTCAGTTGATGTTGGGTTTGCCAAAGTAGACAAAGAACTGGTTAGCCAAGAAAGATAGCCCACTCCTTTCCATTTATATAGCAAAGACTATGGGGGAGATAATAAAAAAGACAGGTAGGAGAGAATTGAGTTGTTGAGCACTTACAATGTGGCAGCCACTGTGCTGATGTTTTGTATCTAGCATCTAATTTAATTATTAAAACACACATGATTCTTTCAATTTTTTTCCCCCAGAAACTGTTAGGAAACAGAGGACCAGAGATATTAATGCAATCTTCTCAAAAATCACATAGGTAGTAAATGGTAGAACCAGAATCGGAATCCAGGAAAGTAAGATTTCAAAACTCATGCCTCTTCTAAGCCTTTCAAGGAAGCAAATGAGAATATTTGGGGAAGAGTCTAAGACTCTGAGGAAGAGGTCAGAATGAACTTTGGAAAGCACAAAGCTGGGGGAGGGACTATACAACCCCGAAAGGCAAGAAGCTGTCATCAGGAACAGGAGGTTGAAATTTATATTTCCACAAAGAATCAAGAAGCCATGGTATTAAGAAGCTGGATAATCCAAGAGACGAGCCCTTGAGACTGGATTGTATTCTTCGCTCTTCCACTTACGTGTCGTGTGACCTTTCTCAGATTCCCTGATGGTAAGCTGGAGCTAAGAATACTGTAGCTACTGGGACAAGATTGAGATGGAAGTTGGTAACAATCAGTGGTATTAGCTGGACAGTAGAACCACCTGCCTGAGACTTGGAAACCATGCAAGCTGATCAGTGTGGTCAGAGGGTCGTGAATTGGTGATCAGTACAGGAGACAGAAACCTAATCAGCTGTACTGTAACTGGACGTTCTGGAGAAGGGCCATGGAGAATGAAAGGGCCAAACTCACAAGTGCTTTCCTGTCCTGTCCAAAGAAGAAGACATTGCTTTTTAATCTTTAGAATCAGAGCTATTCAACTCTGAATGAAAGAGCTTTTAAAGCTAATGAGTCCTTTTCCACCTTAGGTCATGGTATCAAGACATCAAGGAGGGTCACCAAGCAGCCCCATGACCATGAAATGTTTGGGGTTTTTTGGTAGCTACTTTTATACTGGAGAAAGGATGTTAGAGCTTCTGCTCAATGTAAGGGCAGACTCCACCATTCTTATTGTATTACTTATCTATTGCTGTATAGCGAATTATCTCCAAAATTATTGGCATAAAACAGCACACGTGTATTATATCACAGGTTGTGTGGGTCAAGAATCTGAGCATGACTCAGCTGGGTCCTCCGCCACAAGCTCTCTTACAAGGCTGCAATCAAGGTATAGGCAGAGGCTGCAAGGTTCAACTCCAAGTTCAACTGGGGCAGGATCACCTTCCAAGCTCACTCGGCGGTTGTTGGCAAGATTCAGTTCTCTGTGGACTGTTGGGCTGAAGGCCTCAGCTCCTCAACGGATGTTGCCCAGAGGCTGCCCTAAGTTCCTTGCCTTGTGGAGCTTCCATCACTATAAGTAAGTGAGAAGACCTGGAAGAGAAAATATAATACCAGCAAGACAGGAGTCAGAGTCTTTTGTTAGCCAGTAATGGTAGGGATGGCACATTCCTTTGACTGTATTCCGTTTGCTAGAAGAAAATTACTAGGTCCAGCACACCCTCAAGGGGAGGAGATCACACAAGACATGAGCACCAGGAGATAGGAACCACTGGGGCTGCCTTCCACACTCATCTATCCATAGACTGATGTAGAAAAGATAGGAGTCCACTTGACTACTGAAAACTAATGTGGATGTTACCTTAGGAAAAATCCGAAATCCCCCTTATTCTGTCAGATTTCCTCTCTATAAATAAAAGCTTTAGCTGTTTGTTTTCAATAAATGAATCACAGCAAGTGAATCGTCCCTTCTGATATTATTTAGAGCAATAAAAGAGCAGCCACACCGTGGCCTCTGGCATAGCCCTCTCTTTGAGCAGTGTACTTCTGAGCAGGCCCAAGTGAATCATGTAAGCCGAGGTCCCTTGACATATGGTTTTCAAAGTATGTTTACACTTCATGTGGGTCAATACCTTGATATTTGGCAGAGGGCTCTGAGCAGATGATGGAAATATTTTATCTCGCATTTAAGCCAACTCCCCTGTGTTGATATTACAACTTAGTGTATGGGGATGAATTAAGGGGAGGAGGGGCACCAAGGAAGGGATGGAGGAGAGGAAGGAAAGAAGGGCAGAGACATTTTTTGTTAAGTCTCAAGCTTTATAAATAATAAGGGCTTGGTTCTAAAAGAAAGCTTTAGCATCAAACATAAGAATTTGGGGGCCTCAATAAAAAAATTATGTTTAACCCAGAAGAGTTCAAGTGGGGCAAGTGTCACAGTGAACTTGTCCCTGTTTTAATGAGAGACTGAGGAGAAAGGTATCTACCCGTCTTGAATGCCTGTGTGTGAATGCCTTGCCATTTTGGTTTCCATAGAGGAATAAAACCCTTCGTGTATCTTTCTGTTCTCTTTATCACTAGCGGTGTCTGAGCTATTGACTTCAGCAATTCAGAGACCTTAAACCTTAAGAAAAGGTGCCATTACCTTTGACTTCCATTTTTTGGAAAATAAGGATAGTAGTGCTAAGTACTTCGGTTAATGACTGGCAGGGTAATTAATACCCTAAGGTATCCAAGTCCTCACAAGTTCCCTCAAAGAGGGAGGCCACAGTGTGGCTGCTCTTTTATTGCCCTAAATAATATCAGAAGGGATGTTTCACTGGCTGAGATTCATTTACTGAAAAAAAAACAAAAAACAGCTAAATCTTTTATTTATAGAGAGGAAATTTGACAGAGTAAGGGAGACTTCAGATTTTTCCTAAGGAAAGAGGTTGTTAATGGTTAAGAAGATTGTACGGAATGTGTGGAGATCCTGCCCATCTCTGGGTTCCAGTTTGGAGCACAGACACTGCACCATATTACATCCTGTTTATGGGAATTCCCTGGTAGTCCAGTGGTTAGCACTCAGTGCTTTCACTGCTGCGGGCCTGAGTTCAATCCCTGGTCAGGGAACTGAGATCCCACACCCTGCAGCCTCCCCCAAAAATATCCTGTCTACATCCTGCCTTTGCTGCATAGCTGATGGAGATCCGGAAGCAGTGGCTGGTTTAAATGCCATTTCAGTTATTTGCTTTGAATGCTAAGTGTGTCAGGTGAAGCCTTGAAATGACCAGTCCTTTATTAATTCCCATGCAAATCATGATCACTGTCTAGATTATGTGGTCTTTTAGTCACATTTTCACAGCAACCTTTTTGTGCCAGGCTCTGACCTGGTTGCTGTGTTGGTAATAGACATCTACTGAAAGACTTTGGCTGTCCTGGAATGCCTTACAACCTAAAGAGGCACCTAGGTAATAAGCACAAAGGTGGAATATGATGTAGTTAAGAGCAAGGATTCTGGAACCAAGATAAGTAGGTTTAAATCCTAGTTCAGCCACACACTAGAAGTGTGGCTTTGGATAGATTATGTAACTTCTTTTATCCTCGTTTTCCCCAGATATGAGATAAAGATAACAGCAGTCACCCCCTGATTGGATTATTGTTAGGACAAAGTGAATTGATATCTAAAACTCTGAGTAGGGTGCTTGTTACCCTGTAAATGTCCATTAAATATCAGCTATTTCCATTTCTTTCAGGTTTAGACTCCTTGTTCAACCTTACTTCAATATCCTCATCTATAAAATAAGCTTAATATCATATGCCCTGACAATATTAACAGGCTTATCAAGAGAGCACTTACAAGTTTAAGGATGATACAATTATAGGTGCTTATTAATAAGATTTGTTTTCCAAGTTCAGGTTCATGAAAGGGTCAAGTATGTGCTTATAAATGTCCAGGGTGGAGTCTGAGAGAACTCTGAGAGAAAGGACTATATTTCCTATTTGCTGCCTTCTCAGCCTCTGCTTTCTTCTTTGTGATAAAGGGAGAAGGAAGCATATTTTGTGCAGTTGTAGGGAAGATTAAAGGAGCACACATGTTTAAAGTACCTGGCACATAGCAGAGGGTCAATAAAGCCATCTTAGGTTGATATGAAAAGAGAAACGTAAAAATGGAAGGCAGACCTTGGAAGAAGGGCAGTGAATCCCAATGTGGAGACCCACTGACACAAACCCCAGAGCTGAGGACGCCTGGGTGCATGTGCTGGGGCACAGTCCCCATTTCTGCTACTCTTCATCTCTATTCACTTTATATTTCACTGCTGTCTCTTGCTCCAGCCTCTCTGCTGAACACCAGAGTTCAATGAATTGGCCAGAAACACTCCTAGCTTCAAAGGAAGGAGGGATGCAGTCCTCTCTGGTGGTTCTACCAAATTATTTCTCACCTTTGACTACCCATTTCCATGCCTCTACAGACTATCAATTTTAGTTTGGGTCAATATGACTAGAGTCCAAGTGACCCAAGGAATTTTTTCCTTAGCCTTACTCTTCTCTCCTTTCCCCCTGATTGGAGGATCTAAGCAGAAAATGGTTCAGCAGCCACTGGTCCAATATAGTTCAACACTGGGCTTGACCAGTTGTCATCTAGCAACTCTTTGACCACTTGTGTTATATTTTCCTTCAAAATGCCAATTGCTCTGCCATTCGCCCAACTCTCAAAAGAGTGTGTGTGCCCATCCATGTTGTTTTTTGGTTTCTGTGTCTGTGAGTTATGATGTATCCCTTTGATGGTTTTTGAAGTTTCATGAAGCAAGAAGGGGGAGGAAGAAAGAAGGATGCTGTGACCTACGAGCAGACTCTAAGACAGGTTATTTTTTCTATGTTTAAGAGTTATGAGTGACTATGAATATGGATGGTAATTGAAAGAAAACAATAAATTAATAGCCAGAAGCATATTGATAGGTCAAGAGATTAATTCATTTTGTGGAAAGGTTAATTAATTGGATGTATATATGATAAATGTATTGAAAGGTGATATTTTAATTGAAAGTCAGATCCTCACACTAGTGAGGAGGATAAGAGAGAAAAGTGTGCTATATCAGAGGAGTTCAACTTGATCCTCTGTTGAGCTCTGTGCACTAACCAGGGTGAACAGATGTGTGGTTTCCGGAGGGTGTTTGAGGGGAAGAAGCAATGACATTCCAGATGTTCAGTGATAGCTTATTCACCTTGTACCCCAGAATATGCCTCGTTGTCACTGCTACTTATCAACATTTGCAGTAAAAGAAATAAAGATATGGTAGAGCCCTTCTCTTCTGTGGATTAAAATGGATCTATTGCACTTGTTAATTATAGAAGAAAGACTTGGTCTCCATTAGAGGAATTTTAGGCAACCAAAGAAGATGTGTATGGACCCAGGAGTCAATTCACAACACTCTTACACAGATACAAATCCTGTTAAGAAGTCCATATGCTAAAGGTTTTTTAGAGAAAATAATAAATCAGTGGTGTCAATGAAAAACACCTTTTTATTGTAAACAGTAATTCTGATGATGTTTTTGAATAAAAACACTCATTTTAAACATACTATTAAGGAGAAATTTATTGTATAAAAAGTAAGTTTAAACTTGTTATTCAATTTACTTCATATACAGTGATCTTATGTGAGTAATGTTATCTTTTGTAATTGCCTTTCACCTGGAAATCCCCCCCACACTGCCCTCCTTCACAGCTGTTACTGGACTGGATCTTGTATTTCCCTTATGCCAGTAGGGGGTGCTGGAGAGACACGCAGGGAAAAATGGGCTTCTCCTCCTGGTTCTGTGGGCTGCTTCTTGGGTGGTTCCAGCAGTACCAGGTGACCTGTAGTATGCTGGACACCAAGTGCCACTCACGTTCAAGCTTGCCACTTCTGGCTCCAGCCTTGGTCCACCTGCACCCAAGGAGGGGGCTTTCTGTTGGCCCTGCGTGCATTTCATTGCCCTCTAGCCTCAATCCAGCAACTGTGGACATTTCTGGTCCTGGCAACTGAGCAAACTTCTTTGCTATTCAGTAGGCTACATCTATACCTTCTCCAGCCAAGTCTGGGTCCTACCTTTGGGAATGTGTCTTCCAAATTTTTTCTTTCCTTGACAACTCTTCCTCGACCATAGGGTATTCCTTAGCATTCTCTTTCATCTCTTCTTAGGAGCTAATTCTCCGTAAATAATTACTAATTCTTTCTATCAAGTATTTCCCGGTCCAATCACCAGTTTCTGTCTCTTGGCTGGATGTGATACATACCCCAGGGAGCAGACGCTTCTGGTGCCCTGTCTGTATCTGCTGTCCCACACCATTCCACTCCATGCCCCAGGAGGCCTACTGCAAGCACTTTGATGCTAAGCCTTTGTTCTGGCCTTTGCACGGGGCAAGCTGAGCATGCTGTGGAGGTAGCATGTCTGGGAGCCTCCCTCAGCGATTGGCAGGTGAGAGCTGGAAGATCAAGACACCATCTTCTTCCTCCTCAGATGGGGAAACTTGCCACCATGAATACAATGTCTCCAGAGCTCCTTTGGGCCATTGAGCCTCAGTTGCTCACAGTGATTATCTGCTCGATAATACATTTTTTATATGGAGAGATAAACATGGTTTGAAAGGATACATGCACCCCAATGTTTATGGCAGTGTTGTTAACAATAGCCAAGACATGGAAGCAACCTAAATGTCCACTGAAAGATGAATGGATAAAGAAGATGTGGTACATATAAACAGTGGGATATTACTTAGCCATTAAAAAGAATGAAATAAAGCCATTTGCAGCAAAATGGATGGACCTGGAGATTATCATACTAAGTGAAGTAAGTCAGACAGAGAAAGACAAATATTGTATCAAATATCATCTGATATCACTTATATGTGGAATCTAAAAAAAATGATAAAAATGAATTTATTTACAGCACAGACTCAGACTGGGGGAACGGTGGAGGGGAAGGGATAGATTGGAAGTTTGGGATTGACATGTACACACTGCTATATTTAAAATAGATAACCAACAAAAATTTGAACAATTCACAAGTGGATCAGCAATGCATGAGCACCCCCTTTTCCTGATGGTAAACACCAACACTGTGTGGCTGAAAGGGTCTTGGTGCTCTGGCCAGGTGCCAGGCCTGAACATCTGAGGTGGGAGAGGGGAATTCAGGACATTGGACCACCAGAGACCTCCTGGGCCCACGTAATATAAATGGGCGAGAGCTCACCCAGAGATTTCCGTCTCAACACTAAGACCCAACTCCACTCAATGACCAGCAGACTCCAGTGCTGGACACCCCATGCCAAACAACTAGCAAGACAGGAACACAACACCACCCACCCACCCATTAGAAGAGAGGTTGCTTAAACTCATACTAAGTTCACAGACACCCCAAAACACACCACCAGATGCAGTCATGTCCACCAGAAACACAAGATCCAGCCTCATCCACCAGAACACAGGCACAGGTCCCCTCCACCAGGAAGCCTACACAACCCACTGAACCAAATTTACCCACTGGGGGCACACCAAAAACAACGGGAACTACGAACCTGCAGTCTGAGAAAAGGGGACCCCAAACAGAGTAAGTTAAGCAAAATGAGAAGACAGAGAAATATGCAGCAGATGAAGGAGCAAGGTAAAAACCTACCAGACTAAACAAATGAAGAGGAAATAGGCAGTCTACCTGAAAAAGAATTCAGAGTAATGATAGTAAAGATATCCAAAATCTTGGAAATAGAATGGAGAAAATACAAGAAAAGTTTAACAAAACCTAGAAGACCTAAGGGGCAAACAATGATGAACAATACAATAAATGAAATTAAAATTTCTCTAGAAGGAATCAATAGCAGAATAACTGAGGCAGCAGATGGATAAATGACTTGGAAGATAAACTGGTATAAATAACTACTGCAGAGCAGAATAAAGAAAGAAGAATGAAAAGAATTGAGGACAGTTTCAGAGACCTCTGGGACAACATTAAACACATCAACATTTGAATTATAGGGGTCCCAGAAGAAGAAGAGAAAAAGAAAGGGACTGAGAAAATACTTGAAGAGATTATAGTTGAAAACTTCCCTAATATGGGAAAGGAAATAGTTAATCAAGTCCAGGAAGCACAGAGGGTCCCATACAGGATAAATCCAAGGAGAAATACGCCAAGACACATATTAATCAAACTATCAAAAATTAAACACAAAGAAAAAATATTAAAAGCAGCAAGGGAAAAACAACAAATAACATACAAGGGAATCCCCATAAGGTTAACAGCTGATCTTTCAGCAGAAACTCTGCAAGCCAGAAGGGAGTGGCAGGACATATTTAAAGGGATGAAAGGGGAAAACCTACAATGAAGATTACTCTATCTAGCAAGGATCTCATTCAGATTTGACTGAGAAATTAAAGCCTTTACAGACAAGCAAAATCTAAGAGAATTCAACACCACCAAACCAGCTTTATAACAAATGCTAAAGGAAGTTCTCTAGGCAGGAAACACAAGAGAAGGAAAAGACCTACAATAACAAACACAAAACAAATAAGAAAATGGTATTAGGAACATACATATTGATAATTACCTTAAATGTTAATGGATTAAATGCTCCAACCAAAAGACATAGATGGGACCAATGGATACAAAAACAAGACCCGTATATATGCTGTCTACAAGAGAACCACTTCAGACCTAGGGATACATACAGACTGAAAGTGAGAGGATGGAAAAGGATATTCCATGCAAATGGAAATCAAAAGAAAGCTTGAGTAGCAATTCTCATATCAGAAAATATAGATTTTAAGATAAATACTATTACAAGAGACGAAGAGGGACACTAAATAATGATCAAGGGATCAATCCAAGAAGAAGATATAACAATTGTAAATATTTATGCACCCAACATAGGAGCACCTCAATACATAAGGCAGGTCCTAACAGCCATAAAAGGGGAAATAGACAGTAACACAATTGTAGCAGGGAACTTTAACGCTCCACTTTCAACATTGGACAGATCAACAAAAAAGAAGATAAATAAGGAAACACAAGCTTTAAATGACATATTAAACAAGATGGACTTACCTGATATTTATAGGACATTCCATCCAAAAACAACTGAATACATTCTCTTCTCAAGTGCTCATGGAACATTCTCCTGGATAGATCATATCTTGGGTCACAAATCAAGCCTTGTAAATTTAAGAAAGTTGAAATCGTATCAAGTATCTTTTGTGACCACAATGCTATGAGACTAGATATCAATTACAGGAAAAAAACCTGTAAAAAATACAAACGCATGGAGGCTAAACTATACACTACTAATTAACCAAGAGATCACTGAAGAAATCAAAGACAAAATCAAAAAATACCTAGAAACAAATGACAATGAAAACACGATGACAAAAAACCTATGGGATGCAGCTAAACCAGTTTCTAAGAGAGAAGTTTATAGGAATACAATCCTACTTCAAGAAAGAAGAAACAAGGCTTCCCTGGTGGCACAGTGGTTGAGAGTCCGCCTGCCGATGCAGGGGACATGGGTTCATGGCCTGGTCCGGGAAGATCCCACATGCCGCGGAGTGGTTGGGCCCGTGAGCCATGGCTGCTGATCCTGCACGTCCGGAGCTTGTGCTCCACAATGGGAGAGGCCACAACAGTGAGAGGCCCATGTACCCCCAAAAAAAAGAAAAAAAAAAAGAAACAAGAAACATCTCAAATAAACAACCTAACCTTACACCTAAAGCAATTAGAGAAAGAAGAACAAAAACCTCCCAAATTTAGCAGAAGGAAAGAAATGATAAAGATCAGATCAGAAATAAATGAAAAAGAAATGAAGGTAACAATAGCAAAGATCAATAAGACTGAAAGCTGGTTCTTTGAGAAGATAAACAAAATTGATAAACCATTACCCAGACTCATCAAGGAAAAAAAGAGAGAAGACTCATATCAACAGAATTAGAAAAGAAAAAGAAGAAGTAACAACAGACACTGCAGAAATACAAAGGAACATGAAAGATTATTACAAGCAACTATATGCCAATAATATGGACAACATAGAAGAAATGGACAAATTCTTAGAAAAGCACAACCTTCCAAGACTGGCCAGGAAGAAACAGAAAATATAAATAGACCAATCACAAGCACTAAAATTGAAACTGTGATTAAAAATCTTCCAACAAAAAAAAGTCCAGGACCAGATGGCTTCACAGCTGGATTCTATCAAACATTTAGAGAAGAGCTAACACCTATCCTTCTCAAACTCTTCCAAAATATAGCAGAGGGAGGAACACTCCCAAAGTCATTCTATTAGGCCACCATCACCCTGACACCAAAACCAGACAAAGATGTCACAAAAAATGAAAACTATAGGCCAATATCACTGATAAACATAGATACAAAAATCCTCAACAAAATACTAGCAAACAGAATCCAACAGCACATTAAAAGGATCATACACCATGATCAAATGGGGTTTACCTCAGGAATGCAAGGATTCTTCAAAATACGCAAATCAATCAATGTGATACACCATATTAACAAATAGAAGGATAAAAACCATATGGTAATCTCAATAGATACAGAAAAAGCTTTTGACAAAATTCAACATCCATTTATGATAAAAACTCTCCAGAAAGTAGGCATAGAGGAAGCTAACCTCAACATAATAAGGGCCATATAAGACAAACCCACAACCAACATTGTTCTCAATGGTGAAAAACTGTAACCATTTCCACTAAGATCAGGAACAAGACAAGGTTGCCCACTCTCAACACTATTATTCAACATACTTTTGGAATTTTTAGCCACAGCAATCAGGGACGAAAAAGGAATAAATGTAATCCAAATTGGAAATGAAGAAGTAACACTGTCGCTGTTTGCAGATGACACGATACTATACATAGAGAATCCTAAAGATGTTGCCAGAAAACTGCTAGAGCTAATGAATTTAGCTCTAGCCAAATGATTCATTTAGCTAATGAATTTGGTAAAGTTAGAGGATACAAAATTAATGCACAGAAATCTCTTGCATTCCTCTACACTAATGATGAAAAATCTGAAAGAGAAATTAAGGAAACACTCCTATTTACCATTTCAACAAAAAGAATAAAATGCCTAGGAATAAACCTACCTAAGGAGACAAAAGACCTTATACAGAAAACTATAAGACACTGATGAAAGAAATTAAAGATGACACAAAGAGATGGAGAGATATACCATGTTCCTGGATTGGAACAATCAACATTGAAAATAGCTATACTACCCAAAGCTATCTACAGATACAATGCTATCTCTATCAAACTCCCAATGGCATTTTTCACAGAACTAGAAAAAAAATTCATAATTTGTATGGAAACACAAAAGACCCTGAATAGCCAAAGCAATCTTGAGAAAGAAAAACGGAGCTGGAGGAATCAGGCTCCCTAACTTCAGACTATACTACAAAGCTACAGTAATCAAGACAGTATGGTACTGGCACAAAAGCAGAAATAGAGATCAATGGAACAGGATAGAAAACACAGAGATAAACCCATGCACATATGGTCACCTTAGAGGCAAAAACATACAATGGAGAAAAGACAGCCTCTTCACTAAGTGGTGCTGGGAAAACTGGACAGCTGCATGTAAAAGAATGAAATGAGAACACTACCTAACACCATACACAAAAATAAACTCAAAATAGATTAAAGACCTAAATGTAAGGCCAGATACTATCAAACGCTTAGAGGAAAACATAGAACACTCTATGACATAAATCACAGCAAGATCCTTTTTGACCCACCTCCTAGAGATATGGAAATAAAAACAAAAATATACAAATGAGACCTAATTGAACTTAAAAGCTTTTGCTCAGAAAAGGAAACCATAAACACGATGAAAAGACAACCCTCAGAATGGGAGAAAATATTTGTAAATGAAGCAACTGACAAAGGATTAATCTTCAAAATTTACAAGCAGCCCATGGAGCTCAATATCCAAAAAACAAACAACCCAATCCAAAAATAGGCAGAAGACCTAAACAGATATTTCTCCAAAGAAGATATATAGCTTACAAAAACACGTGAAAGGATGTTTATCATCACTAATTATTAGAGAAATGCAAATCAAAACTACAATGAGGTATCACCTCACACTGGTCAGAATGGCCATCATCAAAAAATCTACAAACAGTAAATGCTGGAGAGGGTGTGGAAAAAAGTGAACCCTCTGCACTGCTGGTGGGAATGTATATTGATACAGCCACTATGGAGAACAGTGTGGAGATTCCTTAAAAAACTAAAAATAGAACTACCATACGACCCAGCAATCCCACTACTGGACATATACCATAATTCAAAAAGAGTCATGTACCACAATGTTCATTGCAGCTGTATTTACTATAGCCAGGACATGGAAGCAACCTAAGTGTCCATCGACAGATGAATGGATAAAGGAGATGTGGCACATGTATACAATGGAATACTACTCATCCATAAAAAGAAACAAAATTGAGTTGTTTGTAATGAGGTGGATGGACCTAGAGTGTGTCATACAGAGTGAAGTAAATCAGAAAGAGAAAAATAAATATCGTATGCTAACACACACACACACACACACACACACACACATATATATATATATATATATATGGAATCTAAAAAAAAAGAAAAAAGGTTCTGATGAACCTAGGGGCAGGACAGGAATAAAGATGCAGACATAGAGAATGGACTTGAGGACATGGGAAAGGGGAAGGGTTAGCTGGGATGAAGTGAGAGAGTGGCATGGGCATATATACACTACGAAATGTAAAATGGATAGTTAGTGGGAAGCAGCCGCATAACACAGGTAGATCAGCTTGGTGCTTTGTGACCACCTGGAGGGGTGGGATAGGGAAGGTGGGAGGGAGGGAGACACAAGAGGGAAGATATATGGGGATATATGTATATGCATAATTGATTCATTTTGTTATACAGCAGCAAGTAACATAACAATGTAAAGCAATTATACTCTAATAAAGATGTTAAGAAAAAAATTAATATAGCATAAAAAATAAATTAAATAAAATAAATAACCAACAAGGACATACTGGACACTCTGCTCAATATTCTGTAATAACCTAAATGGTTATTGAAAAAGAATAGATACATGTATATGTATAACTGAAATTGCTGTATACCTGAAACTAACACAGCATTGTTAATAAACTCTGCTCCAATATAAAATTTCCCCACTCCCCTACCAGTGTTTCCTGAAGTCATCCCCCAAGTAAACTATTTCACTAAAATTTTTTCTTGCAGTACAGGCTCCTAGTACTCAGATGAATATATCACATCTCAGAGATGAGGGAAGGAAGAGTCTGAGGATTTAATGATCATGTCTAAAATCAAATAGTCACGTAGAGGAGTTCAAAACTCAGCTCATCTCAGCCCAAGTCTTGTTATTTACACTTACTTCAGCATATATCTCTATAAAGGTATTAGATAAGTTCAGACTTAGGCTAATCTAAATCCATAAACCCTAGAATACAGGTGCCCCATAAATAAAAATAAAATTGACTTGTTTAAAGTGAAAACACACTGCTCTGGAACAGTGGTTCTCAAAACTTTGGTCCCCTGACCAGAAGCATCAGCATCACAGGATCTAACTAGAAATGCAAATTCTCAGGCCTCACCCCAGAGGTACAGAGGGTAGACCCCAGTGATCAGTGATGGTTCTGATGCCAATAAAGTCTGAGATTACTGCTCTAGTCTGGAAGACAAAGGAACCAGCATAGGATGAAGTAGGTCTTAAGCAGGTGGGAGTTTGACTGTAATAGTATATTATTATATGTTAGGTGTTTAATGTTAAAAGTGAATCTCTGTGGAGTTTAGAAAAATGGTACAGATGAACCTATTTGCAAAGCAGAAATAGAGACACAGATATAGAGGACAAACATATGGACACCAAGGTGTGTGGTGGGATGGATTGGGAGATTGGAATTGACGTATGTACACTACTATGTATGAAGTAGGTGGCTGGTGAGGGCCTACTCTATGGCACAGGGAAAGAAAAAAAAGAAGATACAATCTGTTTTCAGGACATATATTAAGTTAACCTTAAAAATGCATTCCAATATACATTATGTGCAAATACTGTTTGATTCCACTTAGACGAGGTACCTAGAATAGTCAAATTCATAGAGTCAGAAAGTATATTGGTTGATACCAGGGGCCAGGAGGTGGGGGGGGGGTGGGCAGGGGGAACGGGGAGTTAGCATTTAATGGGAACAGAGTTTCAGTTTAGGAAGGTGAAAAATTCGGGAGATGGATGATGATGAGAGCTGCACAGCAATGCGAATGTACTTAGTGCCACTGAACTGTACAGTTAACTATGGTTAAAATAGTGTGTTTTATATTATGTGACTTCTACCACAATTAAAAAAAAACATAAAAAAACCCGTGAATCTCTATAAAGGTTTCCCATAGCAGCTACATAGACATCACGAGAATGAATATAGAAAGTTTCTGGTAACAGAAAACTTTGTCTTCTCATTCTTTTTTTTTTTTTTTTTAATTTTATTTTTGGCTGCGTTGGGTTTTTGTTGCTGCGCATGGGCTCTCTCTAGTTGCAGCTAGCAGGGGCTACTCTTCGTTGTGGTGCACAGGCTTCTCATTTTGGTGGCTTCTCTTGTTGTGGAGCATGGGCTGTAGGCATGAGAGCTTCAGTAGTTGCGGCACGCGGGCTCAGTAGTTTTGGCCTGTGGGCTCTAGAGCGCAGGCTCAGTAGTTGTGGCACACGGGCTTAGTTGCTCCGCAGCATGTAGGATCTTCTCGGACCAGGGCTCGAACCCGTGTCCCCTGCATTGGCAGGCAGATTCTTAACCACTGTGCCACCAGGGAAGTCCCTTCTCTTTCTTTTGTGTATGACAGTTTCCTGTCAGTAGGTACAACCTCTCCACAGATTATAAATTATTAGTTGTTTTCTGTGAATGTGATCAAAACAACATCATGTTGCTCTTATGGCTTATATATGCAGCTGGTTCTGTATTGAAATGTGAAGGCTTGATATATATTTCATATATAACAAGCTCTGTAACTAGCATTAAGAAAGACATTAGGTTGATTTTCCTTGGTACATACTGTCTTCCAGGGCATGCTTCTAGTGAACAAGCATTCTTTTCCTAAGGCAGACCTTATGAAACAGAGATGCATCAATGCTATCCTAGGAATACAATTTTTCACAAGGCTGTCATTAGGCTTAACTGTAGAAATAGAAAAGATGGGGACGGAGTGAGCCCCTTCTATTTACAAAGTGGTATGTTCGTCTTATCAGTATGGTTTTATTTGTTTATTTTTCTTTTAAATTTTCTATCTTTTAAAAAATTTTATTGAAATATAGTTGATTTATGATGTTGTGTTTGTTTCAGGTGTACAGCAAAGTGATTCAGTTATTCTTTTTAGATTCTTTTCCATTATGTTATTATAAGATATTGAATGTAGTTACCTGTGCTATACAGTAGGTCCTTGTTGGTTATTTATTTTATACATAGTAGTGTGTATATTTTAATCCCAAACTCCTAACTTATCCCTCTCCCCCTTCCCCCTTTGGTAACCATAAGTTTGTTTTCTATGTCTATCAGTATTGTTCTAAAAGATAGAGGAATATTTGAAATAAATAGAAAATGATGAGTCTCCTAGAAGAAGGTTGATATTGATACACATCTTATTAAACATCTAATGTATGATAATATATTATTACAGTCAAACTCCCACCTACTCAAGACCTACTTCATCCTGTGCTGGTTCCTTTGTTGTCCAGACTAGAGCAGTAGTCTCAGACTTTAGTGGCATCAGAACCGTCACTGATCACTGGGGTCCATCCCCTGGGTTTCTGACTCTGTACGTCTGAGGTGGGGACTGAGAATTTGCATTTCTAACTAGATCCTGGTGATGCTGATGCTTCTGGTCAGGGGACCATATTTTGAGAACCGCTGCTCCAGAGCAGTGTGTTTTCAACACTGGGTGCATACTGCAGTCACCTGAGGAGTTTTAAATATTACCAATACTTGGGTCCCACTCAGACAAACTCAGGCAAACTAAATTAAAATCTTTGAGGTCAGGACCAGGAATCTGCTTTTTAAAAGCTGTACAGGTGGGCTTCCCTGGTGGCGCAGTGGTTGAGAGTCCGCCTGCCGATGCAGGGGACGTGGGTTCGTGTCCCGGTCCGGGAAGATCCCACATGCCGCGGAGCGGCTGGGCCCGTGAGCCATGGCCGCTGAGCCTGCGCGTCCGGAGCCTGTGCTCTGCAACGGGAGAGGCCACAACAGTGAGAGGCCCGTGTACCACACACACACAAAAAAAAGCTGTACAGGTGATTGTCACAGGTAGCCAGAATCAAGAACGAAAGTTAATCCTAGTGTTTTCAAAAAAGTATAACTGTACACCCAAGGATCTTGTTAAAATGCAGACACTGAGGGCTTCCCTGGTGGCGCAGTGGTTGAGAGTCCGCCTGCCGATGCAGGGGACACGGGTTCGTGCCCCGGTCCGGGAAGATCCCACATGCCGCAGAGCGGCTGGGCCCGTGAGCCATGGCCGCTGAGCCTGCGCGTCCGGAGCCTGTGCTCTGCAACGGGAGAGGCCACAACAGTGAGAGGCCCGCATACTGCAAAAAAACAAAAACAAAAACAAAAACAAAAAAAAAAAAAATGCAGACACTGATTCAGTAGCTCTGGGATGGGGTCCAAAATTTGCATTTTTATTCAGCTCCCAGATGAAGCTGCTGCAGCTGCTCCATGGACCACACTTTGAGAACCAAGAGTCAGAAATGCTACCCCTTTTATCCTTGTTCTGTGGATGTGATTTCTTTTCTTAAACATCTTTATTGAAGTATAATTGCTTTTACAATGGTGTGTTAGTTTCTGCTGTATAACAAAATGAATCAGCTATACATATGTGTATATCCCCATATCCCCTCCTTCTTGCATCTCCCTCCCACCCTCCCTATCCCACCCCTCTCGGTGGTCACAAAGCACCGAGCTGATCTCCCTGTGCTATGCGGCTGCTTCCCACTAGCTATCTATTTTACATTTGGTAGTGTATATATGTCAATGCTACTCTTTCACTTCGTCCCAGCTTACCCTTCCCCCTTCCCGTGTCCTCAAGCCCATTCTCTACGTCTGCATCTCTATTCCTGTCCTGCCCCTAGGTTTTTCAGAACCATTATTTTTTAAGATTCCATACATATGCATTAGCGTATGGTATTTGTTTTTCTCTTTCTGACTTACTTCACTCTGTAGGACAGACTCTAGGTCCACCCACCTCACTACAAATAACCCAGTTTCGTTCCTTTTCATGGCCGAGTAATATTCCATTGTATATATGTGCCACATCTTCTTTATCCATTCATCTGTCGATGGACATTTAGGTTGCTTCCATGTCCTGGCTATTGTAAATAGAGCTGCAGTGAACATTGTGGTACATGACTCTTTTTGAATTATGGTTTTCTCAGGGTATATGCCCAGTAGTGGGATTGCTGTGTCGTCTGGTAGCGCTATTTGTAGTTTTTTAAGGAACCTCCATACTGTTCTCCATAGTGGCTGTATCAATTCACATTCCCACCAACAGTGCAGGAGGGTTCACTTTTCTTGTGGACATGGTTTTTGGGTAAGTTAACCAGAGATATACTAAGAGATCCAGGTCTAGGGCTCAAATATCTTTTTGGTCCTAGAAACCAGAGATGGCAATTCGATTTCTTTTCTACAGGTTAGCACTCACTGTGGACAATGGGTTACTATGGAGATTTTCAAGAATCTGCATTTCAGCTGAAGGCTCCTGGACATCGCTGCCGGTCACAGCAAGGGACCCCAAAGACGCTCAGAGTGGGGGCCACATAGCTGCAGCCCCTCAGAGGGCTCGGTGTTCCCTGAGAGATGGGGCTGAGTTTGAGCCCCTTCCTCAGCAGTGGTTAACACGACCCCAACAAGCAGTTCAGAAAAAATTCTCCCTCAGGACAAGTGAACCATCGTGAAGGAGAAACTGCGCACTGGAGTTTAGGGGCTTCAGCCCTGGCAGAAAATTCACCACTGAAAGCAAGAGTACCAAAGGCATAGTGTACTCTCTAAACCAGAGGGAATTCTTAAACGAGGATGGTCCCCTCAAGGGATTATATTGACTTCTTACAAAAATGAAAAACACAACCAAAAAGTGCAGTGATGGAACTTCAAGGGTAACTCATCCAGGAATCAAAGTTATTAGCTCATTTTCTTTTTCTCTATCTCCTTCTACTGCTCTCTTCTTGTCTCACTCTCTCCTGCTTTTTCATTTCTGCTGTATTCTCATGATGAACTGGCAGCTATGTTCTCTTTCATGCTGCCTTAATTGTCTTTAAAGTTGCAGTTAAAGCTGAAAGGCTTGCCATAAATCAGGGAATATGGCCGGTTGGAATTCCAAGACCCAAGAGAAAAGAGGTATTTCCATGACATTCCTACAAAAATGTCCCAGAGGAGGATTCTAATTAGCTTGGCTTGGCTAAAGAGCCCATCTGGGGACCAATTATTATAGCCAAGGTGATGGGATATTATATGTCAGCTCAGATTAGCCTGGGTTACAGCCCACACCTATGGGGAGAATAGAGTCATATGTCTATCTCCAAATAAGTGGATGTACAGGTGGGAAAAGATACCAAGATACTAATTTGCTAACTCTCAAATTAGAGCCTGTGGGCTGTTACAGCCAAGTATAGTAGCAGTCTTGCTTAAAGCTGGGGCATTAGTAATAAAACTTTAATTTTTCACTCAATTCTGGTTACAAGCCTTTAGTGAGATGATCTTCTAGAATTCATATAGAACTCAAAATCATGAGAGAATGTGATAGTAAGGCAGGAGATAGATGGGCTCCAGGCTAGACATTTACAACTAGCCTCCTGTTTACATTTCCTGAGGAAGAGGCAAGTGGGCTCTAGGCTAGAAACTTACAACCAACCTACTATTTGCACATTGAGATGGAAATAACAACAGGAACAGGGTAAATAACTGGACTTTGTCCCCTTTGGACACTTTAAGATAACAGTTATGGGGGGGGAAGGGGAAGAAAAACACAGAGGGACACACTTTTAAGTCTCACTTCCTCCCATTTTATTTTCTGTTGTACTCAAATATACCACATGTATGTGCCATTTTTATCAAGTCAACTGTAAAAAAAAACAAAAAACAACCCACAAAATCAGAGCCTTAGATTCAGTATTAACTTCATCTCATTCCCAGCTTCTTATCTCCGTAGGGGGAAAAAACCTGAGACAGAAGGAGTCTGAGAAGGCCTGGTTTTGCCCACAGTATGTGTTTTGCCCACCCAGCTCTTTTTTTGTAGAATGTACAGCTATTTAATTCCCTGGAACTGCAGGTGCAGACATGCTGGTCCCTGCCTCACTGGGCTGTCCTCGGGTCTTTTGTGAGCTCTATATTCAGGGCTCTGTTGAATGACACACCCCAAGGAATGGCCTCTCTCAGGACACACGCTGCAGGCAGTGACACTTAGCTTATTTCCTCTGGTGGGACCTACTATCTCCATGGGAGACCAAGGGGAGTCTTTGAAGGCGTCCTTATGAAGTGGACGACATTTCATCCTCTCTGCTTCCAGCCAAGGAGCTCTGGGCAAGAGAGCAAGACCACTTGCCAGAAAGTTCTGAGGCTTGTGGCTGACAGAGCCCAGGTCCTCTGTGGCCCAGGGTGGTGGACCTGTCTCATGTGTGTGTGTGATTTATGAAGCAACCACAAACTTCCATAAAGAAATTGATGGGCAAAAAAAGTATATGTTTAAGTAAAATATTCACATTCGTGAATAAATGTCTTGGATCTTTCTGTAATTGTGAAGAGTTTTTAAAAAGGCTTTAGCACAGGGAACTTTTCTCAATACTCTGTAATGACCTATATGGGAAAAGAATCTAAAAAAAGGGTGGATATATGTATATGCATAACTGATACACTTGGCTGTATAGTTGAAACTAACACGGCATTTTAAATCAGCTATACTCTAATAAATTTTTTTTAAAAAGGCTTTAATTACTAAAATTCAGGTAAAGAAATCAGAAGCCACACGGGTTGGGGCTAAGATAGCAGGAGCAGAGAGCATTTTTTTCCCCCTGGTGCCTCCTCAGTGATATTTTTTTAAGGTAAATGTTGACATACACTGTGGAGAAGTCGATTGTCGGAGACATAGTACAAAAGCTAGATTTTGACCTATGCAGAGAGAATGTCCAAGGGGACTCAGTTTCCAGAATTTAGCCTGGGACATGTAGGGGAGGGGAAAGGAGGGAGCGGGAGGGAGGGAGGGAAAGGGGGAGGGAGGGAGGGGGAGAACGGAGGAAGAAGGAGAGCCAGGGAGAAGGCTGGGGGCGAGGTCTGGGGAAGGAAGGGTGGAGGAATTAGTGGGGGAAGGAGACGGGGAGACTGGGGGCGGGCGCGGGGGGCAGGTAGAAGAGAGCCAGGGGAGAGAATTGACATTTGCTTAGCATTCATCAGATGTCAGGCAGTGTGCTTTCACATAAATTACTTCATTAAATCTTTACAAAGTCTCTGCAGGTTAGATGTAGTTGAATCCTCGATTTTCAAATGGAGAAAGTGAGTCTCGGAAGTGTTAAAGAACTTGTCCGAGGTCCCAGAGCGAGGGGAAAAAATGGCTGGACGCAAACCCCCATTTGCCTTCCGCCAAAATGCTTGCTCCTTTCTCAGCATCCTGTTTACTTGTAGCATTTGTCATTGGATAAGATGAAAGCAGTGGGCAAAGGAAGTCTTTGGAACAGCCTTTAACTGAGCCTGTGCATGTGCTGAGGCTCTACTGTCAGTGACGGCGATGATCTGAGGAAGATGACGCTTGGAGAATTATAAATTGTAAAGGCAATGCTCGATAAGGATGCCCTTAGGAAGGGAACTACACACTTCATGAGAAGAAGCAGCCTCCGCAGGAACTATTTGGAACAAGCTAGTTTCACTGTTCTGGATAAAATCAGAATCTTGACAGGAGCAGTCCCATTCCACACTGGGGGCATCCATAGCAACGGTCATTCTCCAACCAAATAGTTGGCTTGCTTCACATCCAAATATGCTTCTCCCTATCCAGCAGAACTGACCCATTTATGAGACTTCAAACGGCATTTTCACTTTTTTCCTTCTAGAAAATCCAAATGAAACTCAGACACCCACAACAAATCAGGAGGTACTGGTGCATGACACATAGTAGGCAATCATTAGAGCTGAAACAGTGAGTGAATGTTCAAAGCTCTCTTGGAGAAAAGGATCAATTACTTTCATGAAAAAATCACCGATGTGTTAGGAACTATATGGAAATAGTACTGCATGCAATAGTCAGCTGTAATTGGTTTGGGTCTAGTTGGTCTAACTCTTCATTATTGAGATGATTACACTGCTTAGGGCCATGTTTCTAGAGTTTGTTCCCTGGAACATCTGTATCAGAATCACTTGGGACCCAGCCCATATCTTAGGCATCAAGGCTTTGAAATCTCTATTTTAATAAAAGCCCCTGGAAATATGTTATTCAAACTAAAATTTTAGAACTACTGATACAAGGGTTAACCCAACGTCTCTGTTATACAATTATAGACCTGGGGCTGTCTTTAATAAAATTTAGGTGCTAGCCCACTTAGGTATAAATTAGCTAGGACTCAGTCTTTTTGGACACGCAGGCTCAGCGGCCATGGCTCATGGGCCCAGCCGCTCCGAGGCATGTGGGATCTTCCTGGACCGGGGCACGAACCCGCGTCCCCTGCATCGGCAGGCGAACTCTCAACCACTGCGCCACCAGGGAAGCCCAGGACTCAATCTTTTATTACTATAGATTCTAGACCAATATTTCTCAACCTTTAATGCATGTAAGTCACCCAGGGAGTTTACTAAATGGTAGATTCTCAGGCCCCATTCAAAGGGACTGGGTTAAGTTAGATTTTCTGCATTTTAAACAATTATCCTATGTGATTCTGATGCAGGGATTCTGCTAATTTCACACTGAATATAGAGCCCTCTGGAAAACAATATTCCTGTCAAGTAGTTAAGCAACCTCTGAGAGGACAATTTGTTACTGATTTTACCATCTCTTCAGGCAATAAATTCCATCTGTAAGTAGCTTTAATTGCCAGAAACTTCTTCTTACGTTGTATCAATATAAAGTCTTATGTAATCTGTCTATCTGGTTCTCTTAAATAGAACTACACAGAAAAATTTAGTCCCCAATATTATTTTTAAGAAAATATACTTGACCAAGAACTTAAGTGTTTCTCTTCCCTCTAGATCTCTGTTTTGCTTCTTTAGGGGACAGCGGGGAGGTGAGGAAACTGTAGGGATACAAAAATGTATCTCTGAGCAGACTGCAAGGAAGGGCCTCGCTATTTGTATAGCAACAGTGTATAGAAAATCAAACACCTAGAACTTGGAATTCTCATTTCCTAGAATAATATCACAACACACAAAAACAGACAAAGAGAAACCCAAAACATGTCCTTCTGAGCTGCTCTGGATATGGGAGAGTCCTGTTTGTCAGCATAATGGTTGACGAGGGGAAAGGTTAATAAGGAAGAAGGTGAGGCTGATTCACATGCGGCAGGTGCCATTTCGGAAGAATCAGTGGGGACCCCCAGTTCTCCCAGGTACTTGTTCATTCCTGTCTAGTTGCAGACCTGACCAGGGTGGGCAGCTGGTTCTTAGAGCCACTGAAGTCAGCTCTCAGGAGTAGGTACAAAGAAGGTAACCAGCTGGAAAAATACGGACATGTTTCCAGGCATTTCACCACGACTTTCCCAAATCCTTGGAGCTTGACTACTTTATCCCATATGTATGCTTTAAAAAAAATATTTTATTTTATTTTATTCATGGATTTCAAAGGAAATTAATTACTAGTACAGTGTCAAAAGGCAGCAGGAATGGATTTGGACATGAAGGGAGGGGTACCCAGAGTGGTCACGGGGGTATTGGGGCTATTACTGAAAACAGTGGGATTTGGGCAAGTTAAAGAACCTGTGTCCCAATTATTCATTTACAAAATGGGGATAAAATAATAACAAGTGACTTTTAGCATTGTTTGACTACTAGGTAAGGAAACCTAACATGTGTTAATGCCTAAACACGTGTTGGTACATAGTCAGTACTCAAAAACCAGAATGTCAGTCATCATTATTAGCATCAGTAATGGTAGTGCTAGTTTGCCAGAAAGACAACCATGAACTAACACCAATTAGTTCTATTTGAATGGTACTTAAAATGATGACTTAGGTCAGGATAAGCAAAAAGGGTGACTACAAATAAATACATTAAATCCAGCAGGTTGCCTTTGCCTCTATTTTCCCATTCACTTAGGTAAGGAGAGATTGAATTTTGGACCTGGGGGAAGAGAAGACACGTGTCTTAAGTGATCTGCCTCAGGCACATGCACTGTTGCCATTTTTCTTAGAGAAGGTTTATTTTCTTTCTGCTACTCTAGCCAATTTCAGGATATAAGAGTCACACACCAGAAGTCTTGCTTTGTGTACATGTTTTTAATAATACAGTTTTCAAATTGCTTATGCTTTGTGGTGGGAAATAAGAACAGGGTGACTCCAGAATGTGAATTCAATATGTTTTCTAAGAACATCTGGGATGATGAGCCCTGAAATGGTCTTAAACATAAAATAAACCTGAAGTGAAGGCGTTTATATCATTACCACGCCAGCATCTGAATTTGGGTATTGGTTGAGATGTAGAAAGCACTATAGGTTCTAGACTGTCTCTAGCTCCCTAGCTGTGTAATTGCTGGGGCTTTATTAATTTTACCTCTGCAAAATGAGAATGAAAACACCTGCTCTGCATAACTTACAGCAATGTTGAGCGCTTTAAAGAAAAATAATTAAAGTGCTGATCCAAAGCAAGCTGGCATCCCTCTCACAAATCGGAACTCTGAAGTCCCGGCTTCATTTTGGAATTTTCACCGGTCTATGCAAGCGCTCCTGAAAGAACAGCACAGAGGAAGGATACACCCAAGGTTTTCTTCCTCGTTTTGAGGCCAAAATAGCTCAATGTAGTTGCAATCTCATATTCCCCAGACCAGTTTTGGGTTCCAGAACCACGAAGTAAGATGGCTGGAGGAGAGACATTTACACAGGCACAGAGGGGGCAGCTTCAGTTCAGGTTGTTACCTGAGTCCCCAGAGACCAGGTGGACTCCCCCCCTCCCCCTACCATGCCAGACACTCAGTCCAGGTTTTTACTTCATTAATGAAATATGACCTCACTTTTCTTTTGTAATCCAGAAGCGTGAGGATACATTTGTTGCAAACTGCATGCAGATAAATGGGGGGCTTCCTTTCGAAACTACATCCTCTGAATAATAATTTTTAATCTACTATACATAACAGTAGTGCATTTCTTGTTAAAACGGCAAGCTTTTTTTTTTTTTACCAAAATGAAAACATTCATTTCTTTATAAATAATTTAAATAGTTTAAATACATATTTCATACCAAGGATATAAAAATAGCGTCTTTTTTTTTGATAAATAAAGACATATTCATTTACATGGCAAATAACGTGCAATAGCTGACCACTGGCCACCAGCTCTGTGTGACTGATTGTCTAGGAGATGACATGCAGTGATAAGTGTCCCTTTGCCTTCTGCATTTGAAAAATAGATCAGCAAGAGCTGTGCACTCCCAGGGCCCACAGTCCTATGGATACTGTTCAGGAGTGACACACAGGCACTCAGGAGAAAACTTTGCTGCACTTCACAAAAGCCACCTAGGACAAAATGAATCCACACATTCTCTGTCTGGGACATCTAGCTGCTCAGACCCTCAGGGTCTTTGGACTTTTACCAAAGTCTGTCAAACAGACCAGGAAGTTAATGCCTGTACAGGAAAATGTTCCTATTTTGTTTCTAGGATCCAGGAAGTGTCTGCTACAGTCTGGAGGTGGTTCTGCCTTTCCCCGGACCCTCTCTTCCACAGGTCTCCCAGCCTTGCCCAGTCTTCATGCTGCCAGAGGCAAGAAAGGCAAACCAGGGCTGTCATGCAGTGGTGGAGCTGAAACTGGCGGCTGCCTCACATGCCCTAATATCATACATTTATGGCTTTAGTATCTTTCACTTCTGCTGGGCTTGTGACAACTTCCAGTGGAAAGTTCTCCGAGGGTTCAGTAGTGATGGATGCCCTTCCTTCCCGGTCCCAAGATCCTGGCAGGTTTTCCAGACTGAAGGAACTCATGGCTCCTTGGCCCAAGCTGCCCTCCTCTGATCTGCTTGGGAGAACCAGGTGCAGAGATGTTTCTGAGGAGGAACAGACAGAGGACGAGAGAGTGGCCGAGATGGACTGCAGAGGCATCAGCGTAGTGTCTGACTGTGGAGAGATGCACCTTAAAAACTGCAAACGACCTTCCTGGACGACCTGGTAGCGGGCAGGTGAATAATCAAGGTTCGGAGGATGATACAGTTCACCACTGGCAGGATTTTGCTCGTAAACGCCAGTTCGCTGGGGGCTGCTCCCCACAGAGGAGGGATCCACACTCCATATGTCAGGGGTGACATTCCCATGACAAAGCTGGGCTTGGGTATAAGCGGCTCCACCTGCTTGCAAGTGTAGACAGGGTTGGTGCATGCTCCAGGTCATCCTGGTCTGTAAGCTGGAGGGACACACAGAGGTGGTGTGCAGAGAGCAAAACCGAGCGGGCTGCTGGGGGGACACGACGTGTTCTAGAAGCTGCATCACAGTCCTCATGTCTTTACCTAACTGGGACACCTCCTGAGTCAGTGTCGTTACCTGTGTGGACAAAGCAAGGCAAAAGGCAGCAGTCAGAGGAGCACGGCAGTGATTTCAGAGCAGTGAGGAAGGGAAATGAGATTTCTCAGTAAGAAGGTCTGGGAGGCTGCTTCACCTCCAACTCCAGCCAAGCCCAAAGGGTGAATGGGGTGGCTGAGCACCTGATCTAAAGTCATCCTCTCATTCTGCAGGAACCTAGAGAGACACACGTAGTCTGGCCTTCTTTTTAAAAAATTTTACATACATTTTTTAATTGAAGTATTGTTGATTTATAATGCTCCAGGTGGACAGCAGTGATTCAGCCATATATATATATATATATAGGAATATATATATATATCCTATATATATATATATAATATATATATATAATATATATATATAAAGGAATATATATATATATATTCCTTTTCAGATTCTTTTCCCTTATAGGTTATTACAAAATATTGAATAGAGTTCCCTGTGCTATACAGTAGGTCCTTGTTGATTACCTATTTTATATACAGTAGTGTGTATATGTCAGTCCCAAACTCCTAATTTATCTCCCCTGTTTCCCCTTTGGTAACCACAAATTTGTTTCCTATGACTGTGAGTCTAGTTCTGTTTTGTAAATAGGTTCATTTGTATGATTTTTTAGATTTCACATATAAGTGATATCATATGCTATTTGTCTCAGTCTGACATTCTTAATCAGTGATTTGCGGGTTCCTGGACAAAATTAGAAGTGTGGGTCCATCATCTCTTGCATCTCTGAAATACAGACAGTGTTTTTTGCTTCCCTTCCTCTCAGTTAGCGGGATGCTCCGTGGTGCGCACCCACCATCCAAGACACCTCAAAACAATGTGGAAAAAAAAAAAAAAAAAAACAAAAAAACAATGTGGAGACGTGAGTATTGTTGTATATAACGCACTCAGCACGCTGCCTGCCCAGGGTAGACACCCAGTAAATGACGGCTCTCACTTCTGCCATTTCTGGTCAAGATCAACACTTATTCAGAGATATACTGACCTTCAGGGGTAGGGAGGGTGGTAAGAAAGAACTCAGAACAGATTTGCTAGGATTTGTCTATAGAAAAGGGAAAGCTGCAAAATGAGAGTTAGAAACGGAAAGGTCTTCAAGGTGGGTCCATCCAAATAAGCACTGTGGGGAACCCTGGAGGGCTGGGGTCCATCAGTGAACCGGAACCCCACGGAATTACAACCCCAACTGTGCAGTGTGTTCTTTTTTTTTTGTGGTATGCGGGCGCCTCACTGCTGTGGCCTCTCCCATTGCGGAGCACAGGCTCCGGACGCGTAGGCTCAGTGGCCATGGCTCACGGGCCCAGCCGCTCCGTGGCATGTGGGATCTTCCCGGACCGGGGCACGAACCCGTGTCCCCTGCATCGGCAGGCGGACTCTCAACCACTGCGCCACCAGGGAAGCCCTGTACAGTGTGTTCTTTATTCACTTTTCTAGATGAGATATTTAGTTTGTATAAGACTTTCAAGGGAGACATGACCCTCAAACTCGCAAGAACCTCTGAAGAGTCTTCATTATCTGCTTTCCACTTAAACCAATACTATAATTCACCGGAGGATTTATTTTCCTAACAACCACATCACATTTTTTAACCATGGAAGACCACCAGAAAATTGAACTTGACTTATATCCAGCTTCTCTGGATGGTTTCTATTCTTCAAAGTGAGGAAAACCTATATTTCAGAAAGCAGGCCACACATATATTTTCTAGTCTTTTGTTAGATTCATAACACGAACACATAGTGTAACATTTTGCCTTCATTGCTATAAGACTGTATTTTATGAAGGACTTCCCATGCCCTGATTTTACTATCATGAACCACAAACCCCAATATAAGCAGCTGAACCCAGTGGCTAAATACCATCAGAAAAAAAACAAAACAAGACAAAAGGGCAGTTCAGTTTCAATGAAGCCAAAACCAAGATTGCTGTTTGGGGCAGACTTTTTTCAATATTTAAGTATACATTCCTAATTCATCCAGTAACTTCATTCAGTCCACTTCCTATAAGTGTATTCTGAAACTAATTCTCCATGGCAGGCCCATCAGGAGGTAGTGTCATTCAAATCAGGCATTTTTAAAAGACCAGAAGGAGGTTTTTCCATGGTTCAGGCAACCAACTGGTAACACCTGCCTTGAAATTGCCAGGCCAAAACTATTTCTGCCTTGCTGCTAGCATGGAACTCGAGGGACCCTATCGAATACTTGCCCAGGCTTTTCAGCAGATCTAAAATTTTTGGCGAGAAAAAGATATCTCTGAGACTCACATTTAAGAAGTGAAACAGTGAATCTGAGAAAGAGTCTATGTGTTTTGAAATTTTCACTGCAGTTTGTCAATTTCAGAACTTGCCAAAACTCAATTCTAAAGTACACGGGTGACACAAATCATCTCTGGATCTCAGCACAGCAGACATGCACCCAGGGGTTCTATCTTGAGTTGATTAGCCCTTCTATCAAAATTTCAGAAGAGAAAGTTGATACTAAATGAGATGTTTGAAGGATATATTAACCGTCCCCTTCCCGTAGGTTGTCTAAGTTAATGCCTGTATCAAATTCACCAGGGTTCAGCTCCCAGCAAGAATGCCTTCAGTCGGCCTTAGCATTGAATAAAGACAAAATCTTTGAAGCGCAACTTTGCATTTTAGACACAGCAACAATTACGTTATCCAATAAATGAGTAAATTTATAATACAACAAGCTTTTAGGTCCGTTTTCCTTATTGGATCTACAAACAACACTAAGATCAGCAGGGACACACCTGTAAAGTGGGGACACTAAGGCCCAGAGGTTAAATAACATTTTAAGGTCTCTTATTTCATGAATGACAGTTGTTGGTCTGGAATTCGAGCCTTCTAGTTTTGGTGCTCTATTACAGTATATTAGAGAAGACATTGCCTAAGAGTTGAGAGATTTTTGCCAATGTGGTCAGAATTTGTGAAGAGCACGGATGATACAAAAAGGAGCCTCGTGTAAAAGTTGTCTGAAATGGGTTCATTTTTTTTTTAATTTCACAAATAAGCAATGTCGTATGATATTTGACTTTGTCTGACTTACTTCACCTAGTATGATAGTCTCTAGCTCCAACTTATACACAAAACAGAAAGAGACTCACAGACATAGAAAACAAACTTATGTCTACCAAAGGGGAAGGATGGGGGCGGGAGGGATAAATTAGGAGCTTGGGATTAACGTATACACACTACTGTATATAAAATCAACAACAAGGGCCTACTGTATAGCACAGGGAACTATACTCAATATCTTATAATAACCTATAAAGAAAAGAATCTGAAAAAGACTCTCTCTCTCTCTCTCTCTCTCTCTCTCTATATATATATATATATATATACACATATATATATACACACATATACATATATATGTATATAAAACTGAATCACTTTGCTGTACACCTGAAACTAATACATTGTATTTAAAAATAAAATTTATAAAAAAGTTGTCTGAAATGGTAATTCAACATCAAATAAGTAAATAGTATCTCTAAAAAAATAGGAGACAGTAAAATTTCTTCACAGCAAATTATATGAATGGAACAAGACCAAAAATGTTTGTACAGGGAAGTCCCTGGCAGGCCGGTGGTTAAGAATCCGCCTACCAATGCCAGGGACACGAGTTCGAGCCCTGGTCGGGAAGATCCCACATGCCACGGAGCAACTAAGCCCGTGTGCCACAACTACTGAGCCTGCGCTCTAGAGCACACGAGCCACTAGTACTGAGCCTGTGCGCCTAGAGCCTGTGCTCCACAACAAGAGAAGCCACCGCAAGGAGAAGTCTGCAATGAAGAGTAGCCCCTGCTCGCCGCAACTAGAGAAAACCTGCACACAGCAACGAAGACCCAACACAGCCATAAGTAAATAAATAAATAAATAAAAGACAATATATGCTTTTTAAAAGAAAAGGGTTTGTAATAAGGGAAAATCTGGAAGTGGAAAATATGTTAATAGACATATTGCTGATGAACTATTTTTTTCTAGCTTTCAAAAGAAACAGATATTTTTCTATGGTTGAACTACCTTTCCAAGGCCACGTTCTTGGCACTGAACTTTTCCTGAGCATTTACCATAACTTTGAGGCCATGAACTTTGAATGGGACTCCAGAGTCTTGACTAGCTCCAGGAATGTAAATAGCATTAACATTTTCAGAAAAAAAAAATTACTATATTAGCTTGAACTAAGCGGAGTAAAGAACCCAAGGAAATAGAGCTTTCTTTAGCTCTAGAGGGTAATGTTCAATTTACATCAGGGAAGATTTCTGTCACTGTGGCACTGGGGACACACCCCTGCCCCTTATTAAAGCTGCATAGGGAATTAATCCTTAGTAGGTAAGGGATCTCTCCCTTTGTAAGGGCAAAGCCAGCTGCCACAGGAGAGATGGCATCTCCTGAGGGTAGAGACTCTGTTCTCACTGAAGGTGATAACATACTGCCACAGAGAGTAAAGCTTCACAGCACTTTTGTTTACTGCTTTCTGCTCACCTTGCTGACAAATTCATTCTAAAACACAAAAGGCTTTATTCTTAATCAAATGTAGAAAGCAGAGAATGCAAAGTCTCTACTTTCTAAGGGGGGTGGGATTCAATGCTTTTTCACAGCACAGTTAAGAAGATGGGCATTTGCTAAAAAAGGTTGTTGGAACTACCTTATGAACAAGGCACTGTCTGTCCACTTAAAGAGATGTCTTCAAAATACAACATAAACCCAGAATGCTGCAGAGATAGGTCAATAAAAACAAAAAATCATTTGGATCCAATGAACCAATGTTTTCCCATTTACTTCAACAACTGTTTATACTTTTTAAATGTCTTCTGTCACTCATATTAGAAAACAGAGCAGGTATTATGAAGCCCTTCACAAGTCCCACTTGGTTTTTTTTTTAATCATTAATTTAATTTTTTTAAATTGAAGTATGATTTACAATGTCACGTTAGTTTCAGGTGTACAAAAGTGATTCAATTATACAGCTATATATATATATATATTTTTTCAGATTCTTTTCCCTTATAGGTGATTACAAAACATTGAGTAGAGCTCCCTGTGCTCTACAGTAGGTCCTTGTTGGTTACCTGTTTTATAGTATTGTACATATGTTAATACCAAACTCCTAATGTGTCCCTCCCCTCCCTTTCCCCCCTGGTAATGATAAGTTTGTTTTCTATGTCTGTGGGTCTATTTCTGTTTTGTAAATAAGTTCATTTGCATCATTTTTTTAGATTTGGCATTTAAGTGATAGCATATATTTATCTTTCTCCGTCTGACTTCACTTAGTATGATCATCTCTAGGTCCATCCATGTTGGTGCATATGGCGTTATTTCATTCTTTTTTATGGCTGAGTACTGTTCCATTGTATATATGTACCACACCTTCTTTACCCATTCATCTGTCGATGGACGTTTGGGTTGCTTCCATGTCTTGGCTATTGTGAATAGCACTCCCACTTGGTGTTTTAATGGTCCGTTTCCTGCATTTTCCCCTTTGCATACCATCAGTCTGAATACAGTGGGGGTCACATCACACTGCCCATGTGAAGGCTGTACCTCTGACTGGGGTCTCTTCTCCTCGGCCCCTTTTCTGCCTGGTAAGTTTCTCTCCCTTCAAACATCTAATCCCTCATTTCCTCTGAAGAGCTTTTTCCTGACAGCTCATTGATACTCAAAGAGCAGTTTGAGCATCGATAGGACTGTCTGTCCCAACCAGGCTCGGAGTTCCATGAGGGTAGACGTTATTATTTACCTCAGTGTCTCCTGGACTCTGGGCAATGCCTAGAACACAACATGCACTCAGTAAATCTTGAATGTATAAAAGAATGCAATTCCTGCCATTTTGAAGGGCTTGGTACTCATATTGCTTTCAATTTTTATTTTACGTTATCCCATGATTTTACCATAAACATCATGGGGGAAAGATTCCTACTACAAAATTATGTTGGGAAATCTGTAACTCGTGCTCTTCACCCCAAGTAAATATGTTAAAAGTAGGTATTACGACTGTTAAAGTTTTGCATATAAATTTCCTGAATCAAATCCTTGAGTGTTTCCCAGTTTGAAAGGGCAAGTGGCATTTCCACCACTAAGAATCCCTTTTATTTTAATGTGTCTCCTTCATAGCTGTAGATATAGGTCTCTTTTGGCCAAGACTTCTGCTATTTATCTTGCTGCTCTGTAACTTGTCCCAGCATAAACTTGATTTCCGTGGGTAGTTTTGATTCCCTGGGGAAATTTCCCCTGTTTACTGACTCCCATATCTCATGAGTACATGGTGAGTGCCAAGTGACAAATTCAATTAAGTTAGTCAGAGTTGTTTTATCAGCTGAAATTTGGCAAAGCTTTTTGCATCCCTAGTTGCCACCCTTCATGGCTATTTTATTTATTTATTTTAATTAATTAATTAATTAATTTTGGGCTGCATTGGGACTTCGTTGCTGCATGTGGGCTTTCTCTAGTTGAGGCGAGCGGGGGCTACTCTTAGTTGTGGTGCGCAGGCTTCTCATTGTGGTGGCTTCTCTTGCTGTGGAGCTCAGGCTCTAGGCACACCTGCTTCAGTAGTTGTGGCACGCACGCTCTAGAGCGCAGGCTCAGTAGATGTGGCGCACAAGCTTAGTTGCTCCGCGGCATGTGGAGTCTTCCCAGACCAGGGCTCGAACTCGTATCCCTCTGCATTGGCAGGTGGATTCTTAACCACTGAGCCACCAGGGAAGTCCCTTCATGGCTATTTTAGATGTGGCCTTCTGACTATTTCTACTTCCAAATATAGTAGATAAAGAAAGCATAACTTAATACACATTATTCTTTTACTTGTGTATTAAGTTACACTTTCTTTACCCGTTTTTTTCCCTCTCCCTTCTCATTCTTCAGTAGATAGGAATCCATCGGTCTGGAATTTAAAACTGTTAGCCAAACCAGTTCACCATTACCATCTGTGTAGGCAATTGTTCACATCCAAGATTTCTCTAGCCCTTCCGAAGTCCCAACTGTTAGGAGGAAGATGTGATGAAAACACCATCTGTGTATCCAAGTAATTCAGTGTTCTAGCCAAAACTTTGGAGCATCTAAAGACTATTCCCTTCTCTGTTCTTCCAACACCATGCATTTAACCGACAAGTCATTAGCTGTTTAGAAGGTTTCCAGGCAGTGGGTTCACTCTTTGGAGCAGCATCTCCCATCATGAATAGAAACACGTGTGTGACAACTGACTTGTCAGCTGTCCATGATAATCCACCCACTGATCTTAACATACCGCTAAGAAGGGAATCGCAAAGTGCCACAATTTTTCTATTTCTGCCGTGTCCAGGTTTCCTCTGAACTTCTGTTTGGTGCAGAAATAAATCACTGTCACCTACATTTCCAGAGTACCTGGGCTTCTCCTTTCAGGTGTAAGTTGTTTCATTCATGTGACAGTACTTCTCATCCTCCTGAGTCATATTTCAACAAGGGCTTTGTTGTGACGATTAAATAATATGATGGATGTTAAAGTTTATTCCCCACAGGATTGGTATTCTGTCAGAATTTCAGGTGTCTGGATTTGATAATGCAACACAGGCATTAAGCTTAGTTGAAACTTGGTGGTAGGGAATACTAACCCAGGAAACACTGAGCCCAAAGAAAATAAAAGCCATTTATCTCTGTAACTCCTCTCTAGCCTCAGCATGGAGAGGTAAACTATTCCTGTTAACACTTTTACATAATTAATATTGGAAGAAACAGTCTCCACGTTTTAGCATTGCCTTGTGTGGATCTTTCCAGTAGCAAACAGTAAGAGTAGTAACCAGAGCTTTTGAAAAATTTTGATGGAGATCCTGTATCCTGTATCCTTAAGTCTAAGGTTTGAGAAATTGCAGTCAGATGGATTAAGAATTTTCTATAAAGGATGAGTGAGTCAAAATACAATGATGTGCAGCTTGGTGTTGGTAAGAATTGAGTAAGGACCAATGTGGGGCAGGGGTGGGTGGGGGTACTGTGGTCTTTATCGTTTTTATAGTAGCTCAAGGCCTTACACACATCCTGCCACCTATAAATGTTTGTTGATAGATGAGTAATTTAATAAATGTTAAGTTTCATGGCTAATTTCTTACTATGAGTTTGTTATTTTCATTTGAACTTGAATAACTTTCTTCAGTCTCCCCTAAATAGCACTGCAAGACACGGAAGTAAGTATCACTATGCATCTAGCAGGTAAGAATGCTTCATATGATCTCGGTGTTTCATGGAAGTCCCCACCACTTCAAAATAGGAGATTTTCAAAACACTGTGTTATTATATGGTTTAAAGAATCCATCTGTGATGTTGGTGACCTGTGGTCCCAATAACACTTGCATGGCCAGCTTTTATATGTGCATTTTGGTACAAGCACAGATTTGCTTTTTTAGTGTGTCTTTGGATTGTGCCTTTTGCAAACAGGAGTGTGAGTTTCATAATGAAGCCCAGAATGTGTTTTTGACAGTATCTTTCATTTCACATAGAAAATAGGTTCCTTTCATCTTCTATTATTCTCATTTTACATTTCTCAATCTTAGCTATTGGTATGGTATGATTCATGGACTCTGGGTATAACCGAAACTTCAGTTGATAGGGAAAAAAATGTGATTTCCATTTCTGTGCATTCAGTGAGCAGATGGGGAATGCATCTGTTGATATAATCTTCTTAGTTTGAGGAGTTCTTGACCTGTCACTCAATTTTTGCCAAATATGTACACATTTTCCTGTCAGACATAATTTTTCTAAATTCAGGGATACTAATTACACCAATCCTCTCCCCCTGCCATGAACACATATACATTTTTACAAACTCTGATTCAGGTAATTAAATGGTCTTTCATTTAATCCTTTGTTATGTTGCATATTTATCATGAGATTCAGACAAGTTCAATCAAATTCCATCAGCAGGCAAAACAAAAAAGACGATCGGCATAATTTTATCCTTGCGTCTTTTGCTTCACAAAGCATTCAAAAACAAGTGACAGTCTTTTTATTTGTCAGTTAAAATAATAACCATACTCGGCACTTGCATAAATTTCAGACAAATGAAGATCTCAGGCCCATTACTGATGAAAGTTATAAATCTTTGCCTACAGCTGGAGAGACTAGAATGTTGGGGGGTGAAGTGGCTTATCTGAGGTCACACAGGAATAGTACCAAGGGCTTTGCTTTTACAGGTGCATCTGATGCCTCTCAAATTATAATAAGAGAAGAATACAAGTCTAGCATGACCAATACAAAATGACCAATTATGGTCTTGAGAGTAGTTACTCCAGTGCTTTCACTGAATTTCTGCAAGCTCAGGTCATTGGACAGAGCTGTATTACTTTAGCTGTACTATGCTAATCCATTATTTATCAACCCTTTGCTTTCCTCGTCTTCATTCCTGTTTCCTGTGACAAAGTTTGATTAGTGTCTGAACTGCTTTCTGGCTAAGGGATCCTCACCGCTATCATGAACACCAGACAAAAGTCTGTCTCCTTTCAGAATACCAATTGCATAGGGCAGTGCTTGTCAAGATTTAACGTATACAGGACTCATGGTACTCTTGGTTCCTGCTCTCAGAGTCAGATCAATAATTCCTAGTCTTATGGATATAGTTCCTAGTCTTATGGATCTAGTCCCTTTGGTTAACTCTTCATATACTGATCTTTCAGTAAGAGCTTAAAATTGAGTCTAACCCACTTCTTCCAATTCCTTTGGCCAGTTTAGAGTTGGAGTTTTTCATTTGTTTACATCTTCTTTCAACACTGTTTTGTAGTTTTCTGTATACAAGTCTTGTAGCTCCTTGGTTAACTTTATTCCTAGGTATTCTATTCTATTCTATTTATACTATTGTAAGTGGGGTAGTTTTCTTAACTTCTCTTTCTGATAGTTCATTGTTAGTCCATAGAAATGCAAAGGATTTTGGTATGTTGACTTTGTACCCTGCAACTTTACTGAATTCGTTTATTAGTTCTAACAGATTTTTGGTGGCACATTGAGGGTTTAGGGTCTTTGTTCTTAGCGGCTCCCTGAATTTGAAACTTGGCCGTGTCTCAAAGCAGACGACGTCAGTGAGCACCTAAATGCAGGCGGATTAGAAACGGACACCCAGGCAGCAGCTGGGAAAGTATGCAGTCCAATCCCTTTGAGGGAGAAACTGAGAGATGGACGTTTTTGCTGAGCCTGGGTATATAGCCATGGGGGTGCTTCTGTGCTCTTTAAAAACTGCTTCTTTGTTTACTATAATCCCTTGGGGCTTCTGAACACAAGCCCCATTGGCTTACAGAGCTAGGTGTTTGGGGGGCCCATCCCTCAGGTAGGAACCTTACAAGTTGGGGGCACTAGATGCGTGGTCCAAACCCTTCAGTCTCAGGGAAAAGCTGCAAGTTGGGGGTTCCCTCCTGATTGCCTGATGTTATGTCAGGGATGGGGTTTATGTGTGACACCAAAGTGTGTCTCAGCGGCCCCTACCTGTTTCCCTATGGGCATTTTTTCATTCACCTGCTGGGTAGGAGTCACCCAGCTAGTTTCTGTATTCTCTCAGAGGGAAGTATTCTGTGTGTAGCTGTACCTACGGTGCTTCGTCCATTGGAGGAGGGAAATTCAGGTGCTTTCTGTGCTGCCATCTTGGAGCATTTGTTATCTATTTTATGTGTTTTAATCCATTGTATTTCTTACCTTTACTGAAGCTCAAATTATCCCATCTTTGGCCACTGGGAGACTCTTCATATTGGCTCCTGAGTTCTTTCAACATCATACTAACAGGGTTTGATAGCTTTCTTGCTGTGCTCTGAACACAAAGGTGTTCCAGACTCATCATGTATATTTCATGCCCCAGAATTGGAAACAGCCATTCATACAAGAAACTCTGGTTTCTTTTAGTGGGAAATTGTATTTCAAGACCATACTTGTGGTAACAGTAATATTTACTGTTACTGGGCTAGCCACTGTTTTTATTCCTTTTCTGTTAAAAGAGCTTGAAGAGGTATGCATGTTTATGATAGTACATCAGTTCATATCAGTGTTCCTAATTCCATTTCAGGACTATAGGATTCTTACTTAACATTTTTCCATATTATATTTGTATCTCCTTTATTCTACACTGTGAATTCTGGTTACTGAGGTACAGAGAATGATATAATTAGGATATGCCATAATTATAGGCATACGTATTTTACTGCACTCTGCTTTATCATGCTTCACGGTTATAGTGTTTTTTGTTGTTTGTTTTGTTTTACAAATTGAAGATTTGTGGCAACCCTGCATTGTCAGATAATGGTTAGCATTTTTTAGCAATAAAGTATGTTTTAAAATTAAGGCACGTACATTCTTTTTCTTAGACATAATGCTATTGCACACTTAACAGACTACAGTATAGTGCAAACAAAAGTTTTATATAGATTGGGAAATCAAAAAACTTGTGTGGGGCTTCCCTGGTGGCGCAGTGGTTGAGAGTCCGCCTGCCGATGCAGGGGACACGGGTTCGTGCCCCGGTCTGGGAAGATCCCACATGCCGCGGAGCGGCTGGGCCCGTGAGCCATGGCCGCTGAGCCTGCGCGTCCGGAGCCTGTGCTCCGCAACGGGAGAGGCCACAACAGTGAGAGGCTCGCGTACCGAAAAAAAAAAAAAAAAAAAAAGAACTAATTTTCATCAATTGTTTCTTCTTTATCTTTTGTTATTGTACATTTCAATGACCCATTTTTAACCACTGCCAATCAATATCCAAAAAAGCCTGCCAAGAGGTTAGGTTCTTACTGAATTAATGCAGAGACTCTTCCTTTACTTTCAGAGCAGCTGAGCAATGAATGTCGCAGTGAGAAAGACCGACCCAGCGAGGTCTAGAAGAACACTTTCATGGAGCCATGGTACCTAAAGTGTGTGTCAGGGCTCTAGAAAGATTCTTCTTTTAATCACTGACAGACACCTTCCCCCATCAAGTTTCTGGTACTGTAGCTTTAAACAGAAACACGTATTTCCCTAAGAAACCCTTTAATAAATGTTATTTGAACACAACTCTTCATCTCCAAGGCTAAGGAGATTCAGTTTAGAAAGTGAACTTGCAGATCACCAACTGAGGCCAGCACAGGACTGTAGTAATGGTATCTTGTACCAATGATTTGATTTGATTTTAAAAATACATTGAGGGCTTCCCTGGTGGCTCAGTGGTTGATAGTCCGCCTGCCGATGCGGGGGACACAGGTTCGTGCCCCGGTCTGGGAAGATCCCACATGCCACGGAGCGGCTGGGCCCGTGAGCCATGGCCACTGAGCCTGCGTGTCCGGAGCCTGTGCTCCGCAACGGGAGAGGCCACAACAGTGAGAGGCCCGCGTACCGCAAAAAAACAAAAACAAAAACAAAAACAAAAATATTGAAAAGGTCAGTAAATTACCAGTGGATTTCCCAAGCCCCTGACTCTCCTTAACACTCTTTATCATTTTATTTGCTTTACTATGCACTCCTTTTTTTGTTTGTTTTAAGATTTGAAAATGCTAACGTGTGCAATAGTCATGCATGGGAAACATATATGGGAAATCAATAAATTCCCCTTGAATAAACATATAGTATATTTTATCAGGCTTTCTTGAAAAGCTCTTTCTGAAATTATCCTATACTAAAATTATCTGTCCACTGTTTAATCAAGCCTTAGATTTAAGTATCTATCTGGCCAATTTAAGGACACAAAGGCTCACATCTTGAGGTAGGCTTCTGATATTTCAGAGAGGAAATCTTTTCAACGGAGACCAAGGATGGTCTGCTTGGAAAGCTAACCCTCCTGGGCTGGACTGAGGTCTTGTTTCCAAGTCACTTGCTGCATGTATGATTTTCTCTGGACCTCAGTTTACTTATCTGCAATAGCAACATATCCGTATCAGGATTTCTAAAGTCTCTTCAAACTCAAAACTGAAATCCCATTTCCCTCTTCTATTCAATGTCCTAATGCTTAATGGTTAAAATGGACATAATGCATAATCCAAGCATCTTTTATTCATTCATCAACCATAACTATGTGTCTACCATGTGCCAATCGATAACAAAGGGAAAAGCAGATAAAGATCTTGTCCTCCTAGAACTGACTTTCCAGTGGGGGGCGGGGGTAGAGACAATGAAAATGTAGATAAATAAACCATGTGGTGTAGTAGGGGTTTGATAGGATTTTGAGGGAAAACAAATTTGGAAGTCAATTTGGGGAGAGGGGACTGCTATTTTAAAAAGGATGGTCAAGGAGGAACTCATTGGGAAGCTGACATTTGAGCATAGACTTGAGAGAGGGAAGAGAGCTGCCCACGCAGATGTCTTGCGAAAGAGCTTTCTGAACAGAGAGAAGGAATACAAGACCTTGAGGTGCTTTTATAAGCTGAAACATTATGGCAGACAATAGCCTCTGTGCTGGAAGTACCATCTGTAGGACACTGGGGTCATTTGTCATTGTCCTTGAGAAGCTGGGTTAAGAGGCGGGGCAGAGGCAAAAGAAGTTGATTATGATGATGAAGAGTCTGGATCTCACATCACTTGAGTAAAGTTTCAAGGAAGAGAGAACATTTATAGAAGGAGAAAATATGCTACAGAGTGGGGAGGAAGAGAGAGATTAGCTACATTCAAAATCTAAAGTATTTCGTTAAAAAAGAGCAGTTAGGTGGCTTTTTCTGTTCTAATCAAGAGCAAAAGAAGTAGGAAAAATGAATAACAGGTTTTACAGAGTTATATCAGCTAAATATAGTGAAGAGGTTTCTAATAGCTAAAGCAATTGAGAAATGAAGTCAGCCACTGTCTGCATGGTTTGCTGTCATTAGGGACATTTGGAGAATTTTTAAAAATAGAGATGCCCAGTGCCAACTCTAGGGGTTCTGAGAGTCAGTCCACGATAGGCTACAGGAAAGGTAATTTTAAAAATATTTATTCATTATTTTACATATTAATTTATTAAACATATTTATAATCATGTAAAAAATATATTCCCAGAGAATTTGAAGGAACAACCAGGTCTGGGAAGCATTGCCATAGATTTCTCTAGAGCATGGTGAGATTCTTACTACAGAAAATATTCAGGTAAAATAATTTCTTGCCAGTAACCTCAGAAAGAAAATTCTCACATTGGGTGAAAAGTCAGAGTAGGTGTCCTCTAAGATAGCTCTCAATTCTCAGATTTCATGATTCTACCACATTATGAAACTATAACAGTATGAAGGTAAAGTTGCATAATTATTTGTTTCAGGACAATTCTTTTACCCTTTATTTTATTTTACTTTTTTTTGCGGTATGTGGGCCTCTCACTGTTGTGGCCTCTCCCGTTGCGGAGCACAGGCTCCGGACGCGCAGGCTCAGCGGCCATGGCTCATGGGCCCAGCTGCTCCACGGCATGTGGGATCTTCCCAGACCGGGGTATGAACCCGTGTCCCCTGCATCGGCAGGTGGACTCTCAACCACTGCGCCACCAGGGAAGCCCTGTGTTCATTTCTAATTGTGCACAAGTGAATGGAAAGTGTTCGTCCTCATTTCTCTAGGTGCCTTATTGTTCTCTAGTAAGAAGATTGGAAAAAATCCAAGCCTCCCCAAGTTCATGTTTATTTATTTTCTAGTTCTGAACATTGAGTTACTTGAGATACGGAGCATTCTCTATTGCACTTCAGTAAAGTCTGAATACTTTAAAAATAACAAGAATAATTTTGAGGCAACTCACAGAATTTTTTTGGTGATGTAATCCAAGTTTTTAGGAGTCGTGTGCTCTATTTGGGGGAAGGAAGAAATGTGCACATGAAAATAATATAAAACTTTATAAAACCAAATGCTGAATGGCAAGGTTGGAAAGCAGGTGTTGAAGTGCAGAAAAGGGACTTTGGAAATGGGATTCATTGTGGAAGAGTCAAGGAGATTCACAGGAGATTGGAGGTAGAATGGATGTTAAAGGAATTGGAGCCCTTTTGAAAGATCTGTGGTGTTCTCATTTTTTTTTTTTTTTTTTTTTTTTTTTTTTTTTTTGCGGTATGCGGGCCTCTCACTGTTGTGGCCTCTCCCGTTGCGGGGCACAGGCTCCGGACGCGCAGGCCCAGCGGCCATGGCTCACGGGCCCAGCCGCTCCGCGGCATGTGGGATCCTCCCGGTCCGGGGCACGAACCCGCGTCCCCTGCATCAGCAGGCGGACTCTCAACCACTGCGCCACCAGGGAAGCCCTGTTCTCATTTTTAAAAAAGGGAAATTCATGTTAGCAGGGAGAGGATAGGAAAGAAAAAGGCTTCAGCCAACCTTTCCAACTCTAGGATCCTAAAAAAAGTTCCAACGTCATTCGTAGTTGTTGGATTGGATTAATTATTGAACTTAATTTTCCTAACGATGAAATGAAAAATGGCAGAGCTAAATGTTTTTGAAAGATTGCATCAACTTACAAACTTTTAGGAGGTATGGGGTTGATTACCCTTGTCCGTTTTTAAAAAATAACCAGTAATTCTGAAACTATCAGTTAGTTGGGCAGTTAATAACTAGCTACCAGCAACTGGCTAATTTCTAGGAATGAATAATTAATAACCAATGGTTTAATTTCCTTTGAATTTTCCTATACTTGTTTGTATACATAGTAACTCATTTTACTAAATATTTCCATTTGTATCTCTAAAATAGATCCACTTTCCAACCAACTCTGTCCCTTGGAGGCTGGCTTGTATGATCTCCATCAATAGGCTCATTGGCTTCTGGCTGGGTTTGACCATTGAAAAACACCATCAACTCAGAGGGAGGCAGGAGAGGGAGGTCAGGGCATGTGCTCCTCTGGCTACTTCCCTGCAGGGTTGAGGTGGGCAGGTCACAGAAAGTACCAACGAAAGATCATGGCTCCTGTCACGTAGCTTTCTCCATCCAGCTTTCTCTGACTCAAGATTCTGTCATCATTCTCTACTCTGGCCCCACAGACCAAGGAGTGGTAGTGAACTTCTGTTGACACTGCCCCAGAGTGGGAAGGGCTGTTCCATCCTTTGTGGTTTCCCTACACTCTACTAACTCCTGTAAATACTCCTTTTATTCAACTCATCGCAAATTGCTCATTTGGAATGTGGCATTGGTCTCACTTGGACACATAACTGTCATATCCATTTAGTCCCTCTATTCAAAGATGAGAAGAGGCCCATATATAAATACTCCCAGGCAAAGAGGACAAAAATAGTTGATCTCCAAAAGTTACATGCATTTAAAATCTACACCTCACAGGACAAGCTTTTTTTTAAATTTTATTTTAGGCTGCATTGGGTCTTCGCTGCTGTGGGGGGACTTTCTCTAGTAGCAGTGACTTGTTGCGGAGCATGGGCTCTAGGCACGTGGGCCCCAGCAGTTGTGGCACATGGGCTCAGCAGTTGCGGCTGGCAGGCTCTAGAGTGCAGGCCCAGCAGTTGTGGCGCACGGGCCTAGCCGCTCCACGGCATGTGGGATCCTCCCGGACCAGGGCCCGAACCCATGTCCCCTGCATTGGCAGGCAGACTCCCAACCACCGCGCCACCAGGGACGCCCCAGGACAAGCTTTTGAGTGGCGTATTTTTTTTTTCTTTTGAGAGAGCCTCACTATTCTTGAGGGTTTATTTTAATTAATCTACTTATTTATTATCAGTAAAACTCTCATGAGAGCTACAAATCTGCCTATGCATAGAGGCTTGAGAACTGGAAAATAATCAAAAAGTGTCCTACAAATCATTAATTAGTTGGATATATTCCAGTTTAGAAACCTGTGTCCACAAAATGCAAGACTAATATCAACAACACATATGTATTAAAATAGAAAAGCATAATGGTTTTGCCAGCAGTTTAAATGGACTTTGTTTTTCTATGTCAAAAAGTGAAGTATATAGCCTTTGCTTATGTCTTGCTTTCGAGAATTGATGGTCAAGTACTATTCATGATCATGATGAGGAAGAAAAGAGACTGTACAGTCAGATATTGGGATGGTCTGGCAATTCTATCAGTGTGTTTCAGTTGAATCAACTGTCGATGAAAAGATATAATGATAACACCAATTCAGAGGACTAAAGAATAACTTTACCATAGGGTATTACTCATGTAGGTTTCCTTGTGTGAATTTCTGATAGAACCCTGAGTTTTCATAGCCATTTAGGAAAGTAGTAAAGCAACTCTTTCTTGTAATTGAAGTATAGTTGATTTGCAATGTTGTGTTAGTCTCAGGTGTACAGCAAAGTGATTCAGTTATACATACATATATATTTATATAATCTTTTTCAGATTCTTTTCCATTATAGGTTATTACAAGATATTGAATTTAGTTCCCTATGCTGCATAGTAGGTCCTTGTTGTTTATCTAAGTAAAGCAACTCTTAATTAAAGAACAACCTGTTATTACTATTCTATTTATTTGACTGAAAGAGCCTTCACTGATCTAGTGACACAAATTTAAAACTTATCTGGTAGCTTTCTCAAATATAACCTAGAAAACAACTGAGATTCTCTGTTTTGCGGCAGAAAACATTTCATTACCTGTATGTGTTTGCTTGGTTATTGTATGACACATTTAATTGGGGATATATTGGCACTCAATCTTAAGCAAAGGAAAGAGGAGACAAAATTTTCCTATTAATGTTTGGGTGCTGTGGTAGATATTACTAGTGCTTACTAGTATTTAGTTTTCTGTTACTTCTGGAGTACACAGAAAATTATACTTTTTATCTCTTGAAATTAATTGTATCAATGGAATTAGTTCTAGTTAATGAAATATAAACAGAAATGATGTGTATATCTTTTGAGCCAAAACAATTGTCTGTGCTCTGCTCTTCAAATGGAACATAGCTAATCAATGACATTCCAGGTAGTGGTGCCCCCTCGAGCTAACTAATATTAGGCGTTGGTTGAACAAGAAATAAATTTGAACCAATGAGATTTGGAGTTTTTTACCTCAGTATACTTTACCCTGTAACAATGCCTATCTGAGAATAATGAGACTCTTCGATATTTCAGAGAAAGTTACTAGGCTTTTTTGAGGAAGTTGCAAATGAGAAATTTAAAAGATATTAAAACAAGTTAAAGGATGTCGATGTTACAAAACACTATTTGAAATTGGATGTATATTCTTAGTGACTATTATAAAATGATGCTTTAACGCCTTAGGAAAATAGTGGATCTAGGGAGATAACTGGAATAGCTATTTTTAAAGAACATGATCTATGATCCAATTATGAAATGTGATGCAAACACAATCGTGTCGGAAAAGGAGATGCTTTTCTGTCAGTCTCCACAGCAACAAGAACTTGGACTCTAACATGCTAGAGGCCAAGTTGATATGCGTAGATTTCTCAAATCTCTTAACAGTATGCTAATGTGTCAATGAAACAAAGGGCTCCAAATCACTCAGTGAGATTCCCAGCAAAGTAGTGGTGTCAAGAATAGAGCTGGTCTTCCCCAAATTTTGTTTCTGCTCACATATATGTATAACTTACAATATATGAAGTTATAAAAGGTAAAAGTCACTTTCTAAATTCTGGAGTTTGAGAAAATGTTTAATTTTGTCTCATTAAAAGAACCACAACATCTTGGCCATAGGGGAATATTTTTTTAAAAATTAGAAGGAAAAGGATTATTCCCACCAAAGCAGCTTGAACATTGAAACAGGCCAATGATTTAAACTGGAAATAAAGCCACTGGTCTGACAAACAGAAGGTATTTTGTGGATGTGACGGTTTTTATTTACCAATGTGACTGGGCCATGGGGTGCCCAGACATTTGGTCAAACGTTGTTCTGGGTGTGTCTGTGAAGCTGTTTCTGGATGAGATTAACATTTGAATCAGTACACTGAGTAAAGCAGATTGTCCCTAATGTATGTGGGCCTCCTTCAATCAATTGAAGACCTGAATAGAACAAAAAGTCTAAGAGGGAACTCCTCCTGCCTGACTATTGATCTGGTACGTCAGTCTCCTCCTGCCTTCAGATTCAAACTGAAACATAAGCTCTTCTCGGGTCTTGAGACTGCTGACTTTTGGACCAGGACTTACAGACTTATACTACTGGTTTTCAGACCTTTGGATTGGACCTGGAACTACATCATCAGCTCTCCTGTGTCTCTAGTTTGCCAACTGCAGAACTGTGACTCCTCAGCTTCCTAACTGCATGGCCCAATTCCTTATAATAAATCTCTCTCTCTCTCTCTCACTCACTCTCTGTTAATATATGTGTATATCCACATATATGTTTTGGGCAACATATGAGAAGTACAAACCTTTATAGAAATCAATTGGTAAAGACTGTACTTGAAGTGAACTTTAAGCAGATGCAAAAACAAAAATCAAGAATGTTCTGGGAACATGAAAAAGAGACCCAAAATAAGAATGTGAATACACCTTAGTATATAAAATGGGGCGAAACCAAACTCAGAATAGGATAAAGTAAAAAAGGAAGGTGAGAATTTTGGATAACATCTGAAAGAGGCTTTTTCCTTAGTTCAGTGCTTTTCATATTATTCCAAGGTATGCTAATGCAAGACAAAATGTTCACAGTTATTTTGTCATTAAAGTGATCCATAAGCAAATGCATTTGGTCGGTGCAGGCTAAAAATAACTTAATTTTGTTTCTTTACTGCAAGAATTCATAGAGTCTTAGTATGCTAATGACTAATGTTCATCTCTAAGAATATGAGTTAATTTTAAGTAAAATATACCAGATGTATTTAACCACAGAGGAATTATTCTCTAAGTTTTATTTTAAATCATCTGAAAAAGAACAAAAATGTTCAAGTATTATATATGTTTCTGGAATTATATAAAGTAAGTGAGGAACGTCTACCCCTTGGTCTATGTAATCCTGTTTTATTAAGTAACCATCATAAGTGTTTTGAACTTATCTTAAAAAAGAATATTTGATAATGTAAGAAGCCCACAATTAGTAAGTGAAAACAAGCAAACAGGAGATAAATAGAAAATAAAAAGTAAAATAGAAGATGTAAATCAAACTATATCAATAATATTAAATATGAATGAATTAAGCCATCTAATCAAAAGGCAAATATTGATAGATTGAATAAAAAAAATCAAGACATCTATAAGCTGTCAACAGAAGACACACATTAGAGTCAAATATACAAGTAGGTTAAAAGAAGAAGGATGAAAAAAGATATCATGCAAACAGCAACCATAAGAAAGCTGGAAAAGCTATACTAATATCAGACAAAATAGACTTAAAAATTTTACTAGAGATAAAGAAGAAACATTTGGTAAAACAGGTGGTCAACTTTACAGGAAATGATAACAATTATATATATATATATATATATATATATATATATATATATATATATATATATAACAACAGAGCCCTAAATACATGAAGCAAAAAAAGTCAAAATTGAAGGGAGAAATAGACAATCAGTAATAGTAGTTAGAGACTGCAATATCTCATTTTTAATAATAAATAGAACAACTGGGCAGATCAACAAGGAAATAGAAAACTTGAACGTCACAGACCTATAGTCATAGACATAACAGACATCTATAGAATATTCACCCAACAACAGCAGAATACACAGTCTTCTCAAGTGCACACAGAACATTCTCCAGGAAAGACCATATGCTATGCCATTAAGTAAACCTAAATAAATGTAACAGGATTAAAATCATACAAAGTGTGTTCTTCAAATATAATGGAATGAAATTAGAAATTAGTAATAAAGAAAATTGGGAAATTCTCAAGTATGTGGACATTAAATCACACATTACTAAATAAGCAATAGGTCAAAGAAGAAATCACAGGAGAAATTAAAAAATAATTTGAGATAAATGAAAATGAAAACACAACATACTCAAGTTTATGGGATGTAGTTAAAGCAGTGCTTAGGGAGAAATTTATGGTAATGCCTATTGAAAAAGAAGAAAGATATAAAATCAACTTCACCTTAAGGCACTGGAAAAAGAAAAGTGAACTAAATTCAAAGGAAGCAGGAAGAAGGAAATAATGAGGATTAGAGCAGAAAACAATGAAAATAGAGAATAAAAATGAAGAAAAATGATCAAAACCAAAAGCTGTTTTTTTGAAAATATCAACAAAATTGACAAAGCTTCACCTAAATAAGAAGAGAGATGACTCAAATTACTAAAATCAGGAATGAAAGAGGAGACATTACTACCAACATTACAGAAATGAAAAGAATCATAAGGAAAAAAAAAAAAAAGAATCATAAGGAAATACTTTGAACGCTATAGGCCAACAAGTAAGATAACAGATGAATTTGACAAATTTCTACAGAGACGTAAACTACCAAAACTGACTCAAGAAGAAATAGAATATCTAAATAGACCCATAAAAGTAAAGTGATTAAATTAGTAATCAAAAAACTTTCCACAAAGAAAAGCCCAGGACCAGATGGCTTCACCAGACCTTTAAGCGAGCATTAATAGCAATTCTTCACAAACTATTTAAAAATATAGAAGAGGAGGGAACACTTCTCAACTCATTTTATGAGACCAATATTACTCTCACATGAAAACCAGACAAAGATATCACAAGAAAAAGAAAACTGTAGACCAGTAATTTATGAATATAGATGGCAAAAATCCTCAAAAAAATACTACCAAATTGAATCCAGCAATATTTAAAAGGGATTCTACACCATGACCAGGGGGATTTATTTTAAGAATGCAAGTTTAGTTTGCCATCCCCAAATCATTAATTAACATAATATACCATATTGGTAGAATAAAGGACAACAAACAAACAAACACATTGTCATCTCAATAGGTGCAAGAAAAAGCATTTGACAAAATTTAACATCCCCTTGTGATAAAAACACTCAACAAATCAGGGATACAAGGGTACTCTCTCAACATGAAAAAGGGAATTTATGAAATACGCACAGTTAACATCATATTCAATGGTGAAAGACAAAGACTTCCTTCCCAAGGGGAGGCACAAGAGAGGGATATTTCTTTCCATTTCTATTCAGTGAAGTACTGGAAGTTCTAGCCAAGGCAATTAGGGAAGAAAAGGTAATAAAAGGCATTTAAACTGGAAAAGGAGAAATAAAACTATCTCTACTTCTAGATGGCATGATCTAATATAAAAAATTTCCAAAAAACCCACTCCCAAATTATTAGCACTATTTAAAATGTTTGGTAAAGTTGCAGGATACAAGATGAGCAAGCAAAAATCAGGTGTATTTCCGTACACTATAAGTGAACAATCCAAAAATAAATTAAGAAAACAATTTCATTTACAATAGCATCAAAAACATTAGAACTCCCTTAAAAAACTAAAAATAGAACTACCATAAATCTACAAACAGTAAATGCTGGAGAGGGTGTGGAAAAAAGGGAACCCTCTGCACTGTTGGTGGGAATGTATATTGATACAGCCACTATGGAGAACAGTATGGAGGTTCCTTAAAAAACTAAAAATAGAACTACCATACGACCCAGCAATCCCACTACTGGGCATATACCCTGAGAAAACCATAATTCAAAGAGTCATGTACCACAATGTTTATTGCAGCTGTATTTACAATAGCCAGGACATGGAAGCAGCTTAAGTGTCCATCAACAGATGAATGGATAAAGATGTGGCGGGGCTTCCCTGGTGGTGCAGTGGTTGAGAGTCCGCCTGCTGATGCAGGGGACATGGGTTTGTGCCCCGGTCTGGGAAGATCCCACATGCCACAGAGCGGCTGGGCCCGTGAGCCATGGCCGCTGAGCCTGCGCGTCCGGAGCGTGTGCTCCGCAACGGGAGAGGCCACAACAGTGAGAGGCCTGTGTACCTCAAAAAAAAAAAAAAGAAGAAGATGTGGCACATATATACAATGGAATATTACTCAGCCATAAAAAGAAGCGAAATTGAGTTATTTGTAGTGAGGTGGATGGACCTAGAGACTGTCATACAGAGTGAAGTAAGTCAGAAATAGAAAAACAAATACTGTATGCTAACACATATATATGGAATCTAAAAAAAAAGATTCTGAAGAACCTAGGGGCAGGACAAGAATAAAGACGCAGACGTAGAGAATGGACTTGAGGACACGGGGAGGGGGAACAGTAAGCTGGAATGGAGTGAGAGAGTGGCATGGACATATATACACTACCAAATGTAAAATAGATAGCTAGTGGGAAGCAGCCACATAGCACAGGGAGATCAGCTTGGTGCTTTGTGACCACCTAGAGGGGTGGGATAGGGAGGGTGGGAGGGAGATACAAGAGGGAGAAGATATGGGGATATATGTATATGTATAGCTGATTCACTTTGTTGTACAGCAGAATATAACACACCATTGTAAAGCTATTATACTCCAATAAAGATGATAAAAAAGTATTAGAACTCTTAGGAATACATTTAACCAAGGAAGTGCAAGACTTGTACACTGAAAACTACAAAATATTGTTGAAAGAAATTTAGAAAGATATGGATAGACACATAGAGCAATAGAATAGAATTGAGAGTCCAGAAATAAACCCTCATATCAATGGCAAGTTGAGTGTCACAAGAGTACAAAGACAATTCAGTGGGGAAAACAGTGTTTTTAATAAATGGTGATGTGATCACTAGACATCCACACAAAAAAATTAAGTAAAATTGGACCCATACATCACCCATATACAAAAATTAACTCAAAATAGACCAAAGACCTAAATGTAAGAGCTCACACTATAAAACCTTTAGAATAAGACAGAGGAATAAATCTTAATGACCTTGGGATAGGCAATGGTTTCTTAGATGTGACCTCAAAATCACAAAGAACAAAAGAAAAAGGAGATAAATTGGATATCACCAAATTGTGCTTTATAGAAAAACATTAAGAAAATTAAAGGACAACTTAAAGAATGTGAGAAGAAAACTGTACATCCATCATAACTTGTTATCTAGAATATATAAAGAACACTCACAACTCAGTAATAAACAGACAACCTAATTTAAAAATGGACAGAAGATCTAAACTGACAGTTCACCAAAGACATACAAATGGCCAATAACACATGAAAAGATGCTCAAATTATTAGCTATCAGGGAAATGCAAATGGAAACCACATGAGATACCACTTTATGCACACAAGAACGGTTATATAAAAAAATCAGATAATAACAAATAAAAATTGTTGGTGAGAAAGTGGAGAGGTTGGAACCTTCATATGCTGCTAAATGTAAAATTCTTCTGCTGCTTTGGGAAACAGCCTGGCAGTTCCTCAAATGTTTACACATAGGGTTACCAGCCATTCTTCTTTACTCAGGAGAAATTAAAACATGTGCACACAAAATCTTGCGTGAATGTTTTATGAAAGTTCATAGTAGCATTGTTCATATTAGCCAAAAAGTGGTTACAACACAAATGCCCATCAAATGATGAATGAATAAACAAAATGTGCTAGATCTATATAATGAAATATTACTTGGCAGTAAAAAGGAATAAAGTACTGGTATGCAACAATGTGAGATGAAAACCTCGAAAATATTACACTCAGTGAAAAAAGCCAGTCACAAAGGACCATATTGTATGATTCCATTTATATAAAATGGCCTGAGTGGGCGAATCTACAGGTACATAGTGTAGCTTAGTGGTTGCCTGGGGCTGAAGATGGGGAGCCACTGGCATTAGGGGTGATGGCTGTGTGGTGCAAAGCTTCTTTGTGGGGTAACAAAATGTTCTAAAATTTATTATGGTGATGCATGCACAAGTCTAGGAATATACTAAAAGCCCTCAAGTGTAGGCTTTAATTAATTAATTAATTAATTAATTAATTTTGGCTGTGCTGTCTGGCTTGCGGGATCTTAGTTCCCTGACCAGGGATCGAACCCGCGCTCCCTGCCGTACAAGCACAGAGTCATAACCATTGAACAGCCAGGGAAGTCCCGAGGTGTACAATTTAAAAGGATGAATTCTATGACACATTAATTATACCTCAATAAAGTTGTTTTAAAAATGGAGTTAATAAATAGTATGAGAAGCCAGACTTCTCTCTCAGAAAAGTCAATATGTTTCTACAAAACTCATTTATATTTTTGTTTAGGCATGTATTATATACATGAAACATTTTCATTCTCCTTAATATAGTTAAGACTCAAGTTGGAATAAAATGGCCTAATATTAACTGGCTCCTTTATGTACCTACAAAATAAAATGTTAACAAGTGGCAATTAGAGCACTCCAGCCAAAGTGCACTCTGCTAAGGATGATTTAACAAGCCACCGCATTTTCTCACTTTGAAATTGAAGATTTGCCTGTGATTACCTTTCTGTTAAGTTTGGCAGGTTGTCTTTTGCCTAGTTTTAATATCATTTTACCACTTAAACGTTTAGTGTAATGTCAAATAATGGTTAAGCATTGTTAGCTGGCATACTGGGTCTCCTTGCCCTTAAATCAACTTAAGTGTTACAGAATAAGTGTTCTTTACAGTAAATCGGTGACACTTTTACATCAAATTATTTAGTTAAAATAAGATGCACTGAAATGTAAATTTTTTACCCTATCATTTTTTATTGTAATTTTAAAAAATAAATATATTTATTTATTTTTGGCTGCATTGGGTCTTCGTTGCTGCGCGTGGCTTTCTCTAGTTGCGGTGAGCAGGGGCTACTCTTCCTTGTGGTGCATGGGCTTCTCATTGCAGTGGCTTCTCTTGTTGCGGAGCATGAGCTCTAGGTGCGTGGGCTTCAGTAATTGTGGCAGGCGGGCTCAGTAGTTGTGGCCCACAGGCTTAGTTGCTCAGTGGCATCTTCCCAGACCAGGGCTCAAACCCATGTCCCCTGCACTGGCAGGCAGATTCTTAACCACTGTGCCACCAGGGAAGTCCCTATTCTAATTTTATAGTGAGTGCCTTCATAGCAAAAGGAAGTCTCAGGTGAAAGCAGTCTCATTTTCATGATCAAATATGTTTCCCTTAAGTCCATTCATTTTCATTTTATTCCATATGCATTGACTAATTCTCTCTCCTGTTACTCTGCATGGGGCACTGCTGGGTAGCAGGGGGGACTAACTTGAGAGTCACATTTGTTGACTAGAAGCATGACCTTGTATGAGGAGAGAATGAGCATTTGACCACCATGTTTGGTGCTTTACATATGGTATTAAGTCCTTACCACGCTCCTCTATGGCAGATTTTATCATTACCATTTAATAGAGGAAAAACCTGAACTTAGGGAAGGTGAACATTGAAGATACCAACACATTTTTTCCCCAAAACTAATTACTAACTTCTGTGTTTCAGCTAAGATATTGGTCAGTCAGTTCCTAAAACCATTAAATAAACTCAAATGTGAAGGAAAATATTGATAATTCAAATGTTATTAATGTGTGATTTTATCTGAGAACAGTATCTTAAAGAAAATTGTTTAATAAAAAGTTGCTATCCAAAAAAAAAAAAAAACCCAACAACAAAAAACCCCACAATAATAAAGCACTCTTAAACCACACACACACAAAAGTTGATGTCCAGGTGCCCAAAAGAGTGTTTAGTTTGTTTTCTTTTTGTTCTTCTGTGTATTTTTTTTTGGTGTATTTTTAATGAGATTATTTGTGTGATCTCACATATGGCCAAGTCCTCATGATTTAAGCAGTTTCAATCCAGTTAGTTTTTCTTTTCCTATTTTGTTAGTCTGCCCTTTGGCCCTCTTACTTCTTGTTGGCAACCATCTCACTTCCAGAAAGTGTAGACTCCGAATGAGAGAGGGCAGTAAAGCACAAATCTTCACTAAGCTGATGGAACACACATTGAACAAAAACCTATAGACTTGAGCTTCCCTGGTGGTGCAGTGGTTAAGAATCTGCCTGCCAATGCAGGGGACACGGGTTTGAGCCCTGGTTCGGGAAGATCCCACATGCGGCGGAGCAGCTAAGCCCGTGCGCCACAACTACTGAGCCTGTGCTCTGGAGTCCACGAGCCACAACTACTGAAGTCCGTGCGCCTAGAGCCTGTGCTCTGCAACAAGAGAAGCCACCACGATGAGAAGCCCACGCACCTCAACGAAGAGTAGCCCCTGCTCGCAGCAAGTAGAGAAAGCCCACACGCAGCAACGAAGACCCAACACAGCCAAAAATAAGATAAATGAAATAAATAAATTTATTAACAAAAGAACCCTATAGACTTTGTGACAAGCTGCCCAGTTTTCCATTATTACAGGTAATTGGAAACCAATTATGATTACGTGAATTTCATTTTTTTCAAATCTCATCAATATCATCAGTTGGTTACATTTTCCATCAAGACCTCATCAGAGAATCTAAAACTTCAGCCCTATTACCCTGTCTGTGTCTGCTCACTGAACTTGGCCTAGGTCTACCTGGAAGTTCACCACAGACAGCTGGGTCTTCCTGCATATTCCTGTCTGAAGGATCCTCCTAGCGTCTTCTGCAGCTAAGCCTGAAGGTAACCTCTCAGGAGCCACCCTCAACTCCTTTTACTTGTCTCATGGAAGAACAATTCTGAGTTGCCCTACCCAGTCTCTCAGTGGCCACCCCCGAGCAGGATCAAGCCCCAATTGCCTACAGAGTGAATGATCTCATTAACACACACTTATTTACTTGTTTTCCTTTCTTTCCTGTCTTATTCCTTTGCTCCTTCATCTTGCTTCCTGGATCACCTCCCAAAGAAACTATCTGCATCCAAATCATTGTCTCAAAATCTATTTTTTAAAAAAATTTAATTTTAGGGGGACACCCAAATTAAGAGACTGATTCAGAAATTACCTTCTCTATTTATATGAGACATACAGAAAAGACAAATTTATAGAAACAGAAAGTAGATAAGTGGTTGCCTAGGGCTAGATGTGGGAACAGAGATTAATCATAAATGGGTGTGAGAGATCTTTTTAGGGAGGAAAAATACTCTAAAACTCAGGTGGGGATGGTTGAACCACTCAATAAAGATAGTAAAAATCATTAAACTATACACTTGAAATAGGTGAATTTTATGATACGTACAATATACCTCAATAAAGTTTTTTAAGAAATAACCTTATTTTACACGGAGAGATGGTAAGATCTAAAGAGCTAAAGTGCTCAAAGTTACACAGCAAATACAGGCCAGAGAAAAGAATAGAGTTTCAGGCCATTTGGTTACTCTGATTCATTACTTTTGATTGGACAAATGATCTTGCTTTAACTCATTAAAAATTAAAGTACTTGAAAAAAGTGACAAAGCACCAATTAAACCAAGTATCAATACATTTATGACACCAATTATAATAATCATTTAGTTAGTGTTTCCTGTAGGTTAAATAATTTACCTAGGTTATTTCATTTAATTTCACAAACGGGCCATAAGGTGGGGATGACTACTATCTCTTTGCTACCCATGGGGAAATAGAGCTTGAGAGAAGGTAAGTGACTAATAGTCACATGAGGCTGAGTGGGAATTCATCCATATTTGTCACCAGACACCAGAGCACATATTCATCATGACTATATTATACCACTTCTGCTGGTGAGTAGGATTTCTTTCCCCTCTCACCACTCCAACATGACCAGAGAAAGGCAAAGCTCCATACCTCGCTGTTGAGTTTGTTTATCTGCTGCTTGGTCTCCTCTGCTTTGATGAAGAGGACAGCAGCTCCAATCTCTGGGTCTGGAAAGTGACACACATGCAGAATGAGTCCTTCAGGAATAAACCTCATATTTCAGGACTGGGGCAGTTAGAACAAGGAAGGAAGCCCAAGCTACCTTCAACCTTTCCTGATGTCGGTGCACTGTAGCTTCTGTCTCCCTAGTTCTCCTCTGGATGGCACCTGGTGAGCTCTTTGAAACTAGGCACACAGCATGGTGGTGACTGTGGCCACACTTACTGGATGTGTCCATGGCCACCTTCCCCCTCTCCTGAACACAGTCCTACCATGTGCCCAAATGGCACATGTTCTCTTCTTTGACCATTTTCCAAAAATATATCACAGCCAGTGTCCAAGCCATAGAAAAGAGATGTTCTTTTCTCCTCTCTTCCCTTTCCAGATTTTGAGTCCTGTACCCATGAGAGCATTTTCCTCCGACCTCTATTAAAGCTGCTCATCCCCACTGCAGGCTTTCTGTCTCTTCCAATGTTGCTCTAAAAGGTGATTTCTCCCGTTTCCCGGGTCTCTCATCTCCACTTTTTCTCTACCTTACTTTTACAAATACATTTCATATCTGTCAGGAGCAGAAGCACAGATGAATCATTGCTAGCTAGAGTGGAAAGGATTTGATATACAGAGGTATCTATATCTATATATGTCGTATATATATATATATCATGATGACTATCCTAATTCTGGTCAATTATGTGTAGAAAATTTGCCTGTGGGAGAAAAAAGTCGCTCAAAACAATCAAAAGTGTCAGAGTAGTAAAAGTTCCTTTTGCTGAGATATTTTTCAAAGTTAATCTATTCATTCAATGAATGATAAGAGATCACCTACAACAGGCTAAGCCTCCTTTAGATGAGACAGAAATAAAGAAAATATATTGACCTTCATGGGGCTTTGAGTCTAGCTGGGAAAAGAGACATTGAAAAAGCAATTATGGGGCTTCTCTGGTGGTGCAGTGGTTAAGAATCTGCCTGCCAATGCAGGGGACACAGGTTCGAGCCCTGGTCTGGGAAGATCCCACATGCCATGGAGCAACTAAGCCCGTGCGTCACAACTACTGTAGCCCCCGTGCTTAGAGCCTGTGCTCTGCAGCAAGAGAAGCCACCCTAATGAGAAGCCCGCGTACTGCAATGAAAAGTAGCCCCCGCTCACTGCAACTAGAGAAAGCCTGCGCACAGCAATGAAGACCCAATGCAGCCAAAATAATAAATAAATAATATATTTAAAAAAAAAAGCAATTATGCAATAGGTGTGGATTTCATACTAAGGGCAGTAGGAATCCATCTCAGGATTTTAAGCATAGGAATAGCGTAATAAGAATAAATTTGTATTTTTTTAAAAGTTCACTCTGTATGGAGAACAGTGTGAAAACAGAGAAGTGACTTTGGAAGCACTGCAGGCAAGAGTGAATGTGGCAGGGAAAAGGGTGGTAGAAGGAAGGATAGAAAGTCTCAGACATAACTGAGAGATATTTAGGAGGTAAAGTCAAGAATATTTGTTGCTTGAATGGATGAGTATTGGGGTAGATGTTGGGAAAAGGGAGAAGAGGAGGCTAAGGGGGGTGGCAGGACCAGAAATACTAGGTGGATGGCATGATGACGTCCTGTGAGCCAACAAGGAAAACTTCCTATTGGGACCCACCATCAGCTTCCATAGCAAATGCTCACATCTGGTTGACTAGAACTATGATTTCTGTGCTTCTTGCTCAGAGCAGATATAAGTCCATTACATGGATGAATCATGATTGTTGACTAACATCTGCATTCCTCTCCTCACCTTCCTACCTCCCACCATTGTCCTACTATGGAGTCTTACTCTTCCATCTTCCCAGATGAGTGCTGAGAAGAACTGTTGATTGAGATGGAAGACTGGTATTCTACCAAATGGAGACATACCCCCAGAGCTGTACATTCAGAAGTCTTTACTGGGCTTGGCTTTGCCCATGGAAGGATTCACCAATTAGCAGGAGATCCTGACACAAGGATCTGCCTTGCATCTGGTGACTGTTTGGGATCACCTATGTTCATTATTCTCTATCAACTACAGGTGCGTCTTCTTTTAGAAGTTGTCATTTCTGGCCTTCATCATGCTGACAAATTCTTTTGTGGGCAATGAACTCAAGAATGAAATGGAGAGAGAGGAGCCTGGGCTAGGTTTGGGGGTACTTTACGTTAATTCACCATCCCTAGAGGGTAGTACTTCATATAATTCCCCATCATTTCCGATATTCTTACATACTTCTGAAGATATTTATCCCTGGCAAACTGCAAGTATGTAACCACTTACCCAATAAATTGGTTAAGTATAACCAATGTTCCTACAGTCTACACCCAACACAGCATTTCCTTTGGGTAATGTTGTTTCTGTGGATTAGTCTGCATTTATAATAGGAAAACATGGTTACCCTCTGATGAAGAGCAGAAATTTGAGTCTCCTCCTGACACACCATTTACCTGGGCTGGTAAGCTGCAGGGTGTCGAGCCTGGATAGAGGAACCATTACAAACGCTATCTTAATAACTTGGAGGTGGCACAGACTCAAGTCAAATTACTTTGTGGCTTTGGTTAAGTTCCATCACATGGAGAATACCCCGAGAATGGGAAGGCAAAAAAGTGCCTATACCAAACATTACAAGTTGTAAAGACATATCACCCCTTGAGAGAAGACTAAATATAGAGCTTACCTCCAAGAGGAGGAGAAATTCGGGGCTCCGGTCTGACTCGTTCAGAGCCAAAGTCAAAAGACTGGCTTTCCTCACTACAGTTTCCATCTTCAATTCCATCAACAACCCTGTTTAAAATAACAAGCATTGGCTAGTTGCGCATTTATATCCATGGGTTCCAGTATTCCTAGAAGACTTGAAAAATCGTGTGTTAAATTTCGAAATTCTAGACACTCTAGAGCTGGGCTATCCAATATGGTAGCCATTAGCCTTATACGGCCATTGAGCACCTGAAATGTGCAAAAAGAGATGTGCTGTAACTATAAAATACACACTGGATTTTGAAGATTTTAGTAAAAAATGTAAGTTATTTAATTAGAAATTTTTTACATTGTTCACATTTGAAATGCTAGTATTTGGGGCATATTGAGTCAAATAAAATATCTTATTAAAATTATTATTAAAAAATTCCACGTGTGTGTGTTTACTTTTTAAAGATGTGGCTACTGGAACATTTAAAATTACTCATGTAGCTCACAATTTTAGCTCATGCTACATTTCTATTGAACAGCAATGCTATAGATCTTAGACTCATTTATTCTCAGATTCAAAACCTTAAGCTACAGATGTTCTCTTATCTAAATTTATATTAATTCACTACTCTATCCAGAATTAAAGAGTTTTAACGTAATGTTTACAGAATTGCAGAAAATAACTTTGAAAACATCTTTGCTCTGGACGTGGACAAAACTCTGAAGTGAGAGTTGAGGAATTATATTTAAATGACTATTAGGACTCTAGCTAATCTTCTTTCCTTGGTAAATAATATCTAACACACTCATTATTTTAAAAAAAGATGAATTTATTGTAGAAAATGTAAACATAAAGGTAGCAAAAATCTGAAAAGAAGAATCAACTGTCATTCACCACTACCCTTAACATCTTGGTGTGTTCTCAAAATCTTTTTCTAGATATAAAATAAAATATGTTTTTTCATAAGTGTAGAATAAGTTGTACATGAAAATTTCTTTTCCAGCTCTGATACATTTCCCCCCTTTTTTATAATTTAGTATTTTTCATTTTAGAGAAATTTTAGGACGGAGAAGAGTTAAGGGATGTTTTCAAATTACCATCTCCAACTGAATTCCTGAACATTTAATATCCACCTACTTATCATTAACCCTGTTTTGCTTATTTTCCCCTTAATATTTTCTCTAAATGGATAAGTTGTGTTCTTCAAATGACTAACTAAATATGTAGTATATCAGAAACATCTCTTGCCTTATAAGCAGAACAACAGAATTTGTATCTATATTTCAGAACTCAAATTTCTGAGATTTTGGACAAAATATGTAACCTTCAAAATACTTAACACTTCTTACAACTTTATAGTAGAGATAATACAAGCTACTTTAGACGATTCCTGAAAAGACTAAATGTAATAGTAAATGAAAAATTACCTAGCCGAGTACATGAGACTAGGAATCACTCAATATGTTTTTTTCTTGTCTATTTTTACTGAGCTGTTACACACCGTAGCCTACTCTTTTCACATTTTCTGAGTCAGAATTTTTCAGTGTTTCAATCACTTTTAGTTGATCCTAAAGTGAATTTTTTTAAAATTAAAAAATAGAACCATCCCATATTACAGGCTGAAGGGACCAGAAATAAAACTAAGTTCAGTCGTCCACAATAATGAAGCAAATACTATGGGACATGAAGACCAGCACTTCACTTCCTTCATAATTTCCACTCATTGCTTCATGAAACTTTTGGTAAGATCAGATACTGAGGGGATAACAATACGGACTTTGTTCCATCTCTTTTGTTTTCATTAGAAATTTATAAGTTATAAAATTACAATGTAGAAATATACATCTATAAAAATAGGTAGAGCTAAATGGATAAAGGGAGAAGAGAAAGAATTTGGAACATGTAATGGACCCTTTTGAGAATGTGACTAACATGATTTATTCTCATCTTGCATACACCTCCACGTAGAGTCAAAAATGGCGCACAAAAATTTAAGGAAGCTGAAGCATCGAGGCTAGGAACCTGCATGGCAGAAAGGCCTAGAAGGCTGACTCATTTACTAGCCAGGTACTAGTCTGAATACAAGGCAGCCAGTTTCACCTCGGAAAGAATTCTATGATGTGAACTCTCACCTTGGACTGAGGTCTGGGGGTCCAGCATTGTTCAAAGTTGAAAGTTGCAATTTCAAGTTCTTCTCTTTTCTTTTACCGTGGTTAGGGGCGTCGGCTTCCTGTTTGCTTTTGGGGGAATTGGAACTGGAGACTCTGACAGGTGAGTGAAATGGCACTGTTCCCGAGGCCAGCTGCTTCAGGCTTAAGCCGAGATAGCTCTTACTGCTTCCAGGCCTCTTGTTACGGGAAGAGGAAGATCCCCTTGTGTAGATGGGGGAGAGGGAAGCAGTCTCCTCCTCTTCCCGGCTCTCTTCCTCTTCCTCGTCTTCCACAATGGATGGGAGTCTCTTCTTGATGCTGCCATTTCCCTTGGGCTCTGGCTAAATCGGAGGATAATATACATGAGTACAGATGGTGAAGACTTCTTGAGAGGCATATCATTCATGCTGCAGGGCCCATCTGAACAAAGTCAGGTCCCCTAAAGCCTTTAAAATGGAAGACCTCACAGATTTTGCTCTTATTTATTCAGCTGTTCAAAGTCTCTCATACTGTCTAGCACAGGGAACTCTACTCAATATTCTGTAATAACCTACATGGGAAAAGAATCTGAAAAAGAATGATTCACTTTGCTGTACACCTGAAACTAACACAACACTGTAAATCAACTATACTCCAATAAAAATTTTAAACAAAACAGAAATAGACTCACAGACATAGAAAACAAACTTAAGATTACCCAAGGGGAGGGGGGTAGAGGGATAAATTAGGAGTTTGACATTAAAATATACACACTGCTATATATAAAATAGATAACCAACAAGGACCTCCTATATAGCACAGAGAACTCGATTCAATATCTTGGAATAACTTATAATGGAAGAGAATGTTAAAAAAGGATATATACATATATATGTATATATATACATATATATATATCTCTCAATCACTTTACTGTACACCTGAAACTAACACAACATTGTAAATCAACTATATTTCAATAAAAGATGTTAAAAATCTCCCCATTTCTGATCTCAGCTAGGTTTACTCTCTCTGCTTTCCTGGTGTTAGCCCACAATGGTCTTTTAAACTCTCTTGGTGGTGAGCTATGTAAAAGGTGCATTTGATCAGGTTTGCATTGAAGTTTTAATCAGCCTGTCATTTATAATAGCATATGATGGCATGTTTTTAGGAATAAGACATTTTTCAATTTTACTGGAAGGTCTTGGGCCTTGATAGTTTATTTAATTTATTTATTTCATTTTTCAGGTATCCTTATCATTTTATTTTTTATTGAAGTATTGTTGATATACAATATTATATGTTACAGGTATACGATATAGTGATTCACAATTTTTACAGGTTATACTCCATTTATAGATATTGTAAAATATTGGCTATATTCCCTGTGTTGTACAACATCTCCCTGTAGCTTATTTTATACCCAGTAGTTTGTACCTCTTACTCCCCTACCTGTATCTTGCCCCTCCCCCTTCCCTCTCCTCATTGATAACCGCTAGTTTGTTCTCTGTGTCTGCTTCTTTTTGGTTATATTCACTAGTTTGTTGTATTTTTTAGATTCCACATATAAGTGATCTCATACAGTATTTGTCTTTCTCTGTCTGACTGATTTCACTTAGCATAACTGGGCATTGATATTTTAAAGTTACAGGGTCCTCAGTGGAACTTTATGTGGAGATCAACCAGCAAAATTATATTATCTTTGAGAATAAAACTCTTTCCTATTTTGGATCATAGATGAACGAAGATCAGAAGTGTCCTCAGCTCTCCTTCTTCTCACAAGTCAGGTGGCAGGAAGTACAGCAAACCATTTGATCCTCTCACCTTGAAGAGCCTTAGGAAAGGAAAGGGAGAGTTTTGCAAACTCTCCTGTAGGATTCCTACCTGGGCTCCTTCAACCTTACAGGCCTAGAAGAAGCAAAGGAGAGGATGGGAAAGGATGAAGGAGGGGATAATGAAGGGGCAGGGCAGACAAGGTAGCAAAGGCTAAGCTGATGGCCCTCAACAGAGTCACTCTAAGAGTATGTGTTTCTTGCTCTGCCCCAGACATGGCCTCCCTGCTCCAAAAAGTCAGTTCATTTTTCTGTGCCTCAGTTTCTTTTGAGAATACAATCATTTATACCTGCTTATCAATAATTCATAATAAAAATAAACTGAAAAGACCTAAGAATACTATTTATTGTCATGAGCTGTCATGGTTATTACTTCATCTCAATAAATAGTTGTTTTATTGGTATATGAATTTTATTGTAACAGTTATAATGATATATATATATGTAACAAAAAAATGAACTTGAATCTGTAGTGACTGACAGGCCCATTCACCCATTTAGTTGAGGCCATAGCTGTAAAGTAAAATGATCAGTTCACTTAGGAAGGTCTTTTTTTTTTTATTTTAATCTTTTTAAAAATTAATTAATTAATTAATTGGCTGTGTTGGGTCTTCATTTCTGTGCGAGGGCTTTCTCTAGTTGCGGTGAGTGGGGGGCCACTCTTCATCGCGGTGCGCGGGCCTCTCACTGTCATGGCCTCTCTTGTTGCGGAGCACAGGCTCCAGAAGTGCAGGCTCAGTAGCTGTGGCTCACAGGCCCAGTTGCTCTGCGGCATGTGGGATCTTCCCAGACCAGGGCTCGAACCCGTGTCCTCTGCATTGGCAGGCAGATTCTCAACCACTGTGCCACCAGGGAAGCCCTGTATTTTAATCTTATGGGTCAAAATTTCTTGAGGAAATGGAATTATTAGACTCATCTTTCCAACTATGTGATTATTTTAATTAATGGTAAAGCTATAAGTTCTTTATTCAAGAGTTATGGTTTTGCTTTTATTTGTTTTTTTTTCTTCACAGCATTTTAAATTCTGTGCTTTTAACAAAAGATGGACCCATGTGGAATTGCAGAGGAACATTTGTATACTAGTATTGTAGAACAGAAATGTGAGCTCACCCAGCTAAAGATACAACAGGGCGAACTCATCACAGAAATTAAAATCAGTGAGTACATTCTCTAACTGGACTTCTGTTTACATTTGCATTGGCAATTTAACCATTCCTTTGTTTCAAGGAGGATCCCTTGGTTCTAACAGAATCTTCTGACTAGTAACCTATAAGATGTTTGTACTTCTACAAGTTCATTTAATTTTCACACTTCCATGCTTGGAACCTTGGACAATTTGCTTAGGTACTGACTCTTGTGACTGGGACAGCCGACACGATTTATACCAAGAATTCATTAGCCCGTGGACCATCATTTCAGACAATACCCAAATTTATTATTATTAAATACCCAGCTCCACATGCAGCCTCTGTGCAGGAGGAGTACCTGTTACTTTCTTCAGGCCATTGGTATAGAAACACCCTCCTCCCTTGTGTCACTGGATTCACCTGTGTATACATGGCCACAAAATTCAACCATAGATCTTTTCCTTCTCTCTGACCCATCTCTTCCTTTCCCTCTCATCTTTCTCATGAATGCTCCCATGAGGGCAATGAGGTTTTATCCCCACAGTCAAGGGAGTCTCTAATTTTGCTCGTGACATCTTGCTGGGATAGTCATTTCAAACATTTCAAACGTGTCTTGACGAAAAGGAAAGCAGAATAAAGTCTAGTGGTGGAATGCATGTGTTTTTGATCACACAGTCTTAAAAGTCCTGTAACTTACTAGCTATAACCTTGGTCAGGTAATGTTATTGTTTAAAGCCTTGGTTTCCTCACCTGTAAATTGGCAATAATGTGAGGAAAAAATTAGGTATTAGATAATGGTAGTTACACCCTTAGTGACATGCACTGAGTGTGCTTAATTAAATGCTTGCCCTTGTGATGATGGTGATGATCATGAAGAAAAAGAAAACAAAATTTACATCAGGGCAGGTCCTACAGATAATGTTGTGATATTTTACATAATCTCCCCTTCTTTAACAGAACTCTTAGCAATGCACCTTGCCCAAAGATCACCTTTTTCAGACCCCTTGCCACTTGGTTTGGCCATAAGGCCAAATTCTAGGATGATAGTATGCCAGTGGACAGGTTATAGGGAAATTTTAGGAAGGCTCCTAGAAGGAGGGGAGCATCTATCTTGCTCTTTTACTTTGTTTTAGTTTCTAGTCTGGAACACTGATGAAATGAATGGATCTCCAGCAGCCATCTGAGAGAATGAGGAGAAGGAAGGCATATGTTGAGGATCATGAAGCAGAAAAAGGAAATCTCCAGGCCTACTGACACTGTTATACTGCTCACCTCCAGCCTTGTCCATGAGAGAGAAATAAATATCTATTGTATTGAAACCCCTGTTATACTGGTAGTTTTGATACTGCAAGTGAACTTCAGCCTTAATTATACAGATTTTGTTTTTGAAAGTTAAGGATGGTGTATTCTTGGAAGGGATGTTCATTTTCAGAGTGCTATGGTGGGGTGAGGAATTCAGATGGGAAAATCCAAAAGGAGGCTAAATTTATCTTCATGAGAAAGAATATAGGAAAGGTCTGGCGGAAAAGTGGTAATGAGGAAAGGATGCTTGTTGAGAAGAGTTTAAATGTAACGAGAGTTTTGCTAGTTCCTGAAGAGGGATTTTGCAGAGATGAGAGAGAAAAGACAACTAGTGGCAGGGAGGAACTTGGTTGATAGCACTGAGATGTTTTAAGAGCTTTAAAAATGTTTCTCAATAGCAACTCTGTTTGCTTTCCACCCCCAACCATCTTCGGTCCATTATCAATGTCTTTGTAACGTGCTGTGTAATTGGATTTATTTGGGCACCTCTGTATGCATGTGTATCTGTGTGTGTATGCATGTGTGTGAAAGTTGGGGGGTTCTGCTTCAAGAGGGTACAGAGCAAGAAAACGAGCTGTTTACAGGGTTTCTGTCATGGGATTATTGGTAATAAAGGTCTAGGTAATAAATTGGACAAGTTACTGTTTTGGGGGAAAGTTTTCTGTGAAATTGGAGGGTTCTTAAAAGTTGGGACTGACTTAAAAGCTCAATTCTTCTAAGATCAATACCCCAGGACTTCGTTACTCTGGGCAGGTTTTGGTGACAAACTATGTTTTAACAATAGCTCTAAGATCCTTAAATAGATATATGAGTTTCAATCTTTCTCTATTCCCAAACTCATGAAAGTCATTGCCACGTCTCTTTCAAGTGCTTTAGGGGAAGTCAAAATGAATACATTACATCCTCGAGGGGGAGACAGATTTGTTGGAAATCCCACAAATTTTAGATAAATATTTTGCTCTTTGGCGAAAAGCCATACCTGTGAGACCGTAGATTTGTTCGATAATCTTGATATCACCTGAAAGAACAAACAAACAAAGTTGTAACAATCATTTACACCTTCTCGGTGGTTTGGGACTGAGTGAAATGGAGGCAGGGAAAGAGATGATAGTTCAGAGGCTGTGGGGGGGGAGATGGGCCACCTGCATGGGCCAGAGTAGAGGAAATACCTCCTGAGAGATGCTGGGAGCATCTCCCACACCTCACCCTCTAGGAGCTCTACTGACAAGAGTGTGTAATAAAGAAAAGGGAGCAGCAAATTGACTGTCTAGTACAGGACACCACACCCAGGAAATAGGGGTCAAAATAGTACACTCATTGGATACATTTTCCATCTTGATGCTTTATTTACTCTCTTTTTGTTTTCCATCTCCCTTATTCCTCTTTCTTGCCCTTTTGCTAAATTATCTTATCTTCCATGATTTTTCTCTCCGGCTCTGTGAAAAAAAGAAATCGTGGAGGCGTTTCTTATTTAATCTCATTTCTTTCTATTTATCCACCTCCCCTTTTTCTTTGGATACGGGTGGCGGTGATGAACCCTCTCTGTCTCATTTGTTTTACTCGCTATGATGTTCCCTGTGGACTAGGATTAAGTTCACTGCGGATACTAATTTTCAATTTAAGTGATTTTAAGATCCAACTGATTGTAAAAAAGAAAAAAAATTCTGTCAATCAAATTGTGACATGCCATCAGTTAGAAGACTGATCCCAATTTCAGAGATGGTAAAATGTGAAAAACAAATGTGTAACATAGAATCACTTAAGTTCAAAACACATCTTGCATAAAATCAAACTATGGTACTGTGGAGTACCTTAAAAAACATGCACCTTCCAGGACGTACAAACAAGCTCTGGAAATTATAACATACCCGGGAAATATGCTTCAGGTCTCATCCACATTGTTTTTTGCTCAAATATACTCCTCTCATTTTAAAGTGGTAATAGATGTTATAAATTAACATAATTTTATTCCCATAAAAAAAAAACCTTGCACTTGAAAATGACCTGCCTAGTAAGTGAGACATATTTGGTAATTCTGTCAACCCCCCGCCCCGACTGTTTTTTTTTCTAGATGATTAGGGAAATAGATCTGCTATTATTTATACAAATGCCAGCATCATTATTGCTGTGCAAATATACCTTTCATCAATGTTTAATTTTATCAAAGCAGTCAACCCATTCTACATCTGTTTAGTTGCCTAAATATGCATTGATCAGTAGCACTGAAGACATACGTTTTGCAATAATTCCCTAAATGGTGACAAGTAAAACAGCTGAATAATTAAAAATGTGGAAAATAAAACAAAATTACAATGTCATTGCTACTGTGGTAGACATAAAAAATGGGTTTTTGAAAAGCTTTTCAGTTACAGCTTGGATGAAAGAAAGAATAGCCCTGGGATTCAGGAAGCCTGAACATCTCCAGGTCAGAGATGCTGTCTAAGGGATAAGAGAAAGGCACTGGCCTTAGCACTTGCTGATTTGGGTATGACTCCCAACCCCCATGGTTTACTACTAATATGAGTTCTGTCGAGTTGCTGAACTCCAAGAATGTTTTTCTGTATCAGTGCTTCTCAAACTTGCAGGTTCTGACTCAGGAGGTCTGGGTGGAGCCTGAGACTCCGCATTCCAATGACTTCCCAGGTAATATGGACCTTGCTGGCCCGTGGGGTACACTTTGAGTAGTGAGATCTTATAACCAACGGCATTGTTATTATCATCCTATCAGCTGTCAATTCACGAAGTATTCACTGAGATCAGCACCCTGGTAAACGCTCCCCAGCCATGACATCCAGTAATTTTCATTACAAATCCTATGAGGTAAGTGTCCATGATGTAGCCAGCACTACTGTGATAGGCTCTCTGAATAAATCATTTAATTCACATATGGTATTAATCACATGTGTTTTATTTTATTAAAAAAATTTTTTTAAATCACAGAAAACTCAGATTTAATAACACTCAGCATACATGGAATAAGTTCACTTAGCAGTTGCTGTGGCTCCTTTCACTTATAAGAGGCAAATATTTTTAAAGTACTCAACAGCAACAGTGAAAGCCCTCTCTCACCCTGATAGGAATGGATTTGTTATAGTTCTGCTAAATAGAATTAACCATCCTTGGAAAGATTTCAATCCAGTACTGAATTGTTTATGAAATGCCCTGTTATCTATTGTAATGTATTGTAAGTAGTTGAATTCTGTATATACTGCTATTTTCTGTGTTCATTGTTGTGAACTTATGTATGTTAGTGAAATAAATTTTCGGCTTTCATGTTGTTTCCTTAACATTTATAAATATACGTATTAAGATATTTTCCCCCTCTTACAGGAGAATAACAAACTTAGTGATGTTTTCTTTTCTGATGCAACCCAGAAACCCTAGCTGTTCTGAAAAGGTTGGTGCATGCTGTTAAGATAGAATGAAATTACTCTTTTCATCTCTGAAGCGAAACACCCCTCTGCCATTCCTCTTCAAAACCACAGGTTTTTACTTGATATTCACAACTTTTACACCACCATCAGTCAGTAATTTTCCAGGTGCCTTTAGTATTAGACATTATAGAACTTAAATACTGAGTCAAGAAGACTGATAAAATATAAAACATTTTCTGCTTAGCCACATTTGTAGGCAAGCATTTTCAGTGCCTATGTTCTGAGGAAGTCCATTATATCACGTGTATTTTAAAAAGAATACTCTGATAGATGCATTCTGTTGACTGACACTTCATGCTAATCCAGATTCTGCCAAGTGTAGAGAATATTAGTTTAATGGAAACCCAGTATTTTCAAGCTAGAAGTGACCCTAAAGAGTCTCTGCTACAATGGTTTGTACACCTGGCAGACAATAGGATGCTTTGAGAAGGGTTCCTTTAAAAAATCAGGTTACAGAGTACCAGTTCCAATGAATCTCTTTCAGTTGGTGATGGGTGTGGGTCTCAGGTCTCCAGGTCAGGTTTGAAACCACTGAGTTAGTCCAACTCCCTAACTAGAGATGTGGAAACAGTGGCCCAGGAAGATGAGATGACTTGCCCAATTCATGCAACAAGTTAGTGGCAAAACTTTTTCCCCAGAAGCCGTGCCTCCTGACTCTCAGTGTACCTTCCGTAGAATCATCAGTTTTCTCAGATACCTCTTCCAATGGTTAATGCTGTTTCTTGGGCTGAAAGAAAAAATGCCTGACATACTATGACATTTAATCTGGTTTGATGGTTGTCACAAATCCGACCCCCCAAACTCATGAGGCTAAGTTACCCAAACACCTCGTAAACCTTATCTGAGTCACAGATCTTTCATGAAATCGGATGAATTCTAGGCATTCCTTCCCCAGCGGGGAGAAACATGGATACAGCCTTTGGATAGAAAATATTTATTGTTCCAGCCACTAGAAGACTCAACGGTTTTGAAAGTTTTAAGGAAGGCAGCTTTCCCATTTTGAATCCCTCCTACACGGAGTTTTTATACCTTTTAGATAATAAGAAGAACTGTTGGTGATCTCTAATGGGAATAATTAGGAAAAAAAGAAAGACTGAAGTCATAGAGGTTGGGAAGATAAAAGGGAAGTAAGTCGGACACAAGAGCAGGAAATGAGGTCACTGCAATAAAGTTTTGAGAGAGATCAAAAGGGTAAGGGTCAACCCGTTCACATCTTGGGATTGTGCCCTTCATTCCCTCAGGATGGAAGAAGCCCAGTGCGGGCAGAAGGGCTGAGGACACCGCCTGGCACAAAGTTATGACCAGAAGTAAGGCGTCATAACCTTGAAGACTGGGAAAGAGACATTCTCAGCTTTGGTGCATTGGTTTTAAAAGTTTTTGTGTAACTGTTCTTCTCCTTTTCCCCCATCCTAACCACCTACATTACTCTATCACTCTGTGAGTCCAGTGGGAACTTGAGAGAGAGGACTTTTTTTTGTTTGTTTTTTAGGTTTAATGTTCTTAATTGTATTGCTTTTGGCTGAGACTTTACATCTCTCGATAACATGTTATACCCTACTATTTCTTTTTTTTTTGAAAACTTTTAATCTTATATTGTATTATAGGTGATTAACAATGTGGTGTTAGTTTCAGGTGTACAGCAAGTGATTCAGTTATACATATACATATATCTATTCTTTTTCAAATTCTTTTCCTATTTAGGTTGTTACATAATATTGAGCAGAGTTCCCTGTACTATACAGTAGGTCCTTGTTGGTTATCTATTTTAAATACAGCACTGTTACAGGTCAATCCCATAATCCCTAACTATCCCCCCCTCCCTTCTACCCTGGTAGCCATAAGTTCGTGAGGCAGGGCTCTTAAATTGGAAAAATACTGCTCACTGGCATCGAGGACCAGAGAGGAAAAATGGTCTCTTAGTCCCCATATAATTTGCTGCCAAAAAAAGCAAAACAAATCCACAATTTTTTTAACTGTGTAAAGAAGGTCCCAAGTTTTACTATTGAGCTTGAATTGCAAATGGAAATCAAATATACTAAAATGAATAGTCATTTTAGATGTGACACGTGCCATTGCGTTCTTGAATGTTGTCTCTTTTATTGAATGAAGACCGTTTTATAGGAGCTTTCATAGGCTCATACCTGATCTTGCCCATTCAACTCATTTTTCCCCTTAAATTTCCCTATAGTAAATTATCCTGATATTAGAATTTTTCTTTAATATTTTTATTGGGGTATAATTGCTTTACAATGGTTAGTTTCTGCTTTATAACACAGTGAATCAGCTATACGTATACATATATCCCCATATCTCTTCCCTCTTGCATCTCCCTCCCTCCCACTCTCCCTATCCCACCCCACTAGGTGGTCACAAAGCACCGAGCTGATCTCCCTGTGCTATGCGGCTGTTTCCCACTAGCTACCTGTTTCACGTTTGGTAGTGTATATATGTCCATGCCACTCTCTCACTTCGTCCCAGCTTAATCTTCCCTGATATTAGAATTTTTATGAATTCTTTTAGTTGGGAAGGGAGTTCTTTGATTTCTTTTATCTATTCCCTCCACCCATTAAAATCCCTCTGCGTTCTGAGAGATGGCGGGGTGTGAGGCCCCGCCTTTCACGGGAGGCTAAAAGGCCACCTCTAGAAGGAACGTGAGTGGTTTCTCAGCAGCGATGAGGCATTACCAACAACTTCTCCTTACTCTCAAGCTCTTTTCAAGAGGCCGAACCGCTAAGAAATTGACCACTGTGAGGCAGGAAGGAAGCAAAGGTGAGTGGAACCCACCACAAAGACCCAGGACTCCTAACAGTAACCCAGGGGGCCAGTGGCCCAAGGAAGGTAGGAAATCTATTTCCATTGTCTACTTGGCCCACAGGTAGGATTTATAAGCCCCTGTGTGGTCTGCAAATGACCTCTCAACTATGGAATCTCATAAGGCACGAAAGTGCCCTGGTGAGAATGTTATCTGCAGCTGATTGCTCAATCGGGAGATGAGATGTGAATTACAAGGTTCTTCTCTCCGACTGATTCATGACATTCTCTGCCTTGTTAATAAGGCCACACTGATTAAGTCACAGAGTAGATTGAAGGAGCGTGCGTCCCCGTTCAGAAACAGGGATTATCACGGATTTTATCTTGTTCACGGGACAGCAATATTACCAGCACTGGTGGTTGTTTGGGATAAAGAGAATATGAATGAAGGGTACTTGCAAATAACCCCATAATTCTCATAGTTAAAATGTCCACTCTTACAAAAATCATAAATAATTGTCAAATCTGCAGGTCTAATTTCCTCATCTGCTTCTTTCTCTTGCAGACTCAAGCGGAGGTGCCAACAAGCAGTGAATGACACCCATGGCAGGTGGCAGATGGGAGGAATTAGAAACCTCTGGAGAAAGGATAGGCTTTGAATAGGGAGCATTCATCTTCAACTTAACGTGTCTGAGAGGTCACCACCACCTAATCTAAAGAAGAGATTTTAGAGGCTGGTCTGAATCCCTAAGTGGGTAATACAGTTTCTATTATGTTTTCTTTGCTTGTTCTGTAATTTAGAAACAGAAATGAGATTTTAATGAAAAGACTAATGATTTTGACATTTCCCAATTTCACATGGGGCCTTGAGGTCAAGACAAACTATTAAGACTTGAAGAATTCTCTTCCCCTGGGTAATTACTATTGCTCCTGGTGTGGGAAATATGTCAAGTAAGTGAGTCTTGAATTTAGTGCTTACTGATGTCCGGAGCTAGAGAATCAGCTCCTACAGTGTAGGAAGCAGCACAAAAACTCTTCACTGATGAAAGGTCTGTGTGGGGGGAATGGGATCCATTTAGGAGGTAGTATAGCAGGGGGGTTAAGAGCTGGAATTGCCCTAGTCTTGTCACTTATTAGCTATGTAACCTTGGGAAGCATATTACTTGTAATAGAATAAGTAATGCTTAGGTAACAAATAATGTGCTAAATTTTAATGGCTTAACACAACTGAATTTTATGTCTCACTCTTTCTCTCAAAAATGATGCTAATAACTACACTTGTAAGGATTAAATGAAATACGTACCTGTAAACTGAACCAATTTTGGAAACCAGACTGGCCACATCTGATGTAATGTCACATTAAGAGAAATGTAGTACAGCAACCAAAAGTAATTAAAAAATAATTCTAATCTTTTGGTCCATATCTTTCAAGAACCTTAGAGGCAATATAGTGATAAACCACAGGAAGACTTTTGTAAAATGACCCCTCCTTTTCTATTCCATTAGTGATAACAATGGTGCCTCTCCAAATTCTCTCACTGAAACTCTCCCCCTGGGTCCCTTCTGTTCTCTTCTGCTTCCCTCTGGCCATCGTGTCCAGCATTCCTGCCAGAGGTGGCCGCTAGGTGGTGCCATGCTTTCCAGGTCTGTCTTGTTTCTCCAGGGAAAGAAGGCATTTGGAACCTGCTGGGAAGTGTGCATCTCTTATCACTTCAACTTAATAATCCACAAGGAATTCTCACCTAGAGTTTATGGTGAAAAAAGTCCTCACATTGTTGCATTTGGAAAGTATTTGGTCCAGTGTCTGGCATAAAGCTAATTCCTGTTAATAAGTGGTAATTGTATTATTATTGATACATTGGTTATGAAGAAAACTTTTCTTTGAATTGAGCTGGTGAGGAATAGGGCATTATTAGCTAGGTGACGCAGAGCTAAACATTCACACAGATGGGTTTGTCCAACTTAAAAACATATATATATATATATATAAATATATATAATATACACACTTGTATAGCACTTCTTAACAAGGAGGCCATTAAACTTCTTAAACACAAGTTTCCCCCAAATTGTATATATTGTCAATGTCTTATTGACTATATTCATACCTGTGGAAAATTTGAAAATGCATCATTTTACTCAAGTGAAGCAGATAATTGGGTTGAGAGAGAAACGAATAGAATGTCAAGCTATTACTTTTTATAAAGTATTCCACCCACTACTGTGCAAAGAAAAGTATGTATGTTTTTGCGGCATGGGATGACAGCCCTTCTAAACACAATTTTAACTTCCTTTCTTTGAATTCAAATGTATGAATTACAAGACTTTGGAATTAAAAGAAAACCCAAAGGAGTCCCTTAATATTTGTGTAAAAACTTGGAAACATGGGATGATTTTGAGGGAGAGAGTTATTTACGAATACGTAGTTCATATTATCCTAGGAAGAAAAGGGAAGGAAATACACACTATTGTGTGAAGAAAACTAACTAGAAATCTCTCAGCAATGACACACACTTTTAAAGATGTCAGGCTTAAGGAGCTATGCACCAAATCAGTGATTTGGGAGTTCAGCAGGGTAATCAGTGCTAGAAGAATTTACACAGTTTAAACTCATTATGTGGAGGCCCCCCAGTGACCAGCTTCTGATTAGGGTACAATGGCTCCTGGTTCGCCTGCAAAACCCGCTACTATGTAATTGTAAGGAAACACAATAGCTGGTTTCATAAGATTTTCTGGATACACGCTAAGTAATCTGGTTCCAAACCAGGTTGGTGAACAAAGATGCTGAATTTGGAGCGAGAAGGTTTTGCGTCACAGTTCCCGATGGCACTTCTAAACTTAATGCGAAATGCTTGATTTGCTGCCTAAGAAGACCATTGTCAACTATATACTGTAACAGAAAAGTTGAACAGCCCTGTCTGTAGAAGACAGTGTTTGAACCAGCAAACTGAAATGAACTACTTTGTGTACTTGAACCATAGTGCCTTGGGCAAGCTCACTCAGCTTCAGAAAATAAGAAGAGGTCTACAGAGGACCATGATAGTGAGGCCATAGGCAGCTTCTACACGACCAAATGCATACATTTTTTTGGCATTCATTTTCTAATGAAAGAAATCTTGGAAACTTCAGCAAGACGAATATTGTTCATCACAGCATTCACACCTTTAACAAACACTCAACAATTTCTAGGTGAGGAAGAAAGTCTCACAGTTAGTAGATGTGAGGCTAAGATTCTAAAGTTAGGGTTTTCCTCCTGCACTCTTGGTGGGAATGTAAATTGGTGCAGTCACTATGGAGAAGAGTTTGGATGTTCCTTAAAAAACTAAAACTAGAGCTATCATATGATCCAGCAATACCACTCCTGGGCATATATCCAGAGAAAATAATGATTCGAAAAAATACATGCACCCCAGTGTTCCTTGCAGCACTATTTACAATAGCCAGGACATGGAAGCAACCTAAATGTCCATTGACGGATGAATAGATAAAGAAGATGTGGTATATATACACAATGGAATATTACTCAGCCATAAAAAAGAATGAAATAATGCCATTTGCAGCGACATGGATGGACCTAGAGATTGTCATACTGAGTGAAGCAAGTTAGACAGAGAAAGACAAACATTGTATGATATCGCTTATATGGGGAATCTAAAAAAAATGGTAAAAATGAATTTATTTACAAAACAGAAATAAGAGTCATAGGTGTAGAAAACAAACTTATGGTTACCAAAGGGGAAAGGTGGTGGAGGGATAAATTGGGAGATTGGGATTGACACATATACACTACTATATATAAAATAGATAACTAATAAGGGCCTACTGTATAGCACAGGGAACTCTACTCAATACCCTGTAATGACCTATATGGGAAAAGAATCTAAAAAAGAGTGGAGATATGTATATGTATAACTGATTCACTTTGCTGTGCAGCAGAAACTAACACAACATTGTAAATCAACTATCCTCCAATAAAAATTAATTAAAAAAATAAAGTTAGGGTTTTGTTGTACAAAGGTGATGTGTGGAGCAAAGTAAGGAAGGTATATTGACTAATTACATATAGACTAAAAACAAGTCTTCGTGAGAATTCACAATGGACTTCCAAGCCACTGAAATTTAGGAAGAGATGCGTCTGGTTTGCCATTTTGATCCCCCAGTGGTGCTCTAGGAAGTTCCCAGATCAAAAATTGTCATTGATAAAAAAATGCCTGACCATGTTGTTTAAATATGTTGTTCCTTTCTCTGGGTCTCTTTTCTAATAAAATTCTCACCCAGAACATGCTTCCTGGGGGGGAAATGACTCTCCAGTTATACAGTAGTGGGTATTTTTCTATTTCTTTTCTTGTGAAAACTTATATTTTGAGACTGAGCTTTCATCAGAGGATAGATTTTTCCTCAAGCTTTAAAGATAATCAGTGAGGGGACTTCCCTGATGGCACAGCGGTTAAGACTCCACACTCCCAATGCAGGGGGCCTGGATTCTATCCCTGGTCAGGGAACTAGATCCCACATGCATGCCGCAACCAAGATCCTGCATGTGGCAATGATGATCTCACGTGCCACAACTAAGACCCGATGCAGCCAAATAAATAAATCTTTTTAAAAGTTCTATAAAAATATAAACAGTGAGGAATTTAGGGGAGAGTTTCATGGGGAAAGGGGAGGCAAGGAGCTCTTTCTTGAAATTATATTATGTGGACCAGCTTTAAGAGTTATCACATGGCAACCTAGTCACAAAGTGGCCATTTCAAATTTGGGGGAAAAGCACAGTGATATCCATTGAGGAACTCCTCTTCATAAAAATGTGAACAGTGAGTAAGGCAGATCCATTTAGAATGGGCAGAACTTCTTATAGTGGGGTCTTTCTGAATTCACAGAACTATCTGTTACTTATAGATTCGTACAAAGACATCATTCTTTTTGTTACACACAGAAAACGTATACATAGAATACTCTTCAGAACAAACTTTTTCCCCTAAGTTTTCTTTTTCTTTTTTTTTTCTGGCTGTGTGGCTTGCAGGATCTTAGTTCCCCGACCAGGGGTTGAACCCAGGCCCACGGGAGTGAAAGCACGGAGTCCTAACCACTGGACCACCAGGGAATTCCCTCCCCCAAGTTTTAAGACAATTATTTCTATGATTGCAGAATATGCACAAGTGAGTCTACGGGAAGGATGAGGCTTTCATAGCTATTTACACAAATTTGTGCAAGCCAATTCTGCCCCTTCAGGTTTCCCATCTCCCGCGTCAAACTGTGCTTGTCAGGTTGTTTCTTTGGGGGTTGCAAGAAATTGGACATGTTGGTTCTTTGAAGGAACAATTCTGGCCTTAGTTGGACTGTGAAGGCACACCACCTTTAGGGAATAAACATGCTTCCAAAATAAGGTCATTTGGAGTCTCACAGAGGGAGTCCTATTTTCCCCATAAATTTCCATTAGATCTTCAGGAGGTGTAACTTCTGCTCGGCAGTGGCCCTAAATTATTGTTGTTGAGACTCTGTTCCTCCTCTCACTCTTCCCTTTCTGTTAATTCACTCAGAATTTCTAAACGAACATGGACTTTTACTTGGGGACGTCCCATTAAAGTGACCTTGTGGTAACTTATTTAGAAGAATCGAAGAAATATTTTAAGGTATGTCACCTATAAATTGGCACTTGCCATCTACCGCTACAAGGATCAAATCATGAGCCACTGCAGCTGCTGACCTTCAACACCCCCTGAAAGGAGACCAGGGTGGAGATTGGGAAGGAGGCACTCGGTGCTCTGGGAAAAACTGGTAGAGCAGGTCTTCCAGATAGTTAGATATTTTCGGAAGACAATTTTATGAGCCCAATTCTTGCATCTCCTCGTACCTAGAAAAGCACTAAAATCCTTCATGGTGATGTCCACTCCTCGTGAGTAGCAGTAACCTTCATGAGACTAAGAGAAACTTTCTGCAAAAAATACGTGCTTGATTGCATGTACTCCCCCTTCACCAGAATCACATCTATACTGACCTTCCCCCCTACCTCTCTGGAGCAGTTTCTCAGAGCTATCTGAAATGCTGTCTCCTGGGCTATAGGCCTCATTTTGCCCCCAATAAAACTTAACTCACAACTCTCACGTTGTGCATTTGTTTTTCAGTCAACAGTTATGAATACCCTCTGATTTATCGATGAATTTGGTAGATTCATAGTCTTACATGCCAGGCTTCCTTAAAATGATGGCACACTCATATATCCAGCAAGCTGCCTTCATTTTCCACTCCTCATATTTTCCTCAAACTACTAAGCGATGTCACGTGTGCCAATTCTGTCTTTTCTGAAGAACAAATTCTGATTTAAAGGCAAAATAAAAACACTGTAGTAAAATAAAACACACACAGCGCAAAAGCACAGTTTAGTTTGGTTACATACCTTTCTCAGTGTTTGAAAGCTTTCTTAAACTGGAATTAAAAAATAATGGAAAAATAACGCTAGAAGGGCCTGTGGCTTGGACGCCTTGGTTGTTCACTAGTTGCAACCTTGTAGACGCACAGCTTGATGAGGTTTCCCAGACTGCTTGCACTTAGGTAGACCCATATGACTGGCTGTGCCAGTGGCATGTGAGCAGAGATCTAGGTCCGGCCCCTGAGTGGTGCAAACAAAGCCTCTGCATCCTCTCTCTCTCAGCTGGTTGGCTGTTGAGGTACAAAGTCTCCAGTGGAGGACTCTGAGTTCCAGAGGATGCTGAGACCTCAAGGATAATGGTGCCACCAAATAGAGGAAACCTGGATCTCTGAGTTGCCCTGGGAAAAGCCACCACCTGCCCACCACCTGTACATTGTGATGTGAATGACACATGCCCTGTAGGTCTTATTCTATGTACTGTATCAGATCACGGAGACTTGGGGATGTTTGTTACAGCATTTAGCCTGACCCAACTGATACAGTTTCTTCGAGATCACCCAGGCCAGAGATGAGGGACTGGAGGAAAGCACTGAAGGAAAGCAACTTTACTCCAAGCCACTCAACTTGCATGTGTCCTGAGTCTATTACCTACCATTCACCACTCTTTTTGACAGAAGCCTGTTTTGGTAATTCTGGTATTTTCTTATATATGATGCTAACACTCTGTACCATCAAGATAAAAGGGTGACTAATAGCCTCAAAGGAAAAATGTAAACTGTATAACCTAGAATATAAATACACTTCGTTAGCACTAGTCAGACTTGGGACTATTTATGAATGCTGGCAAAATGCGGTGACACAGATCGGTCACCATGTGCTCTGCTTAATCTTCAGGGTGGAAAATATAAGTGGGATTACCACATCACAAAAGCCTAGCAACTTGCAGATGTTCATCTCAGAATTTTCCTGCATCATTTTCCTCAGTGACATGGAAACCAAATCCTTTAAGTCCCAATTCATTTGACAGAAATGCATCTCCCTGTGTCCCTCCACCCACATCGAGTTATTATTACTGCATGCTGGCCTTCCAGTTCATGATTTCAAGGCACTTCCATCTTCCCCGTAACTTGGCACCTTGTTTACTTCATATTTCTAACTATTTGGCTACTGTTAACTCTAGTCAAAGCTGCTGCTCTTCTGGCATTGTAGATTGCTGGGTTTAAACGGTGTGTTTATGGATGCCTTGAATCTGAGGAAACCGGAGGCCTCCAGCTCTGCCTGATGTGTAAGCAGACTGTGTCCGCCATATGCTTTCCTCTCTGCGGTCTCCGTCCTGTTGGGGAACTTCACAAGAAAAGTACTGTAAAGATGTTTACCATGGGATTTTGTAATTTGCTTTTAATTTTAAGTTAATTTCCACTGACTTAGTTCATTTACAACAGCTTTAATCAGACCACCCACTGACTCTGTACTGTAACAGTTGAATCTGGGTTTGGGATTACAGGGATGTATCCGTGGGGCTAGTGTGAAGAAATGTCGCACAGCCCCAAGGATGAGCTGTGAAACATGATCAGACTGGCATAGCCCAAACGGTGAAATAGTTACTGCAGTAAAATATTCAAGGTTATTCTAACAAGTTCCAGGAGATCAAATTCTTGAACAACAACAACAACAAAAAAAGCCCAGAGTAAAGTTACGTTTTTAAAAAGTCCTAACCTGTCCACAGGAAAAGTATTTGTAGGCTGATTGAGAATTGGGAACAAAACTCTAAATTTAAAATATTGCTTCTTTCACTTACACTCTCAATCCCTCTGCATAATTATATGAACGTGTGCAAGTATGTGTGTACTTTCAGGAAGTGCTGAGTATGTGTTATTTGCTGGCAAATGTGATATATTCACACACCAAAGATTTTTAAAAATTCAACTAATAAGAAGGCTTCCAACTTCTTTCAAGGATGAAACTGAGTCTGGAAAGAAATTGAAATGTTACTTTGTACATTTGAAATGATGATGGAGTAGAGATTTTACAAGTTTACCCTTGAACATGGAGCAGGGGAAGAATAAAGCAGAATGATATGCATAGCAGACTGAAAAGCATACTTGAATGGGAAGAAATTCTCCCAGAGCTAGTCCATGAATGCAGGTTATTTAATAAATGGATGGATTTATGAGCAAACAAAAGCACAAACATTAGGGGAGAGCAGAAATCGAATGGCCGGACTATAGTTGTTCTGCTGTCTTACTTGTCTTCTTGTTAATGAGAAATCTTTCTTAAAATACTGAGGCACAATGGGTTTTTGATAAGACATGACAAGTAATAGCATTAGGGTTAAGAAGATTAAAATGAATGTTTTTCTGGAAACTCAGTATAGCTTCTGCTGTAAGTCAAAATGCCTGAAGGAGAACATCCCGTTTTAGGAGAATTATGTGCTGATTTGTGGCACAGCGCTTTAGTGGACAAATGTCCTAGGCTGGGATTCAGAATACCAGAGTTTAACTTGATTTTATACTGTTTGATTCTTTTTTTGCGGCACTCAGCCCTCTTACTGTTGTGGCCTCTCCCATTGCGGAGCACAGGCTCCGGACGCGCAGGCTCAGCGGCCATGGCTCACGGGCCCAGCCGTTCCGCGGCATGTGGGATCTTCCTGGACCGGGGCACGAACCCGTGTCCCCTGCATTGGCAGGCGGACTCTTAACCACTGCGCCACCAGGGAAGCTCCTCTACTGTTTGATTCTTTCATTGATTTTGTAATCTCAGGCAGCATGCTACTTGGATGCCCAGTTCCTTCATCTCCAAAGCAGAAATCAAAATCCAAACTCTCAGGGGCAATGCAAAGATGGCAAATTAAATAAAATAAGGTATTGTAAACAAATTGCCTTGCTCATAATACCTACGTAGTAAACATTAGTATCTTTTCCCTGTCAGTAGATGTGCTGCTAAATATTCCGTTGACAAGAGAAATTAAAACCTGATGAGATATATTTTGATCTTTTGATGGAATCTTATTTGAAACACATGTTTTCATTTGGTTGATGGGAGATTTTATCCAAAAATGAAAGTCCTCTTTGTACAGAGGGAATATTCTAACTCATTTAGGTCTATAAGATGGGAATTTTAGTTATGTGAGTAAATTTCTTTCTCCCCCTCTCTTTAAGCCACTTGTCATCAAAAGAAAAACTGAGTTTTATCAGATGGTACACTAGGTCCCTTCCAGTTCTAACATTCTATTATTTCATGGATATGGAAACATGTATTTATACGAAGGAATGAATTAAATTCCAATAAGTATTAATCAAGCATGTACTTCATGCAGGCAATTTCGAGAGGAAAAGGATTACAAAGATGAATAAAATGTAGTTCCTGCTCTCAAGGAAGTTACATGTATACAACTGAGTTCTCCACTTACAACTTGGTTGAATTCTTATGATTCATTTTTCAAAAAGTTTCTCATTAAAGTATAACCTACAGAAAAAAGGGCACAAATCAAAGTGTTACTGCCTGATGAATTATCAAAAAGTTCTGTGGTTCATGTTTTACTTATACATTTGGCATGTGAAGCTCATTTTCCCATGGAAACGTATTTCCTGTGAATGCTCCGTTAGCCTACGATAGAGCTGGCATTTAGTGCTCAGAGGATTGAGGGACAGAGCGAGAATTTCTACCTTGCGGTACGCGGGCCTCTCACTGTTGTGACCTCTCCCGTTGTGGAGCACGGGCTCCAGACGTGCAGGCTCAGCGGCTATGGCTCACGGGCCCAGCCCCTCCGCGGCATATGGGATTTTCCCGGACCGGGGCACGAACCCGTGTCCCCTGCATCGGCAGGCGGACTCTCAACCACTGCGCCACCAGGGAAGCCCTCTAACTTTGTTTTGATGGATAAACTTACACTAAGTTTCAGCTGCGTTTTGGAGTCAGGTGGTTTGGGACTGAAATTGTAGTTCCTGACTTCCCTTGCTTACCTGCTGGGGGATGCTGGATCAGGTTTTTACCTATCTTATCCTTAACTAGTCTTCTTGTCTAGTACATGAATGTAACAAGCTATCTCCACGATTGTTGTGGGAATAAAAATGTTAATGTCTGTAAAGTGCTTCGCATACAGTTTGGTTCCTAGGAGCCGTGATAGCATCAGCAGCATCAACATCGTCTTTATTTCACAGAGCCTTTGTCAGGAGGGCAGGGCTGTTATCCCAACCTACAGACCTTGAAGAGGGCGAGCTGTGGACCCCTAAGACTTAAACAGCCATGGAGAACGCAGTGTGGAATGGAGACCTGGGTCCCTCCAGGTGTGGCTGTGTTGACAATTCCTGGTGGATGTAGCCTAGGTAGTTTTTCATTCTCAAGGAATGCACACAAGTTGAGGTGTGCATGTGTGTACATATGTAGATTTGATACCTTTTATTTCAGGCTGAATATCTGCTGTTCCCTGCAGGATAGCAGTAACCAGGGAGGTAGAGAATGAAAGACATTTTTTGTCTTGATGGGATGGCAGGTGGCCTTTTCATCCTCTGACTTTCCCAACCCAGCTAACCCCCATCTCCCTCCAAGGAGCTTAAAAATCAAACTGTTCACGGTTCAACTTGCAAACACAAGCTGAAATCCCCAGATTTCATGGAAATGTGGCTGAGCTCTTTGCAGGATATGCTTCATGCTATTTGATTGACAGAAGGCTACACAGAAGAGAATACAGAGGAGATGAAACATGAGACCATTTAGAGATGTTTAAATCTTTGTGTGTTCTTGATTTTATCTTTAATATATACTTAAATGGAATTTGGTTTCTAAGAAAATGTTGCTGAGTTATGACTGTACAACTTACAGTGACGTGATGACCCACAATTCACACACAATCACTAGGTTTGCTTCATTTGTCCAACTACTTCTGAGTACCCCCCGCCCCTTTTCTGGATCTTGTCTCTTAACTCTTCAGCCCACTAGGTTGTCATGGAAACCACTGTGGTTTCTACCATAGTGTGATCTCTCCTCATCCTTGACCCTCTCCCCTCACCACACACACACACACACACACACACACACACACACACACATACACACACAAAATGATAAAATCTGAGCGGGCACTTAAGCTGAACCCACTCAGTCATTCCATAGGAATCTAAAATCAACTAAGAGAGTTAAGCTTAATCTGTTGCCCCCTGGAATTGAGAAGCTGCTATCTGTCACCATTTCCTGCTATTTGGATGAGGAAAGAAAGATGGCAAGTCTACTAAATAAGAATGGAGAGAAAAAGAAAAGGAAGAAATGGAGAGAAAATAGAATAAGAAACGAAGCTTGAGAGCCTGATTATAAGAATTCCTGAGATCCAGGTGTGCATGTGGGTCTGTGTGTGTTATATGTGTGTGTGTGTGTGTGTGTGTGTGTGTATTTTATTTAATCATGTAAGATACTTGGAATCCTTATAATAAATCTCTGCTTTTAGTTCTCTATTTGAGTTGGATTTCCTTCTTTCTTTCTTTCTTTCTTTCAGTCAAAAGCAACAGAAATTTATTTCTCACAGTTCTGGAGTCTGGGAAGTCCAAGATCAAGGCACTGGAACATTCTGTATCTGGCAAGGGCCCACTTCCTGGTTTATACATGGGTGTCCTCTCACCATGTCCTCACATGGCAGGGGACTGAGGGAGTTCTCAGGGTCTATTTCATAAGGGCATAAATCCCATTCATGGGGGCTCCATCCTTATTACTTAATCACCCCCAAGAGTCCCCACCTCCTAATACCATCACATTCCGGGTTAGGTTTCAACATATGAACTTTGGGGGGGACACAAACATTCAGTCCACAGCACTTGGCTTCTGTGGTCCTGCTGCCTTGTTTGCATTTTAGAGTTTAGGTTGATTTTCATTCTGGTTTCAGTTTTCAGATCACTTTATTTATTTATTGTTTTTGCCACTGATTCATAAGTTTTATTGAAATGAAAAATACAAATTGTTGTTCATTTAGTGTCTTAAATAGGTGAGTTAAACCAATAATAATTTAATTTGTTTTTAAAACTGCACTTCTGTTTTGATTTGCAATAGTTTCTGAAGATATAATTAACGTACAATAAATGCACACATCTTAAGTGAACAGCTTGATGAATTACTTCTCTAGGATCCAGCAGTTTCATTCCTAGGTATTTACTCAAGAAAAATGAAAGTATATGTCCACAAAAGTTCATAGATAAGAATGTTTAAAGCAACCTTATTCATAAGAATACCAAACTGGAAACAATACAGAATCCATCAACAGGAGAATGGATTTGAAAATCATATATCAATATAATGGAATATTTAGCAATAAAAAAGAACTTTTGATATACTCAACAACATGGATATATCTCAAAAACATTAGGTTAAGCAAAAGAAGCCAGCTTCAAAAGGGTACATATTGAATGATTCCATTTTTATGACACCGAAATACTGGCAAAACGAATCTATGTCGATAGAAATCAGATAGTGGGGGTTGGAAGATTGACTGGGAACAGGCACGATGGAACTTTCTGGGGGAATGAACCTGTTCTGTTTCTCGTTTCTGGTGGTAAGTTACACGGGAGTATACAACTGAGTTGGATTTCTGTTGCCTACAGTAGATATCCTCCTTCTAAATTGCCCCCAAGTTTACCAGGCTTCTCAGGCTGGCCCTTTTGCCAATGCCCCACACTAACTGTCCTAAAATAAAAATTTTAAAAAGAATCAGTCTGTCGTTTGAGAAGGGGTGAGGGTAACCTCTTTCTTTTGCTTTATAGTGTTTGGAAGTTATAAAGCCTTCGTCTCTCTGGGGCTGGGGCGCAAGCAGGAGAAACAAAACTTCAGGGGTAGAGGGGAGTGTAAACGTAGTCCAGTCCTCCCTAAGATCTTTCTTAAGGGGCAAAAGGTGGGGACAAGACTGATATAGTAGAGGGAATGAAGCAGTAAGCACAGCAACCACTAAGAAGAGAAGAGGAAAATGAGGGTCACTTTGCTGCAGCCAGAGCAAGTAGGACGGGTCAACATATGCAAGAAATTCAACAGCAATCTTCATTTACTCAGTGCCACAAGCATGAACACAATACTAGGCTCTGAGAACACTGAAACACGATCTCTTCCTTCAAGGTATTATGTTTGCCACAACTTCTGAATCCACTGGAAAACACCTGTATGAGTGTTTCAGAACATAAAATATACACTGGATGCAGGTAAAGTTTCCAGGACATTACTTACTGAGCTTTTCCCAGCATACCTGACACTGTCTTAAGCACCATAAAAGTGTAGGGTAAGTAAAACCGTTCACCACAAGATACTTCAAGGAAGGCGGTTTGCTCCCTAAGGGAGAGTATTTTAAAATACACAACCAGCAAAACACTTGTTGAGCCTGGGATGGCAGGGAAAGCTGACATGGTAAAATGCCATGTGAGTCCTTCAATATGCAATTTTCTAAGAACAATTATCTCAGAAAGGTGCAGAATTAATTATGTTCTCTTATTACACAAGACTGTGCTAGCAGATGCACACCTACACACAGGCTACTCTTGAAGAGCTAAGTATCTGGGCTGTCAGATATGATTTTTAAAATTATTACTATTCAGTAAATCATTTTCAAGAAAATTGCTTCCAGGCAGCCCAATCTTATTTGAGACTGAAATGGGGACTAAATTTAAACCAAGTCCCTCCTTTGGAAATCACTCTCTTTTCACTATAATCTTGAAAAAAATTGTAATATAGTCACACGGGAAGCAAGAGATATTGGAAAATCACAGACTTCACTTGAAAGACCCATTCAGGTTTGTTTTTATCTAAGGGAAGAAGCAAGGAGTCGAACCTCATGGATACAGTATAGCTTAATTATAGAAGAAATTGTCTAGTGCCAAGAGGTTCAAGTGAACATAACTCAGATAGGGCCTGGGAATTAGATGCTTTTTCCAATGACGTTTGCATTTGAGATAGGGCTGCCTTCTGAAAACATAAAACTGGAGGTAAAGATTCACCTTTGCATATTAAAGACTTATGGTCCATACCCAAATAGAAATATAAATTCATATTCAGATTCCACTGAGGCTAATGCTGATTAAGAAATATGAGACATGCTTGACCATCATATATACTATAGACCTTATACTTAGTTACCTAAGTTTACCACTTAGGGCAACAAACCTATGTATTACATTCTGATCAAGTATTTTATAACCATAGATAAGCTGCTCTACTAGACCCTGGAGTTTTCCACATGCTCGCTTCATCCAAAAAATTTGTGGCCTCATGCCCTGGGCAATAAAAGTGAGGTGAATAACAGTTCAGAATTATTTGATGTTTAAAAGTTCTCTACTTTCTGGGGGTATTAGTGTTGTAACAGTTAATCTATGTCTACAGGAAATATATGTGTTACCTTAGATTTGAAGGTAGATCTTTTTTTTTTTTCATCTTAACACCTACTCTACCAAACCACTTGGAGAAATTATATTACCTACATAGCAAGAGGTTTTTTTCCCCTATTTTTCAGCTTAAATTCCTCCTATGGCTTTTGAAAACTTCCTGTCCTGAACTTAGGGGAACTGAAAAATTGTTGCTTTGCAATTTAGCTGTTCTTTTAATTTGTTCTTTCAAATCCTACTATTGACACTCTCTTTGCTTTTGTTACTTCTAAGATATATAATTCTAAAGTCCCATAACTTTTCACTTTAGACTCCATTTACTGGCTATATAGGCTGCTCTCTTTAGGACTTAATTCATTTTCTCAAAATTTCACATAGGTTCCAGGTCCCAAAGTAAGATTTTTGACATTTATTCATTCAAGTATCAAATATATATTAAATGTTGATTCTGCACCATGCTCTGATTTAGGCACTGAGGATATATATAGAACAAGAAAAAGCCTGAATAAAATAGACATTCTGGCAGGAGAAACTGACAATGAACATGAAAACATACATATTAAAGTAACTGAGATCTTGTTAAATGCTATGAAAAAGATAAACAAGGTGATGTGACAGAAGATAACTGGGAGAGGCAAACTCCAGGGCAGGTAGTCAGGTAAGGTCAGGGGAGTAGCACTGGAGAAAGAAAAAATAGCAATGCAAAGGCCCTGAGGCATGAGAGGCAGGCAGGAACCTGGCATGTGTAAGGAAGGGATAGCAGGCCATTTTGTTGGAATGCAATGCTAGACATGAGTTGATATCTGATGTATCAGATAAGTTTGAACGACAGGCAGGAGTTGGAATGCAGAGAATCTTGAAAGTTATGGTGAGAAGTCTGGATTTTATTAACAGTTCATGAGGATCCATTGAAATACTTTAAGCAACAGAGTGACATGTTCCAATTTATATTTTGAAAAGGTTTTTCCTGTAGATTTGAGGAAATAGGGTAGGTAAGGGTTTAAGAAAAGAGGCAAGGATGGGTGCAAGCAGTCTACACAGGGGATGCTCCCACATCCCACAAGGCCACTCCTTCAAGGTACAGAAAGAAAAAAAAAAAACATCTGACAAAATTCTACATGCACTTATGATAAAAACTCTAGAAAAAGTAGATATAGAGGGAATGCACCTCAACATCATAAAGGCCATATATGACAAACCTACAGCTAACATCATACTCAATGGTGAAAAGCTGAAACCTTTTCCTCTAAAATAAAGAAGAAGACAAGAATGCCCAATCTCCTCTTTTATTCAACATAGTATCGGAAGTCCTAGCTATAGCAATTAGGCAAGAAAAAGAAAAAAGTCATCCAAATTAAAGAGGAAGAAGTAAAACTGTCACTATTTACAGATGATATGATAGTATGTATGTATATATTTACAGATATATGATACTGCATATAGAACCCCCCAAAAACTATTAGAACTAATAAATGAATTAAAGTTGTGGGATACAAAATTAATATCCAGAAATCTATTGTGTTTCTACACATTAATAACAAACTATCAGAAAGAGAAATAAAGAAAACAATCCCATTTATAATTTCAACAAAGAGAACAAAATATTTAGGAATACATTTAACCAAGGGGGCAAAGGACCTGTATTCTGAAAACTATAAGACATTGAGGAAAGAAATTGAAGATGACACAAACAAATGGAAAATTACACCATGCTTATGGATTGGAAGAATCAATATCGTTAAAATATTCATACGACATAAAGCAATCTGCACATTCAATGCAATCCCTATTAGAATACCAATGGCATTTTTCACAAAACTAGAACAAATAATCCCCCAAGTTTTTTGGAACCACAAAAGACCACAAATAACCAAAGTAATTTTGAGAAAGAAGAACAAATCTGAAGGTATCAGGATCCTAGACTTGAAACTATGCTACAGAGCTAGTAATCAGAGAGTATGGTACTGGCACAAAAACAGACGAAAAGCTCAATGGCATAGAAGAGAGAGCTGAGAGATAAACCCACACCTATATGGTCAATTAATTTATGACAAAGGAGGCAAGATTATTCAATGCGGAAAAAGTCTCTTTAATAAATGGTGTTGGGGAAACTGGACAGCTACTTGTAAAGGAATGAAATTGAACCACTTTCTCACACCATATACAAAAATAAACTCAAAAAGGACTAAAGGTTTAAATGTAAGGCCTGAAACCATAAAACTCCTAGAAGAAAACATAGGCAGGAACTTCTTTGACATTGGTCTTAGCAATATTTTTTTGGATATGACTCCTCAGGTAGAGGAAACAAAAGCAAAAATAAACAAATGGGACTACATCATACTAAGAAGCTTTTACATGGGAAGGAAACTACCAACAAAACAAAAAGGCAACCTACTGAATGGGAGAAGGTATTTGTAAATGATATATCCAATCAGTGGTTGATACCAAAATATATAAAGAACTCATACAACTCAGTATCAAAAAACCAAATAACCCAATTAAAAAATGGGCAGAAGACCTAAATAGACATTTTTCCAAAGAAGACATACAGATAGTCAACAGGCACATGAAAAGATGGTCAATATCACTAATCATCAGGGAAATGTAAATGAGCTATCACCTCACACCTTTAAGTATGGTTATCACAAAAGGGACAATAAATAACAGGTGCTGGCAAGGATGTTGAGAAAAGGGAACCTTCGTGTGCTGTTGGTGGAAATGTAAATTAATGTAGCCACTACAGAAAGCAGTGTGGAAGTTCCTCAAAAAACTTAAAATAGAAATACCATATGATCCAACAATTCCAATTCTGAGTAGTTATCTGAAGAAAATGAAAACACTAATTTGAAAAGATGTATGCACTCCCATGTTGACTGCAGCACTACTTACTATAACCAAGACATGGAAACAGTCTAGGTATCCATCGATATATGAATGGATAAAGAAGATGTGGTATACTACACAACGGAATATTATTCAGCCATAAAAATAATAAAATCCTGGCACTTGCAGCAGCGTGGATGAACCTGGAGAGTATATGCTAAGAGAAATAAGTCAGACAGAGAAAATCATGTACTGTATGATTTCACTTATATGTGGAATCTAAAAGACAAAAGAACAAACAAAACAGAATTAAACAGAAACAAACTGGCAATTGTCAGAGGGGAGAGGGTTGGGGGGTGGAATGAAATAGATGAAGGGGATTAAGAGGTAAAAAATTCTGACTAGTGAAAAAAAAACTGGCTACAAAATAAATAAGTCACAGGGATGTAACATACACATAGGGAATACAGTCGATAATATTGTAACAACTTTGTATGGTGCTAGATGGCAACTGGATTTATTGTGGTGATCATTTTATAAGATCTAAAAATATTGAATCACTATGTTGTACGTCTTAATCTAATCTAATATTGTTTGTTAATTATAACTCAATTTAAAGGAAAAGAATAGAGACAGGGAAAACCATTACGTCACTTCTCTTTTGTTATGGTCAGGGAGATATGTCTCAGTATCTACCTGCCCACCCTCCCACCCCATACACACCCCACAGGCTGGTGAGAGCAAGTTGACTCTCCCATTAGCATGTAACTTTTACATTTAATTATGTTTAATATATAGGTGTTATCTGATGTATATGACCACTCTGGAAAGTTTTCCATTAATTATGTCTATAAATGTGCTTGTTTCACTCGAGAGTCAAGACTGGAGTGCGTAGTTTTGTAACTACACTATTGAAATATGGTGCTTGGTGTGTAGAGAGAGTGTGTGTTGATGAGGGGTTTGGGGTACTGTGATGAAGCTTGAGGTTCTGAGCAGCTATGGGTCAGCACCATAAATCACCCACATACCATCAAATACATCAAAACTGGAGGAAAGCTGCTAAAAGTGGGTGCTCCTCACAGGCTCCCTTGTCTCTGTTCAGGAACCTTCTCTGAAATTTGGTGTAACCTCTTGTGCTGTAGTGAGGTGGCATTTCAAAGACCTTCACCCAGAGGCCACTGACACTCAGGAACCTAGGGAAATATCTCTCCCTTTACTAAAGGGTGAGGAGAGTGAAGGAGGAGACTTTATTTTTTATGCTGATCAGATTATATAAAAATAATGGAAAATAAGGGAAAAAATGAGGTAACCAACACACTTAAACTGTAATAGGTTTCCAACCAAAAAATGGGCAGAAGACCTAAATAGACATTTCTCCAAAGACATACTGATGGCCAATAGGCACATGAAAAGATACGCAACATTGCTAATTATTAGAGAAATGCAAATCAGAACCACAAAGAGGTTTTACCTCACACTGGTCAGAATGGCTATCATCAAAAAGTCTACAAATAATAAACGCTGGAGAGGGCGTGGAGAAAAGGGAACCCTCCTACACTGTTGGTGGGAATGTAAATTGGTGCAGCCACTGTGGAGAACAGTATGGAGGTTCCTTAAAAAACTAAAAATAGAACTACCATATGATCCAGCAATCCCACTCCTGGGAATATATCCAGAAAGGATGAAAACTCTAACTCAAAAAACTACATGCACCCCAATGTTTATAGCAGTACTATTTACAATAGCCAAGACATGGAAGCAACCTAAATGTCCATCAACAGAGAAATGGATAAAGAAGATGTGGTACATATACACAATGGAATATTACTCAGCCATAAAAAAGAACGAAATAATGCCATTTGCAGCAACATGGATGAACCTAGAGATTATCATACTAAATGAAGTAAATTAGATAAAGACAAATATCATATGAAATCACTTGTATGTGGAATCTAAAAAATGATACAAATGAATTTATTTACAAAACAGAAACAGACTCACAGACACAAAACAAACTATGGTTACCAAAGGGGAAAGGGAGGAGGGATAATTTAGGAGTTTGGGATTAACATATACACACTACTATATAAAAAATAGATAAACAAGACCTACTGTAGAGCACAGAGAACTATACTCAATATTTTGTACATAACCTGTAATGGAAAATAATCTGAAAAAGAATACATATACAAATGTATAACTGAATCACTTTGCTATATACTTGAAACACTGTAAATCAACTATACTTCAGTAAAAAAAATGATTAAAAAAAGTTAATAGGTTTCATCGAGTAACCCCTGTTAAGGTAAAACCGGAGAATTTATCACCTTTTTCCAACAACCATTGCCATTTGCTGCTTCACAACCTCACCACCAAGTCAGAGTCCACGATGTGCAAACCCAGAACATATCTACACATAGCCATAGCAATATCTGATCTTCAGTGTTTTAGCACTATTAATGTTTGAAAACATATTTTAGATACTCTTCTATCACTATTTATCTCAAATTCAAAATTCTTATGTTAAGGCAAACTAAATTTCACAACCAACAACAGATGGGTCTGTGCTAAAATCAATTTTATAGGGTTTACCATGAGAAGCTGTGAAGCAAATTTCTTAGCATCTCCATAGACAGAAATAGCTAAATTAATCTATGTCATTATTGGAGTCATCCAGGAGATATAAATAAGGGCAAACACAGAGAATACACTGAGTGCATAAAACTCCTAATTAGCATGAGATCGAAACAGTACTAGCTAGCCTTTTCACAAACTTAGAAAATATTTTACACATTTTAATTAGTTTTCCTGTGGGAGTTGGATGAGCTGCTATTCTAAAGTTAGGTAATTTATCAGAGTTCTAGAGTCACAGCTTACTGTTACATGCATACCTTTTGACTATTTCTTAAAATGCTTCTTTGATCTTTATTTCAAATGGGTTTTTATTTTATTTTATTTCAAAATGGGTTGATGATCAGTCTCCTCTTTATCCATATGTTCTGGTAACGTTCTCTGTCACCTGATAGTTTATAAGCTACTTGGGATTGAAGGTGATATCCAGAAGGCAAAATTAGAAAGACACAAGGCAATCGAACAGAGAGAGTTAAGCTAATACGTGTCAGAAACAATGGGGAGTTTGTGGATGAAGGGAGAGGATGAAGAGAGGACAGGAGGTGAGAGCAAGAACAAAGGGCTGAACTATGGGGCAGGGAGGACACAGGAGTTTTAAGAATAAGGATATGGAGTGAAGTCACATTTATACTGTTTGCATTTCCATCATGCAAATGTTCCTCCTTCTAGGACTCATTGACCAACCTTTCACACAGGCTTCAACCCACCAGAAACCCTGTGTGATTGGATAGTTTTGTTTGCACGTATGTGGGAATTAAGGAGGGGGCTGGGTTCCACACTGGTCTTACACCAGAGTTGCAGAGCAGAGAGCAGGAATCCATGACCATAGGTAATCGTCAGAATATAAGCTCCCCCCAAAGTCATAGTATCCTCGGAAACAGCACAAGACTTCTCCCCCGGGGTATGAAATTATGGGTCAGGGTGGTCCAAATTTACCTTTAGAAGGTATAGCATCCCAGGATCTTGGATATAATGCAAATAGAACTTCTGAGTGATACAAAATGAGGAAACACAAAATATAAAACGATAAGGGTCTCAGAGGTAAGCGCCAGTTCCCATTAGCCCTTAAAATGTAACTTAGAAGGAGTCCTCTGTAAAGAAGCAAGACTTTTGGTTTCAGCCACAATGAAAGAGCTTATATTGAACTAAAAAATAATTATAAATCTGGACAAAATATATAAAATAACTGTTTGAAAGCACTGGAGAGCAAGCAACTTAGGTCAGACTTGAAGGACTGTGTTGTCTGGGAAAAGGGAAGTCCATCAGTGTGAGGACCATGTTTATCCAGGTGTTTTCCTGAGAGAATCGGCTGTTTCAGTGTGAGGTGGAAGAGAAAGGAACAGTCTTCCTGAACGAGGACGTTTAGGTGTACCAAACCACCTGGGATTTGATGAATAAACCCCAGAGAGGAGGGAACTGCATCAATGGGGCCCTTGAGGCATCAGCCAGCTCCCCGTTTGAGCCTACACAGGGTGGTGCTCCAAGAAACCAGATGATTTCCATAACCATGTGATGCTCAGGAGATGCAGGCTGGAATTCAAGGCCTGCCAAATTGGAGGAGCCTTGGTGAACATCCAAGGATTTTAGCTGAGATCCTGAAAAAAATCATGTCTTACTTAGGAGTGAGAGCTATAGCACCAGAGTAAGGGCAAAACTGAAACAGATCAGCCTAACAAAGATGAAGAGGAACTGTGAGCAGGATGAAAGTGATTTGCTGGTACTCTATCTGCCTGCCAAGAGAAACTATAACCCTATCTGGAGGAAAATAATGTGAACACTTTTTCATAAACAACATCTACAATGAAGCAAAATCATGATATCTGCTAAAAAAAGGGGTGGGGGCCAAATAACCTAAAAGAAAACAAACAAACAAAAAAAACCACACACAAGAGAAATAACAGATAACGAAAATAGTCTCATTGGCAATTCAGACATTGGAGTTTTAAAATCACTATGATTAATGTTTCAGCAAAGAGAAGAAGAAGATAAAAAATGGATTAAAGGTAAGAATCCTTAAAAGTAACCAAATAAGAAGAAACTAGGGGTTGAGATCCCATATTTTCCATTTGTCTATGCTGAGGAATGTTGGCTCTTTCTTCCCTCATTTCTTTTTCCCTTTTTGGTGGCTTCGATGCCCTAACTCACCTCCAGTCTTCAAAAATAGTTGTCACATTATGCTGTTGTGGAGAGCACAAAAGGCAACTATAGTCGTAGACCTCGATTTATTGAAAAGGAAGACAAGAAGAGTGTCTTCAAGAAGAAGAGACAACAGGGGACTTCCCTGGTGGCGCAGTGGTTAAGAACCCGCCTGCCAATGCAGGGGACACGGGTTTGAGCCCTGGTCCGGGAAGATCTCACATGCCGTGGAGCAACTAAGCCCATGAGCCACAACTATTGAGCCCACGTGCTGCAACCACTGAAGCTGGCATGCCTAGAGCCCGTGCTCCACAACAAGAGAAGCCACCGCAATGAGAAGCCCGTGCACCGCAGCGAAGAGCTGCCCCCACTCGGCACAGCTAGAGAAAGCCCGTGCGCAGCAACGAAAACCCAACGCAGCCAAAAATAAATAAGTAAATAAATAAGAGACAACATAACTACGAATTTACGGATTTTAAAATGACAGACACCTGTGCCCATACTCTGTCCCTGTCACCTACAAGTTTGTGTGACCTCACACACGTTACTTCACCATTCTGCATCTGCCTCCTGTCCTGTAAAACCTAGTTGACACTCACCTTCAACAGTGGCTTTAAGCACTAAATGAGATGTTTTACACAGGCAGAGTACTTAGCACAAGTAAGTTTGCAATAAATATCGATACCTCCTCTGCCACTTGTCATCATCAATGGAGAGAAGCACACATTCAAGAGTGGTAATCTTGAACGTCAGAAAGGGATACCATCTACATACTGTCTGCCATTTGATATCCTCCACCAAGATGAAGTCATACGCAATTTGGGTTCATTCTTTGCCTTTCAAGTGGAGAATACTGATGACGAACAAAATGTCCCCACAAGTGGGTTAGTCAAAACAAGAGCTTCGTTTCTTAAACCCTGAGGGAAAAAATCGAGTATAGCAGATATCTGGGGCAGATCAAGGCAGCAGATCAAGGCTTCTGTTCATAGAGAATGCTCTGCGTACGTGCTCTGGTTTGCCTTTCAACAATCATCCCTATCAAATCATTGGTCTCTCTGACACATCTAATGAAGTCATGTTCATGAGCAGCTTAATCATGGGATGCAGTTTGGTACATATATTGACAGGAAAGCTGTTTGTATAAACTGAAACATGCAGCAAATATATAATTTCCGAAAATGTTCATTATGCTTTCAGCGTGACAATCTTTGGCTTGAATCCTTCCATGCATTTTTAGTCATTTTAAGATAGGCTGTTTTGAGTACCGGTTAACAAATAAAAAGATATTCTTAAGCAAAATGTATGTCAAGCCAGTGGAGTAGTGAATAATCACACACACAGCAAACTCTGTACCACATACTCTATTCAGAAATCTTTCAGTTTGGGAGAAGCCACACATCTCTAGCTGAATATTATATGTCCCTGAAATTGATTCTGGCTATAAGCACATGAAAATAAAAAAAAGAAAGAAACTGAATTAAGAGAAGTCATCCGTAAATAATACTTCCCTAAAATGTTGATAACAAGCTCCAGGTTTGACTTGTAGCTAATTATCTAACTGCTCAATTAGTAACTGAACAGTCCTACCTTATCTGCTCAGAGAATTTTTGAAGTGAGGTCAGGACATGTGCCTTTCCTCTTATAAATGGTCTCCAGGCCCCATGTGTTTGGGTCTCAGCACTAATTAGAAGCGAGACTTACATCACTCTCGTGACCTTCTCGAAGGTTGTATGTGAGGTCATGCTGAATGTCTTCCACAAATTTGTGAGCATATTCTGGGTAAAGGTCCAGCACTTCAAAGAGTCCTTTGAGGATGATGCACTGGAGATCACAGTAGGTGAGCGCCTTCACATCCGCGTTGGTCTTGATTACTTGGTCCTTAATTGATAGATTGGCTCCAATTAAATCCCCTTTCCCTTGAAACAGTGAAAAAAAGAGACATGTAGCTTTAATGAAAAGCAAGCTTGGGACTGGTAACTTTGTTTGATTTACAGGCTTCATTTCTCTGAAATTACACTGAAAGAGAAGAGGAACCTTTATCTGGGGCAGGGTTTCTCAGCCTCAGCAGTGTTGAGATTTGGGGCCTGATCATTCTCTGCTGGCAGGGGGACCATTCCTAACAGGGTAGAATGTTTAGTAGCATCTCACATCATCCACCCCCCAGAGATGACACCCAAAATATCTGCAGGCATTGCCAAATGTGCCTTGGCAATCAAAATTGTCCCCAGTTGAGAAAACTGGTCTAGAGAATAAAGCCTAGGAGCCCGAGAGTTAGCAATTGTAGGTCATACATGGGTTCCAGACAGGTCCCTCACAGGATTTGGTAAATGACTTTAGACAAAGCAGTTGACATTTTTCGTCACAGTTGCTTTAACCATTCAAGGGAAATAATAATGGCTCAGTTTTTCTGACTGTAAAAATGCTCCAGGATTCTGAGGTTTAGACCATCAAGAGGTATATTAATCACTTTGATTCTAGCACTCTGGACAATATAAGCATCACCATCTAATATACTTGGGTTGTTTTATTTATCTCTGAATATGTCTACAAGACAGGAGGCAGGGCATGGAGGAGGAGAGTTGAGAGGCAGAGGCAACTACTGGGCATTACAGACCATGAAATCTACTACATAGAAATGCAAAATACAAGTCATAGTTTTAATGCTCTGTGAGAGTGTAAAAATCCCATTTTCTCCAGCAACAAAGAAAGTGAATAAATAAAACCTATGAGCTCTTCCACTGCGGGGAGAGATGATCTAAGACTACTTTATTCACATTTTCTGTGTCCCACCCCGCAGCCAGCACCTCTTATCTTTTTTAACACCTCTGTCGATCAGTCTTGGGCTACACTTCACCCGTCTGGGAACTAGCTTACTTCCTCGAGTTTGCTGATTAGATAATATTGGACAAGTTATTTGAATCTTTAAAATCTTAAAATTGATTCAAATCAGTTTAACCTGGCGGGAGGGTGAGCATAATTGTAATTACTAACAAAGAGCTGATTGCAGCTTCAGTTTTATATTAGACAGAGCCATTAATTCACTCAGCATCCATGTGAGAAATCTGCAAGAAAATCCATTCAATTCTCAGACAAACTTAGGTTAAAAGCTGAGGTAATATGACCAAGTTCACAAAGGATGCTAGCATTGGATTCAAGGCTCCAACTTAGGAGTTTCTACTTCGTCTTTGCTTTGTCCTCAAATATCATCATGCCTATAAATAAATAAAATAACTTTTATTTATTTATATATTTTTATGGCCGCTTTGTTTCATTTCATAGGGAACCAACAACCACTAACTGACCAACCAAAAACCACCAAGCAAATAATATCTTTGGAATGTTATAGAACAAATTGCCCCGTCCATTCTTCATTCCATTAATTTTTTTAACTTTGAAACTTTTATTTTTTACTGTGCCCAGAATTTCTGGAAGCAAAGTCTCTGGCATGCAACAGGCTTCCATAAAAGTCTGTTTTATTGAATTTGACAGTAAAAGGAGATGTGCCACATCAACCATGAATACCTGAGATATTCATAAATATTTGTGCCGGATCAAAACATTTAAAATTATTCTAGGTGTTATCTTTGAATTAAAACCTTGAAATTGAGCCTATTTGGCAGAAGAAAAAAATCTATATTTATAGACACTAAGACAAGAAACAGCCACATAGTGTTGAATAACTCAAGTTTGATTTATTGTTGTCACCAATCCTGCTAAACTTGGAAATTGTTTTTCTTGCATGTTTTGTTAGAAATCTAAATTGCTGCTCAAAAACTCAAAGTTGGATACTGATGCAAGATGTAAATATAGCCAGGATGGACTGAGTACAGCAGATTTTCAAATTTTGTATATCTGAGGAGAATTTACCATGATGCACCATGTTGCCGCAGTGAGAATTCACATATTCTGTTAAGCAACTGGTGTTTGGAAAAACTTTAGGGTCATCATACTTTCATACCTGGTGATTTTGGCCACAATGACCCCAGCATCTTGCTAAACTTGGCATCCTAGAAAGAATTCTAGTTTATTTATTTATTCAGTGGATAATTATGGACCACTGACATATGTGCCAGACCTCAGGTGGAGCCTGGTCATCACCCTCACTCATTTTACGATTTTGTGGATTACTCCCTACCTAGATTTAGAGCCTATATCTAAGTTTCTTAATTACACTGGGTTTCGGTATCTTTATTTCTAAAAGAAAAGAAGATATTTATGGTCCCTTAGAGTCTCTATTATTCAGAATTCCATTACTGATATTTGTTAATCATTATTCTTCCACTGGGCAAAAAAACGTTGATGGGATGCATGTGCAAACCATCCTGGTTAGAGCTATAACTTATGTTTAATTATAATTAGGCAGACTAATGCCATCTGTGAAGAGTGCATTTATCTGTGCTTTGTCATCTTCTTTTAAACCACAATGAAGAAAGTGTTCAATTACCAGGACATGAAATGAATGTGTATAAGGCAGACAAATTCTATCCCTGGAAAAATCCCTGCCTCTGTGTCAACTGCCTCCCCAAAAAGCATCAGATTAAGAACGCCTTCAAGAATTGATAGGACGACGGGATTGTTTGAATAAATTATGGCTTGACAGCTGTTTGGTGATACTTTTCCCCTACGACATTACGTATTAATTATTTTGTTGGCAGAGTGAACATGTACTAAATATCTATATTTTAAGCCATGTGCTTAAGTTTATCAAAGTCAGTATTGATTTAAATTGGCCCATAAGATAATATTACCGTAGGGGAAGTAAAATAGTCAGTCTCCGTTGAAATAATGCTAACCACAGAGAGAAAATATTACTAATGTATTATCTTTGGGTTTAGTCCCAATATAACATAGGCGTGCTTCGAATGGTCATGTGCATTTTTGAGAGACATATGGTAGCAGCAAAGATGGGAAAACGTTAATTAAGGGAAGCTCAATTTATGTAGGAAATGCGGGCCAGAAGCACAAGGCAATGAACTAAGTCTTTTAGTTGTTAGTAGAATTTTTTTAAAATAAGAAAATCCGGGGGCTTCCCTGGTGGTGCAGTGGTTGAGAGTCTGCCTGCCGATGCAGGGGACACGGGTTCGTGCCCCCGTCCGGGAAGATCCCACATGCCGCGGAGCGGCTGGGCCCGTGAGCCAGGGCCACTGAGCCTGCACGTCCGGAGCCTGTGCTCCGCAACGGGAGAGGCCACAACAGTGAGAGGCCTGCATAACGCAAAAATAAATAAATAAAATAAAAAGAAAAAGAAAAGAAAAGAAAATAAGAAAATCCGATGGAATTGTGTATTACAAACAATAGTATTTACATACCAGCCACCAAATTTGTACCTATCGTGACATAGTATCAGGGATGATGCCTTTGTATTCCATTCCTAGAACTGTTGCTAGTTACCAAATTTAAAAATTCACCACAATTATGGAAAAACCCACATTTTATACATGTAAAACTAGTGCATTAATTTGCTTACATGTATATCAAATCATAAGCTGCTAGAAAAATAACTAAATACCCTTTAATATTATTTATTTTATTTTAAATTAATTTTTATGGGAGTATAGTTCATTTACAATGTCGTGTTAGTTTCTGCTGTACGGAAAAGTGAATCAGTTATACATATACATATATCCACTCTTCTTTAGATTCTGTTCCCATATAGGTCATCACAGAGTATTGAGTACAGTTCCCCGTGCTATACAGTAGGTTATTAGTTATCTATTTTATATATAGTAGTGTGTATATGTCAATCCCAATCTCCCAATTTATCCCTCCACCACCTTTCCCCCTTGGTAACCATAAATTTACTTTCTACATCTGTGACTCTATTTCTGTTTTGTAAATAAGTTCATTTGTACCATTTTTTGAGTTTACGCATATAAGCAATATCATATATTTGCCTTTGTCTGACTTACTTCAATCAGTATGACAATCTCTAGGTCCATCCATGTCGCTGCAAATGGCACTAAATGCCCTTTTAAAAGCAGACTGTGCCAATGGACAGGCTATAAAACTGATAGTGGTACTAAGGAAGCCCACAGGTAAAGAAAGGTTTTTGAAGCAAATTTAGAAATGATTGTCACTTTTAATTTTGAATAAAAAATGATAGAATGACTGATCTTTAACTTCATAGAGTTGAGAAGTGGGCAGGAAGAGTGTTAAATTCTCCTCTTGAGGGCTTCCCAGGTGGCGCAGTGGTTGAGAGTCGGCCTGCTAATGCAGGGGACACGGGTTCGAGCCCTGGTCTGGGAAGATCCCACATGCCGCGGAGCAACTAGGCCCGTGAGCCACAACTACTGAGCCTGCGCGTCTGGAGCCTGTGCTCCGCAACAAGAGAGGCCACGATGGTGAGAGGCCCGCGCACCGTGATGAAGAGTGGCCCCCACTTGCCACAACTGGAGAAAGCCTTCGCACAGAAACGAAGACCCAACACAGCAAAAATAAATTAAATAAATTAATAAACTCCTCACCCCAACATTAAAAAAAAAAAAAAAATTCTCCTCTTGAAAAACACACACATACAGAGTCTCACTCTCCCACTGATAATGAGCTGGCCACACTGAGGATAAATACACTCTTTTAGTTGCTCTTCCATGCCTTTCTATTAAGGAGAAAAACATAAGGGGGTGAATCAAGAATTGAGCCCAAACTTTGGAAGGCAAGCCCTACCTTTCCTCTGGGATGTGGTAAACTGAAGTCAATTGGAAGCAATGGAAAGCCTCCTTCCATTTGGTATTTTACCCCTCGTTGCCCCCATCTCTGCACCTCTAATTGGGGATAATCATAGCAACCTAATAGGGTTGCAAGATTTGAACTGGATAATGGACATACAACACCCAGCTCACATTAGGGAATCAATCAATATTAGTTCTCTTCTCTTTTCCCAAACATAACCTATCGTGAAGCTTATGAGCTAAAATCCAGAGACTGCAGACTTAACAATGATCATATAGAATAAAAGGCATTGTTCAGAGGTGGAAAGGACACTGGATACAGAGTCTGAAGACCTAGGTTAGCTTTGACTTCGGAAAAATGAGAAAATACCTCTCTTATCTGTCTCTTTGTGTTAGGAAAACGTAACTAAGGTCCCACATGTGAAAATACTTTGTAAGGGTTGGGTTGTCCACAGATACTACGTTCTTAAATATGAAAATTAAAAATAAATGAAAAGTGCTGCATTAGCCACTTTTAATTAACACAAATTCTAAACATTATCGTTGTACACTGGTGTTCAAAATATATCGTTTAGACCAGTACCTAATTTATTCGTAGGCCCTCAAGAAATAATAGTTGAATAAATAAATGAACAAACAGATAAAGAAACAAATGAAAGTGATTTTTAAAAGAGGTACACATAAAATTGCAGACAGCAATTTTTCTACATTAACCCTGCATGTCACCTTTTGTCAGCTGACATTTACATTTCAATGAACACCAATTATGTCTTAATAGTTGGAGTCAACTTTGTGGTACAAAATATTCACAAATTGTCCTATGAATTTTTGAGGGAGTGAAAAGAGCCTATCATCACCTTGACAGAATTGAGTTAATGATTGCTATGATTGCTGTGAGAGCTTATTCTCAATACGAAATCATTTTTTGTTCAATTTCTAGCACAGATAAAACAATTTTCAATGTTCTTCTCTGAATTGCTTCTCCACAAAAAGGCAGAAATGCCCTCTGAAAACTGACCAGCTGTCTCACCAAGAGGCAGACTATATCATAATTTATAATCTGGCTTTAGGAATCAGAAAGAACTGTGTTCATTCTCTTGCTATGTTATTTGGGACAAATTAAGTTAACTAAGATACTATATATTCACTTGTAAAGTAGGGATAATATACCACTGGATTTTTAACAAGAATCAAAACACGTGTTGGATATAACACTTAGCACAGTGTAAACTCAATATATGGCATAACAATTAATAATAAAAACTAATAATAATAATTTGGCAAATTAAACCCATATCTTGCATCCACATATTCATCCCTAATTTTCCTTCTCTCAATCACAGTTTTTCCTCCCATTTCATCTCCTTAATTTATGCTCCAGAGTAAAATTTCATGAAGCTTTTCAACTCAGACATACCAAGAATCGCCAGCACCATGCTGTCTTTAAGAACTTCCATGGAGCCCGAGCATACAAAGTAGATGGCCTGCAAAGCATCTCCCTGACGCAGCAGATACTCCCCTGGAGCACAGAAGGAGGTTTTGATGTGTAGGGACAGAGACCTGAGGCAGCCCCGGCTGGCACACTCAAAAAGGGACAACTGTAAGATTTCCTTGTTCAGGTGCATGGTGATGTCAGAACGAAGCTCATCTGGAAAGTCTTTCAAAAGCTGTCAGAGAAGATGAAAGAGGGAAGCAAGTTGGGGTCAGTCTTGCGTAATTGATTGACTATAAGACCACAGGAAGTTTTTCCCACTGTTTGACCAGCCACAGTACAGAAGAGGAAATATACATATGAATAATCCTGGAGAGATTTTTCCATGACTGTGACCCTGGTTGTGTGCTCCTAAATAATCAGCTGTTAATAAGTCTGGAGAAATAGAATAAATTAATAAAAGACTCTAGAATGAAACATATAGTTCCTTGTGACTTGCTTCTCACAAAGATGCCTACTCAGGACAGAAGATATGGAATTTGGACCCTTTAGTGTTTCCTCTGCTGTCATGACCATCTGAAGAGAGGAAAAAACAAATAATTACTTAAAAATATTGATGACTAGTTTCGTTGGGGGGTGGTGGAATGGTTGCTTGATTTATAGGATACCTTTTCTACAGTGGTGGTCTGCGGTGTTTCTGGATGTCCAAAGATAACATGTTTGCTGAAAAGCCTTTTTTTTTTTTACTTTGTTGCTTTTAAAGGTAAACATTAACTTGATTAATCTAATATTCCATGATTCCATCATTCAACTGTCATAAGAATTGGTTCCTTCAAAGAGGGTCAATGAGAATGAAAATAAGTCTGCCTGATTGACCAAAGTAGCAAGTTACTGTAAAACACAGGCCAATCCAAAGTGACATTATAAAAACATAAGCCAGAGCAGATGAAAGAAGATGTACTGAGGTCATGAGAGATTAAAAATAAAGAGATAAAGAAGGTGGTAGGTGTGTATTTCCCTTTTGAGACCTGCATTAGAGCACTTTGCTTTTACCTTAGAATACGTGCTTTCTGCCTGAAAACGTCAACATGAGAAATGCACATTACCTCATTGGAATCTATTCCATTGTTGACTGACCAGGTTGTTTGGAAATATTCAAGCATCCTCTGCTTGAGTTGCTGGGGCAGGTGATGGACACGTATGAAGTCCTTCAGATCCTTGGTTCTAGTGTGATAGAGGGACCACCTGGAATACATCCTCTGTATGATCGCCGTCACGTTTCCAAACACCAGGGCATGCATCAAGGCTAGAGAAAACAACACGGCATATAATGGGAGAAAAATAGGACAGAGGGGCTTCCTGCTTATGTATAAATGTACAGTCTATATATCCTGAATCAGCAGGGTACACGTAGCTGGCCACGTTGACAGCTATTTTGAAACAGGCTTTTTGCTGCAGCCACAGTGCCACAGGGTGCATCCTGATGTAGTCATTTTGATTCCATGTGACTTGATCAGAGTAAAAATACCTTTTAAAAATACTCAGTAAATGGGCTTCCCTGGTGGCGCAGTGGTTGAGAGTCCGCCTGCCAATGCAGGGGACATGGGTCCGTGCCCCGGTCTGGGAAGCTCCCACATGCCGCAGAGCGGCTGGGTCCGTGAGCCATGGCTGCTGAGCCTGCGCGTCTGGAGCCTGTGCTCCGCAACGGGAGAGGCCACAACAGCGAGAGACCCGCGTGCCAAAAAAAAAAAAAAAAAAAAAAAAACACCTCAGTAATAAGAACAATAGACCACTTTGACCCACACTTAATCTGTTAGCCGCCATCCTGGCTATGACAAACTTTGATTTTTGTACTCTATTCACATCTGTATTATTTTAATCGTTGGGTCTAACTGTGTAGGTATGATGAAATGGTTTTAATAATTTCATAGAATAAGCTCTCAAGTTAGGGCTTAATAGTTATTTTCATTATAATAACAAATACGTTTCAAAAGTAAATCTATAATAAAAATCTGGTTAGCCTTTATGAAAATATTAGTCTCTTCCCCAAAGCCATCATTTAAAATTAGTTTTAGGATATTAAATATGACACATTTCTATTAATAAAGGTACTGAAAAAGGTGTTAGAAATGTAATTGAGGATTTCCTGGGCAATCTGAAGCCAAGATAACACCACCCCAGCTCTCTAGTCACTTTAATTTTAAGGGACATAGATATTAGGAATTCTGAGACCATTCAAGAAACAAAGAATTCAGGTATTCTGCTTAGAGTTCTTGTCACCCTTCTGAGAAGAGCCAGGTGGTACACGAACATGTGAGTCCTGTTTCAATGAGATTTCTTGGTCAGTCTTCCGCTTCCAAAAGCACCACCAGAGTGTAATGAGAGAGCAGGCTTTGTTCACCAGAATTCCAGAGCGGATGGGGATTAGGGATGGATTTTCTCCTGGAAAAACATAGAGTGAGCGAGCAGATGGACTTCACCTCCCAAGGGGTCACCTGCTGTGGGGAGTGGTCAAGTATCTCAAAGTCAGAAAAGATGTGAGGATTTCGCACTAAACAGTAGTTGTTGGTCAAACAACGGGAATGGCCTAGCAGACACCAGCAAGTAGCCCGAGAAGGCCTTGGACCCACCTGGGTTTGTGAAACTGGGAAAGAGAAAGGTCCAAGTGTGCCCACACTTACGGACAGATCAACTCTCTGTGATATTCAGATTTCAGCCCTGATCCCCATGGGACTGGCAAGGAGGTAAGAAGCTCAGGGGTTGGGTGAAATCACTGGTTTCAGTAGTTTTTAGTTAAAAAAAAAAAAGACTAAACATTTCTAGTTTGTCTATTAAGACCTGTCATAAACGTCCCTGTGCCCAAATCTCAACGTCCAAGGACTGTGTTAAAAGTTTCTTAGCACCAGAATTGATAATCAGTGCAACTGTTGTTACATCCATCCTCCTGAATATTTCAAGATAGCCCCAACCCGAATTCTTTCTTTCGGTTACATTTACTAGAAATTATCAACTTTTGTCGTACTAATTTCAGACTAATCTAACACTGGAGTTAAAATTCTTTATCAGGTTATACATCATCATTTCTCTATGGAAAATTCAGTCACCATGCCAATGAAGTCGCCCCATAATAAAGAGGGCCTCAATATTTTGGAGAAGTTACTAGAACAGGGTTAAACTTAGGGTCCATATACAGGAGGCAATATAATGTTGCAGAGGAAATATGGACTTCGGAATCAGACACCATTAGATTAAATTCTGGCTTTACCACTTCTAATTTTGTAAACCAGGCGAGATATGCAATTCCCTTGCGTGGTTCCCTTATATGTAAATGGGCAT